>NC_139492.1:19237067-20493334 GCF_008360975.1 Lichenostomus cassidix
AAAAATATGTAGTGTGTCACATGCAACAACTTATTAGCTGGCAGTCAAAAAACCTCTCCTAGCTAAAGCTCTCCTCAGGAAAAACAGGGGAGTCTTAAGTTCCCCCATTAATACATCTTGCAGTCAGAGCTTTCCTGCAAGCAGTGCAGATGATGAGAGTGGCACAGCAGACTGCTGCTCCTTCTGCCCTGAACCCACTTCTCTCATTGACATTTCTTCCTCCTGTCTTCCTCCAGGACAAGGGTTCCTGGACTTGCTGTTTTTTGAACTGCACATGCTGGTCACAGACATCATCCCACTTGCACTGCACATTTTATGTTGTTTAACTGGAGCCTCTCTTCCTGTTATAGTTTTGGGGTTTTTGATTGTGCATGAGAACTTAAGAGCCCACCAAGACTTTAAGGAAAAAATGTATTGAATTACTTAAGACAATTTGCACAGAGTTCCAGCAGTGGTGATCCAAGTTTTCTCTCACACTAAGCTTTCATAAATACGGCCAGCCAGATAAGGATCACAGATAGCCTGTCTGCTGTTTCCACCCAGAGGTGTCAGGTTCAGCAGAGCTCTGGAGCTGCTGCTGCACAAGTACACACACTCCTGAAACTTCGAAGCAGGCACTCATGAAATACCTCTTTCCAAAACAAGCCTCATTCCTGCAGTTTGCACGTACAATGGACAAAACATCTAAGAATACATGCAGTTTATCCTAAGTAAAAAAAACTGTTTGTTTGCTTTTAAACCAACCTACTTCATATCAGTTTACAAGCAAAACAATCTCTACTAGCAAGTGGGGTTTTTTCATACAGTTATGTCTGCAGCCTGACCTTTGCTTGCAAAGGGCCTGACTTGAAGAGAACAATAAAAGCCTTCCACAGTCACTGTTGTAGGGGGAGAACTTCAATTCCGTGGAATAGTATAGGAGTTTGCATTCTTAAATCATATGATTCAATAGACAATGCAGACTGTATTTTAAAATGCTATGGAATTATACAGGGCAAAACCAGAAAGCTAAATTGGTCACATCTGAAATTCTTTATGTTGGTGTATGGTCACCTTCCAGCTGACAAACATCTACCATCAATGTCAGCTGTGTCAGGAGATGGCTGACTAAAAAAAACCAGAAAATAAGCATCACACCAGCCCAGAGGTGAAGACTTAAGAGAACAAAAAATTAGTATTTAGTCTTTGCCATTGTACTACTGAGAAAGATTTCTAGCACGAACATAATTTCTAGTATGTCAGCAGGATGCACAGATTGCTGCACCTTGTTATACTTTGAAGAGTATTTGTCAGCTGGGGAAGGAGCAGGGGGTTCTTAGGTGGTTTTTTTTAGAAACAGAGTAATTTCATTTTAGTACTACAGTCTCTGTAAGACAATGAATATGTGATTGTTAATACAAAGCTTTGGTTCAAGGACTAGAGCAAAGATGATCTTACAAGAATAAAGGTACACTGAGTCCATTAACCACACCCCACTGCTTCTAAAGGTTGAAGCAGCAGCAAGGCTGGGTGGCATTTGTAATTTTTCTCAAATATATTTTCTTGTATGTTTGGTAAAAGGAACCCCTTGGAAAAGCATTAATAACATAGCCAAATGCACATTTGCATGGTAACAGTAAAAACCCTGGTTTTCACTATGGTATGCCTTTTTCCTCCCAAAAGTGTAAATCAAAATTATTTTTGGAAGGACTTGATCTTGTGTTTCCAGGTACTGTATATACAAATACAGTTTAAAAACTCCATAGGTCCCTGCCAGATATTAAGCATATATTGTCAACAGATGGTGTCCATAAAACCAACCCTAGTCTCTACACACACACTTGCTCACTCAGTACCAGCTTCACTCCTAATAGATTTTCAGCTTTAAAATCTGAAGGCCCTTTGGTGTGCATTTTGTACCCAGGGGAGCACATGGCTGCATGAGGCATTCAAAGCCCCAGTGGCAGTGACCCACTTTCCAGCTGGCTCCATAGCCACCCCATGGGTCTGCTCTTGCACACAGAACACCTGAGCATCGCCATCCCCAAGGTCACTAGGACAGCTCCCCTGGGCCCTGCCAGCCTCACAGGGTGTGATTTCTAACCAGTCCATATGAATTAACCTTCCCATTAGAGCTGTGAGTCCAGCACTCACCCATAGGGAATCACCCTTCCTGATATCCCTGCCCTCTGTAAATCTCTATAACAAAGACCATCTCGCTTCGTAGGGCAGCAGGAGCAGAGGCCCCAGGTGTCCCCAGGGAAGAAGGTCTGTCAGATGAGTTTTCCAGAATGACTCTCATCAAGGAACGAAAAGCTACAGATCAGCCTCTATACAGCAATCAATGTAAACTCTCTCTTGTTAGAGAATTCAAGTCTGGCCCGAGTTCACTTAGAAACACGATCATGAAAGACATGCACGTTGGCGTTGCTGTTTCCTCAAGCACTTTCGAAGATGCAGTCTTTCCATTTTCAATGGAAAGATATGCTTCTTTAGAGCTCCCTCTGTTGAAAAACCGAAGGAAAAAACCTAAATTTTAGTTCTCACAGCAATTTCCACAAGGACTGGCCTACAGGTGAGAAAACCAGGTTATAAGATATAAAAAGAGTTAAATTATCTCAGGTGTTAGTAACCATAGGAGAATATGTAGGTTTTGTGTTTAAAAAAAAAAAAGAGAGAGCGAGAAAGAGATTTGACACTCTCAGTATTAGTTTGTTTGGGTTTTATTCCCACAATTTTAAAAAAACTTTTCTCAGTGGCGGACTGACCACACTGAGATAAGTTCAGCTGTAGTGTTCCATTCATAATTTGTGGGTCACAGTAAGGGTGCATATGACCCTATATTCGACATGGATGGCTAATTCAGACCAACAATCTGAGTGAAATGTTAGCAAAGAAGTCCGGAGAACACTACAGGTATATACAATGAGTGTACTGAAATGACTGAGTAAGCTAAACCAGAAGGACTGAGTAAGCTAAACCAGAAACCCCAGTTGTGACAGTAACTGATAGGACATTTTAGAAGGACCACAATTTTGTGGTACCTAATTTTGTGCTAAAGGCAAGAGAACAGAGATATCACCTTGACTGTGAAAGTAGATAGAGCATACCTGGCAGTAGAGCTTAAAAAAAATCAACTGGATTGCAGGAGATTTACTACATAACATACATTGATATGATACTTTTTTCACCTTGAAATTTTAAGAGCTAGTAATTTTATGTGGATTTATGCCATACATGGAGATTAATAATTTTACTCAGTCAAACCTGCCTTCTGTGTTGGTATCTTTAAGCTTCACAAGCACATAAGGAAACCCAATTCAGCTGTGCTCAGCTCTTGTTGCTCCCTCTACTCACCAGGCAGGCTTCCCAACCAAGCCAAGAGGTGAACCCACCGTATCCCAAATATTGCCTTCTACCCATGTTCTCTTCAGAAAATAAGGAAGACCTAAGTATGGAAAGTGGAATGAGGCACACTTTAATTTACAGCTGTAAACTGAAGGTAACAGCCCCTACTGCATTCCCCAGCCAGGCACACACACAGACTGCACACCACCACATATTCATACAAACCTTCAAGTTAGCTCTTCCAGCTGAATTCAGTGTCTGTGGAATTGTTGTAACAGTTATCACCCAGGGCTATGATAGTAAAAGGGTGGTACTATCACTCACTACTACCTCATGACCACAATAAAAGAAAAATTAAAGCAGGCAGAAAACCTGTGTGAGACCAAAGAATGGCACTGCCACCTCTGTGCTGTACCACTCATTCCCATAACACACAGGGACACTGTGCTTCAGACTGGAGTCCTGCAGCATAGTCCTAAGGGGCTGTGTGGAGAGGGTGTTCTCAAGCATACTTCATCCCATGGCAGGTTCACCACGCACAGATCACATTTTCTTCCATCTTCCACCTTCAACCACAAGCTCAGGACTCAAATTCTCCTTAGCAGTTCACTCAAACACCACACTTTCCATTCTCTGATAAGAGACCATTAGCCCAGACCCACCATACCTCTTGGAAACACCAGGGGAACACCAAGAACTGGGGAAATGGGCTGCTGGGACCATACATGGTCTGTCCAGAAGAAAAAGTAAAGGCCAAAGTAGAAGTAGTCTCTGTTTCTCCAAAATGGATGACTCTGCAGATTCCAGGGACTCTTCCAGCTCTCTGAGCAACCTGTGGGGGTTGGCAAGTGCCCCTCAGCAGTGGTGTTTGGCAACTTCCACCCAACAAGCCAAGAGCAAACAGAAACCCTGATTGCCCCCACAGGGCCAAATTTGACTGGAAAAGCAGCATTAACATTTCTGGTATCCCCAGGTTAACCCAAGCATGTTTTTAACAGGGAAATAATTACCACATCAGAGCACACAGTGCAATTAGCATTAAGGTGCAGCTTGATTTTAACCATATAACATACATAGCAAGTCACACCTACAAAAACCACCCCACCTGATTAAGTGATAGGGATATTGCAAGGGTGTAAACAAGGCAGCCAGATCTTTACTCTGAAAGTAGTTCATGCATCAGATCCCACCACTGTTGTGAAATTTTGATGCTGCTGCATCACTGTGGCTGATGTGTTTCAGGGCACCTCCATAACTCAGGTGAAAGACATGGGAAATGAGGTGAATGCAAACATTGTGGAGAGGGTTGAGATTTTTTCTCTTTGCCTTGGAAGAGACACAAATAGCTGAAGGCTGGAGGTCACTGGAGCCCCCCAGCAAGTCTGTGTAATAATAGGCAGCAATGTCCAGGTCTGCTGGTGATAAGCTATCATTTTTCAGAAATATTTTGTATGCCTCCTGCTGAGCTTTTCTGGCATTCAAGGGACAGATCAATATTTGGTATTTTCACTGCGCTTGAGGTGCTATTGTTCTTTGTATCTGAAAACAGAGTAACTGTTCAGATGCTTATAAAGGTAGCCAAGGCAGCATCAGAAGGAATGCAAACCTGAAAAAAACTAAAATATATTAAAACAAGTGAAAAAATCTTCAAACTCAAGGTTAGTCCAAAGGGTTATACCAAAACAAAGAAACAATTTATTTCTCGAGCAACACATAGAGAAACTGTGAAGTTTCCACAATTATGAGCTACTGATTCCCTTAGTGAAATTATATCTAAAAATTGGAAGTGAATCCAAACCAAAGACCATAATAAGGGGTTGCTTTATGTCTTCAAGGCAGTATTATTAGAATGGTGTTTTTGTAGATTAAAGAACAGGTGTATTAGCCTTACATATTTCCCATATTATATCAAATGGACTTCAGGGATTTCACTCACTTTTGAATCAGTGAAGTCTATGCCAGGTTACATTTCTGCTTTCATGTGGCATGTTTAGTAGAGAGAAGGACCAACAATGTTTGTCTGTTTATCAGTTATTATCATAGTTCTTGCTACATTTTATTCACTTGCTGTTAGCAAATGCAACCCACAGTTTCATCAATGAAAAGCCACACTGCTGGAAAAAAAACCCACCACCAAAAAACCAAGATAAGCAAGGGGGCCTGCACATCCCAAGCCAGTCACTGAACTGTGCTGTACTGTCTGGGCTTTGCACACAAAAATGACATCAAAAAGGCTCCTGTTTCTTTACTAATCTGCAATCACTACAGCAATGATGCTGTCACCTTGTGGGACAACAGCCACCACTCAGACTCTCTGGCATGGCATCAATAGCACACTGGCCTTGGCTCTGGTCAGCTTAAGATATTTTAGACGTGTGGCAGGACTACATATAACCATATATAAAGATGGTTACAGGCACAGATCTGAGGACTATAGCATGTATGCAAATGTACAGGTCAATCTCAGCACCCATTCTAGCTCAGTCTCCTGTCTCCTAGGCATCCTGTTCATTATAATACAGGAGGTATGTCATTAAAACCCCAACTCTGAAGAGTACAGACTACAATAGATGGCTAACAGAGAAATTAATATGTCCATTTTTAGGTATGGCATTATTCCATCCTTTTTTCTGTCAACTTTCAGCTCTATAGCATATGCAAACACAAGGGTAAAACACAAGTATAAAAGGATTAAATGGTTTATCATAGGCTGCAGGAGAGCAGTAACTCAATCTGGTGGCCCCTAATGGCTGGGGTCTCCAGGGCTTCTCAGCCTTGACCTTGCACCTGATGCTGCTCCTCTTTACAGGAGTCAGTGAACTGTCTGGAATAAGTCCCCTCAGGTGTGCAGCCTGGAGCTGCATTTTGTCACACAGACCTCTCTGGAGGAAGCCAATATTTATTCTCTTGAAGTCTCTTGTGCATTAAGGGTGATCAACAAGCAGATGCACATCACTGTGCAATCATCAGCCCACAGTTCTTCCCTGGACATCAACGAGGATCATGTCTTCAGCAATGCACTAATTATGCACTGACAACACAGGCTGAGTCACCTGGCTGGGGGAGAACACTTCACATGCTTGTTAAGGACCCTGAGAAGAGCCTGAGCCAAAGGACCACAGTGGTGCATTGCCCGTGCTCAGGAATCAGCAGTGAAAGAGCTGATCCCAAGCACCAAGCAGAAGTGGCTGTGTCTCACAATGCCAAGGCAGGCGCAGCACATGCATTCAACAGGTTCTCTTGGCCTTAGGCCAGTTGAGAGGCCATGGAGATGGGTCAGCCTCACAGAGAGCAGGTCCTCCCTCCTCATCCTTTGAATGAGGGCTAGAGCTGAAGCCCTTACAACAAGAAGAAACAATTTGGTAACATGGCTGGGAACAGACAGGAGGCTCTTCACACATGTGAGAAGCAAACAGCAATGGTGCCAATGCAGCAACAGCCACTGCAATCAACCAGGCTGGAGTTCAGTCCTTTCAACAACTTTAGCAATGGCTCCACAAATACAATTGTCAATGAAGACTCATCATTAATTAGCTGTGTTTTTAATGGCTTAGCATAGGTTTGGTTCTTGACGCTAGGCTTTTTAGTATCTTTACCTATAAACTGGAAAAAAATTCAAACTGTTTGGATATTAAATCCACAGATGACACATCTGTCTGAGAATGGTAAATAGTAATAAGAGCAGGGCTCCAAGAGGAAGCAATTGCTTGATAGATGGGCTGTGTGCGCTGTAAGTAGTTAGATATAAGTGTATGCCTTTGGCGGGAAAACTGCAGGCCACAACTCCCTCCTTGATGGAGTGGTTTGCGGTGGAAGCAGCATCCCATGAAACACTATGGCCAAAATGATTCACCCAATCCTCAAATCATGAAGTGGGAACACTGGTTAAAGCAGAGATGACATATTCTGGCAGGATATTCTGTTGGTATAAACCTTGAAAAAAAAAGACATAGTTCTGAAAATCTTAATTCAAGCAGGAAATATAAAAAATTATAGAAGATTCAGAGTTATGAGACAATATCAACTCCCAATACAAGAGACCATGTGTCAGGCTGAGGGAGGCTGGACTGCTTAGTTTAGTCTTGCCTGATTTATATGTGGTCTTCTAATATTAAGGAAATTGTGTTTGTTGTACCATATTTGTGCCGTAACCCCATTGTCTAAAATAAGATAGAAAATTGCATATATTTCTCCCTTTTACATACAACCTGTTAGGAGTTGTAGTGAAAGAGGGAAAATTGATCACTTTTCCCTGAAGCAGCAAACATTTCATACAGTCAGGATATTCATGCTCTTTATGGTATTATACACCTTTGATGCACAGAGTTAGGCAAAACTTCAAAGTGTGATCATATTGTTAAGGGACAGGACAATAATTGTTTTGTCTTCTTGTGCACTGTAGTGCATAGTTTGCTTTCCATTTAATCTGGGAATGTCACTTAACAAGTTTCATAATAATGTAAGGATCTAAGACCAGAATGAAGCTCTCACTCCAGAACTCCTTTCAGTGGAACATGGCAATTTACAGCTTTTGATCTTTTATGTAAGATTAACAGTTTGAAGTTTGTATAGGGTATGTATTGCAACCTACAGTTTGTAGATGCATGTGAAGTGCGTGTTCTGAAGACCATTCTAGAATTTTTCTAAAACATGGTGACAGTGGGCAAAGCTTCAAGAAAACATGATTTCTGCTGAACTTATGGTCCTGTCTACATGAGCAGAACAGTATTGTGACATTAACTGTGATCTCAAACCCTTCCGGTTTTGAGCAAGCTGTCTAATTTTGACCCTATTGTTTCTGTATTCAGTCAGGTCAGGACAAAACAGACTATCTTTAATCCACAACAGAGTGGGATCAGCTAATGCTAGTGAAGCTCCTGAAGACGGTATATGTTGGGTAATAAAGATACAGGCAAAGAACATAATTCTCATAAAGGGAGTTCCCTTGCAGTGCTGTGAGAAACACAAAGAAATCCTGTTTTGACTAGTTAATTGAGCAAACATTCCATCCTGCCCTAAAATATGCTTGCTATGCTTTTTCAGATTTTTTTTTTTTTTAGAAGCATATCACTCCTTAGCATGGTCGTGTCTCTACCAGTCTGAGGAGCAACTTTCTGTTCCAGCCCCTGGGGCTCACCTGCTGCTCCCCCACTGCCGTCACAATGGATTTCTTTAAAGAGAGTGTCGGCTGCAGCAAATCATTTCATGCAGTGGGAAAAGGAAGACTTGAATATTTACCACCAGATTGGTTGTGCTGCCTACTCCCTCAAGCTGCTCCCTTCCTTGGCTGCTCCTTCTGTGCCATTTACAGCAGTTGCCAGCCCTGCCTTTGCTCGCCCATGTCTCCCAGAAGTGCTGGCTGAGCCCTTTTCCACCGGATGCTGCTCTGGCTTTCTCCATACAAAACCCAAGCCTCTCCCCTCACTGGAAAAACTCCTCAGAAGCCTTCCCTCATCTCTCTGGTGCTCAGACTTTTCCCCTTCTCCTTGCTGTGCTTTTCCATTACACACAAGGCCCCTTCACCATCCGTGTGGCCTGGCTCCTGAGCCTGCTTGTCCCCATGCTGTGCCACCCTGCGCCTGCATTCCCAGGCCCCTCCCCACAGCACTGCATCCCCATAAACATGCCAGGCCTGGACCACATTGCCAGGCTCTCTGTTTTCTGTACTGTACTCTCGACATGTTTTCAGCCTGATGCAAAGCTTATTCAACCAACGGAAAGAGCTGCTTTGACTTTAATGGATTTCAAATGAAGACTTCAGACTAAGTCTCCACAGCAGCACAGAAATAACAACAGTGTTATGCAGATACCCAAGCCAGCTTTAAACTAATTAGGTTGGATCCCATAACCATCTAATCATACAGGGGGCTCAGCACTGGGTAATTTACCCTAATGAATCGTAAGCTTGTCAAAGGAGAAAGCCTGTGTTTGCTTTGGTCCAATTCCAATTGAACATCACGTGGCCATTGCCTTTTAAGAAACATCTACTACTACTTAAAATCAAACCAGCACATGCCAAGATGATCTCTCCTTTCATAGTAATGCAACTATACAGAGCAACTGTCTAAAACATTCAGTGTCTCCTAGTCAGTTTTCTCCTCTCTCATCTGCCTTCTGCATGCTAAACAAACATTACATGCACCTAAAAAGAAAATCTTTTACAAAAGGACAGGAAATGTGGAGTACAAGAGAGTATGTGATGTATCTATCAATCTCTTAGGGTGAAAAAAGTAACAAATCCTTTGTTCCACAGTACACACAGAGGCTGCTCTACCTTCCGATGGAAAAAGTGTAAGTGTTGGTATTATTATATCCTTTCAAAATGCACAAATAAGATACAGGACTCCCCAGTAAAAAGCACAGGTTTTCCCTTGGAAGCCAGAGATGATAACACCTATAGCCTTAAACAAGAGGCTTAAAGAAGTTCACTCTCCTGATTCAAAAAAGCCCAAAGTGGAGCTTGTAAGCAACTACTTAGGATGAGACACCATCCTTTGAAACTGCTCCTTTTTTCCAGGTGAGACCTGCCACAGATTGCTTGCTGCTGGTTTTGGAATTTTTGCTCCTCAGCAACTACAGATGCTCTAATCAATGATACCCAAAACTTAAGAAAAAAAAACGGAGTGTGCTGAAGAAATGCATCTTCAAACCCCAATATTCCTCCAAATTTATGCTTCTATATTCTCACTGTGTGATAGAAGATTACTCCAACTCAGGACCATGGCCAGCCTGGGACAGAAGCTGTATGACAGCAAGTCAGTGACACCTTAGAGACACGACCACACCCTCAGTGTGCTCCACTGCATCATCAGCACTGGCACAGGACAGGGCAGGGAGAGTTTCCCAAATGGCAGAGGCCAAACTCTGTATGCCCTGCACATCTCTCTCAGAGGGGTTTGTGGCAGTCTTGTCAATCCCAGTGCATTTAATGCCAAGATCAGGTATACAATGAAGAGAAATGCCTTACTCATTTGTAGGATGTGCACTACTTACTTCAGTGTTTCTAGTCTCCCCAAGCAAATACCCGCACTTTAACTTTGGGGCTTTACTGTGTTTTGACTATTCTTCTATGTCTTTTCTGGTACAAGCAACAGATAGTAGATCCAAAGCCTTTAAAACATAGGTTTAGGTAAGAATTGTCTCACAGATTTTTCTTTTTTATTATAAAAACTCCAATTTATTTTAAGTTGGAAATATGAAGGTTTCAATTAACATTTTCTAGAGAAAACTGCTTAAATATTTCAGCTGGCTTATCCTAGAGTTAAATCCTATATTTTGTCAGATCTGTATACAAAGAGTGTATGTAGTCATTATAAAATTGAGATTGTTGTACCTATTTTTTAAATCTCATCCCCTAGGCACTTACACATTTTTAAATAACAAAATATAAGCAAAAAATATAATTTGTTTTCCATAATCTTGGATCAGTCTCAAGATCTTTAATAACATTAATGATTGTCTCCATAATTAACATATAAGGTGATGTGACTCATTTCACCTAAAGTTAGTATTTTACTTTTGAGGGAGAATTTTAATAGTGCTGAAATATAATTCTGACTTGCTAAGATAATTGTTTTTTTCCCTAGTTGCACAAACATAAGGTATTAGAGATAAGTTTAAAACAGCAGATGACAATCGTATCAAATACAGCTAGTAAGAAACTTAAGTAAATACAGATAAGTAAAATATATATATAACAGGATTTTTTTTTAAAAGGAAAAAATCTCCCATAGAGAGATTATCTATATTTTGCTTGGAGTTAAAATACAGTGTGCTGGCTGGTGGGCAGGGCAAGGTATGTTGTAGACCTGACAGGGTCTAACAGACATATTTCTTACTCCAAGTGAATTCTAGCAAGTACAGTCCTTGACCAGGGCACTGATTTGCCCAATCAAGCCACTATGCACACAAAGAAATGCATTGGAACTAGTGGGCTCTATAACAACCAAAAGTGCCATCTCTGTGGGTGAGATTGCAGGATCAAGAACATAAAAACCGAATTTTCATGTTGTTAATGTTAGTTTCTTTTTACAATGACAGACCTAGAGAAATTAGATTAGGTGACGTAGCACAGCTTGACAAGAAATCTAATTGGGAAAGACAAAGTGCACTGCAGAAATCCAAAATTTGCTTCAAAAAGGATATGAGCAATCTCTACTGCCAGCATAGAAACAGTGATATCTATTGTTTTTGTAAAGCCTTCATTTATACCAGTGACATGACTGGTCTGTTTTGAGTCTAGAGTTAATGCTGAGGCATAAGTGTACTTTGAAGTATATCGACACTTGAAGGGAGATAAACACCTGATTGAGAGAGAAAAGACAAGATGATGAAAGCAGCAGTCGCACAGCTTGATTCCAGACTGAGCTCAGATTGCAGGGAAAGAATAAAATACAACCGATTCCCCTGAAATGCAATGGCACAGTGGCTCTCCCCAGCTCCAGCTTGCAATTTTGCTCATTACCTGGAGTTGTGTCAGCCTTACAGACTTCTCATAACCTCAGTGTGGCTGTGACAAGAGGCTGTTTGGCTGCTGTACAGCAAAACGATGCCAATGGCTGCACACAGGACTCAGCCCTGCTGTTGCCTGTCCCACAGCAGCCGCATGGCACCTGCAGAACCTGCAGACAGGGCCTGGCAAGCTGCACGCCCTTCTCCAGCAACCCTGCACACTCCCCAAGTTCAAATAAACACCAGGACTCTCCTGCAAGGCAGAGCTGTCCAGTGCCACCCACAACTTCCCGACATCAGGGGTGTTAGTTGCATCCACACTTCCCCAATAAATGTGGCCATTGTCTTCCTCATCCTCTGTTCATCTCAAGTGAATGCCACACAGTAACAGGGAGAACTGCCAGAGCAAAGCATGGACCAGAGGACCCAGAATACAACACTGAACCTTGACATTTGTCAGTTGAAAGCTACATTTTCTCTGCATTTTAAAATATTTATGCAGAGTTCAAAATTAGAATATTTTCAGGGTGATATTCCCAAATGCATTTTTCAGAATTTTCTGAAATTCTGTAAAAACAATCCCAGAATTGATTAAAATGTAAGTTAGGGTTGCAGCCTTTCCAGGGACAGACCTACATAGTAGAACTGTGGCAGAGCCCATCTCTCTCTATGGTCCTACTACACATGGGCCTTCTTCATAGACTCATCAATGAAAAGTAAAATGAAATTAGTCTGTGCTCCAGCAGGAGTTTTCCAGTGGGCATCCCTATACTGTGCAGGAAGGAGTAATGCTACGCGGTTAATCTTGAAAGACACAATGTTTGATCTACAAAATATTTTGCTTCTGGAAACTCTATCTTCATGGAAAAGAATAGAAATGTAGCTGATTTCTATAATCAGGAGACCAAATTTTCCTTAAATCATTTTCTCCAAATTCTAAATCTAATAATAATACTCTTCCTTCCCCAAATTCCCTTTTCAGTTTGGGTTAATTTCTAATCTGACATTGTGGAAATACAGGACATCAGGATCTACAGTTAAACAAAGGCTTCAGCATACAGATTGCTGTACTGAGTTAATTTTAAATACCTCTCAGGTTTTTTTTCCCAACAAAGCACTTCAAGTAACAAATTTTCCTTTGCACCAGCGACAGCACTTTGTCATCCAGCTCTTCCTTCAGTTCTGTGTATTATTTGGACCAAAGACTATAATTTGCTGTGACGAAAATTTTTTAACTAGCTAGAGATAACAGGGGCTGAACACAGACTACTGCAGAGTCAATAGTCAACAACTTTAGAAACCATCCCAAAATTTACATAGAGAAATTACAGACACGTACCACTGCACAGGGGACATCTATACACGCCTTTGGTGCACTGCCACGGCTCCATGTTTACCGAGTCCTGCCTTCAATGAAAAGGCAGTAGATTCTCGGATCCGAGGTCTGATTAATCAGCTGCTCGAAACTGCCATGCAGCAGCAGGGAGCGCGGCAGGCCCCGGAGCAGGAGGGAGCCCATTCCGCACCCAGCATTACCACCTAGTGGACACAGGCTGCTCTCCTGCGGCTCCGCTCCAGCCCTGCCACTGCATTCCACATGGGATAACCTCACATCGCCCTTGGCTGATGTACTAATCAACAAGTAAACTGCTGTGTTTGTGTTTGGATCATACTTATTTGTTCTGAGTACCCTACCACTGCAGCCACACATCCAAGGAACCACAAAAAGACACATTAAAAATTCAAGCATGGGATAAATCAAATCGTCCAAAGTTATTCAGTCTCAGCTTGACACTCCCTGTCATTTTTCAACCTTTTCTTAATGCTTTCTACTTTATTAAAACATTTAGCATTTCTGAACTGTGAAAAATACCATGCTATCCTTCAAGACTCTTTGCTTTATAAATATATTAAGGACACTATTAACATGCTTTGGTTCAAAGGGAACAAGCACATTGTTAACTTTAAAACCACATGAAACCTAAAGTGAAAAGTCCAAAGTAAAACATCTGGGATTGGACTGCAAAGCTATTTAGGTACCAGACTCCTGCTGATTTAGGAACCAACATACCTTTGTAGACTAAAGCTGATTTATGATTCCCTTGGGGAATTCTGCATTTCATCGCTGAATTTTCTGTTACCATAACATTTTGTCAAAATCCTTACTCCCCGCTTTGCACCTCTCCCTGAATTGTTAATCTTCATTCTGCAAAGTCCATTGAAAGAGACTATTTCTTCCATTTCTTTTCATACTCTTGACTGCTTTGAGTACCTTGAATTTCTCTTACATTCCAATCCTATCAGTCTCTTGCAATGCCTGTAAGTTTATGGGGTTGCATGTATTAAAAGATTACACAAATTTAACTGAATCAACTTACAACTCCAGATTATTCTGATTTGGACACGGCCTATTTTTCCTGCACGTCTATAATCCAGAAGCCTACATTCAGATGGACTCATTAGTATCCCTCACAACTGCAGTGGGATTTAGATATTTCTGTCCACTATTGAGATACCAAAGATCCTTAACTTTCTGCTACACAAGCACTACTCCTTTTTGCAATAGTCCTTTTCCTATGACTGTATTTTATTGCAGAAGAAGAGCTCCACGCAATACCTAAAATTTAGGCAAAAATCCAGTGTTTTCACTGGACAGATAAATCTCAAAAATAATTACCTGCCACTTCTAAATCCAAAAGCTTAAAGAAGCACATCAGGGCATATTTCCCACTGAAGGCAAGTCTAGCAAGAGACTCACCAGGGACTAAGTGGGTGCAGAGGTAGATGGACATGGCTGTTACAAGGGCCACACAGAAGCACTTGGGCTATTTGAGGAACCTTCAGTCTTTTTTCTGCCTGAGTGATGCACATTTCTGACTTAAAAGCGATTTTAATTACATTCTACCAACCACAAAAACTAAGAGCCTGGCAACCCAGTAAGCTCCATGGAACACAACCAACAACAAAAAATGAGACAATATTTAAAAGCAAATCATGTTACCTCCTTCCCATGTCATTCTCTAGTGTTGGCTTAATAGCACTGCACCCCAAGGGTCATCGTGTATCCTGAAACTGAATCCTGACTGCGCTGCGAAGTCGTCCTGAGTGCATCCAGAACAGCAGCCCTTCCCACAATCTGACACGTGGCTTTCCATCAGGACCCCTTAATGCAGAATGTGTGAAGCAGCAAACAGTGGTGCAGAATGTGAAGTTCTGGCTTCAAGCCACGTGGCCCCCCCGAGAGAACAGCTCTGCTCAGCCACAGCACAGGCAGGGCAAATGAACCCTTTTTAGTCAAACCCAGTGCTCTTTCTTATATCCCTTTCAGACTCACTAATTTTCTTCAGTTTGCAAACAGATATCTCTTCCCATTTGTTTTACTTTGCCTCAAAAATTTTGAGTAACTTTATTTTACAGAATACTTTCCTTTGGCTTTGTAGCAAGATGGCTCATTTACATAATCAACTGCAAGACAAAAATAACAAAATATAATAAGAATACATTTCTCTAATCAAGTAAAATTATCTGTATGGTAGTACTAAGCAAGGGGCTGAGCACAGCTCTTTCTGTTAAGGCCATAGAAAAACCTGCTAATTTGATTAAACCTGACTGGATAAAAACTACCCAGTTTATTGCTTGCACCATGCCTCATAAGCTACCTAACCACTGGTGTGCCCTTCTGCATTAGGGCACCAGAACCCTAAGTGCTGGAGGAACAACTGCATGTGTAGATGAGCGGAGCAGAAAACCAGTGCTACCAGCCTTTGTGTTTGTGGAAAAAACCAAGATTGTTTCTGTGGGCCCAATCCTGCACCTTTGCCTGAAAACATCCTTTCGCCAGACATTTTGTGATCGTGGACACAAAACCACACAAACCTCTCGAGCATTTGCTTGTTTTCTTCACCTGTGAGGACCCATGGAGAGATCAAGCTTTGTGGAACTACAAAATCACCCATGGATCATACAGTAAAGAATGACTGGCCTCAAATTAGCTTCTAGGCTGGTAGCCTAGAGTCTACACGAGGGAGAAAGGGGATTTTTTATTAGAAGAAAGGGGTATTTTGTGAGACTCCTTACTTCTGATGTACAAATGCCAGGCTGCCAAAGCCAACCCCGCACCCACCACAACCTACACACTGAAGTTCACAACAAGGCCAGTGAGCCCATGCCAGTTAGTGCTGCAGTTTCAACCTCTCAGGGAAATAAACTCTATCCAATTAGCAGCTCTATACTAATAAAACTGCATAATAAACTGAAGAGGATATATTAATTTCATTGTACTGATTTATCTACAGTAGTAGAACCTGTGAGCATGCAAGGCTTTCGTGTGTATATAAAGAAAATACATTTCCTCTTGAGACAGTGGGGTAAGACTTAATTCTCTTAAAGTCAGCAGAATACCAGTGGGGGTGATTGAGGCCCAGGGCCTCTGATAACAAATATTCCTGTAGCTGAATCCCCTCGCAGGCCAATTAATTACCTCCATACCCTGCTGGTGCATTCCAAATTTTATTTTTATTTCAAAATCAAAGTTAAATAACTAGAAAAATCATGTGGCTGAGCCAAACTGACTTTACGGGTTTTAATTTTTGAGATTAAAGTGAAGTACAAAGACACACCCAGTCAGCAAAGTCTGGAGACAATAAGATGTAAAGCAATCCTCCTTCTGACCTCACATTAACACAGAAATCACCCTACAGCATGCAAGTGTCAGCCAACAACGGCACCTACTTATTTCCTGTCAGCCTGTCCCTTTGATCTAACCTGATCCTTCTTCACTTTATTAAAAACGTTCTAATCTTTTGTCTTTGATCTCCCTGTAGGATTCTTCAAAGAGCTTCAAATTAGCAAACATGCAAACAACAAAAAAATGTACTCTGTATCTGCAAGAAACAATGACGTGGGGAGCCGTTTCCTTCCTCAACACACAAGTTTAATGAGGGACAGCATTTTAAAGCCAAAAGATGCCATAGTTATCTGTTGTTTATTGGCATTAGAGTAGATGACAGAGCCCAAGCTTTTTTTACTGGGGTGGTTTGCTCTGAAGGTGTAACAAGGCAGCCCAGCAGGGGTAGCAAAAAAGCCATGTGCATACTTCATTCAGCACACCAGATGAAAGGATTATGTCACATTCAAGAGCAACAAAGAGCTCTGTTTAAGTTTGTACCAGGCTAGAACTGTGGGGCAGCCGTTAAAGACCACCAAGGTTTTAAATAATACCGGACACTTTTAAGTTTTCTCCAGCTTTCCTTGTGGTAAATCCACTGAGTATGAAGAGAATGTCAGTATCTCCCACAAGGAAGATCTTCGAGGCTTTAAAAGGGAAAACAAGTCTAATGTATTTTTATATATGTAAAACCCATATGTCTATTTTAAATACCTATATATGCTTTTCTATTATTAAAATAATTCAAGGACACCACCATATTAATTTTGTTCTGTCTTAAACATATGTAACAGCAAAATGTTTTTAGCAAGGAAGAGCACTACTATGGGATCTCTTTTACAGCAAACAGTTATAGCATCATTCATCTCCTACAACTTTAGTTTTGCTCCAAAGTACACATTTCAAACAAAATTGGTGCTTTTTATTATTAAATACTGCTTACCACTGAAAAGAGTTATGAGGACAGATTAAGCTACATTGTAAGTTCCTTGCATGTGCATCTGTCTCTTACTGCAGATTCTTGTTTTTAACTCTTATTCTGTGGGGAGGTAGATCTGCAACCAGGTTGAAATAGTCCGAAATATCTTTGCCACATAATCCAGGTCACCCCAATCTCCTCATGACTGCAGGTAATAATCCAAGGCACAGACCACGTCTACTGAAGTCAATGAGACATTTTCACAGGTCCACGAAATCCTAGTTTATGGATTGTAAGACAATAAGTCTCCTCAGTAAAGTCTCAATCCAGTAGAAATATAACTAAGCAGGATTTGACCCAAGCTAGTACCCATGGACCTTGCCCAGTCCTCATACTATTCTCATAGCTCTAAGATTAGAGTGGGTGAAGTCCCCGCACTCATTTTCATTGTACTTCTTTGTCGTCCTAAAATCCACTGTGATTACAGGTAGCAGGTATATGAGCTGAGAATTGAATGTGACTTAGGCAATAGACCATTAAAATTCATCCAGCTCAAAATTATGTAATTCATGTTAAAAGGCCATTGAAAATCAACACTGAATTATTTTTGAGAACTCTAGAGAGGCTCTAGATGATCAGAGAATAATTAAGATTGGAAAAGACCTTTAAGATTATCAAGCCCAGCCATTAACCTTACCCTGCCAGGTCCACCACTAAACCATGTCCATGTACATGTTTTTTGAACACTTCCAGGGACAGTGATTCCATAACTTCTCTGAGCAACCTGTTCCAATACTTGATAATCCTTTCAATGAAAAATTTTTTCCTAGTATCCAATCTAAATCTCCCTTGGTGCAACTGGAGGCCTTTTCCTCTTGTCCCGTTGCAAGGCAGCAAAGTGTTAGCCCCTCTTGTTCTGTCCTGATGTTCTGTACTGACTCTTGTAATACTGATTTTCCTAAGCAGCTCAGGAAACATTGCTGCTGAAGCACAGACTACCCAGTCACAGAGCTATGCCAACTGCTCTTTTGTTGTTTGTGCTAATGTCAATGGGCTTTGGAAAATAAAGCAAATTAAGCAAAAAAAGAGACCTATTAGAAAACATATCAAGAGCACAACAAAACTGCATGGATTTGTCAGGATAGCTGAAAAAAAATCATATTGCATTTCTTGAAAAGTCCAGAGAAACAGTTCTAATATGAGGAGCTCTGCTAGCACAGCAAAGCCCTTAAGTCAATCCAGGAGTTTCCCAGTAAATTTAAATCAACTGTAAATTGAAAACTTTATGAAAAGTCATTGTCAAAGTCTGAACTTGTGGAACTCATTGGTAACCCATTTTACTGACTCAGAATGGCAAAAGTATTGTTTTTAATAAGTCCAAAGCCACACAGAAATAATCAACAAAAAACTGCTACTCCAGATTAATTTAACTTTTCTTTGCAGTTCACTAGCACTCAGAACAAACAACATGCTCTGCTTTTATCCTGTGTGAGGGATCTTTCTTAGCAGATATTGTCTCTTGTGGCTGTTGCTAGTGATGAAAGGCAGAGCTCAGCCTTTCTAGGAATTACCACATACTTGAGAGTGCTCCAGATGCATGGTCACAGGCCAACTTCTTGACATCTAGCTCTTCCCTCAGCTGCATCCTCCATGCAGCCTGCTTCCAGACTCTGACAGATTATCCCTTCCCCAGCTCCTTTCATTTCTCACAGCCAGGGATAGCCCCAGTCCGCACAGACAGCCACACTGTGTGCCCTCTTCACACAGGACATATTGGTAAACAGGTCTGGGCTCAAAATATTTCCTTAGAGGAAAGACTACATAAATCTCAAAAAATAGTTCAGAGAAATCCTGGAATTGTGTCTACTTATGAAACCACCATCAAGTAAAATCCAGTGACTGACTACAAGAACCTGAGTACAAATACTTCTGTGAGTATACTTTTTGAAATTTCAAGTGCATCCAGCAGGTTTAACAGAACACCCTCCTTGTCTTAACAGAACATCAGGATTTTATATTTTTCTTTCAGAAAAATCCATCTAGGAAGGAATATAAAAGAAAAATTAATGATCTGGATATTATCAGCCCTCTGGAAACGTTTAGCTTTAGGGCTACTTTTTATCTGATCTATTTTGACAATACCCGTGTGCCATAAAACTAGCAAAAACTTGAAGTTTTCTTTCAGATAAGGTAGAGCAATTCAGTTACTAGCATTAAAGTTTGACTGAGCTAGAAGCCAAAAGTGTGTTCTTTGCTGAATTTTCATTAATAATCAAAGTTGCTTAATCCTTCTCTCTGGAAGTCAAACAAAAAACCAGCAGGAATTGCCAAAGCAAAGTAATTTCAAGAACATCTAAACATAAACACTATACCTGAAATAGTTAAAGAACAAATGAGGTAAAGCTATTTTGTTTTCACTTGACTGATCCATACACTCATTACCTGAGCACTGCAGATCTGTAAGTGCTCTATATTCTTCCATACCAGCAACAGGTTCAACTGAAGTTTGGGAAGTTTTACTTATCTTCTCCTTCAAGGTTTTGGCCTAAGCTCATGAAGTCTGCAGGAACTCCACGTGTAGTGCAGGACAGTTTGGAAATTAGAACAGTCCCAGCAGACCAGATCACACAGAATTGGCCACGAGGGATCACTCATTGATTATTCCTGCCGAATCCTCTTTAAACAAAAGGACTGCAAGATGCCTTCATTACAGTCATAGCTCTTTAAGACAGTCTTTTTAAACCAACTGCTACATAAGCATGTTCCCCCTTTACACTCAAACCCACACAATAAAAGTACATATCCAGTGGGAATACAGTACGAATTTAGCACAATTTTCTTTAAGTATTAGAATTTTCCCATGAATACAGTAATTACCTCCTTGAGAATTCCTAAAATTCATTCATAGATGAATTTTGACATTGAGATGCTATTATGATTCTATAGTCAAATTAGCATTGCAAGTGTAAAATGTATCAACTTAAGTTGCATTCACTGAAGCATCTCCACAAATATTGCCTCAGAGGCTTTCACAAGGTACAGGTCTTGTAGGTAAGGGATGGGGCTGAGGATTACGGATTGAAGGATTAGGGACTGTGTGACATTTTAATGTTATGACAAATTCCTGCTTACTTCAGGCACATTACCTTTCTTTCATTCTTGTTTATGACAGAGTTTCATCAGACCATGGCCATGCCCACTACAATTTGAATGGGTTAGAATTTCTCCTTACCAGAGCACAATTTATGAAGAAATCAGTTTTACTCTTGCAGGAAGGGAGTGGCTTGATATTAAATGGAAGGATTTAAACCAGTTCAGCAGAGCACAAGAAACTGAGTCACAAAGTGGCTGTGTAACCCTACAGGTGTGACAGCTTGCAAGTCAAAACACAGGGCTGCATCTCTGACACCCCCAGTGTGGCCATAAGGACAGACCCAGGAACAGCGAGACCCCAAGGCACGAAAAAATCCTGTCCCTGACAGCAGGTTCCCGAAGGGGATGTGCGTTTTATACCATCGCGTCTTCAAAATGCAGCCACAGTCCCTCCCTCGCACATTACTTGCGGACTCCTCAACTACTGCAGGGAAAAACAGGATTTAAGTCTCTTTACCACTTTTATCCTGCCGCGAGCGTTCTGGCAGAGAGCAGCCCTTGCTGTGGGAGATTGGGTGAGGACCCGGCCCACTGCCCACACACCATTCCCTCCTTGCGGGGAAGCGTCCTCTGGGGGAGGATCCGGCGCACTGCCCCCACAGCGCTGAGGAAGGGCAGTTTGGGGGAGGATCCGGCACAATGCCCGCACACCATTGGGGAAAGGCGCACTGCCCCCACAGCGCTGAGGAAGGGCAGTTTGGGGGAGGATCCGGCACAATGCCCGCACACCACTGGGGAAGGGCGCACTGCCCCCACAGCGCTGAGGAAGGGCAGTTTGGGGGAGGATCCGGCACAATGCCCGCACACCGTTCCCCAACTGCGGGCTGAGCCCTGAGGGTCGCGGCGGCAGGGGGCGCCCCGCGCGCGGCCATGGCGCCCTGAGGGAGCAGGCGCGGCCCGGCCCGGCCGCTCGGGGACACAGCGGGAGATGAGCGAGCGGTGCTGAGCACCTGGACGTGATGGGGGCAAGGGTTAAAGCCTCCCGGGAGAATAGGATCTCTCGATCGAGTGGGTTCTCTTTTTGTGACCATGCTTCATAGAGAAACGCTGCTTGCACAGATCCGACCCTAAGGCCCGCAGGCAGGGGGTGAAGCAGGACAGAGGGAGGTTCAGCCCTCAGCACAGCAAAGATGGGCACTGAGGGTGCCCAGCTCACACAGTGGAGTCAGCGTTGGGATTATGAGAACCAAAGCTTCCTTTCAATGCTTGTGTCTTACCTTTATTAAAGGTGTTACAGAACAATAGCCAGAGCATGCCAGTTTGCTAGCAAAGAGGTTAACAGTAAGTAGTAAAGAACAAAAGAGGATAAACAACTTGTTGACAAGCAGGTTTCTCTATTCTTTTTCATTGCTGTTATCAGACAGTGATGCTGATTAAAGAGTGAGAAATTGCCCCGGAGGATGCCAAAAATACATTTCTTCTCCAAGTGATCCCACACCTTTGTTTCACAAACTCTGGGAAACTTTCTTCCTTTTTGGATAGATGTCCACATAGCTTACAGACTAAACAGGAAATCTTACCAAACATCAGTAAACTTGCATTTTCACAGTAGCACAAGGGGAAAAAAAGAAAAAAAAAAATCTCTCTTGCCCAAAGGGATTAAAAGTAACCAAACAACCTACAGCTGTAGATTTGATTCTTTAAACACATTCTAGTTTCCAGCTTACAGCAGAACCAGTCCAAAAAGACAGTCAGCTTACTTGGCTTCAGAGGACCTTACACAGTGAGTGAGGCAAATATTACTAGGGCTGCACTTTAAAGATAGAGTGAAGAAGTTTTACTCATCCATCATACCCTTTTATTTTCTATTATCAGTAGGTGATCATGGAAGTTGAGGGATAAGAATTAAGGAATATACCAACTGCACTTTACAGATTAACAGCCACAAAAATAGAAAGCAACTATAACAATCCTGGGTTTTCACAAAACTAGTTTCATTTGTAACACTTGACAGAACAAGATTAACTGCAACAAGTGAAGAGAGCTACATCTGTAAAGTGCTATTTTTGTTAGAAGTGGCTAAAAAAAAAAAAATCACAACTACAACAGATTTGGGTATTTGGTGATGAGATTGTCGATGTCCTCCAAGTATTTAATTTCAAGCTCTGTGTTTTTTGATGAAACTGATGAGCCCATTTGTTGAGCTATCATGAGTTGTCACTGGAGCATCTGACTCCAGTTCAGGCTCAATTTTCTTGGCAAGTTGTTTTCCAAGCTCAACTCTGCATTTATAAAAGCAGGAGAAGAAAAAAAAAAAAAAGCAGTATTAGTACTAACAACTTACAATATTTACTATAAGCCATTGACATTAAAAATAGATGCCAGTAAAAAGTAACTTCCCAGTGAACACTATTATGTCTTACCCCTCAGAAATTACTGTTAAAGTAGTTTTTTACTTTTTACAACTCAGTGCCATTCATGAGCAACTGCAGTACTCACAGTTGCTTAGCTGAGCAGACAGCTCAAATAACAGGATATCTAAAGGGAGAACATTTAAGCAGAGTCTTTCCACCTCAGTATTCACTTGTGCTATGCAGCCTGCCCCAGTACAGAATGCATTCAGCTCACTCCTATTCACTGTTGAGCATGATGCTGCTCAGAACACTGATTTGTGTCAATTTGTCATCGAAAGAATGAACAGCTGGGTTGCAGCCTGGAAGCACCCCCAGCACTACAGCGGGCTATCCAGGAGTTACAGCCTCACAGCATAAGAGCCTAGGATATTCCAACAGCTGCATGAAACAAAGCTGGTTCTACAGCATCCCCACATTCCAGTTTCGGATGCCATTCTATATTTTCACATGTGGCAGTAAAAGCTGCACTTACTCCTACCCCACTCCTAATTTCAGACTTTACAGCAGACGTCAGCTTGTACTAGACATCATTCCATTTTCAGGTTCTGCTACAGTATTTAGTTATAGAACATGCTGAGGTAGCACAACACTAAAGGAAAACATACAAAGATTAAGGCAGCTTAGTGTAAACTGATATTCTACATCCCTAAACCAAATGTGCTCTTCAAAATAACCCCTCACAGCATAGGCAGGCTGCACCTGAAAAATCTTGTTTCCCAATCCCTCTACCTAAGCCTACCTACAGTTCTATATTACTACAGATGAAAGAGAACCTGATTAGCACCTGATTAAGTTTTTCCTCTTTAAGTGACACAGTGACAGACTCCTCCAAGCTGCTCTTGTGCACATGGAGCTCCAGCACAACCCTCAGTCACAGATGCAGCCTGCATGAAACTAAGGGCTCCTGCATACACAGACCTCTGCCAAGAAGGCTCTTGTCTCTCCAGTATAGGAAAATAAGGGGTGTCAATCTATTGCTCAACAGATGCCATTTAAACTGCCAACTAAAAGGTTACTAGAGGTAATTCCTTTTTCACATGCTATAGGGGAAGCCTTTTCCTTTCCAATTCTCAGAACATGTGTTCAGCCTGCTTGACTATTTTTCCTCACTATGGTATCTTTCTTACATTCGTAGCATTTTTTAAAATTCAACTAACAAATAGAGCTCAAACAGGACCACGGAGGTCCTTAGCTAAAATTGTTACCTACAGTGTAATTATGCATGGCTACATAACCTATCCTCAGAAAATCTGTTCTCATTAAAAAACTCTCCCATAATAATGTGCTCCAAGTGTAACACTTTTTCATTGTCTTTTCTCTAATTCATTTTAGATTCAAGAGTGTCCGTAAGTATATAAGAAACAAACTAAGGAAACTTACCCCCACTGGTCATAACTGTTAATGTCCCAGACAGTTCCTTGAACAAATATCTTGTGCTCATACATGGCTATAAGAAGAAAAAGACTTATCAAACTTGATCAGAAAGTCTTCGTAGGCATTCATAGATGAGAGATCTATTTACTCACCAATGATGGCTCCCAGGGTGAAGGGGTTGAGTTTTGTAAACATGATTGAATTAGTTGGTCGATTTCCCTCAAAGACCTTTCAAAACAGAGTTACATTGTCACCTACTATGCTGAAAAACTTGCAGGTTTTTTTTTTTCTTACAGTCCACACTGGACCATTTTGCAAATACAAAGTCCTGAAAGCTTTAAAGGCCTTCAACCATAAAATCGTATCATTTCCATGTTTTATTACAAACCCAGTAGAAAATGTCTCTCCAAGCACCATTGCTGGCTACCATGGGCTACAAGAAGTAACGTAAAAGTCACTGGCCCAGGGCAGCGCTGAGATAGCCCATCTTTCCTGGGATGCCTCCCACTAATGCTCCAGAGCCAAAGTGCTGCTTGCAGCTTGTTCCCAGTGTCCTGCCAAGGTCCCACCAGTGCCACCCCATCCTGTCTGCCCTACCACCCCCAGCAAAGCCCTCACTGCCACAGCACCTCCTGAACACCCAGGTACCTTGTGAGGAAGGAGCTTCTCCAGAGCCTCTCCACTCAGCCCGGATGCCTGAAGCTCCTTGCGAGCCTCATCAGCTGTCTTCCCTTTCATCAGGGCCTCAGTCTGAGCAAGGAAGTTGGCCAGAAGGATCTTGCAGGTAGAAATAACTCAAGTTACCATTTCAGAGGTGGAATAGTAGTACCTGGTGCTTAAACCCATATCAAGACCTAGTCTAGACTTACAAGTCAGTTTTAACACTGTGGCAGTAAAACTTACAGCTGTTTCAGCTATTGCTTTTTACCTCAGACTGCCAGAAGACCTAATTACTATTTTAAAAGAACATGTATCCAAAGATAACCAGGACAGTTTTGCAGAATCCTGCCTCTGCTGAAACTGGCAGCAAGTCTCCCCATGAGACCAGAAGAGCCAGGACTTCACACAGTCCTGGCTCCTCACCCAGTACAGTCTCTTATCTCATGCTACATCCTGTGCATGGAAAACCAGGTGCAAAGATAAGTCAAAGGTAACCAGCTGAGATGTACTTACTCATCTGTATGCAGGAAAATTCCCACAGCATACCATACACCAATCCCTACCAATGCACTGCAAGATTTTAGTTTATTTAGTCCCTGTCTGATTTTGGCATGCAAATTTATCTGCAGGTGGTTTTGTCCTACCTGAAGATACAATAAGTTTTTTTACAGTCAAATGAAACCTTTTGTCCCCTTCTTTTGCAAAGTCATACTCTAAAATTTCGTGTGTACTAGGTGTTACTTGACAAAAAATTAATATTACACAATTTAAATAGCAATTGTAATCTGAAATCATGACAAGACTGAAATTCAGTGAGTAAAGATGCCTTTTCTGAAGTATGCAGTAAAACAGTTGACCTGACCATGTTTGCACCTTTGGAAATTAAAATTCTTACTTCACTGAAAATCCTTAGTCAGAAGCTAAAAACTGGACAGGTTAAAAACAGCTGTGTAGAAGGCAATCACCCCAGCCATGCCACCACATTCACTAAATTTTGTCCTAGAATTTAAGGCTTGAAAGTTTCCTCAGAGATGCTGTCACATCAGGTCTGAGGATTTGTTTCTTCATACTCTGCAAGAATTACATTCCTTACAAATCCTACAAGGAATTGGCTCCAAGTACGTAATTGCTCAACTCTGTCCAGCTTCAGTAGGCCCACAGAAACCACCACTGAGCTGCCTCAAAAGCTGTTGCTGCAATTGCTTCAAGAATAAACATACCACTGCAGTACAAATTACATACAACATGCAATTATAATTTATATGAATTTAAATCTATTGTGAACTTTGACAGAGCCTTTGTGTTTAGTTTTCAAAGGGACAATTTGAAATATCACCCAATGCAATAAAAAGTAAGCTTCAGTGCCTTGAGCCACAAGAAATATGGTGCCCTGACAAAGAACTTATTACCTTGTGATGCAAGCCATTTCTGATAGGGTGCTGCGTTTGTACTGGGATCAGGAAATCACAGGGAATCATGCGAGTTCCTGTAAGAAAAGCTAGGTTAATAACCCTGCAACAGCAAAGTCTTGGGAAAACCTTTCCTTCTCACCCCATTTTCAGACTTACTGGCAGACTCAGTCATTTTCAAAAGCTTAATAGAAGAGTTTTTTTATTATTAGCAGCAGGGGGAAGTAACAATACAGCTCAGCAGTTTCAGCTTTATTTGACCTCCTCATTATAGCTAAAACCTGCATCTTGTAGCCTTCAAAAGCCACTACTTAAGAGGCCCATAATAATGTGATGCTAGGTTAGACAACAGTCCAACCTTTAAACAAGTGTCAACTCTGCAGGCTCCTGCAGCTCTGTAGTCATTCAGACTCTAATCCCAGAACAAGGCATTTAATGGTTTGTTTACCTTGGTGAATGAGCTGGTAGAAAGCATGTTGCCCATTGGTGCCAGGCTCTCCCCACACAATAGGGCCAGTGCTGTAGTCCACACGAGAGCCTTTCTTGGTAATGTATTTGCCATTAGACTCCATATCACCCTAAAGAAGAGAAGGGCAGGATCACTCAGTATCAGTACAAGTTTCCACACATATTTTAACTATAATGAATACTATTTGTTTATAGAAATTTTCTAAGTATCAGGGACAGAGCTGCTTAATTTACAGACATCAAGATAACAGAAGTATGAGGAAAAGATCTCTAAGTGAGTAAATAAGCTGGTATCAATCTTGGCATCAGTCTCTTCAGGCCATTGATTACATGAATTAAGTGACTGTAGCTTTAACTGACACATGCATTCAGGTCCCTGAACCAGGACAGAAGCTTATCCACACTTTGTTGTTGGAAGCCTTGCTCTGGCCAGCCCTACCTGCTGGAAGTAGGCAGCGAAGCGGTGCATGTACTGGTCATAGGGCAGCAGGGCATGGGTCTCACAGCCGTAGCAGTTGATGTACCACACCCCCAGCATGGCCAGCAAAACAGGCACGTTCTTCTCCAGAGGGGCAGTGTGGAAGTGATTATCCTAGTGACACAAAGCAAAGTTACGCTTCTGATAAAGCAACTGTCATCCCTCCCAACTCCTGCAGATTTTAATGTGTTGATCCACTGAGAGCTTCCCATGAACTGTCATTTTTGCAGCATGGAGAGGACATGGGGCGCTAAACTTTAGAAACCACCTTGCCTTCAGTTTCCTTACTTACAACTCTTAAAGAGGAACAAATCTGAAATGGGCATCCCACACTCACCATCCAGTGGGCTCCTGCAAGCAGACTCTCAAAGTTGTCAAAACCTGACAATGGAAAAAATTGAGTTTGTACTTACTATTACAACTCAAACTTGATTTTTCTTGTAGAGACAATTATAAAAAAGTTTTGATTCCTTGTATGCAGCAAGGCTCCCGAATACTAATAGAGTTTAAAGCTGCCCTTAGGACTCTTCCTGAAATTTGCATCCCATAAGCCAGACATTCACTTAAGCTTAAAGCCCCGACTTCAGAGCAAGTCCAACTTCATGAAACATAATTCAAAAACATTTGCCTAAAATCCCCATTCAGGCAGAATGAGCAACTAGAAGGAAAACACAGGCATTTTACACAAAGCCTGCTTTAAGACTGCATAGTTTCCAGCAAGTTTGAACACTTGATCATTTGACAGTCAGTGGGAGAGACATCTCCGTAGAAAAACAGGGCAAGGCTAGTACGGCAGGGATTTCTGCATCAGTGTGAGAAGAAACAGCTCTAATAAGATATTCTCAAAGAAAAAGGCTACCTCTCCCTCCCCTGTTCTCTCAACAATTCACCTGAGCTTTCTTTGCTTTGTAATTAGGGTTTTTAAACCTCCATTAACTTACCCTAAAGAATAGTTTAACTAAGGCTTTCCTGCAAAAACAGAAATCCTGATTCTTATGTAGCAAATTGAGTGCTATATAAGAGTGGAGTGTTTGGAATCAAAGCAGCACTCTACCTATGGTCAGAGGCCAGCTGTAGGAGATGAAGGGTCTAAGAGGAAGAACTGCAGATAGGCTGGCACATCAGCAGTCAGCACCAAATCTGTCTGACAGCAGCAATGAACAGTTTATTGCAGACAAAACAGTAAGTGCCTGACTTGTTTATTTTGCTCTTATCATAGGTTCTTCTACACACCAAAACTCCTATTCATAAAATTCTAAAAAACACCAAACCCAATGCTATTCTTCTAACCCCAATGTAAGCAAATTCTAGCTTTTGTCTAGAAAAATAAATTGTTATAGTTTCAGATTTTAAGCATCTGAAAACAATGATGAGGGAACAAATGTAATCATCAGGCCCTATAGCCTGGACAACATACTGGGGACAAAAGGAATTAATGGGAAAAGGAGACAGTTAACAATGCTAAACAGAGCTCACATGCATAACTGGAGACACAGTGTGTGAGTGTGTGTATGCTTACTAAACACCCTACTTCAAGTTTGGGAATGTCAGTTGAAAATCAGACCTTGCAACACTGACACAACTTTACACATATCAGGCACTTTTTGGCTGTGTGACTAAAGCGATGCAATTTGACTATTTGTACCCAAGCATGGGGTATTTCCCAAAACTATTCGCAGTACTAAAATACCAACATTTCTGTTGTATTCAAGGTCTTTTTTTTAGCACCCACATCCAACCACTCAGAGTAGGCAGGTAAACAGTATTTGCCCCAAATGTGATTCACAATCCACTGTTAATGCACTCCATAGTTTTATTCCTAAAGCAAACAGAGCAATTCTTGGCATGGTGACAATCACAGCAATACCTACCAATATGCAGGGCAATGGAGAGACCAATGGCAGACCACAGGGAGTAGCGGCCACCAACCCACTGCAAACAAGAGATGGTTGAGATGGAGAAGTGTAAGGCTTTAACATTCAAACTATTAGAAAAAAGCAGCATGTGTTTAGACTATTTCCAGCAAAACCAATACTCTTTCTGGTGATAGTTCACCATATACATTTGGCATAGTCAAAGGAACCTGCACCCTAATGAATCCTTAAGTATGCACTGAGAGTGAAGTTATCCTACTTGTGCAGTTTTATAACATCTGTTGAAGTAGATACCTTGATTCCAGTTCACTTCCAAATCCTGAATTTGCAGCTTGTATAACTGCTTTCATAAAATCACTTCTCTACAGAAAACGCCTGCTTCAGCAAAATTCTGACACTTAGGAAAGGTAACATCCCAAATAACTTCTGAACAGCAGCTCATTTGTCAGGCAATTAGTCAATGAGACAAACCAACCTGTTTCTAATTAAGTACAAAGACCAAGCCTAAGGGCAGCATACTTAAAATAGGCATCTGCTACAAAATCTCCAATCAGGCTCCCATTTCTGATGTCTGACCTTTACCGGACCTAGGTTATTCCCCATAGACACCAACAGGCAAATGTCACAGCTTATAATAACTACTTGCACAGAGGAATAAGCCAAGACTATCTCCTGTTACTCAACAGCTGATTAGACAGCCAAGAACATAGAAGACTCCTCTTCAGACCTTTGACTGGAGGATTTTAACAGAATGGGCAAGAGTTCTAAGTTTACCTTTAGTTAAGGGTTTTCAGGTGGTTTCAGTGCATTGAATACAACTCCTATAATTGAGGTGCTTTAGCAGTTTCCCCCAGACATCTACTTGGAATCATCTTGTTTGCTTCAGAAAAAGCTAGCAGTTAACAGCTACCACATAATATTAGACATACTCACATCCCAAAACTCAAACATGTTCTCTGGGTCAATTCCAAAGTCTTTAACTTTAGGCTGAAATAAAACAAACATATAAAACCATCATAAGTAAACCTAACAGCCATTAAAAGTTTTATACCAAGCAAACAAACACAAGTTGGGTATCTATTAAATAAACAATTCCACAACTACATCCTCTGTTTTAAAACATGCATGCCACCCATCACAAAAATTACATTTTTATTTCCAGAAGTAACTATTACTCCTCACTATTAAAAATCAATGACATACATTCATTTTCTGATTATCTAAGTAGCCATATAGTTAAAAGTTGAACTGACAGTCAGTTTACATTTAACAGAACCATAATGTCAGTACTTGACAGCCTGTCAATGACTGCACAGTATTATTCTAATTACTGTTGGTCTCTTCACTTCATACTTTTGCATGAAGCATCACATCAGACTGTGCTCATCATATGCATTATTCAAACTACCTGCATCATTTCAGGTCTTACCTATAGTTTAAAGTAACATTTATGTGACTGCATTCGCACACATACTTAAGCAATTAGAGGTAACACTCATTAGTAACAGCAGTCATTTCAAGCATAAGAGCTCTTAATTTCAGATTAAAAGCTCTAGCAAAAAAAGCACACATCTATAATCAAAGTCCAGTCTTGGTACAGTTTAATACTGTCAAAGTGTTTCAGTTACTTTGAGCAGAAAAAAGGCTTCCTTTCAAGAGGAATGCCACAATTTGGTATTCAAGCATCTTAAAAGATAGACTTAGTAGATTTTAAAGTAAGGCTACCTTAAAGGTACATAGGAAAAATAAACTAGATAGGTTATACTTACAGCATTGGTAGACAAGGCAACAAAATGCTTGGCCACAGCTGAAGGCTTAATAAAAATAAACACATAGTTAGATCTAGAATGTTAACCTTTTCACTTTTGGTTTTAAAGCTGATCTGCTATCATTTAAACAAAATGCTGCTATCATCAATTGTTTTAGTTATTAATTTGAAATCATCTTATTCACGTTCATTGTGAGATTTAGCAAGATATACAAAGAACATTCTGATGATATTCCCATGAAGACGTCCAGCAGCTTTCCTTCCTGTGAGAGGAGCACAGCCTCTCCTTCAGAGTCTGTTATCAGCCTGGACACCACCACAGCTTTGGAGCAGATGGACCTTGATGTACACCCACTGGCCTTCCAGCCAGGTCAAAAACCAAGACAACTGGAATTATGGATAAATGTCAAGCTCCAGATTTAGCCTTCAGTCTTTCAGAAGGCTTTCTGGTGAAAAGGTGAGTTGTCTGAATAATATAAGGAGGAATTTCAAAGCCAGGCTTTCAAACTAAGTACAGCTATCTCAACTGGAACAGGCTATCTTAATTACCTGAACAGGCAGAATCTGCTTTTTTCCTTTTAAGAGTTAGAAATAGGAGAGAATGAGCCAAATACAAGGTTTCTATGCATAACACAGCCATCTGCTATAGAAATGTCAGCGTATCATTCCAACCATAGCTTCATTTCTAAAGATTTGGCAATAACTGAAAGGTAGTGCCACACAGTATTCTTATGTTTTCATTATCAGTAATTCTACCAAATTATTGGTCAGCTCTAAGGCAAACACTATACACTATAACTTAACAGGTGGGATTTGAAGGAACAATGCATGACAACCATTTATTATAAAGTAGTGGGTTTATCACTTTGATTGGACAAAACAGTATCATTAACAAAGCACCGAAATTATTGAAGTACATCATTTGCTACGCTTATGTTTGGGCAGTTATTGGCTCTGCTCCAAAGCATACAGAATAACCAGGAAAAAACTGCACACCAAAAGCTCATGCTTTCTGTTACTTAACCTAAACATCTCAGACTTACATCATTTGCAGCATGCAAGAACCACTCTTTGGCCGTTTCTGCATTGGTGATGGTTTCCTGGGTGGTGAAAGTCTGCATATTGGAAAACAAGCAAATAAGTAAAAAACTGTTCTTAAAATGGAAACAACTTCAGGTTACTAAAGCATCACATGTTCAGATAACCAGAGCAGAGTGATTCTAGATGTTCATAATACATAGCTGCTGCCGGATTACAGAAAAAAAGCAAGCTTATGAATCCAGTAAACGCTAATATTGCTAGATTTACCCATCTAGTTTTAAACTAGTAAGTATCTGAAATTGGAACAATTATTCCCCATTTCCTACCTTCCTGCTCCCCAAACTGTTCTGCAAAACCTTGAGACTGAAGTCTTTACTTTAGTCTTTTAGTAAAAAATTAAGTTTTACTGTTCAACTGAAAACAAACTAATTGAACATCAAAACAGGACATGGACTGTCCTCTTGTTTTTTAATTCCTACTTTTTCATGGAAGAACACTCATTTATGCCAAGACTCTTGTCATAATTTTTCTTTTGCTGATTAGAGGAAAACATTTTCCTGCTTCATGAAGTGTGCACTGAAGTTCAGTCATGCAGTTGCACAAGGATCTACAGCCATTCTGATTTATTCAGCCATCAAAATTTAGCTTTAAGGGTGAACACTAGATTCATCCTACTCTCATCCATCTCCAGAAATATTTCATTGTGAAACATAAGCCTGTTATGGAAAGAAAAAAATGCCATTCATCCTCTTCCAAATATACCCAATTATCTAACTACAGTCTGGCAAACAAACTCAAGTGTTACTCTTTCAATTTGGCAGTTTTCTAAGCCTTTGAACCGTGATCCCAGGACTCAATCATTCCAAGTGACCATTAGTATTACTTTGTGCAGCTTCCTTATTATTCCATAAGTTGTTGCTCAGCTACAGCACTGCCAAGATAAGATAATGAGTACTGTGCAGAGCACAGCCAGCACTGCACATGTTCATTTGTTGCAGATTGTCTTCAACAGCAGAAAAGTTCTACTGTGCTTTACAAATGAAGGCAACCCAAGTTAGATAACCATGAAGTTTGTCTCCACCTCTTTCCCCTGCTCAGACAGGGGCATTCCTCAGAGGAAGAGGGCTGCTGGCAATTATGCTTACAGAATAAGTTCTTAGCAAGGCAGCTATTCAGTCTGTAATCAGAAATAAGTGTCATCTTATTCAGCAGACTATCTTTACCTCTTTAAGTAAAGCAGCTTAGTATTTATAGTACTCAAGGAACTCAGCATTTAAGTTATTTAGGTGAAGGTGGCTACCCTAAAATAAAATGGAGGTTCTTAGACTACATGCAATTCCTTAAAGCAAAAAAACACAACACTTAACAAGTAACACTGTACTTAGGATAAAGGACCAAAAATCCTTTAGGAATGAAACAACACCACCCAGAATTTCCCAGGAAGAGCTACATAGGATCCTACACTCCACCCACAGAGAAGTGCAAGGAAACAAACTTCTGTGAATAAAGCTAAAACTTGCATTGCATGAGAAATACACCCCAAACAACATGAAATTGTTCATGTATCTTATTCAGGTTAAGTAATTTTCAGCACTTGACTTACAGATCCCAAAGAATTTCAGCAGCAACACAAGCTTATATTGCAAGTTTAGAAAGAATCACAAGAGGCCTGTTTAGACATAATCCACACTGGAAGTCCTTGATCTAGATATTCCTGTGGTCAGACCTCTTTTCTGACTGAATTCTTTACAGGCAGAGCAAGTCATAGCCAGTGCTTGTATCAGACATACCTTTGATGCAATGATGAAGAGAGTAGTGTCTGGGTTAAGTTCAGCCAGGGTTTTGGCTATATGAGTACCATCAATGTTGGATACAAACCAGACACGAGGACCTCCCTTGGAATATGGTTTCAGGGCTTCAGTTACCATCAGAGGGCCCTGGATAGAAGCCACAATTAGATTTTATCCTCACTGTAGGCATGTAAACACAAAGATGTGTGGGTTGTATAGAAGTCAGGACCTTACCAAGTCAGAGCCACCAATCCCAATATTGACCACATCAGTCATTGCCTTTCCAGTGTAGCCTTTCCATTCACCGCTACGGACTCTCTGTGGTAAGAAGAAAAGAAAATGCAATGACCATTTTATAGTTAGATTAAAGCTAGAGATGCTAACCTTGGAAACAGACTTTGTTTTCAGGTATTGTTGTAGAAAGGCACCAAAAGAGAGCTTTCAAGCTTCTAGACCTTAAGGCCTACACTCAGGGCTACCTTCTTAGCTAGACACTGGGTTATGTCTAAGATTGATGTTGCAGTGTGTTTTTACTTCTAACACTTAATGAAGTACAAACTCTCCTCTTCTGTGTGGGTTGCTGTAGCATTTACAGTGTTTGCTAAGGCAAGAGTCATCTATCCAAAAATGAAAAAAATCTTGGGCATTAAACTATTTTAACTATTTGCAACAAATATTTGGACCTGAAGTAGTTAAGTGTCTTTATTAGAAAGAACTTCACTAACTAAACTGGAAGACAATATTAATGAAGCCGCAGAGGCAGAGATTTATTGGCAAACCAAACATTCTAAAAGCTTTTCTACTGCAAGTATGCTTTGTGTTAGGATTTATTTCTGGACTGCACCTTCAGAGCACATGGTAAAAGTTCCAGCTCTATTCTGTTCTTCAAGAGTCACTGAGAGTTCCAAAACAAAAATTACAATCATTAAATAACAAACTCTACATTGAATTTTGTCCATCAGCTACCACCAATGCATTCAATCTGTTCCAATTACAAAAGCAATCTTTCTAGTATGAATACTTCCAAGTACATTCCCCAATTCCAAAGCAATTTTTTTACAAATCACTGAGTTATGCTGATAGTTTCTCTGCTTCACTACAAATGTTTAAGCTTTTCATTTTTCCAAACAGAAAATCCATTTTTAGTATACAGCATTCCTGTACCCCACAGATGATATTACCATAGTCTTAAAATGCCATCTGCTAAGTAAGTCGACTGAAACCAGCATCTTTAATATTTTCCAGGAAACTTAATGTGATTTTTATTTGGCAGAAAAGATAAATCTGCATGAAAAGTGATATTCACAGGCTCTCATGATTGATACCATATAGCAAACAAGAAGATGGCACCAGCGAAAACTTGTTTTGCACTAGCAAAATCTTAATCAGCTAGAAATTCTGCAGTGGCAGACACTCCACTGAATTTCTATGTCCATTCAATTCCCACAGCTGAGGAAAGTACCAAACTCAGACCAGTTAGTGTCAGTTACTGTGGTTTTGGCATTTATCATTAGGAACTGGACAGAACGCAGGCTCCTTTTGCATAGGTTAGAAGTATGAGTTGACAGTGAAATGGGACTACCACATGGATAAGACTCACAACAGCAACCAAGCAAGTCAAGGTCCTCACAGCCTTGTTTAAAATGCATTAAAACTACTCAGGAAGCTTTTACAGCAAAGAGAATAGAATCAAAGTAATTTAACCAACAACCAGAACATCCTTAAACTATTTAAATAGAGCATAAGTTCTACCTCTCTCCTGATTTTATACAAATGTTAAGAGGCAGTTTCTACTTGATGCAGTCAATTAGTTGGAAAATTGGCAAGAAATAAAGTAATATTTGAATGGTACTTAATGATTTACAAGATTTCCAAAGTACACACAAGATTACTGTTGAAAGAGCAAGATTGAGAGAACCCATTAAAGACAAACTCAGCCAGAAACAGGGAGAGAAAAGTAAATCAATAAAACCAGCTCCAACTCCATGCTTGAGCCAGAACTATTGCAAACCACAGAGAAGCATGCAGTAATTCACGTGAACCAGTCTACAATCAATGTTTCACAATACAGATATAAGAACCTGGCTGGGTATAGGTCAAATATATGAAAACTAAGCTATGGTGGTACTATACCTGACAGAAGTGTTTCATTTTGTCCAACACTTTGTTTACTTCTGGAACAACATCCTTCCCATCCACAAGGATTGGCACATTGGAGCGATTTCTCAGAGCAATATGAAGCACAGCTCGGTTCTGAAACAAGAGAAAAAAAAAAACCAAGATGAAGCTCTTTCCAAGTTATACCCCAGGGCCTCAGATGCCTCATCCAGAAGGCAGTAAGATCCTCAAGACTCAAAAATCCTCCAGATTAATTGGGATTAGTAGAGCAGTATTTTCAATGTGTGTACATACACACATCACCAGCTACCTCAATCACCCTCTCACTTCACAGATTCAGTGTAAGAGGCTTACAACAGTACAACATGCAAAGTAACAGTTGACTTGGAAATCAAAGGCTCAAAATCCCTCAAAAAGCATTTAGAGGTTAAGGTTCAGAATTCAGCAATATTCATTACTCAGTGAACTTTATTTTGGTATGCATTAGGTATACCTCAATGAAATTTTCTTATTGATGACAATATTGAAAAATCAGTTATAACAAGCAGCTGAAGTTATTTTCTCTGGCATTTTCTCAATTATCCTAAGTAGTCCATTTCATGTAGGAAGAGACATAATTTAAACATTTGACAACAAAGGATACAATAGCTACATCCCTCTCTCCACAATTAAATGCTGTCTTAACACTAGCACACCAAATATACAGGTAGTAGTTGCATTATAAGAAAAAAAACAAACTCCTGGCATGCACCATTTTATGTTACTTCTCCACAGCTACACGTAAGTCAAAGCACTGAAATCTGGCCTGGGGTTCAGCTGTTTAAGAGCTTAACAGTTTTAATCAAGAATGAAGGAATCAGTCAACACTAATGAACACATTAAAAAATTAGTCTGCTCCACCTCATTGTTCCTCACTACAGTGAAAGGCATTGTGACAAAGACAACACAGACAATATGAGCTGCCAAGTTATGATTTAAATACCAAATTCTAATTAAAAAAAAAAAAAAATCACTGAGTTTGTGGTTACTGACTTGGAATACAGAAGACCTCTTTCACCTGCTAATTAAAGTGTACCCACTTAAGTTTGGAGTGAACAGAGAATTTTTTTTGCAGCACTCAGCCATAGAATGGTATTTGGTAAGTACTGCTCACTATCAGGCTTGAAGGATACTTTGTCAAATCAACAGCAGTCATCATGCTTAATCTGATCTCTACAGTTGACCAGAATTATTTTCTAAACTCATGCTATGAAGACTGTCCCCATGATGAGTGGTCAGATGAGTTACCTTGTAATGCTCTTTGTACCATATCAAGCTCCAAGTTTTAACTCATCTGGGACAAACACCTGGCAATGACACACTTGGGTGCACTATAAAGAGATTCCACATAAACACACACCATGCAGCCAATGCCTGCAGCACCAAATACAGACAAGTCTAAAATACTTCAGAAAAATATCCAAAGAATGTTCTAAATCAGATCAAGAGTAGTAGACAAGTCAGTTCTTGCCATTGAGAAGCTCCCTTATGTCTTATTGCTTTAGGTTTATTCATGCTATTTGACAGCATCCCACTTAACATTTCCTGACAATTTTGCACTGTCCACATGCTCATATTCCAGAGCAAACCAACCTGATTTGATATTCTATACAAACAGAAAAAAATGAAGCAAACCCCATCTAAGTCAACTTCTGAATTGGAATGAAGTAACCAAGAAACAGCTTGAGAAGAAAAGAAGTGTTTCTAGACTCATGAGACAATTGATACATAAAATAGTATCAAGACAGCAGGAAAACAGGAAGCTAGCAGCAGAAACCAAGCACACCACAATTTAATACTGTGTTTGGATGCTTTCTGTGAGAATTGCATCCTTCTGAGACTTCAGCTGTTACACCTGCTCTCATACACAGTGAAGAACAACTCCATATTAAAGGGTCAGAGATGGGCTAACCTGGTAGTAATTGGTGTTACATGAGGCTAGTGGAAGGCAGTATCTGACAAAAGAAACCTACAGACAGATTTAAGACTCCTCACCCTCTTTCCCTGCTTTCTTTTTTTCACTAGTTACATCTGCAAATTGAAGGCATTAATACAGACGGAACAGGAACCAGTGAAACTGTATCTGTTTCTGTCTGTGCTTTTTTACAAACATGAATCATTCACAAACAATACAATGTTCAACTGCTGAGTTACTTTAAGCAAACAGCTTGTGCAACAGTTACATCAGTCAATAGCCAAGTCAAAGGAAATACTGGTTTCTCTGAATTTGCCTCAAACATATTAAATAGCCTTAATTCTTAATGCAGATTAATTAAACTCACTATATTGTTCGAGTTTTCATCCTATTTTTAAGATCAGAAAAAATACAATTGGCTTTCCGAATGTTTTAGTGAAGATTTAACCATAATAGCAACCTTCAGACCTACAAAAAGAGGAAGGTAATTTAACCTCTTACTGAAATACACAGCTAATTTCCCAAGCCTGTTTATAGTCTTGACTGTTCAACATATCCAAAGACAAGCAGCATCACAGCCCAAAGCAGAAAGTCTTACACAATCCTTCCTCACTCCCTTTAGGCAGTTTACTAAGCTTTATGAATACTAACATTAGGCAAAAGCATATAAGCGATACCTGGAATGCAATACTCTGCTCCATGCCTTTTGCAAGGTCTAACTCATCTTCCTCTCTACAAAAGAGGGAAGAGAGGAAAAAAAAAGTGCCACCAAAATCTCCAAAATAAGATACACATTGAAGGAAGGAGTATTTTTAGTAAGAGCTGTAAAAATTTATCCTGTGAGTAGTGCAGCAAACATAACCGCTCAGCATTTCAAAGGAGCATTCAAATTAAGTTTTTTCAAGACTTGGCTTACATAGATGCATAAATATCTGTAATACACAGGCACAACCAAAGTGGAAAGAACCACAGACAGAAATAGCCTTACCTCAGTGAAGTTGATTTTCTCTCCACTAAACATGCGCTCTCTGGCACTTTCCACACCCCTTGACTTGGCCTGAGAAAGGTAAATATAGATTCCTCTCAAAATAGTGGGAAATCAACACGCACTACAAAAGTCCAGCTACATTAAGGAGTATGAACATTTCACACAAGACAGGGAAACAAAAATGTTGACAAATTACAAGACCCACTAGATTCTAGGTAAAAAATTGATTATCCTATTTTAATGCAAGTATTTTTATGCAGATCTGCATTGAAAAATGGCTTTGGTACTTGGGGCTAGATGACAATGCAAGAACTTGAATCCTGCCAAGATTTGTAAACAGATACCTTTTAACTTGAATGTTAGCTAATGTTTATAAGCAATGCTGGAATAGTGAGTTCCAGGTAAAAGCTATTTTGTTTATTAATGCAACATTTTAAATAGTTACCAGTTCCATCAGCATTTTCATCACTTCTTCTGTAATAAGGTTCTTGGAGTAATCCAGTAAGATATCCCCATGGTCGGTATTCAGGGTCAAGCTGTCAAAACCAACAGGCTGTTTAACTGCACATTCCTGAGGGGTGACTGTTTTAAGCAAGACAATGGTAACCCCGCTATAGATTACAAAATAATAGGAATCCTAATTAGACTAAGTTGATAAAGAAGACATCAGTGACCAATTTGCCCAAAAAGTTTCATTAAATGGCTGCCACTTTTTAAAAAAAATACATTTTTCAACAACCTGAATTACAGTGTCCACTTTCTGCTTGTCCAAACCCAAATAAAAAAGTATATTTGATGCACAGCTGGAAAACCGCATACTGTTTCCACAGAGCCACCAGCACTCTCTAGCAATAATCAGCTTTTTCATAGTGTATCATCAGTAAAGAGCTTATCACATTCTTCTGCTGCTGGAAAATCAAACTGTCTTCCTACAGGTCCTGTCATTTTTTCATACAGAGACTTAAACAAGTCTAATTAAAAAAATCTATACAACTTCATGTACAGAAACATTCTGTCAACCACTATGCAGAATTAAACCCCATTTGTGCATGGTTTAGTCTCACAGCCCTCATCAATTCAGTGGAAGTCCCTGAATCATTTAACAAACAATCTGCAAGCTACAGCCTAACACTTCAGAACACAGGCACTTGTAAGTGCACAGCTGAGAGGAAACACAGCCCAGTAGAAACCAAGTGAGCCCATTCGTATTTACTATCCTTGTATCTACATGATAGGTTCTACAGTTTCTCCAGTCCTTTACAACATTGGTTTTTTACCAATTTCTTCACTGCAATAATTTCCAACCAAAAATATACAATTACTCTAACTGAAGAGCTGAATTCTCTAAGTCAGCCTTTGATAAAAGTACATCTTACTCTCCCTGTTGCTCTACACACACCTCCCACGGGAAATTGCAGCCATCTCAATTCTCAGTGTTTCTGCCTTGTTCATTGTCTCCCCTGCTTTTTCATTCTCAATACCTGAGCACAGAACATGCTCTGTTATTTTAGCCACCACATATGCAAGAGACTTCGTATGGCATAGCTGTAATTCACACATAACATGACAGAGCCGGCAAGATTCTTCAAAGGAAGAATGGAGATGAACTTGCAATAAACAGTAATAACCAGCAAGGCCTTAACACTTCAGTGGTTTCACTAACTGTAACTGTTAACTTCATTAACAATAACATCCTTCTTATGGTCTTAAAGTATAAGAGTGAATAAGGAAAGGAAGGTGTCTTCAAGCACACTCTTAGAACCATGTTTCTCTAATAAGTGAGAACAGACAAGGAAGGAAAAGCAGTATCAGTGCTGTTACCTTCATCAAGCTGCCAACAGTAACCCTGAAAGCCTGACTATTCAGCAATGGGATCCCTGGAATATGGCTAGCTCAGGGAAGGACTAGTTCATCTCATCTACCACATTTGCTACTCATTGATACAGGACAGAAACAAAATAAGAACAAATCTTTGAAATTTGATGCAATTTATTGACAGACATCTCAGACTTGAACACATTTCACTAATGATACAGCAAGACCATTAGTACACTAATACTTCATTTTAGAGAAGCAGAACACTGAAAATTCTCCTTCTATATTAAACCACAGATGATAGCCTCTCCCAGTGCTCTACTCCGCAAATAAAAGGATTTTGTGTTTACTTGACATGTCTTACATCTACAATCCATTATTTTACTGATTATTGAATGAAAATCAATCTCAGTAGACCTAGAAGAGACTAAATATCTCATCAAATTATGGCTGGATTCAAACTACTGCACCTTTGAAGCACTGCAGAAATGTGCTACCCAAGACATTCAATGCAAAACCAAATCAAGTACTGGCTACCAGATTTAATTTCCCATGCAAAAGGTAGAGCACACAGTGCATAATGTAATCTTGTGTTAAACCCTTACATCAAGATATCCCACCCTTTGTTTAAACAGAAGCCCCAAACCCTGCTGCTGAGCTGTGTTCGGCCCAACTACCTACTCTGCAATGCAGTGCTACTCAGAGGGGGACAAGAGCCTTGTCACGTATGCCACAGCCACTTCTTAAGTGATGCAGCCCTTAACCAGGGGTCCTTAACCTACAGCATCTCAATGACTTCATCTCCCATCACATTTTCCATTTACACTGGAGGCTCTTTCTTATCCTTGACAATGGATAAGCCAAGCAGCAGGAGTGCCATTCCAGTGCTTTCACCTACATCAGGAATACCTTTGTCAGCACCCAGGTACCTCTTACCTGCTGAGTTTCACAATGGCTGCATAATATCTGTCCTAACCCTGTCAAAACGAGCAGTTTCTAGTGAACAATCCATGTTGATAAGAGCTCCTGTTCCTACCAGGCCTTACCTTACCACCTTGGGTGGCAAAGAAGGCAAACATCAACTTACAGGTGTGACTACATGCCTTATCAGGAAAACAGGATATGAAATTCTGAAGTCAAAAATACAGGACAAAAGGAAGAAAGGATCTTCTCTATATATATTCTGTAGGATGCAATCAGTGAGTGAAAGGTTCTCACAACAATATTAAATAGATACTTGTGTCAAAGATAAAATATTCAGATTCAAAACTATTCACACCAGTCTGAAATTCCTCCAGAACCAGTATCAGGAAGCACTTTTTCCTGGGTAGAAGTTGCTCTTTTCCTTCTAAAGGAAGGGAATCAATGATTTACAATAACACCAAGTAGAACTAACAAATATATTAATAAAGCTTAATTTCACACGAGGGAAGTTGCAAGCTACACAGGACTATGTGGCCAAACCTCCAGATTACTGCGGTTTTCAACAGATATTAGCTGCCACCTTCCTGCTGATCTGGCTCAGAGTGGCCAGCACCAGAAAGGTACCAGTGAAGCTGTCAGCTCTGCAGCTGTACTTTGCTATGAGGAAGCTCTCCTAGACTAGAATGAGATGGCTTATCAGGAAACAGGACTGAAATAATTAAAACAAAGGATTAAGACAAATGAAGTAAATTTAAGAGACTTCAACGGTTTGCTCTACTTACAGGCAGCACAAAAGGACATGAATGAGTGCAGCTATTTAAAATAAATAACCTCAGTAAAGAACATTTCACCAAAAAAAAAATGAAGACAAGGTAAACTTGCAACCACAACTAGGTCTGTTAGTGAAGATCGAGTAGATTTGATAAATTTCTTAACAATATAAAAAGTCCTGTTATAAGGGCCAGGTGAGGTCAATACTCCAAAAATTTAGCATACCTTTTCCATCAATGCAAATGACGTTTTAAATCTCATATATTGATGTTCAGGACTTCATATGCAATGTTTAACTACAATATAAGAATTTTCTGAGGAGATCAAAAGGGGAAAAATATCACTACTAAGGACAGTAAAGAAAAGCTTGATGCACACAACAAGTCTTATCACAACACTCGAGATGGGAGGGTCACCTAATCTCTATCACCCAGGCCCATTTTAACACTCAAATCTGGGATGCATTTCATAATATGAAGACTTTTCTGATTGCTGCTATAGTAAAACAACGTAACCACACACGTGCCTTCTCAGCACGGTCTCCAGCGTACAGAAAATACGAGTCCCACTTTACAAGACGAAGGGGCTCAACGGTCTCATGACGCTGGATTCCACTTGTTACTTCCTCCCCTAGCAAAACCGCGCCGCAAGGCATTTGCTGTAGCGGCGATGGCGTGAGGCGAGGGAGGGCTACACCTCCTCAGTACCCCCCGCTCCCGTCTCAGGGCAGGGTCGCACGGGCGGAGGGGGCTCACGGGGATGCACCACCCCTCGCGATTCTATCGCGGCGCTTATCATGACTAAGCACGGGGTGCGAGAGGCTGCGAGCGCCGGCCCCACAGTGCGGCTGTGCGAGCGCAGCGGGCGCTGTGCTGCCCGGCACGTACCCTGCTGCAAGGATGAGTCAAGGGCAGGCGGCGCGGCCGCCCCTCCGGGGTTGAGAGAAGCTCCCCCCGCCCCCGGCCCGGCCCCGCCGGCGCATGTGCCCGGGCCGCCATCGGCCTCGCACCGCCCGGCGCGGCCCCGCCGCGGCAGACACGGTACCGCGGGTCGTGCGCCATCCGCTCCCCGCCGGGCCACGCTCCCGCCCGGGGCTGCGCGGGGGGAGCGAGCAGAGCGGGGCCACACGGGCTCTGCCCGCCCGGGACCGCGCCCCTCCCGCCCGGTGAGGCGCCGGCCCCAGGCTCGCACGCGGCACCACCCGGGCACGGCAGCCCAGGGCCCGCGGGCCGCTGCCCCCTCAGCCGCGGGGCCGCCCGGCCTCACCTGAACTTCTGGAACCGATTCTTGTCGGCCTCGAAGAGCTGCCGCAGGACGAGCTTGGAGGAGTTGGCCTTGTGCCACTCTACCAGCTTCTTGAAATGGGGGTCGGTGGACAGCGCCATGTCCGCGGGATGAGTAGAGGAAAGCGGAATAAACCGGGCAAGGCGGCGAAGCTGCTGTCGCCGCTTCCGCTTTTATAGCGGCGGCGCGGCCTCCTGCGGCCGCCCAGCCCCGGCCGGGCCCGCCCCGGACCCCTCCCCTCCCTCCGCCGCGGGATTCCCTCCGTGCCGCGCCAGACGGGGGAGGAGCGGCCTGCGGGTCCGTGCGCGGGGGAGGTGGCGCGGAGACTGGGGCCGGAGTCGAAGCTGAGGCCGGAGCCGAGGCCGCGGGCTTCGGGGAACGCGCAGCGCTCCCGGTTGTACCTCCCGTGTGAGGGAAGCGCGGTGTCCCCGTCACGGCACAGCACACCCCGAGGTCCAGAGTCCGCCCGCGGCCCTGAGGGGCCACTGCTCGTGCGAGTGCACGGTTAAAATACCGACCCTTCTAGCGGAGGTTTTACCCCGGGTCGGCCCGCGGCCGGTCCTGCGGAGCGTGCGCGGGGCAGGGGCAGCGCTTGGCGGCGGCCTCAGCACCAGCCTGGGACAGGGGCTGTGTGACATCCGCACCCGACAGCCGCTGACCGCCGGGACAGCGGAGTGCCGCCCTGGGTGCCAGATCGCTTCCCGTGCCCCCGGGTGCCAGATCCCTGCCTGTCCCCCTGTGTGCCAGATCCCTTCCCATGTCCCTGTGAGTCAGACTCCTTCCCATGTCCCTGGGTGTTGGAAAACGCAGTTTTCCAGCAAAACTTATGCTAACTGAATTCTCAGGCCTCAGTAAAATTCCAACAAGCTACAGTGGCTTGTTTACCTGAGAATGTTCTGTGGGAAGAATGTCATGAGAAAGATTAGGGAGTCAGAAGTGTTATGAGAAAGAAAAAGGGAGTCACCGGGAGGATCCCTGAATGTGTGAGAACAGACTGCCGGTGTGTGTGTATCTATGAATAGTAACTTCTGTAACAGTATATAAGTTTCTCGTTTGGTGAAATAAAATGGAGCTTACTTTATATCTCATATTGAGACTGCCGTGAGTTTCCCTCTCGCCGCGATGTCACCTGGGTGCCAGATCCCTGCGTGCCAGATCCCTACCCCTGTCCCCGTTGCCCTCATCCCTGCCATCACACCCATCTGAGCTCTGGGCAGGCCAGGGCTGGCAGAGCAGCAGGTGTGCCATCCTTGGGAGGAAAAGGCTGTTCTGGGCATAAAGCAGGATGTTGTTTAAACATGGGTGTGTAAAGGGCTTTGTCAAATTCCAGAGTTTGCACTCTGCAGCTTAGGGGAGCAAATTCCAGTGAAGTCATGTTTTAAGTACCTAAGCCCCTTTATGGATCTGGGCCCAAACTCAGAGTCACAGAGCATGAACTTGACTCAGAGCACTAAAATCACAGAGCAAGTCTTAAGCTGCAGAATCAGAATCTTATCCTTGCTGCAAAACAAAAAGCATTCGTAATTGACCCTTAATAAAAGTCCCTCCACACCTCACTCTTGCTTGTTTCTAAAGTTTGTTTTTTCAGATTTAAAGTAACTCTTTAATAGACCAAGCTATTTTTCTTCAACAAAATTAATTTTAATCACTTTATATATTTTCTTTTCTTTTTTTACATTTTTGGAGGCCACTCTCAGCTTTGCTAGTCACAATTTTGGGCAATTTCCCCATGACAAAGCTGCTTCTCTCATGCCACCCAAATCTACCTAGCCATTCCTCACTGCATGTGGTTCCCTGCATGCCTTCATGTAAGGCAGGAAAATGAAATTACAAAAATTGAACTTTCGAGTTGATTCAATAGAGGAGCACACAAGTGCCCAGTATATCATGCACACTGCCATGTCACCTTTACATATTTTCCTTCCTGCCCAAGACCTTTAGGATAAAACCCTCAATAATCACAGACTCCTGTTCATAGTCAGGAACTGTAACCCAGTTGTAACCTGTGATGTAAAGTTCTTTGCCTTAATAAACATCTATTAGTCACAGGCAGAGAACAAATACCCTTTTTTAAAATGTCAGTCTTACTGACAGCATTTGATGGTTGGCCATGGAACACTCTGGACTTGCCTGTCAGATTTTTCTCAATCAGGGGAAATGGAATTCATTAAAGTGGTCTTACCACATCCCTACCAAATCCAGGGATCTCTTATACACATTTTGCTGAGTTTCTCTGCTGTTCTTAGCAGTAGGTGTTGTTCTCAGAGCACCTTCACCCCTTTCTACTGATCAGCCAAAGGCCTGCCATGTTTACTCACTAACAAACACTTCTCCTGCAGGTCCTCCCAGCTATCCTGTTCTTTTCTTAAATTGTCTCAATTTTGCATCAACTTTCCCACCTTTATTATTTCAAAATTGGCAAATACCCTGTCCTGCCTTTCGCTGTAAAAGTTGGGTGGTATCTGAGCTGTTACTCTCTTCATGTTCAGGATTTCACAGTCAAGTTACAAGATCTTTTGAGACTTGTTACTCAAGTTACAAGTCTTTTGAAAATTCTTAAATCCTCATTACTACACTTCTTCTTTCTGACCACTTCACTTTTCCACTTTCTTTCCAGACTACAGAACCACATTAGCTTCTAACTGTTCTAATCACAAGAGCTATGTATCTTGAAATAGTTCTTTTCCTTTTCACATGTATGAAATACACAAAATATGAATCCCATGGCCTTGTGTGGCTCAGCTGCCCAGCTGTATCTCAATCCAAGTCTGAATTTCAATTCACTCAATTTTGACTGAGACACACATCTCAGTTTTGTTTCCCCCTCCTTTATCATGATCCTTGCACCATTTGAATTATCTTGAAATCCTCCAAATCTTAAACCTTGAAGATCATCAAGTTCATCTGACCCAACCCCAAAGTCACCAGGATTTTGTTGACTTCACATCCCAAGTCTACAAGCATTCATATGCTTAATTGTATCTGTGCAAGAATGTAGAGGCTCGGGTAATTGAAAAGGTAATTGATAATCTATTGATTCTAGTTCACAGTAAGGACAAACTGTGACTGTGACATCACTGCCTTGCTACCAATTCTGCTTTCTAAGGCACTGATTTGGTTACCCACAACTAATGTTCTTGCAGCTCACAAAACGGAAAATCCATTTACTTTCTTTTGTAACATTTTTTCTAAGATTTTGAGATGTTCTCTCTCATTTCATTAACCTTCAATTATATAAATTATCAACCATTCATATTTTCTTTCCTTAGACTAACTCCTTTGGTACCAGCACTTTCTTACTTCCTCTCTTCTTCCCCTAGAATGCAGAGTTCTAGAGTTCAAACTATTCCTGCAGCAAATTTTATGACAGATGAGAAAGATAGCCAGGCCAAGGTCCTGATTCTAATTCTGAAAGACCACAGGACAAAGTCTGTAGCAGTTCCAGGAGCTGCTTGTCTCTCTGTAAGCTGTGCAACAGCTGAGTACCACAGGGACAGCGAGGTCTTGTCCCCAGTGAAAGGACCAATTGATTTCATTGTGGAGGTACAAGGAAGGTTTGGACTGGGTATTCAGCAGTTAAACCAGCTGTTTCCTTGACAGCTGAGAGCTGTCATACTGATTCTCCTCAGGATTCATTTTAAGGCAGTTCTAATGTAGATGGAAGCAATAACATAAAGTCAAGGCAAGCCCTCATCTAATGGAAGGCAGATAGTGTGAACACAGTGGTGCTTCAGCTCCTGCAGGATCACCTTCTGAAAAATTGCCATTCCAGGAAGGCCAAAGGCCACTGCAGCGAGGGACGACACCATTTGGGGCTGAGAAAGGGCGTTTCAGTAAAGGATATTCTGTAATTGATGGAGATCAACTTTTGGCCGATAGGGTACAATGGTGGATTTACCATTTCACAAATGCCAGCCTCTATTAACAACAGCTGCACAATGACCTACTTATGAAACAGACAAGTGAAAAATCCATTTTGGAAGACAGCTGCCTAGAAATTAATATTTTCAAATTAATGTGGAGAGCCTAAATACTACCGCCTCAGGCACTTATGCCAGAAAGGTTAAGTGGCACGTTTAATAGATAATCTCTATGATTAATTTATCAGAAAGAACCAAGTGGCTAATTTCCACTAATTGAAATTTTCTGGCATGATAAAAAATTTTCATTATAATTCCACTTCCATTTATGTCCATTGTACTAACTTATTATGTGAAAGCAAACAAAACTACTGCCTAGAATCCTTCTTTCTTCTTCTACTAATGGAGCAAAATACTGATGTGGCCACACAGAAAGAGTAGAGTGGATTCTCCTGGGGACTGATAATAAAAAAAGTTATCAAACTTTTAAATCCAGTCCCAGGTTTCAAAGACAAAAAAGGAGCCAGATTTGCAGAGTGCTTCACAGCCATCAGCTTTTGTTCTCAGCTGTGGGACAACCTGGGTATATGGGGAAGTGGGTGGCTTAGAGCTCACTCAGAGCACTTTGGAGGGATTGGCAGCTGTGGGGCAAAAGCACAGAGCAACCTGAGGTCAGGGGGGCTGTGTCACTGTGCAAACTCAGAAATATTTCAGCTGCTGGCCTGTACCTAGATTTTTAAGTATTTCTAGTAAATGCTCTACATTTTTAAGAGTCTGATGTCTTGCAAGGAGAGGTAATCTTTTTTTTCAGACTGCAATGGTCAGATACAAACTCCTCCTCAGATCTGGCACAGAGAGAGCAAGCTCTGCTATGCTAAGCAGTTAGACAGCATAGCGGGGGGGGGGGCCGGGGGGAGGTGTACCTGGGATCTGCAACAGTGGAGGAAACTTGCAAGGGGAAAAGTAATATGGGTTTTACACAAAACGGAGAACACCAGTTACCCATTTCCTTTGGGCCACGAGGTGATTTGTGCATGGAAAATGTAATGTACTGTGAGATAAATGTCTCCATTATATCCATGTTGTTTCTACTTTGTAATTTTTGTTCCTGGGTTTGTCTTTTCAGAATACTTTTTAAGTCTTTCTTGGTGGACAGGACAGCAATCACGGGTGGTGCTGACTTTGGTTAAGGCTCCCAGTGCTAATTCTGTGTTGTATTGCTTGTCTTCATGTTGTCATTTCTGTATGGAATAATTGGTTCTAGTAACTGTGTGGTTCAAATAGTCCTCATAAGGACTTTTGGTTCATTAGATAAAAAAATTTTGTCACGTCCAGAAAACATGGATATAGATGGACCTTGTGCAGAGATATCATATCTTGAATCCACTGTTCACACTCCTGACATTTGCTGCAGAGCAGTTCAGTTTGGCAGTGCAGAGAAAGTGAATGTCTGCGTGATTCTCTGACAGGTTCCTGGTGAGTCACTGGAACTGGGACTCCACACGCCCAATCCAAGGTCTTGCACCACGTGTTTTGTACTTAAGAGTACACCTGTCGATTAGATTCGTGATAGGTAAACGTGTCTTGGCTAGAAAGTAGAACTTGGTTTTTAATATGCTTTTTATCTATCACAGGTTTTACAGGTTTTAAAACTCAGGCAGAGAAGTTCTGCAGATTACGCTCTCTTCTTTCCCCTCAGAGGGGTGGGGGATTCTTAAATATTCCTGTCACAGCCCTGCCGGATGTCCGCAGACTTTGCCCTGGGAAGCAGCCCCAGGTGTGGAGGAGAGCTGGAGCCCCGGGCCCGCTGTCCGGCCCAGCTATGCCCGGCAGAGCAGGGCAATGGGAAACGCCGCCTCCCGGGAGAAGCCAACGGGAATCACAGCGAGGCGGGGGGAGCTCGGGAGCGCGGGGCGCAGGGGTGCCGAGTGTGAGAGCGCGGCATGCGGGAGCGTGTAGGTGCGATGTAGAGTGCAGGGATTCGGGAGTGCGGGATTGGAGCACGAGGTGCGGGAATGCGGAGTGCGGGATAAGGAGTGCGGAGCGCGGAGGGCGGGATGCAGAGTGCGGCCTGCGGGGTCGCTGCCGCTGCTGCGCTGAGCGAGACCGACAGATGGCGATACGGCACCGAGAATTCGCCACCCGAGTGCGGTACCGCCCGGCGCTTCCCTGCCCGGGAGCTGCGGAACGGTGCCGAAAAGGAATTCCGAATTTCCCTGCTTCCGCTGTTTGTACGCGCGACGGTGCTTTTGGATGCCTTCAGGGCGGTCCAGCTCTTTACCACCCGGAAGGTAAAAAGAAAATGGAAAGTCGGGAGTTTCACGGGGTGTTCTCTTAATAAAAAATATTTTTGAAAGAAGTCACCCTTAAAATACTAGAGATTTATCCAAAGCACCAAATTATTTTTTTATATATGTAAAACTCAGTTTTTGAAGTGTCAAATTATACTTTTTTGTAAGACGTGCTGGTTTCAGCTGGGGTAGAGTTAATTTTTTTACACATTATGAAGCTATGTTTTGAATTTGTGCTGAATGCAGAGTTGATAATACAGAGATGTTTTTGTTATTGCTGAAGTTACACAGAGCCAAGGCCTTTTCTACTCTTTGTGCTGCCTCACTGGTGAGAAAGTTAGGGGTGCTGGGGAGGTTGGGGGGAACACAGTCAAGACAGGTGACCCCAACTGACCACAGGGATATTCCACACCTTATGACATCAGTCTATGAAGTGGGGGGACGAAGAAAGAAAGGGGGATGTTTGGAGTGATGGCTTTTGTCTTCCCAAGTCACAGTTCCAGGGGATGTGGCCCTGCTCTCCTGGAGATGCTGAGCACCCCTCTGCCTGTGGGAAGCAGGGAATTGATTCCTTGTTTTGCTTTGCTTGTGTGCACAGCTTTTGCTTTCCCTATTAAATTGTCTTTACTTCAACCCAGTAGTTTTCTCAATTTTACCTTCCCCATTGTCTGCCTGATCCCGCTGGTAGGAGGAGAGTGAGTCCTGTGTGGGTCTTGGGGCCTGCTGGGGTTAAACCACGACACAAATCTTATCATAGAACCATAGAATCAGAATGCATGCTGAGTTGGGAGGAACCCATCAGAACCATACAGTCCAACTCCTGGCCCTGCACAGACATCCCAACAATCCCACCCTGCGCATCCCTGAGAGCATTGTCCAAATTCTTCTCGAGATCTGTCAGCCTCAGGGCAGTGACCGCACTGTGGGGAGCCTGTTCAGTGCCCCAGCACCCTGTGGGGGAAGAACCTTTCCCTGATATCCAGCCTAAACCTTCCCTGACACAGCTCCAGCCATTCTCTGGGGTCCTGTCCCTGGTCAGGAGAGTGAAGGGATCAGAGCTGCCCCTTGTGAAAATGTTGAAGACCACATGAAGTCTCCCCTGATTCTCCTCCAGGTTGAACACACCAAGTGCCCTCAGCTGCTCCTCACAAGGCCCCTCCAGACCCTTCCCCATCCTTGTGGCCTCCTCTGGACACTCTCTAATAGCATAATGTCTTTTTTGTACTGTGGTGCCCAGAACTGTCCCCAGCACTCCCGGTGAGGCTGCCCAAGCCCAGAGCAGAGCAGGACAATCCCCTGCCTGTCCTGGCTAGCAATAGAGGGCCTGATGCCCCCAGGACAGGGATGTCCCTCCTGGCTGCCAGGACACTGCTGGCAGATCCAACTGGCCATGGACCAGGATCCCCACATGGTCCCTTCCCACAGCTGCTCTCCAGCTTCTCATTCCCCAGTTCACCCACACAGCCAGGGCTGCCCCATCCCAGGTGCAGAATCCAGCACTTGCCTGTGTTAAACTTTACATGGTTGGGAGTTGTCCATCTCTCTCATTCATTGAGGTCTCTCTGCAGGGCCTCTCTGCCCTCAAAGGAGTCAACAGCTCATCCCAATTTTGTGTTGTCAGCAAACTTCACTAGTATTCCTTTGAGACCTGGGTCCAAGTCGTTACTGAAGATGTTGAAGGCACAGGGCCAAGGATGGAGCCCTGCAGAGCCCCACTGGTGACAGGTCCCCAGTCTGGTGTCACCCTTTGTGCCTGACCCCTGAGCAGTTGCTCACCCATCCCATGATGTGTTTGTCTGGATATTTTGTCCAGAAGGATCCTGGACAGTATCAAAAGCTTTGCTGAAGTCCAAAAAGATTCCATCCACTGGCTTCCCTTGATCAGCCAGGTGGATTACCCTGCTGCAGGAGATCAGGTTTGACAAGCACGACTTTCCCCTCATGAAGCCTTGCTGGCTGTGACCAATGACTGCCTGGTCCTTTGGGTGTTTTTCAGCACCCCCCCAAATAATCTTTTCCATTATGTTACTGGGCACTGAAGGGGAACTGACAAGCTTATATCAGTCCAGGGTCCTTCTTGCCCTTCTTGAAAATTGGGACAACCTTCACCAGCTTCCAGTCAGCTGTGACCTCTCCAGATTCCTGACTGCTCAAAATCTTTCTCCTTTAAAGAAATAATTACATGGGAGAAACCCCCTGTAACACAGGCAGGCTAAGAACATAAATTGTGCTATATATATATAATTGTATTTATAATAGAGGTATTTTCTATCAGTTTCTCTTTATTACAGATAGTTTTTCATCTGTGCAAAAAGGGAGTCAGAGTAGAAGTGAGCATTAAACCACATTGTATTAATTACTTGACATTCTAAAAAGGGGAATGGCTACTAAAGTTTAAAACATACATAGGAAACACACTAACTTTCAGAGAGACATAAAAGTTGTCAAACTACAGCATTTTTATATTGGAATTACATTAGCAATTGTACTAAATAAAATAATAGCTCTCTGTTTTTTAATATATTTATCACTGATTTGGAAAAAAGCAAAGATTTGACAAGGGAGCTACAAAATCGGTAGATGACAGGTTGTTTATATGAGGGTTAGAGAGGCCTAGAAAGAATCTCAGAAGATCCAATTGGGTAACATCACCTGGGCAGGCTGATGGCACACAAAACCCAAATTTGGTAAGTACAAAGTGTTGTTGCTATGGAAGGGAAGAAGAGGAGTTTCTTGTATGATTCATTCTTAAAAAGGGTCACAACTTGGAGAGCAGACTGAGGTCATGTTTAGCTATGGTCAAAACAAGTAAAAATGTTTGGATGCATAAAAAAAAAAGATAAAAAGTTGAAGAATATTAGAGAAATCAGTATTTTCATCTGGAAGGAAGTGTAATGATGTGAGCTGCAATGATCTCAATGAAGGATACCTCAGGGTTAGGTGAAATTTAAAAAAGGATGAGAAGAATGACCTGGGCAAGGGAAAAGGCAAACGGAAGGATGTTTGGGTTTTACCCTAAAAATTGATCAGACATGAACGGCCTGGATAAAAAAACCCCAAAAAACCCAAAACCCAAACACAAACCCAAAACCCACAAAAATTGCAGCATATTACAGAAAAGGCAGATTTGAACCTCAGTTCTTACTGTCCTGTAACAGGCCAACAAAGGAAAATGTGTTGTGAAATGTAAAAATAAGAACAATAATATAAACATGTAATTATATTACAAAACTTAATTGTTAAGGGAAGTCATTGAGACCAACAGTTTCACAAGATTCAAAAAGAATTTCAGTGGCTAAATTGTTACGAGTAGGTCTGGATAGCAGTGATTTCTTTTACTAAAAACTTGTGGGAACTATATGAAAATGTCATGTTTCCTGTTTTAACCATACAAAACAGACTGAGATCTAATGCATACAGCAGATTATTCATTACCTATGGGTCTTCTACATCTTCCCCCAAATCAACTGCTGGTGGCTTCTGCTGGAAAGCAGGCATGAGGCTGTGTGTGCATTAGGTGAATGAATTCTATACCCACACTACACAACATTTCTGTGGTGAGCTGTGTTTTGCAGTGATCATATTCTTTCATTATACTGAAACCACAAATAGATTTCAGCAAGCCTGTGCAGAGATGCATTTCAATGGACCAAACAGTAGCTTCCTAATTTGTACATTATTTACCCTAAATTATTAGGGCAGGCAGCTTTCTGAAAAAAAAATAAATTAAGTGATATAAATCTTTACCTTTCTGCAGAGCAGCCAACAGTGTCTCTGTTCTTTCCTTGAACATGCAAATTCTTCAAACCCTAAGAGCACTGCCTGGCTTCTTAGCTATCAAATTTGGGCTCCCACATACCCAACACAAAGCTTCAGGATGCAGTAACACTCTGCTTTGGGTACTGCTGAAGTTGTTCGGTTCCTCCCCAAATTGTTGCTGCTTCTTTTGGGCTACCTTGATAGAAGATCCGTGGAGTTCAGTACTGTGTGAGCAGTTAACATCTCTGTAAATACCTGATAGGGAACACACATGGAAGAGAACCCCAATCTCGTTCTTTCTGAAGAACATAATAATTCCATGCTTTTGTTATCAGCTCACAAAATGAGCATAATGCAAACACTTTACATGAATGGTAAGGAGTTAATTAACATTTCTTAAAGTCCTGGAACCTCAGATTAATAGTGCTCTGGAGTATAAAGACATAATATTATTTCATTGAGCATTTGTCATTTAAAAAGCTCTATGCCTAAAGCTTTAATCAAGCTCTGTATGATGAGAGCAATTTCCTTTTTGTCACATGTAGGTCTCGTCCCTGCTGAGATGCATGTGTAGTTAAACCATGTATTTCCTTGGAGAGGAGCACGGGTACCACTGTTTATATGATCATGGAAGACAAACCCAGCAGTAGAATCCTACATTTGAGAGAGGTGTACAGTTGTTGTAAGAGTTATTTTAGGAGAAAGGTGCATTGTTGTAAGTGTTCTTTTCGGAGATGCATTTCCTGAGTTTACAAACTGTGACAATAAGTCACTTCTATTAGCACAGGAAGAAATCTTCTCTTCAGTTAACTATTGTTTTGCTAAAGCTACCAAATAATAGAGTCTCTAAAATGACTTATGTTATTTTTTGTCAAATGAAACAATTACTGGCTACTAGATAGAAATCTGTTTTGGTAGCATAGAAGCACATTCATTTTGGGTACAATTCCTTTTTACACAATGTATTTTAAATGTTGTGTACGAAATTAATTTTAAATTTACAATTCTATCAGAAAGTAAGGCTATTCTTTTGGCTAATAAGCAACACCCATGATTTTTCAGTAACACCCACTGCTACAGAAGGCAGAGCTTTAAATGCTGGTCAGGAACACTTATTTGAGTAGCACAAAATCCCTTCAGATATATTTGTGTGACTTGAGGCTAACATTTCACGGTCAATTAGCGGTTGTGGCACAGACACTAACAGAGGAGCCCGGCTGGAAATGCTGCGACACCAATGAGTGCAAGGGCAGCCAAGGCAGGGCGGGTGAAGGTGCTGCTGCCAGCCGCAGGTGACACTGTGGAGCTCCAGGCTGCTCACCGGCACTCCGGAGCGTCCATACAGAATGCTTTCCCTTTTCCAAAAGCTCTGGCAACGAAGCCAAGTTTTGGCAACAGAGCGCAAGTTTTGACCCAAGTGCCATCCTCTGGCCGGGCCCGCGGTGCCAAGGCCGTGCCTGTGTGCCCAGCCCGGGCAATGCCCCTCCAAAGGGTTGGTGGCTGCGCTCGGCACAGCAGCTCCGAGCACACCTGGGCTCTTCCTCCCTTCTGGGAGCCAGCCGCAGGCACGGAGCGCTGCTGTGTAATCCGTACTGACAGGTAAACTCCTTCAGAGGTATTTTTAGACATGACACGAAAACTTCATCTCTTGCAATCCAGCGTTTCTTTCCCTTTACAAGCAGTGAAGCAGAAATAAGATTTTTACTCTGAAAAGTGTCTGGAAGAAAAGCAATGATGCCTCCTCTGACTTTTATATCCCGTTTGGTTTGCTATTTCAAGTTACTAGCTGTCAGCCTGGCCCATTTAGTATTAAAAGTTACTATGGCTGACTTTAACATGAAAATGAGGATAAATTCAGGAAATGCAAGCAATAATTCTGCTCCTGATGCAACAGCCAGGAAGTTTATTCAGTCCTAAGTGCATCAGCAGTGACACAAGAATGAGACAAATCAGCAGGGAAAGGACTCATCTAAAAAGAAAGCAAGCAGATCTTTTTTTCATGTAGAAGGATAGCAAAGCTGTTAAAATAGGTGTACTTTTAGCCTATGTTCACAACAAAAGCACAAGTTCACCTTGCCCGAGTCTGGTTTGCAGGTCTGTGATCCAGCTGTCCTGGTCTTGTTTTCATGAGGTGACTCCATCAGCCAGGGAAAATAGGGTTCCAGGGTTCTGCTGAAAACAATGGGAAATTCATTCTGTTGTTAATTGAATTATGTCAGTTCCTACTACTATTACTTTTTCAAGTGATTGTTATATTTATTATTTGTTGCATTAGCATTAAATATTAATAATTACAATTATGCGTAAGTATATACATATTATACATTATACCTATTTTGTACATATACCATACAATAGAGAGTAAAGGTCTTAAAACATGCTATTAAGATTAAATGCTACATCTTTCCAGATTAAAGGTACTTTTCACAATGGAAATGGTTTAATACAGACATTTAAGTTACTTTGTTTTCTAGAAAAATAAATTTTTTTCAGTCCTAGGGCCTGATCTCCTCAGTTAAATTTAACACAAAGATTCTTGCACATTTTAAAAGCAGCACAACTAAGCCCTCAGAATATATTCCTTAATATACACTCAATGCTTTTAATGTCCCTCAGTGCTGCAGTGAATAGAATACATATCTGAGGGTTAGGAATTCACAGCACCAACCAGGAGGTGACTTTAACTGTTTTGGTCATGTGCATATTAATTCAAAGTTCTGGCAAATTCCCTATGTGTGATATTTCCATTGCAAGTCAAGTCCCTGAAGGGAAGCAAAGACAGCTTTAAAGCACTACTCACACGCAATTGTTGGCAGCTGAACCACTCAAGCAGAGCTCTGGGACTCAGGCTCTGCACCAATGTAATTTCTGCAGGAGGTTTCCTTCCTCCCCTCTCAGTGGAGCTCCTGCTGGGAACATGCCCCATATCACTGGAGTAGGCATGGAAGTGCCAGCCTGCATCTGCTACAAAGCAGCCTAAAAATACCCCCCAATTAGACAGTGTCATTTGGTGCACAGCAGCACAAAGTCTAGGAATGAAAACTGGGCTGTCAGCAAAGAAAAATGATGGTTCAGCTGCATGCCAACAAATCTCGGGGTTTTAGAAAACCCAGAAACAACCATCTGATATTCTGTTATAAACTTAATCTCTCAAGACTTATTGTCATTGCAATTTAATGAATTTGCATCTGTGAAAGTATAATAAGAATGTCTCACCCAAGTTTACTATTAATATTTTAAGAAATGAGCCCATCTTGCAGTTTGTTTCAGTTCAAGGAAGTTCTCTGGAAATGTAGATTTTGTTCTAGAAGAGGCTACCCTCAGATTGACATTTTTTCTTGTGCATATCAGATGAGCCTGATTCTTTTGCCAGTCTCTATCTTTAAAATCCCAGTTCAGTAGACTGAGTCTTTTGAAAAAGATCTCCATGTTACTGTTGCACTTTCTACAGATTCTGTTTAAAATACCTGCCTGTTTGTTTTGGTTTTTTTCTTTTTTTTGCTTGTCTGGATTACCAGACACTTGAATTTAAAAGGTATGGTCATAGAGGGGGCACAAATTACTACACCGCAAATAACTGCAGGTTTTTAAATTACAGATACAACTTTTTACCTCATCATTCATGGTACCATTCTAATTTTCAGGGGATAAAGTCTCCATGTCTTTGCATTTTGAGGTCTTCAAATTCCTATTGAATTGGATTTTGATGATATTTACAAATATTATTAATATTATTAATTAATAAATTACCGACCTTGAAACACTGTCCCATCTTCATTTTATTTAAAATGGGAGTGCCATTAGACACAGAATTGAATCACATTAACTGCAGGTCCTGGGCCTTCAATGAGATCTGTGTGCAAATGGATCTCGCTGTAAGATCAGCACCATGATTTTTAAAATCATTAAGAATAAACATGACTGAAGCTAACAGACTCTTGTTAGTGCTGCTATTGTTACAGCTGAAAATCCCCAAATCACATGTATACCATTGTACAGCTTGAGAGTTTTACAAAGATTTTTGTTTATATGTTTTCAGAAAAATGATTACAGATTCCTAAAACAGGGTGTAAAACCACTACAGATTTAACTTCATTCTTATTATGTTCTGTGCTGGTTTGCTAATTCTGCATGCAGAGACACCATGAGAGAGAGAGAGAGTTTCAGAGTCTTATGAGTTTGTTTTTCTCAGGAAACCACCAATCGTAGAATTGTAAGATGAGGCAAAACATGAAGTTGCCTGAAACTTGCAATCAGAAGGCCTAAATTAGCAACTCTGTAGATTGTTAGTGTGTTTTTTAATCTGCATGAGGAGAAAACCACAACTCCTTCTAGGGACACGTGTGTCTAATATCCAAATCCGACTCTCCTGTAACTGTCCATCATTGGAATCACCCTCCATACACATGCAAGAAATCGTTATTTTAACACAGGGGTCAAGTTCACGTTTGTGGGCAATTATTCCAGGAAAGAGCAAACCATGTTACCTCAACAAATCTGCAGATTATTTGTACTCTGGAAACAATATTGAGCAGACTGGGGGATACATGTACATATTCCACATTTTTATTTAAGAACCCAATAGGAAAAGTTTTTCACTGTTTTTATGATTACTTATTGAATAGATTTTTTATTTCCTATATGACTGTGCATTTCAATCTCTTTTCTTCTCCTTTTTCTTTCATGATAAACCAAACGTTTGTCGACTACATTGCCATGGCTGAAATATTTTCCCATTTGAAAGGAAAGAGCATACTCTGTATCCTATTATTTATTACCTTCTCATCTTCCAGTTCCTGGAATTACAATGATCCTTGAGATGTGAATACAGTGTGTTGACACTCAATACCATTATCAAAGCTCAACTTTGCAAGATCTATATAATATAATTTCCTTACTCTTGGAATTCCAAAAGAAAAACTATCATATGCAAAACGCAACAACAGGAAGCAACTGATGTATAGAATTTGTATGGCCTAAGATCACTTTGTCTTATCTCCTTTATCTTATAGTAACTGGTGGTTTGATGTGCCCAAAAGGATCTAAAATATACATATTTGACTTATAGTATCTTGATTCATTACTGTGAAATGAAAAAAGATGCATCTATAGGTATGTTTATCTCATCTCTGAATTATTTAGCAGTGCACACACAAAGGGAAAATCTTTCTTCCCTCAGACCTCAGCTGTCAGTTGTTACCACAGGTCTGTTGTGTCACGGTCCCCCGCGCTCACAGACGTGACAACTCACACAAGAGTTGCATAATTCATTTGTTCAGTTCTGCTGCAACTGATGGGTTGTTTCTGCCTCTCACACCAGGGAGAATTGTGATCTGATAGTCTGATACAGACTTGGTCACTTATTCTACCTCCTTTTACAATACTGCAATTGATTAGACATCATGCAAAAAAGCTGGGAATGAATATTATCAATTTCAACAAAGCTACACACAATTTATATTGACAGATGAATTGTGACCTTTGGGGCTCAACAACAACAGAGAGGTTTGTATGTGCCTCTTGAAACAAGGAGGACACAGAAATTGAGACAGGGGATGCAGAGAGCACCATTAACCAGTCACTCAGACATCAAGGGCATCTCTGCCACATGCAGGCGAAGGATTTCAGTTTTGTGAGATGCCAGAGAAATAACTTCTGGTAGACCTTAGTCTTCAACAGAGGAGTTTCTGGTCTGTGATAAAGACAACAGGAGAGTGAACCATCCCCCCTGTGAGATCTGCTTCTGCATGCCTGGCACATGTCCAGCAGTGCAGGATATCTGCACCTAGAAACACAGCCAGTTGGGTACCATTTTTGCTGAGGAAGCTTAAAGAGCAAGCAAGCAAACAAAAAATTCTGGGCACTGTATCATCAATTTTAGTTCAGTGATGAGGGGAGGGAGCTGCTCAAACCTGATGGCAGAGGTGTCAAGGAAAGCCCAGCCCAGGGGGAGGCCCACGACGCAAACCAACCATGTAAACTCTTGGCAGCAGCTAGTGAGAAAGTATGAAAGTGCTGGAAGCTGACTAAACAAATCAGGAACCTGAAACCAGCCAGTGAGGTCACCAATGCTGGTGCCAGGGAGGTCACCTATGCTGGCTTTCCTGCTGGAGCCAGAGGAAAATGGTCCTCAGCCAATCAAGCACTGAGGGCTGCACTGTCCCCCAGAAAACAGTGAGACTGGGTTGCCAAGTTTTGGTAGATAAGTCCCACTCTTCTCTGTCAACACTCTGAATATCTTCTCAAGCATAGGACAGACAGGTGGCCAGAGCTCCATCATGGCCAAAGACGAGCTCATGGGCATCTCACATTTCATGATGTCACCAGGAGACCTGGCTTGGTTTGGATGGGACATCCCAAAGATGCTCTGCATGGAGGGGTATAGCAAGAGTCATTTAGGAAGGAAGCTTTGTCAGCCTCATATGTTGTTCCTGTAAGTGGATTCCTGCCTTTCTGTAAGGGGGTTACTTAAATCCCAACCTCAGGCATACACTGATTTATAATATAGAGCAAAGTACTGAGCATTTCAGTAATTAATGAAGAAACTCTAGAGAAAAGTAATACGCCATGCCTGCATCAGATCACAGCTTTATCTACTACACTGTTCTCTGTGTTATCAAGTAATTTAGCAAAGTTTCATCCATGAAATATTAACTTACATGTTTCCCTGTTACCCTTCTGTTCAACCTACTTTCATAATTCCATGTTCTCCATTACAAAATTACTCCTTATTTGGGCGTTTTCCACAATAAAAATCTGTATAGGCAAAAGGTAATAACAGTACCACTAAGGCAGTTGAAATTTAGTTGCCTTTGTTACAGTGCCCTGACAGAAACTAAGTCAATGCAATAGCATTTGGGCCCCTATCCAGTGCCCCTGCAACAATGCTGTGTTGCAGGAATTGCCACATGGAAATTATTTAAAACTACCATTTAGGCTTCTTTCTAGACCACTTTAAATAATTATATATAGTTATAAACATGTATTATTTTATTTTTGTGTATGTATATTAACATATGTTAAATTAATACAATTTACCATTTGTATGGTAAAATGTTTAGTATAAACTGTTACAATAATAATTTCATATCCAATATGACATTTACTAAAAAAGTAAAATTCTGGTTTTTGAAACATACATAGAACTTTAATGGAATCAGTTGAACAATGTCAAACACATCATTTGGTAGGTAGCCTCTAATTTCTAACATTTAGTAGAATGGACACTATTTTTCTCTACCTGTTTATAAATGTTCTTGGATTAATCCTAAATTTTGTTTCACTTCTTCTGAAATAGTATTTAGACTCTATAATACTACAAGTCTTTTGTAGACTATTAAATTTGGGTTAGTTACATAGGTATACATTTTACTCTTTGTCAAACCTTACTGTGGTATACACTCATATGCCAAATTAAGTAGAAAAATAATCATTCTAGCTCTCTTTCCCACATTTGCAGCATATCTGTTTTAAAACAATATTCTAAGTTCTAGTATGACCAAATGTCAACAGTTCTTTTGTCTCACAATAGTCTCTCAGCACCTCCATGTTTGCTGCACACCTTGAACACTTTTAAGCCCACTGCTAATGCCTTACTAATAATGAATTTATGTTCATTTGTTAATCATCAGGAAAATTTTTTTAATATAAAGATTTCTCCAGTATTGATATGGCCATGCAAACTATTTTACCACAGCTGGCTGAGCAGTACATTTTTGTGGTTTTGCAAGCTGATTCCTTTTTGTGAAAGTTTTCAAAAAACCAAGCAAAATAAGATCCCAGACATCTGAATCACCAGACAGACAAAACGAATTATGCATATGTTTAAGTATTTGACTTCCTAAAGCAAAAATATGAAATGCCAGTGACCCCTTCGTGTGCAGTCAGGAGCACCCCATTCCTGTGCCCAGGTTGCAACAGGCAAAGAATTTACTTCGGAGCCTAGTCCTTCATTTATGCTCAACTGGAAGTCAGTTTTTAAAGCACAACAACAATTTAAAACCAAACATATCTTCCCCTTCTTCTCTGGACTAGGGACAGTGACCTTATAAATATCTGAAATTCTTCCATTGCCTGTAAACAAAAATGGACTGCAGGCAGTCATGATCATATGTCACTCTGACAAAACATTCTTACCCCTTGGCTACTTTTTGGAAAGGTTGTTTGCTGTCAATCAAGTGACAAGTTCTGCTTATAATAATGGTGATGACATCAGACTGCAGAAGAGAAGATTAGTATGGGGAGTCTAAATATATAAACCAGAAGGTCACGGGACACATCAGCGTCAATTGAAGTCAATGGCCTCCGTTCAGTTAGATCAAAACTGGAGTCACCCATGTAAGTTTAAGTGGTTTAAATACTCTATATATTTATTTATTTTCCCTATAGCCAGTATGGCTTGCAGCCTAGCATAGTTTAAGGTGACCTGGATCTTTGATTCGCCTGACAAGAAAAGGTGATTGTCCCTATTTTTATTTTTAGGTGCCATATATAGCCAGCCATGTTCACTCTTTCCAAAATGGGACTGGCCCTGTGGAGGTGAGGGGCAGGAAGTGCTCCAAAGAGCTCTGGGGGCTCTGCCCACGCCTTGCTTCTGCCAGTTGGTGCTGTTTGCAGAGGCTCTGGGCAAGGGGCCAACTCATGTGCTGAGCCTCAGGTTGGACACAATGGTGGGGCAGAGCACTGAGGGTATAAAGCACAGGTCAGCAGCTTTCCTGTCAGCTAGCAAAGGACTAAATTTCATTTGTCTGAATTGGGATTTTTGTTGTCCAGGCCTGCAGGACAAAAGGACTGCTCTCACCCTGACAGCTGGAATGGATGATTTGTGAATTGTATTTTTAGAAGCCCAATTTGCCTACATGTATGCCTGCATTTTCAAACATCCAGGCAGCAGGAGAGGGTCAGGCTGTGGCCACGAGGGCTGTGAGACACTGTCCAGACTGTACAATACAGCCCCAGCCGGACCTGCATGCTCATTGCTGCCCAAATCCAACTGCACACACAGCCCAAATATCAGTGCAACGCTGCTGCTGCTCATCCTGCGCTTCAACATGCTGTCACAACAGCATTCACAGGAATTCGTAACCGCAAAGGGGACATCAGTGATGATACAATAGGACATTAGGGGTCCAGTCTGTTTTCCAAAATCATGCTGGTTTTCCCCACATTTCCTTTTCCTAAATGTATATCCATCTGATTAACAGAAACAACCTCTTTTAAATTAGCTCTTTTCTTTAACAAGACAACACACCCTTGAGGGATTTTATTACTAACATTCATCCTCCTAATCTTATCCCACACCTTGCTGATAGGCATATCCTTATTAGCATCTGCACATGGCTATTGTGCTGCTTTTTTTCCCAAGCTAATGATTCCTTCCTCCTAAGTCCATGACATTGAGTTGCACTCATAATACATTTCAAAGCTGCTTTCCTCTCTCCCTAAACAGCATTGTTACATTTTTTATTTAAACTGTGCACTGATTTCCTTCCCTTCCTATTCAATGGAAGTCTTGGAAAGCACTTTTCACATATATGTAACATCAATGGGAAAAACATAAATATAACTGAATACATCTATTCTATGCTGATTTACATAGGACTTTACTAAATAGTTAACCAAACTGCCATCTTTCAGAACAGAATTCATAACATTAAAAAAATACACTACTCAGCATAAATATTGCATTGTAAGCCTTTATAAAATAATATAAATATAATATAAATAATAAATATTACTATAAAATAATTTTACAGTACAATACCACAATAGATATGTACACCACATATTTCATAGCCCATGAGAGTTTACCCTTTATTCTGCATTGGTTATTATACATTCTGTTGAATTGCATGCTTTCATGCCCTGTTCATATTAGGAAGTGTGAACTTCCCATTTTTTTCACAGTCTGTCTAAAATTCCTGCCATCTGGTGAGACATATTAACTTTAAGGCTATGATTCTTACCAGTCTGTTGTGCCTTTATGCTCTCAATCCATAAATTTAATCCACAGTATATTTCAAATGAAATGCCTGATCTTTAGAGATAGTTATGCGATAAGAGTTGTTATACAGCTCTGTAAAAAAAAAACCAAAACAAACAACAAAACCTATAACAATATGTAAATAAATCCAGGGAGTCGAAATAAGAAATCTGCTTATTGTGTGTAACTCCACTGCTGGTGTTGACAGAACCAAATTCTGCACATTCCACTGAATACAATTAAATAAGTAGGATAACAAAATAGGAGCAGATTATACCTCCAGATAGCTTTAAAGAAATGTTCATGTATTGAACTGTAAGACTTGGTCTGCAGAACAGATTTCTGCCTGTAAATGCAGAAATTAGTCAGCATGGCTCATGTAGTTTTGGGATCTCTTGGTAAAACTGCATGTTGATGAAACAGAGTACGGTTAGAAAGTGGTGGCCATCAGCTCCTGCAGTAACACTTGGCAGCTGTTCAGCAGGACAGGAAGGGGCTGTGTCCTGTAAGCAGCACATCAGTTAGATTACTTTTAGGTGTTACCTCAATGTACTGGAAGGAAGGAAAATTCATCCCACTATTTTATCTTCCCTTTCCCTTCTTCTTCAACTCCTTTTGACTTCCTTTACATTTGTTTTTTCCACTTCATACCTGTATCTCCTTCCAGTCAAAACCCTGTTGAAACCTCATCAGTCTTTTTTTATTCTTTTTTAAAATCCATGTTTCAGCTACGATTTAGTTAAAAGCAGGGAAAAAAAAAAAAAAAGTGAAAAGTAACCATCTACAGCCCTTTATTGTACTCCTTCAGTACAAAAAATATGCAACACCTCTCTCTCTTCAGGAGCCAACAAAATGACAGCCTTCTGTTCCTTGTGTCTTTCCAAGTATTTCCCAGGTATCTCTTAATTTGAGGACTAAATTTTCTAGGAAGAGACATGCTTAGTAGACATGCAAGAATCAGAAGAGTTCAGAGGGAAGGCACTGATGAGAAGCCCGGTCTGCCAGCAACCATCTGTTCTGAAGAAGGAAACAAAGCCACAGATTGCTCCTAGGCAGCTCCCTGCAGACACTACTTGAGAACTATTTCTAGCTTGTGGCTAGAAGGTGTCCAATAAATTGACAATTTCACTTCTTCCCACAGAGTTTTCTGATTAGCAGCACTGAAATTACTGTTATTTTCACTTTATGAGTATCATATCCAAGTGTGTGGGTTTGGGGTTTTTTGGGGAGGAATTAGAGCCAGATGATTGGATGCTGAGCCCTGTAGGCAAAATTTTTGCTTACATGTATTTCAACAGTTTTTAACTACTCTCCTACTACTACACATTACTTTATTTTCTAACTTCTACTAGACATTTCTGTACATTATTAAATGCTTGTTCCATTTAAAACATCAGATTCTAAATAAGTCAGGGAAATAAAAAGCAATCAGTTTTTACTAAGGAACACGGGATCAACAGACTATTTCTATGGAAATAGGATTTGAAAATACATCATTCTGTACAACTTTTCTGTATAAAACCTGCATTAAGCCTGAGAAATATTATGAAACCAGTTTAAACTCACATCCTAGACCAGGCCTCATTCTGTACAATTCCTAAAGCTGGTAGCACCATGACAATTCCGTCCAAAGGATCAGTTTAAGATAATGTCTCCATATTCTACTTAATTGCCAAATAAAACCATTGAACATCAGTGTTGAATTCTGGAGTTTGTTCAGTAAGTGACTTTGGACAGAGAAGGAACACAGAACTTTGCAGGTGCCGACGGCGATCTCCATCTCAAACGGCTCTCCCGAACCGGGACACTGCATCTGGCCCCAAAACAACAGAGTGAGGAACCTCGCCATTTTAAGCTCATATAAAATATTAATTCTTCCCCGCCTCCCTTTACCCCGCCAGGCCGGCCCTGGGGCTCTTCGCCCCCCGCCCGGGACCCCGCGGCGCCGCCGCTGCCCTGCCCGCCCTGCCCGCAGCCAGCCCCGCCCGCCCGCTGCCACCGCCCCTTCCCGCTGTCACTCGCGGCTCCGCCCGCCCCTCGCCGGCCCCTCCCCGGCCCCGGCGGAGCCGCCGCCGTTTCCGGAGCGCTCGGCGCGGGGCCCGGGGCTGTCGCGGGCAGGTGAGTGAGCGCCGCGCCGACCCCGCCGAGCCCCGCGGGCCCGACCGTGCGGCACCGGGCCGGCGGCTGCCGTGGCACCGGGGGGACGCGGCGCGGAGGGCGGCGGCGCCCGGGGCTGCCCCTGGGCCGCTCGGGAGGCGCCGGCCGGGGCTGCGGCCGGGGGGGAGCCCCGGCCGGGCGGGGGCGAGGCGGCGGTGCCCGAGAGCGGGCCGGGCCGGGCCGGCGGCGGGGGCAGCCCGGGGCGGTGTCGGGGCTGCGGCCGCCCCCTCCCCGTGACCCGTGTGCGGGCAGCCCGGGCAGCGCGGCGGGGCCGGGACTGCGCCTGCGGGAATTCCTGCGCACCTTCCTGCTCCGCGGTGACCCGGGGCGCCCGCCCGGCCCGGCCCCGCCGGCCCCCGGCGCTAGAGCGGCTCCGCCGTGCGGCCTCTCCCGGGCGGCGCCGGCCGGACCTCCCCGGGCAGCGCGGCGGCGGCGCCGCCCAAAGCCGGCCGGGCTCGGAGCCCCCGCGCCCCTCCGCGCCCCTCAGCGCCCTCCGCGCCCCTCCGCGCCCCTCAGCGCCCCCCGCCCGGCGCCTGCGGGCAGCAGGGGCCGCGCACGGAGTGTTCACCTGATGCGAGCTGCCAGTGCCGCTGCTGGTTGCCGAGCCTTATGTTGAGTACATATGGTAATTGCCAGCAGAAGAGGATAACGCGTTTTGGGCTGTAGCTTAAAACTTTGCTCATGTTCCTTTGCTTCTCCCTGCTCGAGGGGTTTTATCTGTTTGAGTGGAGAGGAAATGGTTGAGGTATGTGTTTGTCGGGTGCATGTCGTCTTAGGAACTTGAAAGCAGTTGTAAGTTCTTATTGTTTTATGTGAGATTATAAACCTTGTTCCAGGTATAAATTGGCCATTATTATTATCATTACAGTTTTTATAAAGGCGCAGATGTCTGGGTGTCGTGAAGAGCAGCCATACCTCAGTGGTGTGTAGCTGCAATAAAGTTGGCGTTACAGAGTGGCTTATCCGTGCTTGGGAGGCACACGCAGCTGGCACGCGGCTGAGGCTTGGTTCCCAAAATGGCACTGCAGCTGTAATTGCCGGGGTGGCTGTTGGACAATCTCAGATCTGCAGCTTGTAGATTTTAAGGCTATTGTTGCTCGATATTTCTGTTTCCTCAGCCCAGTGCTGTCGGCAAATAGGTAGTGGTGCTCTTGAGGAACTGTTTTTGTTGTCTGTGGGCACAGGCAGCTGAAGCTCCCTTTCCCTCACCTCTCTGAGGTATGTGGTATGTGTTGTGTGGCTCCTGGCTAGATGAAGGTTTTGGTATGCAGCTCATGGGATCAGCACTGTTGGCCCATTTTGGTATGTGCACAGGTGCTGTTTGTGTATTGTGGGTACCAACATGATTTTGCACTTGGCTCGAGTCTTCTACCAGGCAACATTTCTACACAAGATAAAGCTGGACCCTTCTGTAAAGAATGGCAAGTTTTCCAAGTTCAGGACTTGTAGAAGGTTTTTCTTTCTTCCTTTATTTTCTGTTCTGTACTTTCCTTCCTAGAAGAACTTGCTAGGTATTTAATCTATGGTTGTGGTGAAGGTGTGTTTCAGGTCAATGTACCTACTTCTGGTGCTTTGAGACACCAGGCTGGAAGCAGAGCCACTGCTTTCCGTGCATCTTTTGGTGCTGCATCCTAGGTCTGTGTAAGGCAGAAACCATTCCGCTGGCATTTCTGATTCTGAATCAGGACTTACTCAGGGTGGTTAGGAAACTAGAAATAATGTGTATGGCAAATATTTTTGTAGCTGAAAGTCTGTTCTGCGACTCTGAAATTTGGCTAACAGGTAAATAATCCCTCATAAAAAGTAATAAAGAAAACATACGCTGCTGACATTTAAAAGTCAAGTCTAGGTTTCTTCTGCCTCTTGGGCATCAGCTTGGATTTGATCACTGGTGTCTTATTTTTCTGTGGGTCTTCTGTCTCCAGCTCGAGGTCTTTATTCCCCACTTTTCCCACTCTTTATTATTTTTCAACACCCCTTCTTCCCCAGGATACAAATGACCACCAGTTTTTCTTTGCAGCAAAACAATTGTATTTTTCTGTTCTACATAAGCTTTTCTTTAAACCTGGGACTGACAGTCATTTTAAGAGCTGCCACTTGCCTTACTCAAAACAGGGTTATGTCAAGAGAAATTGTGCTGCTGCTTGTGTTTATGTAGTAGTACTGTAATAGGAAGAGACTTTTTCTTGGTACAATGAATGCTGGTACACCAGAAATCCTGCTAATGATAGTGATTAATGGGTGCTGCTCAAAATAGCTGTCACTGCTGATATGACTAATTGTGCTGTATGAAAAGAGCTCCTTTATTCCCAGTAATCTCAAGGTGTTTCTACAGTTTTAGAAAAGTGCCTGATCAGTGCAGACAGATAACTGCACAGGAAGATACAGAAATTGCAGTGGAGTGTGGCAGCTCTCTCAGGAGCTTGTGTGGTGCTGCAGAACCAGTTGGAGCTGAGAATGAGTATTTTCTTGTGGTGACTGTAGGTAGATAGAATATTATTACTGAAGGTGGGTGTTAGCCAATACAACACCCTATGTGTTGCAAACAATGCCAGGGTATTGTTAGTAGCTACAGAAGGGATTTATATCATACATGAAAGATGACATTTCGAGCAGCATGGGTAATCTCATCACAGGGCATTGTGCTGGGGCTGGCTCCGAGGGCAACTGGCACTGCTATGCTTGACAAAAATCTGTGTTATAGTTGCTCTGGTCCTCCTAGAGCTTGGTGAGATGTCTGGATACCCCTCCTAGGTCTTTAGCCAACAAGAAGTGATAGTGACATGCTGCAGGCAATCCCATGCTCCTGGGCCGTGTCACATTCCAGGTTCTGTTTGGATTTTGTATGTACTGTAGCTGAAAGCAATGCTGGAAACTTAATGGGGACTGTGGATCTAAACCATAGGAGATGCTGTGTCTTGATACCTGTAAAATCTGAAATTCTGGCTGGTAGGATGAAAAAATATTTTGAAAATCAAGTAGAATTTGTTAAAATGGGTCCCAAACTCACTGAGAAGAAGCTTGAAATTGTATTTGTTGTGCCTCTGGCTTTGTGTTTCTTTTCTTCTGTTTGTCCCTCAAGACAATTTTATGGCAGGAGGGGTTTAGACATTTGTCCCTTTTGCCCTCAGGTGTGTGGTGGGGAGAAGGACACATTCTATTCACAAATACTGCTTTGCAAATTGCCAATTTGGTCTGATAAGATTACAGTCTTGTGTTCTGTAGATAAAATGGTTTAGTTCAGTCCTTGAATTTTGTCAAAACAGTGATTAAAACAAGGGGGGGAAAAAAAATATTTTAAATGAAACTTCAGAATGGTAATGTTGGCGTTAATGAGGTGTGTTTCACTTTGAAGAGCTCTAATATGACAAGAAAAACTGTTTTGAGAACTGTGGTCTTGGAATATCAATCTTGTCTTGCCGTGCTGTAATTGATGAAGATTAGTGTGTTGATTACTTAAGATAAATCTTGGGGGATTGATTTGTGTGATTCTGTTAAGGTCATAAGCTTTGCCAAGCCAACTTCCAGGGATCCAGGCTGGAGCAGCTTTGGAGCAAAAGAAAAAGGAGTGTGTGTGAGAAAAAGCAGAATAGAAGGTCTAGAAATGCTGGTCAGGCTGTGAAGAATGAATCAAAAGGGCTGAAAGGGGGAATGCAAAGGACTCCAGGTGCAGCTGGGATGTCTGTGAGTGTATGGGTGGGTCTGAGGTGGGAGTAGCTGAGGCTCTGTGAGGCTTTCAGGCATCTTAGAGAGCCTGTGCAGCACGTCAGGCATTTTCCCAGCTGTGATATTGCATTCCAGCGATGGCAAATTGGCTTCAGTCTGGTGATAACATACGGCAGCTTATCCAACTCAAGTTGGAAGTGTGATATTCTAGGACTTGGCTTTGAAGAACCACTTTCACAAAGGAAATAAATATTCTTCCTTCTAAGGAAAGCCCTCACAGGAGAACGCGATAGCACTGGTAGATAGAATTTTTGCTGTATTAGCTGAAAAGCAAACCAAAAACCTAAAAAAAAATTGTTGTAAAGTAGCTGCTCATGTTTTACTGTTAGGGTCACATCAGAGAAAATAATTCCTTAGGAAACATCTTTACAAATTGTGACCAATTCCTACTTATGTTTTTAGTAAAATTTTCTCCCTGAAATAACTGATAGATATTTTCTGGTTTAGGCTAGCTAGATTTTCATTGTTCCTTCTTTGTGGTCTTTTGTTGCTGGCTTTCCTAACAGTATTCTGCTTTTACAAGTGGTTGGGGATTTGGGGTCAAGGGGACTCTGTTTTGGTTTATCAAGTCATATTACAGTGGGGTACTTCTCAGGCACTAACATTTTCTGGTAAGTGTTTCTGTACAGCAGCATTGCAAAAGACAGATTCTTTGGAAAATTTCAACAGGAAAATTCCTCCACCACCCTGTCAGTCATTCCTCAGGTTGAAATAAGCTTAGTTTTTTTCTTTCCTGGTGCTCTACCCATGTGTTGGTTAGAGTGCTGTAAGAGGACATGTCAGCTGGCTGTTTAGTAACAGTATTTTAGGTGTGACTCTTGTTTAGTTGTGCACTCAAAGTTGACATTTAAATGGTAGTGTCCAATTATAGAAAATTCCTCGGGCTCTGTGTCGTGTACTCTGCAATCTGGGAACTCAATTTAAACAGTTTCTGAGTGTAAGAGAAAGTTTGTTTCCCTTGATAGAAATACTAATATTGAACTTTGTTTCTTTAATGCTTTGTTTTAACATATTTCGGGAACTTTAAAGCAGTGTATGGAATGTGTTGTAGAGGAGAGGGTATGAGAAAAGCAGGAAGAAGGGATCATGGTGGACCTTTTTTCCACTTCCCCACAAGCATCTCTAGTGTGATTCATTCATGTGAGGGTTGTCTACCAATGAAATTTATCTCTAATCCTGTCAGTCACTGAGTGTTTTTAGTTTCCCAGGTAGATTACCTGACTGTCATAACTGGTATGTTTGTGAGTTTCTGGATGGTGTTGAGAATTCCTCTGGATTTACTGGGGTAAAATTAGATCCTTTGAAGTGTGTTCACATGATCTGTCTCATACCAGGATATTCAGGGCAATGTTCCTAGGTATTTTTTAATGAAAATTGAACTTCCTGCTCTTCTGTACATATTACAGAAGTTGGCTGTGTACCTGAGAACAGTTTGAGTCCAAGCACAAAGAACTTTCCTGGAGAAAGATAAAGCACCTGAATGTCTACAACTCACATTCCAGGAAAATCTTGGAGGTGTTTTAAGTATTGCTTCCTAAGAGTCTAAGTGCAAGGTAATATTTTCTTCAAGTTCCTCAAATATATCTGAAGCTGGCCATCTCATCCTGAAGAAGCCAGATATTCTTTTTATATGATCATGTAACAGAAATCTGGAAAAGCAAAGATGGCTGTAGTGACTATGAAGGACAGAAAGAGAAACACTCTTCTTCTTGAAGACATTTTTTGAGTCTGCATCCTCACAGGAGCAGTAAAAGACTAGGGAATCACAGGGGAAGGATCACAGTGGGTAAATGTGATTCCCTGCTAGACTCCAAAAGTTTTGAGGAATGTCACCTCTTTCTGGTAAGTATTTAAAAATGTTTCTCAGAATGCTATTTGCAAGTCTTGCACCAGATGGTATTGTATTATGTGGAAGGAGGAAGAGAGTACCTAAAAATGTCATTCTTCCAGGTCTGTTTGCTCTTCTTCAGGGGAACTTCAGTGTAGGATGAGTTTGTCATCTCCAAACACTCAGAAGAAGCCATGTTTGCCAAATGAAGGTAAAAGTGCGTGCAGGTGTTTCATCATTTGTTAGAGGCCCCTGTGTTTAGTAAAAGATGGAAAGATACTGAGGAGAGGAGATGTTTGGTGCAAGGGAAGAGTAGTAATGCTGCTTGCATTGAAAGGTCTGCAGTTTTTGATCCAAGCAGTATTTAAGGCCAGGTGGTACAGAATAGAGTTAACTAAAAGTGTGCAAAGACATTGTTACAAAATCCTGCTTCATCAGTGGGTGTTACAGAGCAGCAGAATAAACTTTATTTAGCCTCTTACCAAAGACATAGTTAGTTATTTGTGGTTTTTCAGCTGAGCAACACAGCTTGCAAATATTTAAATAATAAGCTAATAAGATCAACCCTTTATGCTACATGGGATGAGCATTTGAAAGCAAATGATGCCATCAAGAACTTTAATATGATGAGGAAAAATAGGTCTACTGCTAAATATGTATTCTTCAGGAAAAACGAAAACCTTTCATTTATTAAATAAACAAAAGACAATGAAGAAACTTGGTAACAATCAGAATTGTTTTACTGAGTTCAGTTGTGAGTGCTGCAGATGAAACCAAGACTGCTGGGTTGCTGCTGCTGTTGGCAGGAGAGCAGAGGTGTCCGTGGGTACTTGGATGTTGTTCATCTGCAGAGAGCAAACTGGGTGTACTTTAATAACTCACAGTGCAGTACAAATAAATTGTCTTTCCACCAGTGTAGATAGATGCACATCTTCTGACAGAAACAAGGTTAAGGCTTTGGTAGTGTTACACTTGCACTTCTGTTTTGGCTGTTTTTGAGGAGAAGTTGCTGATGTTTATCTATAGAAGAGCAGGGTAGGTTAAGTAAAAATTAAATTTCATAAAATAATGCAAGTGTCTGTGAACTTTTAATTCTGTGGCTTAGTTTTGTTTCACGCCAATGAAAACTGTATGGAATCCTGGAAGAAAATTCCAGTTATTGGAACCAAACCCTGAAAAACAGAGCATGTATTAACAGCATCCTGCTTTTGGGATTATACTTGGTTCTGTATTAAAATGTTGGTGAAGTCCTTACTCAGAGTCTTTCTGTCTGTCTTTTATTGCTTTCAGAAGGAGAATGAAAACATTTTTTTTGAACAATCCTATTAGATCTCATAATAAACTTCTTTGTCTAAACATTGCAATAATTTCCAGGGCAACAGATTGTGATGTTGACTTCAGCACTTTGACCTCATTCCAGGTCCAAAGAGGAGCAAACATTGTAAAGTTTTAGGTAGGTATTACAAAATAACTTTGATAATTAGCAAATTTTGTATAAAATATGGCTATGTATTTAACACAGGCTTGTTCACACTTGCTGCTTAGTAAAGGTTTGCTACAGATCCAGGTTATCAACCCTAACATTTAAATGTTACCTTTCACATAAATGACTATTTCTGTTTTAAGACCAAATGCTGGATCATGGTCTGGTTTGGCAGTCTTTAGTCAAGTGCCCTTAAAGTTTTATCTGTGTAGAAAAGTGGTACATCTGACCTGTGCTATTTTGAAGTTAATCTGTTGCTTGGTTTAGTGGTTAGAAAAGATCCTGGTCTGGTTAAGTGACTCCATTGCTCTGCAGATGTTGCTGGATGTGAAATCTGTTGAAAACCACTAATGATACATTTTTTGTTTTTGTATAGGAATGTTACATTTTTGTGGCGATGAATTGGTATGACAGATTAAATCTGTAGTTGACACACAAGATTTAGGGAAATGTTTTTTGGGTAAAGTGCATTTTCTTGCTTTGAAGGTGCAGCAGGAAAAGAAGGGTTTTTTTCCATTTTAGTTTCTGGAATGGTTGTGTTGTAGGAGGTTTGGTTAGGATTGTCTGATACAGTCAGACAAATGAATAACAGACCATGGTTTGCTCTGCACTTGTGCTTCCCCTGAACGTGGGTTAGGAGGTTAGAGCTCTTTGGTGTCTGCCCTCCTTTTCCATATTGCCGTGATCACTCAGTCCCTTTCAGATCACAGGAACTGTCATTCAGGCATCAGGAGGTGCCAGGTTGTTGCTGGTCAGGTGTCAGTTCCTACTCCTACTCTTTCTCAGTGTGTTGTATTTGGACACAATTCTGAGGGGTGATGTTCAGTCAGATGTGTTGCATGTCACAGGGTAGGTGAATTGCTGTGGCTCAGGGTAGCAGAGGGCAGGGCTGAGGAGCTCCTCTGGCTTTTAAAGGTACAATGTACGTTTAATTTGTTCTTAACCAGCTACACTGTTTGTTGCTTGTGCAGTGCATTGATGGAGGGGTTTGTGACAATTTGCAGTGATTTTTACTAAGCTCCTCAGGTCAGTTTCTGAGGACATGTCTGTAGGCTGGCATGTTGCTGTTCTTCAGGTTCTTCTGTCCTTACCCTCTCATTCATTATTCCCTTGCACTTAGGGGGATTATTGATGGAAAACGTCTTTTTAGGATGCCTTCTCTTGTGCTTCAGTATCTTTTGCTGTGTTTCACTAGCAAAGCCTTCATGGTACTCAACTTGGTGCAATGTGAGAGGTGAAGAAGACTACTCTGGTTTTATATGTCTGATAACATTTGGCTTAATGTTGCCATTTGTTCTTTTTCCTGAGACATTCACATTTTTGTGGGCTTTTTTAGCTTCACTTTGCAGCCAGTGGTTGCTTTTCTCTGTCTGATGTCATGTGTCATTACTGGTATTTTAAGTCGCATTCTGAAACAGGAGAAAATTACATCTTTCAATCAGTTGCTTTCTGCTAAAAAGTTGTACCTGTATTTTCTTCTGAAATTGTTTTAGGACAGACGAGGCAGCTTCTTTTTAAAAGTTCTTGTGGTTTCAGGGAAATAATGTATTGTGTCTTTGTTGCATATGCTATTTGATACATTCCGTTTTGGAGCATGAGTTCTCCTCTCTGCTGGGTTGGTTGCATTTCACTGCACATGAAATGAAAGATCAAGAAAAATAAGGGTAAGTATAGTTTATGAAATTTTCTACACTACATAATAATGCTCTTTTTTCCTTTTAACTTAAGGCTTTGTAAGTGATCCAGTCCTCATAATCATGAGTGTTCCTAGGAAGGTATGCTGTGTTTTGGTTCAGATGTTCAGTGTGTTGAAGAATAAATTATAATATGAATGCAGGCCATCTTGCATGCTGTGTCTACGCTAAATATTTTTCTCTAAAATGAATTCTAATGTGAGCTAAGTTAAACTGGTATAATTTGGAACAGTAGACTTGAGGCAAATATGCAAGTAGCTGTGTGTGAATATTGATTATTGTGCTTGGTAGCATGTGAAAAACCTCATCGTGCCTCAAAGCACTGTTGCCTTAGTGGACTTAAAATCCCTTATTTAGCTGTTACAAAGGATTTGTGTTGAGGATATTTTTTCGTTTCTTCTTTTACATCACACCATTGACCTAAGTCCTGTGGTTCATTGGCTTTCCCTAGCCTTATGCTGTCGCAGGCAGGTAGTGTTTTGGCCAAAGGATGGTGGGAGTGTGTCTGAAACAGTCCAAACTTGGTAATCTCAGAGGATCCACTAAATATATTCTGAAAAAAAGCAGGGAACGGTAATTGCAGCTGTAGGATAACCCTCAGAGAAGGGAAACACTTGACAAATTGACTTAGATATGCCAGTGTGTGTCCTCAGGTGTAAGATACCCTTGTCTTAACTGGTGGGATTCCAGCACAGTGAGTAAGATGCTGTGTATCTTTATGGTAAGAACCAGCACTTGAAGGAGTAATACTTCAAAAGTGATGCTTTGTAGTTGATGTGAAGGGAAGAATTGAGTTTTGTTTTCACTGGTGAAATTACTTTTTTCCTGCAATTGCTACTTACATTCTTCCATATGAAAGAATGGACTCCGCTTGGACTGGTAGTAAGCTGAAGGTTGTGTGGCAGGTACTTGTGGCTTACTTGTACTTACGCTGGAATGCCTTTCCTTGTTTATTTTCTTTTCTTTGTTCAGAAATACTGGGTTTTGTTAAATATGTTCATATTGAAGGCTGTAGTAAGAAACATAGCAAAGCAACTGCTCATAGTCATGAACTCAACAAATAATCGAGACTATTCAATGTAATCTTTTAGAATTACAAATATTAGATTAAAAAAACCCTTCTCTTGATGAATAAGAAGCTTGAATCTGGCACTTTTCCCAAGGGCATATGACAAGGGAGGATGGCCTTTGCTGAAGGAGAGTAGATTTAGATTAAATATTAGGAAGAAATTTTCCCCCATGAGGGTGCCCCTGGATCCCTGGCAGTGTCCAAGGCCAGGCTGGACACTGGGGCTTGGAGCAACCTGGGATAGTGGAAGGTGTCCCTGCCCATGGCAGGGGGTGGGACTGATGGGTTTTAAGGTCCCTTCCAACCCCAACCATTCCATGAATTCAGGATAAGATAGTCAGATATTTACAAAACTGGTATGTGGTAAAAGCCTCAATGCTACAAGATATTTTTCATTGATGCTTTTTCTTGAGTAGTTATCTTCTAGGTGCTTACTAGTAGAAATTATAGAAATTAATAGAAATTAATGTAACATTAAAATTGTTTTTATAGTAGTAAGTAAGTGTCAGTTCGGACTAATAAAAATCCATGGTTTTGACCAAAATATGGACAAAGCAATGGGCCCCTAAATGGAGTGTGTGTTTCAACTTCAGAGGCAAAGAAATGTCAGCATAATCACTTGAAAAATATGAAAAGCAGTCCATGGAATAATTTTCTGCTTCTGATAGAGAATAAAACATTAGCTGTATGAGGAGATAAGTTCCATTTTACAAGTGACTTTACTGTTTAAAATGATTTGCTGATAGGCATGCAGCAACTCAGAAAGCAGCAGGATGCCTCACTAATAGCATTTGAGAGCCCTAAAATATAGTTACATCTTAGTTTTGAATATTATTTTATTGATATGCTGTAAAAAACCCCATCAGTTTCATTGCCAGGCACAGATCATCTCATTTTTTTAAGCTGCTGAACCCAGTCACTCTCCTTTTCCCTGTGATTATTTTTGTTCCTACTTCTAGTTTTACTTTTTTTCCCCTGCTTTACACTTTAATTCCCATTTAGAACTCTCCTGATTGTATGTATTACACAGTGAGGATTGGAATTTTAGCTGAAAGATGGGGAGAGGAATCTGCCATGCTGAAAAGGCAAAAGATTTCCTGTTGCTGTTACTCAGTTAGGTACGAGTCAGTGTCCCTGAAGCAGCTAAAGCAGTGCTTAAACTCTCCTTTCTTCATGTAAATGCACAACTGGTAGTAGAAGATAAAACACCTTGATGTATCCAGTAATACTCTGATTGTGGTTAGTCCCAGTTCTGTCTTTAGAACACATTGTTCCTAATAAAATAGATGCACAAAGTGGCATGGCCTGCTCCACCTGCAGAGTGTTACTGGCTGCTTTGAAGGAAGGTAATTATTTTATTTATTTCTAGACTTGAAATTTTTAGAAAATGTCTCATTGAATTTCAGCTCCCTCAATAGGGAGACATGCATCATGTATCGAGCATGTAACAGGCATTGTTAGGTACATGCAGGAAGTCCATATTTTGTACTGCTTGTGGATAAAACCAAATCTATGAATTCCTCAGTGTGTAGTAAGGATGCATGTCTAATACTGTGGGGTTTAAGCTGGCTGGTGCTAATCTAAAAGTAGAAAGAAGAAATTGAAAAATGACCAGTGTTGTTGAATTGAAAGCAAGAAAGCAGGATATGTTTTTAGTGTTCAAAATTTGCAGGAAATTACAAACTTCATGTTTTAATAGAAATGCAGAAAATAAATGTAGCATGCCTGTGTTTATGCATGCTGTTTAGTGTTCCCTGAGAGATTTCCACAAATATATATTGTGGACTTACATAGACTATAGATATTGTAATTACCTAACAGAATAATTCTGAAAGTAGAACAACATCCTTACAGAGCTGTAGAAGGAAGGAGTATTGGTAGAGTAGGAGCACAGTTCCCTGGTTTTGCCCATGTAGCAAGCGCTGTGGAGAACAGGAGTGGATGGAAATCCTCCTGTAGAAACATTTGCTGTTCTGTTCAGTTGTGCTGTAGCCATTGGCACTTTGTGCTGCTTCATTAATTCAGGGGCACAGGACACACAGGTTCAGGTTTTTGTCAGAGCTTGCCTAATGGGGAGAAAATGTGGAAGAAGGGGCATTATCATTAAATAGACAACATAATGAAGAGCTGCAGTGGAAGTTCAAGCCTTGGATGTCAAGGTTTAGCAGCAGCGTTCTTCCCAACCACTTCATTGTTCCCTGGGCTCTGTTACTGTGCTGCTTACCTTAAAGCAGATGCAAGGAGAAATTTTTTCCTAAGTAATAATTCTGCTTACCTTCTCCAGAGGCATTGTGGAACTTCTTGTTTCCATAATACTGTTTACGGGAGAGCAGCGGGCATTGAGTTCTGTCCAAAATCAGCCTGGCTGAGCCATAACTGCAGTGTGATGGTTCCACTGGGGCTGCAGGGACTATAAGGGAATGACTTAGATGAGATCTGTGTTGAGGTAGAAGATTCCTGCTGTATTTCTGGAGGGGGTGGATTTGCAGTGTCCTCCCAGCAGGCTGCCCTGGCAGGGATGCTGCCTGTGAGCTCAGTCAGGTGTCGGGGAAGTTTGTGGCACCAAAGTCACAAGGCATGTGGGATCTAATATAGTGTTTACCAGGTCACATTGGTGTCCTTGTAGATCATACTAATATGCTTACTAGTTTAAACTGAATTGTTACATTAATTTTTAAGAAATAGTTTAATGACTATGTTAAAGAAAGCCATCAGTGACTCTGGTGCTCAGTGTCCATTTCACCCCACTCCAGTAGGGACAGCAGTGATAACAGCACTGCTGCCAGCACTTGCCGGCTTACCTGGTGATGCTGGAGTGCTCCAAGCAAAGGGGTTATTTTTCAAAAGTAGTTCTCAGATTTCCTTTCAGAAATTTTTGAAAAATCACTACATTTTCAGTGAGCTTAAAAGCTTTTCATGTGCTCATTGAGTAACTGGAATGTTTCCTATAAACGATTGTGTGTTGAAGGGGTTGTTTTGACTCAGTAGAATGTGCAATGCATGCATTATTGGAAATGAAGGCCCAGATCAGCATGCAGCTCCAGCTTGCATCAGTGACTGTGCTCCAGGAGCCCTTTCCCTAGGAAGCAATGATTTTAAAATGGTGTCAGTTATGGATTCACTCTGATACAACTTAGGTTTCATTCTTTATGACTAATGAAGAATATTCTTAGCATAACTAAAACCACCGATGCTATGTTCCCACAAGTTTATGAAAGATGGGAGTGGAAACGGTGCTGTAAAATTAAAGACTTTAATGCTGTCCTTGGTGAGGACTTAGGATTGCTTCAATACCTTTCACAGCAAAGGCAGAGACTGTGGGATAATTAACTTATATTTACATTGAAAAGCAATATTATATTAGTTCTTTAATTACACCTTTTATTACTCCGGTGTCTGTAAAATGCTTCATTAATTCAAGATTTTGAAATAGCTGGGTTATTGGATGGTGCTGTTGTGATACTCTTTTTCCGTTTGATTAACAGTATCCTTTTGAAAACATGTTTTCGCATATTTTCCTAGTGGCATGGTAAATTTTTGTGGCTGTCATTCATTGACATGAAAATCTCAGTGAGGTTTTTTAAGATGCTCTGAGTCCTCATTTTGAGGTGAGGTAGAGTAGTTTTCAAATGTTGACCCTTAAGACTCAGTGAAGTTACCATTCAAAATATGGGCATATGACAACATGTTTTTGCTGAGGGATGAGGCAGTCCTGAATTGCATTTCTTTATGTTGACAATGTAATTTTGTCTGTTTTTTTATAATTAGGAAAGAAAGCATTTTTATCTCCCAGGAGTCACCTGGGAATGAATCTCATGGGCTGCTCCTGGGTGCCCTGCTCCTATTATTGATGACTTTTGTTTCATGGTGTTCTCTGATGGATAAATAACTCAGGTGACTCTTCACAATTTCTCCATTGTTTTTCAGTCCATTCCAAAATCCAGCTTTCTACCTTAAAAATTTCTCACACTTGGTTTTCTCTACTCTGGTATGTGTTCACTTATCTACTTTTATTCTTAATTGCTGAAGGCTGTCCTCCCACTTAGGCTGTTCAATTTGTGTGGAACTGGTAAGAAATTCAAATGATGCCCTGCTTAGAATAGGATAGAAGCTGAAGGAGTTGGGAGAGAGAAGTAGAACAAGCCAATGGTGTTTACTAGAACTGCCTGTGCAAACCAGTGTGAAACAACCTATATTTATTGTCAAGCGCATCAATAAGGTATATATCTAAAAAAAAGTTAAATTGTCATAACATTTAATGGCATGGTTCAAGGATTATTCTTCTTTCCTAATTTTGCTTGTGTGGTCAAGTCATCCTGTAACTGATTGTCTAAAATATAATTTGGAAAGTAATTTTGTGTGGTACCAGTGGCAATTTCTTTGCTGTTAGCACCCTAGGCTGGCTATTTCTCTGATTAATCAAGTCATATCAGTATAGCTGGCTTTGTTTTGAAAGGCTTGCTTCTATCTTGGTGTGTTATGAGTATTTTGGGGTGTGGGTCCATGGGAATTCCCTTTCTCCCCTCTGTGTCAGTGAGGTGTTCCCTAAGGTGCTGCTCCCATGCAGGGTGAGCACAGACCCAGCTCAGCAGTGCCCAGGGCTCACTCCCACCCCGGGGATGTTTTCTGGGGCTGAAATTGCTGATTTTGGGGTAGGCACAGGAGTGCTCAGGGTGGCTGAAAACCCAGATGTGCTTGTACCTCTTGGCAGCTCCGAGAGGGCCTGGCCATGTCAGGCTGCAACCTACAGGCTTGGGATGTGTCCTGGAAACTTCTTGTTTTTCAGCACTTTGGAGACAGAAGAACCTTTTTTCATTCCTCTGGGAACTGTTCTGTATCAAAGTGCTTTTGTGGGAGAGTTCGTTCGTGGAAGAACATTTAGCTCTAGCAACTGTACAAACTGGGTATAATTGGTAAAAATATGAAAAAGGGTTATGGATAGTGGTCATTAATTAAAAGTTGAGATCTTAACCACTGCTGTTGTGGCTTAGATGTGTATCTGGTCCAGTAGGCCACTTTTGATTGGCTTCCTTTAACAAATGTTACAGAACAAATGGCAAACAAACAACGTAGTTTGTTGTTGCAAAAACCCAAACAAGTTTAAGCAAAGATCTCATAAATAATGTCAGATGAGACTTGCTTTGTAATAAACCCCTGTAATTTGTAAGACTTTAAGTTAATGTCCACAGATAGTCTTTCAAGTATGAATAATTGCTGGAAGTTAATGCTCTGCATTGCGAACTGCCCTGAAGTGCAGATCTGTTGTATTTTAAGGTCTTTAGATAAACCTTCCAACAAATTAAGCTGCTTCATTGCAGTGGAGTACTGACAGTAGTATTGAAAATACTTTTCAGAGAAAGCTTTAAACCTATATTGTATAAATACATTATGTTTCTAATGCTTTTAAAAGTAATACTAAATTGTCCTCAACAAGAAACATATGGCTATAAATTCTGACGTACTCCATGCGCTGTCCTGACTGTCGGAAGCAGAGTGTGCAATGTGGAGGATATTTAATTTAAAAAATTGGGATAAGGGTCGTGAATTGTATGCTAGAAATAGAAAATAAGATTAGAGGTTATGTTTCAGGCATGGAGCTGTCTCTGGGGGGGGAACAGAACAAGGTTACTTCAAGGTTTGGAGCCTGGCTGGGGGGATGGGAGAAGGGAGGAAATCCAGCAGTGGCTAAAAATGATGCCTGAGGGAGTTTGTAGTAACACACACAATAGGAATTGCCAGGCATTGCCCTGATGCTGAGCGTTGTGCATTGTAGCCTTCTCCTTGCTGGTGCCAGATTAGTCATGGGCAGTGCTTGGTACCAGAGGGGGGGTCCTGGCTGCCAGCACAAACAGTCCTGGTGCTGAAAAGGTCGCTTTCTCTAAACCTAGTACTGGGGAAATGCATTTGGAAGGGGCCTGGCCAAATCTGTGGCAGAAGCATCAGCTGGTATTGAAACATTGCTTAAATGTATTTGGCATCCTTGCAATGTCTCATGGCTGGCAGAACTTTACTGTATCACAGTTAGTGTGGCAGAAAAGCCCTTTGTCAATAAAAGTTGCTGGGAAGGAGTGTCAGCATGGCTTAGGTCACCTAATTACCATTTAATTGAAGCCTAGTCTTTCATGTTGCTAATAAATTTTAAGTATAATTGACACATCAGAAGATACCACTTAAAATTATAAGCGTTTCTCTCCAGTCTTAGTTTGTGAACAAAATTCAGCTCTGTTAAGGAGCATGGAGAGATGCCATAGCATGTACGTGGTTAGGTGTGGGCTTGGGATCTTCCACCTGTGTGTGTCGCTGTTGGGACTTGGTGCTTTAGGGGGCATGCACCTTGAGGTTTCAGAAAGATCTATCAAATAACAAAAGTTTAAGTCTTCAGGTTTGCCTCTTGATGTTGTATTTCTACTGAATAGATCAATAGATCAAATAGTGTTGTTTTATGGATTAAAACATTACATTTGTTTTGCTTTCAAAATGCATTATACCAGCATAAATATCCCATTGTATCCTCTGCTGCACAAAAGAGTTCTTGCACAACTCAGTGCAGAAATATTTGACACATAACCTGGTGACAAATCATGCCCATGATTGAGGGCTTAGTTGTTTATATAAAACTATCAGTACTTTTAAAATCAGGACATGGTAAAGTGGTGTGAATCTGTTTTATATGTTGTAGATTAGGAGTGATAATTATTTAACAATGGATGATTTTATCGGGAAATATTTGGGAGTTCTTTGGTGAATAATTTTCAGCTTAAGAACAAGGCATTTTTCTTAAAGGAAAAAAACCACATTCCATTAGCCATATCCCATCAGTATTTCTGTGCACATCAGTCTGACTACTGTGTGCCTTTCCCTACAGTATAGTTAATGCAGCAGCTTAGAGCCGGGAGGGAGGAGAGCGCTGGCAGAATTCCGTGTATGCATTTGTTAGCAAGGAGCTCTTGGGGGAAGTTATTTATACTCCTTGGTAGCGTCGACACCAGATGTATTTTCCAAATGTGTAAATTTATTTGTATTGAAAGGAATTAAGCTTCATTATTAAGTGTTAACTCTGTTTTGAAAGAAGCAGCAAAACAATTGTTCAAATATTAAAATACTTGTTTTTCTTAATAAAAGGAAAATAATCAATTCCTATTCTTCCTAGGAAGAGCATATAAAATGTAAACCCCAAGTAATTGCTTTTAAAGACAGAAATTTCTTACAGCTTTGTCTGTTTTAGGAGTGGATGGAGAAGAGACCCAAGGTTGCTGCAGTGTTCCTGGAGCTGCAGCTTTTTGATGTTAAGTTGACCTGTGGCTTATTTTGGCATTTATGCTGAGTGGATGAAAGGCAACAAATTATTGTGTGGACTGAAATAGCAGGTGGGATTACTGGAGCAGCTACTGAGGGCATTGGAATCTGGGGTCTGAATGATGGAAGCTGCAGCCATTGTGGCTTTGGCTGGGACACTGCAGGCTGCTGGACAAGGCAGGAGGAGGATCCTGATGTCCCCAGTGCTTGTGCTTGAACCAGTTGTTAACGATGTTTTCAGAAGATTGAGAAGCTCGGGGAAGGATTTTTTCAGTTGTCTGCTGTGTACAGCTGCCAGAACAACTAGCTAAGCACTAAGCTTTGGGTGCTCTTGGAGGGGGAAGTGTTACAGGTGGCAAGTTTGGGCTCTGTCTTTTCCTTTTGATTTGTATTAGAGATTTATAAACTGAAAAGGTGCTATATTTGATCTTATAACAAATCCTATTTTGGCCCCAGCTATGCATGATGAGTTAGGGCTATTTAAAAAAATCTCATCTATATTTAATTAAGCTTTAAAATTTCTGGCTGTAATGAGGAGGTGAATTCCGTGCCCAGGACACACAAGCAGCTTTTTTGATCAGAAAAAATGAGGAAAGGTTATGAAGTATGCATGCTACTGCTTCTACTTTAATGATCTTTATGATCTTAAATTACTTGTCACCACTGTTCTTTCATCAGCTACAGAGATTAGTTCTACATAAGCTAATATATTACAAACTGTAGATTTGTTGGAAATAAAGCATTTTGACAGTTCCAAAAGTCTTCTGTTTCAAAGGTCTAGTTCAAGAATGATTTTTAGAATTGAAGTGAAAACTACTCAACTACTACTATTTATGGAATTGCTATTTACAGTAGTATTATGCTTTTATAGTATTATGTACACACTAGTGTTTGGTTTTGTTATGGAAGGGAGACTGTAATTCACACTGGATTGCTCTGGTTTATTCATATCCTGTGACAGTGAATCAGATACTGCTGTCTATATACAGACTGAATTGCCAGCCAGCTTTGGGCCCAAATATGGTAAACATAATTATGTTCATTTGCTGTAAAAATACATTCTCCTTAGTTTAACATTTTCATGATTACAGTTTTCTGGTAATTCCATAATTTTCAACATGAGAGGGATATGAAAGGCATAATCATCATGTCCTTCTCTTCAGTGTAGAATACAGTTTGTTTTCCTGGGCAAAACTCCAGCTGTTCAGTGATGAATTTACTGCTGCTCAAATACAGGGAGCCCATAAAGCATTTGGAAAGCTGTTCCTGGGACAGGAGCTGTGCTGTGGAGACACAATTTCTGTGTGCACAGACAGCAAAAACCCTGTGGCTGCAACTGTCCAGTGGCATTGAGGGGATGCGCTGATGTCAGGTTTTCTGGTATGGACTCATGTTTCCTGTTTTTGGAAATGAAATTAATACCATTTCAGAATACTTACTACTTCTCAAGCAGAAGACTTCCAGTGAATGAGCTGGGGGAGTATTAAGATAAAGCTCCTACTCTGTACTGAAGAGAATAAATATTAGAAAATATTGGATTAGGTTTTAATTTCAGTCACAAAGGAGTGTTATAGTGGTAGTTATTAAATGAAAAAGGGGATAGTTTACACGTGGAAGTGCAAGCTAATAGTTGTCACTTCATTTATACAAGGGGGTTAGGATTAGTACATTGAATGCAGCTAAGAAAATGGATTTGCAGGGGTTTTTTTTGTTTTGATGTAGCCTGGTATCGAGAATGTTGCAGATGAATTCTGTGGCAAGTGTTGAGCATTCAGAAGCAGCACAGTAATTTGGGTAAGGAAAGATTGTTGGTGTTGAGTTACTCCAAATGTTTTGAAAGCTTTCATCATCCTTGCTGCAAACAGGCAAAAAAAATCACATACAGGCTTTACAGGATTTGCTGTACATAATCTGTCTCATGTTTCTAGTACTCAGAACTTCCTTCTTCAGAAAAGAGCTTTAAATGTGTAGATGATCTATAATTGTCTCTGCCTTGACATACTACTTTTGTCTAACGCTACTAAAGTAATTAAAATGTCTGCTGAAGTTACTCTGAGTTTGGGTTTTTTTAAAGTTGTACAGCATCACAAACTCTTAAAACAGTTTGATTTAGGGATATTTATTTCAGTAGGAGAATTCAAACGTGTGTGTGCTGGGAAGTGCGAGTCCCAGGGCATTTATGAAATGTGGTATCTGTGTTTGCAGGAGCGGCAGAACGGCAGAAGTCTGAAAGGGAACAGCTGAGCTGTGGATGAGGAAATGTTTCTGTTTGCAGAGGAGCTGTAAACACTGTGTCCTTGTGGCACTTCTGTCGTTGTGACTGTTCCACTGCTGTCAGTGCTTGCTGGCTCGGAGAGAGTGAGAAGGTAAAAGTGGCTGATTCAGGCTTCAAAACTGATCCACCTCAACCTCCTTTATCCCATGGAGGTTATAAATGGATATCTAGGGAAAGGCAGGCACAGGGTGAATTAGTGAGCAATACTAATTTAAAACTGTCCTCAACAACTTGCTGCATCTGGGATTTCCTAAGCCTGTGGCCAGACTATTCAGTAATCCAGGTGAGCCCCTCAGTAAAGAAGGATGATAAGAGACCAGAACTGCACATGAAATTTGAAGTGTAGGTAAACCATGGATTTATGCAGTGGCATAAGTTTCTGATTTTTCCAACATGGCTGTTCCCTTCCAGATCTGTTCTTCTGACTCTGCCATGCAGCGTCAGGGTGATGTTCAGCAAAACCAGACAGTTGTAGCATTGAGATCAGCTTCCTCACTGGTAGTGGTCAGGCCAGAGCCCATCATTTTGTATGTGAGGTTAGGAATCCTTTTCCATGTATGAGTTGTTAAATTTATCCCTAATTAATCTAGTGTCTTTAGTCCCTTAGTGCTGTAACAGCCTGCCATTCTTAGCGAGTGTGTGTGTGTATATCTATATGTATATCTAAAATGTGTTAGTGGATGTACTATGTCATGCCTAAATAGTGTAGTTGACCTGGGCTCTTATTCCTGCTTGTATTTCCAAGTCTTAAGAGGTGATTTGTTTAGGCAGTGAAAGCTTCCTCAGAAGAATCTAGCTTTTGAAAGATGATGTGTTGAAGAATGTTTTTCCTTTATTTCTCTATGTGCTTTGTCAAAGGGTGGGAGTTATTCCCATTTTTCTAGGTGTGGAAGCTTTTTCTGCAGTGTTTGAGTCCCTGGACATATAATTTTAAGCCAGTGGGAATAAACCTCTACATGGAGCCTTCTGCCTGGTTTCTTGATCTGCACTGACTCAGCAGTAACTAAGTTCTTCAAAGTGATTTCCTAAACCTAACTAAACCTAACGAGTTTTAGTAGAAATTTCTAGCATGGATCTTAAAATGTGTATTGAAAACATCTCTTCGCAGCGAATGTTACTGAAAACTAAATATGGCATTTGCTTATGCTGAAAAGCTGCAATTGATGATGTAACAAGGAGTTTAACTCTTACCTGACTATGTGGGAGACACCACTAACTGGACCTGAAACTAAACGTGCCTAAATCAATTACTGAAGTGAGCCCAGAGGTTTAAGATGTCTTCTGTAATCTCATGGGATTGGAGGATAGTTTAATATTGGGTTTTTTTGTTGTTCTTTACTATATTGTGTTCACCCCCATGTAAAAGCTGGTTTTCTGCATAAACATGGGAAATGGTGATTTTTGTAGTTATCATTACACAATGGAGAAACAGCTAAATTTGTTTTCTTGATGCTTATTTTTTCAGTTAAGTTTTAACAAGAAAACACCATCCTAGATTCCCTGTGCTTACATTTTTACTTTTAAATACAGTAATCAGGAGCAACGGGGTGAAGAAGAATTGCCACATGTGTGGCTTCTGCAGTAGCTTGAAAAGACTTCACCTGCATCTGTGATGTACTGATGTGCAAAGACAGACTTGCGAATTGTCTCAGATGGCCATAACTGGACCATGATGCACAAGCCTGACCAAGTAATATTCCTGTTCCACATATGCTTAATTGAATATTTCTCTAGCTCAGCCTTTCCCCCCTGACGTCCCTTCAGCAGGAACTGAAATCTGTGGCCTAGAAAGATCATTTACTGGAACACGTTAACTTAATCTCAAGATTTTCCAGAAATTTTCAGCTCACTGTCCTTTGTTTGAAACCCTGGCCTGCAGTTCTTCCCTCTGTTTGAAAGGGAAATGTGTTTTTCCCATGGGTGGCTTTCTGTGTGCATGGGTGTCTCTTCCTGAGCAGTCTTGTAGGATCAAAGAATTCTGTAGGTGAGCTGTTCTGGGAGGCAGAGCTGTGCCTTTTCTACAGAAATCTGTGCTGCTTGTGCTCGCTCTCAGTCTGGTCCCATGAGCATTTTCTTCATCCTAGCACATTTTCCAGCTCTGGTGAGGGAGTGTGCCTGTGGCTCCCTTTTGGACGATGAGAGAGGAAGCCTTGAGTCTCCCCTGGCTGACAGTCATGTGTGGGAATTTCTCTTGCTGTGTGCAGGGGTTTTATTAGGCTTCCCTCTCAAAAGAATGGACATTCTTTTCTTTCTCTTTTCAAAGGGGAACTGGTGCTGCTTTCAAAATAGGTAATGTAAGCACCTATTGCCAAGGGAGGATTGAAACAGTGATCCTGATCTGACACAGGCATCTATTTTTGACGTTGGGGGAGGGACCCAGGTCTGAAAGAAACTGTTTTACCACATTCCTTTCACCAGCTTTTCCTTTTACTGTCATATCTTATTGCTGAGACTTGAGCTAGTGCTGTTTGGAGTGTTACATGTTTTGCTTCAAACAAAATGCATGAAGTCTCCTGATGGACTGTAGGCTCTGCCTCGGAAAAGTCCAGTTCACTGTGCTGGCAAGTCTGAATCTGGCTGAGGGACATCTACATTCCATCTTCTAGGGAGTGTAGTTACACAGGTTTATAGATTCTTTTCTGAAGGGTTGAGAGTTGGAAGTGAGGTGGTGCAGTGTGGAGGAGCCAGGGCCCTCAATACTTGCATGGCTCCCAAAATTTGGTGTTCTTCAGCCTCTTTCAGTTCTCTCTCAGTGGCTTTCATGACGGAGTCTTTGGGTTTTTTGGGCAGGGCACAGGCATATTTTTCTTTGCTTGGCATTTGGAGCACTTAGCAGACATGTGCCTCTACAGGATTTTTCAGTACAAATCCAAAAGACACAAATCAGCACAAATAATTTGCTATCTTTGTTTTAAGGAGTGTCATTTTGAAGAGAAGAAAACTAGACGAAAGCATAATAAATTAGTTCAAAGACTGTCTATAAATATTAGGTAGATATATCATCAGAGAAATTGGTCTTTTGAGTTAATAAAACCAAGTTGCTGGTTTAACAGATCTCAGTGCTTTGGTTGGTAAATGAGATCAGGTTCTGAATTAATAAATTGCTCTGTTGAAATCTGAGGTGCTCAGTTTGAATTTAGTTCAACTGTGCAAACAGCGCAGTCCCTGAGGAGCATGTTCTGTGAGCTCTGGCCCCCGCTGGGGGAGGGAGGACACAGGGTCAGTTCCAGTGTGGCTCTTGACACCTGGAGAGCCGGGAGGCTGGGCTGATGTTTGGTGAGCTGGTGTTGGGAGCGGGAGACCCTGGAAGAAGAATGTATCCAACAGGAGCTTCATGGATTCACTGAAGATTCGCTTGACTACTTTTTTGTTTTGGTTTACTTTTTTTCCTCCAACTGTTCTGGGCAAGCAGCCAAAATGGAATCCCAATGAGCAATTCATGAGCTAACTAAAATGATTTTGGTATAATGGTCTATTTCTGATTTTTCCCCATCCTCCTCTAACAGGAGATTTTTACAACTTGGATGACAAAAAAAGGCCAAACCAAAAAACGCATCCAGGAGGTACCTGGGTCTCCTGGAGATTACAGCCCACCCCCTTAGAAAGCCTCGGGAAGCAATGCTGGTTTTCCTTCCTGGATTTGTAGCCCTGGAGCAGAAGCAAGTGGGGTATGGTGAGGTGAGTCCTCTCCCTGCTGGCATTCCCAGGCTGATGGGGCTGTTCTGTGCCTGCATCCTGACAGCTGAGGGACTGAGTCTGGGAAAACCCTAATCCTCCTTTGCCCTGGTAGTGAACATAATCAGTACTTGTCAACCCCTATAAAAGCATTTGCATGCTTTAAGTATTTACGATGTGTTGAAATTCCAGGTGCAAAATGACTTGGTTGATGTTAGAGGTGAATGGGTGTTTTCTGCCAGTCAGCATTACTTGAAAGTGGCTCTTTTTGTTGACTGAAAGGCTTAGTTTTTGAAACATAGTTTCAGCTCTTGTACTATTCTGAAAATTTTTATGTTCAAAAGAGTGTTTGAAAATGAAACGAATTTTAAAAGCCCCCACACATTTCATTTTACGCATTTGCTCTTCATGGATGGATAGACAGGTGCCATTCCTATTGTGATTTTAATACTAATAGATATGATGTATTGATTGAGCATAATGAAAAAGTTGTAGTCAGAGTCAGAATTAAATTTATCAGGTTGAGATTTGTTGCTGAAATGAGAACTATTCTTTATACTGAATCCCTGGTCTGTGGATTCCAATTTCTAGTATTTTTGAATGGTTATATTTTGTAGATGTAATCCATCTTCAGTTTGGGATAGTGCAAAATTAATCAACTTCCAGTTAAAAATATGATGTCTGTCTTAAAATCCCTCCCCAAAAGTAGCTGGGGATACCTGACTGTTTTTCTTAACCTGTTTATTTATGAAGAGGATTCTGAATAGTTCATTTGGAGGAGTTTCCGCCATCTATCTTAGTCCACTTGTGTTGTTACCTCCACTTAGTGACCTGTCTAAATGGAGGAGCAGGAAGGGACCTGTTGCTGCTCACGCAGCCATGGCTGTTCCCTGGGGATGCTGCATGTGGAGCTGATGTGGCTCACCTGAGCAGCTGCTGCTGCCCTTTGCAAGGCTCCTGCCTGGGACTCCTTCCCATTTCTCCTGGGTCAGTAATGCCAGCTCTTTCAAGCTACACTGCTGGTCTGACATTTCCATAGTCAGGGCTCTCTGCTGCCTTCTGAAGCCCTGGCTGTTGTCCCTGCCGTCCTTGCCAGTGTGGTGCTGCTCCAGGTGAGCTGTCCTGGGATGCTCCATGCACTCTGGCTCTGCGCTGCACATCCTTCCCAGCCGGGCTTTCCTTGGCCGGGATGTTTGTAGCTGGATGTTTGTAGCCAGCACACAAATTGTTGCTTGGTCACTCCTTTAGCCCTGAGCCAGCTGGTGGTGGGGACAGTGGGACACTGACCAGTCCTCAGGAAATGGCCTCCCTTGCCCTTCTGCTCCTAGTTTGCTGTGCAGGTTTTGAGGACCATTTAGAATATCTTTGGTTTTAAGGTATTCGCATTTGGACTTCGGGTGGCCTGGCCAGGTGATGGATGGGAGGTACATGTTAGTGACAGGAAACTATGAAGGTGGAATGACACCTTTCCTCGTGGAGTGACTTCTGGATTTGCACAAGATTTGTATCACTAAGTGCCAGAGGGAATCACTGTGTTTTTGACAGGAGGCCCTTGGCTCTGGCAACTTCCTGGCCTTTTGGCCTCGCAGTGGGTTTGTTTGTTCAGGCTTTTCCTGGGTAAGCAATCTGGCTGCTCTGGGTTGTGTCTTTTGGAGTTAACTTTTTTGAAACATTAATTTAATTTCATTTATTTTACGTGAATGGTGGGTGCGGTGTTAAGTTCATCCTGAGATTTGCAATCTGTATCTCACAAAATTAAAACCAGCATGAAATAGCATGAAGTGTTACATTAAAAAAAATTAGCTCAGGTATTTTGGTGTATTTTGGACTATTTTACTCTTTTGTGTTGTATTGCATATTCACTGGAAGGACAACAGAATCCATAAAGAACACCTTTGCAAGGCAAACTTGTACCAGTTTTAAAAGTTGAGGTCAGAACTTTTTTAAAGCACCGCTTCCTCTGCTCCATTTCCTGTGTTGATTCAGGGAAAAAGTTGTGTTCTCTTCTAGCAGGGTAATTCCAAACAGCACAGAAGGGGAATTAGACCAGTCATGCTGGTACAAAACAAGCTAGAGAGTACCAAATTCCATTTGTCTGAAAGTCTTCCCTGTTAATTTGAATCTCTTGCGACTGGTGAAGTTGGGGAAAAGTATTTTTCTGGGAAGTAGCTAAGCAAAAATTCTTGGATGCTATATTTAAAAAAAGTAGTGAACACAGTTTGCATCTGCACTCATTTTCCTGCAATTTCTGCTTTACTCTCTGCAAATGTGGCCATTTTTAGAGCAGTTCATGCAGCAGTCTGATTCTCAGTCTGATCCCAAACTGAAGTTCAGATAGTCCAAACTAGTAGCAGTTCCTTAACTTCAGCATGAACTCCTTAAAGTGAGAATATGAAGAGTGTGCTGAGCTTTTCCAGTAGCATTTTGCTGCTTTGAGCAGGGTGGTGTTCAGTGTGGAGCTGGGTTTTACACTATATATTAATTCTATTATAATGTTTAATAGTATCCAAAGAGCACTATTTTGGTTTTGATTACATTAAGGAAGGACTAAAGTACCTTTTCTTGTGGTACGGTAATTTTTTTGAAAATGTCTTCACTTGGTTTCTGTGTGTATTTGTGTTTTCTACAAAGTAAAATCCAAGCTTAAGTTTTCTATTTTGGGCTGATAATGTGCTGTTCTTGTATCACTAGAAGGAAACACGATTTTTTTTTCCCCCCTAACATGGAAAGAGTTAGATTGGCCTAAAGTCCATCCAGTTCAGTGTGGAGCCCTCACTTTTAACTGTGCACCAAAAGCAGTGGGGATCTGCAGCATTGGGGAAGGGGAGGGAGAGTGTGGGAATGTTCTGTGCTTCACTTTTTCAGGAAAAGATGCAAAAGGAGGAATGTTTATTTTGTATATAGCATGTCAGAGAGCTTATTACAGAGTTTCAGACATAGTATTCAGACACATGTCTGGTGTTGAGGCGTGCAGCTTTCCTTTCTGTGAATAAATATCTACTGAAGATACAAGGTGTCCTCTTTAAGCTTCTGTGTAGATTTTATTACAAGGGCATTTTGAAGCTGAAGAGTGTAGTAAGTACCTGCAAGTTTGACTATGAAATTGTCTAGAAGTAAAACATAATGATTTGTCATATTTATTTATAACTGTAGAAAATATGAAACCACCTTTTTTTTTTCTATTTATTGCATTTATGTTCTTTTAGGATGCATCAGGTTTATGTATTGGCTAAATATTGACCATGCCAAATGATGAGTTCATTAACTCATCTGTGTGTAATCACAACCACCAAGCTGAGGTGCATCTCTGATAATCTCATTTAATGCAGTGCCTTGGAGCTTGAAAACGCATCCTCCTAAGTTTTTTCTTTCATGATCATTTTTTAAGTTCCTCTGCAATGTGAAATTTCATGTCTACTTAGGAAAAACAGTCACTAATTTACTTATATATTACATTTAAATTAACTGACTCTTTTGTTCCATCTACATTTATATGCAATCAAGGAAACCAATTTAATCATGCTCTTCACTGTAAGGCACCATAGCTTGTAAAGCAAAGAGAAAATAATTTTCAGCTATGCATATGATATCAAGACTTCCTAGAAAATTACTGTTTTAATGAGTTTATTGCATTTTGACACATTCAATGTGAATATTGAGAGAATTATAAAGTAGTTACGGAGGTAAGTAGTCATCTTGGAGTACTTTAAGGATGCTGAAATGCGTATGGGAGTTTCTTCTGAGTTTTAGGTTTTTAAAAGTGGGAATACAAAAGAATATTTGCTCTAGATCTCGGAAGCAGAACCATCTGCAGCAACGACTGTCTGAAAAACTTGTGTCCTGTTGTTTTAGTGGGAGTGAGACTATCCAGCTCTGGATGTTGTTTTGTCCTGCTGTGTCTTGCCTGCTGCTTTATCTGTAGGATGCTTATGTGCAAAATGGGAATGAATGAATATTTTGTGTGTTTGGACAGATGGAAATAAGAAATTTTGACTGAAAGTAAAATCTTTGTTCCCCAACCATTTCAACAATATTACTACAGGTTTCATTTCTGAAATATAATAGCTAAAGTAACATTTTGTTGTTAAATGAAAGGGATCCAGGATTATTCTTTTAAGTGCCCAGGGGGAAAAAAATCTGATTACTGTTTGATATTATCCTTGTGCATTGCAATTGCTGCAGTAAGGAACAGGACACAGGGGGGTGTGTGTAGGAGAGGGGGAAAGTGGCCTGAAGTGTGGCTGGAGCTAGGGCTGGGCAAACTGATGGAAGGAATTGTATCCTTCTGATATTGTCCTGACATTGTTGATCAGTGTCTGGTCTTGAACACCTCGTGCTCCATCTTGGCCTTTCCCACTGCTCAGGTTCTGTTCACCTTCCTGCAGATGCCTTCAAGGAGATCTTTGCCAGTAGGATCAGGGAGTACTAGAAGTTGTATTTTCTCCCTGCTTTGATGTCTGCTGAGAGTATTATACCAATCTCTCAGGCACTTGTGCTTCATATACCACCTTGTGTATGAGAGATGATGCCCGTCACACTGAAATGGGACACATGTGTTTCCAGCTTATCTTTTGTTGTACAAAAAAAAAACAAAACCAAAAAACCTGTATCTGTTGGCTTAGTGAACTATTAAAATGAATGGGAGAGTTCTGTAATAAATTATGGTGCATGAAAAAAGGTTTTAATTGATTTCATTCTTTAATTATTTTCAAAGGATGAGGTTAGAAAATGTGATTAGCTCCCCTTGAGCTGTGCAGTAATAACCTTTCACTGTTCTTAACTGTGCAAGACTTGCACTGGGGGTTAACTAGAGTCTTAAGTTTGACAGCCTAGAATGAAAGAATTAACAAGAAAATATTCAACAGTGAGTTTAGTAACAGGATGACACCAGCTTGTAACAGCCTTTTAAACTGTCAGTACAGGTCTTCCTCCCCTTTGGTCTCGGATGTTGTTGACAGTGTGTGCCCAAAAATGTGCACCGGGACTCTGCAGGAGTTAAATTCTTAAACCTTCTCATTGTTCTCTAACATTTTAAACTTTTTTTTTTTTCCCCTTCACAGGAAATGACCTAGAGGCCTTACAAATACATTTGTGCATTTTTGTTCTGAGTCTACAATTGAGGGCAAACGCAGTCTGGAAGCACCACTTCTTAATGTTACAACGAAAACAACTACCTCAACAAACAGGGAAAGGGGAAGAAGGCTTGCAATAACAAACACTCTAATTTTTAATAGCTTATACTTGCAAAGTCTTCTGTAAACAGTCCAGATTTTTTTTCCCCCTCCAATATTAAGAAGAAACACTACAAGTAAACTGAGTTGGCAGACTGGATCTGTCAAGACATTTGAAGATATTTGATCTGCTGACATAAGGATTTGCTTTTTCAAGGAAGAAGGTTCTGCACTGCTTTTATAATCGCTGTTGATCGGTGGTTTGCTCCACTTTTCCTGATACTACTAATGGGAAAATTGTATTAAGGTATTGCTTCTAAAACTATTATTTGCATTGACAAGCTTAACTTTTGTAGATGTAACAGCAAGTGACAATGTTATGCTCATGAAGAACTCATAGGCGATCACTTCTCTACCCCAGTTGGCTTTTCTGCATGCGGAGGGGATACCAAACAAGAGACAGAGCATTATTAAGATACTTGGGCTTGCTTTTTGAGTACAGTTTATAACTGCAGCAGGGCTGCACCGAACACTGAAAACACGGAGTCAGCAAATCTGCTGCCTTTCCCACTGCTGATACAGATTATACAGACGCTTGCCTTTCTGAAATGCCTTTTGTGAAACCTATGTACACAGTCCTGCACTGTTACTGTACATAGATACTCCAGGAAGGAATTTGACAAGTGATTGTTAATTCAAGAACTCTCTGGACAAGCACTCACTTATGTATTGCTGCAGTGCACAAGAAAGCAAAATGGACTATAAGCGGCGCTTTTTGCTTGGCGGGTCCAAGCAGAAAGTGCAGCAACACCAGCAGTATCAAATGCCCGAGCTGGGCAGGACCCTGAGCGCCCCGCTGGCATCAGCCACCCCCAGCACCCCCCTGGTGTCCCCGGCTGCTGCGGGCGGCTGCTCCCACCCTGCCTCCCACACGACTCCGATCGCAGACATCCAGCAGGGAATCTCCAAATACCTGGATGCACTCAACGTGTTTTGCCGTACGAGCACTTTCCTTACAGACCTTTTCAGCAGTGTGTTTAGGAACTCGCACTACTCTAAGGCAGCTATGCAACTGAAAGACGTGCAGGAACATGTCATGGAAGCGGCGAGTCGACTCACAGCAGCAATAAAACCAGAAATAGCAAAAATGCTGATGGAACTGAGTGCAGGAGCTGCAAACTTCAAAGATCAAAAAGAGTTCAGCCTACAAGATATTGAGGTAAGCTACCTTGGAGGATACTGTTTAGCTTGTGAATATGTATTATTCCTTTTTAACTACATTTCTGTTCAAAATCCCTTCTACACCACCAAAAGGTTTCTCCCCCTTGCTATGTATTTGTGGCTAATGCTATTGAAGAAAGAAACTCTTCATTTCTTGTGCACTAAGAAAGTAGTGTGTCATTTGCAGGATCTGACCTCCATCTGGGTTAAATTAGATATTTAGTAGGTATTTCTGCAGGAGAACCAACTAGACAAAAGTTTTAAACCATTTTCTATTTTATGTTAGCTAATGTTTCTAACGATGTTAAGCCATTGTATTCTAAATCAGCCTACACTTTCCTTGGTATTATCCATAGGGGAAACCTGAGCATGTGGGAGTAGCATGTTGTCATCAGTGTTTGAGTAAAACTGCGTATTAGTTGACTAATAATATTTTATCACTCTTTAGAACATTTTTGTCCTTTTGAGCTGTTGCGCATAAGAGGAAAATACCACACTGTGAGAGATTAGGGCTGTAAAAATTTGTCATGACTTTGCTATAAAGTTCACATGCTGGTAGCGAGTGCTCAAGAATGAGGGTTCAGAGAGAATTTCCAACTTTCCATCAAGCCTGGCTGGGAAGGTCTGGGTGTTTCTCTTCTGGTAAATGTATTATGTAGCAGCAGTCTTAGTGATAGTCACAGATAAATCTCTGGAGTTTCAAGTAGTTCCTTGGTTTTTGACATATTTCTTTACTTTGCAGCAGTCTTTGCGAAGTTATTCCTTCAGCACTGCATCCTGAGTGGAAAACTTACTTTTAAGTTCTCTTGGTTTTGATTTAGATTTTACGTAACTTTGTAAGAGTGAATGTTTGTGCCTGTCAGGCATAATCTGCTTTCTCTAACTGCACCACTTCCAGATGGAGTTGTTAAGGAGGATGCAATTTGTCAGTCATAGCTCTCACTGCAGTTGCATGCTACAGTTTTCACTGTTGTATACTTGGTATAGAATGAAGTAAGATGGGCTATATATTTGTTATAAATGTCTTCTGTAGACTGATATTTTTAAAGACAATCCAATAACATCACTCTTCAGCTATAGCTGTGTATATATATATGTGAGTTTATGTAATTAATTGATCTTCGTAATAGATGTGCTGAAAGACTCTTTGAATTAAAAAGGCAAAAACATATGAAGTACTAGGTGTCTTCTGGAGGTTTTTGTGGATGTGAAAGCTGTGTCTTTCCAAGTGTTGGAGCCATCTGTAGAACTGCTTTTGTCGCCTGGGCTGGCAGTGGTAGGTGCTGGTTCAGCCTTGCCCCACACACTGTGCAGGGAGGGTTTGCTCAGCAGGAAGCTGAGGAGCAGAAGCAAAGCAGTGTTTGCATTGCGTGGTGAATGTCCTGCCAGCTTCAAACAAGAGCACAGAAACTTGCTTTGGTCCCACTTTACCTGGGCAGGCCTAACCCTTGTTCTGGGCTCGATGTGCATCTGGCAGCTCTGTGGTGGGAGGAAGTGTGAGGAGAATGCTGCTAGAACAGCTTTCCTGCCTGCACATCTCAGGGGTGTCCATCGTACTTTTCTTATATCTTAGTTGAAACTGCATCTTGCACATGGCTCTGAAAAAAGTCAATGTGTAAGATTTATGGGAACTTTTGTATAATGAGGCAAGTGTTGTGCTCTGCTTTGGCTTAAGCAGCAGCACAATGTAAGGATTTGACAGCGACTCATGTGGCTGTTCTGTGGGTCAGTCAGGAGTGTGGTGTAGATGAGTGAATTACACAGACTGTGAATTACACAGGGTTGGATGGTTGTGCCCAGGGAGCAGCAGCTGCTCACTGTTGAAATGGACCCTGGCAGAGGCCAGTACAGGAAAATACTTAAGTCTGTAGGTGACTTGAAAGCACAAGGTATAAGTATGCTGGGATATACTGCTGAATTAAAAATAATCTAGAACAAATGAGTTTTCCACTTGGAATGGAATTCAGAGAGGAAAGCTGAATGTTGCCATGTTTAAATAGACTTTTTCAGCTTCAGGAGTGGAGCCCACTGGGCAGCAGTTCTGGAGAACAGTCCTAAGGCTTATGAGAGTCGTGTGTTGGGTAAGAGTCAGTATTGTGCAGTTGAAAGTAATAAATCAGTGCTGTTGCTGTTGCGCAAAGATGCAGTTACCATGTGTTTAACACAGCCCTAATTTGCATCAACCATGAACTGAACATTGAACTCTCTTCACTGGTTATTATGGCCTTAAACACAACAGTGAACGTGCACAGCACTGTTGGTGCACTTCGAGAAATAGGGAGCAATTCGAGAGGCAGCAGAGGGAAAGCAGCAAGAGTAGTCAGACATCTGGAAAATAGGACATCAGAGGACAAATTGAAAAGATGGGCTCTATGGAAAAGGGGGCTAAGAAGGAAAATCAGAATTGCTCAGGTATGTGAGAAGCTGCCAGAACATGTCAGTGTGTGTTCTTCGTGTCCCTGTAAGGTGGAGCAAGAAATTTAAATTTCAGAAGGAAAGATTCACATTAGATGCTGTGGGAATCCTTTGTAATGTTAGTGGAGCACTGATGTGGATTGCTACAAAGGGTAGGGAGCAGAGCTTACAGAACAGGTTAAACCTGCATGTGGCAAAACTGACCCAGGTGAAATTGCTCCTTGCTAGGGATGGAGGGATGACCTGGTGAGATCCTCTCCCATTGTGCTTTTCTGGGATTTGAAGACTGAACTGTTGATGCTGAAATTTTAATTTAAAAAGTGTAGTTTGCTTTTTTCCCCCCTGCTGGATAGAGAAGTTAACATTTCATAAAACTGCCAGCAGGATTAAAAAACTCACAATGTAAGCAGAAAAATATAAAGGGCTTGCCTGACTTCATCAGAGTTTACTGAACAGGGAAGTGATGGGAGAAGAGTGTGAGGCAGCATAATTTTTCCTGGAAAATACCAGGAGGGGAATACAGGTATATCTGATGTTGCTTTGTCAGCTTCTCTAGGAGGTGACTGAAAGAACTCACAGCTCTGTCTGAGGGAGAGTTGAGAGATGGTTGAACACCTGAGTGGCAGCTCAGCAGTACCCTAAGAATGGCTCTCCAGAGTCTCTTACTTGAGTGATGGAGGCAAACGTTATAGAAGCGGTGGGAGGTGAGTTGTAATTCAGGGTGCAATGGGACAGAATCCCAAATTCATGAGAAGGTCATGAGAATGAGACTTCTTCTATGTGTGAGCCCAACAAAAGAAAATGCAATTTTCCTAAACCTTCCTTAACTCAGGCTGTATGTTTTTGGGAGGAATGAGAAATCCAAGCAGAGCAGGTTTGGCTTTAGGAATCAAGCAGAGAGCTCTGGCTTTTCTGAGGTGCCACATGTCTTTATCTACTGTAGTGGGTTCTGCCCCCCAGGGAAGGCAGTGTCAAGAAAACTTATGTTTTGATGAATTCGCCTGACTTGAGTTTGGACTGAAAATGTTGTGCAACCCGGACTGTAGCACAATGGGGCGAGGTTTTTAATTTATTTATTGTTAATTAGAACAAAACTTGCTAGTTCAGAGCTGTCTGCCAGGCTGTGTAAGATGGTGACTTCTCTTGATCAAAGTGTGGTGACAGATGGAGTTTCCTAAGGTTTCTTAATTTCAGAAATGCAAATGCTGATTTTTATGTTCTTTTTCTTTTCCCCTTTCAAACACCTTTGAATTCTCGGGTTTTGTGCCTGTATGGGTGAGGAACAGCTTGGAAATCAGGGTAAATGAGAGTGTGTTTTCCCATATCTGTTTGTCACCTGGGGGAATGCAGTAACTCTGTACTTCTGTTAATAAAAGCATTAAAGGAAATTTGTGGGGAGGAGTGAAGCTGGTAAAAGTAAGTACATTTCCACATGTCTTGTGAAGCTTTGCAGAAGCCTCAGTACAGCAAAATATAAAGAATGACTGTTGTTTACACAGGGCTTGTGTATTGTCTTAAAAGTGGCAGTAATGAAGGGGATGTACACATTGCCTCCTGTACAAAACAGAAGCATGAATGGGCAGCAGATATATTCTTGGGTGCTCTGTTTTGTATTAAATGGAGGTATTTTTTGGCTTTTATGTGCATAAAATAGCCTAAGGTTTTTGAACAAGAAGCTTGTGAGACAAAAATGTCTGAGTAAATATTAAATGTAGGTTTTCCTTAGCAAACATTGTAAAGTCCAATTTAGCTATTTTTAAAATTTTTCTTTCCTGGGTTTTGCAGGGATTGGCTCCAGGCTCTTCTGAGTTGAGGAACTGTTAGTAGCAAAAAAATATTTTATCTTAAATTTTAATTGCTGCTTTTTATTTTTCAAATGCTTCACACTTAAGTTGTGTTGCTAAATGATAGTGACCATTTCAGTAGCTGTCAAGAGCAGATTATCACAAGTGGCTTTCAGGGTCACTGTTAGAAGAAATTAGTCTGTTGGGTTGCCCAAGTCTCCTAATAGTGTAAAGGTGCAGCTTCTGCTGGAATCTAGTTCAGCCTGCAGGTGATTACTTCCCATGGGCAGGATTGAGTCTTCCCTTGGAGCTGTTGTGTTCATGAGATCACTCTTGGGAACTGCAGGGCATTGGTACATAGTAAAAATGAATAATATTCTACCCACTTGTAGTAATGCACAGGAAGGTTGTTAGCTCATAATGGGGCACACCAGTTCAGAGGCAGCCAGGCTGTGCCACTAAGGACTCTGCTAAGGGAAACCACTGAATATTTCTGTTGTGGTGTTTGGGTTTTTGAGCATTCTGCTTGTTTAAAGAGATAGCAAAAAAAAAAAAAGTTCTACTGCATAAAATGGTACTTGGAGAACTGCAAGTCAGTGTTTATATCAAGTGTGGAACACTGACACTTGTTGTTTGCTAACTTTATTACTGGTAGTGTTCTCTTTTAAGGAATCTGTTGTACAAGATTTGCTTGCAAGCGAATTTGCATGGCATCACTATTTAGCAGTGAAAGCTGGAAATTTTGTGTACACTTTGTCCAGTGAAATATTCTAATGTTGATTGTGTGCCCCCATTAGGAGGATGAAGTGGGACAGAGTAACCTAGCACTGCATCTCCCCTGGTGCTCCTGTTGGTAGGGAACCAAGAGTCCCATTGCTTCCAAATGCCTCAGCAGGAAAAGAGAGATTGCTTTAGGGAAGGCTCTGCTGAGGCAAACAGCTGTCCTAGCTGGTACAGGTCAGGGAAGTCAGGGTGCTGGGGCTGTATTTTGTGGGACAAAAAGTTTAGAAGCTGCAGACCTCACTGTTCATGGACTATAAATGAATCTAAAAATTATTTAAGAAAATATCACTACTCCTAAGGAAATCTCACTGGTTGATAGCTGAGATGATTCCAGTTCAGCTTTGATTCCTGCACAGTCTGCAGGGTTTGCGTTTATTCTGGTCTAAAGGAGGAGAGTCACACACTTCTGCATGGGAAAGTTGGGAAAATAAACTTGAAAAAGAGATGGTGGTGTCTCTAACTGTGCAAAAATGCATCCATATGCTGGTGCTGTTGCAGGGAGGTGCAGCAGAGATTCCCTGGATTGCTCTGCATGGGGGGTCAGTGCCCAGCCCTGGCTGAGAGAGTTCACCACCGTCTTCCCCACGGATAAGGCAAAGTTTGGGCTCTTTGGCAAAACATCTTACCAAGTGAGCTTTAAGTGAGTTTAGCATCTGCCGTCAATCCAAAGGGAGTATTTAACAGTGCAAAAATCCTCCACCATTTTGATACTGAAGCAGTTAAAACCATCCTTTACCCATTTTGGAGGAAGGCTGAAATGAATTTTTCTTTCAAACAAAATAGAAGTTCAGTAAAGCGGATGTTACTATTTATCTTCACTGTTGAATGTTGCAAATTATAGTACGAATGTTGTGTGTTGCCACTTAAAACCTAAATAATTTGTTTATTTTGAGCATTATTCCCAGGCTGGGGAAACTTCAACCTCTGTACCTTAAATATTCTTTGAAATTTAATCACCTTGAAATTCCTAATGAGTACTAGTTTCATCTTCCCCTGAGAACTGCATTCTTCCTACACAGAAATAATTCAGATCACCAGTTGCCTCTTCCTGCAGTTTTCTTATAAATCTTTCTAATCTTGTGCCCAGGAAAGTTCAAGTTTTCTTCATGTTATCATTAGCTGACTGCTTTTTTTAATAAGGCAAGTTCCACTTTCAGAGGTCAGTCAAAGTACCAAAAATGTTTAATTTTATGCCTTATACAAAGAAGGGAAGTGATTGAACCAGAATGGAATGTCAAAAGCAGTCTGGATGCAGTGGAAAAAAAGTATTGCCACTATTGGTTCTTCTGAAGTAGATAGTACATGCATATAACTGTTTGTGTGACTAGAGAGTCTTGCCAGGAAGATAAATTGTGTCTGAAGAGTTTTATTCCTGAAGAACGTAGCTGAAAATAAACCAGATGATTTAGTGGCTCCAAGGTATGATGGCTGTGTACATTATCTGTGTATTTTATGAATTATTCCTAAAATGGAATTCAAGTTGAATATTTTTAATAAATCAAATACACATTTTAAAGCGCTTTGTGTGATAAACACCATAAAAGAAACACTTTGAATAGCTTTTAAATACTTTCTACAGTGATTTGGAAAATCCTTTGCTCTCTAGTTACACTTGGTTGTCAGCTTTTTCCTGCTCAGGGAGTGCAGCCCTGGAGGCAGACGGAGTGTCTCCGTTGGAGCCCTTGGCTCTGCAGGATGTCCCACTGATGGTGGCACTGCTGTTCTTGCACCAGAGCCCTCTGAGCCACCAGCTTTGCTCTGCTCGTGGTACCCGAGGTGTCTGGGTGGCTTTGAGATGCAGAGATGGCACTCCTCTCCCAGCTCGGTGCTGGAGCTGCCCTCAGCCCTTGGCTTCCCTGCCCTGGCCTGGCCTTCCCAAGGGAGCATGGCAGGACCCATTTCAGTGCAATATTCCAAAGGCAGATTGGTGCCAGTGCTCAGCTTTGGGCACTGGCGGTGGGGTTATGGGGCAAAAGGCTGTTGATGCCCATTGCCTGCCCATTACCACTCTGCCTGGAGGATAAACTGCCAGGCAAACTCCTCGGATTTTATGTTAATGTTTTAAAATTATTCATGTTTTGTTGTTGCTGTTTTGGATTTTTATCAGAAATTCAGCCAGATCTATGTGCAGCTGGGTTTTGCTGTTGACTTGGTCCTTGTGATAATATGCTACTCCCATGTTTGTATTGTTTCATGTGCTTGATTTTGCCAAGTAGCTGAGCAAGGTTTTCATTCTTCAAGTAGTTAGAACTTGAGTACAGAACTAAAAATGACTCAGGATTAGTCTGGTGTCCCCTTAATTCATAGAAGTTAATGCTCACTTACTCTTATTTTAAGTAGATGGTTAAATATCATGTGTTACTGCTGATCTGAAGCATTATTTTAATAACAAACTATCCGAGTTTGATGTAGTTGCGTATCCCAAAAAGGAAGAAGGGAAACTTCCACAATCTCTTCCATGTGCTTGAAACTGGTTTGTTTTTCTCCCACAGGTACTTGGGCGATGTTTCTTGACAGTGATGCAGGTCCACTTCCAATTCCTGTCACAAGCTTTGCAGAAAGTCCAGCCAGTGGCACACTCCTGCTTTGCTGAAGCTGTAGCTCAGGAGAGGAAGAATGTTAGTGGGACTGGAGCCTCAAATATAAGCCCCACAAATGAGCTGGAAGATGCAATAAGATCATGGAGAGGAGCAGCAGAGGTATGAAGGTCTTGCAGTATTCACAGTACATTTAGTGAAACCTAAAGTTAGCTTGGGTGTCCTAACAAAGGAAGAAAATACCTGATTTTAAAGACATGCTGCATTTGAAGGGGGGAAGATGGCACAGTTTTTCAGACACTAAAACTCACTTTAATTTTGTGATTTATTGCACTGTATTTGCCCTGTGTAGTTTTCTTTGGAATAGGGTTGTACATAAGGAGCACATAAACAGTACAAACAGATTTGTTATTAGAACTAGCAGTGTTCAAACATGGCAGACAGAGAGAATCAAAAATAAAAAGCACAACAAGTCTTTGTGAAAGCAGAGCAAAATCTTGATGAAAAATATTCTAGATAATGTATATTTCTCTCAAATTTTGATCACAAATTCTGTTTTAAACTTTAAAAGTTGTGGTCATTTTTAACACTTTTGCCTTCATGCTGTTAAGCTTGATGTTGCTTGATCCATTCATTGTTGGAATGGGACCCATGTTACTTAAATGTGCCACTCTCTGGACTTGTACTTTCACAAACATGTGCCATCTGTGGAATCCTTACTTTGCAGCCAAAACCAGTACTTTACGAAAACATTTAGTTTTATGAGGTTTTCTGCTTTCTCTTGCAATACTGAAGTCTGGAGACTGACAGATCAGAATGGATTCAGACACAGAGTATGTGTTTTCCCTAAATTCAGGTGACGTGGAGCATGTGCTTTTGCAGTCTCATTTGTCCCACGTGGCTTGTTAGTCATCTTGACTGGAAATCTTGTCGAGGTCTCCATTTATCACTAACATCTGCAAGGTATAGGAAAGCAAACAAGTTACATGAATGCAAAGGGATTGTTTGTAATTTTTACTGCAGCATAAATTTATTTCAGGGGATAAAATAGGGATTTGGGAGTGCTTTAGGTGTATTACAGATAATTGTAACAGGTCTAATCCTGGTATAGCTCCCTTGGCATAAAAGTAGTTAATTTTATGTGTAATATACTTAGTTTCTTAAAGCTATTACAATTTCTAGAAATACCTTGCAATTGCTATCACATTTGTTTAAAATGTGGTTAAAATTACTTGTCCTTGCAGAATCCAGGATCTTAACTTTCTTTTTTACCATCTTAACAACCCACTTCAGCTATTTCCGTTTTTCAGGAATACACAACCTGTATTTTAAAATAGTCGAGTTCAAAACAGTTTAGTACATGTATTATTTAGTACAATACTAGTATTTAATATAATACTAATCAAATCCCATGTGAAACATACATGGGGACTAAAAAGATAAAAATAGATTCTCCATAGTTCCAGAATAACAATAAAAGAAACTTCTCAATTTTTATGATTGACTGAAATAAATGGTTTGGAGTATTTGTGTGGGGTATTAGGATAGCATAAGAAAAATCTGTGGTTTCTAAATAAATAAAATACCTCTCTCTTATAATTGTAGATAATAATTTTGATAGATAGAAGGGAGATTTGAAATAGTGAAATCTTTACCAATTTTTACTTTGGAGTAGAAGACAATCCCTTGTTTTCCCATAAAATCAGTGTCTCTGGCAGGAGAACATTCACAGTAAAGTTTAAGGTGGTACTTTGTCAGTAGCTCAAACCTGGTTTTGCTCTTTAAGATTTACTTTTGGAAATGCAGGAATTCTGTCTGTGAGACTAGCACATGTGTGTCCATTGGCTGTAGTACCAGAACTCCCCAATTTAGACATCCTGCTTTACAGCAAGACTCTTTCCTAGACTGGAAAATAAACTACATCTATTTGCTTTACCTGGCTCAGTGATGTAGGATTTTACAGCTAAAAGCAGATATTTGGGTCTTCTTATTTTTTATTTTTCAAAATCATATTACACAAAGCTATTTTCTTGCTGTGCTAAGTTGAACGTAGCGTTGTGTGGCTCTTCTCAAATTGCACCACAGTAATCACCCATAACTTCATTAAATGTATCACCCTATGAACACAGGAGTGTTTGTACACGTGATTTAACATGACTTCTGTTTCTGGGACAAATTTATGTTGAAGTTACAAGTCCATCCTCAGGTAACCACAGCCATGGTGTGATCTGTAACAGGATCCCTGATACTGAGAGGGGGCTGAAATAGTAACAGCAAACAATGCTGAATCCAAGTGCTGGCCAACACCCATGTGCTGTACAGGTTGCGTCAGCATTCTGCTTCCTAAGTAGCAGTAAAAGTTTAGTAAGGTATAATAAAGTCTCCTCCATGTCCTTTTCACCCAGGTGCTGCTTCTCATCTCCTGTAGACAGTTTTAAAGTCTGTGGGCTTTTTTTGCTATTTTTTAAAATTTAATTAAGCTTGACCTGGCTTAATGTTGGCCCTCCTCACCCTGGATTTTTATTTTATATTACAGGCCACATCTCGACTGCGAGAAAGAGGCTGTGACGGATGTTTGGCAGGAATTGAAGTTCAGCAACTTTTCTGCTCACAGAGTGTGGCCATCCCTGAACATCAGCTCAAAGAGCTAAACATGAAAATTGACAGTGCTTTGCAGGTGGTTTTTCAAGTCTGCTGCTTTCATGTGCATGTAGTACAGTCAGTGGGTCAAGGATTGAAATAGGGAAGGAATGTGCTCCTGCAGAATTGTGTACCACAGGCAGCTCAGAGGTATTTGGGAATTACAGCTTTGAAATCTTACATGATAAATGTGTGTATGCCATAGAACTGAGTGGGGTAAATCCTTGTACCAATCCCTGTCTGTAGCCAAACACAGTGACTGCATGCTTGCTTCCTTGCCAATCCGCCTATGCTATCTCAACTTTTTGTTTAATGTCAGGCTTACAAAGTGGCTCTGGAGAGCTTGGGCCATTGTGAATATGCAATGAAGGCTGGCTTCCACTTGAACCCAAAAGCTATTGAAGCAAGTCTTCAGGTAAGATCTGCTAAACCTGCTCTCTTCCATCCCTCCTCACCTTCAAAATGGCTACTTCAAATATACAAAAAATTGGACCCATATTAGGATTTTCTAATGTCTTTGTTTTGTTTGATCTCTTCTGTGCTTCAGGGCTGTTGCAGTGAAGCTGAAGCCCAGCAAACAGGAAGGAGACAGACTCCACCTCAGCCCATTCAGTGTGAGCTGCCCACTATCCCTGTACAGATCGGATCCCATTTTTTGAAAGGAATCTCCTTTAATGAGTCTGCAGCAGAAAACCTGAAGCTGAAAACGGTAATAACCCCCAATTAACCACAGTAGTGAAGGTGGGGGGAGAAAGAGTACAACGCCTTAAAATGGAGAGAACAACAGTAATAGAAATTCAGTGCCAAACTTGTGTTTAGAAGTGCTTTTTTTCAGCCTGGCTTCCTGTGGAAACTCGATAACATGGTATGGCCATGCCAGTTTCTGATAACATTTTGACCACCTGAGCAATTTCAGTTCAATCTGAGAGAAGCATAGGCATATAAATCTAGGAGGCAATGATGCTTCTGTGAACTTTTTTAAAATAGATGGGTTAGGTATCAAGAAGTACAGAGGAAAGTGAGCCCTTATGGATTCCCTAACCAGGTGATGCATGTCAGAGCCTTCATCTTCTTGGGTGCCAAAATAAGTCGGCCCAGCGTGGTGCCAAGGGAGGTAATTGAATAAAATACTTTGTAACAGAGCTCCTTTTGATGTCATCTTACTAACTTGAATCAATTTTTTTAAAAGAATTTCAAATTATGGAGAGGTTAATTGTTTTTTTAGTATAAACAAATGGAAAACATGTCCATTCAGAAGTAATTTGGGCAATTGTAATCATCACTTTCACTTTTTTTTTTTAGATCAGCCCAATGCCTTGCTCCTGAAAGAGTTGAAATAATCAGTGGCCCAAAGTGCTGCTTTTCTGTTGTCTTTGCAGCACTTTGTGTAGTTTTGATTAAACTGGTTTGCAAGAATATAAGCAAAAAATACAGTTTATGATTTTGGAACAGTATTGTGTTCCAAACAGCAGAGACAATCTTTCATATTTCTATTCTGCAATGCAAGTCTCGATTATACAAGTCTCCATTATACTTATACAAGACTGTTGTGAGGTTGCAGACATTATAGCTGTTTAAAAAGCATGTAGAACAAAGACGAATCCATCTGGAAGCATTGGTGGTACCATTTGTGAATCATGTGTTGGGTAGGACAGAGTGTTTATTATTTTTCCAGCACACAATGCTGCAGCTGATCAAGGAAGCCGGATGCCATAACGGACTCATGCCCCGGGACGACTCTCCCGTGACTGAAGTACTGAACCAGGTCTGCCCTTCCACGTGGAGAGGAGCCTGCAAAACTGCTGTGCAGCTGTTGTTTGGCCAGGCTGGACTGGTAGGTGGCTACCAATAGCCTTAGGAAAACAAAGGTTATCTAAACACCCTGAAGAGAAACTAGATATTTTGGAGTCTAGAAATTAATTTGCAGTGTTTCTCTATTTTTAGTGCTGCAGTTAACTTGATTTCTGAGCAAAATGTATCCTTGTAGAATGGGAGTCTGTAGGTGGTGTCTGTAGTTGACAGGAACAGAAGAATGCACTGGGCGCTTCCTGGTCTCCATTACAAGAGAGAACCCAAGAAATGAAACTTCTGATTCTTAGAGAAACAGAAATATTTTCAAATCTATAGATGACTATGTTAAAAAAACCCAAACAGACCCAAACACACATCTATCCCCCTCTCAAATTAGCTTCAAAAACCTGTCATTTTTTCATTTCCTCTCTGCTTTGAATGGAAGCTGGGTTTCCTGCACAGCATAAACCAGCAAGTCTCTGCACCAGGTAATGCTACCTGACATCTCCAACAGAGGACAGAGCAATTAAATGCCTTGCTATAGACATATGTGTTCTTGAGGGGAAGAAAACCAGTATCTAAGCAGCTGATAAAAATAGATGCTTGGAACACACTCTGATAAGAAAATGAATTTGTGCTCCCATGACTAATTACTGCAATCTCTTCACTTAGTGAAGTGTTTGTGCATGACATGTTGGTTGCTTTGGACCACTGTGAGTAAGGGACAAGGCTGCACTTTCAACATAGGAAGGAAATGCAAGGATAAAGGTACACTGTAGCCTATGACAGTTTTGTCAAGTATTCTTTTAATTGTCTTTAACCTGCAGTGAGTTAAATGCTTCTTGCTGGTTCAGTGCTCATTTGTTGTTCAAGGTGACAGGAGGCCATGAGGGCTTCATAACTAATTTCTGATTAAAGGATCCAAATAGCTACATACTTTGTAAATATTGTGTTTTTCAGACAAATCACACAGATCATTAAGTGATCTAGACCTTGCATCCTAGCTAGTTAAACCACGTGCTTTTGATACTGTTCATAGGTTCTCGAGTGATGGTGAATGATAAATCAGAAGTCATAAATTTGCCAGATACATCTGCTTTAGCATTCCTTTGATACTAGATATTAGATCTTAGATATTCCCTTAATATTAAATATCTGTTAGAGAAGCATATTCAAATTATACTGGGATTCAATTCATATAAAGACAGCCTAAAATCAAAGGTGCAGACCATTATGGTCATAAGAGCAGTGCATCTGCTCTCAGTCCTTACTTCACTGACATACAGAGGTTTAAGGGTAGGAGGTGGTAGTGCTTTGTCTGAGAAGTTTTACAAGGAGGTATAAGAAGGTGGTGTCTTTGCAGGGACAGAGAAACTGTGGAACAGTAGGATTGATCAAATTTCTACTTAGGTGTTTTTAAGGAAAACAGGTATTAAATATTAATAAATACAAGGAGAACTAGAAAAAAGGATATGGTTAAATGGGATTGATTGTGTCTTCAGGGGATTGTGTCTTCAGCTGCCACAGTTCGTGGTGGGATGCTGGGAGTCTGCAGCAAGGTACAGGAAATGAGGCCAAGAAGGAAAGAGTTTCTCAGCAGCCCTATGGGAGTGTGCTGTAATTCAGAAGCAGTTCTTGGCTCCCGAGTGTCTGGATGCTGCACCTTCCACCATTTCCTTTCCAGGGGGTTTCAGTGTTGTGCACACCCAAGTCCTGCCCTGAGGAGGTTTGAGGCACAGGGCACACAGGGCACACAGGGCACGTTTGGTCTGAGGAGTCTGGAAATCTAGTGTCCCCCAGTCTAGACATAACGAGTTAGACCTGCTGGTAATTGAAGCACTGACATTCTTCAGGTTTGTCATCACTTTCGGAGACTTTTTGTCAGCATAAAACTTACTTACACATTCTCCCAAATGACAGTGCTGAGCTATGGAGTTTCACTTGTGTTGAATCCTGAATGTCTCCAGAGATTTTTGCATGAATGTCAGGTTCTGAAAGGAGCAGGTTTCACTCTTCAAAGACGCATAATGAGCTGTGCACATGACAGAAGATGTGCAAGCCTTCTCTCATTAATTCTCACTTTTGTTACAGTTTAGAGGGGTGTGAGAGTTGAGATTTTTCTTTATAAACTATGTGCCATCATTTTTACAACTTCCAATTATGCTTATATGTAGCTTCATGCAGTGACAAGAAATTGTAATTTGCGTCTTTAAAGAGTTCTTTGGGTGGAAGTGAGAGAGGAAGCACCTGTAAAGCAAGAACAATGGATGTCTGAGGTACAGGAAGCTGTTCTCTAAGCATCACCAGGCGGGGAGGGAGGATGTGCCTATTTTAAGGTTATTTTGTGAAGAAGGCAGATAAATGAATCATGACACAGTATTACGTAGGCTTTGCTGTACTGCTTTTAGATACTGAGCTGTCTGCATTCGTTCAGAATTGTGTGTGAATCTGTCACTTAAATGCCCAGTTTGAAAAAATAACATTACTTGACAGTCTTACTGTTTTTAACCTATCTTGCCATGTGCCTGTTAAGAAGCAACTCATTAAGTGTGGAAAGCCCTATGAGATGTGACTTGGTTTGCTTGGTTATTTTGGGCTGTAGTTTAACGTGAGAAATAATTTGAAGTGCAGGTTTTAAGTTTTTGCCATAGCATGTATATAACAGGAATTGTACTTTCAGATTTGGGTCACCTGAAGAAATCTGCATGTTTGAATAAAAATAATGTACAGTAAAATAGCTGAATTCAGAGGATGAGCAGAAACAAAACTTCCAATTGGCCTCATGCAAACAGATAAAAACTCTTTCTTTTTTTTTCTTTTTTTTTTCTTTTTTTCCCTGCTAGTAGATCTTTCCATAGCAAAAACCAATATGCATTGCAGGAGCACTAAATCTTCTAGTAGAGTTTAAATCTCAGATATCCTGACAAATGTTGAGAAATGTAAAGCTTTTTTCAAAGGCAAGAAATGAAGGTGTGTCCAGGGGGAGGAACACCTTAACAAAGCCCAGACCATGGGCAGGTCCACACAAATCAGAGTTTAGCTCTGACTTCAGGTCTGAAATGCAGACTGTGTTTTTCTGGGGAGTTGAGAACAATCACTCTTGAATTCATTTCTCCTTATCACAATTATAACTGCAATAGGGCTGAATTGCAGATTACCAAATCACATAAAATGAAAATGTACAAACACAAGGAAAAGAGTGCGAGAGTTGCCTCTTACAAAATGAGAGGTATTTTCATGGGTGGATAATAGTGTGGTCTTTTGTCACCATGCTTAGACGTGTTTAAGATTGAATAAACCTGGGCAAATGCTTAGAGTCAACTGAAGGAAAATGAAGACCTTATTCTAAACTATTTGAAAGATGGGAAATTATTATGTTCAGGTGTTATTTGATGGTTTTGTTGAAGTGAGAGAGGAGAAACTCAACATTATTCATGTTTCACATTTTTTCATACCCAGTAACAGATAGCCACTTAAAAATAGGACCAGTTTAGGTTAGGTGAGGGCAGCAAAGTCAGTAATGTCCCCTGAGGCTTATTTATACCATGGAACTTTTGCCATTTCAAGGATAAATGGTACAGCTAATCTGCTAGTCACTGAAGCAAGAATTGCTGACTGCTGCCAAAAAGCTGCTGTTTCAGCATGACCAAAATAGGAAATTATGGAAATGATCAAAAAGGCCAACCCATGCAGACTGGACAACAACAGAAAGCACGAACAAAATATGGAACTTACTGTCACTAAATTAAAGGTTAAATGAAGCTGAAGTGAGTCCATTCCTTTCCCATTCCCTAAAAAGAAAAGGTTCATGACACAGGGTTGATTTTCAAGACTTTTCCATGTGTCTTCATGATGTCTTAGTGATGACTCAGAATTCAACAACTGAACAGTCACTTTTCTTCAGGAAATCAGGAATTAATACTAGTACAGTTTAATTAGGTAGAATAGAGAAATGTTGGTGTGGAATTTTGTAACCTTAAAAAGGGGGGGTGTGTGCTAGGAATTGTGAAGCGTTTCCAGCTAAATATTACTTGTCTATATTGTACTATTCACTACAGTTAAATTATTTAAGATATTTTGCTGAGAAGGTGTTTGGGAGCTATTAAAGTAGTAACTGTGCTAAACTTCTAAAATGTGAGGGCTGTTGTGTGGAGCCATTGACAACTACCAGCAGGGAGGTAAAGCAGCTGGTAACTACATAGTGGTGCATTACTACAGGATGTAACTGAGAAGAATTCAGTCCTTGAAATACAGGTTTCTTTACTAAACTAATTTTATATTAAACATATATATTAAAATAGAAGTAAACTTAAGATTGATTTTGTGAGTTGGTTTGTTTTTGTTTGGTTTTTTTGGTACCTGTAGCATGGCTGAGAGGTGAGACTAATAGAGCTTAACTATACAGGAGTAATAAAATAACTAATTCTTAAAATAATTTCCCTTTTATTTTCATTTTATGTGCTAGGTGGTCGTGGACACAGCACAGATTGAAAATAAAGAAGCCTATGCTCCTCAGATAAGTTTAGAAGGATCAAGAATTGTGGTGCAAGTTCCATCAACTTGGTAAATAAAAATACTGTGTTGCAGGTTGTGACTGAATGTGGGTGTCGCACTCAGTGCCATGGTTTAGTTGAGGTGGTGTTAGGGCATGGGTTGGACTCTGTGATCTTGAAGGTTTCTTCCAACGTGGTGACTGTGTGTGTGATTCTGTGTGAGATATGTGGGAAAAATTATTGCAGTACAAATGGAAGAGAGAACGTGCACAGTTATGGCACAGCTCTTTATGTTCCTCTAGCTGGACTGGTTTAACACCTCCATACCTGACAGACTGAACTTCAGCTGCCTCTGTAGGAGGCAAGGCAAGTGGTGCAGTGCCGGGGCATTGAGAGTTGAAGAAAATGTAAAAGCCTGATGATGAAAGAAAAGGTTCAAAAATAATAATCTACCAGTACTCCTGTTATGCTCTGCCTCAGCACGTTCCAGCTGTAGCTCAGGAAGGCCAAGAATTAGCTGAGTTAATGTTAGAGCCTTTGCTCTTTCTTCATTGGGCTGTTTTTTAAGCACTGTCATGAACCATGGATCTCTGGACTCCAAGAGATGCTGTTCCTACCAGTTTAGTTGGTTGCCTAGGGAAAAATGGTTAATCTGCAGTTAAGTGAGGATTTCTTCCCGTTCAAAGCAATGGTTTGGAACTGGGGTGCTTGTCTCTAACTTTGAAGCAGTCAGTGTTAGGAATTTCAGTACAACACAGTTCATTCACTTGACTCCTCAGGGAGGCAGCGTGTTCCTAGTGGTGTGGATGGCACGCTCAGAAGGAGGAGTGTCCCGGTGCCGTTTCCCAGGGGAAGGAGTGGAGTCTCCTTGCTGTTTGCCCAAACCATCTCCCGGTGCTCCGGAACGTCCCCGCTAACGGGGGCAGCGCCGCCTGCTGGCGCTCGGCGGTACCGCGGGGCCGCTGAGGGAAGTGTCCCAAGCCCGCACCGTCCCAGCTCGGGGACCTCTTCCCCGGGCTGTTGGATATGTAGAATCACCTCCGCATGAACCCTGCCAGATTGCGGCTGTCCGCACGTGCTGGGTTGTGTCAGGCTCTTGCTGTGTTCTAGAAATGGGTGCTGTGTGTTTGGTGTTTTTTGCTGCTGTGCCTGAACTGTGCTGCTGAAGAGCTCATCAGTGATGGTTTCAACACTTTGCACTGCTTAACCTCACAGGTGGATTAGCTGTGTGTTCTGTAGTAGGCAGAGACTGCTCAGGCTGCAGCCCAGGAACCCCCAGGCATTCATACATTGTTCTGCAGGAGTGCAGGAATTGGCCTTCTGTATTCTGACTGATATGGTAGAATTGTTTAATGTAAAAAGTAAACATCTTGATTTCTAATTAGAACTTAATGATCACAGGTGTCTGAAAGAAGATCCAGCAACAATGTCTTTACTACAGAGGAGTCTGGATCCGGAGAAGACTTTGGGGCTGGTAGATGTGCTCTATACTGCTGTGTTTGATACACACAGGTGGAAGGAAGGAAGGTACATTCTTTTCTAGTTTAAACTAAGCTGTCATTGAATGATGAGTTGAATGAAAAACTAAGTTGAATGATCTGTGCTGAGGGATTTAATAGCACCAGCTCATCAGAAGGGAAAAACAGGAGTCAAACTGAGAGTGAGACATTGTTAATTGCCACAGATACCTTGTGGGGTATCCAGAGAAACAGGAAGCTGCTTAAAACCAAACCAGTAGCTAATCTAAGGGTAAAAAAGTATTTGCTTCTCTCTTACAAAAATACTTGATTTATATTAAAATGGTCTCCATTTAGGTCTTGAAGCACAATTAAAATTTAAGGAATAGAAAGTATTGCAAATATGAGGAATAATTTGCTTTGTTACCATAAGAAGTAGCTGATGGACTTGGCAGTGTTTGGTGTTGTTTCTTTCTTTACCTATTATCAAAATACATGTTTTCCCCCAAAGTATAAACTCAGTTATGTAGTAGGTGGTTTGATATACATGCTTTTTGTTAATGCAGGGAGCAAGCTTTGCCTTGTATTCAGATCCAGTTACAGCGTGAAATCTTGGACTTTGGGAGCCAAGTTGACATGCCATCGGGGAATGGAAGCAAATCTTCAGGGGGTCTGCAAAAGACATTCTCAAAACTGACTTCACGGTTTACAAAAAAAACTTCCTGCACCAGTACAAGTAACACGGGAAGTTACTCAATCCCCAGTACACTTTCCAAAAATGTCTTCATAAGTTCCAGCTCCGAGGAGAAAGCTAAAATGCCCAGTAACGTTGATGCGCGGTTGCAGAACATCCTGAACATTGGCAATTTCCCTCGGACTGTAGATCCTCTGCAGTCAGTTCAGAGCACAAATAACCAGCTCGTCAATGGGTTTCTAGTGGAAAGAAGGGACAGCTTCTTCAAACCAGATGATGGCAAGGATGACAAAGGTATGAATTTACCAACTGACCAAGAAATGCAGGATGTTATCGATTTCTTGTCTGGTTTTAACATGGGCAAATCCCAGCAGACTTCTCCGATGGTGAAAAGAAGGAACTCTGTTGCATCCTCTACAGCAACAGAACAAAAGTCAGGAGCAGTTCAACAGCAGCTACAGTCTGTCTCTCACACCCCACTGCATCCTCCTCAGCAAGGCTTGTCCCAGCAGCAGCAGCAGTCCCAAAAGCAGCAGCAGCAAATGCAGTATTACCAACACTTGCTTCAACCTATTGGACCACAGCAACGTGTACCTGCCAAATGGCTCAGTAATTCTTCACAGCAGCAAGCCCAGGCTGTTGGAGCTGGATTGTCTCATATAAATCAGTGGAACAATCCTGGTTTTTCAGATTTAAGCTCTGATTTGTACAGCTTGGGTCTTGTGAGCAGCTATATGGACAATATGATGTCAGAGATGTTAGGACAGAAACCACAAGGACCTAGAAACAACACATGGCCAAATCGTGACCAAACTGATGGAGTGTTTGGGATGTTGGGAGAAATCCTGCCTTTTGACCCTGCAGGTGTGTGTCTTTTATTATGCTTTTTGTAAGGGTCCTTTTTAAAAGAATACTGTGAAATATTGCTGGCAAAATCTGTCGTTTTCTGGTGTTGCTCGCCAGATGTGAGGGTGCTCACCAGCACTAAGCAGGGATTTGTGTGTGTGCCTGTTTGCTTTTTTAACAGGTGGTGATCTAAAGTACAAGCAGCTTTCATTAATAAGCAAACATGGGAACTAATTCTTTGTTTCTTGTCCCAGTTGTAGTAGTTCTGACCTTTCCTATATGGAGCAGAGCAAATTATTGAAAGATACTTAGAGATGATGTTCCTCCTATTCTTAAAAATGTGAAATTGTTTAAAATCACTCTTGCACTCCGGTGTTTCCCCTCTCATCAAAATGTTTCTTCCTGTTCTTTACCAGTCTTGTTATCTGGAGATACAGCCAGGTTGCATCTTTCTCATATCCCCCCGTTTTCCATCTGTTGTTCCCCAGTTCCATGGGAGTCATGTTCCTGTCCCATAGCTGTTTCTGCAGGGAAAAGCTTGGATGTCAAAGGATTAGAGATTAAAGAGCAAGTGCCATGAGGTTTGCCACATGCATTTAAGCCACCAATAAATTGTAACTATAGATGAATTATTCATTCGCAAAATGAAGTGAGATAAAATTTTAGAGTCATAAGCTAATGGCTACAGAGCAAGAAATCAAGAGGTCAACATTCGATCCCTATATGGGCCATTGGCTTGAGAGCTGGACTTGATGATCATTGTGGGACTCTTGCAGCTCAGAATATGATGTGATTGTGTGATTCTGATTGTAGTATTAAGTACAACTTACACAGCTGCTGCCTTGTAAATGTAACTTCTGTTGGCCTGGAACACAGCTGCAGGAATGTTGTAGTGTGCATTTATGGCAACTGCCTGGAGGGAGGAGCATGAGAACAGAGAAACCTTTTATCAAAGCAGGGCTCAGTTTCCTGCGCTCATTCGCACTCATCTGTGTTTGGAGTGTGTAGGCGTCTCAAACCAGCTCCTTTGACTCATAATTATGATAGTTATTTTGTCAACTGAGTTGATAAATTCGTGGAGTTTCTACAGCAAAAATAGCCATCGTAGTTATGTTGTTGCTTAATGGTAAGTCTGAATAAGCATTATTTTACTTAAACATACTTAGGGTGTAGACTTGAGGATTATCAAAACCTGTGAGGAAAGACAAAATTATTTTCAGCAAGCATTGAATCCACGTGTGTGTGGGGAAAAGAAAGCAGGTATGCAAAGGACTGGTATTTTCAGCATTTTGAATCTGTTATATTTCTGTAGTATTTTCCTTTCACTTTACATAAAACTACTTGTTTTGTTCCATGTTCCAATCCATTTTGATGAATGTCAAGGATGTAGAAAGTGGTGCTTGGAAAAGGTGACTTACTCACGTTCATAAATGGTGCTTAGTGGATTAAGATACACACTTCTGCAGTTGTAGTGATAAGTCAACAGTATTTTCCATGGATCTGACATTTAAAAAACCAAAACCAAGCAAACATAAAAATCCTTCCAATTTACTATTTTTCCACTAGAAAGAGCTTTTCTTCACAGAACTTGCCAGGTTAAGCTGTGGTGTAGAAATTTTCAGTTTAAGCTTTAGTGTAGTAAAAAAGCTTCAAAACAAAAAATGATTTTTCATTTCCAGGCTTTCCTAGGACTGTACATTTTTCATTTGAAACAAACCATATTACTTTATTGATAAATACTTTTAGAGTCTGAAAATTATGTCTCTTTTCAGATGCAAAACTGCTGATTAAGAATTACAAAAGTGATGGCTTTTCATGTTGAAGGCTTAACTATTCCTTTGTTTTGTAGGACGATGTATTTTGTATTACTTTGTAATTGTATTTTGTAGTACTTTTACTATCACTAAGAAGTTGATGAAGGAATGTCGCAATAAGAACTAGCAGAATGAATGTTGGTAGTGCCAACTTTTCGGAGTAAAAAACTACCAAAAGCCTGTTCACCTGATGTTTTAGTGAGATAAAAATTAACACAAGTTTCTATTTTGAATATACCAGTACTTTAACACTTAATGCTGTCCACTGGTAAAAAAGCCTGGATGGCCTTCAGAATCCATCTAGACTCTATTCTTAGATCTGAGGAGCTGTCTGGCTTCCAACCTCATCTTAAATAAACATAAAGATATTTCAGAGGGAGAACGAGCACTAGTGGGGATGTTTTGTTCCTGGATGGCTCTCAGATAGCCCTTGCTTAATAAAGGATACAGGGAAACAGTTATCTTCTTCACTGTCTTTTGGATTGCATCCAGCAAAACATCATGGAGCTCTTTTCTGGATGTGTCAAATGAAAACAAGGGAACTTATCTTCTAAGTGCAATATTGAATGTAAGGAGCTGTCAGATGAAAGAGATTTCTGCTTTTCACACTGTGCATGACTGTTGGATGTTCTTCAGTCTTCCCTCTCAGTCTCAAACTGAGACTGGCAAGCCAGCAGCTCAGTACCTCCTACTGCAATTACTGTGCACGTAGTCTAGACATTTTCCATAAATCCAGTCAGATTGCCAAGTTTTTTCTCAGGGAAGAAAAAAAAGGCAAAAGAAAGAGAAGCTGTGGAAACTCAGTTACAGTGACTCATACCAGCATTCTTTTGAATAAAGCAATTGCTTGCTCTGATCAATGTAGCATTTGAACACTTTTGCATTAAGGCTTTTGTTGTGTCTGCTCAAGACTGTGCTTACTCCTTATTGCCTGCCTGGGACATGATAAAGCATGTTAAGAATGGAAGAATTTTTAAATTACTGCTTTTTCTGTAAATATAATTCTTATTCTGAAATACTGTGTAGGTCAGGATTAGACGGTTTTCAAAATTGTTTCATCCTTGTAGGAAGGAGGCAGTTTTGGGGCTCTGTGTTCTAATGTGATCCTCTGAGGTTCTGATCTCTCCAAGCAAGCAGGATCACAACATAGCTGGAAATCATGTTGCAGTCTGGTATCAGCTACAGTAATTATTCTGCTCTTTTTCACCAAGTGTGGTTAAATGTACATTGTCTGTTTAATCAGTGTCTGCTGATGGATATTGGACCTTTCAGTGGACAGAAATGATCACAGTACAAACACTTTCCCTGATGGAATGCAAGTGACAGGTGTACTTCCATGTGATAATTATTATCCACTGTGGATGCTTTGTATCTACTTAAAACATTTCCTGTTCAGTGTTCTTCACTGCTCCTTGAAGACCTATTCACCGCTGGCTGCCGTTTATCGTCAGGGAGGGAATTACTTTGTTGTGGGGTGTGGTCAAACCTAAGGATTGAAAGTGCAGCAGAAATAGCTGACTGTCAGCAATGGCCTTTTTGGTTTCTTTCATTCAGTTGGCTCTGATCCAGAGTTTGCCCGCTACGTTGCTGGGGTGAACCAGGCTATGCAACAGAAGAGGCAAGCACAGCATGTCCGTCGTCCAAGCACCACGCGTGGCAACTGGCCTCTTCCTGATGATCCTCATAAAACCTGGCCCTTTCCTGAGTATTTCACAGAGGGGTAAGAGATTGGACAGGCTGTATGTTTCTGTTTTATGAGTTTATTTTGCACCCAGACTTGGCAGAATGTAGGAATATTGGCTGTTTTTTCCAGTTGCTGCTGCATCTGTGAAAGCTGCACTTCACTGTCAAGAGTGTGCAATGTGGGCCTTGCCTGCTTTGCTGATCCCAAGGCACTAACATGCTTGATGTCATCTTAAGAGTGGCATGGATACCGACTGTGACTCCAACAGATGAAATAACAAATTTATAGCACAGATGCACTCAGGACAGTTTTGAGTATTTTGAAATCAATTTTAAGATGAAGTTTTGATGAAAAAGTGATGCTGTCAAAGTTGCAGTACCTGACAATTCAGTTTCCTGATTTTAGCCACTTAATCTTGCTACTTAAAGGCAGATACCTCACAACAGGTACATTGGTAGTTCTTAATCTCTTCCAAATCATAACTATTTACTACAACAGAAGTGTTTCAGGATTCTCTGTCCATTTGTCCATAATGTAACAGCTGCAACTCTCTAGCTAGCGTAAAACCAGTAGGATGGTTATGTGTTCTAGCTCAGTTTTGCAGTGAAAAAGTTGAGTGCTTAGTGATTCCAAACCCAAGCATCACTTGTTTCTCCTTCCTGAACAGGAGAGGCACTTCTAATTGATAAATATATATAGTAAAATATATAGAGAGGCTGTAACAGACAGAGCAGTTCATGTGACCACTCCGAAGTAGGTAAGTGAATGTATTTGTATTACTGGCACATTTTTACCAAGTATTGAAATTTCTTTGTGCTCTGAGGTCTCACCTGTGACAAAGGTTCAGTGGCACGCAGTCTGGACCAGTCACTGTAAATACTAGGATTAATACAGCCTTCTGTCTTGCAGTGATGTGACAAACAGCTGGTCTGGTACTCAAGGAGACTCTGCCAGCTCAAGTGATGAGACCTCCTCAGCTAACGGAGACAGTTTGTTCTCCATGTTCTCAGGGCCAGACCTTGTTGCTGCTGTAAAGCAGAGGAGGTGAGCAAAATGAACAGAAATACACCACTTTGTAAGATTCCTTTTGTTTATATATAATTTCATTTGAGTAGCCAGCCAAAGGAAACTCCTGCCAATGAGACAAATCTACACAAACATGAGTTTGTGTACTGCACTGGTGATGTGGACTGGGGAATTCCTGAAGTGAGTTTTGTTAGCAGCTTTCTCCTTGTACAGACCAGCACCTGTGCAAACAGCCAGCTGTTCACTGAGGGTCAGTATGTTTAGAAAAGATCTGATGCCTTCCATGAGTCTCCTTTGGATGCCACTTCTGGGGTGTTATAAGGTCCTTGTTGAATTGGTTTTGCAAACTGCCAGGCTGCTGCTGGGCTGACCTGGTGCATTTTGATGCCAGTGAATGCTTTTCCTGGCCTCAGCTGCAGCTCCTGGGCACTGGGGAGATGCTGCTGCTAACTTGTGAACTCATCTCACCTTGGCTGCTGCTGCCATTCTGGCAGTCAGAAATACATGCTTGCTCAGTCCTTTATTTCTCACAGTAGGAAGGGGAGGCCAAATTGCCTTTGTAAATAATTTCAGTAATGGAAAAACTAAGACAGGATTTTCAACTATGAACAATCCACTTTTATCAGTAGTATGAATTACAGCAATTCTGCTTTTCTAAAGGGCTAGAGGCTCGGTGATTCTCAGTGATTCCACAGCAGAGGATAGTTAGAATAATAATAAAAGGCACAACGTGAAGCATGAATACCAACCCAATTCCAGTCTGGGATTGTTCTCTCAAACCATATTTCAGTCTTTTCTAAAAATTAAATAAGTGGCCAAATATTCTGGCTTTGTTTACAGTTGCAGAATAATTTGGAGTCAATACATAGATACAAGATTGTCTGTCTGCTTTTTGATGAATGGAAGAAATTAGTGCCAGTTTCTCACAGATTCTACCTGGATGTCTGATTTTTATAGGGATTGTCAGAAAGGAATCGACCAAAAGAGGAGCTATTTTCTGAATCCTTACACTTAACAAAGACTTTACAGGGAGGGAGCAAGAATTGAGCTTGAATGAATGTTAAATTGAAATTAATGGAAAAGAGCCATCTCATAAACAGTCACAGAAAACGTACTAATTATTTGTATTTTTTAAAAAAGCAGCAGGGAGGGAAAACACAGTAACACATAACGGTGAATTAACCTGCCAAGCCAGTAAATAGCTAGAGATTGATCATGAAGCAAGAAGAGCCTGTGCTTTATGTAGCGCTCTAAAGAGTGGAAAAAAGTTTCCAAGGAGGGTACTTCATTGACCTAAAACTTCAGCTGAAGTAACAGTAATACTGTCTCCTGATTCTTGCAGGAAGAAGATTGTTCTATAGGTGAGGGCCTGACAACATACCAGAGCTAAAACTGGGCAGTGAGAGGAGGCAAAAGGGCTGAGTGTGCTAAAGCTGACCTGCAAAAGGCTGCTTATCCATGGAAGCCTGACTGGAGCATGCTGATTGGGTTTTTTTAACAGGAAGGATGAAATAAAAGATTCTGCTTTAATCTAAATCCATGCCCTTAATCCCCCCTCCTAAAAAAGAAAGCAAGACCAAAAGACCCAAGAAGTAGAATCTTCCAGAATGCACATGTGGCGAAGGACTTCTATTTAATAACAAGGTGTTAGGTCACAAATTTAAACTGAAGTTAGAACATTTCCCTTCAGTAAAATCCCTGTGCTTCAGCAGACGTTTCACTTGCTCAAACTCACTCCTTTGTGTTGTCTGTAAAGCTGTTTCAGAAAAGATATTTGAAAAAACCTAGAAACCAAAAGAAACCCACCCAGCCACAAGAGCAGGTAACAGAAGAAAAACCACTATTTCTGGTAGATTTCTTCAAAGTGGCCAAAAGTCTATCCCAGCTTCCTTTCACCTCTACAGAAATGTTGAAACTGTAGCTCCAAGAACTAGTGCACTGTCAAGTCCCTGACAGGACTCAGTAATCGGTTTCTGTATGGCTGCTTTTACCTGTACTGAACAAAAAGAACATGAAACCTGATGTTTCTGATACCACATGCACTGAAAACAGTACTGTGGCTGTCATACAAGGTATGACAGAATGAACCACAGAATGCTCTGTGCCAGTGGCAGATTAATGAAGGTGAGTAATTTAAAAACAAAAACTAAGTGTCTCTCTTTCTGGGCAGAAAACACAGCAGTGGTGAACAGGAACCCAGCACACTGCCATCACCTCCTCTTCTCTCTGCAGCAGATGACCGCAGTCAGGTGAGCTCAGCATGGCTTTGCTTAGTCCTTTCTCCTGTTGGCATTTGGGGGTGGCTGTGCACAAACAACTGGAAAAGCATCTGTATCTCCAGACTGCTTACTTCAGTGAAAACCTAAGCCATCTGCACTTAAGTAGCATGAGATGCTTTTGTCAAAGTCAACAAATTGAAAATATTAAAATTGGAAGTCGCTCATCTTTTTCTTTTTTAGAGGGGCCACAATGTGTCATGCTGAAGTAAATAAAAATGGGGTTTAAGGGGCACATATTTCAAGAACTGAGAGTACTATGTACATGCATTAGTTCTGCTTTCAAATATAAACTAATCTTGTGAAAATATCTGAAGGAGGTGATAAAGTGACATGTTAAGTATTGTCTCAAAAAAGAAGTGTTCTGTTTTCTCAGGATAACAAGACCAAAACATGGCCTCCCAAGGCCCCGTGGCAGCACACGTCCTCTGTGCCGAGCACGCTGCCCAGCCAGAGCACGTCCCTGTACCCCATGAGCAGCCCCGTGAGCCAGTGGAGCGACACCATGCAGATGCTCCAGTCGCCCATGTGGGGCAGCGACTGCACCCCGGCAGCCGGCATCTCCAGCTTCGCCTACGCGCAGCAGCAGCAGCAATCCCAACAGGCTTCCCAGCACAAACAGATGAACAAGGGCTTTAAATCTTTCCCAGTAAAGCACGAACGCAGACCATCTTACCTGCACCAGTACTAACTGCTTTTCATATTGGAAAATGCAGCACAGGGCCAAATGAAAATTGTATTACCTTGATTCACAGTTGTGTGTTGGCTATATCCTGTTTATCTCTTGATGTGGGATTGAAGGGGTTTGGGTGAGATAGACAAACTCTCGAATTCTGATTTACAGTGCTGAGCAAATATGGCCAATATGTTTGGTGTACGTGAAACAGCCCAAAACTGTGATGTAGAAATGCTTTTAAAAATGCGTAATTGCCTTTACTTTCAAGACATTTTTTTTTTCTAAGAAGAACTGCTGAAGGACTACCATACAAGAAACACTGTATTTTATAGCTATTTTTCATATAGATTTATAGTTAAAACATCTTACTGAAACACATTGAATATGTTGAAGCAAATATATAGTGGTCACTTTGCTCAACACTGTTTGTGTTTAAATTTATAAAGATCAAGCTGTAGAGCCTTTTTATTCTCTTCTCCATTATGGCCTATCGGCAGCTTTTTCTAAATGAAGTGCAAGAGCAGCTTTTCCTGTGCCACACAAATGAGAACTGCTGCAGAAACAGTTGCAAAACTGAGTTTTGTGGCAGTTTCTGTTCTCTAGGTGAAGATCAGCAGAACCACTCAGCCTTGTGTGGCCAACATTACCTGAGCTGCTTGATGTAGATGGCGCCTGTGTGGACAGTGTGACCCTGGTTCCAAAAGCACCTGTATGGACAGTGTGACCCTGGTTCTCACACAAACCATGTCCTACGGCTGCATTTGGCCAAAGGCATTATCCACATGGTGCTCCTGCACTGTGTGAAAGCAAAGCCTAAGAGACTACTTGCATTTATTTAAAGTCTTATTTCAGATGCTACAGTTGATTAAAAATTGTGAGCTGGCTCAGAAGATACTAAAACTGAAATGCGGTGTAGCAATTAATTAAAAGAACATTATTTTTTTTTTAAAGGATAAAGTAATTATTTGCAGTCAATATGTGCCATTAAGTGAACCTGTGGAATCTGGAATAATCTTCCAACCAAAGTGGATCGGGGAGAGTGACTGGTGCTTACAAATTGAAGAACAATGGTAAATATATGTATACCTATCCCACTGTATATGAATTGAGATTACAGAAGATTCTTTATATAGTTAGAGCTTATTTAAATTTTCATACTTCATCTTTGAAAGAGTCTAAAAACCACAATATTTTCTGGTATAAGAGTTTTGACAGTATTAATCTTATTTTTGTATTTTTCTTAAGTCATATCATTCTAATATGTTAACTACTAGTAAAATGGTTTATTAGTTCTAACTGCATAATTTTTCAATGAAGATAAAGCACACTTTTTGGTTTTGGTTTTACAAACTAAGTACATCTATATCTAAAGATACCAAAAAATAAATACATTATATATATATATATACATATATATATAAATAAAAAGTATACACAACACTAAAACTATTAAACATTTGGGTATTTAAAACCCATCCACCTTTTTTGTTTGTACGGTGACGGGCTCTATTTGCAGGCCCAGATTGTTACCTTTTGTGCTGTTTGAGGATGCCAATGTTGCCTGTATTTATGATATTGTCACCATGTTTTCTGAAACTTCATACTTACCATGTTTACAAAGATTTGTTTGCTGTATATAGACTTTTTACAGTAATGTGCTTTGCACAATCAGTGTGGCTTCTGTCAGTAAGTTGTTAATGGTCTGTACTACTATAATTTTGAAAACCCTCCACTGAAAATGTTAGTGGTTATTTAACTTGATGAATGGTTTTGAGTTTCTTAAATCTTGTTGTTTAGAGCTAATATTAAATCCCAAATTTGGTTGTACTTACTTGGTTATTCATACTAAGACCAAAATGGAAGTTAATGAAAACCTTAATTTTGAACTTTTTTTCTAACAAGTGCCAAAATGATTGCTATAGTTTTTGCAGTTACAAATGCTGGCAAGTTTCTGGACCTACGTAAGTGAATTGCGAAAACAAAGAAAGTTTGTCTGCATTTTGACCATGTGGGTGCTACTCTGTCCTTTGCTTCCGATTGTTCTGAACACTGGTAATTTTAAGAATTGTTGCACTTGGCAAATGAGTCTTGCCCTTAAACTTCACTTACACTGCCAAGTGCAAGGGTTTGGTGCTTAGTTAACTTACCCTTATTGCAGTGCTTCTTGTGAATAGCTAACGCTTCTGAACTGGAACTGTACAGTTTGTATTTTAAAGCTTCTGTAAAAGTAAACTATTTGCTTTATTAAAGATATACATTTAATAGGTCATACCTGTTTAAAATATGCACCTTGCTGAAAATGAGCAGCACCTTAAACTGTAACTTTGGTTTGTAAACAAAGATCTTATTTCATTAACATGGGATTATTTAACAGTTTGAAAATTGTCAACTGCCTACTTACTGACTCTTATCATATAAAAATGAACTTTATGCACAGTACAATCTTTAAAGCTGCTTTCTCAAATGATGGCACAAAAGAACATGGTACAGACAATGCCTCAGCAAGGTCTTTGAACCAGTAGTGCAGATGAATATTGCCAAAATCACGCTACTTGTACTTTTAGGAATCACAGAGTAAATAACTTTGATGGTAGTAAGCAAAAAGTAAACTGTCACCCTCCCTGCTCTGCTCAAGGCTATTGAGTTGGCCTTGTTTTAATTGTGGCACTGGAATGCCATATGCCTTCTTCGTTCCTGGATAAGAGCACACAGCATGCAGCTGGCCAGCAGTGCTGACAGGACCCAGGATGCACATAACCCATTTTGATTATGGAAGAATTTACTTGTTTACAGAGCATTTCAAGCAGGGAGGAAAAGCCTTGATAGACTTGGGCAAAACCTTGTTGCAATAAAGGCTTGGTTTCTCCCTTGCATGTAATTGCTGAGTGGTTGGTGCAGCAATCCCACCAGTCCTAGGAAAGTTAACATTTCTGTTTCACTAAATCACTGTTGTTAATGTATTATATTAATTCAGAATAGACTATAATTTACAAAGAAGACCTTTAGTTTATTAAGCACAATTCTTCTGTTACAGGATACAAAAGCGTCGATTGCTTTTATGTATGGAATCCATGCCTGACTTTGTCATGTTGGAGGTAGGAGTCACCTAGCATAACATTTGCCTTGTTATTGTAGAACCTTACTCATTACAGAGGTTGTGGTTCCCATAGTGCTGTCCTGACAACCAGGCTATTCCCAGAAGTACACTGAATTGAGTTCTTCAGAGGGAAAATAGAATGTGGTAATTATCACTCTTAAGCTGTGTTAGTTACAGTAACAGAAAAAGCTGGCCTAATACTACACTGAAAATTACATTTGCATTTTAAACACAGAAGTACAGATCACTGTTTACCTGTTTTTTCAAACCCACACCTTCTCAGCTCTCAAAGTGGCACTCTAAACTATTTCTACAGCCTCTGAAAGCAGCACTGCTCGCATCCAGGTATTGCAGTCAGTCTACAGGCTTCTGCGTACTGGGTGGAGTGGCATCAGCAATTGTAGCTAAATAAATGAGGTTTCTGTGCAGGATATGCTGGTACCTATGGGAGGAAGAAACACAGCATCTGGGAGACATGATCTTTTGTAACCAACTACCCATACTTGGACTTGTGTAACCTGATCAGTATTTGCAGTTAGGGAAAAAAAATAGCTATCTAGAATAATAAATCAGAGGAAACATAACATGTTCTTGTTCTGAATCCCGGTACAGCAAACTGAACTGCAGTCTGTGGCAGAGCATGTGCTGTACCCAACTTCGATGGGAAGCAGCACATTCAGCTCGCAACCCTGAAAGCTGCAGAGTGGCAGCGGAGCAAGAGACGACAGAGCTGCCTCCGGGCCTGGTCTGAGCAGCTGCAGCGTGTCTCCCGCAGGTTCGGGAGCTGCACCCCCGCCGTCTGGCCGCCCTGTTGTGACACCGCTCGGTCTGTCACACACGGGCAGGGAGGGCAGAGCGGGCGCCACAGGAACACTGAGCAAACACCCTGACCGAGGCGGCAGGGTCACTGCGTGTTTTATACATCTCTAAAAATGTTTCACGGGAAATCCCTCTGTAACCCAGACGCATTTTCTTCTTAGCCGTAGGCAAGCTCTGGGAGCTCGAGCAGCGTCTCACTCCCGTTACCGGCACCTGGGCCCTCGGCGCTCCGCCCTGCCCGCCCGCGTCGGTCACTTACTGCACGCAGTCGGTGGCGCGGCCCTTGCTCTGGTACTCCACGATGCACCGGATCAGCTGGTCGTTCTCCTCCAGCAGCTGCGGCACAGAGCGCCGTCACCGCCCGCCCCGGCCTCCGCCCCGCCCCGGCCGGCAGGGCCGCGTCTGCCCCAACCGCGCCGGAAGGGACCGCGTCACCGTCTGGCCCAGTCCCGGCTCCGTCCCGGCCCAGTCCCAGCCCAGTTTCGCTCACCCGCTGCAGCGTGTCCTGGTTCACCTCCGCCTTCCCGCGCAGCCGCTCGGGCACGAACGCCACGGACATGGCGGCCGCTGGCTGAGGCGGCCCCGCCCCGCCCCGCCCCTGGGCGCGCGCAGGCGCACTGTGGCGCAGCAGGGCCCGCGCGGCGCCGATCCCGGCCCAGCTCTCGCAGCCGCAGCGCCTCCCGCCCGGAACCCCAGCGCAGCCACAAAAACAACCGCCCACGGACCGCTTTTACTGAACAGTTTATTCTGGTTTAAAATAAAAAAAAAAAACAAACAGGAAGCCTGGTCGGGCGGGGTGGGGCGGGGCCACCGAGGGTTTGCCCCTACCCGGGGCTCCCGGCCCGGGTATTTACAGCTGGAACACCTCAGACAGTAAAGAGTTATTGCAACAGGACAGCACTTGCCTCTACGGTCAAAAATCTCAATAGGTGTTCAGAATCATGACTTGTGGATCCCAAAAGGCAGTTGTTAAACATGCAAAAACATTACTAAACAATATTATCTAACTTCTACAGCTGTCAAATACTTGACCTGAATAAAGAAACCAATTACAAAATACTTCCTTGTAGTGCTATACAAAAGTTATAAAATTAAGATTCTATCAACCACTTTTAAATATTCCAATTTTTCAACAGTGCAGTTTTCCACATCTTTATCACCACTGAACATTTTGAAGTAAAAAAAAAAAAAAATCAGCAAATTAGATCAAAGTTATGTAATCTTTGGATCCCTTTATTCCTGTGGCCTTCATATACATACACAGACACAAATGACCTTCTATTTCAGCATATCAGAAAGTTGCAACTAGTCATCCAGAATTGGCAAAAAGTCCATACTGTCATTTGTGACTTCGCAGTCTTAGAACCAGAGTCTCAATGTCTCCAAGCTACGGTCTATCAAAATGCAAACAACTTCAAACACTAAGAATTCTTTAAATTGCTCATGTCTACAGGTATTACAACAAAGTTAACGTTTCAAGAATTGACAGATGGAGACAGACTTTCATCCCAGGCATTCCAGGAGAATCACTAACTCATGTGCCTGGCCCATTATTAAAAAAAGTTAATATTTCTCACTAAGTAAAATTAATTGCAAATCTTGACATACGAAAATTCTTTTTCTCCTTTTTTTTGAAAATATCTCCTTAACTTGGTCAAATCCTGTGATATGCCAGAAACTACAAAATCAAATTCTTGCAAGAGCAGTGAAGCGTGTATCCAGTTTTGTGTAATGGAAGAACATTTTCAAAACTTCATTATAGTCCAAATATAAAATCAAACATTTAAGCCCGAAAAGCTGCTAAAGAAAAAAAAACCAACTAATTCAGTGTTCTTCAGCATATCAACTTCTGCAATAACAGTATGTTTACCGACTTAAAAATGTTTATTCTTTAAAAAATTAGTTGCTTTTTATACAGCTATACAAAGTTTGTAATGTTTCTTTGGCAATGGGATATAATGGAATTTTACAACTATATAAAAACTTTCCTTTGCCTAAGAAACAGTATTTACTGTGTGTACATATCTGACTGACAAAGCAAGTTTTCTACTATCCAGCACCCTAGTTGATACAAGAACAACTACCTCAAAAGGGATTTTACAGGATTTCCAAAAAACAACCTTCGGTGGGTCAAAACACTCACAGTATCGACGGCCTTCTGCATACAATTGTCCTTACAACTTGAAGCAATTATCAAATACAGTTTAGTAATAAGAAAAACCCTTTCAGTGATGAAAAAATACTTAAACTCCATCGAAGTACTGCTTATAATTAACTATACATAAGAAATTACTTATCCTTCTGTCTCAAATATATTTAATGCTCACTGTTTTCAAAGATGGCCATTTCTCAAAAGTAACTGCATTACACCCCTTTGAAATTAAATAGTTAAATCCCAGTGCTGGTGACAAGTATACAGCAAATTAACTTCATTCTCTGCAGAGATCAAAACTAATTCTCTGATTCAAGAAGATCTAGATGTTCACCTGGCTTCAGCTTTCTTGTAGACTACGCAGCAACTTTGTTGTCTTTCTAGAGGGAACAAAAGTACAATGTTAAAATTCATTTTGCAAAACAAAGCTCACAGATTAATCTGGGCAACAGCCCTTGGAGCAATTGTGCTGCGCTGGCTATTCCCCATCTCCTGCAGCAGAAAGGAGACCTCCTAATGTGATCAGGTTGGCATCTGGTCAAACCCCCTCAGTCTGGCAGCAGCAGAGTGGAGCAGCTCATCACTCTGACTACAAGCACAGCACAAATCCTCAGCCCTTGCACCACCTCCTACTCATCTGGAAGGCAGCAAAACTCTTGTTCAGAAATTCAAATTGCTAATCTTCAATCCCTCATTTCCATTTATGTTCGGCTACCAAAAGTTTCTTTAAATCACAGGACTAACAGTTGCAAACTAATCAAGAACAGCTAAGGGATCTGTCTCTCACAACAGAGAGAAATCTGCTGTGATTAAACCTCCCATTTTTTTTAAGAAATTAAAACTTCTATCAGAAATCAGAGATGTTTGTCTGCAGAACTCTAATTGCTCATGCAGTAAACTACCAGAAGCTCTGTCCCAGTTAGACCTCTAAAAGCCTAGGCTACCTGAACCAATCTGGATAGTTTTGTTACTGATTCTAACCAGTACACCAGTCTACAGGCTTTGTGCTAACTCATCCACAAAGAATTCAAAAGTTTGCTGCACAATGGAAGCAAGTTAAATTATTCCCTCTCATTCTTTATATTTTACAATATTGCTTAGAAAAATGCTTGCAATTTACATTTCTAACACTTGCATTCAACCTGTAGTAACTTTTTTCCCCTCTTTTTCCGTTTCCTCCCTAATACCAGCTATCAAATAGTTACTTGGAGCATATGAAGAAAGGCAACCTTTATTTTTGGTTGCTGTTGATAGTAAAATTATGCTAAGTAACCAAAATTTCAGCATTAATGGACTTCCAATAAAGTAGCTCAGAGTCGCTGCAAAATCGTATTCCAAAAGTTCTAGTTCAACATCAAATCTAAGAGCAGCAGATTTTTATCCGCTCCTTTCCAAGAACAGCGGATGGGGTCACAGTAACATGAAGTACACTTTACCCTATATTCAAAGTCAGCAAACTCCCTGCCTCCACGGCCTCCTCTGAATCCACCGCGGAAGCCGCGGGGGGCGGTGAAGCCTCCTCTGGCGCCCCCTCGGCCTCTGCCCCCTCGGAAGCCCATGACGCCCCTGCCCCTGTAGCCGCCGCGGCCGCGGTTGGGGCGCAGGGGGATGCCAAAGGTCTCGGCGTTCAACCGCCGCTCTTCAGCCCAGGTGGGTCGTCGCTCCCTGCCACACAGAACAAACGTGGACTGCTGTGAAACACTTGGGAAGGAAGGGAGAGGCGGCCAGAGAGCCCATGAGATGAAAAATGGTACATTAACCACACTGTAAATCTCCATATTATCCCTTCTACAAGAACCTAGGTGTCTGCCACAGTTCACTGCAATAGTCAGGAAGGAACATGTAATGGAGTCATTAATTAGATATTAATTATGCTCTAGGAGTTTCCCATATCGAAAAGCACGCTCTATCCTCTGCACACAGCATCATTTAAAGCAAGAAACAGTTTACAGTTACAGATGTTATCTGGCTGTGAGTACAACAAACCACTCCCCTCCCCGTCCTGCAAGTCAAAATAGGTCAGCAATCCTCATCATCGTGTCTAATAAAAAGGGAGCAGCAAAAGATAAGCTTTAATTTTTCTGAAATGCTATCTGCCCATTGTAACAACACTATTGACCGAGACAGTTATGTAATTTGCTTAGAAACCATTACCAAAGAAAGGTCATAATTGATTTAACTAAAGTGTTAATTTAGGAGCAAAGCAAAACAAACTAAAAAATCCCCACTTTAGTAAATCTGGATATTGGCCTGTGCATTAAGTTTTAAAAGCATGGCTCTAAACCATCTTAAAACATCTTCCTATGAACATATTGCACCTGCCCACAAAGAAGTTTTGTGCTTTGTATTCTTGTTTTATTTTTGCCTGCTACATGTGGAAATAAGCTCTAATCACCTTTGATTCAGAGTTGATTGTAATGAGTAGCACTGACAGTACATCTTATGATATAAACATGCATTAAGCAGACTAACAAGCTTCTCTTTGCAGGCCATACCTATTGTCATCACAGGAAATGTTATCAAAGAAGGATTTGGTTTTGTCATAGTAGCAGTTGGGTCCAAGTGGATCTTCCTCATCGGCATTCCCTTCACTATTTTGGGTATCAACACCTGAGTCACCTTTGTCTTCTCCATTTACAGGCTTCTCTGGTTTCTCAAGTTTATCTTCTGCAAAGATAAAAAGTAAACAGAAGCCTGAAAAAACTAGCACCATTAACTTCTTCTCAGTCAGAGAGAAACTATACTGAACACTCAAAAATACAAAACCCCCTCCATAATTTAATATGGAAGTCAAATAATTTGACAGAAATTAGGATGTTCTGCTGCTGCTGTCTGGAGCTTTCATGTCCTCTATGCTTCCTGTGGGTTTAGTTAACAAAAAACCCCGTAGCAGAACGATTTGATAGCCTTCTATTTTCTCCCCTCTCAGCTACTTCTTTCCTGGGCTTAAGAGCCTCATTCAGTCAATCCTCCTAAAAGCCACCCAATGGTTTTGTTCATCACGTTGCCCTTCTCTTTTGTCTTCCGGCTTTGCTGTTATCTCCTCTGAGATGCAGGGCCAGCATTCTGACTTTGTGATGTGTACCTTTCCTAATAATGTTTCAAGTTCAACTTACTGTTTTGACTGGTACTGAAAACACTGATGGTTCAACAAAACCAGTTATTACCATCTTCAAATCTCATTCCTACTACTCTCTTCAAATACCATTCCTAAATGTTTACAGCTTATATCTCATTATGCTGTGCATAAACTTCAAATAACCAATTCAACCTTCCCTGACCAAACACAAGAATTACCACTCACAATCATTTCTATAGCAATTTATAGTTAGCTTGCCGTTTTCTCTTTATTATTCTGATAAAAAACAATATGAACAGCAAACCACCAACTCATTGAAAAATGATCCAGAAAAACAGGCAAGCACCACAGGCCAGATCTTATGGGACTCAACTGATGCTTTTACTGTATGCTGAAATCTGACCATTTATTTCTACCTTTTGTTTCTCAGCTTTTAGCCAATCATTCACTGAAATAGGGAACGCACTATATTAACCTGCAACAATTTTGTCCGAAAATAGTAGCAGCAGTGTAACAAACAGGTGGCTGGTCACAAGAGAATGAGGTAATCAAAACAGAAGCCTGCTAGAAAAAAGCGCTGGCAGCATGGTTTCTAACGACTCCTGTGTTCCTCTGGAAAACGATAAAAGCAAGGAAATGCTTCAAACTTTCGAACAAACTCTCCTGCATACTACAGTGAAGTTCTGATCCCAAACTCCTGGTTTTTTGTTTGCTTTTGGTCTATAATTGACATTATAATTTTGGTCTAATAACTGAAAACCTGAAACATGGGTTTTCTTTTATTGCATCCTTTCCAGAACTTCAAAGTAACAAACACTATTGGGACTTCTGGTCAAGTAATCTGCATTTTTAACAGAGACTTGTTAGAACTTGACATATGATATTTGCCAGTTAAAACTCAAAACATTGGTCCAAGTATTTAATTAATATATGATCCCAGTTACTTATTAATTGGTTTTTAAATTTGCTTTTTAATGACTGCAAACAAGACTTAATACTATATGCCTTTTGAGAGTTGTTCTCCAAAGTAGGATCAAAACAGCAAGACACAGTTTTTCCATGCTCAAATCTAAAGCAAAAATTGGTTTACCTTTTAATTTAAGTTTATTATGAAATTCTCTATCAATTTCCTCCTTGTTGAATTGTGCATTTGCACTTTCAAAGTCAAAGTCCTTCTCAAACTTCATTGGACCATCCCTCCTAATACCAAATCTTCCTCGGCCCCCTCTGTGACCTCCACGGCCTCTCCGTGCTGCAGGTGCACCTGGAACTGAAAAGAGGAAAATTCTGTCTGGTTTTGCTTTGTGGATTGGATTTTTTCTGAGGGTGGTGGAGGGTGTTTGGTCTTTGGTTTGCTTTCTGATTCCTGGGGTAACAGGTTGGGACTTCGGAAGTGCAGGAAGAAGATGCATGTTGTTTAAAGTCCCATCAGAGCAGCTTGTAATTTGTAAATTCAGGTACAATAATGACGGCAGTGACACAGAAAACATTAACAGTTCTGAATTTGGGTGTTAAAAGACTCTCTAGAAGTCATTAAAAGCTTTTGGAAGAAGTGTTAAAATATTAGTGGCTTTTCAGTCAAATATTTTTCTGGAAAGGTTTTTGTTTCATGCTATTATGTTTATGTATCCCTGAATATTCCTTGATTTACATTTTTATTTAAATCGATTGCTTAGTATAAAGCAACAAGAAGAGATCTTCTGTTTAATGTCGATTTCATTTGCTTATATTCTTCTGGCTCAATGCAAAGTTGTTACCCTCTAGAAGCAAAATGGGAAAGAATTTATGTATTTTAGCAAATTTTTAAAAAACTGTATTGGTCTGAAAGCAACGATAGCTATTTCTCAAAACAAGATTTACCAATTTGTCGTTTGTTTTCATTTCTGAGTTCATTTTCTGATCTTGAAACCTTGTGTGCTTCAGCTAAAGTTGGAAATAAAAACATTATTTGTTTATCCAATTAGGTATTTTTGATCATACTTTCCTATATATAGTTCAGATTTTAAAAAAAATCTTAACCTATAAATGTAAACCACATACTTAAATCATAAAAGAAAAAAAATGTAATTTAGAATATATGCTTAAATTTAAGAATAAATATGAGTCTAATCTAGGTCTCTCTTGGCCAGCCTAGCAGTAATAGACAGCAGCAAAATTCCTATGTATTAACCCTAAAAAGAGTACTTTGTATGTGTATGGAAGGAAATAAGCTGTACGAAAATTATCCAAACCTACCTCGTCTATGCTCTTGGCTCTCTAAGGATTTTTGGCTTGCAGACACCAAAGGTCTGGTTGGTACAGGACTCCTCCTCCCAACTGGTGCTGGAGTGGGCAGGTGGGCTGAAGCTGTTTGTACAGCTTGTTCCATGGTGGGGCTCCTTCTCAAATGGTCCATCTGAGGGCTTGAACGACCTGGGGAAAAAAATAAAACAAAACCAAAGCCCAAAGGGTTATTTCTCATATACAAAAGTGAATTACTGGTCTCAACCAATCTAGACTGACAGGTTTATCTGCCTTAGCAGTCAAGACAGCTGTGTTAAAAAAAAATAATTCTGCACTATCAGATCCACTAATTCAGAATGAAGGATATTTAGCAATACCCCTTCCCTCAGTCTAAAAAACAAGATGAATAGATGGGTAGGACAGCTAATCCCTACCAAGCCATTAATGATGTGCATTTAGCTGCGGAATGAAATTTTTGCATTGACTGGAGGTAAAAATGCTCCTTCTGCCTCCCTGGGATGCCAAGCAGGAAGAGGCTGCTCCCAAAGGCAGTTGTGACACTGTTGAGGCACTGCTGGAGGATCCCTGCCCATGCAGGGAACAGCCGTGGCTGGGGCCAGCCTCACTGCAGGGACAGGGCTGTGGAAGCTGCTCCACACAGCACTGCTCACACAGGGCCATGTGCAGCACGAGTGGCTGAAGGCAAAACCACATCCAGAACAGAGCCACTGATCCAGCCAGACAAGTCTACGACATCAAACAGGTAAATCTACTCAGAAATTAGAATAAGACTCAAGTCCAAGTGAAAGAACAGGGTTCTATCCCATAACAAAACTAACAAAAGAAAAACTCAAAATAAACCAAAACCACAAAACCCCACAAAGGAAACAAAAGAAAAAAACGTAAACATATCATCCTTGCTATCTATATGGATGAAAAGTATTTTTAAAAGCAAAAACACAGAGAAAAAATGTGTTGTGGCAGAATGTACATTCATCTGGAGCATACATCATACATATCCCGTGCATGTCCATGGATCATACAGGTTTTAACTACAGAAAAGCAAACTACTATTTCAGTAGAGAAATGCTCAGCATACCTCTCCCCCCTTCAGTTAATCCAACAAAGTAGAACTTATTTTTGGCAACCCACTCAACTAGTCCTAGAAACACTCCTAGTGGGTATACAAATCTCAACTGGAATTTAGGAAGAAAATCTGTTTGCTTTAATTGTTTTGCCTTTTGACATGACCACATAATTTAAAAATAGCATTAGGAATATATCTCAGCACACACTTTTACTCACAGCAATGAAGACTGGAAGAGCAAGAGCAGGAAATAAAGGGGTTTGGGATTCTAAAGAACAATGTTAACATTTGCATGAAGGTTGAGGGTGAAGGTGCTCAATGTCTAATTTCCTTATTCTTTGCCACCTAAATACGACCCAGAATCTCCTTTTTTCCAATATTGCAACTATCCATACAGTTCCTGTTACTATTAAGCTGACTTGAAAGTCGTGTCACCAGCTCTGCAGGAAAGCAGGTCTGCTGTTCATATCATCTATATACCTATACATGAACAAAAAAACTACAGCTAGCAATAAAGACTTTAAAATTGTAAATTGAAGGACTTCACATTTCAGTCAGCATGAAGCATCTTGAGCTCTGTCATCAATAAAACTGATTTTATTGGAATCAATACTGAATTTCCACATGCACCTATCTGCTAACATTATTTCACTTAAGTCCTACTTCTCAGCAGAGTTGCTTTAAGGGTAACAACAAATGTGTTACTACCTAAAGCACTCCAAGATGTAGAGAAAACACATTTAAAGAGCAAATACAAAGCCTCTCAGTATTTCCTGGATTTAATACCAGCTGTTTTCATGAGAGAATTCAGCTGGTTGGCTGGCATTTCTGGCAACCACCAAAGTCACAGGAACACAACTAGTAAAAAAATAATCAAAGTTACTAAAAAAAGTTTTACCTTGAGACATCTGTGTTTTTAGTGATCTTGCATCTGTTGTAAACGCAGAACCAACTGCAGTGCTTTGGGACATGCTAGCACTGGCTGAAGAGTCTGTTCCAAAAGATGTTAAAGAACCTCCTGCTTTGAAAGAAATAATATCGTTGTAAACTCTCGTTTAGACTTTTTTTAATTAGCACTAAATGATTAGTGAAGCCATATTAGGTAGTTAAGTCTGCTCTTCCCATACACTTCTAGTTTAACATATGTATGTGCAGTAGGTTGTTAAGACTAATATCTTGATTTTTTAATCTAAAATAAGAACTAAAAGAGCACTTCTAACTTCAGTATCACAAACATTAACAAAACATAGTCGTCTTATGGAGCCATACATGCCATTGGTACATATTTCCACTTAAGATCCTTTCAGCAAAAATATGACTGCCACATCTTATCAATTGATACCAAATTATGGCCAATTTTACAGCCTTCCTTTTGCATGGCTAACATTTTCAGTACCAGGAGTAACACTGCTGCCGTAATTTACAAGACTGTAAGCTCCTGTGTGAAAAAACTGAACTTCTTCCTCCATGAGAGTGAAATAAACTCTCAGGGAGGAAGCAAAGTTGGTTGGTCAGTCTCAGAGAATGTGCAGTACAAAGGAGCAACTACCCCATGCAGCTCACAAATACTTCAAGCACGTATTTCCCACCTAGCCAACACCTCACAAACAGCTGGAGGACTGTGCTGGCACATGCTTGCTGAATAATCAAAATCCTTAGTTAAGGCACACAGCACCTGGTCAATCCGACAGCACAACTATGGGGCTTCTCTGGAGAGGCTGCCTCTAGCACTTGTGAAATACAATGAACACATGATGAATGCAATGAATGCACACAAAATAGAATAAAGAGAATGAATTCCTGAATACAGGAACCCTTCCTCACTCATCCCTCTGAGATAAGTGTTTAGTCCTGAATCACAATTATTTTGATTTGAGATGCAAAGACTATGAAAAACTCTCTACTTTTGACCCAAACTGCAGGACTGCTAGAGATTGAAGACTTTGAATCTGCCTTAGGATAAAATACTGATGAAATTCTAAGCAGTCATTACTGTCTGTGCACACATGCACAGCTTCACTCACAGGAAAGCACCAACTAATCAAAGTGAACCTACCAACTCCAACAGCGCCAAACTGCTGCCCCACCAGTGGGCTCGGGCTGAACTGACTGTATGCAGGCATCCTGCCAAAGGGACCATAGGACCCCACAGACTGGAATGAAGATGAACTTGAAGATCCTAGTGAAGACTAAAGATAAAACACACAATACACTAGCAAAAATTCATATTTATACAAAAATTAGGAAATAGTTCTGTAAGGCAAGAAATGTAGAAACTCTAAAATAACATATTCACAAGTATGTAAAGCTTAGAAAGTACTTTTACCCTTCCACCATCACAGACCTGTGGAAACAGTACCATAAAATTTTGCAATCTTTTCCCTATAACCTCAAACACTGGACTCTCTGGAAAGCGTCTCACATTTTTCCTTGAAATTCCAAACCCCACAGGTACAATAAGACACCCAAACATACTGGAGGAGCCTGGGGTGATCACTATTATTGGGGTCCACAGTAATGCAACTTCAGCACTCTCGACTACAACTGACAGAAGGAGTTGCACAAAATTTAATAAAAGCCCTTAAGGGGATTGCAAGGGCACCTCATAAGGAAGTATCAATGACTTTATCCAACAGAATAGATAAAGCATTAGAATCATATTACACGGAATTATCAATCTCCATTTGAAGCAAGAGTTTTCTGACTGCTATCAGGGATGGTTTAAAGATACCCCATAAGCACAATCAAAGAGCCAACAAATTTCTGAGAAAATTCTGTCAGTCCATTTGCTATGAAGTGACAGACTAACTAAATCTGAAGGCTTCAAGTTTTAAGTTTACCTTTCAGAAATCAAGTATTTGCTTTTCAAATAACTGCCTTATAGTATGAAGCCTGTTTAAAAACACATAGCTAGATGAAACACTCTAAAGTCAGAGCAAGCAAAAAAAGTTGAACATTGAAACAAAAATAAAACAAACAAACAAAAAGCACTAATGATTTGGAGATATTTCAACATCTATTCCATTTGATTTATACCAAATCCAAGAACCATGCGTCCTCCTAAGCAAAGTCTCTTTCAAAAGAGACATCAAGACCTACAAAACGTCATTAGTTGTTTTTGAAAAAACAGCAGCTTTGGTATGTAGTGCACTGTGGTAGAGTTAGATTTCAACCTTCATTTTCCCAGTTAAAGACCATGAAAGGGGAAAACCCCTTCACACTGGGTTGTGAACTTTACAGTAACAAACATTTTAACTTTTAAACACTCAGCTAGACAGCACTTAAGCTAGCAGGTTACCTCTTCAGCAACAATTATTTAAAACTCTGTTCTGACTTACCTGAACAATAGCAGGATCCTGTGGCAAGGAGCACTGAGGTTTTGGTGGCTCACAGACAGTCAGGTCTTTAATGTCACTGCCACGGAATATAATATACTCAAAGACTTCATCGCGAGGTGGGATGGGTCTATCCGTTGGTCTGTCTTCTGTACCAAAGGAGCGAACTGCAAAATTGGGAAGGGAGAAAGAGAATAAAAACATCCCACATTCAACAAAAGGCTTGCAAATATACTGCAGAGACCACCAGCTTTTACAAAAATAAAATTTAAGTGAGAAAAAAATCCTTATTAAATAGGCATCATATTCTTTATCATTATCAACTCCCCTCAGACATACACATGTAATTTTATTTTAAAAATCTGAGTTAAAAACCAAGCAGAAAGACTGAGACAACACTTACACTATCGATTATATGTTGCATATTTCAACTATTTTGTAAGGGTAAGGGTAAGCAGCAAGGCTTTTTTTTTTTGGCTGGTAAGTCAGTCCTATGAATTAAGGAATACATGAGTTCACATACTTCATATTCTGCACTTGCAAAACAGGAAAAAAAATGCTAATACTACTAAAAACTAGAATATTAAAAATTCTCAAATGTGAAGTATTTCTCAACAGATTCAAATTTAATAAAACATGAGGAATTCTGTGGTATGTATATACAATTTTCCCTAAGCAAAATGCATTCTTCTTACTGGTCGTAAGGTTCATATGATGTCATATGATCTGTCAAATTAAGCAAACTCACTGGAGCATATCTTCCTGGTGTGCAGCATACCCAAACATTAAATTACTTGTATGAATTCCAACAGCTTTCTGACTGCACAGTAATGAAGCTTATCAAGCTCTTCCTTTTGCACTACATATAATCACTACCACTGCACATGGATACCATCACTTGCTGTCACTGTCCTCTCAGAAACTTTTCCCCACCTTAGGAATGCCAACCCTGGGTGAGTATCAAGTGAAACAAACAAATAACTGAAGAAGAGATTTGTCTCCAAGAGCTAGTTTTGTGAGCACAAACTAAACAATGAATTGAAACCAGAGAGGAAAAAAAAAAAAACCAAACCCCCAAAATCATGACAGTCACGTTCAATCACAATCTCATCAACTTGTAGCAGCTTCAACAATCCCTCGTAACTGTTTTTGCTCCAGCCTTTTTAGAAAGTGTTTGCTTTGCAAGGTACAGGTTATGCTGAGAAAAATCTGTATTTTGCTTTAATTTACCAGAATTAGATTTCCCTCCATTTTCAGATGCATCAACATTTTGGAGACATCATTAGGCACTTATTTGCAGCCATAGAATCATTAGTCAAGAAAAGCAGTTTCCTGTAGAGATGGATAAAGTGATACTGAGTCACTTCTCAGGCTGCACCAGCCATCTTCCATCAGTGTTGTTTCTTGTAATACTGCATAAACAGAGCTTAACAGTCAGGTATTAAAATCTTTCTAAGAAGCATAATTCAGGGGTAAAGAGATCATGTCCACACTACAAAAGAAAATAACATTAAGTGGTTACAATTATTTTGTTCATGTATCATCTACCCAGCTGACTTTCCTTAACTTTACTGTTTCTGTGCATCTGAAAGTCTGCTCTGAATGGTACTACAAAATGTGAGCAATGTAAAAAGGCGCACACTGTTTAGTTAATGTCAATCCTTGTTCGAAGAGGAATCTGTCCTCTCTTCCTCTACAGAAAAAGGTGTCTGAAGTTTAAGAGTTTGCAGAAATTAACTCAAAGTAATGCACAGCAGCTTAGTAACAGTATCAATTTGTGATGTGCATTCCTGTAATTTGTTCCATTGCTTTTTATTCACCAGACTTTTCTATTATACTATCTTGATCATGGATCAACCCTCACTTTCTGGCCATCTTATACTCTATTTATCAGATAACTAATAAATTATCTTGCACTTTCATTCCATCATTTGACCTGCTGTCTTGGTAAGTAAAACCAAAGTTGATTTTCTACTGCTTCTTTCTGCCCCACACTGAAATGGTTTCTCTAGTAGCCATTTTGTCTACAAAGATGCACAGAAATGGCCAGAGTGTGATCAGTAAGTTACCAAAGGATTTTACTTTCTAGCTAAACTGAAGAAACTACTCTGTAGCAACACCACAGAAAAAGGGTAGTAAGTTAGAGGGTTGCATCTTTCCTTTACATGGAAATAAAAATCTGATAAACTATGGAGGAAACATGCTTTGAAAGTATTTCTCTTAAGTCAGAGCTACACTGCACAGGTAAGTATTTTAATATTAACACTAATGTCCCATTACACATACAGGAACAGGATTAACACCTGGCAATCATCTTCCTCCATTCTAAACCAATTAAAAAAAAAAAAGGTGAACCACCAGACTTTCATCTACTGACACACTGAAAGCAAGGTAAAAGGATTTCAGTGTATGCCAAAAACAATGCCTTTCTCCACACCATAAAATTACCATAACATCAAAAGGAAGTATTTTCAATTCCAAAATTTAGAATTCACCTTTAAGAGATTCAGCTGTCTATACAGCTAGCCCAAGACACTGATATGGTCGACAATGGTTTAGCAATAAAACACATCAAGAATTGCTACTGAAAGTTTGACTCTTTTCCATTACTTCTCCCCCGCCCCAAATCAAACTGGTTTTATCACAACCTTCTGCAAAATATAAACACAATTTTATCCAATGAAGATTATTTGCTCTGCTGGAGAGGGGTAAGCAAACTCCCCTGACTTGCAGTTCAGACTTGTCCTCTTGCCACAAGCAACCCAAATAACCACTCCAAGTGCAACTTCCTTTTAAAGCAGGAACCAGAACTGCATGTGCAGTGATGCAAGAAAGGGCTACTTAATGCTTTTATAGTGTCCACTCCAGTCAGTTCCTTCAGAGTAATGCAAGATAAGGAGCTGAAAGTTACTTTTTGTATTTTGCAAAGGCATATCTATCTTTACAGTTTCTGCTTTCCTCACTTAGATTAGGATTTAACACAATCAGAGCTCATTAAAGTAAGAAGTCTAGTTTTAGAAGTAGCCAGTACAACAGATTTTAGAACTAAACAGCTTTTACCATGGGTTTTCATAATCAGAAATACCAAGTTGCCGGAGTATCAAAAGCAACAAGGTATTAGAGCAGCAGCAAGCTTAGAGCTCCATCCAGCTCTGTCTCTTGGGGAATTTGCTCAGACTACCTCCTTCCTCCAGAACAAGGTGCCACGGTTCTTACATAGCAAATTACTGAAGAGTGAGAGATGAAAATAAGCACGTGAAAGACAATACAATCTTACAACTGGGGTAAATCTAGTTAATCTTACCTTGCTGATTTCAGGACTGGTCTTTTCTTTTGTTTTTGAAAGAGCTAAACTGGCTTAAGGACTTGCAAACAAAAAGACAAGCAGTAGATGTCAAGAGCAAACATTGTTTTTTTATCAGTACAAATACACACAATTAAGTAGCTAGATAGAACTAATTCTGTTGAGCCTATTCATATATGTACTTGCGCCCAAGTAGTTCCACCAATTTCACATTAAAGTGCTGTGAGCAAACTTTTGTACAGATTTTGACTGTGATGTTATTACTATATCACATTTTAATGTATATTACCATATTATACTACTGTAGCATTCAATGGCAACATTGCAACCCTCCCTGTCAGGTAACAGATGATTGCTTGTTGATTAACACTGGGAATTTAAGCCAGAATGTTAATCAGAAGTGAAGCTATTTACTCTGCCAGCAAGAGGACTCTGTTCCCCTACAACATGAATTACTGCAAACAGGTAGTTCTGTCTGTATGCACAACACTGACACAGTCTCCTCACTCCCTGAGGGGAAAACGTACACAGAAACCAGCTCCTCCCTACTCTTAAGGCACTCAGGAGGAACACGATGACTAAAATGAGACCACCACAAGTGAACAAGTAATTTCAATTGCCACCTCTCCCCAAACATCACAACCTTTTCACTGTAAACATGTTTTGATACCTGCACACCACACCGAGCTCATGCCGGTCTTATTTCTCCAAAACAATTAATTCAGCCTGCACTCCCTTACTCACAGGGATGGTGAGTTTGAAGGGAGATGGATGAGGGCAATAGCCAGGAGTGGACTTTGACAAGAGGAATTTTTCTGCTGTGACATACTATGCACAAGTTTGGTTTGGCACACATGCCCTAAATCTCAAGACATACAGGGAGCATGTTACTTAGCTGACTAAAAAATACATTCACAAAAACTTGATGAAAATTTAACCATTCCCTCTCCTGCTCCCATCCCAAATAAACTCAAGTCTTCACAAAACTTTAACTGTCCTCTGTCTACATTTCTGAGTCTTTGATCTGCAACTAATGTTCTGTAAAAGTCTAAAAGGGAAGTTTTCCTTTTGATGCGTCATTATACCATGGACAACGCTATCACAGATGGTTGAAAATGCCAGAAGTTTAACTACTTCTTAAAATTACCAGAAGCTGCTTCATTAATATCTATCAATCATAATGGTTCCAAATGCAACTCTCAATGGTCCAAGAGTTGCTAAGTGATAACTGATGCATTACACCAGAGACAACATAAAATTTTGTTGTATGCTCACATACCTAAGGACTCCCTGCTGTTGAAGGAACAAAGCTTTTTCTGACCCAACATGGTTATTCTTACACAGCTTATCTGCATTAAAAATAACCCTCTCTAAACCGGTGCCTTGAAATAGAAAAGCATTATGTATTACTAATATGTACAATCACTTCTTTTTAATGCCACAACATTTAAGATCAAGCACTGTGATTATTCTGTAACTGCCCAGGTACGGCAGCAATCATCTTCCAGCACGAAAACTAACCATGGCTCGCAAACTACTCTTAAATTGCTTGGGCTTAATGATGTTTTTAAAATTGTTAATGGATTTTTAAAAAGTAAGTATTGCTTAGAACCATGATCTAGAAGGACATTTCAAGTTAATTTAACTTGAGGTTTGACAATAGGATGAGTGGTTTTTGGTCTCTGAAAAGCTGTCAATCCAAAGAAAACATACGAACCAATGATATTTAAGAATCTCAAATGCTTGCTTAGTGTCTGGAATCCACTATGAATGGGTGTTTTCCCTGTTACTTAAATAACTACACACTCAAATAGTTTGTGAAACAATGCATCATTTTCCATATCAGACTCCAGCTTAAGGTAAAAATGTTATGCTCAATATTTAACAGTTCCTATCTTTCTCTAACTCATGAGACAGAAGCCACAAGTTTTGCTTAGTGAAAAGATCACAACGTTGTGAACAAAACGCTGATCAGAGAGCTAGAAAATATTGCCTTCAGTAAGGGAGGACGACAGTCTGTGCTGGCAACCCAAAAATCTTATTTCTGTCTGAAACCCCAGACAATCTAAGACAAATGAAGGCATTCCATGAATATAACTCCATGAGATTAATCTCTTGACTTTGGTTTAGCCCACACAAATCCTACTGCTGAGCAGACCCGCAGTTATTCAAGAACAGACTCTACCAGTACTTTTGCACTTTATGTCACCATTTCAGTGACTTCAGTTAGAATATGAATAATGATTAGCTGCCCTGCACTCAATTCAGGGAACAGACATATCACACAGTCTACACAGCTGAGCAACTGAAAGCACCAAGTCCCTCGGCATGGCACTACTACATCAGTCTAATTTTGGACACGACTATCACAAAATCCTCAAAGAAAGGATACTTTTCTATATGCTTTTTTGTCTCTTTCTGACAGAAAATTTGACATTTCTGGTCAAGATTCACACTAAACTGTTCTGGTTTGACTTCTGGACACAGCACAGGAAGAAAAGGTAACTATGACCTGATCAACACATTTACAGCTAGAGTACAAGTTCTGCATCTTTCACATACAGACCTGGCCAATAATTAAGCACACTCACCACCTTGCATATACACGGTCATATACATTCAATGGCCTAAGCCTTCAGAAACCTGAATACTCTCGAGTGGAGTATTCTATTCATCAGCACAGTGAACTGCTCTATAGTCTAATACGGCTGTTATCAGCTCCAGATTAATTTCAAGATTTTTGGTTCCATGTGGCCTAGAAATACTGGTTTATTCTCTTCTGAATCATAACACTGTATTACAAAACACAGATTCTTCAGCTAACTAAGCCAAGTTTTATTAAAGCAAATCCAATGGTTTAGATTTACATTTCTAATGAGAACTACGGGAAGAGAGTAGATTAGACTTGTAACTGTAGTTTGATCTGTCTTAAATATGTACACTTTGGCAGATATGCCATAACATGACTTAACCACTCTTGAGAAGTCATGCAAAATTGGCTTGGTCAGCACTAAATCAGTCTAATTTTGGACAAGACTATCACAAAATCCTCAAGGACAGGATTCCTTGTGCTTTTGCACAAACCTTAACAACTGGAATTTCTGAACATTTATTTTTAATCACAGTATCCAGTTTTTATTAATATAAACCAAAACCAGCTGTCCTTTCAAAGTAGAGAATGCGAGTCCAGCAAGGTAATTTAACCTAAAGTCAATTTCAGAAATAAGTAAAAATCACATAACGAAAGCAAACTGCCCCATAAATGAACTGTGTAAGCCTGGGACCAAACCCACTGTAAGGTGTTGCAAAGAGCCCATGTATCAGAATTTACAAAACAGAGTAATCTATCTCTTAACCAGTACTGGGGGGAGGAGGGGAGTGTTTGTGTGAAGGGAAGGCCTTAAAGTGACACAGCACACGAACAAGAATTGCCACAAAGGCCAGTGAAAGCAAACACACACACGGTATCCACCAGCACCCACGGCAGCTGTGCACAACAGCACGGACCGTCGTTAAGCCGTTCGTATCAGGAAGGAACCGAGCTTTGGAATCCCCTCTGCCCCAAATATTTCATTTACACAAAGAACAAGTTTTCCTCTTACCTAATGGCTGGATAAACTATCTGCTTTTACATATGAATTTAGATTACTTAGCAAGACTTCACAGATGCAAAAAGCGTAAAGCAAAATAATGCTGAGTTTTGCGGAATCTCTTACAAAGAGGTTATTAAAAGCTGACAATGTTTTACGTTGAGTGTAAATTATCATGCATGAGAAACACTTAAGTCCTTCGGATGCCCAGTTTCAAAGATTCTCTTTTTCCTCCAACTCTCTTCTCAGTAAACACGTCTAACTTTCTTATACATTCACGCAGAGCCCCCCCCCTCGACATACAGACGTTTAAAAATATAAAAATATGTATCTTCTGTCCAATAACATTCTCATAACATTTCGAACTACACTGTGCCATATACCTCCAAAATTTACCTCCAAAATTAACAGCTCGCGTTCAGCTTTTGTCGGTAATCCAGCACTCAGGATTCCCTTCAGACCCGAGCTGTCTGCCGTCCTAGGATGCGGAGCAATCCAGTCATACGCGGCCCTATATACCCTGTAGGTCGGGAATTCTTACGATGCAAAGAAAACCTCTTTCTAGCCTCCCTCTCCTACTCGCTTTTACGCACTGACTCTGGACCGCTTCCACCGCCACAGGCTTCATACTTGGGCTCTATTCGGAACTCCTCTGAGCAGCTCCCGGCTCGGTACCGCTCCTGGTTCCTTTCCGCTAGTGTCCCTCCCCGGAGCAGGCGAGACCGGGGGGAGCGGGACCTCGCAGTACTATTGCGCCGGCGCTCTCCCAGCCAGACCCCTCTCTCACTTCCACCTCCGCCGCAGCCGCCCCGCCGGGAGGACGGCGGGACGAGGCGGGCTCTGATCGAGCTCGGCCGGGCCCCCGCAGGCTGCAGGCCGCCCCCCGGGCCTCCTCAGCGCCCGGACAGCGCCGCGGCTCGAGGTCCTCGCTCGATCCCGTCCCGCGGCCCCGCTCCCCGAGCGCCGCCGGGCCCGCTCCTCCGGCCGGCCGCGTCCTTACCCTTGGCCAGCGCCACCGTGGAGTTCTCGGTGTCGATGGTGTACAGGATCCCCTCATAGCGGATCTCGGCCTTGGAGATGAGGCTGATCTTGCTCCCGATGTAGGGCGTCCCCCCGCTCATGGCGCTGCTCCTCGGTCAGGGACACCCCTTCTCCGATGCCGAGCGCTCCTCAAGCCGGGCAGGAGCAGCCAAGCAAGCCCGACCCTGAGTGGTAGTAGGTGCTTTCCTCCTGCCGCGCCGAGCCACCGCTCCCCGCGCAGCGGAGCCTTCAGCACAGCCCTCTGCGGAGCGCTCAACACAGCCCGCGCCCCGCGGCTCCCAACATGGCCGCCGCCTTCATCTTCCCTCACAGCACCTCCCCGCCCCCGTCCGGCCCGCCAGGTGCATGCTGGGAGGCGCGGCTGCTCTCGCGAGAGCTGCGGGCGAGCACGCTCGGGGCGGGGCGGGAAAGGCGCGGAGCGGCATCGGGCCCCGAGCGCGGCGGCGGGAGCGGAGCGCGGGCTTTGTTGGCTCGGCTCGGCTCGGCCCGGCTCGGCTCGGCTCGGCCCGGCTCGGCTCGGCCCGGCTCGGCTCGGCTCGGCTCGGCCCGGCTCGGCTCGGCTCGGCTCGGCTCGGCCCGGCTCGGCTCGGCCCGGCCCCGCTCGGCCCCGCCCGGCCCGGCTGCCCCCCGCGCTCCCCCGGGCTCGGCAGTCCCGGGTCGCCGCTCGGCAGCCCTGGCTCTGGCGCAGCCCGTGAGCTGTCACCGGGCAGGTGACAGCAGCTTTGGTGATTGGGGTTTTGGGGGTGCTTGTGGAATCCTGTCGCTGAACGGCAAGTCTCGGTGACCCACATAAGCAGTCGAGTACGTGCGGAGAACTGCGGGAGTGCGGGATGGTCACAGTGGTTCGTGTTTTAGGGAGATTCCCTTTTACTCCTCCTGCCAGCCAACACTTTTAGTACAAGTAGTTTGTGTTTACTTGTACTAAAAGGGTAAACACAAACACCTCATGATTTTGGGATTGCACTTGATTTGTGCCCCTTAAGTAAGAATCACGAATGAGGCTTCTGTTGGAGGCCACAGGTACAGTCTCAGGCACCCCTAGAAAATAACTAAGACCAACCTCTGGAAAGGGGACTTAGCTTTTGTTTCAGCAACTGGACCTTATCACGTTGCAAGTATTCAAGTATTTTGTTCAGAATAGGCCTTTGAAATGCAGTAACGAGCCAGTTTTTTCAGAAGGGGACTGCGCATGTGTAGGCTCCTGGAAACTTTGTGCCCAAGTTGAACTGACTGTCCAGTTTCCAGGACTGGAGTGTCCAGGGAGCTTTACTGTAATTGCATCCAGCGTGTTCTGAGCTACTTGAAAGCTTTTCAATCAAAGTTCTGCTGTTAAGGACTGGATATACAATATCAAGTCTGTGGGACACCACTGTTGAAAACTTGCATTTGTAGTTCAGCTCAAAGTAGAGCTACTGTTCAGAGGAACAACAGACACCTATATTCTGTTACAAGGAGAGAGGCTGGTCTGTGGCAGGAGAGGAGGAGGTGGAGAGCCTCATAACAGTATAGAGGATCAGCTATGGTCTGTGTTACACGGATTTCCTGCTGCCTTACAGACAATGTATCAGGGGAGGGAAGGGGGAGGAGGGAGGGGAGGGAAGGGGGAGGAGGGAGGGAAGGGAGAGGGAGGAAGGAGGGAGGGAGGGAGGCAGGAAGGAAGGCAGGAAGGCAGGAAGGAAGGAAGGAAGGAAGGAGAATTCTGGCACACATCTTCCTAAGACTACTCTCATCTGCTTCTCTCAAAACTGGAGAGGGTGGTTTTTATGGAAATGCCTAGTTCAATGCCACAGTATTAGAAAAATGGACACTAAAATTTATTTCATATTTAGGACTATTTGCAGAATCATATGTCTAAATTCCCATTCTACATTTATAGAATCAAGGTTCCAAAGTCTTGTGGTTGGAAGAGGAAGTAGAAATGGACATTTCTTTCAGTTCGGGACACAGCAGATGAGCATTTCAGGAGAGAAATCAAATGGAAAACTGCCAGGGTTTATTTTTCACAGAATCCCAGGATGGGTCAGGTTGGAAGGGATGACAGTGGCTCATCTGGTGCCATCACAGAGCACAGGGCACAGGATTGTGTTCACACAGCTCTGGAATATCCGCAGGGAGGAAGCTCCACAGCCTCTGTGCACAATGTGCTCAGGGCTGGCACTGCCCAGGGAAGGAGTTGTGCCTCCTGTGCAGGGGGAGCTCCCTGGGCTCAGTCCTGCCCTTCCTCTGTGCCATCACTGCCCCCGGAGCAGAGCCTGGCCCTGCTTGGAGCCTCCCTGCAGCCAGGGACACCCAGGGCTGAGAGCTCCTCTCAGCTGTCTGGAGGCTGAACTGGCTTAACAGCCGTTTCTGAAACAACTTGTACATTTCTGGAAGAGAGAAGATGGCCAGAATGAATGACAAAACCAAAACAAAAACCAAAACGGACAAACAAGACCGGCATAATCCCCTAGGAATAGAAAACTACCCCTTGAAATACTTAAGGGTTAAATTCTAGCCTTTTTGATGTCAAATATTCCTAAGTCTCTCCATCAAGTCCTATCTAGGTCATTAGACAAGTATGTACAATTAACTTTGCAAGCTTCAAAATTTCTAAAAGCCATATGTAAAAAGAAATTCCTTTGCAACTGAAATACATGAGACTAAACTTAGACATATTCTGCCTTCCAAGCAGTGCACCAAGATTTGTTGAGGGATCTAGAGTAGAAATCTTAAGAGGACTGTCTGAGGGAGCTGGGAAAGGAGCTCAGCCTGGAGAAAAGGAGGCTCAGGGGAACCCTTTGGCACTGCACAACTCCCTGACAGGAGGGGGAAACCAGGGGGATCAGGCTGTGCTCCCAGGGAACAGGGACAGGACAAGAGGAAAGGGCCTCAAGTTGTGCCAAAGGAGGTTCAGGTTGAATTAGGGAAAATTTCTTCATGGAAAGGGTGGTCAGGCTGCCCAGGGCAGACTCCCAATCCCTAGAGGGAAAAACATGTGGGTGTGGCACTTGGGGACATGGGTTAGCAGTGGCCTTGGCAGTGTTGGGGGAATTTTAGAGGTCTTTTTCAACCTACATCTATGCTATTCCTCGGACAGTTGTTTGTTCTCTAGTCATCTTCGTGCTGTCCAATTTTTGGAGTTTATCATTTCTATGTCATACCTAAAATGAGCAGCTGAAGGAATATTTTTGTAATCTAAAGTGAATTTCAATAACATAGATAAAGAGTTCTTAATTTTAAGAAGCTACCTCAAAATCTTACCTGAATTGGTAGGTACCGTGTTAATGCTAAATTTAAACTTAAGCTGGTTGAATTGTGTATTTGAAGGCACTGAAAGTATGTATTTCAGACAAACTCATGGCACATAAGCAGGAAAGTAGCTCTCCTTTCTAAGCGCTTTCACTTCTGTAGAAGACAGTACGTTACTTGTCCCCGTGCCCTGTTATCACTCGGTACAGCTGAACATGGCAGGGGGACTTCACTGTGTACTGAGTTATTAATGGCAAACCTGGGCTGCAATCAGGGCACAGGGCTGAGCAGTACTGAGCAGAGCAGCTCAACAAGTTCTGTGGTGGATTTTCTTTCACAGGAAATTTAAAACCGTGGTTAGAATTTAACTTTCCTAAAGGCCATAATCTCTCTCAAACAAAAAAATAATTCAGGAAAGACTGTATCGTAAAAGATCAGATGAGATGATTACAACAGACTCTTTTTTTTTTTTTTAATTCTGTACATACATAACTCCTAAGAATGAAAGAACAACAAATATATTCAGAAATGTTTTCTGTGACAAAATGCATGAAAATATTTGAAAAATATTCTTACAACAGAATAAATACAAAATTTCACAGAGATTCTGTACTTTAATAGAAGTGTTTTTCCCTTGTAAAAGTTCAAGCCCAAAGCCAGTTTCAGCAACAAGTTTAGAACCATTCTTAGGTATGTCCTCACCTCTTGACTTGAAGGAAGTCCATTGTGAGTCAATACACATCATGTTTTATTAAATAAAACATTCTGACACTTCCTTACCCTGTGTGTTTATGTATATAGAATGGCTCATTTTAAAAGAGGTGAGTGGGAGGAAATACAAATTAATATTTCACAGATTACCTACATACAAATGTACATTAAAATTGTAATACTTTCCATTTTCTCCTTCCAGTGGGAAGGTGACTCTTAAGTTCTAAAGTTACAAAGCAATTAAGTTTCCTCCGGGGTGGTTTTTATAGAAACACCCAGTTCAATGCCATAGTATAAGAAAAATGGACGCTAAAATTTGTTATATAGTCAGGACTAGTTGCAGAATCATATGTCTAACTTTCCATTTTCTGATGAAAACTCTGGAGATGGTTGTATGCAAATGAAGTCCAGGAACAGGACAACTAAGTGAGGGATGCATGGAATGTTCTCTGATAAAATCAATAAAGTCTGTGACTCATAAAAAAGTAATATTGGATAGATTTATAGTTTTTCCAACCCAAATAATTATTCTTCATATTTATACAGTAGCAGATTGAATCATAGTGTCTACTGTGTTTTAATTAAACTTCCAGGTGGAAATATTTGTTAAAAATCCAAATTTAATTTAGCTGTAGCACTCCGCAAAAGCAATGCTCATTTGCTAAGCAAATTTTTTATGTATAGATCTCCTGTGTACAGTTAATGCTGCTTTTCATAAACACTGCTGTAATTTCCCATTCATGCACTGCTTATCCATCCTACCATGCCTTTGGACCTTCAGTATTTTTACTGACTGCTTTCTTGAAGAAATATGCACTGGTTTAATTTTAGGTGACATTTAAACTTATCCTAATTAAACTGGTGCAACCTGTATTTAAAGCAACCTGTATCTAAAAAGTGGTTTATTTTGATTCATCATAAACCTGTTCCTAAAGGATGATCAGGAAAAACTACCCCGGATAAAAATGTAACCTCCTTTAAGAGGAAACAGAGGGTAACAGAGCAGCCAGGAGTTTAGTCTTGTGACTCCAGCGAGTCGTACACGGTAGCACTGAGCAGATTCAGCCAGGACTGGAGAGGCGCTGAGCGAGCTCTCCACTCCTTCCCATCAGTGCATCGAACAATTGCATGTGCCTCATTCACTGAGGCACTTTTTTCAGTTCTTTGGAAAATCCTGAGAGATCCCAAAATGAGGAACAATTCTCCATTTCAGACCACAGAGCAACATCTCCAGTACATCCCAGTTTGCAGACTCTCATGTTGTTGCGGGCCAGCACAGACAGATCTGGAATCCAAGCTGCTGCCTGCTGCTGGGGTCACAAATCCATAGCTATGCCTTGTGTGTTATTCATAGGGGAATTTTTTTTAATTGGAGGGTCCTATCAAAGACACTGTCCTGTCATTATTTAAAAAATTATTTAGAACCACTGTCTTTCTCTTAGAAGTAATTTCAGAATGTGTGAGCAAGTGTTGGTGGGAAAAGCGCACACAAGAGCGCAATGACAAAACTGTAAGCAACAAAATTAACTACCTTAAATTTCCCCCGAGGATGCTGAGGGAACAGAGCATGCCAGAGCAGCTGCTCTGGTGATGCAAAAATCCTCGTATTTTGTTTCCAAATCTTCTGCCAACAGCGTTCCCGTTATGAAATTGTATCCCTGCAGCCATTCGGGTTTGGGTAGAGCAGTAGCTTTGCACACCGGTAAAGCTGCAAAGCAGAGCAGTGAAAACGTGAGCTGTGCGCGCCTTAGAGTTTGGTACATCTCCCTCGCCGCAGATCGCGCGGAGGGGCCGCGGCGGGGCACTCGAGGCGGTTCGCTCGCTCCTCCCATGCGGGACGGGCCGCCACCGCCTCACCGGGACACGGCGGAGGGCGCAGGGACGGCCGTGCCGGGTCCCTGCGGAGACCGGGGGACAGGGAGGCTGCTCCACACCCCGCGTGCATTCCTATGGCGCCTCCCCGCATACGCCGCCACCCCTCGGCTGCCCGAGGGCCAGCGCCGCCGTTTCCCCGCGCGGCTGCCCGAGGGCCAGCGCCGCCGTTTCCCCGCGCGGCTGCCCGAGGGCCAGCGCCGCCGTTTCCCCGCGCGGCTGCCCGAGGGCCAGCGCCGCCGTTTCCCGGCGCGGCGCACCCGCCGCCAGCCGCGCTCCCGCCGGACGCTCGGGCGCTCGCGGTGCCGCCCCGGGGCGGGGCGAAGGGGCGGCCCCTCCCATGGTGCCCCGCGCGCGGCAGAGCTCCGCGCCTGCGCACAGCGCCGCCGGCTCCCAGCAGCGCAAGATGGCGGCGGGCGCGTCAGACCCACTGGAGGAGATGCTGCTCTTCTCCGAGGAGGTGGACGAGAAGGCGCTCAGCGACCTGGTGGGATCCCTGGAATCGCAGCTGGCTGGCGGCCGCGGCCCCGCCGAGCCGCCCCCGCCCAGGACCTCCGCCCAGTCCCAGCAGCCGCAGCAGGGGAGCCTGGCGGGGGGCAATAGTCCCGGCCGGCAGCAGCACGGCCGCTCCGCGTCCTCTCCCGCGCCCGGGGCAGGGGAGGCGGCGGGCCGTCCCGGCAGCGCGGGGAGCCGAGCCCCCGGCCAGCGGCCTCTCCCGTCCCCGTCTCCCCCGGCGGCGGCGGCAGCGGCGGCGGGGAGGGGAGCGAGTGTAAACAGTAGTAGTGTGCAGCAATCACATGGAGCGGCTCCCGGCGGCGGCAGCCCCGCCGCGCCCGCCCCGCCGCAGCCCGCCGCCCCTGCCCAGCCTGTCAGCAACCATGTGGCCGCTGCAGCCGCCGCTGCGCGGGACGCGGGGAGCCCCCGCTCCGGCCCCAGCCCGCCCGCCGCCGACAGCGCGCCCGGGGCCGCGGGGAGCGGCGGGACCCCGGCTGGGGGCGGCGGCGGAGCGGCGGGAGCGGCCGAGGGCTCCGCCGCTGCCCCCGCGCCGCGCCCCGGCGAGGCGGCGCCCAAGGAGGAGGGCGCGGGGGCGCGGGCGGCCGCGATGCCGCCCGTCAGCGGGCACGGCGGGGCAGCCGCCGCGCAGCCCCAGCCCGCGCTCGGCGCCTCCGCCAGTCCCGCGCCCGCACCGCCGGCCCCGGGCTCGGCCCCTCCGGCCCCCGCGGCCCCCGCCGCGCCCAAGCCCGCGGTCACCGCCAAGGCGGGTGCTGCCCTGCCCGCCGCCCCCCAGGCCGTGTCGCCGCGGCCGGCGCTGGGCGCTGCCCCCCGGATCGTGGCCCCGCAGCTGATCGTGCGGCCACCGCCGCAGACTACCATCCAGCTGCCCCCCGGCTTCACCATCCCGCCCGGTAAGTGGTGCGCAGCGCTCCCTTCGTCGCCGCTCGCTCTAACGTTCTTCTCTTGGCCGGGGGCTTTGCTTTCCCTCAGAGCTGTCATCTCCCCGCTGCTCGACGTGCTGGAAAGCAAAGAATAGGCACCTGTCTGAAGGCACCGTCTGACGAACAAGCTGCCGCTAATTAGGGTGTAACTGGTATGACTAATGCAGAGTAATTGCAGCTGTTGTTGGATGAGTTACTGGTTTTGTCCTGGGGAGAGCACCAGTCACGGTGAGTTACTCTGTGATAGTGTAGTTGGGCCCTGGATAAAAAGGTAGAATGTTAGCTAAGAATAACTTTATATGTGTTTTGAAGGACTTTATCTTCTGCTTTACACTCGATAGTCCTGAAAAGTTTTCTGCTTGGAAGAATGTCTTCTGCTGTGAACCAAGTTGCAAATATGTGTAATCTAAAACTTGTAATTTCAGTAATTGTGATAATCCCTTTGCTGTGTGAGAGTAGTCTTCACATCACCAGATTTTATTTCTGAAGCAACTGTTATGTCGTCTTTGTACTCTTCTTAAGTTTCTTAAATTTCATTACTAGAAAATTAATTCAGCAAGGTTGCTAGCAAACTAAACCAGCATCCCTTCATCGTCGTGATTCCTACTCTTGACCTGTATATTGTTTCATCTGAAGGATATTGTGTTCCCCTACGTAGATTTTCATGTTGCAAAAATTTGAGTATCTTCCCATCTTCTTGATTTAGCAGTTGACTTAACATTTAAACTAATTCTTTTTTTTTTCCCCTGTTAATATTGATAGCATGTTAAAATGTGGAGCTATTGATGTAGTCTGAAATAACTTACTTCTTCCAACTTGTTTCTTAGAATAGTTGATATTTATTAGCTAAGTAGAGCAGCAATGTGAGGGTGTAGAAGCGTGCTTCTAAGTGGACTTCTAGTAGTTGTGTATTTGGCCCTAGTTTATAAAAAATCCTCCAGAGTCTGATGCTCCAAACATACAAAGCTTGGTGGTTTCACAAAGACCCAACTAACTTGAAACAGGTAAGTTGCTGTTCAGACTGTGTTAGTGCCTTTAGCCTTTGACTCCCTTTGTTAATCTGTTGAAGATTACCATATTCAGATGATAATGTGCATTGTAACTTTGTACTCGGTTTCTGAAGTTCATTGTGTCAATACTTTGATCTGTTACTTACTTTCAATAGAAGAGGGAAAAGGGAGCTTTGAAAACAGTCTGATTCAGGACTTAAAAAATGTTACAGAAATAATACACTAGAGAGTTTTAATTTGAATTTGATTTTATTACAAGATAGATGTAAATCCATTAAATTTTCATAAACGTGAAGATAGTATGTTCTAAAAGGAAGTTACTAAAAAAATAGTGTTATTTCTGAGTTTTTTGATTGGTGTGGATCATTTATAATTAATCTGAAACTCCCATATAGCAAACTTCGATATAAGACAGAAATTTAGAATCAGTTTTTGAGAACAGATTATTTTAGCATATAATGCTCATAAATTGTGTATTTCATCTTTATGTGACTGACAGGAAGGCAAAATTAATCTCATCATTTAACTGGATTCTAACTTGTACCAACTGCTCAGCAACAGGAATTTTTAGTCCTCCAAACAGAATTAAAATGTAACGTTAACACATGAGCATTTATTCATCTGTAGTAGTAATTGTGTCTGCAACTTTGAGACCGTGTGGTGTGTGTTGCAATTCATTTGTCCTTTCTGCTCAATTTTTCTCTATTCAGAATTAGGTTTAGAAAATGGGAAGATAAATTAAGAACACGCCTGTGAATCTGTGTAATGCAAATAGAACATATATTTTTTAATACATGGTAGGTATTATCCTATGAGGATTTCTATATAAGGTTCATAGTATAATCAGAGAAGTGATAACCCGTTTGGCCAGTTGGTATATTAGGATGACCAGATGGTTTAGGAATGGCATATACCAAATATCATCTGTTAGCAGAATTTTCTGTAAATGTAAACTCTGAAGCTTGGTGCTTAAATGGCTAATGGGCCATAACAGTTACGTTATAGATGAGTTTTTAATGAGTTTTTTTCAACTTTTTAATTTTCAAATTGCTCTTGGTTTTGAAAGAGCATTATTTTTAGGGCCTGTGGATGGGGTCCTTGCTGTAGCTGTGTATGCCTGTTACCTTAAACCTTGATTTCCATGAATCTTTAGTTTATAGTGGCAGAAATTTGCCTACTGTTTGTGTTTGTAGCAGGAAATATTGGCTGGGAGCACCCAACTCGGTGAGTGAGTGATTTTGTGTGTGCTACAGTTCACTCATGTGTCCCACGATTGGGATTTGTTTTTCTGTGTCAGAGATTGAAAGAAAAGCTTTCTTGGTATAGGTTTCTGAAATTTGTTACAGTAGTGCTTGAATTTCTTTATCCCCAGGGTATGTTGTAAACTGTGTTCCTTTAGCAAGGTGTTGTGGTTTGTTTTTTTTTTTTTTTCCTGGGAAGTTAATAATTAGAATTGGATATAAGCTTTTACCTTTAGAATTGGATATAAGCTTTTACCTTCTTCATTTTCCTTTGAAAAGTTAAAAAAATTCATTAAGCAATTTGCACATAGAGATAAGTTGTAGAAACAGTGTCTACTGACTCTGTTATCAGCAGAATAAAAGTGACTTCATAGGTTTTTAGTTTTTTGGTTCTCTAGTAATTGTAAACAAGATGTTTTTCTGTTTATTTGACCTGTTGTATCCTATCTAGGTTAAATTATTAAAATGTTTTCTGGAACTAACTTGGAAATTCTTTTTAAATAATCTGTCTGGAGAACTGATTCTTAGTTCTGAGTGAACTATAGGAAGAACATTGTGTGGTTTGCAGTGACCTTGAACAAGTGTGAAACTCCAGGATCCAAGGGCCAGCTCAGCCATTGTCTCCCCTTTTCTGACCTGCTGACTACAAAACCTAGGGCACAGCTTGATGGCAATGGCTCTGTTGTGTAGATGGTCTCCATTTGCGAGGTGTTTTACAAGCAAATAATCTGAAAAAATTATCATTTCCTTCCAGAAAGTGTTAGAAAACACTTGCCAACTTTCTAAACTGGCTGTGCTGTATCATTGTGTGCTGAGTAGTCGTGTTGGTTCTCTGGGATTGACAGTGTTTGTTGTTGATGTTTAAACCACAGGTAGTGCCTCCCAAAGTGGTAATGGCGGGTACCAAATAGCTTAATCTGTTAATGCTCAACATTAAGTAAATCTCAGATATTGTATACTCAGAAGTGTGTCTGGCCTAATATTTGCATGTACTCATAAGGTGTTGTTTAGTAGAGCTCTCGGGTCATTGTCCCTGCTATGCACATGCTGAATTCTGCTTCCAGCAGCTGCATTGTCCTTATAGTTTACTTCTAATGAGTATTTATTTCTAATTTTCTTCTTCTGACCCTGACTAGACTGCTAGAAGTTGCTGTCCTCCAAACACCCAAGTGGCTGCTTTTTTCATCACTTTTTTCCAGAAATTGCAGTTGTTTGAATTCCAAACTGAATCCGGTCTGCTAGTGGGGGCTCCTTTTCTTCTTTGAAATAACATCTAGTGTTACATGAGAATCAAAAAAAGATACGATATAGAGAATAATGTACAGTGCTATATATTATTTTACTCTGTATTCTGTGGCTAGATAGTTCTTTATGTTATCCTTGCTATTGTTTACTGTCTAGTGACTGTTCCCTTGCCCTCACTAGGGATGGTCCTGGTGCGTACGGACGCTGGACAGCTCGTGATGGTGCCCCAGCAGGCTCTGGCACAGGCTCAGATGCAGGCTCAGGTGCAGACACAGGGACAGAGTCCTGCCAACATGTCACCCCGGCTTTCTGTGCCCACAGCTGGCCCTGTTTTTCGCTTGTCAACAGCTCAGGTGTGTCCAGCTTGATTTCACTTCGATGCATTATGTCTTACATGTTATTACTTACATGTTATTATGTTTCTGCAACTGTGCTTTCCTTCTCTTTTTGTTATGAAAACAGGAAATACTTATTCAAATGTAGTTTATTTTATGAGGCCTAGGATTTTTGTTTTTCTGTTTAGGGAGAAATTCTGCTTTAGAGAGTCTCTTAAGACTATGTGCAGATGGTGAGATGATGGGAGGCTCCAAACTCAATCTTAGTCTGAGCTGTGTATCACTGGTTTAATAAGTGCTCCTTGCTGCCCTGAATCAGAAGCACTGTGATATCCCAGCATGCTGAATTCCAGCATGCTGAATTCCAGGATAGCTAATTTCACTGGACTTTAGAAAAGAGAAAGCCAACCGACATTATATTCGAGGATTTGCAATGATATTTTAAAATAACTTTTTAAATATACTTTATTCAAAAGAAAGGTTTGATTCCTTTAATCCACCTCTGGGTGTGATCTGTCTGCACTGAAAGTTTTGTCTGTGTTGTGAGTACATTTCCTTTTTTCTAGGGATTGACAGGACAGAGTGCTTTCCTGTCCCAAGCTCTTCAGTGGAGTGTGTTGATTTCAACTTAGAGCTGATTTATTTTCGGGGGTGAATGTAATTTTTTTCTTTTTAATTCTCTGAAGGTTGCATTGATTTAAAAGTTTGTAGAGAGGTAGTTTAGCTTTGGGCCGTTTGGGGCTAGAGCTGAGCTATATTACTAAAATGTAGAGGCAGACATCTTTAATACAGGGCTGCTGTGCCATGGAAATAATAAGCAGAGTTTAAGGTAGTTTTGCCTAAGGTCTGTGTTTGCAGAAGTGATAAGTAATTCTGTGTGGAAAGATGAAAAAAGGTGCCTTTATAACTTTTTAGTTGCTGTAGAAGTTGCTTGAAATAACTTCAACAGGTATTTTCCAATATTTAACATATGATTACTGTCCCATTATAAACTTTATGTATAACCCCATATTTATAGTCTAAATGATTTTAAAGTTTAATTCAAAACTGAAAACAATGGTAAACATTTCAGAAGAGATGGAAGCTGGAATAAATTCAGAGAATTGAAAACAGTAACATGAGGCAATCTAAACCACAGAGTGGCCAACTAGAATGTTAGTTTTAGAAGTGAGTGTCACTAGAAAGACTCAATGGAATGTGTCTCAGGAAAGATAAATGAAAGCTTGGAAATACTTGGAAGAACTTTATGCTCTCATAAGAGAGGTAAGTGCAGTATTGGATGAAATTTGTTAAAGAACTTTGCAGAAAAGGCAGCAATTTAGTGTTTAAATTTGTGGTATCTGGAAGGATAAGACTTGTAGAAACCTTCAAAGAGAAATGTGTTCCAAGAAAAATAAACACAGAGATACTTGTATTCATTTACAGATTTTTTTTTTTTTTTTTTTTTACTAGTTTGATGACAACAAAATTGCAGCCAGTTCCTGACTTTGTACATCTGTCTTTGGTTGTTTGGGGCTTTCTTTGTGAATATGTACAATCACTTCTTTAGTAGTTACTGCAAGCACATACTCTAGCAATACATCCTGAGACAAGTTTGTCGTGTAAATGCAAAATAGAAGCTGTGTTCTGGGACTGTATCAAGAATGGGATCTAAGTCTGTTAAATGAGTTACTTTTAGCCGTTTCTCTTCCAAACGGTTAGTTTTTAATGTAACTAATTGCTATGGCCAGCATACCAAATTAAAATTCAGCATGGAAGCATTCATATTAATAAGTTGTTTGTAATTTGAAGGCTTCTGAGGAATAACCTTTATTGCACATGGAACCTTAGGAAATACGCAGAAATGTCAGCAGACCCCCTGCTTGGCTCTGGGTTCAGTCTGGAGTTTGGATCCCAAAGTCAGCCTTAAGATGTGTGCCCAGCAAATGCTGATCATGTTGGCCTTGGGCAGTTGTTCCCTACTTGTATCAAGCAGTTAATGTTGCAGAAGTATAATCTGACTTGATGGGTTTATATAAAAATGAAACCATGGGGATACTGTGTGTTCAGGTGTTTGTAGTCAGCTGAAATCTGGAGGAGTTCAGGTATTAGGAAGTTGTAATTGTTTTTGTACAGTGTTCTGCCCAGATAAGTACCCCACTGCACCGTAGATATTCCTTTACACTACCTAGTGCCAACACGCTGGTTCAGAAAAGAGGAAGCCAGCAAGGCCTTATGAATGTTAAATATTTTGCCAGATGCAAAAATTTGATTATTTTAGTGTAGGGGGATTAGAATGATGGTATTGTAACTTATTGGGATTCATCTCCTTTGGCAGATCTTTGTGGTAGCAGCCCAAACTCTACTGCATCATTTCTGTATTTGTTGTAATTAACGGGGTTAAGAAATAATTAATATTGCCCTTGGGAAATTCACATTGAACTTCCCTAACTCTGCATTTGATCTGCAGAGTCTTCTTTCATTGTGACATGCTTACATGTTATATATGTTTGACACTAGTGTGTGCTTTAAAAATTGTGGTTGACAGCCTTTTAAAGCAAGAGTGTAAAGGTGTATCTAATCACAACTAGATTATTTGTTTGGTTAGGTGGATGGTTTATAACCAGAGACTGTTCATTGGTTTTCCAGAAGAAATGTTTGATAATAAGTATAATGCTCACATTTTAGAAATGTCAGTTATTTGTTTGCGTAGTCATTGTAATTAGTCAATTCAGAGATCAAGTTCTAAAATAAAGGCAATTGTGTGTACTGAAAAATATTTTCTTCAGGTAGTTTTTAATTAAGCTGTTTTCTTTCAGGATCTCTTTTTGGTGTGTCAGAAAGCTGAATCCAGTGAATTAAAATTTTCAGAATAAGCTTAAAATTAGTAAAAAATGATGTCCTAGGTTGTTATGTATATAACAAGGTTTATATGTACATAAAATTCAAGAGTTGTGCTGTCCAGTGTGACTGAAGCACAGGAAAATTCTGGTGCCATTAGCTCAGGACAGACTGAATATAAACATTTATTTTGCCTAAGTCTTGCAAAGTGTTTTGTGAGATAGATGAACATGGTAGGCCTATGGAGTTTTAACTTTTCTCTCTGATGTTAGTGGGATGGTTGGTATTTTACTGTGCAGAGCTCAACTTTATTACTGTATCTTTATTCAGTTATTTCAGGATAGCTTTATTTGGATTAAAATGCAGGGTGTTTTAAATGTGTAGCACTTAGCATTGTACTTTAGTCACTGAGTTTGTTTTACCCTACTTATACCTATGTAGAAAGTCAGCACAGGCGGAAATTTGCAGTCTGCCTTAGGGATCCTAGGAAATAATATCTTAAGAAGAACATAAACTAGGAAAGACATGGCTTTCATACATTTTGGGTGTTACGGTTGCTGTTCTGCAGATTGTCCTAATTTTTAGCTTGTGTCAGGTGTCACAAGTTACTCAGCTAAGTGTTTGTTTTCAGTGTTCATTTATATATACACTTTAAATAAATATTGTGATGAGAGGGTTTGTTGTGAGCCATACAGCTAGATGTAAAACACAGCATATTAAATAACATGACAAAGAAATTGCAAAAGATGACAGTTACTTTTGGCAGCTCATTAAGGAGTGCTGAAAGTGCTAACTGGAGACATAAAATGGATTTTGAATTACTTTTTTTAAAACTAGAAGAAAGTATATTAAAAACTACCCAAGTGTTCATCTAAATTTGAAAGCTCTTCGGTTCTCTCACCTTGACAACTATGTAATTGTAATTTCTCCACTCTCAAAAAAGGAGGGGAAATTAAGGCAATACTTAAAACGTTCTGAAATAAGATCTGCTTGGTTGATGCATACAGACCTGTTCAGATTCTGAACCACTTCTGCAGCCTGGCACTGCAGAAAGATTTTTCTTTCCATATCCCAGGGCCATAATTTGCTAGATCTTCTTCCAGATGTTCTGGAGGAAAATGAACCAGGTTTCCCCTGAAAATTCCTCTAGCTTCAGCAACTGGGCTGATATCCAGGACAGTATGTGAGGAAGGAGGCACCTTTCTCTGGGAACAATGGAAGTTGCTGAGAAAGGAAAGCGTAATGTGTTTCCCTTAAGGACTTTGTATAAGGGCTTAAGTAAAGGCTTTTTTTTAAAGACAGTGGCTTTATCCTCACATGTTCCATTGTTGGAGGTTCAGAAGTCAAATACCTGTATACAGTAATATGTACCTTTGTAGGGAATTGATAGAGCCAACTCTCTTCCCTTCCCAAGTTTAAAAAACTATGTATTTGGATTACAGTGCCAAACACAAGAGTTCAGAAAGATTAGGATACCTAACTTCCTGTACATCCTGCATTGCTGTCTCCTGTGGGTGTGCAGTGAATTCCAGTCTTCCCATGATGAATGCTTCAGCTGGGCAGTCAAGGCACAAAGTTGAGTTGCACAGTAGACTTAAAGCTGATGTTTCTTTCTCTTTTAGTGCTTGGATTTGCTAGTTAAATTAATTGATTTCTGCTGCTTGTAGTATTTTGTCTTGTTTTGTGTAGCTTTCAGGAGTAGAGGCAGATGTACAGCTTTGGATATGCTTTTGTGTTCGGTTCTTAGGAGAGGAGAGGCAAATCCATTTTGAAAGGAAGACTTGAGTTCTTCTTGACTCTTTGGTGGGGTAATCTGATGAACATTTAGTTATGCACCTCTGAATTGCTGCTGTGTAAAGCATGAATAAAATCTGACTGTTTCCATTCTTAGTGGAATTCTGGAAAACTGGCAAGAGAGGTTAGGCATGTACCTCGTACGGAGGGATCAGTTTAAGCATAACTCGAAGGTGCTGAAGCATGGGTAGCTGTCCCAGAAGGATGGACAGTTCCTGCAGCACAGTCAACACAGAGGAGCAGTGAAATGGAGGCAGTCGAAAGAATCAAGAGGCTGAAAGTAACAACAGTACAGAGAGAGCAGTGGTTGAGAGAAGTACCTGCAATAAAAAGGTGTATTCGATATTTTAATGATCTTTTCCATTTACAGTCTTTCTGGTTTCTTTAAATTATTCAAGAGAACATGAGTAAGTGTAATTGTACCATATAACAGTTTTAATTTAGTTCAAACTACAAGATTGTGTAGGACTGTAATGGGGACATTAATGCCTGGACTCATTGACCTTTGAGGCTTTTTCCAACCTAAATGAATCTCCAATTCTGTGGTATTATCTATGCCTAACTGTAGTTTTTCTACAGTGTTTTGTTCTGTTTAGAGAAAAATAACAAAATATTTAGGTATATTAAAAATATTTTTCATATCAGTGCAGCTACAAGAGGCTTTTTTTTTAATATTGGTATCTCAGGGTTTATATGGAAGTACTTGGTCTTCTGTGAGTATTATAATGATCTTTTGATGCATTAAAAAGTGCAAGCTTGCTGTACTGTGAAAGTGATAATATGCTTCTTTTGAAAAACGTGTCTAATGAAATAAAATTTTGGGTGTTTTGATTTAATGTGTGTAATTTTAATTTAACTGTTTTCTTTTTGTGGTTTTAGTTTCCTTTTGCTTTTTGGTTGGTATTAATTTTAGCTGAATATTAATAAAGTTTTAATGTTGCCAAAATTTTATTGGCTGTAGAACATTAGTTAAGGTATAGGATTTTTAGGAAACAAGCCATTATTTGTTGGAAATTAAATTGATCTTAGAAGAATCCTGCTCTAGATTCTTGTACTGTGAGCAGCTCAAATAGTATGGATTCACTTGCATTACTATATTCTTCAGAGATAATAAATTCAGAAGTCTTTTAAAACTGGTTATTAGATTGCATTAAATTTTTGCCTCCCTATCTTATTTTGAATCTTAGACTTGTGAAATTGTGAAAAATAGGGAGGTGCTGCCATCTAGTTTTCCTTTGCTGTGTTTCTTTTGTTTATCTGCATTTTTCATTTGTACAGTTTGTGGCTTTTCATGCCTCTGATAAATTTTGTTCACTGGCTTTCAGTATCCTTATACCCAGGTGGGCTTACATGCATAACCAAATAGCAAAAAATAAGTTGCTTATTGCAAATTATTTTAATTAAAATTATTTTATATTTGTTACAAAATTAAAGTGCTCCCATCAACTAAGAATATAAAGTGAATATCATACAGGAAATGTTGGCCTAGCGCATAATATTTTATTTTGGGATATCTGTTGTTGGAACTTCAAAGCAGGTGAAATCGTGTATATTGGAATTTTCACAGGACTGCTGCTGAAAATGGATTTGGCTTCACAGTTTACTAATGTTTTTGTTTCAAGTTTGATTCAAAGTGTGTTTTCCTGTATTAAGTTTCTTTGTATGTTTTTAGTGGTCAGAAAAGGTAGTTATGTGTGAAATTTGATGGTTTAGATATTTAGGCACATAAGTGGGCTACTTAACAGTCCTGCTGCCACCAAGATGATCAGCAATCATTTGCGTTTTGTTTTCATTGTCTAAACAGTCTGATATGTGTATATATATATTTTTTTAAGGAAAGTGACTGTTTTTTCTAGCTTTATTTTTTCTTGCTCTAGGCATTTTTCGAACTTCTACTCTTAGGGATTTGAAGTTTATATCATGACCTCTAAGGTTTTACTTTCTGTGTTTCAATACTCACTTTCTGTTAAGTTTCACTTTACTATCTGTTTTTAAAATGAAAAGTTTTTTGAGGGATGCCAAGTGCTACATCCCCTGCTCTGGCTGTGGCTGTGTTGCTGCTGTGAATCACACTCTGTGGAGCAGCAACAGCTCAGTCTGTGCCCTCACTGTGGTGCTGAGGGCAGTTCTAAGCTTGGCTGGTGGTTCATGAGCTGCTCTTCTTGCTAAAGCAGAGCCTTTCAAATCTGAGATAATTCTGGTTATAGATGATGCCTGTGTTTTCAGCATTGTTTTTATTTTTATGGCAGCTTTGGTAATTTTTTTCTCATATATTATTACTGATTTTTGTTTTCCTTACAGTTTTTCATATCCCGCTTTTCTGGAAAATGCTTGTTTTACTCTGCAGAAATTTTAAGCAAATAGATATATCTTTTTTGTTGCTAAGGTGTACTGCCATTATCTTCAAATAAGCTATTCCATATTACTTCTTTTGTATAGATGTTTTTTGGACTTCTTTGCAATATTCTGGAGAATACATTTGTGGTAGGAGGGCAGGTGGGTTGGGAGGTCAGAGAGAATAAGAAATGTGTGGTCTTTACTGTGCTTTAACCACAAAACTGTTTTCTCTCATGATGAGTGGTTATTTTCTGTATAAGTAGACAATAAGCTTTCGGTACTTACAAATTGTACTGTTTACATTTTTATAGCATTAACACAGCTCTAAAACTTAGAAAACACTCAAATGTTAGTAAGGCTGTAAATTTAAACATGCAGAGATTATGAAATGCTATAAAGAATGTTCCTGACTAGTGTCAATGTGGCTCCCATGCCACATATGCACTATGCTGCTTGACCACACACTACTGTTATATTTAATTTCTACAGTGTGTAGGCTGGACAGTCATAATTAATGAAGAATTATATAATATTTTTTTTCCTCCACTGTTTCATGGGTTGCTTCAGGCTTACTTGCTGCCCCCCTCTGCAGTGGGAATTAATAACCAAGCAGGTTTTTTTGTGAAGCTTATCCCTATAACAACTTTCCCAACAATGCAGTTAAGGGGATTACTAGCCTCCTTTTATATGTAGGAAATGGAGCCTAATTGTCTCTATTTTAAGTATTAAATGAAAATCCTTGTTAATTTATTGTGTTCAGTTTGACTTAATTTCTTTCAGGTCCAGCCATGGCCACTGCTGGTCACAAACTCCAGGTTTCAAGTTGGGCACTCATACTGCGTAGAAGTATTGATTACAATGGACTATCTGTATTTGCAGGCAGCACTAGGCACTTGAGGCAGGAGTAGAATCCAACTATAGTGCCAAAATTTAGCTGGGTTTGTTCACCAGATATTTTGGAGGAAAGCTGGTGGTTGCAGAAGGACCAATCACTTCACCAGGGTATGAGAAAGTACTTTGATAAGTATTCGCTTCAGCAATAGCTGTTTTGGACTTAGAACCCCTGGTTTGTGAATGTTTTCTCTGGTGGCCCCACACTCCTCTGCCTGTCCTGTGTTGCTCCCAGTCCTGTCTCTTCCTGCCCTGTTGTGCCAAAAGGGACATTGTGCACATGAGGAACAGAGCAACGTCTCCCTGCATTGGGTTCTGATGCTCCACAGTGATACTGTGGTGGCAGTGAATGCTCTGCCTCTGTTGTCTGACCTACTAGAGATTCTGCTCCCAGTCATTTTCTGGAATTGTGTGTAAATGTCCAGCTTTTAAAGGGATAATATTATGGGTCAATTTTGCTGTACTTTTACCAGGCTGAAAAAAAAAAAATCAAGTCTGACAAATTGCTCTGCATCTGAAAGTCAAGTGCCTCTTGCATATGAACTGTAACCAAAGGAATTGAGAGGTAGTTAGTAAATATGTGAAGTTTCTCCATGAACTCCTCAGAAGTTTATGTCTCGGGAAGCAGACTTTGCTAATGGGGAGTGTTATGATGGATTAATAGCAGTTAGGGCTACAGCTGTGCCTGTAGTAGAGGTTGTATGAGTTACTAAAAAATTATGTGGTAGTTGACCCTGGCTGGAGACTAGGTGCCCACCAGAGCCTCGCCATCCCTGCCCTCCCCAGCTGGATGAGGATTGAAAATGTAAGGAAAGGCTCATGAGTCACGAAAAGGGCAGGGAGAGATGAGAGATCCCTTACTGGTTACTGACACAGCAAAACAGTCTCGACTGGGGGGAATTAATTTATTACAGATCAAATCAGAGTAGGATAATGAGAAATAAAAACTAAATCTTAAAGCATTTTTTCCTCACCCCTCCTTTCTTCCTGGGCTTAACTTTATTCCCAGCTTCTCTGTCTCCTCCCCTGAGGGGTGCAGGAGGCTGGGGAATGGGGGCTGTGCTCAGCTCATCCCAGGTTGTTCCTGCTGCTCCTTCCTGCTCAGGACTCCTCACACTCTTCCCGTGCTCTCGTGTAGAAGAATGGGAGCTGCTCTAGTGTAGGATCCCTGCCACAGGAGGGGAGACAGTGAACTCCATGAACCTCTCCAGCCTGAGAGCTTCCTGTGGGCTGCAGTCCTTCATCAGCTGCTCCAGCCTGGATCCCTTGCCATGGGGTGCAGTCAGTCCTTCAGGAGCTGCTCCAGCCTGGATCCCTGTGGGGTCACAGGTCCTGCCAGCAAACCTGTTCCAGCATGGGCTCCTCTCTCCACAAGGCCACAGGTCCTGCCAGGAGCTGCTCCAGTGTGGAGTTCCCTGGGGTCACAGCCCCCTTCAGGCCCCCCTGCTCCAGTGTGGGGCCCTCCAGGGGCTGCAGGGGGATCTCTGATCCACCCAGGACCCCCATGGGCTGCAGGAGCACAGCTGCCTCTGCATGGGCTGCACCCCAGGCTCAGGGCAATCTCAGCTCCAGCCCCTGGAGCAGCTGCTGCTCCTCCTGCCCTGCGCTGGGGGTCTGCAGAGCTGCTCCTCCCACCCAGCTGCAATTCCATGGGGATTTTCTCCCCCTTCCTAAACGTTCCCCAGAGGTGCTGCCACTGTCACTGATGGGCACAGCCTTGGCCAGGCTGGGTCAATCCTGGAACCAGCTGGAATTGGCTCTGCTGGACACCAGAGAAGCTTCTGGCAGCTTCTCACAGATGCCACCCCACCACCAAAACCTGGCCACGCCACTCCAGTACAGGTGAGCTCCCAGATTTGACCTTTAGCTTATGCTTCTGCCAGTGTCTGCAATCCCACTTGAGTTTTTTCTTTGTTAAACACTGTTTTTGATTGCTTGAAGCATCTCAGATGGCATCTTAGCATGGCCTATTGTGTTTATAAGAAGTCTTCCTGATTAATGATTAGAAATAAAATTGAATTTTATTTCAGGTTTTGCAAATTTAAATCTAAGCTTAAAGATCTCATTGAAATTGAGTTTTGCATAACACTTAGTAAAGCCATGTATTGGAAGATGTCAAGAGGTGGCACCATGTGTATCATGAGAAACTTGGCCCTGCTTTTGTATTAGTGTTTGTTCAAATGCTGTTGGGGTGTTTTCTTCCTTTTGTGGTTGAGAGTGGCCAAGTTTATTGACAGGAATGATCATGAAAAATATATGGAACTTACTTGTTAGAAGTGAGCTCTCCTGCCCTGTAGAGCAGAGCCTGTGCTGCTGGTACCTGGAGTGTTGGTCAGTAGATGGTTCTATAATACAAAATACAAGTGGATCACAAACCTGTTCCCAAGGATTTACATACTAACCTGTGGCAGTTTAAGTTGTCTTCATTTGATAAAGTTGTGAATATGCAGTGCAGTCCCTAAAACTGATACAGTCCTGCCTTGGCAGTGACAAATAATCCTTGATACTTTGACTGCCTTCTCCATGTTCAAGTGACTTGCTTTTTCAAATGCAGCCTTGTGCATTCTTTGAAGTACTGAGGCAGCTTGTTTGTGCACAGCAGGTACAATGGATTCTCTCCCAAGCTTTGCCTCTCTGTTCATTTGCCCAGAACTTCTGGGGAGACAGAAAGTGGAGATGTTATTTAGGGAGTGAATTTACGGGACACAGAGTATTTCTTCCCTGTGAACAATATGCTCTGACAGCCTGTGTGGAAGTGGCTTACTGCACCCTGAAATTGGAGTTGCTTGTGTTACCTGTGTGACTTGGGCAGGCAGAAAAAACCTTGGGACGCCCCCAGGCTGTTCCTTCTGAAATCCTCCTTTCCTTGGTAGCCTTGTGCTCTGTGTTTCTGACCAGTGTGGACAGAGCCAGCTCAGGTCTGTGCATGTACATCCTCCAGTGTCCCCATGGACATCAGTAGCAGGTTAGTTACTGTGTTTATTCTTGGTTTAGTTCCCTGCCTGTTAATGTCTGAGTACAGGGCAAAAGTCTCTTTAAGGTTGCTTCTGTGTATTTAGGGAATGTAAAAACATCTGATTTATCTAATAAAAAATAGTTACATTTGAAATTGTATTTCTTTTTAACTCTCCTGGTAATTTCAGTATTTAACAGCATCATGCCAAACCGCAGCAGTTTTTTCTTACGGAACATGATAAATTCTTTTAGCTTCTTCCAGTAGGAACTTGACGCATTGGGTTATGATTTTTTAAAAAATAATGTTGATAATTTTTGTTTTCTTTTTGACGTATTTCTCATGAGATCTGTTTACAAGTTTTCTTTCATAGAAAACACAGCTTTTTGTTTCTAAATAATTTTTACCAGTTCTTGAAGTGTTTGTGTTGGGAATCCTTAGAGTATCTTCTGGCAACTTGCAGCTGTTGTTTGAAGATCATTTGTTATGTTTTCATCCCCTCATTTCATACTTACCTTTTTAACCCTTCTGAGTTTTGGAACCACATTAATAAACTATTGCATTACCTTGTGTATAGTTCTCTGGTGGTGAGGTTTCTTCTTCATATCCAACGTTAGTAGATTTTACTGCCATTTTCTAACAAAGGCTTTTGTTGCTACTGATTTTTAAAACCAAGGGTGAATTTAATCTTCAGAGTTCACAGTTTGTTGCTGTGGTCTGGCACATTGGAACACATTCTTAGTTGAATGATATAATGGTAGTGAAAATTTTTTACTTATGTGTAGTTTTATTTTCAAGTATGTTCCTGTGGTGAATCATGAGCATTTATTAGCTGAGAAGAATTCTCTAGCTTGAAGTCTTGCTATGTATTTGTGGATTTCTGGCTGCAGATCTTGCCTGGCACCAAGTAGGTGCCAGAAGTGCCCCTGGTTTTCTGCTTGTTTCCTAAATCCTCACCTCTGGAAGCACAGACTGATAAGGGGGCAGATATCACAGGCATGCTGCGTTTTTAGGCTGGAAACTGATTATAAGCAAGTGAACAAGATACGCAATATTTATGTTTTAAATGCAAATACTCATCAGGTAGATATAATTTCATTCAACCAGTGTTTTAAAATAAAACAATTGGTCATTTTTATAATGGAGAAAAGAGGTGTAGGGTATTTAAAACAGAAAAAGCTTATATGGTCCTTCTTCCAAAAAACCAGACAATTCTGCCTCTTCGTGATGATACTGTTTATTGTCTTTAGGCTGTCTCAGGATGGAAGGCATCCCTAGTCAAGATTTTAAAAATCTTGAAAGCCATACTAACAAAAAAAGGGGTTTGTTCAGATGTCAGGTAGATTTATTTGATTTGTTTTCTTTCCTCCTTTTTTTTCCCCAAGTACAGAAGATTGATATCCAGTAGATGATGTTGCTGGACTGATTTGTAAGAAGTGCTTGGGGCTTTGAATGCCTGCCTGGGCTTCTGTTCCTTTTAGAGATATCTTAGAGTACACTGGATGTTCTTTGAAGAAGTATTTTATGTAGGTTTAAAAGACAATGTAAGAATCCAAAATAAGCAGTTCTTTATAAAAATACTAATTTTAGAGAGATAGAAATTAAAATGTAAATAAAGGAAAACTAGTTTTATCATGTGAGAAGCAATATCAGCCATGATTTATTACTCCATCCACTTAGAAAATTTGTCTTTCCCAAGTATGTGAATGCAAATATTAATAAATGCAAGTTGTAAGACACAGTGTGGCCTTCATTTTTAGTAGTGAATGGTTCTCAGTTTGTCATCGTTGCCATATTGTGTGATATATTTCTTTTATGATAGTATTTACATTCCTGCAAAATTAAATAACAGCTTTGCTGGAAACAGTTTTTAATTCCTAAATCTCGTCCTTTTGTATGATGGCAAGAGATTTCAGTCCTGCAGTGAGAGTAAATCACAAAATAAGTAACGTGTTTGCTGAATGAGAGAAATTTCCTGAGCTGTCGGATGTGCTACTGACTGAAAGGCTGTAGGCCAGTTATTTTCCTTTGTCTGCACTTCACATTGCAGTTGCTGTCTGCAGAGGTACAGAGCGGGTGTTCTATGGCAAAGGTTCTCCCCATGCTTAGATTTCACTTCTGTGCAAGTTAGTTTCTGTGTAATTCAGTCTGAAATGATCCTAAGAATATTTTTCTGCCTTCTAAATTTTCTGTTCATATTAATTTTCATAAAGAAAAAGCTCTAGAACAGGCCAGTGAATATCAAGAGGACCAGTATGTGTCACTGGCAGTGATAAATTCAAATATTGATGAATACTGACACATAACTATTACAGCTGAATTAATGCATCAAGGTAACGTCATTTTTTTTGCAGGTCACATTTGTTTTTTCTAACCTTTTCCATATAGCTGTATGAATAATAACCTTTAGCAGAAATATTGCAAGTCTGTCATGGAACATGAGAACCCTAATTTTCACAGTATTTGTGAATATATATATATTTAGGAGCACATTACTAGGTGTGATTTTTTTTTTTTCACTATTAACGATTATTCTTGTAATCACTATTGTTAAAAAGCCTTGGAGATCAAGTTACTAAGGAAGAAAAGAAATGCTTGTTTTTCCTTTATTAGCAGCCAACGTCCGTGGCCACGTCCAGCGTCCGCCTGGGGCTCCCTGTGCAGAGCAAGGTGGTGCCATCGACAGCAGCGCCCGTCAGTGCCGCGGCCACGCTGCCAGGAGGGGCTGTGCTGGCACACAGCACGGTGAGCCTGGGCTGGGGAAACAGCGCTTGTGCTTGGTGTGTGGCCAGGGACTCCAGTGCTAGGACAAGGAGGAAAGGCTTCAGACTCAGAGGGGAGATTTAGGTCAGATACATGGAAGCAATTGTTCCCTGGCAGGGTGGGCAGGCCCTGGCACAGGGTGCCCAGAGAAGCTGTGGCTGCCCCTGGATCCCTGGCAGTGTTCAAGGCCAGCTTGGACATTGGGGCTTGGAGCAACCTGGGATAGTGGAAGGTGTCCCTGCCCATGGCAGGGGATGGAACTGGATGAGATTTAAGGTCCCTTCCAACCCCAACCATTCTATGATTTTATGATTTGCATGGTTTTTTGAAAGTGAATTTTAGTGCTCATATCTTTTATTGCAAATGTAGTCCCAGAAATTAGTGATGAATGTGGAGTCAGACTGTGTTATGTAGGTGATGAGTGACAGCCTAGATCTTACTTTCTACTGTTTCCTAGATGATACCAAATTTGAGGGTAATTTATTTTCTTTAAAGTAAAAGCTCCAATCAGCTGGAGTGATAAATACTGTTGCAGAAGTAGATGTGCTGTGCTGGTTTTGTCCCTGTTGAGGGCTGTGGTGTATGCTGTGTGTCGCTGGAAACAAGCTTTTCCTTTCAAGAATTTTATGGTTGAATAAAAGAGCTAAAAGAAGATAATTACCTGTTTTTTAAATATAAAATTTTAATAGGTATCAGTAGCTACGACGAGTGCTCAAAATTTGTTCAAGACAACAGTAGCAACTGGAACTTCAGCTTCTCAGCAGCCTGCAGTGATCACTGGTGGACAGAGCCAAGGCTCAGCCCAGCCCCAAGGTCAGCCTCGGCTGCCACTCCCCCCTCACACAGCAGCACAGGTCCCAGCACAGCCCCTGGTCATACCCAGCTCCCCTGTGCCTGGAACTACGGTTGTATCACAGGCAAGTTGGAAAATACTGGAAACATTGTTTTCTTGGTACCTTCTGAACTTCTTGGGTCTATTCAGAAGCAGGAAGAGCTTGTTCTTCATGCAAGCGTGTATCCCCTCATGGAACAAGTACTTGACAAACAGCAGAACCCTTCCCCTGGTTTGATCTAAATGGGATACAAATTCTGAGAGGAAGAACACTGTGGTCAGCTTTCCTCCTCCTGCCACGTGTGTGTCACTGATGAAAAAACTATTCTGTTCCTGTAGACACAACAGTCAGGCCTTCAGTCTATGGACTTCCTTATTTTCTGTTGCTGGGCTTCAAAACTATGGTTACACTGAAGTGTGGCGTTTCTGTTTCTTGGAGCAATTACACTACGTAAAAATAAAGGCTTGTTTTACTACTAATGAAAAAAGGATTAGATGCGATGATGTTTGAAGACTTATTTCTAATTTGATTTTACTGCTGTAGCTACTTTGTACAAAAACATACTAAATCAATAATTTAACAAATTAAGATAGCTTGGGGAATGTTTGTACATTGTGCATTGGGCATCTCAAAGAGGAATGCATCTCCAGCAAATCGTTGTGTTACTCCTCATATTTAAGGTTATTTGTACCGAAGCAGGCTGTAAAAGATAAAATATTTTTCTTTCATTGATTTGTGTTGTTGTTGTTGTTCATGAGCTATGATGTCCAGTTATGTAAAGAAGAGGTCTCAGGTAACAATCAGCAACAGCAAAACAGCTACAGATGTATTTCATATGTTGTGTCTGAATTAGAAAAATTTCATCATTTTCCTTATTTATAGTGGTCAGAGCATGCGTTGATTGTAATGGAAAAATAGCATGGAGCTGAAAATTGTTTTCCTTGGCTTTTGCAGGAAATGCAAGAGAATGTGAAAAAATGCAAAAACTTTTTAGCTACTCTGATAAAACTTGCTTCTCATAATTCACCATCTCCAGAAACGTCGCGCAATGTGAAAGCTCTGGTTCAAGATTTGTTGGTAAATATTTACTTAACTTTTATTTTGTCCATTATCTATTGGGCTTGTTATTTATGGGTGCTGAAAACTATTGCTTTGATATTAACCATTCTTTTGGCTCTGTGAAAGTGAAAGGAGTTGAGCTACCTCTAAATGCAGTATTCTGTATGTTCCATATATTGAAAAATCTGTTAAAGGTAGACTTTCTCCTGGTGTTTGAAAGGGGAAATGCAGCAAGGTGTTTAGTAGGCAGTTGTCAAAGCTACTCTTGTTTTGATGGGTTATATTTTGCTTGTTCCTTTAGTAAAACAGTAAAGTATGGGATTTTTCCTTGAGGATTCATTAAGTTTCTTTTCTGAAATAACAAGAAGCTCTTGTTTTAAGCACAGAACAACTGTAGATACATGCCTTCACAACATGGTTTAGGGTTTCTAGGACTGAAGAAAAAGTATTTTCCTGAGCTGCTGATTTTCAGCTGCTCTGCAGACAGGTGCCCCTGCATGGAGCTTTAGTGACATGGGGATTTCCAGAGGCAAAGCTGTGTTAGAGTCCTTGGACCCAGAAAAGGTAGGACTTGCTGCAGTCTCCAGTGCAACAGGTGTTGCAGTGAATTGTATAAATCAGCTGCAGACAGATATTATTGAGGAGCTGGGAAAATGGTCAAGTGTCTTTAATGAAACATAATATAGTCTGTGAAGAACTTGGATTTAAAAGTAGTTGCTATACATTTCTTTGAATTCATTGCCAGAGAAGCCTGTATATTTTAGACAAACCTAAGACGGTTTTCAAGTGTGAGCCATTCAACAATCACGTTCAGTGGTTCCAGTAAAAACTTGCTTTAACTTTTGCAAATTTGAAAAGAGTAGATAAGTAAGGGTTACTACTTACAGTATTTTAGACAAAGTAATGACACACATATATATTTATTGAAGCTTTGTTTTGGTTTGCTTTTTCTCTTGTTCTGTATCAGTCAGGGAGGTTAGTTAATGTTTTTATTACAACCTGGACTTGTAACTAATGATATTTTAGAAGTATCATAACATACACCCAAGTTAGGGGTTTCTTGAATTAACTACTAAATAAATGACTGATTATTTGTTTAATATAATTGTAAGTGTATATTTTGTGAATATACATACTAATGCATATAGGAGAAAATTTTATATCTACTTATAAGCATGTTTTTTATATACGCCCATGCTTTACCTATACAGTTTTATATATGCACATTCTACAGGTTAAATTATACCATCAAAATTGGGTTTGGAATTATTATAAAGACTGACAAGTCTTATAATAGTTTGTAAGGTTACTTCAACAACCTATTGTTGATTTCTTTTAATTTTAAAAAAGAAATCATTATGTGAATGTTAGCAAGAGAATGGAGTGCCAAAAGAGACTTGAGTGTTTCTGGGGCCTTGTTGTGATTTAAATTGTGCATCTCCAAGGGAATTCTCTGAATTTTGAGTGGCATGTTACACGTTTGAATTAATGCTTGACAGAAGGATCTTAGAGAGGAGTTAAGGGATTTCAGCTCTGAAAGGCCTTGATAAGGCAGCCTATTTAGGTAGAGAGGTATGTGTATATATTAGCTGGTAAAGAGGCAACCAAACAACTGAACTGAGTTGTTGATGCTTTTTTTTTCATCACCCTGAAGGATGCAAAGATTGATCCAGAAGAATTTACAGGCCGCCTTCAAACAGAACTCAAATCATCTCCTCAGCCATATCTTGTACCTTTCCTTAAGGTGAGTATTGTTTGGATAAATTTATAACAGTGCAAATTTCATTACACTGAGTCTTAGAATATCCTTTTAAAATGGTATTATCTTCACTGGTCCAGAGCAGAACTACTCTTCTCTTCTAAATGTTCCCCATTTCTGCCAAGATTTCCTTGGCTGGAAGTCCTGTGCAGGCCAGGCAGGTGCTGCGCGCAGCTTGTGTGGCCCTGGGCTGCTCCAACAGCCTGGGACAGTGGTGAGAAATAGGGATTTCCTATGAGAGGGAGACTTCGTGTGTTTGGGACCTTGGCTGAGTTTAAGAAAAAGGCATTTGTCGTCCAGAGCTGATCTGGAGTTCACAGCTCGATCTAGAATGCTGCAGTAATTAGATTAAAAAAATAAACAATTACTCCCTGGTTTGGAAACTATCCATTGTCTATTCTGTTGTGAGCCTTTACTTTTATAATAAATACACTTTCCTGTGGTAATAGGTAATTTTTTGTGAAGAATGAAAACATTCTCATTTCAAAGAGTCCTAAGTTATTTCTATGGAATGCTTCAAGTAATTTAATAAGCTGTTTCCATATTGTTTTTCTAATCTATGTTTGGGTCATTGATAACTTTCAATCCACATGTAGCACTGATTGTGAAAAGCTGAACTGGATACAGGTGTTGATTAGATAATCCAGCTTGTAATCTGGAACTAATCAACAGTAGAATTTCTGATTGGATACAAGATAGATGTATTGTTGGATCCTAAGTCAGTATATGTGGGGGTAAATTTAACTTTTAATTGGTTCTGTAAATTAGCTACAATAGCTTCCATATGCAGGATTGTATACAAACATACGAAGGGTGTTTATGTCCCAACAAAACCATAGATATGATTTTAGAAGCATTTTTGGTCTAGTTCAAAACGTCTGTTTAGGGCAGATTTCCTTTCTCTTCTCTTTCTGTGACTTTCCTTCAGAATTTTCTGCTTCTGTTTTTTCAAATTATCATGAGCTCTTGTTTGTGGCTTTTACTACAGTCACTTTTAGCATCCTGATAAGTTTTGATTTATTTTCATTCTTTGAAGTCCTTTCTGGACAACAGGCATTAAGTTTTTAAATCAATATTAGAAGTTTAGAAGGAGCTGTAGCTTGGACTAAACACTGTTGCATTCTACAGCTGCCTGGGGGAGCACTTCAAAAGAACACTTCTGCAACTTAAAAAGTAAAAAATTTGTTCACGAAGGTACAGTACAGCCTTTTAGAAGTACTTTTTTGTTAAAGTAGTGTGAACGTGGAACATGCAATAGTACACTTTTCTAATCCAGTCACAATACATTACTTCAGAACTAATACAATAAGCAATTACTGCTGTAGGGCATTGACAGTGAAATCATCTGGCTCACACTGGAGATGTGTCAGGAGGAGTAAATTGGTGCAGCTTGCTGCTTCTGGCATGCAGTGGGAATAGGGTTGTTTTATGGCTCTGCCTTTCCTGCTTCCATTTCTTGCTCTTCCAAAGACCTAAGATACAAGTTCTAGATAGTCTCAAGAAGAAGAGTGTTATGTTCTACTGCTACAGTGGAATTATAAGGGCTCATGAAAATCTATGTGGTTGCTAAATCCAAATTGAAAGCTTATTAAAAATGTAAACTGAACTTTCTCTTACAAACTGTGTTCTATCTTACTTCTATTTGATGAATAGGCAGTTAGTAAAATTGGAAAAAATTTGCATTCTTTTAATTATGTTTACAGCAAATTTCAAAATATTTTTTGCCAATCCGCTAAGTTTGACATTTCATAAACTTTCTTCTGTTTTTAGAAAAGTCTACCTGCACTGAGACAATCTTTACTGAATAGTCAACATTTGGTTTTGCAAGGACAGCCGTCTCAGCAGTCACTCCAACAAACCAAGCTCTCACAAGTTATACCTCAATCTGCCTCGGGAAGCATTTCCTCTGTTGTCACGACGCAGACAATAGGAATAAGGCAACCAAACAACATTTGCACAGTCTCTGTATCAAATACAGTGCAGCCTCCTCAGGTTAAGGTGGTACAGTCAAATCAGAGTTCTCAACTGGTAGGTACTGTAGTATAAAAGAGAATTCCTTAATTAACTATATAGCAGTTTTCAGTGTCACTTTTATTGCAGCTTGTTTGGGAAAGTTCTTTTTTGTTTGTATCATATTCTGTGATATGTAGCAGTACCTCATTTTCTGTCATTTCCCATGTGTGCTCAACCATTGCTTTAGATAAGATTATTAACATAAATTCAAGGAAGTGCACTCTTGGCTTTTTTGTCTGCAGTACAGTGATTGTTGTGTGAGCAGAGTGGAATTTGAGGGAGTTATAAATGTAGAACAGAAAGCTTTCCAAGATTTACAGGCAGGAGTATAATGTTGAGTATGTTGTTAGATATGCTGCTTTGCTTAGATTAGTCTGCATTAAAATTAACTCATTTTAAACTCTTCTAAACGTAGTTATAAAATCTTGGAGAAGAAGAACTGTGCTGTTTGAAAATAATGCCATTCTCTGTTACACACTGAACTGTATCTTTGTTGTGCATAATGAACTATTATGTGCTTAGATTCATTAATTTCAAAGGCACTGTTAGTAAGACAACTGTACAGCTAGGTAGTCACTGAGGGCATGGTGAATTTATCCTGCTTTTACCCAGGATCTTGTGTGCGTGTTTGCACTTGTAATTAAGATGTTAAGGATTCTTACAAGGCCTTGAGTTTATACAGGCGTTACCTGTGAGAGTTTCCTTGTGTGTGGTTTCAGTGTATGTGTGAGTGAAGTGCTTCACTTAGGTTTCAATTTCACTTACTTTCACTTAGGTCCCAGAACGTGTATCAAGTTGGTAACAATTTATATTATCAAGGTTGAGAAATGCATATGTGATAATGTAAAACATAACAGTGATCTATCCTTGAGTTTATAGGCTCTATAAAGCATATAAATAATTTGTAACGTTTGTAGAGAGAGAATATTTCTTTTGCTTTGATTTAAAAGTGGCAGTGCACAGTCTGAAAATACTTGAGCTGTGTCTTGAACCTTACAAATACTTTCTAGTGGTTAAATGACTAACTTTAAAATGAAATTAATATAATTTTATAATCCTTTATTGCGCGTAGTTTTAATGTGTAAGAACATCTTGGATGCTAAGATTTGACTTTGACTGTTGTAATACACACAAGACAGTTGGATGTTTTTCACTTTAATTCAGCTGCTTCAATGCAAGTCCAGTCACTTGCATTCTTTCTTTTTCTGAGATCGCTTCTCCCCACCCTGTCTGGATTATTGTATTAATTAGAAAAGTGTTCCTCACACTTTTTTTGACAGCTCTTTGATTTGTCCTTATTTCATGACTGAATGGACAATAGCTTTGGCTCTTGCAAGTAGAAGAGCAGGAACTGCTGGATAATTACAGGCAGTAGGCATAAAAATTACTCCCTGTCCCAGGGTAAGCAAATTTCTGCCAGCAGCTGACAGAGTACTTACAAGTAGAGATGTCCATGGCCAGTAAGCCTGACCTTATCTCATGCCACAATCTTAAAACTAACCTACTTGCCATGTAACATAGCTTTTTCCAGTATTGTGCAGCCCACCTTAAGTGCTCCTGTGCCCACTAGGGAGGTTACACTGCATCTTTTGAGAAACACTGACGTAGGACAGAAATGGGTAAGACCACAGGAATTCTTACTCTTTACAATTTTAGTTCTGGTGGATTATTTTCTGATTGGGATGAAGCCAGATTTCTGGGAGAGCCACATTCTGTCTCATGTCAATGGATACCCAAAGCAAGCAGTCGTGACATTAACCTGAGTGGAGATTAACGATGTGAAGAGCTTTTTTGGCATACCTGTGTCATAGGAGGACCTGAAAACTGCTCAAGTAACACTCTGGAGATTGATTTGATGGGCAAAAAAAGTTGGTTTTCTGTCTGTAAGGAGGTCACAGGTTTAGGGCTGAATTTTCATTTACTGGGTACATGAAATGACTGCTGCATTTTCAGAAGGTCACAAACTGTGCAGAACAAAACTATGCTTAACACTACTACTTTTCTGGAAAACACATAGGGAGAAGATATTAAAAATCATAATTTACAGGCTTTAATGTAAAACTGTCTTTTCATATTTGCATTAAATTTGTCATTAGTTAATAGAATCAAACCTTACATTAACCAGGTGTTTAATTACCCACAGAATAGTTCTATACAGACAAAAGCAGCATCAGACAGCAAGAGATGCTGCATCAAAAAATCTGAGCACTGCAACTATCAACTCAGGTGCCAAGCAGACAACGCAGCAGCAGCTCCGTATCACCCCAGTAATTGCTCCTAAGTATTGATTTTTTTTTTTTTTTTTTTTTGTTGTTGTTGTTGTTGTTGTGACAGTGATCACACTGTCACAGCTCCCAGTGCTCCCCGAAATCAGAGCACAGAAAGAGCTGCTGGCCATCTTGCCTTGGACTTGTCCAGAAGAGGAAGATTGCAGCTGGCTTGCCTGAGGGTGGCCAGCACTGATGGAGGAACTGGCTGAGCTCCAGGTTTTCCAAGCCTGAAGCTCATTGGAGAGAGTTCCAGCTGGCTTTGCAAACTGTCCAGCTGCAGAAGGGCAAGCCTGTTTTAGAATATAGATCTTTTCATACCAGCCAGTTTATGGTAGTCCAGTTTCTCTTAAAATGTGGAGGGTCTGTTAGCTGTTCCTTCCTTTGAGTTTTCTGGTTCTCAAAGGTGTCAGCTGTGGTGATGCTTTCTCCAGTTATATTGAGGTATCTTGCAACATGAAAATCCTGTCAGCATGCAGCATAGCTTACACAAAGGCTTTGAAATGTACAGTCTTAGTGGAGATGAAAGAGGAGACCTTTTCTTACCCGTTTTGTAAAGTACTGGGATCATGTTCCAAACTACGAAAAACAGTGCTTTATAAAGCTAGATTGTGCCACTTCTAGGCAGAGAAAAGGGGAATAATCTTAGCCTAATATTTTATTGATGAGACCCTAATGAGATAAGCTGGGAATCAATTTTTTAAATTGTTTTAAGTGCAATGTTCAAAGTTTGTCTAAATTGCCATTCTTAGAGTCCATGTGGTTTGTGTTGCCTTATATATGCAGACATTGTCTCTCTTGTTTTGGGTGTTAGAGCAAATAAAATTTGTACGAATAAGAGAGATGTTCTTTGTTAAATGTGTTGAGGTTCTAAGTAGATTGAGTAACAAAGGTGGATTAGCACTTTATGTATTGTGTTGGCACTGACTGCTTCATGAGGAAAAAGTACTGGAGGGTAAAACCAAGTATTAAATTTGAATGATAAAAAAACTCAGCAAGAAAATCAGTGATCCATCTTAATTAAAACAAATTTAATTATATACAAAACTGTATAAAGATTCATGGAGGTCTAGGATTAGGAGGGATGTATAGAAATACATCTGCACTGTTATTGCTGCACTAATTGGGCACAGTGTCCAGAGGGTAGACTGCCATATTCTAAGATATATTAGAAGACGATTTGCTCAAACATTCACTGACACTGTCCATGGAGTGTCACAGTGGTTGGAGTGTCTCAGAAGCTGAAATAGAGTAATGGAATTTGGAAAAGAAGATACCATAGCAGAATAAGAACTATGTTATATGGGGATGTTCTGCTTGGCTTTTTAATTCTCTGCTGAAGCTTTTTCTGGCATCACTTTTCTGTTCATGAATGATTGTAATTTGTACACATTTTAGGGAAATTTTAGGAAATCATTTTCTTTTTGTCTTGTCTGTGAGGCAACTTAGAAATGGAAGAGTAATAGATGTCTGTTTGGATGGAAGGAGTGTTTTCTATTAATGAACTAATAAAGATTTAGCCACTGACTTGGTATTTGGTGTGCAATAAAATTTAAATAAAAATGGCTGTTGAGTAGTAGATGTCTGGGATCCATTAACAGGAACAAAGCCTGTACTTGACAAATTGTATGCCTATTTGAAACACAGCGTAGTGGTTTTCTGAGTTGTTATCATGGACTTTATTTTCAGAATTTTGTGGGCTGTACCTTCATATAAGGAGAATATTGTCACTGATTGCTGTTTGGAAACCAATAACAAAAGGCCAGGCTTAAAAGGAAAGAGTCAGAGGAAAGCTTAAGAGAATTGTACAGATGTAACTTGGTCAAACACTGATTGAAAGGGAGAATAAAAGACCATTATTTTGGAGCAGACCAAGATGGTATAAATATGAATAACAGGATATAATTAAATGAAGTAGGATTTAGGTAGGATATGAAGGAATATATCCATAAAAGAGAGTATTAGATGGTAGATCAGGCTCCTGAAGACAGTGATGAAAAGGCCATAATTGAAAACACCCAAAAATAGACTATTTGACCATTGTAGGGAGACTTGTATAATAAATTGAGGAGCAGGGGGGACAAGTGATCTCATGGCTTCTGTTTTATTTTTCTTCATTGCTTTGTTGAAAACCTATAGTCAATGGAGTAATATTGTTGTCATATTAAAATTAAAATTTATGTGCTGAGTTTTAAAAAAGTCAATTTGTTTTATCTGGGAGGAAAAATAATTACTTATGCAGATTTTGAGGCGTCATTGAAAGAGTGTAGCTGCTTCTAATACAGTATGGTAAGCAATGGTAAATATGAATTCTAGGCCCATGAAAGCATGAACATTGTAAGTTAATGCTGCCAGATTACATGATAGCTGAGGTTTGATATGACATTTATCTTCAGGAGTGAGTAGACTGATAAATCACAAGTGGCATAGCCACAAGTGAGTTAGCAAGTGTTTACTCATGAGTGAAGATAAATGTCATATCAGACCACAGCCATTCTGAATTTTGTATGTTTGAGTGTCTTGTTTCTTCCTTCCACAATATTTTTTTTCAAACTTATTTGAGAGAAAAAAATGCTTGGTAAAGGTTATATTTTTCAAATTTATTTTTATTTTTCATTCTTTGCAGAAGCTCTTGTTTACTGTGTTTTTCTTTATTGTGGTATTTAGGTTTAGGCTTTTGATTCAGATGCTTTTGTTGCAAAGGGTGATTTATGTGAAATGAGCCAGGCTGGTTTTGCAGCCCTTGTCAACTAAAAGGGAAACAAGTAGGATGGAACCTCGTGCAGCTGCACTGGTCCAGGAGACCTGCAAAATCCTTTTTCCTCAGAAAATTGAGCAAAGAGTTCTAACCTAAATGTCCTAAAGGAATTTTTCTTTTAATGGTTTGTGGATAGTGGCTTTTATTTCATTTTGTATCCCTTGTGTAGGCATGAGAAAGACTGATAACTTCTGTTCTCTTTCTGCTTCTGTACGTTTTATGTGCTTTGGCTGGATTCTTTCTCAGTCTGTATTTGTTGGTTAATTGTGTTGTTAATTACTAGTCTGTGTTCACATCTGTAATTTGTTCTCTGTCCTGCAATAACTTACACAATATAAGATTCACACTTGTCATGGAATGATCATCACCTATTGGCTTGAGATTAGGACCAGAGAGAACCATTACTTTATTCTCACAGAGTTATCTAATCTACGCTTTTTGAAGAAAACCCTTAGAAAAAGAAAATAATATTTCAGGTGTCACCTCTTTGTTATTCTTGTTTTCAGTAGCGTGATTGTTATGTATCCTTTTTTTGTCTTCATGAGTCTGCTGCCATATGGAAGCACCTTTGTATAAATATCCTTTTTTTCACCTGTGAAAATAAGGTCAACTTTAGCAAAGCAACTTTAGAGTGGTGTCTGCAGTGTTCAGGAGGTCAGAGAAGGAACTGGTCTGGGAGAGCAGACAAATGGTGAATCAGTCAGTGTGAAGAGAGAGATGACAAGGGGAGAAGTGCAAAGATGAAAAGAGAGGGAGAATACTTTCTATTGTGAGAAATGTCTTACTTTGCAGAAAAATGTTATTTTATAGAAGAAAAATGGAGATAACTGTGCACGCATTGCACTTGAAGAAGCAGTGCCACGACTTTGCTACTTAAGTGTGTTCCTTGAAGAGCTCCAAAGTACAGCAATCGAAGACATGATTCTTCAACTTTTGACAGATAAATTGAAGAGGAGTAACTGGTATATGACAGTAGTTGCTATCTCAACACTGTCTTGATCATAATTTTGTTTGGTAATCTTGCCATTTTCTAAACTCTCTCAAATCCAGGCAATGACTAAATCACATTCCACCCTTTGTATTTTCTGTGCCTTTATTCTGTTGTTGTGCTTGCTGTCTTCAGAGTTGGAAGTAATGAAAATGCTTCCCTTTTTAGTGGAGGGGGAATGATGAACAGTTTCTGTAAGCTTTGAATACTTTAATATTCTCTCTTGTTACCTTCTGTGACTCAGCACTTCTGTAAAATCTGTGATGATGTGTTTATGGACATAATGGTAAAAGGTTGGAAAGGACTTCTGGAGGTGTCTTGTCCAGCCTCCTGCTTACAGGTTAGGATGTCTCCCAGGTGAACAGTCACGTTTTGAGTGTCTTCGGGAGGAAATTACGCAGCCACTCTGGGCAAGCTGTTCCAGAGCTTGCCCACCCTCATGGTAATTTTTTTTCTTAAATTACATTGGAATTTCCTATGTTCCAGCTCGTGTCTTTTGTGTTATATCCTTCTGCTCTGCATACCTGGGAGAGTCTGGCTCTGTCTTCTCTTCATCTTCCCAAAGGTTGTTGCAAACAGCACTAAGATCTCCCCTTTTCTAAAGGCTGAAGTAATGTCCCTGATAACCTTAGTGTCCTACAACATCCACTTTTTTATCTGCTCTTAGTCTGGGATAGGGCTTGTGAACTGATCAGTGGCATTTAGCTTTGATTGTGAATATAGATAGATTGCATTACATGGGGTACACTTGCTGTGTACATTTTCAGTCTGTTAGAAATATGAAAGAATTTAAGTTAATCATCTCCCAGCCTAACTTGCTAGTACACTTGTTCATTGTCTACAAATTCCAGGCCAAGCTAAGGACTTAATAGTAATGTTTATGATGTTGGGAGAATAGGCAAGAAGATTAGAACAGTTTTAATTACCTTAATTGATGAAGTGTGATTTAGATAGTTTATAAATTTTAATGCAGGATCCTTTGATTCATTGGTTTTTACTATGTCTGTCATTTGTCTGCAAAGCAGTTACATACTGTATTTCAGAAACTAATTGCTAATGTTAATTCCTTAATGACCTCCAGGTCTGGAGATTGAATCTGTGTTGAAACATTTCTTAAAACTCCAGTATAGATACTGGGATTTAGTGTAAAATGCTACTCTGAGGTGTGGTGCAGTTGTTCCTTTGAGAGAGTGTGTGCTTGTTGCTGTATGGAGTTTAAGATAAAGATTTTGGTCTCTTCCCCTTGAAAAAGTTTGTTTCTCAATAATTTTCTATGCTTTCAGCACTTGTACATACACTGAAGTCCTAGTACAGTACTTGCCAAAAGACAGTTTTTTGAATGTATTGTACAGTAAAGAAAGCATTTCTATTTCTTACGTCATCTTAAATAGTGAAATATTATTCTGTCTTTAATGGTTTTAGTGGCTCATTATGTAGGGTATTCATATGAAAATATTAATCAAGGTGAAACAGAACTTGGTTCTGAACTGTAGAAGTTGCTTCACTGAGAGAAAAACTATTTAATTGCAGAAGATTACTGTAATACCAGATAGTAATTGTGTCCACAGTCCCACACATCTTTATGGCCTGGCTTCCAGCCCGTTAAGGTACAGCAGCTTTTCTTCACTATTCTCTGAAATCTTACCAATAAATTATTGTAAGAGTGGCAACATTCTCTTTCTTTTCCTACCAATGTAGGGTTTTTTTTTCACGTGGACTATTCCGTCTTTTTACCAAACCCACACTTGTACATGTTTTTAAGCATGGTAGCTACTTTATTCTTCCTCCTCTGAATGTGACTATTCACTCACAGTCTTGACCAAGTAAATTTATATCCATTTGCTTCATTTCTGTGCTTAGTGCAAATGCTCCATTTTCCTTCAGTGTCCATATTGAAGCTGAATCCTTAATCTTTTATCCCTTTTCTCTTTCTTCAATGTGGTTATTGCTAATACTTCTACATCCACAGGTTTATTTCAACTTTTCAACTCTCTGTATTTTAGGATGTACAAAATGCAGTTCAGAATGGCCTTCTGTTTTTGGTTTTTTTTTTCCAGAATACATCACAGGTCCCTCATTACTCTTTTCTTGTTTGTAGTTTTCACCTATCTCCCTTCCAGTTTTGGAGCCCTGGTTCCTGCCAATGGAACAGTTTCCTCCTTGCTCATTCTCTACTTTTGCGTCTGATTTGCAGATGCAGATTCTCCGTTCCTTTTCTCCGTAGGTTGCTTTGCAGTCAGAGATGTGGCCATTTGTTGTCCAGCTAAATGAAATGGTTTTCGATGTTCTTTTTGTGAGATGTGCTGGGTGGTGTTGCCTTCCAGGAGGGAATGCTGCATCCCATGGGGGAGATGCAGGGCTCAGAAGCAGCAGACACATCATGCAGGGGGAGGAACAGTTGTGACTGTGGGGAGTTCTGGAGTTGCCATGCCTGAGTTGTGGTTGTAATCTTAGTCATAGCTATTTGCCAGTGTTTTATTTTCAAAGATTATCTGTGGATTTTTTTTTTTACAGCTCTGCAGCATCCACACATCTTTCTGAATCTTCTTTTCATTACGTCTCTGCCTACCTTGTCCCTGCTCATATGAATGTACATTTTGCTGTTGACTAAACATGACCCTCTCACATGTTTTCTTTTTGATTTGATTTGTTTATGGGTCAAATTTTGAGTTTCTAACCCCAGTTTAGTTTTGGGGAAGGACTTCAGAACTTGAATTAGTAGTAAGTAAAACCTTGAGAAATCCAATTAATATTTAAAAGATTCATAGTATATGATCACCACAAAACCTGGTTTTCTTTCTTATGTATATCTGACTTTGGAACACATAATATTTTAGAATTTAGTTTTAGTATGTTTTCTTTAAAAAGCGTAGATATTTACTGCAAGCCTAATGTTTGTCGGTGGATACCACTGCAATTATTGCAGCATTTTCTTCTATGAAACTGCTTTCCTCCTAGTAAAATTTCTGAAGACAAAAGTCTAAATTTTAATAACTTTTTGACTTTGAAATATATTTTTAATGAAGGTTGTGACATATGACTTCTGTGTCGTATATGATTTGATTTTTTTTATTTTTTAAGCATGATGGTAAAATGGGTATATACACACACACAACCACATGCATTACATGAATATGACTTTTGTCACCAGCTGGTTGTGCTTTCAGAGATCCACGTGCTTATCTTGGTAATAACAGGTATTAGTGTATTTACGTTGTGTGTGTTTGCGTGTAAAGAGTATAATATAAGTATACTTTTCTTTAATAATAGCAGATTATCCAGTCAACATCTGCTCAAACTGTGAAACGAACCCCTGCTTGCCAGACTACCCAGATTAGGATGCCAGTGGTAATAACTCAGACCATTAGACCACAAGGTATGGGTTTAAATGTTTTAGTGAGATTGTTACCTTTGTATGAATTTCATTGTAATTACAAACGAGTAGCATGGAAAAACTTAGTGTTGACATTGGCAACATTGTTGGCATTTATTTTTTTTACCTCATGCTGGCTAAAGAATGCATGTTTTCATACGCAGTTTCAAGGTGTTTCAGACCAACAGAGCAAAATGTTTTGAAACAACCTTAGGACTAAACTCTCACATGCTTGGCTCCTCACTCAGCAGTTTTTCATGGAAAGTTCTAAACCAACTTGGCTCTCAATGTGCTTAACTGTAACTCTAGGCCAAGAAAGAAATTCTTCCATTTTCCTGAAGCTTAGTGGATGCCTCAATTTAATCATCCTATATTTAATTCATCCTTCTGAAGCGGAACATGGTAGTCCCCATCTCTGCAGCTACAGAGGTCAAGGTGGGAGCCCTAGAGAAATTTCTCAAGCCTCAAGTTGGTTTTCTTTGACTCTTGTCAGTATGTTTACTTTTTGGTGAGGTCAGAGACTGACTACAGCAGCCTGACATGCCCTGATTAGATACGGCATGGGGTTTGTACACGCCTTCCTCATCTGTCTTTGCACAGGTAGATTCATGTCTGGATGGTATTCCCCACTTTTTACAAGGATTCTTGAAGCCTCCTTGCTTCCTAATAAATACTCATTTGTTTCTTTCTACCACTGAACCTCTTAGGTTTGGGTTTTGTTTTTCCTGAATATGTGTGACAATATTGTATTGGATGTGGGCATTTATATGATTAAGGGTTTGTAATGGAATACAGAGCTTGTCATCTTCAGGTACTGAATCAGGAATCAGACTAGTTTAAATGCATATAAAAGCAATTGCTGCCTACTTGACTTCATTGCTTGGTTTCTGTTCTCCTTGGGGAAAAAAAGCATCAAAAATGTTTAATAGCAGTTGATCTTTTACTTGCTCTGTTCTCTTAGCGAAATCCAAAGGTTGAATGGACACACAGAGACCAAGCTGTCACTGTAATCCTTTAGGCTGTTTCTCCAAGTTAGGAAGAAATACACTTGCTCACCATAAAATGGGTATATTTGATAGCACTGATACTCATGTCCTGAGTTTGTAACATGTCCATGCATCTTATAGCATGAGCTTTCACTTCTGACTAATGTGTCTGAGAGTGAAGGCAGATTTCATTACTTTGCTTGTTCAGTCTCCAAGTTGTGAATATCAACAGTGTGCTGAGAATCTGCGTGATACTGGCATCTGTCTTTTAAACAGTAGATCCAGAATATGAGTTTATTCTTTATAGCTTTTGATCAGCCAGTGCAATGCAACTTAACTGGCAGTTTGGCTTGTAGTTGATAGTGGTTTCATAAAAGCCAATTTATGCAAGGTCTGACTTTCTGGTGAGCTTATTCCAATTTACAAGTTTGGTTAAGCCTTCCAGTGTATTGTTTCAATTACACAGACAAAACGAACAAGAATAGGCATTTAGAAAATACCTCAGTATAAAGCCACTCATCCTGCAGGCCTCATCTACGGGGCAGTCTGCCTGTGTGCTGGCAGCACTGTCATAAGTGCTTCATTCTGATAGATTGTTAAAAACTTTTACTGTAAACACCGCAGTGTAACGATGTTTTATTCTGACCTAGGTATTCCTGCAGAAGGAGATATTATACTGGAACAGGACATGGTCTAAATAAAACTTCCAGTAGCATAATTCTGTGGAGAGTGACTTGTTAAGGATAGTTACTCCAGAACTGAGCTGACCTCCACAAAGTGGTGTGTTTTCCTCCTTGATAGGAATGAATCTTCAAGTGCAGTGTATCTTTAATACATCCATGTGAACAGACTGTAATGCTGCTTAAAACAGTAGGTGAGATAAAACTGGCAGGCTTTAAGGACTTTTATATAAATAAAATTACTTCTTCGCCAGTGGAAGTAACACCATTGTTACTGCATGAAAAATTCACACTCCTTTACCAAAGCACTTGCTAGTATAATAATTAGGTGAATTCCATCTTATGGATCAAGGAATTGAGCCAAATAATAAAATAATTCACCACAGTGTTTGTTGCAGCTATATAACCTGTGCTGAAATACAGCTAGGAATTTATAAGCTCCTAAATTTGGGCTTATTTTTCTAGATCATGCTAATTAAAATTTGGAGCAAGAATCCAGTGGTGAAAGACTCTGTATGTCATTACCAATCCCATGAAATATCTAGGCCCACAGGTGATTCTAATTTTCAAAATGTGCTCTGCTCTGTGATTTATTTAAACCAGAAAACTTAAGTGTCATCCCAAATCTTAAATTCACTTTGCCACATCCTTTGAGTAGAATTACTTACACTTAGGATGAATGTGAGACTTAATTCTTCCATATCCAGTGCAGACATACTGTTTTCCTGAAGCCAAGCAGTTAACTACTCTGTTGCTGTACTGTTTTGGGGGTGTTTTTCAATCAAAAGCAGAAAACAAAGCATTGATACTGATTCAAAAGAAATACAGTATTAATTCTGGAGGAGTGATGTTGTTACCTTAATTTTGCCGTTACAATAATTTTCAAGGTTAACACATTTTTAATCTTCTAGATATTAATTGTACAAAGCAGAGATCTGCTGATTTTTATTATTGCATTATTTCTTTCCTTCTTCCTTCCAGTTCACTTGGTAGAAAACCTTTCCATTGATTCATCTGAAGTAGGTAAATGAATTGTCTGGTCCATGAACTAATGCTGTCTATGTCACCTTATGGACCTTGAATATTCTGATGACAGAATATTTTTATTCCCCAGGCTTGACCCTGAAGTCCTAAATCTGATATTGTATTTGCTAGTGTTGAGAGTCCACATTACAGGTTATTTATACAGATGGTAAACTCAACAAACACTATCAAATTAGTTTCTCTTTAAGATCATGTGTTGGAGTTGATGAAGACTTCAAAAAAAAAAAAAAAGTAATGCAGGACTCATTCAAAGCTAACAGCTTTGTATTAGCTAGCCAACAAGTGTTCTTAAAAGGATTTATTAGGATAGTTGTGTTTCAGGTTTTTATTATTCATGACAGAAAAACACTGTAACTCTACTGAGGTCTTTACCATGCCATTTATATGCAATTGAGTCATTGGGCTGCAGGAATAACTTCCATGTCCTTCTCAAAGTCTCAAACACTGTCTGTAATGCTGAATAAAAGGGAATGACACACAAGAAGGTGAGATCTTTTAAATCAAGTAGATATGTGAGTTATCTTTATATGCCAAAACACAGGTGGAATTAAAGGAAACACAAAATATAACCCAAGTAAATGTGTTTAAGCAGTCGAGGAGGACTTACTCCAAAAGTTTCATGTCAGGGAGGAATTAAGATCTCTTTAATTTACTGAATATTCACCACACTTTGGCTCATTTAGAAAGCCCATTTTTTTACTTGTACTTCAAGACCTGTAAAGTCTAGATACAGACATAAATTATTTTTTAATCATTGTTTTTAAGATAGGAAGGAAAAGACAACCTTTATGGGGGGATGTGTCAAGTCTGGCAATAGTATTTTTTTCTTTTATATGCAATGCCAAACATTTTAAATACATGCAATGCTTTCAATTCTGAAATAAATGCTTTTCACTTCAATAAGGAACAATTACTATATAAAAGGCATAGTTAATATCCTGACTGACTCTGACTTAAAGTATTTGTATTAAGAGCATTTCAAAATCTGCTTCTTTATTCTGTACAGATTATCCAGAAAAGTGGTTTACCGGCAACTGCAAACACACTTATAGCCATTGTAAATATTGTAGCTGTTTATGGCCAATGGTTTTCAGTTTTGGAATCTTCGCTATTCTGTACATATTGAACAAACTGTAATGTTAATATAAATCATGTATTTTAAATTGCTCTTCTTCAGCATGCAATCTTTACAAATAATAACTTCCTTTGTTTGCAATTTACAGACAGTTAAATTTAGTTCCTGGACAGAAGGTTCTTTGATGTAAATTGTCTAAGACAGCTCATAATAACATTGCTTGGTGTTTTTCAGGCACAGTAGGGAAGGCACCAACAATACAAGCCAGTAAAAGTCCTGGGGGCTTTGGTGTTCAGGTCTCTGCAAATCAGAAAAACAAGCTGAATGACCCTGGAGGTGGTTCTTTCAGGTAAAAAAAGAAAAAATAATAATAAAAAAATGCAGTGGAGTGGTTGGGGGGATCTGAAATATAAAACAGAATTTAGAATTGGCATAACACCAGAGGGCAGTCTTTTACAATAATTCCTGTCTTTTTTCACTGGGTTTGGATCGCAATTATCATACTTAATTCTATTTTACAGAAAGGGAGGCCATCATGACGTATCTTGAGGATTTTTTTTTTTCTAAATGCACATTTGAATGTTTAGCAAACCCCTAAATTCTGTGGATTATAAAAAAACTTCTGCTAAATGGAATTATGTGCACGAGGATTTAAAAGACTCCGTGGTTGGTGTTATGGATTGAATTCTACTGCTCCCATGGAATGTGTCTTGCTGGGAAGATCCTGGTTGTGAGGACAAGGCCTCTGTGGAGAGTCCCTTCCTCTGCCAGGGACAATGCCAGGGGCCTGGGGGATTGTTGGTCTTGGTTTTCAAGAGAAGACTTTGCTGCATCTGAGCTTCCTGTGCTTCCGTAGGTGAAGGAGGTTGAGTGTTTTGTGGGTCCCTGTAGGAATCAGATGCTGCAAAGGTTCAACACAGTAGCAGTGATGCACTGAGCTGCTCTGCCAGTTCTATAGTACTCCAAACTTTTATTTATGTATATTTGGGATATTTTACTTTTTGTAGTGAAAAACAAAGCTAATGTTTAGTGCATTTTTCTTTGCCAACACCATTCTAGTTTTGTACATTTTAGTTGTGATAAAATATTTTCTTTCTTTCTTGAATGATAAAATATATTTAATTTTCATCTTCTGGGATTCTTATGTTGCTCTGACATCATCAAATCACTAATTTTCAGGCTTATGCTTTTGCAGGTGAAGTAAAAGAGAATTTGTAGCTCTTTGAAATATCTCTGCTTTGAGGCATGTCAGTATTGTAACTAATAGTGGTAGTACTTAGTACTAATCTAGAAGCAAAATAATTCAATTTTTTATTTTCCAATGCTTTTGCCTCCCACTGAGTACTTAAATGAATTAAAATGTCTGTTGGGTTCAATTGTACCGTCTTAATAAGTATTTTTTATGTTTTTAAGCAACATGAGCATTTATTCTTTGTTAGTATAGCTTTCAATTTTACATACACCAAAAGGGATAGCATTTTTTCAACTGGATGTTGTAAACTGTGCCAGGATTGATTCTTGCATTCACTTAGTTTATACATAGAATATATTAGGTTAGCTGGAATTGTTAATTTTCCCTTGGGGAGAAGCAAATGCTCAAGGCACTGATTGATAAATCAATAAATCTTTAGTGAGTTTGGTAAATAAGCTGTCAAGGGTGTATGTCATTTTTCCTCTAGAGAACAAATTTTAGTCAGAATGAATGTGTTTGTTTCCTTACATTGTTTTCTCCTTCAAAATAGTAAGACACAAAGCTGCATTTAAATAAGTCCATAAAATTGCAAGGATTTATTAAATAGCAGCAAAGATCAAGCTTTTTCCTTATATCTTAACAAAGAATTCTGTTGTTTGCATATTTGCATTTCAACCCCTAACCTCTCCTGAGGACAAATAGATGTCTGACTATTAAGCCTAAAGGCACAGAGCTGGAAATCTGTATTAATCCTCTGAATGCTGACTAGTTTTCCTCAACATTCCCAGCGTGTGTGAAGAATGTGTTTTTAGCCAGAAGGCATCTGGCATCTAAAGCAAAGCAAGAATTTTGAAAAATAGTTGTGTTATGTATAAATTTATTTTGCCCTTAGTCTTTTATTATTGCATATTTGTTTCATTATTTTACATTCTGATTTCTTTAAAATAACTTATTTGAGCTTTTCACTTTTGTGAGCAAAGTGTTGGTCACTAGAAACAGAAATTTGAACTTTTTTTTTTTTTTTCTTCTATTCTGGACTGTGGGAGTTACAAGATGGAATTACATAAGAGATCTAGCAATTAAGAATTTTGCAAATTGCAGCTATGCCTTTAAGGTCAGCATTTATTAATGAGTTGTAAGACTGCTTAGATGAATTCACTGTTTGTTACAGTAGCTGTTCTGTGATGCAGAATTCTCAACCCAAGACTTCTGCAGCATGAAGTTGTGCTTGTGAAATTTTAGGTCACCTTTTTTAGTACTAAAATTTATTGTTGTTGATTTTTTTCAGAGAGAACTATAGACAACCCCAGTTAGTTCACTTTTCAACTATGTTAATACCTAAGGACAGAAATTTGAATTCCATTTTTAGTAATTTTTCTGTTTGTTTTGCAATCAGAGGTGTAGACTTAGGTTTGTACCATAACAGGCCAGCTTGAGTTTTCTGTAGCTGACAGAAGGAAAAATCCCACTGAAGTCTGCCAGGGGTCTGTGTATTGTCCACAGCTGCTGCTCACCCCCTTGTCTGCTCCCCTCAGAGCTCCCACTGATGATAGTGAAAGCAGCAGGCTCGCAAGTGATTCTTACCCACAGTTCAGATAGTGGCCACTACAAGGAGCCTAGTGGAAACATTTGTTCCTGATACTGAGATGGAGTAATTTCAGTTGCAAGGCCCCTGGGAGGTCAGCTGGTCCAGCTTCCCACTCAGAGTGGGTTTGGTTGGATCAGGGACTGGTCTATTTGTGCTCTCCAAGGATGGAGGTAGATGTTTGTCCTCTTGTGTTATCCCACTCACCACTTCCAAAGTGTGCTGAGTAGGGCTCAGTGGCATTTCATGGCAAGGCAGGAAGTGAGCAGATCCATTCCTTTAGCATGTGGGATGACGCTGTGCTTTGTTTGCCATAGGGTGCCAGCTAGCCGGATGCTTCTTCCTTTTCACAGCAACCTTTTTCAGAAATGGTACTTCCAAGTTACATCTTGCCTCTTGGAGCCTGTCAGTGTCAGGTTTGATACAACCAGTCTGTTTTCAGAGGTAGTTTTGTGAAGTCTCTGAGACCATTTGAAGCTGATCTTAGTATCTGTATTTTATTCTGCTGTCTGGCTACATTTTGAGGTAGAGTCTACATGGGAATAAAAAATTATTTTTCAGACCTCCTTTGCATAGCCAGAAAAATCCCATGCCTAGTATTTTATTCTCATTTTTAAAAATAAAAGTTTTAAAAATAAAAGTTGTCAGCTCTGACAAGATGTCTCAAACTGCATGATGTTACATCTAATAATGTGCAAAACAGCTTGCTCTTGAAGTGGTAGAAAGCTAATGCAGATGTTAAATGGATAACTTCAAAGTTTTCATCTCAAAATGATATATGACAAAACCTTACCCTTGAAGATTCTTTGTTTTTCCAAAGGAACATTTCAAGCTATAAAGTGACTGTGTTTTTTCCATATTTCCATTTTTTCCATATTTCAAAATAAAGAAAAATGCTGACCATAAACGCGGTATGTTCTGTTACCCTTTTGCTTATCAGGGAGAAGATTCCACATAGACCATAAATGGATTGTGTGACAAAGCAGTGATAGGGAGACATTTCAAATTATAGCATAAAAGTCAGAATAAACATTATAATTAATGTATAAATAGAATTTATGCAATTTTAAAATATAATACAGTAGTGACTGTTCCAGTAATTTCAAGTCACCATTTATATCTGATGTATTGTTGTTAGTCCCTGATTGTGTGATCCATGGAATCTGTAGATTTTCTCAGTCTTGCATGCATGTAGTGACTTTGTCCTAACAACATGCAATTTCCCTTCTAAGAGAGAGGGGAATCAATAGTACAAAGTTAGCTCAATTGCTTTACGCATTCTTCTGGCTTATTTGGGAGCAGTTCAGTATTGCAGTTTGGGGGACAGCAACACTGACAAAGTGCATGAGAAAGAAAAACTGTGCAATCATGCAGTTAAGATTTGTTCATAAAGAAAATGCTACCAGATTTTTTTATAATAGGTTGTCTTAGTTTAAACAATATCTTTGAAATCTTTTACAGATAACTGCAAATACTTTGTTTTCTTGCTTATTTTCAGATAAGGGTTTTTTTTTTTTGTAATTACATGAGTGTTTTTAATGAAGAGGAAAGGGAAAGCTGTTACAAGAGGTGGAGTATAGGAGGAAGAGTTGGACTCTTGGAATATTTTAAGATATAGTTTGTGTTTGGAGGGAGTCTGAGAACTCATGCTGTCCTAAAGATACCATGTTGTTGGAATGTTAGATTCATCCAATGAGACTAAGAATTTAATTCAGTAAAAACCAGAAATATTTACTGAAACAGTAGAATTAGGATGGGCATAGTAACATGTGCCAAGAAATATGAAATTGTTAAATACTGTGCTCTGATGAAAAAGGAAACATAGGCAGTAATCATCAATCTAGACGTCCACTGGATGGCATCTTTGTTCCACAGAATGACTTCTGAAAACTCACTTATCTGGGCTTAAAAGTTCACTTTTATAGGAAATTGTTTAGCAAGAATGTCAACTCTCTTTATATATAAATGTATGTTTCAGTATCCAAACATTTTTCATTATGAGGTTCCTCAAATAAAGAAGAATATATGGAGAGGACTTTTCCTGTCAGACTGAAAAAATTGTAGTCCCAGCTGCAATTAAAATGTTTATGTGTCTTCCATGTTATACTGGGGGGAAAAAAATGTACTTGCAGATTGTAGCTTGCAAGTGTGAGCTGGAAGAAAATGATTCTGTCCAGGAGTTACAGTGATGATCTTTTTTAAGTGCTATTGCATAGGTTTTTTGATAATTTTATTGAAATCCTAGTTTGTGCCCAAAATTTTTTTCTGATTTTATTTCAAAAAATACTGATTTATAATGTGGTCACAGACCTTTACACTAAATAAAAATCGGAGTAGCTAAACTGCTGACCAGAAGGAAGGTAAAAAAGATTGACTGTACTTTCTTCAGTTATAAAATAAAAGGAGAGATAAGTATAAACTTCTCTTAAAATTTATGTTCTGGAAGTCAAGACTGCTGTCTTGGTTTTTGTAAATGGTTGATTGCTTGAAGGAGATGGAATTGCCTCTGTCCTGGCAGCCTGATCTGGAAAGTGCTTAGTGCTGGCCAGCTCGTGCCTAGCTGTGCAATGAGTGCTGCTGGAGGGAGCAGGGCCGGGGCTGTGCGGGGCTGTGCGGGGCTGGAGGGAGCAGGGCTGGGGCTGTGCGGGGCTGTGGCTATGAGGGGCTGTGCGGGGCTGTGCGGGGCTGTGGCTATGAGGGGCTGTGCGGGGCTGTGCGGGGCTGTGGCTATGAGGGGCTGTGCGGGGCTGGGGCTGTGCAGGGCCGGCGCTGGATCTTGGGGGCCTCATGTTCATCCCTCTCAGCAGCACATCCAGGGATCACCACTGCGTTTGTAGTTTGGTCAGGTTTAGCTTTGTTTTGAAATTCGGGGCTCAAGTCTGTTTTCCAGAAGCTTCCACTATACATAGTTCAGTGTTTGTGTTCTGCTAACTGCCTTGATACGAGTTTGGTTTTCCCATGGTTTGAGGCCTGTTGAATTAGGGCCTTGTGAGTCCTGGCTCATTCTTATTCTATTTCAAGCATTCAGGTTTTAACCCCACAAAATCTTAGGTTTTTTTCAGCTTTGCCTGCTGTTTTTCATTTGTAGAATTACAAACTTTTGAACTGTCCAGTTAATATGAAGTGGGCGTTGGTTGTTGTGTGGTGATGGGGCAGTCCTGGGTGTGGGCATGGAGCCAATTCCTCGTGGCAGCCCTGGGCCCTGCTGTGTGAGTGTTGTGTCCATACCATGTCACATGTAAAAGTGACAGGATTAGAGGGATGGAGCATCTCTCCTAGGAAGAAAGGCTGAGAGAATTGGGATTGTTCAGCCTGAGGAGGAGAAGGCTCCATGGTGACCTAATTGTGGCCTTCAGTGCCTGAAGGGAGCCTGCAATAAAGATGGAGAGAGACAAAGGGCCTGGAGTGCCTGGGCAAGGGGGTATGGCTCCAAACTGAAAGGGAATAGGTCTACGTTGGATATTAGCAAGAAAATTCCTCCCTGTGAGGCTGGGCAGGCCCTGGCACAGGGTGCCCAGAGAAGCTGTGGCTGCCCCTGGATCCCTGGCAGTGTCCAAGGCCAGGCTGGACATTTGGGCTTGGAACAGCTGGGGCTGGTAGGAGGTGCCCCTGCTCATTGCAGGGGGAGGAGCAAAATGATCTCTAAGTACCCTTCCAACCAAAACCATTCTATGATATTGCAACACTGTTCTCAGGAATTTTGTTTTAAGAGAAGAAATCAACTGCTTAACACTCCTGGAAGGTAATAGAAGCTCATTTGTGTAGTGTTTTTCTGAAAAGCACTGTAAAATTTTCCATTTTCTGTCTCAAGAGTTTAGCATATTTCTGCAAGTTTCCACAAATAAAAGTCCCTTCTTGACTTCTTCCAACAGAAGAGAACAAAATCAGTATCTATTAAACCACAGAAGTCTTCCACCAAAACTGACTGCTGTAGTGCAGATAACAAGAAAATTATGGGAGGGGAGTGAGGACCTAGATTAAGGGTTTTTGGATTTCCCTCCTTTTATTCTCAGAGTTTACTTGCAGCTTTTGGTTTTTACTGTGGGCATTAAGCTTGTTACAAGTGACAAAGTATATTAGGATGCACAGGACATCATGTATGTAACAATTTTAAAGAAATCTTTTAATTTAAGCTTTTGTTTGTTTATACAGCGTAAGGAGTCTGGACTTGGATGTTCTTTTCCATATATATACATATATATACATATATATCTATATGTTCTTGAAATAATATTTTCAAAGGTTGTGTAATCACTCTATGTTGAAATAGCGTTTGTGTCAATAATAGCTGTGAAACAGAATGTGCTAAATCCAGATGGCTGTTTCCACAGCTCTGAGTCATACCTCAGAGAGGTAGGAGGTAAAAGATGCTTGGGAGGTACTGGTGTGGAAGCTCAAATTTGTTTGTACTTTCTCAAGCTGTTAAAAAGGATATTGCAGGGCAAAAAATGGCCTGGGAGTTGCTATAATCTTCTCAAATGCAGCTCATTTTCCTAAAACTTGTTGACACAATTGATTTTTTTATATTGCCAGTGAAAATACTAGCACGTACTCAAGCCACACTTGGAACCCAGGCTTACCTGTGAACTCAGCATGGTCAAAGAATCTTCCCTGACTATTGCTGAAAACGCTTTGATGCCCATTTTAATATGAACTTGTGAAACAGCGCAGGATTACAAATTCATGGTTTTGCTTTTAATTTCTGGTATTTATTTTACCATTTTACGCCTAGTTTTCATTTTAAAGAGAAAACCCAATGCTCTGTCATTAGAGGTGATCATTGCCTTTAGTTTCCTGATCATCCTGGTTTCATTGATATCATTGACTCTCAGGTGAAGATGTTTCTGTCAGACCTTCTGTTACCAGTCAAATTGTCCTGCTTCTGCGGTTTACCTAATACAGTCAGAGAAATACTTGGTTCATTCTGAATGTAGAATATATTCTATGAAAATGGAGACACTAGGGGTTATGTCTCAATTGGTCCACTCATTGGGTATGTGGCATGATGATTACTTCTGGAGAAGCATATGATACAAAAAATGAACGTATTACATACAGAATTGTTTTTATGTGGCCTTTTTTTCTCTTTATTGTAGAGATGACGATGACATCAATGATGTTGCTTCTATGGCTGGCGTTAATCTTAATGAAGAAAGTGCCCGAATTATGGCTACCAACTCTGACTTGGTTGGAACCCAGATCCAGTCCTGTAAAGATGAACCCTTTCTTGCTGTCATACCTCTCCATAAACGCATACTTGAAACGGGTGAGAAACACATCCTTTCCTTCTCAGAGTGTTTCCTTTAGAGTGATGAGATTCTTAGGACTTAAGATGGTTTTTAAAGCATTTGATTACATAATTTTCTGTTTCTAAACTTTCAAGGTTTTTGTGATAAAAGTAACTTACCTCAAGTTGGAAATATAAAGCATGCTGGTACTTTTAAACTTCCTGCTTTCCTCTATATTTTTTATATCCAAAGATCTCAAAGCTTTTTGCGAACATTAATTATTTCTCACAATCGTCCTTCATGTTTTACACATGAGAAGATTGAAACAGAGAGGTAAAATAAGTAGTACAGGTCACAGAGGACACCTGTGAATAACATTTAACAGAATGTTTAAGTTTCCTGTCAAGATTTTCTTTCCCCACACAAACCAGTTACTCAGTTCTTAACACCTGCATCTATTTAAGTTCATAGTGATGTTCTTACGGCATGTTTTCAAAAGGCTGTGTTTATTTATCATGGCAAAAAGGTATGTTTGTTTATTCTGCCATTTGAAAATGGAAGTTAAAAACTTTAGTAGAATAATTCTACAAAATCAGTGATGTTTTAAGGTTAGGAATTATGCTTAGAATGTATTTTATATGACATACTTTATTAATGTACGCTGTATTCTATTACCTAAATGTATATTTTTCAACATCATTTTGGTTGCGTTTCCAGTGCCGTAAGTGTTTTAACATGCTAAGCTCAGATTGTTTTGGGGTGTACGTTATATCTCTTTCGGACTTCTGCTTACGTCACAAATTTTTTAGGGATTTAGTTCTCAGAGTTTTCAAGATAAGACCAAAATCTTGTTGCAAATCAGTACAGTTAGGTTTTTTACATCATGTGGTTGCTTCTGAAATGTTATTTGCGTTTATGTTCATTGAATTAACGGGAGCCTTTTTATATTGCAGTTGCAGGCAAGTTCTTCCTTGAGTTATTGTCAGACTTCACCCTTGCACTTTACTAAATGCCATTTTAAGTTCCCCTTTAGAGAAAGCAATGGTTTTGCAGGGTGTAGTCCCCTCGCTGTGAGGAAGTGATGACGGCGTGTGGTGCGGCTGGGAAAGTGTGTCCTGCCTTTGGGACTGGCTTAGCACCACCTGAGACTGGAGCCAGCGAGGTCTGCATGAAATGTGTCTGAGAAACTGTTGTGAGGGATGCGGACAAAATAGTCAATACAGGTGTAAGAAAAGGAAAAGGGAACAGACATAAAACTGTTTAAAAGAATGGGAAGTCAGTAATGAATTTGCCACATAAGCCTTAATGAGCTGTCTGGCTGTAACAATGGCTGCGTAACATGGAGCTGCAATTGCAAGTGCAGGCCTTACAGGAATCTGTACATACTTTAAGAGCCACAGAACCCATCACACTATTCGTCGCTGCCTTTTGGGGTTTGCTCCTCTGAGGAACAAATCCCTATGGCTGTTTTTTGAAGCTTTATTGGCTTTGATAATTGAAATGAAACTTTCAAAGCTTTTAAAAGCAGCTGCAGGGATTTACTTCTCAAAAGCAGTGAATCCAGAAGAGCGGCCACTCCTAGTGATCTCCTGCAGCCACTTTTAGAGCTTTATTTTGGTTTTACATGAAGCCTTTTATAGTTTTGAAAGTGGCCGTGGAGTTCAGAAGTGGCTACTATCTGGGATCTATGGCTCTTGAGAGAATTTCTTCAGCTGATTTTGAAGTTTTAGAAGCTGGGTTTTCACTGTGTGTGGCCAGATTTGTTGTTTGCTTAGGACCACACACAAATTTAGTAATTTGTGCTACTGGGCACTTAAAATAATGACATTGTAAGTTCACGACAAGACTCAGTATTGCCATATGTTGCTGTGACAGCACCAGGACTAAGCAAAGCGCCTGTGACCTTCTCAAGCACATTAGGAAAAAGTCTGTTATGTGAGTCCTCATTCTTCTGTTTTCATTATGCCTGTTGAAAAATGAGATAAGATACATTGTTTCTTCTTAATTTTGCCTGACTATGACTTAAACAGATGTTATTTTCTACCTTTAGGTCTATTCACATTTAATCACTTCAGTTCTAGGCCAGGTTTTTAATGTTTTAGTAAAAGAGATTTGTGGTGTGCACAGTATTAGCAAACTGCCCGTCTCCTTTCTCAGAAGCTAGATCTTTCAAGTTTTCTGTAATATTAATCTCCTCCTCTATTTTCTGAGTAAGAGATCTGTCGAGCAACCCAGTAGTGTTCCCCAAAGGCTGTTTCAGAGATTGTGCTTCCACTCACCAGAGTCGGAATATAAACTGCTAAAGTGAGAGCAGATGCTCTTCAGACTTTGGCAGTAACCACCAGCCAGATGCCTCAAAGTCATAGTGAAAGAGGTTTCTTAATATATAGTATGTTCTTATCTCTACTTGAGCTTGGCACTGGTATCATCCAAAGTTTATTTTTACTCTAAGGACTAATATTGATCCATTTGAATGGAAGAGGTAATTGAAAGGTAATTCATGCAAAGATATTCATCTACTTCCCACGTGTTTCCTTATCCAATTTTGTATCTAGTCGTTTTGGGCTGGTAATCATTGCCATTTGTTCATGTAGGAAGGGAAGGCTGTGACTGTTGCAAATTCTTCTTTGATGCAAAATCAAGAGTGGAGATTTCTCAGCAGATAATGTATTTCTTTTGTTATTCCATTCAGAATCATAAAACTTTAAACCCTGATCTTTCTAGATGACAGCATAGCACAGTGAAACATACACAAAGGGTTGAAAGGCTTCTGTTTCTCTTTTTGCAAAGTTGAGAGGCAGAGGTTGATATTCATCATGCATGTGCATATAAACTCCTAAAACTTTCTAGGTCTTCAACGTTTTAGTAGAATGAGTAAAACACAGTAAAATACACAGTTTCTTTAGAGGCCAAACAAGCTGATTAGACCATCACAAATAACTAATGCTGGAAAATCCTGGCTTTTGCATGTGGTTTTATGGGAATGAAACAGGAAAAATAACCTTAATAATTTGTAATTGTTTCACTTTTATTCATTCATAAGTTATTTCTTTCTGGGTAGGAATGCTGTGTTAGGTTTTAGAAGTTAATTTTTGACATTCTGAGTTTTTGCTGTTTACTGAATGAGACAACAGGAGACATTTAATAAAGCAGGTCTTTAAGTGTGACAGTTTTCTATAGTTTGCAACCATCTTGTGAAAATAGAGACTCCTTGGTTCAGGAATTCCTTGATTATGGCATGGTCTCTGAGTGCAGATAGAACAACGAATGCTGCACTGCAATTTATATTAAATATTAGTGAACAATAGCAGGACATAGTGAAGGATGGTGTAAAACAGGATCCTTTTCATTATGCCTGGTAATTAAATCCATGGAAGAAGGGAACAGCTGTCTCATGTACTTTTCTGATAAGCTGGTGATCTCTCGAGCCTTCACTTGGGGTTCCAAAAAGGTTTGCTGTATATTTTGTGGCTTACAGAGCATGATACCCTCACAGGCTTAGAACCTGCAGCAGCTTGTTAATTCCCACGACTTTTACTAACTGATTTCTTCTACAACCAGGTGGTGCCATTTTGCTTTTATTGACTATCCCTAAAATATCATAACTTCTGGTGAACCCTAACCATAAATTAACTGTCATAATGGAATAATATTTAAGGAGTTCGGCATACTGTATTCTTTGACTTAGATTGTTCTGTTCTCTCTCTTCACTTTCGGCGTTCTTCACTCCATTTTTCTACTTTAATTTTATTGTTACAGAGCACTGGCTGAATAGAACAGATGTTCTAAGAAATGTGGGACTGGTTTGGCCACATTGAATACATTTTAACTGTCCATCTTGTATCTTTCAAATTAAGTTAAATATGTATGATAGAAATTTATTGGAGGATCAGCAATGGTATTTTTGTTTCACATTCAATCAGAGATTTTTACATCTGCATTAAGAAATCAAATTTTCTATGGTGTAATTTTATGAAGTGCTGTATTTGTGTTTGTTACCTAGCATTGTTATAAATGTCCTTTGGAAAAAGTCTGTTATACTGACAGTGTAGTATACATTTGCAATATTTCTCACCACAGCCATAGTCCTGGATTCTCTTGCTTCATACAAATAAATTTTTAGTCTAGAACACACATAGTGGTGCATGCCAATTATTATAAAGCTTGAAAATGTGCTGATGAATCCAATATCTCTTAGTTCAGTAGTTAAAAGGCCTACAGTCTTCCTTAAAACAGCTTCAGAGAAGCTTGGCTGGTTAGAATTATGCTGCTGTTTCTGTCAATATAACAGTTGTATGGTTCGATTCAACATAATTTATAGATTTACCTTTTTGTTACTTTACATGTAACATATTTTCTTAATTCTGTCTCATGAAATACTGATCATTGCTCTGCCGTGATTCTTTCTTTGTTCAGCCACACTTGAAATGCATGTCTGCTATAAAACTGCATGGTAAAACATACAGAAAGAACTTATCTGTGTTTTCTTGTTCCGGAGTGTATTGAATCTAATGTGTGGCATCGCAGTGGCAGCAGTTGTGTGCATGTGTATATATCTTATATAAAGAATTTGTATACTCTGGAGGGCATTTTATGTTGCCAAACCATGTTAAAACCCATAGGGGTACCCTTCATGGACCCAGGCCATATGATTTCAGCCTCTATGTAAAGCATTTGTTATTAGTTCAGTAAGTCTTTCTGTCATCCTGCTTTCCTGGGTTTGTTTGTCAACATTTGTATTCATGTTTGAATGAGATGAAGTTGTTCTATTGATGACTGCTCTTTCATATACAGAGTAGCTCTAACATAAAATATAGTTATTTCTCTGGTTGCTTGACTTTAGAGGGCTTTTATAGTTGCTTCAATTACAGTAGTTGTGGGTCCTGAAATTCTGAGCTCTCCGATTGCCTGTGAATATAATATTTTGTTTTTGCTGCACTTTTTGTTGATGTGACTTAGTTGTTTTCACTGCTGACTTTTACATTTTTGTCCGTAAGTTGATTTGTCTTCAGAATGAAATATTAGTTTGAATAATTTTTTCCATCAGCATCGTTCTGTCAGGATGACCTCCTTAAATGCCTGTGGACATAACTCTTGATTGTGTTTGGGGATTGCTCTAACATCTACCTGTTCATAAGTGTAGTAGTTTGAAGTCATGCATTGTCCTATGGACATGCGTAGTCTGCTTGAACTGTACCTACAGTGGAGTTTTCTGTGATTCTACTTACTTTTTCTCAGGGAAAGAAAAAAAAGTCCTGTTAGGTACTGGATAATCCAAATTGCAAGTTACTGTGCATACCAAATGCATGGACTTTCTCTAGTTTCTATAAACTTCAGTCTGGCACTGCAAAGATGTGGCAGGTGTAGAGATGTATCCACATTTTGCCATCTGGACTAGTTCTGTAACTTAGGCTTTTTTCACTAGTATAAAACAAGCAATTTGCTAGAAATTGTATTTAGATTAGAAGGTGTGCACAGCTCCCACTTTTCTAACCAATGTCCATAGTTGTGACAATTGTTTCTTTTGTCCAGGTTGGAGTTTATTGTACATGTTCAATAGAGAATTTGGTTTTATATTCTAACTTAATCAACTGCTAATGTTACAATATGATAAGACAATTAGGTTACTTACATTTATTATTTCCTTTTCAAAAAAGGTGGGAATACATTCCCATCTTAGTATCAGCAGCAGTGTTGCCAAATAAACATAACCAATGAGTACTTCAGCAGAATGTTAAACCCTATTGTTGTTCTTTCTTTAATAGGTCCATGATTAGACTTCCTGTTTTACAAGATGTCCCAACATGTGTTGGAATGGTAACTTCAGTACCACCTGAGAGCTTGGAGTCTGCCTTTCTGTGAAAGGTAGGGCAGCTTCTGTTAAATATTTTCTGTATATTTCCAAGGTTTTCTTTTTATTAATCTTATTGGCTCTGCAACACTATCTGAGTGACACTTTGAGCAGTATCACCTTTAGATGTCAGAACTGATGTTATTTCATCAAGCAATAATTTATCAAAATAAATATGATTAATTCAGCTATGTTTAAACTATGACTATTTATGAAGAAAATGATGCTGTTTCTTCAGGCATCATGTGCAAAGGTTTTACTCCAGCTGAACTGAGAGCATGACCATACTACTTGTTCTCAGAAATATTTAGAGAATTCAAGTTTTGTTTTCACCATAATAATTTTGTTTTCACCACTTTTTCATTCTGTTTCGTGAATGTAGTGAAAGCGCCATCTTTAAAAGGTCTTGCTATTTCTGGAAGGCAGTTCTGGCCTTCAGGGCCCACCAAAATATGTTACCCAGCCTCAGAATAAGTTTGCATCTGGGAATTGAATGGCTTAAATTTCCTGATCTCTGCAAAGGAGAGTAAAATTAAGATCATCATTCTGTGGAGATGCATTCTCTACCAGATTCATTTATAAAGTCCATGGATGTAAAATAAGAACAATAAAAAGAAAACCTTAGAGAACCATTCAATATTGCAATAAAGCTGACTTACATTTTCCCTGTAGGCAAACTCCATGCTCTAGAGGTGGTGCTAATGTCCCCAGTGCTCAACACATGTTGGAACATCTTTGTGGAGGAGGAAGTCGTTGATCAGTGAGCAGCATCTTCAAGGATCGTTAAAGGGGGAAAAAGTAAAAGGTAATATTTGTTAAAATACGTTGGAATGATTGTTCATTATGTTTATTTGGCAATCCTGCTGCTCATACTAAGGTTGTAGTCTTTTTGTTTCTTAAAATTACTTAGAAACTTAATAAATTTCCTTTAGTCTTTTCTTCTCCCATGAGTTTGAATTGCATTTGTCAGCCTCCTTCACATTGCTGCGTCTACTGCACACAAGTCCAGATTGCACTGGACTCATTGGCAATTTGACACTTTTTTCAGTGGTTATAATGCAGAGAGGGTTAATCTGTGGTTTAACCAATTTTGCAGTCCCTCATGTTAAATAAGCCAGAGGCAAATGTTGAACAGGTACAAAGACATTCTACTGCTAACAAAAAGGTATTTGTTTTCAAGGAAGTAGATGCAACATGAAGTTGTGCCAAATGAGGTACCACCATCTGTTCTTACACAAGAATGTACAAGTGCAACTTTAAAATATCATAAAGTAAAGCTATTTTTACAAAATTAAGTTACTGTATCTGACCTGGTTAAACTTTGCAGTGGTGGATGATCTGGTGATGCTCTATTTGGTATTAATGAATGTGGCATGGTGTCCTGATCTTGGCAGTTTTAATTCTAATCCTGGGCATACACAGATGAAGGCACTGACATTTTGAAATTCAGGTTATGATCTTTGGTCTACCCTCCTGGTATCCTTTATAATTTCCTGGGTTTTGTGCATATCCTCTCTGTCTGATATGCCCATCCTGCCTCCTTAGATGAAGCCTCACGCTTAGGTAGTCTGCCTGGCATCAGATTTGTAGTGACAACTGTGATACCTGTTCAGATTTTAGTGTCAGAGGGATGGTTTCTTGTGGGGGGAAACATTGTTCAAAATGTCTGTATTGTTCACACAATTTGCTTTAAAGGATCAGAACCAGATAGGCAAATTCTTATACTTGGTATTCCTTTGAATCCTGTGGATGTGATGGAGAGTGTGTTCTGTTCTTGTGAGGACTATGCTATAGGATGCTGTCATCTGTGTTTGTCATCTCTGACGTTCTTACAGGAGTTCTCCATCTCTGTCTTACCTGCTGTGCTGTCATAATCATGTACTTACAGTGTTTAAGCCTGAGGTTCTGTCATGGTTTAGTATTTTGAGCTTAGCTCAAAAAGCACATTTTTCTAGTCTGCATGAAAACAGATAAATCCCCCACTAACAACTTCTCTATTGTTTTCTTAGGAACTCCTGTTGGTGTCATTCCCATATTCTTTCTGGTCTGGTCCCTGTAACAATCTCTTTTGATTTGACTCTCTAGTGAGTAACCAAGCACAAAAGTGCATTGAGGCATGTATTATTATTCATAAAAATAGTGAACGTATTTTCCAGTCCTTTACAGTCAACTCTGTGTTTATTCTGGAATGTTCCTGAATGTCTGTGGACATGCTCATTATGGTTTTTTTTTGTTTTGTTTTGGGAAAACCAAGATGAAGAAAAAAAGATCATATAACTGTAATTTGTGTGTTCTAATTGACTTGTTGAGACCTGCCCCTGTTTCAGTTCTCATCCCCTCCTCTGTCTGCTGTATTTTCCTCACACTGTTCAATTGCTGCAGCACAGATTACTGGGATTATAGGGTAGGATGTGGAGCTGGATGTAGTTCTCAGACTCTTTGACCTTCATTGCCTCGGATTAATAACTTCAGTACCCTCCCTTCTTTCAGAATATACACATTAAATGGCTCAAAAGTAATCTTAAAGTTGAATTATTTGGAGAGAAGGAATTAAACATCAAAATTAAGGTTATTGTCTTTGCTTAACATGTTGAGATTTTGATTTCTTCTAGAAGTCAGGTGATACACAGTTTAGTTACAGAAGAAAGCAGGGAAATAATTGTAGTGCCTTATGTTCCTTCAGAGTTTGCATTCTTTCTGTCCTCTCTGATCAGGCTGCAAGCCTTCCATGCTGTCTGAATGTCAAGTGCTCTCTGCTCCTAGATGCTCTGTTTATATGTATATGCTTCCATGACTTGTGGCAACTCCTTCCATTTTCCAAGCCTCTGCATACCTGTGCAGGATGTTGTTTGGTGACTAGCTTGGTTCTGTTAGAGACAAACCACTAAGAGTAATAAAAAGGACTCTTTATGGATTATTAGCAGCTGACTTTCAGCTGTTTAATTATTTAGCTTCGAGACAGAATTTTGGAAACTGGATTGTCTGGTTATATATACCTCACCACAGACCTCTTCTCAAAGTAGTTTTACTTTTTGCCAAAAAGCATGGACTATGTGTGAGTTCCCAGACTTATGCACTGGTTGAGACTTTACAGAGAAGTGAAGGATTTTTGCTGGTCAGTCTTATATGTCTTTTGTCAAAAAACATGAGTTGTGTAAGTAGGGTTAAGTAGAATTCTTCAATCAGCATAGAAAATAGGATGAGACTATGGCCAGGGTTACACACAGATTTTTGCATGGATGCAACTGTTCTCTGGCTCTGTTGTGTCAAAATAATTGCACCAATATGACCCTCTAGAATGGAGCTGTTATTTTGGTTTTCCTTTGACCAGAATAAGGTGTATTAAACAAAATTAGAAGGTGAAAGTTCAAAATAAGCAAAAAGGTTGCCTTTTCTACATGAGTAGTGAAGTTGTGGAACGCTTTGTTTTGCAATGTTGCAGATTCAAAAAATTACTTGAAAAATTAATGGAAAAAACATTCCATCCTGACCTAATATACAGATAAGATGGTCTAACTTAGGGCAGACCAAGGCATAATTTTGGTGCACAGTGAGCACTACACACTTTTAAAAAAAAAAAAAATCTTCCAGCAGCATTTCCTTATGCTACTGTTAGAGAAAGGATGATGGACTCTGTTACCCAGTGTAGGTTTACTTAATTTTTTATACAGTTATATAAATACTTAAGTATTTATTACCAGTATAGTTAGTATTGAAAAAGCTAAATCCACTATAGTGCCTGAAATATACTTTGTGTGGTTTTGTGCTAAGTACATTCACACTACAAAACTTAAAAGTCTCAGCTGAATTTTACTTTGCTAGAATTGTTTAGTTGGTATTTACTTTGGAGTAATTATTAAATTTAACAATATTAAAATTGTGTAGCATTTTGTCCAGCATTTTTATTCTTTTAGGTCACATTACAGGGCTGGTTATCTTTTTTTTCTGCTGTGTCTTGAACTGAACATGGCTATGTATTTTGAGGATTTTAATCTGCAAGTTCAGAATTTGGAATTTATTTAAAATAACTGATGTTTGAGCAGTTTCTCAGTTTCACAAAATGCTTCCTGGACAATCAGCCCAAGATGGGTGGTTCTGAAGAAGAGCAGGACAAACACCTCTCCCAGCAAGTCGGGAGTTCTCAAGAAGGTTGTCCACTTTGTCCAGGAGCTGGCTCATGGGCTAATTCTTACCCAATGAGAGGAGGAATGTTTTTTTACAAACGAGGTTACTGCAGTAAGGAATGTAGGGCTTTCCATAGTTTTGTAAATAACAATTATGAGGTGATATTTAGTCATTCTCTTTAACGAAGTTGTCATTCCATATGAAGGTGAATTGGAAGTGTTGAACAGTATCAGATAGTGGTTTGCAAAACCTTTCACATTGCAGCTGAGGGCTCCTTTGGAGCTGTGAATTATATCTTGGCTCTCTGCCCCTTACAGAGGGGTGCTGGTTTGTACCTGCTTGAGGGAACCGTGCATCAAATCTCAAAGCACTTGGCAGGGATTCTCTCGTTTGGCAGGAAACACTCCCTAGCCTGGGGCTTTCCTAAACATGCTCCAGGTTACAGGTTCCTCAGAGGCGCCTGCTCCAACCACTTTGTTTGGGCTGCCTGTTCTTGTGAAGGTAGCAACTGAAGTTTTATAGTTTCTCCTTTCCTCATGCTGTCTTCTAGCAGCAGACCGGCTTAACAGTACAGCAAGTCAACATTGATTAAATTATCTATGCATTTAGTTAGTAAGACTTAAATTGAGGCTTTTATTTAAGGGACTGAAATCAGAAAATTATAGCTAAAATTATCTTGCTTTTGCTTTTGCCTGGGATCAGTAGGTTATCTTGCATCCCTAGGAATCTCTAATCTTAATCGTCAGAACTAGGAGTTGCTGTTTGCACTACCACTGTTTAACAAGTTCTGCCTTCAGTTTTTAGTACTGAAAGTCTGTCTGAGGCTCTGGTAGCCCCACCCCCCCAACACAACCCCAGGGTATTCTGTACCTAAACAACCTCCTTAATTTTTTCCTTCCCTGTGTTTTATCCCTCATTCTCTAGTTTAATATTTAGGGTTGGGTTTTCCCCTTGATAGCACTAGGAATGCAGCATTGATGGATGACTTTGTGGGCTGAGGACACTGCTCTGTGGGAGACGTACCCTATTCTTAAATTCCACCTGATGAGGTTGAGAGAAGTGAGTTCAGTAATTGCCATTTGTTCTCCTCAGGATGTCAAGGGCCCTTAGCACAACAGAGTTGTTTCCTCTTTGTGTTTAGTCAGTTGAATGGGATTGGTCAGTTAAGAATTATTGATACGACAGTATCAGACAAAGCACCCATTGCTTTCTCTTCATTTCATTACTCACTTTCTGTAGAGACCACAAGAGCTGTGTCTTACACCAGTATTGCTTGTCTAGTTTCAGGTGAGCTGCTTTCCCCCCTAACCCCAGTTATTTTTCAGCCTAGAATTTCCAGAAGTTTCTGTATATTGTAAGTCTTGAAAACTGTCTACTTAACCAATCGTGTTGTATTAAATTACACGTGATTGTACAGAGATTAAGGTGTTTTAAATGTTTCACTGCTACATCTACAGCAGAACTATAAAATTGACAGTTTCCCTTATGCTGTTGAAGGAATAGAATTTATTAAAGAATTGAATAGTTTGGAAGGCTGCAGGAATTGAAGTGATAGCGTTTCCACTACATTGCTTTTCCTGATGGGGAAGATTGCAGGGGGACTGAGGCAGGTAAAACTGGTGGTTATTTTGGGATAACAGACGAAGGGGGCTTGAGCCTACAATTGTAGATGCAATCCAAGGTAAAAGCCCAGCATGTCTGTGCTGTGGGCAGGAGGGAGGTGGATAGATCTGACCCACCCAATTCTTTGCTGCATTTTTATAGGACTGATGGTGTTGAATGAGGTTAAATAAAAGCTTAAACAAATAATGTCTCAGGTTGGAGGGGGGTGGACTTCGGTCTCTATTTTGTAATATACACACTGGCTGTAATGGCAGAAGGGGCATGGACCTAACGAGTCTGGTTCCAGTTGGATCTTGGGCCAATATTTCATTCACAGAATTTAATGTTCAAGTTGCTGCTGGTGTTAGGAGTGCTTTCTGCATTTCTGACCTGTGGTTAGGACAAACAGACACGAATTATGTACCCTCCCAGTGTGTCTGGTGAAGGACAGTTTTGAGGACAACTCAAGCCCTAAGTATGAGCTGTTTAACTGTTTAAAGCCAGTTTTTCAAGGTTTTTTTGTGTTGAGTGTAAATGTAAAGAGATTTTATACAGGCACTCAATAATTTATCACATCAATAATCAGAGTCAGACCTGATGTTTTACAAATAATTTTTTTCTTTGATCTCAATCCTGTCAGTCCTCTTATAGTATAAATTATTAAAATATGTTTTTGATTCTTTGAAAGCCTATCTGCAAAGACAGTATTTTTCTTCTGCTTCCCAAATAGGGCAGTACCCTCCTTATGATTTGTTTCGGTTTTTGATCAATAAAATATAATTAAACTTTTAAAGTGCAGCAAAGCCAGTCCCTTTCAGATAGCTAAGCAGATGATAGCAGAATTTTCATTTCTTGGGATCTGAAAAGTTTTCAGTTACAAGGTTTAGGTGCTTTTATATTTGTAAAAAACAATCTTGTGCTACTGACACATATGCCAATATCACAATAATATTGCTGAACATTTTTTCTCTTGAGATTTTTGCAACTTGTATCTAAGTTCTGACTGTAGTTCTGTTGCAATATCACAAACTTTTAAATATATTTTATTTGTAACAAAATATCCTAACACTTCTTTACATGGTGTCTCATATACTGGAGATCTTTATTAAATCCTGATTGAACCAGAGTTTGCTATTAAAGCTTCCAGACATGTAATTAAGAATTAACATGTAGGCGGACTTTGTGGTATTCTGTAATGCTTGGCAGATAAAAAATTTGCACTTTGAGGGTATTAATTTGTCCCTTCTATTTCTCACGTAGGATAGTGTGACTCTTAAGTAGTGTCTGGTGCCTCCGAGGATGTGGTGTAACTGAGTTCTACCGCAGAGAATTGAAGTTTTCATTCAAGCAGTCATCACTTCTTGATGGTCTTGTACAGTTCTGGTGTAGTAGAGATCTGGCAGGAACACTTGGATAAAAAGTATGACCTTAGTTTTGTCTTTAAAAATACCAAAACTCAAATTCAGCTGGAGAGATGGGTTAAAATTATAGCTTGGAACGTTGCTTTGCTCCAGCTCTTTTTTTTTTTGTTGTTGTTGTTAACCTTGATGATGTTTTTATCATAGCTCTAGGAAAAGTTCAAAATTACATTGCTAAAGTAATTTTAAAGACTTGAGGCATATACTTGTTATCCAAAATGTCTAAATTTAACAAATGCATTATTTAAAAGCAAGCAACTCTTTTCAAATTCCACAATACTTTTGATCACAAGACTGCAAATTAAGATTGCCACATCATCAAACTTAAAGCACATTTATATGATCACCTAAAAATCAGAAAGAAGTTCAACTTTTTTTTAAACAAAAGACAGGGGAAAGCACTCTATTGATAGAAGTAAGTTATTCTTCTTTTAATCTTTATTTTCCCTTTGGTTTCTGCACATATTTAAGTGTATATATTGTAAAGACTTACTGCAATGATCAGATGGTGCAGTTAAGACCAGAATTCAGAATGCTAGGGCCTCTATAAAAATATCTGTAGAGGAAGCCACTGTCCAGTGACTTGGTTAGAAAGATGAATAATAACAAGGATATTTGTGTTTTGTGATACAATTAGCTATGTTTAGTATTATAGAATATATATGTGTATATACATTTCGTATAAAGTATAAATCATATTTCTGTTCCCACATCATTACCACTCTAGGGAATCTTGAAAAGAGAAGAGAAGCCTTTTCATAGTAACACTGGCAAAAGTAATTAAGCAGACTAGAAGAATATGTCAGGAATTTACTATTTAGAGATAAATGTTATTTTCCTTTGATGGCAGAGAGAATTCCAGTATGCTTTTTATAATAGAGTGGATGAAATTTTATAAAATTTATAATGAGTGGATCTCAGGAGGAGATGTGGCAGTGAAGGAAAAAAATACTGAGGTGTTAATATAGAAATATAAGAAAATTAACAGTTGCCAGCCCTGTGCATAGATTCAGTTTCTCTTTGGCATTTTTTCTGAGCAGCAGAAAGCAAAAAATAAAGACAATCTCTAAGCAATGGTATCACAACATCTCTTGGGTCAGTGCATTCAGTACAGTGGTGTGAACAACTGTGTATGAAAGTATAACCAGGCCAGCATTTCCAAGTGGAGATGAAATTGGTAATTTTCCCACCCTTGTCCCAAGTACAACCCAAGTATTTAAGAAGCGTGCCAAATCTCCATGTAGTATACAGCTTTGGAATGCACTCTGCTTCTGACATCCCAAGCTAACAGGGTTTAACTAATGTAATTTAGAGCAGGGAAGATGTGATGATGCTTCCACACATGACGAATCATGTGGATGACAAGATGACTTTCAAAAAATTTATCTTTTTGTCATCTGGTTCCTTGATGCTAATTCATTTGGGGGAAAAATTGTATTCTTTTTCTCTTATCCTGTTTTCCAAAGAATTCTAGCCGTAAGTGTTTGAATATTCCATTTGCCTTTCTTCTTTCCCTTCAGGTCACTTTTGAGTCGATTGATAAATCAGGAGCTAGGTAGAGCCCCTCTGTGTGTCTGAGTTGAGGGGTAAATGAACCCATTTTTTCCTTTCCTTTGCTCTTCTGCGTGGTTTGCTGCCAGTGAGCTCTCTGGCACAGACTAGCTGGGCTCAGGGTCTCTGACTGTGACCAGCTGGCATGCTGGACCAGTACGCACTGGGAGATGTGCCAGGGGGTTATCTGAGATGTAGGAGAGATCTCAGGGTATTGGGCAGTAATAAGGAATATGGAAGGACATATGCAGGAGGACAGGGGTCATTGAATTGCTCAGATTGGAAGCTAACTTTAGTGGTTATCTGGTCCAATCTCTTGCTCAAAGCTGGATCGGCATTGAAGTTATACTGGATTGTTCAGGGCATTATCTGCCTAAGTCTTAAAAATTTGGGAGGTGGGAGAGTCTACAACTTGTTTGTACAAAGTGTTCCATTATTTAATTGTCTTCATAAGAGAATTGTTCTCTGTATCCAGTCAGAAACAGCTGTTTTAGTTCATGAATTTATTTCTCATTCTTCTTCCAGGCAGCCTTAATGAAGGGTCTGGTTCCTTCTTCCCAATGAACTCTCCCTTCAGTCTTCTTACTCCAGGAAGAACCCTCAGGTTCTCCTCGTATAGATCACATGTGCCAACCCCATAACCATCTTGCTGACTTTTTCCTGTAGTCAAGTTTTGTCATGCTTTTCTTTTACTGGATGACTCAAACCTGCAGGACTGTAGATGTGGGCTGAATGAAGAGGAGTAATTGCTTCCCTTGATGGGTTGGTTACCCTTGATTTACTGTTTTGCTGTAGATACAGCCCACGTCTTCATCAATGCTGGGGTGCACTGCTGGATGCTGGATAACCTGCTGGCCTCCATGCTCTCCTGTGCTTCCCATTGGTTCTACTGACCCCAGCCCCATGTCATTCCAGTGAGTCTATCCCAGGCACAGTGCTTTGCATTTGTCCTTCCAGAGTTCCATGAAGTTCCTCTTGTTCTGCTCACCAGGTCCTTCCCTCTGCATCACTCAGGGCAGTGCCACCTGCAAACTTGGTGAGGGGGCTTTGTATCACACCCCTGAGGTGCCTGAGAAACCCATAAGTCCCAGGACAGATTCCTGAGGGCCTCCATGGCCTCCGGGTAGTTTTCTTGCCTTGGGAATATTGTGTTGAGGGATTTTAGGAGGAGAAAGTTACTGGGATATTGCAGAGGCTGATGAAGGACAAGAATCTTAAGGAATCAGGTATCTCAGAGAATGGTCCATTGATTGTAGATGAATTTCTGAAGAGTTAAAGGGACAAGAAAAGTCTTATAATGGTTGAATTTACATAGAATAAAATTCTTAAAAATTAGAAAGACCTATATTGTGAAAAAACCTAAGGTGATGACAGTTCTTGTTATAAAAGGAATGTGTGTTTTCAGAGAAGTTGGGTAGCTGTTGTTACACTGAAATTCAAAGAATTTTCACAGTTACACATTCACACCCCTAATCTGGAATATGGCAGAATTCCCCAACACTTTTCTGGATACTAGTTAATTAAATGTCCCTTCTAACTTGCATTTTATCTTTCAGACTAGGGTTTTTTGATTGATGGCTTTGCTTACATGTGTTTGCATAATAAAATGGTGCATGCTCAAATAGGCATTGATATTGCCAGTCTGACTTAGAGGAATCGCTCCTGCCCATAGGAATCGTCCTCCTGACTTCAAGGACTTCATTTGCTGGGGTGGCAGTTGCAGCGTTGAGATTTAATGCGTTTGTCTGCTTCCCATTACACGTTCAGCTTTCAGCAACGTGAGTGCAGCTCCAGCTCTATTACACAGGACAAATTGGGCACCAAGAAAGGTTTAATTTATTTTTTTCCTCACGATAAAGGGAAAATTAGTTAAAAATTATATATACATCTTGCTGAAATCCTTAAGGTAATGTGTAAGATAGGGAGTCGGTGATTAAGTTAGTTTAAGAGGTAAGGACTTCAAAGAATCCTTAAAATGAGCAGCAGTGATAGCTGGAGAGGAGAACTGTGCTGGGGAGGTGCGGCCGAAGAGCGCCGTGGGGCTGTGGTACAGCAGCCCCTGGAATGGGCAGATCCCGGCGGGACGGGATTCAAGGGAAGGGAAGGGGGCAGATCCCGGCGGGACGGGATTCAAGGGAAGGGAAGGGGGCAGATCCCGGCGGGACGGGATTCAAGGGAAGGGAAGGGGGCAGATCCCGGCGGGACGGGATTCAAGGGAAGGGAAGGGGGCAGATCCCGGCGGGACGGGATTCAAGGGAAGGGAAGGGGGCCGATCCCGGCGGGACGGGATTCAAGGGAAGGGAAGGGGGCAGATCCCGGCAGGATGGGATTCAAGGGAAGGGAAGGGAAGGGGGCAGATCCCGGCGGGACGGGATTCAAGGGAAGGGAAGGGGGCCGATCCCGGCGGGATGGGATTCAAGGGAAGGGAAGGAGGGACGGGACGGGGCAGGTGGCGGCGCCCCCTGGCGGCGCGCAGGTGCCGTCCCCAGCCTGTCCCGCTCCGCTGCGCTCAGCTCCGGGACCCGGGACACGGCCCCGCCTTTTGATTCTGCCACAGCATCCTTTTAGACGTGGGATGGTTTCTTGCTCTTGAATTTAGCCAGGGCAAGATAGGAACGCCTCGCAAAGCAAGCGCTCGCTCTCATGCATCCGAGGTCTGTGTTTGCTCCGGAACCCCTTCCCAAAAGAGGATTCCTCCTGCAATTGGCTCTGCAGGAAACACTATCCAAAAGAGTCACAGATTTCCTGTAGTGTTTTCACGTGTCCCAACCAAACCCCTTTTACAAGTCTTGGCCCATTCAATGGAAAACTGACTGAGCATATTTATTCTTTTGTGGTGCGTCAACTCCAGTGGTACACGCAAAATGCAACTACACGTTTTTTTCCTGTATAAAATATATGTATCTGTGTGTGCACACTGGGAGTTTTCTATCCATAAAACTGTTCTGCCAGGACTACATATGCCCTTGTCAGACTGTGGTTTAAATGAATACATATATTCGTATACCTACAAATTTATACCCAATATTTAGTAATTATTTTAATGAATTTAGGCGTCCTTAAGTGTTACCTATATTCTTTTTTTTTTCTGTAGCTTGGATGGTTTTTAAATATGTGAATACATTAGACTGTAGACTGTTTTTCCTTATAAACTCAGCATGGTTTATCAAATATCCAAATAACTATGAATATGTGTTAGGGCGACAACTGGTGTTTCTAAACAACTCTTTTTAATATGACTTTATTTCTCTGCCTTCAATTAATAGGTTTTCTTCCCCCTAAAGAATTGCTATTATAAGTACTATGCCAACGGTGTAGGCTAAAGGATGCGACAGAATGCTTTGGGCTGCAGCCTCCCCTGCTTGACACTAAAACTCATCTGCACTAAGGCTTCTGAAAATAAAGGAATTGTTTTTTCTTGTGTAGAACAACTGAGAACTCAGATTGTCTCACTCTCTGATATGCCTTAATATGCTGGGCTAAAATTCAGCAAAGTTCTTAAAGGCATTCAAGTGTTAAAGAAATTCTCTGATTTCTCTTTCCAACATGTAAAGTATAGTCACACCCTTTTCAAGGGATCATGACTCTGTCACCAAAGCCAGTAATTACACTGTCATGGATTTTTCTATTCAGGAAAATGAAGTTATTAATGAAGTCCTTTAGAGCTTTGTTTTTGTTTTGTTTTATTTTTAGCTATGGGGTAAACTAATTCTGTTTTGTTTTATTTTGTTTTTTTGCTTTAGCTAAAAAACTAGGAATTACTGATGTGCCAGCTGAGGTCGTTACTTTTATTTCCCATGCAACACAGAACAGACTAAGAACAGTGATAGAAAAAGTGACAGTGATAACCCAGCACCGAATGGAGTCCTACAAAGTAAGTGTGCCCAGAAAGGGGTTTGTGTCACAGAGCACAGTGGGGCTGGGTGTGCTCAGCACAGCAGTGTTCTGGTTCATTCTGCAAAGCTTCTCTTGACTGCTGGTTTGTCCGCTCAGCAGATACACACTGGTGGGATGATAGATCTGCCTGGCAGCTCATCTTCCTCCTCTCCGATGGAATTTGTGTGTAGAATTGTTTTTGTCTTTCTGTGCTAATGTGTCTGGCATGGTGCATGTGCTGAGCTATTTCTGCTCATGGATTGTGACTAAGACACCTTTTTTGACAAGGTATCCGTGAATTGGATCAAAATTGCGTTGGTATTTAGGAATCTATAGTGACTTTACTGGATGCGAGAATTATGAGTATTTTACAAAAGTTGCCAATGTGTCTTAAAACAGCAACTAAAGAATTCAGCTGTAAATTCTTCACTGTAATTAAACATGATTTTCTCTTTAAAAAGAATTTTTAAAGGTAAAATGCTACTCTGATTCTTTTGTTAGTGATTGTATTCCTGAAGAAAACTGAAACAATTTTGATATCTTAAACCAGGGTGAAGTTCAAATAAGGATGTACAAACCAGTTTGGAATTCAAATGAATCAAACATCTTTATTAATATGTTTGAAATACCTTTTCCAATAGAAATAAGATGCTTGTTAATTATTACAGTTGTTGAACTGGTGTCGAAGCAAGATGGCAATAAGTAGTTGTGTGTTGTCTAAGCTGTATTTAGATTTCTTTAGCACATTGAATAGCTCTGGTTTAGTTTTTTTGGTTTTTCTATCTTTTGTGGTGTACTTTCTTGTAGTCCTGGAGTGGCAGTTTAGTCAGCTTTGGACTGTGTCTTAGCTGTTACCATGACCTCAGTCATGGTTGGACTAATTCTATGTGATATTTGCAAAAATAATAATCTCTGTGACTAGTGTCAACATTATTGTGATAGAAAAATGGATTAAAAAATAAAGGCCACTGTTCCTGGTTATTATGTACACTTACATGATTCATTACAATTGATGGATACATTCTACTCATTTGGACTAAAAGTAAAATCATCTTGTTTCTTTCCAGTATTCTTTATCAGCTTCAGCAGTGTTAAATCCCTCCTTCTTTCTTTCTTGGATGGCATCTGAGAAGAAAACAGTTTGCTTAGTCCATGTTAAGCCAAAGATGCATTTAATGTCTTAACAGATCCTTAGGAAAAAAATAGTGTTGTCTCTGATTGAATTGTATCATTGTCATTGTATTCCGTATTTTTCTTGATTAATGGTCTTCTTTGATTTCATAGCATTGTAGTCAGAAAGGAAAATATTATGTAGATAAATGGGTGGAAGTAATGCGTATAACTTATTTTTCTGGCTGACATTCTGAGTGTTCTCCATGTGGTTCATGCCATAAACTCTTCCGGTTGTTGTGTTCTAGAAAAGCTTGCATGCTCTTAGTTGTCATAAACTTCTGTTTTAATTGTAGTTAGGGGCTTATTTTCAACTGAATTTTTAGTTTTAATGCTTTTATAATGTTGCATCTTGAGAAAGTCTGTTACTAGTTCAAGATTAGTACAAATGCAGGAATTATAAGTTATAAGCCAGGTTAAAAACTTTATCTAGGATTATTCAGTAATGAAGTTAAGCATTTTAGATGTGTTCCACCATTAAGCCTGTCGGGTTTATTTTTTTAACTCTTTGATGTATCTGGTGCTGATAAATCAATGCTTGGTTTTTTAATTTGCTTATATATTAATTAAATTATCAGATTCTCACTTCATTATTAACCATAGGCTGGCTTCATTCCCTGAGCCTAAAAAATAATAATTTTCTTTTTACTGCTAGTACAATGGAAAGATTTTAATGTGTACACCTACAGCCTTTAAATAGGTAGTCTTGATCAAAATGCATGTTCTTCTAAAGGCCTGTCCCTGTTTTACAGGATGATGAATGGTACGAACAAGCCACAGATGTCCGATCGCAGCTAAAGTTCTTTGAACAGTTGGAGCGTTTAGAAAAGCAAAGGAAAGATGAACAAGAGAGGGAAATCTTGCTGAAGGCTGCCAAGGTATCCCTTTTACTCTGTTTTTTTAACTGGTTAACAATCCATAGCCTTCAAACAATTATTTAATTTTGTGGTATCTGTTTCATGAACACATTTTGTTTCTTACAATTGAAAAGGTACTGTTGTTGTGACATCACACCTTGAGCTCGTGAGTCAGGCTCTGATCTGTGCTGACTCCAGGCCCACCTGCCTGGGATGCCTCTGTGTTTTCAACATACACCTCTGAATTTGATGAGTTCTTGGGAATATAGGAGACAGTGGCTAACATTTTCAAAATAACTCTGTGAAATAATTTTTACAATTGCCTTTGAAATTTAATAGATGCCAAGGCCACTGGAGAATCATAGCTTACACTTCTGGTCTTCAAACAAATTCAGTAAATTCTTAAGGATTTTTTTGAGGTTTTTTTACTTCATAGGTTTTTAGACTTTGTTTTTAAACAATTTTTTTCATTTGTTTATCTTAATTTAAATGTATTCCAGTTGCTTCTCTAGAACTGCATTATTTGATTGATTCATGCCTGTCTTCAGTTAACTGTTAGTTCTTCAGGACTAGTTCCTTTGTAACATTAAGTCCAGAGACTGAATATTCATACATGCAATAGAGCAAACTCAGATAATACTGTTTCAAGAGCATATAGGGATAGATAAGTTTCCTCCTTGTAACGGTAAATTTAATATATATATCATATCTAACTGCAAATAAGTTTATCTCTTCGTTACCCCATTTTTAGTTCTGTTTGAATCTTCATTGAGTTATTTATTGTATATTCTGAAGACATTATACAGAACAACTCAGTGTTCAATGGTAACACAGCCTCCTGACTTTGTGCCATTAATGTTCACAAATTGAGAGATTTAAAAAAAACCCAAACAATTAGCCTTGCTTATTTAGAAATCTATTTCTCAATCAGGCTATTGTAATCTGGCTTGTTTGCATTCTTAGTGTACAGTCATTTACAATGTTATATATTCCACAAATTTTTACTTAACATCGATAGTCTTTAAATGTTTTGATGAAAACATATTTGCTCTTTTAATTCTAAATTAATATTTATTAAAAATAAATAAATGCTTATTTATTGTTATGATAATGCTTGTTAGTTGTGTTGGTTGTTTTTCTAATGGACATTGAGAAAAATGCAGTAGCTTATAGCCCTTAGTTCAGAAATGTTTCCCTCACTGCACAAAGCCCTATGCAGGCTAATCTGAGATTGGGTTAGAGGACCTCCTGGTCTTCCTTCCAACCTGAATTCCTTCATGAATTGATATTCTGTGTTTTGGGCAGGGTTTTTTGTTGTTGTTTTAGTCTTGGCTAATAAAAAGTCCTGTGAAGTCTGAATTTAAGAAATAAATACATAATCATCAAATTTGATTCCTACAGATTACAGAAAGGGCAAATTAAAAAATTCTGCAACAAAGAAATGTAAAAGGATCCCCTAACTGATTTGAAAAAATTACCTTAAAGAAAGTAATGAATGCGTAAATCAGCTTTATAACCAGGAGTCAGCTTGGAAGAAATACTATAAAAATATATGAAGGTGAAAAAAAAAGGTGTTAAAAATCCAAAACCACACTACAGAGTTGCCATGGAAGAGCAGTGCTGATTTATCAGTATTAAAGTTTAGAGAGAGAAGTTGAAGATACTGTGAACCTCTTGTGAGCTGCTTATGCAATGTTGTGATTTCAGTGTAAATGCCAGTTTGGAACTGAACATCCTTTGTTCAGCTGGTGCTCCCCAGTCTGTTCTCATGGATGGGTGACCTATTGCAAGGCTTACATAGGACATAGTTTGGTAAAATATGGTCAGGTTACAATTTTTATTCTAAAAATAGATTTTACATTATTTCCTTAGAATCTGTGGTGCTGCTGAAATGGAGAAGCACCCATACATGAACAGTGACATCTTTGGAGGTCTTTATTCTGAATTCTTGTGTTCTAATTGCTTACCGAGGATTTTGATTTTTTTTCAGTTTTTCTCTGAACTTCCTTTGTTGTGTGAGCAGATCTCAGTTCTGGTGGGAAGGATGCAGTAATTGTAATGACACAGTTAAAATCTGCCCCAGCTGCCTGGTGAAGTGATACCCATCAGTACCCACTTTGTGTCTGTCTGTGGCCTGGTGATGTTTGTGTCTGCAGAGAGGGAGATGCTTAAACTGGCTCTGGAGACTCAAATATCTACCATACAGAGGCCTTGTTCCTCCAGTCATGGCATCTTTGTCACCTTGACAGTGTTGTCTTTAAAGGATTAAAACCTTTGGGGTTTAAAGTAAAATTTCTGTTTTCCTTGCTACAGATGCTTAAACCTAAAAATCATGCTTACATTTATTTATAACTGCAACTTCTTAATGTGCCATTTAGACAAACAGTGTGATCTTTTATCTTGGAGGTGTTTTGACATGTTACTGTGTGACATGATTTTACTGTTACTCAGCAGAATCATTTTAGGGAAAGTTTCAAAGCTTCCTGGTAGTGGTACCTCATCAGCTGTCTTGCATGGAAGAGCAATAAACAGGTTGAACTTGCACAGTGAAAATTCTTTTGTAATTATTTACACTTTGGAGCCTTGGTAACAGCCACAGTCCGGGTTTTGATGAAGAATAAGATAGTGAAGGAAATGTTTTGGGCCTGAAAGTCGATGGTATTAAATAATCTACTCAATAACAGGATAATCAATGGAGAAGATAATCAAGAATGAAGGAATAGCTTGAAATCATAGGGGAGGCAGCATGAGTTTTTGGGAAGCCTTGAAACTGATTTGGTAATTCAGCATTATAGTTCAGTAAGGGTTAAAAAAAAAGTAAATTATGGCCAAAGAAAGTGTCAGGGGTGCAGGTTTTTGTTGTTTTGAGTGGTGGGTAGGTTTCTTTAGGAGGAGAAAGGAAAATATGTGACACAAGTGTTCTGGTTGATCTGGAACCATAATTTCAGCTGTTGCAGTAGGAAATGATTGCAAAATTTGTAAGCACTCAGATGGGGTTGGTTTTGCTTCAGGAAATGTTTTTGGGGAAACGAGAGATCAAATCAGATGAAAAGGTAGAAGAAAAACAAAGTTAGGTTTCAAAAAATACAAATTTTGACATTTTAAGAAAAGTCACTAAAGTTAAAACTAACTGTGAAGCTACAGGAGTGTATTTGAAACAAAACAGCAATATTGCTTAGCTTGTTAAATCAGAGAATTTTACAAAATCTTACGTTCCATGCCTGGGAAATACTTGAGAAATAGAAACTTCATATCACAAGCTTAGAAGAATTGTGACTGATGTTCTCATTCTAGTGAGATATTTTGGGTTAAGGCAGATGTGACAGGAAAGGAAAAATCATGCTATGCTGTAGTAGCAATGCAACATACAATTTCTTTTACATTAAAAATCAAAACTACTACTACACTGTTTCAGGAGCCAGAATGATCTCCTGCACCTCAGGGATCCCACATCATGTTCCACAACGTTTCAGAACATTCCAAAATGTTCCACAGCGTTCCCATACCAGCCTTAAACATGTGGCCCAAAGCACTTCTCTAATTTACTTTCTAGTAATTATTTTTATTATGGAAGTATTTAAAGGCATCTTGGTCCCCAAACAGTGAGATCCAGTCACCTCCTGCTGCTGGAAGAGCTCCTGTTTCAAACACTCAGATAATGTGATGTTCTCAAGAGGAGAAGCTGTACAGGGAGGGTCTGAGCTGGCTTGGTTGTCACTGATTTTGGGTTTCCTTCCTGACATGAGCATTACAGGTGAAAAAAAAGGCATAAGGAGGGACCATCTTATGCATAAGCAGTAGAGTAGTCTCTTTGAAGGAAATATTTTGGAGAGTCAACTCTTGGCCCTGGTTTGTTTGGCCAGGAAGAGCCAGTGGCTGTTGTTGCCAGGTGTGTGCAGAACCAGACATGCTGTGCAGCGGCCTTTGGGGATTGGTACAGGGAGTAGTGAGGGGAGCTAAGGAGAGTCTTGAGGCTGCAGAAAGGTCAAAAGCCAGACTAAAATCACTTGAGGAATTTACCTTTACATTTGACATTGTGTGTCTCGTGTGGGTTTTCTATAAAAAAAAAAGCCAACAAAAAAAACAAACCCAACCCAAACCCCACAAAGCAGTGGTCTTATTATAGTAAATCTCTGTTCTTGCTGCTTTCATGGCTATTTCCAAAACCTGTAAAATGCAGGTGTTGTCTGTCAAGTTGAATGAAGTTCTGGTTCTGGGCTAATGATGGAAATATTTCTGGCAGCAGAAGGAGTAGGAGGTTGTAGCTGATTTGTTGTTTTGTTGGTTTTTTTTTTGAATTATTCTTTGGAGGGAGTGGTGACAGTAAGGAATTACAGCTTGGGGTTGTCCTGGCTCTCAGAAAATGAATGAATCATACTTCTATGTTATAATGTATGGTAAAGTGGATCGCATTAAAATTAGTTTATTAGTTGGATCACATTAAAATTAGTGTTAATTGATCTGCTCAAACTGGCTGAGTGCATGTTTATTTTATTATAAAATTAATGTTGGAATTTAATTTCCAATATATACATTCAATTAGTCCATTATTTTGAGTGTTGTGTATTAGTAGCACAAGTCTGACAGGTTCTGGGATCTTAAATACGACTATCACAAGAGTAGGATGTGTTCTGTAAAAAGAAAATTTATGTAAGTAAATGGAAAACTATGTTTAGAGTTGTTTGTAAAGTTAATTAGCATTTATGGATGATAGTGATTTTTATAGTACTATAGGCTGAAGGGCTCTTTTATTGGAGAGATCATTGAAATTTGGTGCTGCAGATTTCCTTCCACACATGTGCTGTGATGACTTGGAGGGGCTGCTCTGTGAGTCCGAGATGAGTTCAGCTGTCATTCCAATTTAATCCTTTCCTCTCTTCTGAGAGCAGTGGATACAATGCAGTCCCCTGTCTGCATGGGCACGTGGAACTCACTTCTGATGAGAGGAGAGCAAAGGGGGAATTATTGTGTTGAGATAATTTTCTGAATTTTTAGGAATTTGTTACTGCAATTTTAATGATTTTAATATAAATCATTTTTCAGAGCTGTGCTTTTGCATTCTACCTCACCATGTTCGTAACACTGAGCAGCATTTTACCCTCAGCTATGATGCTTTTAACTTTCACTTTTTATTAACAAAGCTAATGTGAAAGCAAAGTGTTTCATGTTGCCAATTTAATTTCTTTAATTAAAAGTGGAAGTTATAAGCTGGTACAGCCGTGGGTGAAGTTCTAATGTCATCAATGGGGAAAAATAGGTTTAAAATTGAAACTGTTGGCACAGCAGTGGCTCTCAATAGTACAGCACCTGCAGTTGTGACTCTTAACTTTATTTAATGAGAAAAGATGAATTTGAGGCATTAAAGACTCCCAGTGTATATGTTGGGAAGGGGCAATAGAGCTCCAAGTGCCTTAACTGGGATCAGATGTAGTTGAACACAGGAGAGACCCAGTGAGACATTTCCCAACACAGGTGTAGCAAGCTGAGACTTCAAAATCCTTACAAATCTAATGGAAAACTTCTTATTAGTGGATCAAAAATGTAGCAACAGTGCAACTTTGACGTTAATAATCAAGCAAAGTATTGAATAATTACAATTGTGAAACGTATCAGAATTATTTAGTGTGTCTCTCTGCACAGAGTATGCACCAATTTTAAAAATAATTGGTGCATGTATTTAAGTATTATATGGGTTATAGATATCATTATAATTTAAAAAATATTGTTGATTTCTAATTTAAGACAATTCTATGAAATGTAAAATCCTCTTAAGGCTACACTCTTACATGTGTGTAATACTCTTTTTGTGGCCTCCTGCCTTAACACAAGCCAGGGGAAAAGGTGAGGTTTGGAACATTAGGGAGCTTGGTAACATGTAAATGAACCCCCTTATTTCTATTGTTTTGAATACACACATTTAACATACACTGCTTTTCATACTTTGAAAGTCCAATATTTCCATAGACCTGATGTGATCTGTGCAGCTTTCAGTTTCCAGATAAAGAGCTCTCTAACACAAAGCACTTTACAATTCTTTACAAAGCACTTAACACTTCGCAATTAAAATATTGGGTTGTCTGGATTAATAAAAATAGCTGGCCTTTGGGAGAAATGTTGACAAACCTGGTTTGCTAAATAAGTTCTTAGTAGGAGACAGCATTTTAATGTATTTTAAAGTATGTTATCTGCTTAGGATCAGTCCTGAGTTTCTGTAAAATTACTATGGGAAGCTTGCTTGCTTCTAAAGGTGTTTATTCATCAACAGAAAAATACATTACATAAATGCAAGCTGCTTTATTTACAGATCTAGACATGATGAACAGGGAGGGGAAAGTAAAGGAATCATGATAAATTCCTTGAAAGAATTTGATTTGGTGGGTTCTGTGATTAGTGGGTGTTTCTAAAGCTTTAGAGGAAGGAGGCATTGGTACATTAAAAGGTTTTGGAAAAGCACGCTTCACAAAACAGGTGACGTGCTGCATATTAAGATTTGGATGTTAGAGGGAAAGGAGAATGTGGCTAGCACAGTTTTTCCCATGAGAAGTTTTCTTGTGTTTTGTAAATAAAGATAAAGTTTGGATGTTTTTGGAACAGTGTCCCAGAACTTGGGCAGTGCAGGCCTGGCCAATCAGGCCTGGGGGAAGGCTTCTGACTGACCACTCTGGGTGACTTTTGAGAACTCTATAAATGTGATGAAATCAAAACAATAAAGGTCATTCCTTCTTGCCACTGAGAACTGGTGCCTTCATTACTCTGCTAGCTGCTCAACAGCGACAGGAGAAGGGAAGAGGAAGCCCAAAATATGAATTAACTTGAAGAAAAAAGTTAAACTTCAGTTAATAAAAAAGTAGGAATGATTAGTCAGTAGCTTGACAAGAGTAAGTGCAAAATACTAAAATAAATGCTTGGTGATAGTGACATGTAGACAAGCACTACAAGAGCTGAGCAGCAGCAAAATTGTTCAGACTCTTCAGAGGGAAGGAAAGATGTTCACGTGTGGAATGGAGTGTAAAGGGAATCCAGTGACATTTCTAAAGCTTATTTAGGCACCTCTGTTAAGCTTGACATTTGCATTTGCTTATATTTGCTTTAATCTGTGTTGCATCAGCATTGGTGAAGCTTTTGATAATTTACATTAGATCATAAAGTGAAGAATTAATGAAATAGTTGATGTTCATACTTGTCCTTTAATATATTTTAGCCTCCATATGCTGATGATTTTATTTCTGAAGCTTACTGACATGGTAACCAGCAGGAAAGTAATTTAGTCTTAAAAATCTGCTTTTAAAAAGATCTGTTAAAATTCATCTGAACACAAAACAGTTAAATTCCCTAATTTTTTTAATAGAAATGACACATCAAATGTAAAGTTGGAATTCTGCTTATTTGAAACAAGAGCTAGCCTGGGCTCCTTGGAAAGGCTATTTGGCATGGATTCAAGCAATAACTAGACAATCATTGCATTATTCTAAATGTAAAAGTAATTCTGTCTTCACCTTCAATCTGGGTTTATATATGTAACTTCACCTAATATTTTAGATCTTCATTTTGGAAACAAGATTCCTGTATTTAATATCATTCAGGATTTGAGTACCTGTTTTCACCTCTGTAATAATTTTTAGCATTTATTTATTGTGAACAAGCTGGAGGTTTACACAGAGCAGAAGATTTGCTTTTGCATATTGAGATTATCCTGAACTCCAGATCTACTTTCATTTGGTCAGTTTCTGGGGGCAAAGAAAAAGCATGGACTTCTAAATATGTTACTTTTCTCTGTAGCACTTTCAGAGTTTTTTCTTCACTTATCTCGCCCAGGAAATTGCAATGTTACTTTGTTTCTATTGCTTTAATTTTTCACCAGATCGATCTGGTGTGTTTTCCAGGATTTTATCATTTCCATGTAGAAAGTTGGTAACAATATTAGAAGTCTCAGCTGGATTCTCCCGGGACACTCTGCTTTCTCCTAAAGCTGATGTGCTTTTAACTTGTACTTTGCATTTGGCAAATGTTTCAGCTTCATACAGTGGTATAACAGTACTTTCTGTTTCTGTACAGCTTCCATTGTGAGGCTCACAAGGCAATAGAAGCTCATTGCACATTTATAAATTTATCATCAAAACCCATGAAAGGGCTAAATATGCTATTCCATGCATCACACTGGAGAAACTGAGGCTCCCAATGATTGAACTATCATTGCAAAATGACTGCAAGGACATAGTTCAGCTCAGTTCATAAGTACTGACCTGAGCCCACCTCTCAGAGAAGGAACTCACTGACTGAGGTTTTGTTAGTTTAGTTTTTGAAGTAATAGGTATAAATATAATCAAGTTCTTAGTAATTGCTGTGCTGCTTAGAAACACAGATCTCCAACAGACCCACATATTTCATGAAATACCTTTTGTCCTTTGAACATTAACTGGGTCAGATTATATACTTTTTTTTCTTTTTATCTGGCCACAGCTGTAAGAAGGAACTTCAGCCTTTTTTAGGGTGAGGTTTCTTCCTTGGCACAACTACAGCATGGGAGTCTGATTTGGGGTCATTGGCTATCTTGAATTTTAATTTGTCATTCCTTTGCTGCAGGCACTGTCCTGTCAAACTTCTTGTTATACTAACAGACACAAAAGCACTTGTAGATGGTGTTGGAAGGTAAAGCTCCATGTGCACAGTGGAAGAGTTAAGCACATCTAAAAATCTCATTATTGTTTAATGTCACCATGCTTAATCAGCACTGTGTTTTATATGTGTGCTATATTAGCTGAAAAAAATTAATCCCAATTCAAAAAAACCAAACAAACTCACAAAAAAACCACAAACCAACAAAAACTAACAGGACAAAGGATAGAGAATTCTGTGCCATTGTTGCCCTGTCTGCCAAATTATAGCCAAGGCATTTCCATGTATCAAAAACAGTGTGTGGCCCTTTTAAGTGTAACCCCTTAAACCCTATCTCTCCTTGGTTTTCTTAATAAGTCTTTTGACTTCTGACCAGAATATGGTATGAAAAATTTAAACATCAGAAAAAAATCCAAGAATATGTAAGTTTGCAAAACTGATATTCTTTCAAGTTTCAGTTCTGCCTTCAGCATAGCAATAAGCAGAGAACTATAGATAGCAGAGGGCAAGGTATTCTTATCCCTTTAGGAGTTGTGTAAATGATATCACTTTAAATCTCAAAGAAATACTGAAGGAGAGCTACTACATCTCTGAGGTATCAGGAGCAATAGTTTTCCATGGGTGTCACAAGTTTTATTGCAGCTTCTTACAACTTTTTATGCAACCTTTGCTGAATGTTGACCTTTCACACATTTATAAAACCATAATGTGTGTATTACCTGCCTCTTGAGTTTTGAATTCCATCAGTTTGACAATATGTAGTAAGTACAAATATAAATTTAGTAGATTTTATTATATGGTTATAAAATAGTCTGTGTCTAAAGAAATGTACTGTTACAGGTTGTTACTCCAATTAATATTAGAGCTATTGTTCATAGTTTTGAAAGAAAATACAAAACTTGTCATTTAGCAATATTTATCCACTTTTAAAAACGACAACATTAATATTATTAGTAGTGCATGAATGGGTTTAACATAGTGTATTTCTATGCTGTACTCAAGGTAAACTCATATGGAATAGTAGCGTCTTTATTATAAAAATTTACCTTTTGGAAGGGCAGCTCTGCAATGGTTTTCTCCACATTCTCTACCAAGAGCTAAATACAAGCTCAGTTGCACACAGTAAATTTTAAAATAAGTGAATGTAAGGACTTAAATTAAAAAGTTCAGGTAATGGAAAGGGTGTCACTTCCACTCTTGGATGTTTGAATTCGTTTGTATTAAATAACTGAAATCTAAACCTGTATGGAAACTTTAGCATTTACAAAAACATGGTTGGGTTGGTTTTTTTGTTTTTTTAATTCAAATCTAGCCTACATCTCATTTACAACTGAGTATTTAACAGTCTTTTGGGTGAGGCTCATGGGTTTGAAATTGCACTTCTGTCAATTTAAGTGTCCCATGTTTGATACCTTGTATCCTGTTCCTATTTCTTTGCTATTTTTTGACTTATTGCAACAGATGAGGGGTTCTTAAAACATCTGTTAACCTTTTTTCCCCATTTTTTTTAACATGTAGAGTCGCTCAAGGCAGGAAGACCCAGAGCAAGCTAGACTGAAACAAAAAGCAAAGGAGGTAAGCAGAGCTAGAGATCATTACACTTGACATTTCAAGGCTTGAACATATTAATTTTTTATGCCTTGCTACTTGTATATCGTTAATAAAAATCTGACTAAAACTTTTTAGGATGTATTTGTTGCTTTGCCTTTGATCTTAATGTTTGCAAACTAATACATTAATACATGTGAAGCCTAAGGAGATTTTATAAGAGAATATTTCCATACATTACATTTTCATTTCCATTTTAGGTAGCTGTAGCTTTTGTTGGGTTGTTGATGACAGCAGCTCTAGATTTTGGTGGAAAATATATGCCTTTGTCTTTTTGTAAAATGTCACTTTCTTAGAAATGTGCTACTTAACAATTTTGTTCTGGTAACATTCTTTCAAGTAATGTAATTGCCATTGTAATCTACATTGTAATCATTGTAATCATTGTGATTCAGTGGATTATTTACTCATGTGCCTAAATTACAATAATCTAAAAAATATCAAATAATTTCCAATGAAGTTGTGATATGTTATTCTAAGAGTACCTTAATTTCTATAAATGAGTTTGGTCTGGGCACTGTCGTTTGGTCAGGGCACCTCATGGCTTAGGATTGGGTTGTAACTTTCATCAGTTAGAAAGATTGAGATATCTATCAGCTGAAAGCAATTTCAGCAATATTATGCTGGTTTTTTAACCAACTTGTTTGGATATACACATTAGCAGGTAATAATTATGCATTGGAAGGTAATATATACAGAAAAATGCATATATGAAGTTCTTTTGTATTGACCCGTTCTTCCTGTTTCATTTCCCTCTTGGCGATATTCTGTAGCCCCGTTAGCTACACAGATTTTGTATATATAACAGTCAAAAAAATCCAAACACATGGATGGGTTTTATTTGTCTTTATTTCATTATGTGATTGTGTAGTAAGACTTGCTGAAATGAATTCTTGCAAACATTGGACCAGGCCTTAGTATTTCTAGAGTTGGATTTGTCAAGCAAGTATTGAAATGAAATAGAGTAATCAAGTTATTTGGCAGGAAATGAAACAGCATTTTAAAACTGCTTGGGTTTTGTATGTAACCAGTGTATGCAAAGGAAGAATCAGATTTCTGAAAGTAATTGAAGGCAGGCAGAAAGGGCTGTTGAGCTGAGAACTGAAGCTGCCGTGCTGCTGGAAGCGAACAGAGCTGGGATTAATGCATTGCTGCGGCATCAGTGCTTGCGTTCCTGGGGATTCTTTGTCGGCCATTGGAAGCTTGAGGAAGTGAAAGTAAAAGACAGGGATGGTAACTCCACATTTTCCAGTAGTCAGAGTGAACCAGCCTCGTAGTGCCGGTGTGTGGCTGCAGGCCTGCCCTGACTGGGGATTCGGCATGTCCATGGGAGCCCATGCTCCCCAGCAGAGGGAGCGGCGCGGTGCTGACATCGAATGGCAGGGATGGAACTGCTCCGAGTGATGAGGACAGTGCTAGGAGCAAAGAGGAAGCAGGAATTTCGGTGGGAAGTGAATCAGCAGTGGTTAGAGCACACTGGTGTGTGATCGAAGCACCGGGTTTGTCTGAGGCAGGACACTGGCCCTGCCTGCTCTCCCAGTCTGCTTGTAACAGTGCATCGTTTGCTGGCACCATGCCTCTCTCTAAAGTTGAGTTGCATTCTGCATGTTTGGAACCATAACACATGCCTCTGATTTTGGTAATCAGGGGTCTAAAGCTCTAGAGACTTACACTTAAAATACTAAAATTCAGTTAGTAAAGAAACTTTCTTTTGCAAAGGGGAGCGTGGCATGGTACTGGCAAGATTTTGTTCATATTTCATTCTGCGCTGGGTGCTGGATATATGCTGACATCTCAAATGATATTGACACTGCCAAAATAAAAAAGCCCCTATTTTATAGTATAAAAGGTTGATTAGCAAAACCATCTTTAGCATGGCTTTGTCATTTGAAGTTAGAAGTTTTGAATCAATGCCAACAAAAATGTAAAAAATTTCAAAACGTCACTGCCAGCTGGGCTACTCTTAAATGTGTTTATGACCTGTAGCTCAGAGAGGAATTGTGTTTCTTCCAGGTTTGTATAAGGTGATAAATAAAATACCATCAGCTTTGATAATAAACTGGATTTGAAGTTGTGTTTCCATGATTTCGGTATCTTGAATATTGCCTGAAGACTTTTGTTGAACAGATATTCTTGTGGCCTATAGTAAAGTGGCTATTAGGTAGTGTTTCAAAAAGCACAAAGAGTGCACCCAAAAAACTTGCAGCACTTCTAGCTTATATTACTTGTTTAGTGATATGATTGTCAGTTTGTTTTTTCATCCCAGCAAAACAGCTGATAACATCTTTATTATGTTCTGAAAATGGGTAGTGTTTCAGACTTAAATCAGCGTGAACAATGACACTAATGACAGAAGTCAGAGGGAGAAAGTACCAAAAGAAGCAATTTAAAGTCTTAAAGAAAGTCTTCTTTTAGGAAAAAACTTTTCAAAACATTGAAGGAACTCTAGAAAGCACTGTCTTGGAATGCAAAATAAAGGTACCAATACAAGGATAATAGGATGAAGAGGAAAGAAACGAGACTGGCAAAGGATATTTGTTCTAAAACATTCTCCTTTATGCATATTTAGGAGTCTTCATTCTGTAATGCTCTGTTTTTCTTCCTAATTTAAGAAAAAAAAATTGGCTCAATTTCTTTCACAGAACATTTATCAGTGGAAAGTTTCCTTCTTGCTTATTAGAGTAACGAAGACAATGTACAGTGGGATCCTTTGAACACATTTTAAAATTAATTTGGTTAGGTGAAGATTATTGGTTTTTCTCTGTAACTCCGTCTTGATCCATTTATTAGCCAGTCTTCAAACCACTCTGCGTATTAAACCGAATTGACATAAATCAAGTTTAAACTGCATTTAAATGCTTACTGAACAAAAGGAAGGTACATCTACACGTGATCTTACTGCAGAGACGAGACACAACAGTGAGGTTTCATTCACACCCAGACTAGCACTCATTTGGTTAAGTCAATGCAAACCCACTCTGAGTTCAGTTTGAGTGACTTATTTTGCTTTGGTATTAACCTGTTTCAAATGGACTTTGAAATTCAAGCAGTAGCAGAATGTGCCTGTGGAGGATTATATTGCTCAAAACTCTCAGTTTGCTTTCACTCTTGAAAGTTGGTGCAGCCTTTTGTCAGTGGACAGGGTATGATTGTTTCAATGGTAAGCCTATTTAATAACCTACTGAAAAATATTTTCCATTGAGACTATTTCAGGGAAAAATGCTGCTTTTCAGCTATTAGTTGTTGCATTGCTTTGTAACATAAATTCTGAGATGTTTGACTTAGTGCAGCTTAATGTGAGAAATAGCCTCATTTGTGAGCAGTGTCTATGTTGTTGGAAAGGATATGTTTCCTAGTTATTTTTTCTAATTAATGGTTTTAATTTACTTTTTAATTCTTTTAATTAATCCTAAGCAGTGGTATTCTCCATTTTAGCCAACATGTAGTAGTTTTTTTTTCCCCACAGACCGCTGTTGTTAGAGAGTGCTTAGAAAACTACTGAAAATTTAAGTTTTGCTAAACTAACCCTGGTAAATTGCAATGAGCAAAGCATGACTAAAGCTTTTAAAATCAAGTTTTAGGAAATACACTGGTTTACATAGTCTGGAAGTCACGAATGTAAGTTAAAGAAATTATGAGTTCTCTAATTTCCATTAAAAGGCTTAATTAAATAGAACATAAAACAGGCCGTGTAACTGACAGCAGAAATAGATCAAGATTAGGAATATCTGAGTCAACACCTAGTAATTAATAATAGAAATGGTTTAAAGGAAAGGCAGGGAGGGTAAGATACTCAACATCCTTTCTGTCAGGGATATTCTAATATCAGGGTCTGTTGCCTAAAAATGTTTTAATTTAAAAGTCTAGTAGCTGAGCTTCATCCTGAAAGATTAACTTGGTTAAAATTTTTGTGTCATCACCAACCAAGAATATTGCATAATAATGAAAACTTAAACCAGACACCATAAATGTCTGGGCATGTATCCAGGCCCTAGATCAGGTTAGATAACACTCAGTGGAATCAGTTCTCAGATGTGCTCATCAGCCATGCAAGGGAAGTCTCTGACCTGTTGCTATCCATACCAGAAGCCTTTGGATGCTGGGGAAAGATTCAAGACAGATATTTGTGTGCCCTTGTCAGGAGGGTTGCCCAACTTCCTGGGGCTGGGTCCAGTCCTTCAACACACACATTTAAGGGGCTTGTGAGGGTTACCCTGGCCAAGAGCTTTGGCAGTGCTCAGTTGTTGCAGGAGCAGAGCAGCCATAGGCTTTTCCATGCTCCCAGGAGGAGTTGTGTCCAGGGCAGCATTGTGGTAACCACTGGGCTTGGCTGCTGCCATCCCCCATGTCCGCAGTGTCCTCTGGAACAAGAGCCTTGCTGGGCTGAGGTTTAGACTTTGAACTGTATCCTTTTCTGAATTACATGCAGAAAAACATGTGGACTGGTTGCAGGTGAAGTTCTGGAAGAAGCCATAGGATCCTTCTCTTCAAAATAATGAAATATGTACATCATATGATGTATATCTTATGTTGTTCTAACAAAGCCTTAGAGGTTTTTAATCCCCCCGAAGAACTTAACTTGGAGCAGAATTACTGAAACTCCAGCATCATGTACTCAGTGATTACAATAGGAAAATTTTACACTAAATAATTTCTTGTCACTGTGCTAGTATTTATTTATCAACTCAGTAGGACTGGTTTCTTTTAAAATATTTAAATGATAGTTTACTGCAGTTATCATAATTACTGAAAATGAAAAGCAAAGGAAAAGGATTTTGTTTTGTTTGGCAAGTTCATTTATTCACCTTTTCAGCAAAGCCAAAGTCCTTAAAGACTGTACTACTAATGCGGTGTCTCAGCGATGAGAAGTCTAAATAAGTTTTCTATTTAAACCTGTGTGACATAAAAATATTGATTGAAAAGCAACCATCTTATCTTAAATTGGTTTCTTATAACACAGTCCACTGAGAAATGGAGCACTTGAACAGGAATAAATTTAAATTAAATTTCTACTTAGCTCTCTAATCCATCTGAGTGTCCGTAGGTAGAAAGAATGACAAGCTAGGAATGTGGTAAGGATGAAGCAGTTTTTGGGCAACGTGGATTCCTCAGAACAGAGTTATTTCATGAACAGTTCTCTGCATCAGGTTACCAATGCTGCAGCTGTGATGCAGAAGGAATGCAAGCGTTTTTGTCAATATAGGTAGAAAGTTAGACAACAGTCACTTTATTTATGCTCTTCCTTTACCACAGGTTTGGTGTTTACATCCAGAAAAGTGCTTTGATCATTCTCTTTCTGTTTAAGCTCATGCAACAGTGCCCTGGATTTGGCTTTATAGTACAAGATTTTTCTGAAGTTATAAAGTTGTTACAAGACCTAAAAGGTTAATATTAAACTTGAATCTCAGAGAGGAGTGGTCCTGTCAGTCAAATTACTCTCCTGGAAGTTCTGCTGCATTATGAAGTTTACTGCTTTTGTTAGCTTCAGTCCCAATTCTGATGACTGAAGTTGATTATAAAACTTATAATCAAGGACAGGAGAGGAATGGCACTACATTTGCATATGCAAATGCTGCTGAGGAAACAAGATCTATAAGCAGTAGTAGGTTTGTTGCATATGGATCTTGGTGTGTAGATTTTCTGGATTTCTTGTGTTTCCAAGGATGTGGTACTGCCCCGTGATGAATTCTACAAGTCCTGAAGAGCTTTGGTCAATAGCAATCTTTCTATTCAGCAGAGCTTCTTGCATATCTCTGTGTAAAACTGAACCTGATGACAATTCCAGCCTGTTGTCCTGGGGTTAGAGCAGAAGTTGTGGCAAATTGTCTGGCTGGAGTTGAAGCGTGGTGTTACCCTTGCTGTACAGAGTCAGAAACTGGATAATTGACAGAAAAATGCCAGGAGATCAGAGGAATGGCCATGGTATCTTCCAGCTGAGTCAAATTATTTATTCCTGCTTAGGTAAAATGTATATTAATTAGAGAGTCAAGGGCTGGGGATTTTTTGTCTTTTCTCTAACCCAAGCTTACCTTATTAGTCTACCAGAAATCGAAATTAAATCCAGTGCTGTCCAACATAATAATTTTCTTTCTACAAAATCAAGCTGGTGGCATTCTGTAGTGATGCATTGTTCTAGCTCTTGTTTAGTTAACGAGTGCTTAATTGTCAAGACTGATTATAACTGTTGGGCTTAGCATTCTTAAAGGGAAATGCTGTTTTACTGATAGATGAGCTAAATACACAGCCATTCTTAAGTAACAAGCTATTTTTATATACTACCATCTTCGCAGTATCAAATAAGTACTCTCCTTTATCTTTGTTTATACTTGCTACCTTAGAAAACAAATTCTTAGAATTTGGTTTACACCAATGTTAACGCCTTGTGTGAGAAGGATCATTAGTATTGCATCCACGTATTGCTCCTCATGAAGGTCCGTGTCAGATCTGTGAGGCTTTGTATGGGAGGTGTTTATAAGCAGGAAAAATGAGATTGCACAGCTTGGAGAGCAGGGGCTTGCGCAAAACAAAATGGGACTGTGAATATGGGATTGTTGATGCTGCAGAAGACAAACTTCAGGGTGACCTAATTGTGACCTTCCAGTACCTGGAGGAGCTAATAGGAAAGACAGAGAGAGACTCTTTACAAGGGCCTGGAGCAACAGGACAAGGGGGAATGGCTTCCCACTGCCAGAGAGTAGGTCCAGATTAGATACCAGTAAAAAACTCTTCCCTGTGAGGGTAGTGAGGCCCTGTCACAGGTTGTCCAGAGAAGCTGTGGCTGCCCTGTCCCTAGAAATGTCCAAGGCCAGATTGGATGGGGCATGGAGCAACCTGGGACAGTGGAAGGTGTCCCTGCCCACTGAATGAGATGGTCTTTAAGTTCCCTTCCAAACCAAGCCATTCTGGAGTTTTATGAGTATGACAAGAGAAAGGAACAAGAAAGCAAGTTGTCTGGTCAAGCATTGTTCCTTGTTTAGCTGGTGTCTCATTGAGTCAGTATTTGAAAGATACCAGCCTTCAAATTAACCTAGCAGCAGTGTCATTTCCTTAGATTTTGGATGACAAGTATATGTGTCTGGGTGCAATCTGCTGTTTGAGACTTTAGCAGCTATGCATAACCAATGAAATGCAGTGATTGTCTTACCTTGCTACCAAAAGGGTTCTCATGTTGTGCTTGAGAATGTGGGGCATGAAATAAGTAAGAGTTGGCTTTACTTTTTGTGATTATTTCTTGTTTTCTCTCACTGCCTAACAAAATTTTAAGCAACTGTGTACTCTTAATTTTCAAGTAAAACTAGTGAGGAAGACTCAAGATGCATTTCCAAAATAGAGTTTAGTTCTGGTGTGAAATACATTTGGGCTGTGTTTGAACAGTTCCAAAAGAGCAATACCTGTTACAAAGTCTGCTCTACCTAATGGGTTTATTTTTTTTAAAGCAAAAAGGTGGTAGGGAAGGAGAAAGCCATCCCTGTTGTCTCCATTGCTTTCCAGAGCACACACACCCCGATGGAGTCCTGCCTAACACAAGGTTGTGAATTTCCAGAATTTGGGTTTAGAATGGTAAAAAGAAATGGTAATTTCTGAAGCTGAAGGTGACTTTGCTTTTCTGATTTTCACCAAAATACTCCAGCAGGAGCTTCCTCTTATAAAATGAAATTTTTGAAGGTAATAGCAGTAGAATCTTCAAACCTTCGGTTTTCCTTCCCATGTCTGTAGGAATAACCAGCGCTACTGCTTTTTGATTTTGAAGCACTACTGAACAAGCGGAGGGTGGCAACACCCTGTTGATAATGCCTTTTGGATGCCTGGACAACCAAGTTTGGTGGAGAGATAAGGGAGCTGTTCATATCCATGGCTGACATGTGAGATTTGTGATAAGAGTGATTTGAGTTTGTCTGTCCTGAGTATTTGACAATGGTGTCCAGAGGTACCAGAAGAGGCAGTGAGGAGTGCATGCAATGGTACTTCCTTTTCCAAAAGATTTTTAAAAGTAATTATTTCTATATCCACACACATTCATCTATCTATCTATCTATCTATCATCTATCTATCATCTATTTATCTATCATCTATCTATCTAATCTTTCTCTGTGTCTATCTCTATATCTGTCTATGATTTCCAGTTCTTTTGCCTCAGTGGTGTTCTGTCTAAATAGTAATTCTGTCTAAGACCTGTTCCTCATGTAGAAACAACCTTGTTAAGTGCAATTTATCACTCTGGCAGAGACAGGGGAAAAAAAGAAAAAAATTGGTTTGGAGCAAGCTGTGAATGTGGAAAAAATCACATAACTGTTTTATCTTAACACTACAACAGATTTACTTTCCTGCTAATCTGGCTGAATAACCGCACTTTAGAATATGATTGCCTGTTTAATAAGTAGAGGGCAGCAAATGTCAGCTGTGTCTGCTTGTCAGAAACTGAGGAGGTTGCTTGGACAACAATATATATTATTATTTAGATGGTTTGGTCCCTTAGTCAAGCCTGCTCTATTCCGTAGCAGCTTGCGAGGAGAGGTCAAGGTGTATTTAGGCTTCAGCCTGCAGGGCAAGTTTTCCCCCATCCCCTCTATGCGCATTGGTTTCTTGCTCCAAAACAAACCTGAATGAGGGCTTTAATTCTGCTGCTGAGCTAACGTGTTTGTAAGCCCTGTTTGGCAGCCTCGAGCGCCCGAGGCAGCCACAGCTGCCAGCTTTCATCTGCCCCCAGATCCTCCGGGCGCTCGCGTCACATGCGCTGCCCCGAGGGGATGGAGGCGAACCGCCCGGCTCCTGTGTGTCCTGCCCGCTCCCTCTGGGGCTGGGGCTGCGCATCCCGGCTCCTGTGTGTCCCTGCCCGCTCCCCCTGGGGCTGGGGCTGGGGCTGGGGCTGCGCATCCCGGCTCCTGTGTGTCCTGCCCGCTCCCTCTGGGGCTGGGGCTGGGGCTGCGCATCCCGGCTCCTGTGTGTCCCTGCCCGCTCCCTCTGGGGCTGCGCATCCCGGCTCCTGTGTGTCCCTGCCTCGGTTCCTCTTTGTGCAAGCCCCACACGCAGACCTCCCCGTGTTGCCCACGCCCACCTCCTGTCTGCAGTCTGGGAGGGTGTTCACATGTTCCGTCATTTCACAAGGGCCAGGACTTCTTTTGGAATGTATACATTTTATAAAACACACTGCTTTTCATAAAATCTGGGATGTGTTTCTAAGCTGGTAGTGGAAGATGAAAGAGTTCATGGGAGCACAGTTAAAGGTAAAGTCAAAATGTAGTTGTAAAATTTTAAACAGAGTAATTTAAAACTTCCTTGCCAGCCCATTTTTGAGAATATTTAATACTATTAACAGTAAGGTAAAAAGTCTTGCTTTACTAAAACTCAACATTTCTGACTGTAGCTAGGTTTTCTGTAACTCTTCTTTAAACTACAAGCTATGTGGCTAGGCAGTAACATGCAGAGGTCATGGAAGGTGTGTTAGCATCTATCCTATTTTTAGCTTGGTCTTGTCGTTAAGGTACTGTGTCAGCCTGTGAAAGAGTACTTACATCATCTTTGCTGAATTATGAGATACTACTCAACATATCCTGAAAAAGTAGTTACTTTTCAACACTGTCAGTCTTTTAAATAAAAAACATTTATTATTGCCATTCACAGTATAGACTGTTTTCCCCTCAAATACATTTGTTAAAGGTAGACATGATTATCTCTAAAATGTAAACACTTCAAAGGTATTAATGTATTTTTAATGTTGGGCAGTTAAGTAATTATTTGTAAGTTTTTTTTTCATTTAATGTTACTAATTGCTGTTGAATTGGTGATTAACTTCTAGATTTCCATGGAAATGGTCATAAATACTTGACTTCCTGGAATGGGAAGCTATGTGTCTGTACACTGAGGTGTTACAGCTTCTTAAAAACTGATACCTCAGTGTCTGGTAGGGTTGAAGCAAAGCAAACTGAAAAACAGTGTGATGCAATTACAGTTCATGGGTTTTTTGACTCTGCACAGCCATAAAGTATAGAGCAGGCTTATTACACCACTGTGTCCTTTCCCTTCACAGGTAGAAAATGTATTTATATCCAGAACAGACATTTATATTCTTGAAACAGAAATAACACCATGTAGATTCTGAAGATTTCTCTTAATGGCCAAAAGCCATATTCACGTGGTAATGATGTCTTAAGAATTCTAGCTTTTATTCTTCATGTATTTGTAGCTTTGGTGGTAGTTCTGGGCTCCATATAAAACATTAAAACCTCTGTTCCCAGCACCTTTAGCCAAAACAATTCCTGTGAATGGAAATCCAAGGACACATTTGTTGCCTTAGAACCCCAAAATGTGTAAACAACAATGAATTTGGGGGTGCAAGCTTGGGGTGGTTGACATCATTGCCTAAGGGTGTGATTGGAGAATTAAGGGCCAATTTGCTAATAAGACAGAACTTATAAAAGGTGAAGAGCTCGTGACACGGTGTCCATTTTGGGTGTAGCCTCTGCAGTAGGCTCTGTCTGCCCTAAGTGTACCTTTAAGGCCTTTAATAAATTAATCTGCTTTTATTCTCCTAACCTTTTCTAATCCTCTGTTTCAGGTAAGCCTGTTTTGGCATCCGAAGAGGTGCTTGAAAATATATTGTTTCAAAAAAAATAGTAATAAATAAAACCAAATCTATCCTGAAAGAACAGCTCATGTCTAGCAAACATGTCGGATAATTTAAGCAACCTTTGGAAAGTGTCAAATATACAAAATGGGAAACTGGAGCATAAGTGCTAAACTCAGGTGTTAATTGTGTTCAGGACAACAGGAGAGGAGAAGGATGTTCACTCAATCAGAAAATACTAGAGCTGAAGTTAGGGAGAAAAGAACATGTTTTTATAAGAAACAGAATAATTTTGTATATTTATTTTTGAAATCTGGGTTTAAATTCTGGAGAAGTGTGGTCTATGTTTATATAAGGAGCCCTTAGTCTTAAGGCAGCCCAGTATTTGGTATCTGCAGTGGCCATGTGCCATCTCTGATCATGTGAGGTGGGCTCCCCACAGAGGGTCCCTGTAGAATATACAGGATATCTGCTGTGCCTTACTGTGGAGGTAATGATTGGGAAGGTTATTGAATACACATTATTACTTCACCATATATGCTGGTGTTTAATTAAGTCAGATACTTGCAGCTTCCTGCTTTGAGAAACAGTAAATTCAGTATTCAGCAAAATTATTCTCCCTTTTAATAATGGTCTGTTGACCATTTGCTAGTCTTTCCTTATTAAGCAATATGTTCAGGGAATCTCTTGTGTACTAGGGTGTGTCAGAAAACAGAAATATGGGATGATTTTTCCCCTCTCTAAGAAAAAACTCCTTTGCATCTTTTTGCTATTTTACCTTTTTAGTGATCTAGGTGACTGCGTGATAGAGTGATACAGACTGCCAGGTTGCATGGAAACACCTAAAGAATATGCAGCTCCATTAGCTCACACTATGAGCTTCTCTAATTAAGTCTCAAATTGCAAATTTGTACCTTATTTTAGGGTGCAGAAGTCAAACAATACTCTGAATTTTGGCAGAGGTGAAAGGTAATTTGAAGCCATGAGAGACTGGCAAAGTTTCCTGAGACCAGTTTTTTCTCACAGTTTTATCAAGGTTTAATCTTGGTAATTTACATAGAGATAAAATATAATTAACTATTGAACTAAACCGCTGTGTGTTTTGTGTGCAGTCGTGGTGCTCAATACAAGCAGCTGGTTTTCAGTAATATGTGACAGTGTTCTACTGTGTATTTATTTGATGATTTGGATACAGAGCTACTATAATATTTAAATCCTGTGTACATGGTTATGTTATCTGAAATGCATATATTTCATAAATTTGTCAATGGATGCTCCTGTTAACATTGCAGTACATGGTGATTTCTGTCATCTGCTCAGCTATACAAAAGAAAAAATCATAAATATATGTTTCATAAATATCCTCAGGTAATTTTAACTGAGGCTTTAAAAATAATTCCTCAGTTAAAACACGCTCATGTATTCATCTAGCTATGTGGAGATAATTGCTGGGAAGTACTGAAATTTGAAAAACAAACGTCCTAAATCCAATGGGTAAGGAAATGTCTGCCTTCGCCAGCACGCCAGCATTCAGAAATGCTGAGGACATGTGGGAGACTATGTAGCAAGTGTGAGAATGATCTGACTATTTTGTGCGGGAGATTCTTATTTTTGCCCTGTGTGCCTCTTGAGTGCATTTTTGTTTCTGTTGCTTTTTAACTGTGTCTCTGTCACATTTAAAATGTTATAATTGAATTCTTCTGCCCCCCACCATTGTAACTATGGAGTAACTCTGTTGACATCAGTAGCAATATTCAAAACAAACAGAATTTGTCCCTCTGGTATTAGATATAATCTCATATCAAAACAACTCCTGTGGACAATTAGGATTTATTGTTATCAGCTGCACTTAACATTTTTGCTTAAATGCAAAATACTTTCGTAATTGTATATATAAAATAATCTGTGTTTGTGTATGCAATTTATTTGAAAATCAACTCGAAATGTTGTGATTTTGCATTAATTTCTGAGTTTGCCTATTTAGTATCTATTTCCTATCTCCTCACTTGATTTTGTTATTTAAGATGCAAATAAGAACATACAGGTTTTCAATGCAGTGAATGTATTCTGTCTTTGCAGTAGTTTCAGATTTAATTGCAGCTGTCTTTGCTAATAGATGGTGTGGCTGAGTGTGCAGCACATTGTGCAGAGCCCAGTGCTCTGGTGAGTTGGTCTGGGGAACAGTAAGCGTTTGTGACAGGTTGTTTGCTGAATCCTTCCTGTGTGCATATGGCAGATCAGAGTTCAGTTGTGAGCAGGTTATCCACTGTGCCTTGATGTTAAAAGAGGATACTTGCAGCCTGGCTTTGGAGCTGTCCTAGGAAGGGTGTGTTGGGTGCAATCCAAGTCAAGTTGGGAAGTGCATGTGGACTAATAAGGGGAATGACCACAGCAAACAGTAGTGATTCCAGCTTTCTCCTTGTGGTCTCTGATAGTGTTTATTGTGAATTTAAAACTGCTTTGAAACAGCTGATCAGTTCTGTAATGGAACATCATTAAATATTCTTCAAATTTCTAACCAAAAAACAACCTTTAAGGGCATGTAGAACCATTATTTCTTAGGGGCCAGTATTTTAATTCCCGTATTTTTAAAACAGGACTGGTCAGAAAAGTGTGAGTTTTTTAGTTGTTAGCATTTTGAACATCAATTTTAGAACATAAGGAAGTTTTACCCAGTTTGAAGAGGAAAGTCAGATTTTTTTTTCCCCCCAAGATAGTGAGAAAGAGGAGCCTGTAATGAGGGGATAGTCTGTAGTTCTCCTTACTTATGATAATATGCCAAGGAATACAGAGCAAAGAACATAGTGGAGTTTTTCTGTGAAGAGTTATATTCTGCTGCTGGTGACACACATTTTAGACTTGTAATATGTTGAAGGATTGTAAAAATCCAAATCAAAGGCTCAATATGCAATAAATTGAACATTAATTCACCCCCTTGTGTTGTTTTGGAGATGGGGTGAGCGTTTTTAGGAAAAGCAGAAGGAAGAGTGAAAGATTGAAAATATTTTATTTGGAAAGAGGAAGGTAAGGAGGCACATTTTAGATCCTCTCATTTCCTTTTTAATGCAAATCTGATTCTTTGATTATTCACTTTTAATATTTATTTATTTATTCTTATACAAAAGGTAGAAATTACGACATTGGGAATGTAGGCATTTTTCATACTGCAATAATAGTGCAACTATTGCACTCCTTTCATCTGTTGATGAAAAAGGATTTCAAGAAAAAATAATTTTGAATAGAATTAATTAAGGGATTCTTAAAATCCTAAGCTTAATGTAACTGCAGTTCTTTAAAGCAGAAAAACAAGAGAGAAAACAAATAATGTCCCTTAAGCAGATGCTTATTCACATAGCATAAGTAGTCTTTGATTTTGGAGAGGTGGTGTGACTTGCAGTGGGAAACCTTGATTTATCATGTCTTATTTATATCTGCAATAAATGAGGAATAAGCATAAAACATGAAAAGGAAAATTAAGTATTATGCTAGTTCTCTTGCGTTTTTATTTTATTTACACGAAATAGGCATTTTTTAATGGTGTGTTGCTGTGCCTTTTGTTGACCATATCTGCACGCCAGGTCTGTCTGCTTGTTTCCATTGGCTTGTCATGTTCACTAATTAGGGAACTGCTGCATGATTCACCTTGTTAATTAGAGGGACTTGCACACAAAGGCCCTTCGGGCAGTGCGAAAGAAGAGCCTAGCACTAGTGCCCTGAGAAAGCTACAGCCTGTGAAGTAATTCTTCTCATCTACCTTCTATTTTTTATTTGAAATGAATAAATCATTGAGATTTTCCTTGTGGAGTGAGAATGCAAGAATTCACATCTTTGTAAGATGTAAATTATATGTGATCAATAGAAGGGGATGACTACTGTATTGTACTTACAAGATTCCCTAATTTACTACTTGTCAGTGTCTGAGAAATTGCTTGAAATATTTTGTCCCCACATTGTGGTGTGTTGTTCCCTTGATCTGCAGCAGAAATGAGCTGTAGCAGTTTTGCTATAGTTAAATCTAAAATAGAAAATATGTAGATTATTTAAATTTCAAGCTTGTTTTGCATCCCCAGTGGAACTTCCATTTTACAAGTGAACCCCCAGCACTACCCCCACAACTTTTAAGGGGAAGAAGGTGGTGGGCGTGTGGCTATTTTTGTTCCTGGCATTTTGCTCTGCCTCAAATCTCACTTTTGAGCAGAGTAGCATACTTGCTGTATTGTGTATTCTTTAGTTGAATATAGTTTCAGAATAAATTAAATTTGTTTTTGTCATGTCACTTAGACTTGATCAAACCACAATCCAGACTGCAGAAGAGGATATTTAGTTAAATGTGCACAACCAGTCACTACACTGCACATTTCCCATCTGTTTATGACACTTCAGACATTAACTCCAATGCCATTCTCTCTAACTATTTGATTAAAATTACTTATTACAGCCAAATGATTTTTAGTAGATTGCTACATTTGCCTCATTTCCTCAAATTAGGCTGGCAGTTTCAAGATGCAGATTTCCCATAAGAATGCTAGAGGACTGGTATCAAAATCTGGGCATTTTCTTTTGGAATAATCTAGTTGATAAAGCCTCTTACTAGAATTTCTGATAAACTACTATTTTAAATGCATTTAAAATTTCTGTTATTCGGAAGTTTTGTGCTAACAGCATATAGCCAGGGAAATTCCACCAAAAAGTAGAAATATTTATTTGGAAAAAATTGGGGAAAATGCTTCAGGCTGACTTTAGATTTTATGGTATGAAATAGTGTCACTCTTCACTTCCAGGAAGATGAGATCTTCCTGTGTGCCTCAGTCTTCAGCTGGCTCCATTGATAGACCAGCCAAGCACTTCCTCTGTCTTCTTGGTGCAGTTCTGGTGTACTGGTTCTTAATTAATTCAGATTTCAAGTGTGTGCCAGAGATTAACAGAAGTAAAATTAACGGAAGGCCATGCTCTGCTGTCGAAACTCCTGATGCATGGAGAAGATGGTGCAGATAAAATTCCTGATTGTGCTCCCCTAGCACTAACACAATTTTGTAGCAGCCATGGAGAGTTTTCACCATCCAAATAGCTCTGTCATATTGCTCAGACACAATGGAAGATTCTTTAAAGTAGTTTCAGAAAGGTTTATTGGATACTTCACCATGTGAAAAGCAGAACAGTTGGTTCACATTCTCGTCCAATGTTGAGTGCTGTGTTACAGTGGGCAGTGCAGCCTCTGGGAGCTACTGTTTGCAGTCATATTTTCCAGTGTATGATTTTAAAAAAGCAAAGCATATCTTCTCTCTCCCCTTTGTTGAGTTTGCTCCCATATCCCATATTTCTGTCAGTCATCCCTGACCAAAGACACAGCTCAACAGGTTTCCTGCTCTAACTACTTCAGTCTGTAACTCTAGACATGACCGGCCTCCATACAGGCTTTCACTGTATTTTATATTCCCTAATCTTGATTAAAACATCAATTTGAATCGTCACACAGTGTCTTACTTTAGGGGGAAAGGAGAAGGTCCTAGAAATCTGGGGACGATAGCCCCATTTATATTAATACAGGGCCTGGGAAAAGACCTTATCTTGTCTTTCTCACCAGTGCCCTGGGAGTGAGGATGTTCCTGAACTGAGGATTGGGTGCTCCTGAACTGAGGAACCTCTTGAGTAAAGCCACTGAGCTCTTTGACTCGTGTTCTTCCCAGTCATATTGATGCTGTATGTCTTATGTCCTTTGAAAAACAGCTTGAGGAGATTTGTGATTTTCCATTGTTGCCTTGCTCCAAAATAAAATTAAGACTGATAATAATAAAGGAACAGATCTTAGGGAATTTTTTTCAGAGTTTTTTCTGATCTCACTACAGGTAAGTTACTGACACTTCAGTAAGTTGCCACTCTGGTAATGCTGATCCTGTCCAGCTGTCTGTACCTCAGAAACCCTTTGCTCAAGTGGGCTGTATTTGGCTTGGCAAATCTGCCACACACTATTACAGGACCTAACAAATACAAAGGTTTAAAATAGATGTGTCTCCAGCTTAGCATAGGAGAGTCTGGAACTGGTTCTACTGGAGATAAGTTGTTTGAGGAGTAATATAACCAAACCCAGGCAAATTGTACTGGAGCTCAAACAACAGATTCTGAGGAGTGAAGAAATGTAACAATTAAAGTTACTGGAAGGACAAAAAAAAATCCATTGCTGTGGAACTCCTTCAGAGGTGTTTGAGGGATATCGTCCTTAAGTAGTTATTATACCTTGTGTTACTCTTGACAGGAATACGTAGCTTAAGAAATGTTTGGACAGTTGCAGAAATAAATGGGTATAAGTTAATAAATAATTAAATAATAGTGCATTGTATTTGGAAAAATCAAAAAATGCAACCCATTATGTCAAAAAATTGCAAGAGTTTAGGATCAAATCTCAAATTCTTCATGCTTTTGATTTTTTATAAGCTATGAATAAACTGTTAAGGAAACTTCAAGAAAATTAAATCTGTGAATATCAGATATATATATATATATAAAATTGGTTCAAACAGTATGTGGTCTTGAGTAGTAAGGGGATAAAATTGTAGATTTACAGTTAATTGTTTTAAAAATCCCATTTAACTATGTAATGTACAAGACGGGGAAAATTACAATGAAGGCTTTTTATTTCAGGGAAAAATAAAAATGAAAGGCAGGATGCACTTGGCATTTTCTGTATCAGAGTTTGATACATTGTCTTGAAAGTAATAGAGCATGTTTAAATGGAAATATTGAGTAAACTTGTAAAACATAACGAAATTAGATGTAATAAACAGAAATGTCTATTGTATGAAAGATGCTTGGTCCAAAGCACTCAATTTAAGATTCCAGGACTGTGTTCAGATGCTCTTTATTTTGAGGAACCGTAATTTTGAGGCTGAAACATTCCCAGCTTGGTCTTTGGCCAGGGTGATTTTTTTTTTCCTAACATTATGCAATAATCTTCAACCACTGTTAAAAGTGTGTGGGTAAGAAAAAAACCCCCTCCCCCCACCAAAACCCAACAGACAAACACCTTTCACAGTAAAGTAAAATCTTGATCTCGTTCAGATAGATGTGCAGTCATTGCAAGGGATAGCTGGAGCTTTTACTGAGTTGTGGGAGAACACATGGGAAGAAGCAGCATCCAGCTTTGTACTGAAGAAAATTAGATACAATTTGTCAGAGCTGTGAACTTTAAAAAGTCTCACAGGATATGTTTGGTGTATGACGTGCTGTTACACAGGTGAAACCTCTCTGGTGTCGCATTTTTGCAGTGCCTCTTGTTCACTTCAGGACTTGGAGCAGTTCCTCACCAGGCACTGGAGCTGTGCTGACCTTCAGAGATCTCAGCACCAGAGTGGGGCTGGAGGACAGCACAGGCCTGCTGCACATAAGAGCTGCTTTGCAAGGCTCTCTGAAGTTCACTGAAGCACCAATCCTTCCTGATCATTGTCCTGGACTTCTTGAGGTTCCTGCCAGCATTTTTAATGAATTTCATTTTTAATTGCACCTTCTGTTGTGGGCATCTTAGGACATGTGTAATGGTTCCACATTTCAGGCACTCCTCACCAAAAAAGATGTTTTTCGAGGGGGTGTAATCAGTGTCTGAGACTGATAGATACACTTTGCAGAACCATCAATTAAGACAAGTTTTTATATGCTCCTGTTATCAGGAACTAAGCCATCCATCACAAACAGAATTAGGAAGGATTTCCACTGATGCCTATTGGCTAGAAATCAGTGCTTAAATCATTGTTTATATGATCTTGCTTTCATCAAACATTTCTGCCATTTAACACGCTCTGTTGCCAGTTTCCCATTCGGGGTTCACTGCTGCCTGTCTTCACCAATGAATGCCATTGGTATTTATAGCTTCTGTGGTGCTGGGAGCCTCCTCTCATTTCTTCTTAGGTGGTATTTCTGAACTAAGTTGGGATTTGTAAGTAGATAAAATGTAGTTCTTTGTGAGCTGAGTTGGCTCTGTGACTACAAAAACTTAGTTACAGCCTGGCTTCTATTGTCTTATCAAATCCTATATTGGCAGTATTTCAGCATGCATGACTTCTTCCTTAAGCTCTTTTGTCTTCTTTATCTTCACAATCATCTCAATGTCTCTGTCGCCGGGTTATTTTCCTGCTAGGCCAAAAACATCCCTGAATTCTGCCTGTAGGCAGAGAAACACCTCCTTGACCTTTCTCATGTGATCCCACTCCCTCTTCCATCTTTAATTTTTGAAGGTATTTATGTGTAGTCTTGAATTTGTAAGAGTTCCAGGCATCCTCTTACTTTCTGATCATATTGAAGGAAATTTCTCGTAGTCCTTAGCAGCTCATACCCATATTTTATCTACATCTGTGCTTTAGAAAAAGCTCACTTCTGTTTGCCTGGTTTTTACCTGACAAATAAGTGCATTCTTGGTTTTTGGAAATTGTGAAATCTAGCTTTTAAGATCTAATGTTGATACTTCACATAGACATATGGCTGTCTTCCTTGTGGCATATGGCTTGTGGCACTTCTTTCTTAAATACCTAAATGTATCATAACAAATAATGATCTACAGAAAACAAATTAAAATTTTAGAACTTCAGTGCTTAGCTTCACTTTAATAAAGTAGTGAAGTAGTGTTCTTTCTGTGGTTATAATGCTGTGCCACCATCACAAAGAAGAAAACTTCATGGAAATAATGCTTCATTCTTATGGTGTGCTTGTCATCAAATAAGATACCTCCCAGTAAGTAAATGGCATGCTAAAAATGCATTTGGATTTGATAAGTGGCAAGGAACAGTATCTAATTTGTAAGCATTTTTCTTGAATAATATATTGGAATATTTGTCTGTGTTTTAGATAAATATTTTTACTTTCAAAAACATTAATTGTTGTTCATTAGTGTGATTCTGAATTGAAGCATTGTTTTCTTCCCAGAGGGTAGAAATTTTAATATGCTATTGATAAGTATCCATATTATTTTTGATAGAGAGAAGTTAAAGAAAGATTTTGCATCAGCAGTCCAGTATGAAAATGAGAGTGTGAATGAATGCAGCTATCAAAAGATTGCATCTTGTTTGATGTAGTGAGTTTGATTCATTTCTGGTAAATCATGTTAAGTAACAGGAAATCATTTTATCAGGATGTACAGACAGTAACAGGTGCTTCATTTGCTTAAATATCCAGAAATTAGTAACTGGCTTAGTTAGAAGATAAACTGTATTGTAATAACAGGCTGCTTTGTTAACTTTAAAATATAATTGATCATGTAAAGTAAGAAGCTTAAGTAGCTTTAGTTTTACAGGTACTTTTAAGAGTAATTTCAGAACACTGAAGATGGGGACATTTAATTCACATTATCCTAAGTGCTGAGAATTCAGAGGATGATTACTGTGGAACCAGGTATGCAAAACTGATTGTAAAGTTATTTGCACTTGACACAGAGAATGTAGCTCCAGAGTGTCCTGGATAGAAGAGCCTACACTGGCCAGGGTTTTCATTTAGTGTTTGGTGGACAAAGTGCAATGTCCCCTCTTTTGAACCAAAGCCAGGATACTGCTTTTTAAAAAAAAAAATTAAACAAAGATTACAATTGGGTATAATACTTCTCATTAAAAGACAGATGATGGGTAGCAAAGAGACTGGTGCAGGTAATCTGATGTAGGGTATGAAAAAACAGAAGTATGTGACTTGGAGATAGAAAAAAGGTAAAGCTGGAATAGGAGTATGAGGAAGCTAGTAAGGGTGGGATGTTAAACAGTGTTCTGGGATATTATATAAGGTTTTGTCAAATGTCTTGCCAGTAAGTATCCATAAACTGCAAAGATGTTTTATTGTAAGCAGATTGATGGCTATAGTGAGTGTGCAGAGGTGCTCTCTCCTAAGTCAGCTGGAATACACTGACCTCTGCAAGATGAAGACCTCTGTTGGGAACCACTATCAGGATCAGAACTCTTCTGATTATTTTTAAATGTATTTTTAGGATTCTCTGCTTTCAGATAAGCTTTAAATAAAACCACCAGTATTAATTTATAAAAGATTGATGAGAATTTGTGCAATACAGTATTTATCAAGTATTTTCAGCACTTCAGTCCCTATTTTTTACAACATCAGGATACTGTGATCTCACTGATGATGTGTTTGATGTATTAGAAATTTTTTGATCAGCATTCATGAAGGTTACATAAGGTTATTCTTTCCCTGTAGTTTACCACGGTGTGTGCTGTAAAACTAGTATTGGAAACTGTACTGTGTTTTTGTCTGGATCTTTTGTACCTGGCAGCATATTCCTTATTTGTATTAAAGTAATATCTATTCATCCCACTGGGGCTTGATTATAAGTGAGGCACATAGTGGAGGAGGATCCTCATCAGGAGAGCCTATAGCAGTCATAGACAAGCTGGGTGATGTGGGGTGAGAGGCACAGGGAGGTGAAGAACAAGATCTTACCAGTATTCACCCAGTGTGGGTAGAACAGAGTCCAGCTCCTTTGGCTCTGTCTGTTGAGCCAGGTCTCCTGTCAGGTGCTGAGTTATAGGTAGTGGCAAATCTTGTGCCTTTGTCAAAATTAGTATGTTAAATCAATAACCATCTTCAGTTTTTCTCACTGATTAAAAAAGAAAGGACAAAGAACCTGAGGAATAGATGAGTGCAGACCTTTCTGCGGACTCTTGAAGGTACTCCATGTTTTCTTGATATAACAGCACCAGGCACTTTTCAGGTTTCAAAGTGAGGGCAAGATTTATCCCATTACAGGAAATTTAGAGAAGTGGTATGTTTTGCTTTACAATTTGCACATGCAAAAAAACCCCAACAAGCATTATGTGGTAATATGCCATGTGGAAACAGGGTATGGTGCAGTGCAGGTAGCACAGAGAGCCAAGTAAGTATTACCTTACTGTGGGTTTGAAAATGGTGACTTTGGATAAGACACTAATATAATATTCATATAACCTTTGCATGATACCAGTTATCTATCAGATTACATTTCTGACCTGCACCTCCCAGGAAACGAATACTTACTCCAGTGCAAAATTTCTTGTTCTTCAAAGCTTGACAACTTCGTCTGAGATCACTCTTAAGCCAGTTGGCCGTCGCTTAAATATTCATCAGACTTCTGATAATTGTGATAACCCTTGTAGGCTGGCAAGCAAGGCAAATTAGCAAAAAGATGATTGATCTTTTTTTATATGCAGTTTTATCTTCAACCTTTCCTGGATATATGTTATACTATAGTAATAATTTCTTCTCTAAGGTATTTGCCAGTATCTGGATTTGCACATCTATTTACAGTTGCCTTGGAGCCTCATAATTACAATACAGCTGAAATGTCCATTTTCTTTCCCTGACTACAAATAGGGATCAATCGAATTTTAAATGACTGCTTACGGGCTAGCTTCCGATCATGACCTTTGTAAATGATTAGAGCTCACCACTGTTGCTATCTACCTTGAAAGGGTAAGCGGGCAGGTCTGTCTAACTGGCATTTAATCTGGAAGAGAGCCAAAGATATTTGAGCTAAAAACCTAATATGAGTTGGCAAAGAAGTATGTATAGACCTTTGCACTATTATTTAGATATTTTTCTACATTTGTTTTTTGTATTTAGGAAATTCTTTTACCCTGTGGATGAGATATGTATTTTTAGATAATGTTATACTGAAGTTATGATAATAGCTGTGGTTGCAAAATATATAGCATAAGATTGTGAAAAATGGGATTTCAAACTCTAAATGACTGAATTCACTTTTTCTGAAGAATGGGAAAATACAGAATGGTTTGGGTTGGAAGGGATCTTAGAGACCATCTTGGTCACCCCTTGCCATGAGCAGAGACACCTTCTATTGTCCCAGGTTGCTCCAAGCCCCGTCTGTGGACACTTCCAGGGATGGGGCAGCCACAGCTTCTCTGGGCAACTTGTGCTAGGAGCTCAGCACCCTCACAGGGAAGGACTTCTTCCTAATATCTAATCCAAATCCACACTCTTTCAGTTTGAAGCCATTCCTTTATGTCCTGTCACTCCAGGCCCTTGTCCAAAGTCCCTCCTTTTCTTTCTTGCCAGCTTCCTTTAGACACTGGAAAGCCACAGTGAGGTCCTTCTGAGGCCTTCTGTTTGCCAGGCTGAACATCCCCAGTTCCAGCTTGGTGCTGTCAGCAAGTTGTTGAGGGTGCCCCCGATCTTGGTGTCCCTGTCATCGACAGGGATGGGTAAAGTGCCCGTGTTGGTTGGCAGTGGCTGAACCTGAGCCTGGGTGTGCCCAGGTGGGCAGGAGGCCAATGGCCCCTGGGCTGGATCAGCACTGGTGTGGGCAGCAGGTGCAGGGCATGTCTGTCCCGCTGTGCTGGGCACTGGTGAGGCCACACCCTGAGCGCTGTGCCCAGTTCTGGGCCCTGGAGCCACTCACTTGCTGGCTTCAATTCCTTTGTGCTGCTCTCCAGAGGCTCTCCAGGTCACCTGCCACCCCTCTCCTGCCTCTGGGCATGTGTTGGGCCCTGGCAACATCAACTGGAGATTGAAACACACTTTGGCAAGCCTATGACCAAAGCTGTTCAAACAATGCTTGGTCACAAGTGTTTTGATTGCTAAATGAATTAATCTGGGAACAGCACTAAAGAGGAGGCATGTGGTGGTTTTGATTGGCCCAGAACATCAGCAAGGTATCTTTAACATCTAAGAGAAATTTAAACCCGTCAGAAGCTGTTGTAGTAGGCCTGAGGAAGTGTCTGAGGGGTGGGGAGTGGCACAAAGATGGCTCCTGTGTCTCCTGAGTGAAAGTTCTGGAAGTTTTTCATCAAGTCCAGCAGAGCCAATCTCTGATGGCTCTGAAGGTGATGGACATGCTGCTGGCCAAGTGTGGGCCAATTAGAGGTGCTAGTTACACCTCTGTGAAAACATATTTAAGAAAAAATCAAAACAAAAGTAGTCACACACTTTTTAGTTAGAGGAGGAGGAGGAGGTGAAAATATGTGAAGGGAGAACAGCATGGAGACACCAAGGTCAGTGGAGAAGGTGGGGCAGGAGGTGCTCCAGGCACCATAGCTGAAAACTCTGTGCTAGCTGTGGTGAAGACCATGGGGGGAGCAGGTTGTTCCCCTGCAGCCCATGGAGTCCATGGGGGTGCAGAAATTCACCTACAGCCCATGCCGGAGGAGCAGGTGGATGCCTGGAGGAAGCTGTAATCCAGTGGGAGTCTCATATAGAGAGTTAAAGATGGACTGACCAGAGAACAAATTCCTTACCCTGCCCCCTGCCCGTGTTGTTGGTTTGGAAAGAGGGAAGGGGGGGTGAGTGGAGAGACTGCTTCTTAAGAGGGAGGAGATGAGAGCAGAGAAACTGTCTAGAGAGAGAGAAATAAGTAAAGATAAAGAGTATTTGTAATAGAAGAATTGTGGTGATGAATAGATTTATTGATCAGCTCTATGGACTGAGAAAATACCCCACACCCTGCCCCCCACCGGAGCTGTTGGTTGGAAGGAGGGAGGGGGGTGAATAAAAAATGGCTTCTTAAGAGGGAGGGGGGGTTGTGAGTGAACAAATGCTGTATGAAAAGCTTATTTTTACCTCTCATTTATCCTCCGACACTGTTAGATAATTAAATCACTTTGAAACTTTAAGTTTGAAGCCTGTCTGCCCTTTTCTTCCGTGCATCTCCTTGTCAATGTCCTATCTCAATACTCATAAATTTGGTGTGTTTTAACAGGTTTTTTTCTTTCCCCTCTCCTGCATGTCTGCAGTCGGAGAGAGCTGGGGTGCCTGGCATTTAGTCAGGGTCAAACCCCGACAAGGCATGAGGTGGATCTGCTTTTTCTAGGCAGGGGTGAATGGAGGAAAGATACTCCACACTGGCACTTTCTTGCTTAAACCTCCTTTTCTTTTAACATTGGCTGAGATAGTTCAGGCCCTGCTTGTATGTGCAGGTCATGTGTAGGTAGTGGCTGAGACACTTCTAGCTATGATTGTCAGTCCAGTTTTATTTTAATGAAGAATTGTGCCTATGTCATATAATGGTTTTATTACCACCACTGAATTTCTTGAGGTGTTTTTCTGTGCACTGCTGCTGAAGCAGGAGAAAGTATGACATCAGTGGAATTAGAAAGCAAACACCTCCTCTCAGTTTATTAAGGGATTTTGCCAGCTCAAAGTTTTGATATTATTAAGAATCTTTGCTAAGAGCTATGAATGCTTTTTTCTAATTGAAATAATATACTGTGTTGCCTAATCAATTATTCTTGTGCGGTATTGATGATCAGAATATTTATTAAGGTAATACTGTTCATGGGAATATGGCACTCATCATTAACACTCTGAAAGGATTGCTCAGTTTATAGTGAATATGCAATCTTGCTTCTGTTTTGCTGGCCAGAACATTTTCTCCTATTTTCTATATCGTGCGACGTTGTTACATTATACAGATGGCAGGTTGTTTAATTCTTAGCTTCAGACTAGTCAAATGTATTCTTACCTAAAGACTAAGCCCAGAAAGCTCTTATAAATTCAGTTTGTAGAGGTTTTGTGTCAGCATTACCTTTGGCTAGCATTTGGATAGAGGCGCTGTATTAATTTAGATTTTTTTTTTAAATCAAGTATGTTTGAAATATTAAAAATAAATATGAGATTAATTTTTTTTTAATATTAGAATTGGTATTTACATTCTTCATATCAGTCTTAAACTGGAGATGTGTAGTCAGTACACAGTACTTGCTAAGGCAGTTTTTAATGAAAAAGATGATCTTTTTGGAAGCAGTTGAGATATTTGGAAGCAGAAATCCTTTGGAAAGTCATGAGAACTTCAGTATCTTCATTATTCCTCTATGGCTGGACTGCTAAAATAGTACTTCTGCGAGAAGTAAAATGCTCTCGGGGATTGCTCATGTGTGACTTCTATGTGGCTTGCAAGTCTGTAGATAACCTTTTGATATGGCAACAAAAGAAAAACTAAAGGGTTTTTTTTCCCTCTCTGATAGATGCAGCAGCAAGAACTTGCCCAGATGAGGCAGAGGGATGCCAATCTGACAGCACTGGCAGCCATCGGTCCCCGGAAGAAACGGAAGCTGGATGCACCTGGACTGCTCACCATAGGAGGAGAGGTATGTGTGTATGCAGAGTATGGGAAATTACTCCCTCAGAACCTCATAGGAACAGCTCTAGCTGATCCTGCTGATGCTGTCAGTGCAATGTGTCATTTAGAAATGCACATCAGGACTGGAAGACCACTTTACCTTGCCACAGTTAAAATGGCATTTCCTTTTAGTTCTATTTTCAAGTGTGAACTTTCAGCAGATAATTGAAGAATATTTTAAAAAGTTAAATGTGAAGTGAAGGTCTTAAACTGTTCACTGCCTTTATACCTGTGTTCTTTTCTGCATGATCTGAAGAAAAACAAAAAGGGTAGGGAATGAAGAAGTATCTGAAATCCCATAACTGTAGTCTTGCTTACAGTTTGAACCAAGAGCTTGTAGTAATACCAGCAGGGGTTTGTGAGAAGTATGTGTCCAAACTTCTTCCGGAATGTCAAGGTGTCACCGGTGCAAAGATGTGTTTATAATCATGCTAAATTGTAATTTCAGTAAGAATATTGTGTTTTAGAAGTAGAATCAGATTCATTAGCATGATTTTCCTGTTATTTTAAGTGGAGAAGTGGCTGTACTACACTATAGAATGCAAAACTGTCTAAAGCCTGGTCTGTGTTAAGCAAGGTGGAGAGCCAGGGTGACATGGTTGCACTGCTGTGCTGTTTAGTACAGATACACTTGGGCTGCTTTTCTGCCCACACAGTGGAGTCAGAGGAATCCTCCCTATTTCATGCCTGTTCTGAGGAAAATGCAAACATTTTGGTTTGAATAACTAAACTAACTGTTTTGGCTCAGACATTTGACTGTCCAAATGCCAGGCATTTCCAAAGGCCTTTTTGTTTCCCATTATGGATAGCTTTTATCTGACTTCTGTCTCTTTTCATGTGCTAAGATTAGTGCTAGGGAATTAGCTGAGCTAGGAACAGAAGTGGATCTTGTTTATACTCTAAAATTTACTTAGGACTTCTAATATTTATGAGGTGCTCCTGCTTCTGGTAAAATTTGTTTCATACTGAGGGAGTTTTCTGGGTTTTGTGTTGCCCTGTTATTCCCTTCCTTTCAGTCTCCCTGCTTTATCTTACATTCTGTAAAGAATTCTGTTCTCCTCCACATGCATCTGTAACAAATCTTACAGCAACAGGCCCAAAGAAGCTTTCGTTAGAAGCTCAACTGGGTGGTCATAGCTTTGGCTTTCCCTCATTTCAAAATAATTTGAACCTTCTAATGATACATGGATCCCTTCAAATTTTAAGAAGTGTACCTTCCCTGCTTGCCTTCACTTGACCAAAGGAATATTTTCTCCTAAGGATTCTTCTAAGGATTTAGTTTTTATTGTCTATTGTCCCTTTAAAAAAATTATTCTTTTGTAAGCTTTTGATGAACAAAATTGTGGTTACCTTCAGTGAGTGAAACGTTTTATTCAGAGCTCTAGATCTGAATGGATTATGATGAACATCTTCCTTCTCTCTAGAAGCTCCTTATTCTCTTGGTTCAGTGCTTCATGGAAAAATAAAGGTCTGGGGCAAATTCCAAAGGCTTCTGGACATTTTTGCTTCCTTTTGCTGCTCCCCTAGCCCAAATTTTGCTGAACAACTGTATTGTTCCATTAGCAAACTACCCTTTAAGTTTTTGCCAATACATGGATTTCCTAGAGTCATGAATTGTGTGCCAGTTCAGATGGAATTGCTCCCATCCCTCTTCTCCTAGCTGCTAACCATCCTGGCCAGCTCATATAGATGGCTGCTGGGAAGATGATTTCAGGGTCTTGGAAACTGTATCTGCATTATTCAATGGTTTTTGTAGGGAATAGGACCTAAAGTTCTGTAGAAGCTGTGTCACACAAGCTGGCTCCTAGAAACTCCCTTTCTGTTACTCTTCTGAGCTTATTAGGGCTGCTGTGCAGAAATAAACTGAATTCCTCCAAAATGTTTCACTGTTGAAAGGTACTGGAATTTTGTATTGTTTGTCTAAGACTGTCTGATACCTCTTCTTTGGGTTTCTGGAGATTATAAACATCATTATGATTCTGTGTTCTGTGGTACCAAAATCCCCTTTGCCCGATTCCACCTTCAGATATGTGACCTTCTCTATGGTCTGTGACACTCTGATTTCTCCCAGAAACTTCTAAGCTGCTTAAAGCCCTTGCTGCTGATAATCTCTGCTTGCAAGGTCTGACTTGGCCAGAGCTTTCTTGGCCTGCCCTTTTTTTTTTGGACAAAATACCCAGTTTTTGCATTGAAGTTGCTCATCTCCTCACTAATCTTTTTTGACATACACATCTGCTTTTGTTGCAGCTGGGACCCTGCATGTTTGCTGATCCAAAGAGATATCATTTACAAATCATCCCACCCTAGCATGTTCCTTTTTGTTTTCCCTTTTCTGAACTAACCTTTTTTGATATTTTACATAGTTGTATTGGCTGTTTTTCAGTGAGCAGTGCTGGATTTCAGTCCAGCTTCTTGGCTTAACAGAAATACTAACAATTTCTTTTTGGAAATTGGATCTTTTTAATAATACCCTTTTCATATGAGCAGGAGGTTAATTTAGGGAGTAGTGATGGATATTCTACTTAAGACAAAAATTGATGGAAAAGATTAGTATTTCTGTATTCAAGTACTGTTTGCTGTAAAGAGAGAAATAGCACTTTTCAACTTTTGTAAATGCGAAAAAGCTTGTGTTAATAACTGCAAATATTTTCTACCAGCACTTTGTTCGAGACTATTTTCTTTAAACTTGTTCCCTGTCACACATTGCCAGAGTTCATTTGGACTATGTTTTCAAGCCATAGCTAAATAGACTTTTTTTTTGTATGGCAGGATTATTATAAGTTATCAAGACCAGGCCCATCAATTGTCTCTCCTGTATTAGTACACCTAATTTAAAAATTTTTTTTAAAATTACTTTCACCTGGGGACATGGAAAATCAGCAGGTTATTTTTACATGTTTTGTTTGTTTGGTTTTTTTAAAATTTTTCTTCTCCATGCAACCATATAAAAGATGACTTTTCAAAACATGGGAAAAATATTTTGTAAAACATTTGATGAGCAGGGGCTAGGTGTTCCCAAATAAGTGTGTGACTGGTTTCAGACCATGAAAACGCAGTGGCTTGAGCCAATGTCACTGTGCCCCCTATCTCAATCCCTGCATTCCTGCCCCTTTCCTTTGCTTGGCTGTGGCTCTTGTACCTTGAGCTCACCCATTTCCATTCGATAAACAGGAAGAAGACTAATCTAACAACAATAAAAAGTGAATAGTTCCTGCTTAGCTTGTTGAAGTAGTTTGGCCTAGAGCCTAGTGAGCACTGGAAGAGGAACTTACAGCCAGACAGAGACAGCAACGTGAGATCACCTGCACTTCATTCGCTTCCTTTTTAGTACCTTTCGTGTCTGCTCGTATTTTAGATGATCTGCTAGAAACACAGCTGCCTCTGTAGCAGCCAGCAGCTCATCAGTAATTCAGACTGCTTATTATTATAATGTGGTTTAGATCAAGAGTGAATGAGAAGATGTAAAGAGAAGCTAGATACCTTTGGAAGGATTTAGCTTCTCTGCCTGGCAGAATTGAAGATAGTGCATTTGCAGAATTTTTTAGGGGTTTTCCATTTATTTTTTTAATACTAGACAAAAATTATTGGAAAATATAAAGTCCTTAACAAGCGTTTTGGAATTTAATCCATGGTTATCAAGTTAGGTATCTAATAATCCTGGCCCCTGTTACGCGTTTAGCAGCGGTATCACCCAATTCTGATCTGTGCTGTGGTCCTGTGATGCTTGTGTGGCACTCAGCAGAGGGTGACACAAAGGTCACAACATTCAGGACAGCAAGCACTTAGGTTCTTCAGTTAGAGTCCCATAGCACCTCTGATGTCAAATTAAATACAAGTTTGGGGTTGCTTTTTTTTTACCTTAGTTACTTTTTGTTTGATTTTGAACCCATTCAGTTCATGTTTCAGTGGTTTTTTTTTTCCTTAAATTGTAAGGCTTTTAAGAGTTAGAGTTAAAATTTGGTTTGTTTATGAAATAGATACTTTCATGTAATTATAAGAGTTAAAACTTTTAAAAAAAGATTAACCATCACAAGACTAGGTCAGATAGCTATACAAGCTAAATATTTGAGTACTGCTAAGCTGGTAGGAATGTAGAATTTGCATACTTTCAAATCCCTCATTTTTTATTATGGAATTAAAATGTAGAGGTTAAATATGAGTATTTTTTGATATATAATAATAAAAAATAATTTGGCTTTTCATCAAGACCTATGGCTAGTATTCCAAAATACATAAATACAGAGTATATGTTTGAAATATCTGAGGGTATAATTTGTTTAAATATCAAGTGAAAGCCCTCTCCTGGTACTTGCTGGCACAGATGGTTTTTGAATACTGAGCTTCCAAAGGCAGCTTCAGGGCTAGTTCAGTGAATCACCGCTTATTGAAGACAGTCATTTTAGGGATAAGAAAAAACCCTCTCTCTCACACAGCAGAAGAGGAGTCATCTTAAGAATATTCAGCAAACTATCCCAAACACCATCTTTCAAAATGTGCAGGACCATATGTTGGGCCAGTGTTCAAGGGAGGTCTGATACTCTGTGTGTTTTCTCATCCAGTATATTCCAGCCATTATATTAGTCAAGAAAGATAATGTTCTTGCAGACCTGGAAAGTCCCAAAACTAACAGTTAAAACAGTGTTGTTTTGTGTAGAGAAAAGCTAATTACTGAAGTGATTGTGAGATGTATTTTGGGTATGAGGCACCACATTTTTTAATTAAATTAATCTTTCAGATGGTATAATTTGAGTATTTTAAAGCTGTTTTCATGTTTAGGTTTTGTACAAAATATGATTAAGATTCTGGTTCAAGACTAGAAACTCTGTGTTATACCAGGGGATTCCAAATGCGGAGAAGTTACTTAATATTACTGTCTATTAGTTCTTTATACTATTAGTAACTCCTGTTTTCTAAGTGGAAATGTAAGGATGGATTCAGGATTATGTGGGAGGCACTTGGGTACTGTGATATAGTTGGAAGAAAATATTGACTGCAGTCTCTTTTTGGTTGTGCGGTACTGAATGTGATTCATTTGTTTGCACCTTTGCAGCTGACATTCTCACTTCATGCTTGGGTTATCCATAGACATTTCAGCAACACCTGCAATTATTCCTCAAATCATTGTCAATATTTTAACAATATTAAGAAGAAATCAGGATACTAGGTAATTTTCTTTTTGGAATGGGTCAGACATGAGCTGCCTCTTGGAAAATCTGGCCTTGTTTCCTTCTTTTCTTGCCCTTTAAAACAAAAAGAGATGTGTAATATGTCCTGCAGAAGTCTCTGTTACAGAAGGGTTGTGCCTTGGCTTCTGTCCAAAGTTTCTACTCAGTGAATATCAGCCACTTTTAGAAGGTCATGAATCAGCCAATATTTAAGGCATAACCGCTCTTGACGGACCCAAAAGAACTAGAATCAAGGGTCTTTTATTTTGGGGAAAACCACCAGTCATGAGCATTGCTGTTCTCTGAGAAAATCTTCAGGCTTTTCCCTCACCTTTCTGGAACTAAAGTTTATTTTACGGTATCCACTTTCAAAAATCCTTGGAACAACTTGTTCAACAACTCAAGTCTCAGCTTGGTCTTCCTGCTGTATGGTTGGCTCTTGATAAATTACTTTTTGTTTGAAGTGGCCAAGATATATTTAGAAAGCACTGGAATCTAAAGCTCCTTTACACTGGTTAAGCTTGAGTTATATGAAAGAGATACGATAGACCAGAACACCTTTTGCAAGAATTTATGGATCAAGAAGTTAAAGTTTGCTTTTTGTGCTTTTTCAGCCTGTAGACTAAGAGCAGAACAGGAGGAATTTTTATGATTTATTGTATCATTGCCTTTTCAAGCAGTCTTTGCTCTAAGTCTCACTGACATGATAAAAGACAGTGTTCTCTCAGACCTGTTTTGGTGTAGGATGTCACTGCTGCTGACAGTTCTGATTTCATTTGAGGTATCCCAAAACTATCACTTAAATTTATGGGTTTCAATTTTCAAGGAGAACAGAGGAAAGGAGTCTGTCCTTACATTTTTTTAATAGAATTACATGCATACTACTTTATGAATCTTCGAAAATCTCAAGTTTGGCTTCTACTTCTGTTTTACTTCTGTTTTGTTTTACTTCCTGTTTTCAAAATCAAATATTAAAATAGTTCATCATTCAAAAAACAGATATCATAAATATGTTGGTATCTATTTCAAAATCAGTATTTTGAGACACTGTATAGATGTTATCGTAATTAGTAATTGCACCTTTTTCCTTATTCTTAAATAAATTAGATTTCAATTTAAAAATCAGTTGCCCCAGTGATGAATTTGAATTTTTAAAAATTTAATTTCAAACTGTATTTTAGCTCATGATGAACACAAACTAGGTTTTTTTAAGAGTTCTGTGTTTTATTTTGTGAAACAAGACTTATAAACATTACTCTAATGGTTCTTACAGACTTTGCAGTAAAACTAGGAGGACATTAAAGATGATGGATAATGCTATGATGATTAAGAATTGTAACTGGGAGTGAATTTGTAGCAATACATTTCCGTGCCTGTTGTAAACAGGCAGGAATACAGACAGTGAGTCAGGAGGCAGTAGAACATCTTTGCATGGCTCTCAGCTGACAGGAGGAAAGAGCCAGGCAGCAATGCAAGAAAATAGCAAGTGGGCTCTGAGCCAGGAAAAACATTCTTTTTTACCAGTAGAACAGGTTTGCATACTGTGTGTATACCTTTGATCTATGGAACACAAAATATTCTGACAGAGGTTCAATGATATTAATAATTTTTCCTTATTGGCCAAGACAAATTTGATTTGCACTTCATTTGGAGATGGAAGTTGGTCCCACCTGACTGCATGATGTTGATGTAGAATGCAGGAGGAGGCCATGAGAGCATTTCTTTCTCTGCTTCTCAAAGGTTTCTACTGGACTCTTACTTAAACAGAGTTTTGTTCTTTTTTTTTATTAATGGAAGTCCTCTTCCTTGGTTACAAAAGGAAAAAATGACTATGTTTTTAAAAAGAAAATTTTACTGATACAATAATAATAAATACAATTGTTTTATTTATGGGTATATAAATATTTATTTATAAATACAGTGTGTGCAGCTTATTAGCATGGAAAATGAGAACTTGGCACAAAGACTTCTGAGCGGCTAAGAGTTCATCCATTATTTGTCAATCCCTATGGGAGCTCTACTGCTGTTCCTAGGAAGGTTGTGTATTTTCTTGCAAAAGGCAGCTACCTTGAGGATGTGTAGGGACAGAGGGCATGTGAATTTGCTTTTTGGGGGTTTTTGGGGAGTTAGTTTTGGGTTGAGTTTTTCTGTATTTTCAGTTGTCTTCTCTATTTGTCTTCCTGATTTTCAGACACTGAAGGATAAAACCTATTTTGCAGTCTCTGTTTTTCTGACACTTATAATTACAGAATTTTTTCCTTCTTCTGGCTAAATGAAACTGGTAAGATTAGAAGAAAGTGTGGAAGAGTATAGTAGAGGGCTTGTCCACTGACTTCAGAAGTTAAGGCCCAAGGTGCTATGACAATTTTAGATATCAGTGAAAATAATTTTTAAAACCCTGACCAGAAAATTTTCAAAGTGTAACTTTTCAACCTGTACATGGAAAGATTCATACCTGTATCTTAAGGTGGCAATGTTTCCTATTAAAGTAATTCTTCCCTAGAGCAGTCAGATGAATTATCAAATAGATTAAATTCCTTCTCCTTCGATCCTATTCAATGCCACGTAAATTTTGTGGAATAGTCTTTTTCCATTTTGTCTGAAAACTTTTTTACCAAAGTTAAGGTTTGAAAAAAGTCTAAAGAACTTAGTATGCACATTTTTGCATTTTTTTCAGCCCATTCTTTTATAGGCCGTCAAGTGTTGGTCCTACAGAGAGTGACAATTAGTCATTTAACGTTTTTAGTTTACCCAGAGCCTTTGGGCAAACAGTCTTGAACTTCAAGGGAATCCGGTTGCCAGCTTCTGAGGTAAACACCCTCCCTAGAAGTGCCAAAGCGAACTTGTTATTTTACCTGCTGTCAATTATAGAACCAAACCATTGTCCAAGTTGTGTTCCTCTGGTAGTTTAAAACCAGCTGGGAATTAAACTCCAAATAAGTCACTCCACTTCCCTCTTTCCCTGCCTTCCAGTGAGAGAGGGACAAAGGCAGAGACTGTGGGGTGAGATAATTTACTGAAAACAAACAACAATGGGATAGGAAACACAGAGTAACAGAGCAATATTGATAGCAAAAGTGTACAAAAGAGTAGGAGATTTACACACAGAAAGTGTTCCCCACCTCAGCTAAGCTCCATGTATCTGAGGCCAAAACAAGAGCACCTTCTTGTGGCTCAGCTGTGACACATGGGTGTTCCTGGGACAAAGAGAAGGTGGTGGCATTCCCGTGGCCACATCTTCCATCACTGAGACAATCAAACCAGTGATGGACAAAGGCACAAAAAGCTGCATCGTCCGTGTTGCCTGCCTGCTATCGGCTGTGGTTGGCAGAGCCCTGCTCAGGCTCCTCTTGGGCTCCACGGCCCAGCTGCGTCCTGCCAAGGGACCAATGGGGTGAGCAGTGGTGGGACGACACTCTGCAATGCTGGGCAAACAACTTCCCTGAGGAAGAAACTCAACAAAATGGCACAATTCTGGTGTGTGGCCACATTTTCTTCCCCCCAAAGCAACATCTCAAGTGATGATGTGTGTGGTGTAGAATAGCAATGGCCACGGCTCTTCTGCATTAGCACCTTGTTTTATGTACAGCTGAATGTGGTCTGTTGGTAAAAAAGTAGAACTTCTTGAATTAAAAGAAAACAAAAAAAAAAAAGTGCCTGACAGATAAACATTTCATTCAGAACTTGGTGTCTTACTATGCATTCTAAAAATTATCTCTTCGTTATAAGTAGTCCCAATTGAAAACAATTCTTAGTGTGTAAGAAAGAGAAATGAAGACAGGCCTTTAATGGTTTCCTTTTACCATGTGTGAGTCTTCCAAGACTTTACTGTCAGTCAGAATGTTTTTCTGAGTATTTCATGTGTGCATATCATATGTATATATGTGTACAAAATTTAAAGTCAGGTCCTTATGAAGGTTTCAGAGGTGATGTCATCATGAAATGACACAATATCAGCAGTTTGTGGTGCAGGCAAATTGATTTCAAGCAACTTTGCTGTTCAAGGAACATGATGCATTTTAATCCCTGTGATCTATTCTAAATTGTAAGAGTATTTTGAGCAAACACTTGTTTAATTTGGAAATGAATGCTTACCCTTCATTTACATGTGTTGACCAATCTCCTGTGCACATTCCTCCTTCAGGATTTGGCTGAAATTTGCCAATGATGAAATTTGAAGGTGGGGTTCAAATATTTAAACATTGAGCTGAAAAGAGCTTCCCAGCTTTATTACAAACTGTTCACAGATAATGGAACAGTGTGCTTTTGCACATCCTTCCTTTATAGGAGCGATGGCAAAGTGGGTCCTGTTTGGCCACATTCACAAGAGGTTGAGCATTGGAGCTCCAAACCTGCAAGGACATGTGCACATGCTTAACTTTGAGCAGAGTGGAGAGTTTGTTTGAAGTCAGTAATGTGCCTTGTGTAGAGCATTAATTACCTGCAATAAGCTTTTGTTGGAGCACTGTGTTCCTGTCAATCTCCCTGCGTTTCCTACTGCATGAGCTCGGCTTTGCTTATCCCTGACTGGTTCTGGTGTAGGAAAACCCTTTATTTTCTATATTTATTTCTAAGGTAAAACCAGGGTTTTCTTTTCAGAAATTGTCATATTGTGTGCTTTTGAAAAGTCCCATGCTATTTGACCGTGGAAGTCTGTGGGACTAATCAGTTTGTGTTAAATGTAGGTTTATGGAGTTTCCCAATGTTTCTTGAATATTACAGGCAGTATTTTGCTTTCAAAGAAATAATACAGTAAAAAGAGCTAATAGTGGGATCTTCATCTTGGTGTTCCTTTTGTTACATACTCTGTTCTAGTGAGTTACTAGGAAAAAAGGGGGTTTTTGTTTTTGTTTTGCCTGGAGTCAAACAGGAGCATGCTGGTTAAAGGGATTCTGTGGGGGCTGGAGAGGGCCTGAGGGAACTCGGAGAGACATCTACCACCAGCAGCTTGTCTGTTCTAGCTAATTATAGCTGGGGTACTGTTTACTTTAGTGGTGTACTCCTTATTTATTAGTTACTTGGTTACTGCTTGCCTTCAAGTTACAGGCTGGCAGCCAGTTCCTGCAGGGAGGTGCAATAGGGAGGGAAGGGCACTGGGCAGCACTGCAGCTCTCCAACCTTGGCAAGACTTTTTACACTGGTGGAGTTTGGGTTTTTTTTTTTTAATACAGGCAACCTGAGAGATGGTCAAAAAGAGAAGCAGAGAAGTTTAAAAATAGCAACAACTTAAGGAAATTTTTTACCATGTGGAGGGACAGTGGTGATATAATTATCATGAATGTCTCCATGACTTGGAGGTCAAACTTGGACTTTTTCTTTCCTTCTCTTCCTGTCTTTGGAGCAAAATCTTGCTTTTTTAGCCTATTACGAAGTTACATTGATTTGCATAAAATTATGGTCTTTATAGCTTTTTAACAGTACCACTTTGTGGGATTCTGGAGTTAGTTTCATGGGGTAGCTCTGCTAACTAGTTAGAGATCACTATTCCAAGCATGACTAAGTATACACATAGATATTTCACCGTGTTAACTAAAACTAAGTTAAATTGTTACAAAACTTGGGTATGGAACCCCTAGGTCGTTTAGGAGTCCCAGTCCCTAAGGGTCAGACTTCTGGGCTGCTAAACCACTTTGGGAATTCTTACCTTAACTCACCCTCTCACTTTTCTGATGAGCTTTGACCTGGCCTGCGGATTGGGTGTCTGAAGGAGGTGGTGCAGTAGACCTATTTTCACTGGCTTTTGTTATTCTGTTTGTAGTAATCTTGGTATAATAATTATCTCAGCAAACAAAAGGACAAAGAACAGTGGTTTTGTATGGGAAGGCAAATGAAGGGAATGATGAGATTTTCTGCAGCTGTGTTTGAGAAAGTAGAAGGTATCATAAATAGTGATTTTCATGCTACAGCAGCATGAAAACAGTGTTGGCCCATAGTGTAATTATCAATAAATGAGATAATTCTCCAGTCTTTCCAAGCATGACACTCTCTTCCAAAGACAGGAGCCTAACAAGAGCGGAATCTCTTTATGATGGACCAATTACTGAACAATGTAGAGGAACCTCTGCCAGGAGAATGAGCAAAAAGTTCCGTAGAAAGGGCAAAGTTTCTGTCTCCAAAGGAGAAGATAGGGAATACAAGGAGCACAACAGGTTAAACAGCCTTGGCTAAAGAAGTGAGTACCCCTGGGCAGACCAGCATCTCTAATCAGTGGTAGTGGTATGAGCTCTGAGGGGAGGGAAATTCAGGCTGGTGCTCTCATGTAACATTAAAAAGGACAAGCAGTCTGGTGGGGGAAAGAGTCATTGGTGTGGGATTTCTTCTCTTGATCAAAAAGACAGCAGCACTGCAGCCTGCTTTATCTACAGGAGAGATGTTGGCAGAGGGCATTTTTTCTCAGGCCATATCACTGGCCTGTGATATGTTTTTCCCAATCCATAAAAGAAGCCACCTACATTTCTCTCTTTAGCAAGCTGTTGTTAATCCCTCAGTTTTCTCCTTTTATTTTGTTTTCATTTTTATGCTATTACAATTTTTTTTAAAAAGCAACTTTAAGAGACATCTTTACAAAGCAAAAAATGAGCTAGATCTAATGGACTTGAAAAATGTGCCTGGTGATTGCCTCCAAAGCAAATCCAAAGATTGCTTTTCTCATCTCTGTAAGTAATTTTTATGAATAGCATTCAGTTTCAGTACGTTGAAGCTCAATTAAAGGAGGGAAGGGGAAACAAAGTGCAGTCTGCACAACCTTGCCTCCTGCCCTGAGACACTATTGACAGCCATAGGTGTGTTGCATTTTTGTAAAACTTATGTTGCCACAAAAAACTTTTAGCAAAAGTTTTTATCTTCAGCTCTGTAGCTGCAGTGAGATGGGATGAATTTGATGCTTCTGTTAACTTAGCTTTTATCTTACCAAGTAACAGAACAGTGAAGAATGTAGGCCCTGTTCCCTGGCATTTTTGTCAGCTATGCAGGTAGTCTAAGTAATAATAATTTGTTAGTGATGTTAAGAAAAACATACGTCCAGGTTTCAAGTATTCTTTTAATTTCATAATATTCCTTAAATAACCTGGAACTAATATGGAAGGGCTTCCAGAAGAAAATTTGAATAGAAGGTAGGTTTTCTCTCTCTGAAGAAACTGTAAACAAAAATTGCATCTGTGGAAATATTTGACGTCAGTGTCTCATGTCTTGATTGAGAATCCAGAAGAATTAGTTTATTTACTTCAAGAAGTGTTATGAGTCTGAATGTTCACTTAGTAATTTCTTAGTATTGTGAAATGTTCCTTATTTTGATGACCCTAACTGTGATGGGACATGTTCTGTGGCTTGTCTTGGTAAAGGACAAGAAGAATTGCGACAGGTGATTTGATTCCATTGCAGATCATAATTTTCAGTTCTGAGTTTCCAAATCACTCAAGCAATAGTACATTATTTTAGAAAGTTCCTAATGAAAAGCATCCAGAGTAAAGTCTTAAAGTACAGGCTGGAGTCAACTGTTTGTCCTAACTCTGGCCTCTCCATAATAAAATCTGGCTGCGTACATTGTGTATTTCAGTGTGACATCTGACCAGTTGGCAGCAAGTAGTGGAAATTACAAGTGCTTAATGAGCATTTTAATGCTTTTCAGTTGACACTGTTGATAGGTATTGAAGATTCCAATGTTCCAAATGTCCTTCAGAATTCTCTACCTACATATAGTTTGTGACTCAGGAGTAGATGTTATTCACATATAGTATTTATTTTACTTATAGTGATTAATAAGTCAGTTTGACCAAATGGGGTTTCTTTTCTGCAGTGCCATATCTAAAGAAATGTAATGTAGTCCATAATTCAGCTTGGGCAGCCTATGTTGGGCTGTAAATCCTGGTTGGTCTGCATTAAAATGTATTTCTTATATTAGCTCTACTGGGATATAAGGTTTTGTGGGCTTCACACAACTTCTAAAAAGTTATATATTACCTTTTATCCTGGTGGTGATGAAGACCAATTACTTTTTAACATAATTTTCTTTATTTCTGTTCTTACTCTCTGGTATTATATACTGCTGTGGTAAATTGTTACAAAGTTGTACTGAGTGTGTGGGTGGGAAATAGCAATGCAATGTTTCTTCGCATGTAACTGTTTTTTAAACAACAGATTCTAAAAATTTAGGTGTTTTTCATATTTAAATGATGAATTTAATGTAAGTTTTCTAATTTCAAAATATTTTTTTAATGAGGCAGTATCATCTGTAACTTACTTCTGAGTTATTTGTGTATATATTGAGATTCATTGTTTTTTAAATTAAATGTGTAATCCTATAAACCTTAACAACAGTTATAGCTTTTAAGAGTTTCAGGGGGTTATTTTTATCTCCAGCACTCAACTGGTTTATGTAAGTAGGTCCTTTATGAAAACTTCTGTTTTGTGCTGAATTTCTGATACAACTTTTCTCTGGAAGAAGACCCAAAAGCAACTCAGGAGTAGCTTTTCCTGTCCCCTCTCTGCTCTCTCTCCCAAGACAGAGGTGCCTGCCCAGGTCAGCTGGGATGGCGTCAGCCGGGCAGACTCGTTGAGCTGTGTCAGGTTAATCCCCTGAGTTGCCCACCCTCCACTTGCACCCAGCCACCCAAACACTGAGTGCTCAGGCTGACACCCAGCTCCAGATTGCACATCAAAGAAAACCCTTTACCTGCCTGGGCTAACTCTACCCTCTGCTGTGAATTGTTCTCCTAGATCTGATAACAGGACACTTCTGGTTGGCTGTGCTGGATCATCCTGACATTTGGAATACAGATCCATGAGAAGCATGTCATGTTAGCAGAGCACTACAACAATCATACTTTGTCTCAGTTGATGGGGGCATTGCAGCACACAGGGTAATTCGTGTTGACAGTAAGAATTTGCAGATAGGCAGCCTAAAATGGTGAAATCATTATAGAAATTTATTTAACTGGTTGAGTGGTCATAGCAGATTGGTTGAGCCAGCCAAATCTGAAGACTCTGAAGGAGGTTTCTGCTCTATTGCTTTTGTTTCAGATTAATTTATGGATGGTTTATAGCTCTTTGGAACACACATTTTTAAGTATTTTAATATTTATACTAATAGCAAAGTTAATAGTAATAGATAAAATATTACTCTGTTCAGATACACAAGGGTTTTATGTTCAGATAAACAAGGGTTTTATGTTCAAGCTTAAATTTTGAGGAAAAGTATTGAAAAGAAGGCAGCTGTATAATTAAAACCAAATCCATTGAATTTTTCTTTACATGTCATTCTCTTTAGGAGAATGTGATAGCAATTTAATGAATAATATAATTTCACAACTTGTTTTAATTAATTCACTAAATGTTTTTCGATCACTTGATATTCCTTGGTTTTAAATCTCTTATCTGTGACAAAAATCAGGGTTTTGTTTACAGAAATTGGATAAAGATGAGGAGATGCCTTAAGTGTTTTAACAATGCTCTTTATTAAAGAAGCTATTTTTAAGTTTCATTTCCTTTTTTTTTTTTAGGGGTGAGGCTTTGCGAGCTGATGTCACACTTTTCCCACAAACACTGTAAATTCTTCTGCTAGGTATTAGCTGCAGCATTATTTTGCCTAATTAAAATAGGGATGTGACAACCTGGGTCCGTAAGTGTAATGCAGGGGCATCCCTAAGTGAAGAACAAGAGGAATGACATTTTGTCACTGCATTTTGTTTGCAGGCAGTGCCAGCTCCTTTTGCCTAAGTGTGACAGTCTAAGCTATCTTCCTGCAGTGTTTGTTCATACAGGACGATGCTGGGTTTGAATGAGACAGAGAAGCCTGTTGGTCTGGCAATATTTGTAATACATTATTATTTTTCTCCAGAGCACCTCATTCCACAGTCAGCCCTGTGTATTTATTATTACAGGCAATTGGTTCTGAGAGAGAGACTTGGGAGCACCTTGTGTTCTTGACTTTAACCAAACTCTAACCAGTCACCTATATTTATATATTTCCTTAGAACTTAATTCAACAAGTTTTAGTCATACCCTCTAGGATCTCCATAATACAATTCTGTAGGTACAGCAAATTCTTTAAATCGCCGTTAGCAGCAGAGCACACAGGCATGTTACAGACTAAGCACGAGAGACCTAAGTCTGTAGAGAGAAATATGCTTTGCGTATTATCCATATTAAAAAAGAGATATCCGAAACTTTGCATTTAAAAATATTTCTCTGAAGTGTCTCCTTTAGTGTGAATGCTGATGTGTGTTGGCATTAAACGGTTGTGTGGAGAGCGCTCTGTAGCCTGGTAGGGTGGGAATTCTCCCATTGTCAGTCTGGCTCTGCTTCCATCTGTGGCTTACTCTAGCTGGCTTTATCTTAGGTGCTCTTATCTTGTTCATTGCTATTCATAACACATACTTTGTGAAGATGGGCCTTTATTCATACGAAATATTTGCCAAGTTCCTTGTTCCTTTATGTAAAGGAACAATAAATACTATTTGAACATATATACCTTTGATTTGTTTTCTTTCTCAGTTTAATTATGCAGTGTGTATTTTAGACACATATGCCAGATTCTTATATTAATTTGCCTTTGCATGTTAACAAGCACAAAAGGAAAGCAAGCAAAAACAGTATTGCTGTCTAGGTACCATCTCTGTGTTCTGGAGACAGGCCTGCTTTACGAGAAGGTAATAGCCAGGTGGTTCTCAGCTTCTGGATCATTTAAGGAAATTGTCTCCTAAGATGCAGAAGATGAAAACCTGGCAAGTCTTCAGCTGTATGAGGAAAGAGATCTCTGACATTTGGCTCCACTCCTCTCTTCTCCGTTTATTCCCCAAACTCCTGCTGTGTTCAGCTGGGGAGAAAAAAGGCTGGTTGTGTAGTTAGGTTGTGATAAGTAGAGAGCAAAAGGTGCAGTTTTCTGTATTTCTGGTAAATATTGAATTTTCTGGTATAAATTCTGTCAGCTGAAAGTGGTGTGTTCCAAACTTCTTCCTTTAGTTTTTCAAGCTGTAGAGTTGAGCTGAGCTATGTGATAGTAAGGGAGAAGTAATTACTAAGAATTCTCAAAGCAAATGGAAGTGCATGGATCTCGGATTGATGTTCTGATACGTTGCTTCACAGGTGCTGTTTAAGGTTACCTATTCTGATTGAAGTCTCTTTCTCCTTTGTATGAAAGCAGCATAATTAATCAGGCTGTAATGAATTCAGGTACTGCTAGTTTGTCACCTCAAGAGAGAAGTTACCAGAGCAGGCTGAAATCCAACTGAAAATATGGTCGCGATTTAGTATTTAAAGAACTCTTTCACCATGTGTAAATTAACAGTAGACACCTTGTGATTAGGCTGGGAAACGTGTTGTATCCTTGAAATACATCTCCAAAAATGAGTGGAAGGTGACACGAAATTCTCTTGCAAATTTTAAATGAAAAAAAATACTGTTCTACAATGCATTTTACAGGTTGGAAAAGGAATGTGTCATATCTAGATAAGGAGTTCGCAGCTCCAAATGTTACTTGATTTGTATATTTAGTTTTGTCTTTATTAACAAAAATCTCAGATTGTTTTTGTGTGAGAGTTGAGTCAAGTATAATCTATGCCCTCAAAATCAAGAATCACCAAACAAAACAGTGTTTTGGCTTGTAGTTTAAGTTGTTATTCTTGGTGATCTCTTACAAGTGTTATTTGAGCAAAGGCGATTGTTTTGGTGCTGTGCACATTTAAAGTTGTTGTTGTTTGTGCTGTTTTCAGATGTTTTCAGTGCTGTTTGACTCCTGTCTGTCATTCAGTGGGAAAAACCCGCGTGTGTTTCTTTAAAAAAAAATAAAAAAAATCAGGTGCTAGGCATTGCTTTATTTGCTTAGGTGAATTTAAAAATTATTTTTATTTATATTACTGAGGGAGATGGTATTTTAGCAGTGCCTGTTTTCTGGGGCTCTGGAAGGACCATCCCAGTGCAAGGACTGCTCTGGTTGCCATCATGTGAGTGGTTGAGGAGGTCACTGCCCTGGGCTCGGGTGGAGGGTCTGTGCGAGGGCAAAATCCATGGCTTATTGTGGTCCATGGGGCTGGGGCTGGGGCTGGGGCTGCTGTGCCCCGAGTGAATCGGGGTGGATCTGCGGGATAATGACTTCAGCGGGGGGCACCGAGGAGCAGCTGGGGGGCACAAAGCCCTTCATCAGCACAGCTGGATCCGGAGCGAACATCTGTCTGTACTCTTAGACTTGACGCTTCTGTTAATACTGGGGGCTGTATCTGCATTTGTTAGATTATTTTGGTAACAGTACTTTCCCGTCTCTAGTGTTCCATTTCTTTCCATAATCCCTTCTCACAGCAAAATCAGTATTGGCAATTCAGAAGAAACAGAACAATTACTTTCATATAAGCCTTTAACAATTATTAACTTTCCTATACTTTCCCAGCAATGGTTATATGTGCAAGTCTCAGTAAAGAGCAGCTGTGGAATGAAAATAAAGGAATTACACAAAGAAGTTGTTTAGTTGTGCTGAGATTGCCATTGAAGAGCTGTGCATGAGCTCCCTCCTTGGTGCTCAGAACTGAGGAGGAGGAGTCCATGTGTCCATATTCCTGGGATATTTCAGTCATGAAGCTCCTCTCTCTGTGCCTGTGAAGAAGTGAATGGATGATGGGAGGGCAGGAGATTTTAATTTACAGGCCAGTGCACACTTGACCATAACTGAGTTGATTATAAACATTCATATAATAATTTAATGACTGCGTAAAGAACTCAGGAGAAGCTTGCATTCAAAAAAGCAGTGTTAGAAAGGAGCAGTCTTGGTATCTATTAAGCTTCCTGTCTTACTCTTACTCACATCTTTCCCTTTTCTTATATGTTCCCTATATGCTTCAGAAAAACAAATCTTGTAAACATTTGCTTGGTTTTGGCATAGAATAATAAAGCAGACAAGTGTCACATGAATGATTGTGACACTTGTACAAATGTCTGTGAGCTCAAACAAGACAGGCAAATCATGTTTTGACCCATTAACTATAGCTGTCTTAGGTAGAAAAGAATGCAAATTTATCTAAATATTTAATTCAAGCATGCACTTCAGACTTAAAAATTTTGCAGAATCATACCTTCTAAGATTAATAGTTTGTATATTAAAAGCATGTCAAGATGCATCATCATTCCATCTTCAGTTTACTGAAAAATCACAGTTTGGAGTGGATGGCGGGGAGGAAAATCAAGCTGGGTGTTTTGATACTGTTTCATTCTGATACAGACCATCCTATTGCCATTCCTACTGTTTATCCACTTAATCATAATACTGTGGAAAAGAGAATGATGAAGACTTTGGATATAGCATTCTTTGGCATTATCAACTTCCCAGACTTCCTTTCAACTTGTCATAGTGTCAGGATTCTGGGGTGATGGTAAGAAGTTCTCTACAGCATGGTAAATACATCTGTCTCCCCACAAATGATTGTGGGGTAGCCTAGCTGTGGGGCTCAGATGCAATGCTGCAGATAACTTATTTTGTCATTATTGATGTTGAAAAAAATTTTAATTTTGATGAGATTTTAATAAAAACTCCTGGACTATATAAATTCTGCCATGTCTCAAAATAATTCCCATTTATCATTATTTCCTTTCTAGTGTGGGTGTGTCTATAGTTACCCCCTTGAAGCCTGATGCCCCGCGAATTTTTTCAGCCAACTCCCAGTAGCCTTATGCTAGAAGGATCATTCAGTACCTGTGTGTTGCAGTGCCTTGAGATCCTCATCTTCTGCCTTTGTTCCTGTCTTCTTCCTTACATGTTCCTTACCTTAGCTCTCCTTGTATATTCTCAGCTTTCTCCAAATAAGGAAAAAAAAATTAAATCAAGACAAATTATTTTAATGCTGGAGTTCGTTTTTCAGATTTGAGACCTCATTTGTGGAATAGTTTTTGAAAATTGTATTAATTTTAATGAATTCTCTGCTACTTTGTTTTGGTTATATAGTTGATAATATGGTGATACATAATACAGCTCAAGAATTTTGGACAAAGAATGAAAGTTTAAAGTATTCAGGTACTCTTAATTTGAGCATTCTAATGTGTCCTCAAAGTGCAATCTTTTATTAATGAGAATATTTTGGAACAAGATGAGCAGTATGTGGCAAGTAAACAGATTGAATGCACGTTTGTGTAGACCTCTTTAATGGGAATGAGGAAATGAGGTTGGATGTGCTTAGCTAGGAGATAAAAAGCTCATCTAAGTTAAAAGGCATAATAGGAGTAAAAAGTGAGACACAGTTTTAGACTAAAATGAGAGTGAAAACTTGGCAGATTAGATTTGCCTTAAGTCTGTGATAGTTACAGTAACCCCATTTAAAATTTTGAAACTGTAATTTACATGTTCCTTTATTATTATTCAGATTAATACTGAAAGGGCAGAAGTTATCCAAGGAACTTACGCATTAATTTTCTTCCCTTTCACTATTCTGCAGATTTGCTTCAAAATATTTTTCTAGTACCTTGAATTTTGTTGCTATTTATTGTTTTGACGAGTTTTCTCTCTGACTGTCTATTAATGCTACTGGAAATAAAGATGCTTTTACAAAATGCTTTCAAGCACAAAAGGAGATGGTTTTCAAGAGATTATTTTACATATTTACATATTTTACCTTAAGCATTTTGTAGTCACTGCCTACTGGTGAATGTATCAGATTTTTACACACACTTTTAAAATGAACCAGTTTTGCTTCTAAGCCATTGCAAAGGGAGGAAATGAATTCTAACTTTTTTCACTTCATTTTCACATCCTCACATTTCCTTATTTCACATGGTTTAAAACAAAATGCCTCCAGCATTATTTTTCCTTTCTCAAGAGCAAAGTGAATGTGACTTTTCTAAGGGGGTCACAGGATGCCTCTGAGGCCTGTGGGTGTTACTGGACTGCTGCCTGCTTTCAGCTTAACTGAAGGGCTTGTCATAGTTTTCATCTCCTAAGAAATTAGCCCTAGGTGCTGGCCAGAAGCAGGAGAAGGCAGCATTATGAGTCCCACGCTGGTTATTTCCCACTGACATCAAATCCTGAGGTTTTTAAATTAATCCTACACAAAGGCAACCCTTCATTTTGGTGCCAGTTTGAAATTAGACTGCAATAATGACCTTTTAAAGATGTCTAGTTGTTAAGATAACCCCCTGTTGAAACTTGAAGGTGGCTCTTGCACCCTGTGTTGATCAGACGTTCCCGAGGCAGTCGCAGAGTCTGGAAAGGTGACAGGAGCCATGGCCAGTGATGTGACCTGTGCTGCCAAGAGCAGTGAAACCAAGAGCTGACCAAGCCCACCTCGCCCCACAGCTCCAGGCCTTGGTTCCAGAAGCAAACAAAGGGGCTTTATGAAGTTCCAGCAGGCAGATTAGTTACACACTGGTAATAGAAGGCTAGCACAAAAGGGACCGACTTGGCCATCAGAAAAAGTTAATTCTTGGCTCAGAGTGTGAATTGAAAGCATACCTTCTAATGCTCTAACACTGGCTGGCAACTGGAAAAGCTTGGAAAATGGAGTATTAACAGCAACTGTTAATATAAACAAGAAAGCAATTTAATACATGCTACCCCCAAGTGTGAAGTGGAAACTGGCTCAGTAGAAAATGGGAAACATGGAACAGATCTGCATAACATACAGGAGATTTTTGTCTATTGGAATAAATAGAAAATCGTATTGGTCCTAAACTAAAATTACTCACCTAATTGTTCCTGTCTTTTCATCTTGGGGTTTTGCATCATAAACCTGCATGAATTTACCATGTACAGAATTGTCTTTCATTACTAGTAATAAATAGGTATGAAGCTGGAAATGGTACCTCTTTGTAGTCAAAATAGATGTGTGTAAACAAAGGCAAGAAACTGTATATCCATGAAATTTTTTTTTTGTAACCGTTACCCTTAGCAATTGTTTTTCTGCATTTAAATTACGGGGGAAAAAATTACCATCATACTTTATTTTTGTTAAAAGGATATCTATGTTTTTCACTTGAAAGAATCGACTGCTTATTTTTTTCAGGGTTTTTAAATTTGGCGATGCTCAAAGGTGGTTCCAACTATATAGAGTATAACTTTGCTGAGACAGATTTGATTATGATTTCAGCTACATGTGATGTATGAAAATTTCAGCTGTTTAACCGGCATCAGTGGCATCTTTTCCTTTAAAAACTGGAGTAAGTCCTGTAGAATGAGCACTTTTAATCTGTTTAAATACTCCACCTTTGAGTATTCACAGTTACATTTTAGTTCTATTCTTCAAAAAATAGAAAATATGCATTAAACGTTTTATTATTTGATGGTGTACTCCACCATCTGCTGCCATGATGAACACAACTTGTTTTGAGAAATGTTTGCTGTGAAATCTTAGTTTGAATCTGTAGATTTTGAAAATGCACAATATCCAGACGTTTAAGCTTTCCTTTTTTAACCCTTAGCACTGTTAGAGATTTCAAGAGCTTCTTTATAGCATTTCATTAATCAAAGGTTTATCAAAACACAGACATAAGAAAAATACTATTTGTATCTTCTATTTTTCTTTTGTGTATTAAAATAGTGGGGTTGCTTGCTTAATTACTTAGGGAGGTACTAGAAAACTGAATCTCTTATTTTATGATCATTTCTCTTCTTTAATACATTTCACCTAGTTTAGAAGTATGGATCAGAAACTCGCAAAGAAAACTGATGCCCTTTCCTGCAGCTAAATTAACAGGAATCACGTGGAAAACAATCTGAGCCTTGTATGAAAAGGGGAGCCATTAAAATTAGCCCTAAGCTATGGACTGCACCCAATATCACTAGAACTGCACTCACTGCAGATGTGGAGGCTGGCTCTCAGGCAAACTGAGCTGTGTTGTATAGCTACAATTAAAATCAACTCCTCTGCCAAAAAATAAAAGGGAGGAGGGTAGAAGGAGAACATCAAAGACAGATTGAAATGTGTAGTTAGTAATAAGAGTGGTCTCCTCTTGAACCAAGCCCTGCAGCGATTCATGGCCCCCTTGTTAATGAGAAATTTTGACCTCTGGTTTGTAAGTTAAACTTGTAATCCCAGCTAATGAAGTAAATCAATCCCAACTTCAGTCTGTTGTTCCCATTTTTCTTTCCACAGTGTGTCTGGGAGTTAGTATCCAGGTCTACAAATACGATTTGGGGGAAAAAAATTATTCTGCTGCTGTGTAACGTCTCCTGTTTTGCAGATTCACTTAAACATATCTAAAGCGGGCAGATTATTTTAACTTGCCTGTGTGCTTGTAAAATGTCCTGTTGGTTTTGGGTGTTTGTGACATTTAAATAATAGGCCTGAGTTAACATTTTAGAAGGGAAGCTAGATTTGTAACTACCCAAAAATATTTATCTCCAACAGGTTTAAGCTTTAGATATGGAGATTGGTTTGAAATTATTTGAGGAGCCTTATTTTAATTCATGCTGTATATTTAAGGGGACACTGATGATAGTTTTGTGTCAGAAAAATGGTCTTCCATGGCAGACTCAATTCTAAGAGAAAACATTCAGTAGCAGTTAAATGAATGCAAAGCAAAAATGCCAATTTTCATAATGTGTAGCTCATCCTTTGAAATAGATACTGCTATGTCTTGTGAGCTACTGAGTGACAAAAAGCCCAAATCCAGCCCAAAAGCCCTGGTAAAGCCTCCGAGTTGATTCTGTGTCACACCATGTTATTAAGGAATCTGTAAGAGATCAGCAAATTATATAAAAGGAGGTGAAGTCTTTTTGGCAAAAATAAGGGGATGTCAGATTCATATGATCCCTTAAAGGAAAACATAACCAGGTAGAGACAAAAAAAAGACTTGCAGCTGCTTCATTTTCCTTCTGCGTTAGTAATTGGTAGTGCTGTGGACCCTTCTGAATGACACAGGCCCCTTTCTGTTGTATGTTTCACTCCAAAGAAAATTTTTTTACGTTATTTTATGGCTATTTAGTGCTGCAGACACTGTTTTACAGAGGCAGGATCTCCCAAACTAAATTTGTTTTTCTAAATGAAGGGTACACAATCTCCCCTCTTGCTGCATCTCTGCTCTCCCTGCAGCTGTGGCACGGAGCAGCGCAGAGTTTTGGCTCTCAAGTTTTTGGCTCTTAATGTTAGTTTTTAATATCCATATTCCTGCAGTTCGGTCAGCAAAACTTACCACATACTACTACCTTTTGTAGATGACATGCGTTTAGATTTCTGTCATGAAAAGGGAACAAATAACCACATGCTGCTGTATTTTATGCAATCTTATTATAGAAAAGAGAATTTTTTGCAGCAGTGAAGTCAAAGTCTCCGGGGACTGCCCCAGTTCAGCAGCTGTTTTTCCTGGGCTGACCCTGGTGGTACTGTGTTTTGGTTACCTCGGGGACCAAGCCTGGGCTGTTCTTTCTGGAAGTAGGAGCTGTATTATTTTTATGCCTTTAAAAGAGTGTGATTCCTGCCTAGATTTGATGACTTGCTGCCTGAAAGCTGACAGTGATTTCCTTGGGGCAGGCAATGGTCAGGGGCTGTTGGTGTACCCAGAGGGATGTGTCCCCCCAGGCAGGGACACAAAGGCTCCTGCAGAGCTTCAGTGAATGACCTGTCAGCAGCAGGTGACATCTGGCCCTTGTCTGCCCCTCTGGTAACTGATGGACACTGGGGAGCCCTGGGAACGGGGAGATTCAACCAAACCTGGAGAAAAAGCCCCTTTGTAACTCACTGAAAGCTGTTCTGATACTGAGCCTTGCAGTGACAGCCCTGAGTAAGTTCCTTTCAGCCTTTCTGAGCAAAGCAAAGCAAAGCACCTGAACTGTGAGTCTGGAAAAAGAGGTGGGTGAGCAGAAGGTTCTGGAATAACTCGTAGAATTCTTTGGGTTGGAAGGGATCCTAAAGATCACCTTGTGCTTTTGCTGAGGACCCACAAGTTGAGGGTGAGATGCAAAATGCATCTCCTAAGGAAAGGGAGGGAGAGCTTTTCTGTAGAGGAACAAAATATTAATGCAGTCCAAAGAGAGAGATTATATCCCCTAATAAGTTTTAGCCTGTAATGTATATTTTTCCTAAGGATCAAATGTAGCGGAAATTTTTATTACTCAGAGTTCCTCTGTATCTAGAGGGACTGTAAGTTTATAAGTAACACATTAAGTGTTACCTGTGATCTTCAAATGAAGGGCTAGATTAAACTGTATACTGTTTTTGTTTGTGATAATACTGCACAATCATTAGCATTACCTGTATTATTCTTTGAAGATGCTCATGACCCTCATAATGATTTGAAGCTGGTTGCTTTATGCTGCTGCAAATCATTAGTGCATTATAAGGAAGACTTTATAATAACCTACTTTTTGTCTCACTAAATTTAAAAGAAGCTTTGTTAATTCTGACAACAAGTGGAAAAACACAGCAGCGAATCTGTTCTCAAGTGATATACCTTAGTATATGGAGGATCCTGTTGTGAAGAACTTCGAAAATAATCATGGTTTATTAGCTGCACAGTCTTTCCCCTTTTGTTTCTATTCATTTAATTTAAAGTGAAACAACTCAGCATGCAAAACTAAAATTAGCTGCAAAAAAGGTGTAAGTGAATAAACAGGCAAATCCATTAGAGTCGATGGGTTATTGGATCCCTTGCCATTCCTCAGATGGCGGCCTATTAAAAGTGGTAATGTCTGCCTCCAGCACGGCCTTGAGGCACAAAGAAGGCCAAGACAGGCATATTTCACATGCATCAGACACAAGAATTAAATAGACCAATGTTCCCTAAAAGACTGAAGTACATCTCTTTCTGACGTTCATCTCGGGCAAAAATTCATTGATCTCAGTATGTCCCTTGGCAATTATAAAATATTAAATCCAAGTCACACTTTTCTAGTTGGCTTAATTTTTTCTCTATTCACAGCTTTCTATTTGATCAATTTTAACAAGTTAGGAATAGCATCTAATAATAAAATAAAAGCAGCAGAGTGAAAAAGTTTGTTCTTTTCACATTCTTATATTTTTGTATTTAGTCTTTAGACCTGTCTGTCATTTTATTTTGTTTTAAATAAATTTGCACACTAAATAGATGAAAAGAATATATGTTTATGCACTCAAAAAGCCACTCCATGTTCTCCTTTGAATTAGCAGTTTCTTTTTAAAGCTAGATATTTTTATATGACCATGGTTTTGCAATGAAATCTGTATTTTAAAGCTAAATTTGTGTAGTTAATCAGCATTGTTTTTCCTAGTGTCAGACAGTAATTATTTCTGCTTTGTGTTTCTCTAATGCCAGTCTGGAAAATTTAGTCTTGGTGGAATCTTACTTCTGAATTAGTACTTACATGAGCATTTTTGTTTGTTTGTTTTAACTGAAATTTGGATTTGTGTAAAAACCAGTCAAGCAAAAAGAAAAATAACCTTGCAGAACCTGTATCTATTTTACCATAAATGTGGAGATTGCAGCATTCATTATAGCAGAACAAATGTCTTCGGTGATGAGAGAATATCATGGGGAGATTTTTTCCATTCAGGCATTCTACCTGTTGTGTTGGTTTGTTCCCTTCCTGCTCGGGACTCTCATCTGGCTGGCACAGCATAGCCTTCCATTCCTTCAATGAGCTCTTTGGCCAACAGCTGGAAGCAGTCTTGGCGAAAAGATGTCAAGAAGAATGCTCAGAGTCTTGGTTGGCTTTCAAAAATGACAATTTTGATAATTTACTATCAGCAAAATTACCCCATGGAAAGGCAGGGGAAGCTAATCAGTTGGTCTTAAATTTTCAGAAAAGCAAAGTTTTAAGATTTTGCTTTACATTTTGGAAACAAGACCCTGTTGCCATGTCACTTTTTTTTTTGATACACCCATTTTTTTGTTAACTGAAAACCTTTTTTTTTAATACACCTTTTTTTGTTTGTTTGTTTACAGAAAAACTATTGTATTAATGAGATGGGGAAAAAAGAAAAAAAGAGTGTGGCTGCCAGTCTAGCTCTTTTACCACCAACGGAGAGAAATCAGTGTGCCCTGGGTGCCCAGATTTAAATATGGACAGATGAGGTGCTCCATTCTGTGTTCTCTCAGTTGAATTTCTAACCTGGCAGGTGTTTCCTGTAACCCTGACCCAGCGTGTGCCAGAGCAGGGTCCTGGCTGTGTTCATTGTCCAAGGCACAGCTTTGTATCCCCTTGCCATGAGGAGCAGCTCACTGCCACGGCTGCACTGAGACCCCAGGGAGGAAAAGGAGGATGTTAGTACAGCTTATCAGCCATGCTTGGGGTTTATGTGGGTTGTTTTTTTATTTTGTTGCTGGTGGTGTTAATTGGTAATTGTGCCTGTCTGTTGCTGTGTCTTTGTGCAGTGAATATTGTAAGAGGGCTCATTTCCAGATGGGCCTTAAAGGTGGATGTAGTTACCAACTGACCAGCATTCATCTCTCCTGCCTGGGACTAACAGAGGTGTAGGTATGATACAAAATTCAGGAAACATGGGAACACTGTACAAGTGATCCAGAATCCCGCTAGTTTTTGAGATTTCCTTTCCCTTTTTCATAGCAATTGTGATCCAGACATTTAAAAGTCACTTCAAGAGCAGTATTACTCACATATATTGGGGCTTGAAAAATGCAGATATAATTTTCCCTTTAAAATTATTTTTTATATGTTCTTCTGGAAGAGCCACATTTTGACAAAGGTCTACAATATGGCCTAGACTGTTTGTGTATATCTCTCCCTGTACATGTGCACATATAGACATATATGTGTGCTTATAAAATAATTTTTGATTATGTATCTGATTTATTGTCAGCCATTTGACATAACATTATAAGCTGTCTCAAACATGGCTAAGACAATAAACTAGGAGAGTTGTGTTCTGTGTTTGATGATTGTGGGTTGATGGGGTAAATTAGCTCTTTCCAAGAGCCAGCATTAACTACTTGTTGGTTTGTTCTGGGTGGTGCTGGTGGTGGTTTTGTTGGACAACCAACACCTCTTTATGACCAGCCAAAGTTTGATTTCCATTTCATACCTAACGGACTGGTACATAATATATTATTTATTAAGCCATGATTCTAATTGATGTTTTGTTTAAGTACATTGGATTCAGAGAGCACTTTTTGTTCAAAATACTGTTTTCTTTATTGAGTCCCTGCTGCCATTAGCCATACACTTTTAATCTCATGCTATTTGTCTCATCTGCTCCAAACATAATTCTTGCCTGTTTCTTTGAATCTATAAATTGCAGAACTGGGTTTGCTTTTGAAATCCACTTAAAAATCCATATTTCAAAATGAGACAAAGTAAGATGATTTTAACTATGCCTATTCTGAAATTTTCCATGACTTTACATAGTATGAAAAACTGCCCTTTTCCAGCTAGCAGTTTTATTTTATTCTACAGAAATAAATATAGCTGTTCTTATTTTTTTTTAATTCTTTAAACATAAAATAATGATAGTTTAATCAGTTTTCTGGCTGTTTACTTTTTTTCCCTAATTGGTTCTGCATCATGATATTTTTGTATATTATATTATGATGTAAAAGTAAATTAATAGCTGTAAAAAATTACATAATTCTGGTGTAAGGATGTGCAATATTGTTTATTAAAATTATGCTGTTTGAGGAACATTTTACTGAACTTCATTTTTCTTGAACTGCATGCTAATTTTAAAAGTCAGTGTGGTTAGTTACCATAGTAGTGACCTAAAAATAACCTTTCCAGTGTACCTGTATATATCTGATCTGTAGTGTTAGCATTCAGAAATGTTCTTTCCCTTAGAGTTTCAGCAGCTAAATAAGTTGCAACCCCTTCAGCTATACTCATAAAAATTTGCTTCCAGACAACATGGTCTGTTTATTGTGTAATAATCGAAATGGCACTAAATTGCAATGATTGCTGAACACTTAGGAATTGCATTAACCACTTAACTGCTAAACTATTTTCCATTTTCTTCCTCACTGTGAAGTATTATATTGATTTTCCTCTTAGTTAGAGCTGCTTACTCAACCTCTGAGATGAACAGAATATTTTAGTAGCCTTATACACTGTCATATTTTGAGTCAATCAGCAGTGACCTTGGTGAAGAATTTTCTGGAGATTTTTAAAAAGGCTATCAAGCAGATTAGCTGGCAGTGTGCAGCCACGTATCTTTGCAGAAAATAGAGGGAAACACAAAACATCTCTGCTAAGTGAGTTTAGTACATTATATGCAGGATTAAATTGTTCTCTTCCCCTCTATGCTATATGGGTTATTTCCTGTTACTTTTAATACACTGCTGCTAAGACAAATTGGTGGATAGTTATGAGGCCTTAGCCAGGGACATAATCGCTGCCTGTAATGTGGTGCTGGGAGTGTAATTAAAAATCTAAATACAATGATAAGAGAAGGATTTTAGTAGTGGCATTATATTCTTGGGGGTGTTGATGGTTTTTTTGTTTTCTAACTGTTTTTTGTTCACTGAGGCAAAATACATACATTAGAGCAGTATCAAACTTCAAAGCTCCATGGTGATTGTTAGCTAAACTAGTTGTGTTTCCAAATATTTTGCTTTCAAATTTATTTCCTTTTTCTCTCAAAGGTTTATAGATATAAATTCTGGTCCTGTTTCTTTCTGAGAAAACTTATCAGAAAAAGCAGAGGGGTTTTTGGTTTGCGTTTTTGTGGGGGGATTTTTGTTGATTGTTTTCCTAAGCAGAACCTTTCTGGAATCTTGCTGCAAAAAAAAAAAAGGCGGGGGGGGGAAGAAGGCTGATACAGGTAAGGAAGAGTTAACTAGAAATGGAGCGGGGATGCTGGGGGGCAGCAGTGCTGCAGAACATAGCAGTGTTCGTGCGAAGGCAAGTCATTTCCCGAAACACTGCAGACACATGGCCCGAGGCGGTCTAAAACCTTTGGAGACCAAAATGGCTCGCAGGAGTTAGAAGTAATAAGGTGTTTTTCCCTTCTTTCTCCTTCACTGAAATTCTGTAAGGTTGCTATGCATTACCAAGGAACAATGCCACTATTTTTGTGTTTTATATGGGTATTAAGATCCATTACAATTTGACATTTTTAAGATTGGTTATCCTGTAGTTTGGTGTTAAATTGAAGTTGTTTGTTTTGAATTTAATTCTTTCATTTTTCAAAGGAAAAAAGGCAGCACTGCTGTGCTGATAGCTTACTGAAGTATGCCAGGATTTGATGTTTGAATTTAATGTTTGCTATCCCAAACTATGGGCAAAATTATCTGTAAAAGAAGTCTTGGCATTTATATTTCTTTTAATATTTTTTTTAAGTCTGAAGGGTGCTTTCTGGCTAGCTTTTTACAATCAGGTTGTGGAAGATGCTGCACATCTAATATCTTTGAGGCATACAGTTTCTGGGATTATTTTTAACATTGTGTTACACACCCAAGTCGTATTGTGCTTAATGCAACCTGCTTATGATTATTATAACCCTGCATGTTTGCAGCAGCTAAATAAACTCCACATCAAATAAATTACTGCAGAAACGTTATTAGGCCAGCAGCAATGTTAAGGACATCTGTTAACTCTTTTTTCAAATGCCCTGTCCTTGCTGTTTATTCTAAACATTTATGTTGTTAATTACTACTTAAGTACACGACTTCATTCAAAGCTGTGAAGACCAGCTGAGGAGTATGAGACAAGTTCATGTCCCATTCATAGCCTTGCTCTGAATGCCAGTAGCATGCCTGTAGCTCACTGTTTCAGGGTAAACAGTGGTAAATCAAGATAAAGCAATAGATAATTGACATATATTTCCATGGGGTGGTTAAAGCAATGGTCATTGCTCTAGCCAGCGAAGCCTTACTTCAGTCAGCAAGGCAGAGTCTGAGCAGCTTTCCCCATTTAGGCCCTAAAAGTCTAAGTTGTTATTAGAGCTGGTGAAAAAAAAATTGCTATGGAACTTCCTCTGTCAAAATACATTTTTGTCAAAGATAAAATGTTTAGCAAAAATACATCTGTTTCAAAAACATATTTGTCAAGAAGGTTTCTCAGCTCCAAGATGACATTTCTAGTGAGAAAGTGAGTCTATTGCCGAATGGTTGCAGCCCAGATCTGGGAGATGAAAGATGAATAGTGCCTTAACCACTGGGTTGACAAGTCTCTCTGCCACTCATGTTTGTTATAATGCAGGATGAAAACATTGCTGAAAATTGAAATGTTTTCTGGCTTAGTCTTTATTACAAGGTAAAATGTTACACACTAGAACCCATTTCATAGTTCTTTTAAATATCAGTTCTTTACATTTGAAATTCACCTTGACACTGGCACCAAGAGTGGTCCAGGGCTCATCTTCGTTTGTAATTGAGTGAATTGCAGATACTTGAACATGAAAACAAACAGGATGCTGTTTTTCAAAGTTTAGATAGAACTTGAGAGCAGCTCTGGTAAATTAAAACAAATCCTCAATAATAAAAGGACCTGCTGAAATTCTCTAAAGACAGTGTCTAAAACGTTTCTGTTGGAAAGTTTGGCAGAATACTGAGAGCTTTTCATCAGCATGACAGAAAAAGTAGACGCAATGTAAGGAAGACTGCGTAACTGTGTTTTGTTTCTGTCATCTGAGCAATGTCTGATTTTCAAATTACAGTCTTGCCTCTGAATGAGATTGAAGTAAACTTGTAGTATAGAGTATTGCCAGTTCAGGTGTTTTCTCTTGGAGCTAAGTGTTGGCTCATTGCAGTGTGGCTGTGGAGGATCACAGCTCCAGGAAACCTCTCCTTCACTGATTCACCTGCAGACAGACAGAGCAGACAAAGGCAGGGCTGAGTGCCTGGAAAGCCCAAGGTCCAGGCTGCAGGATGGCTTCTTTTCCTAGTCCTCCTTCCCCTTGGCTACCACAAGACACCCAAGGAGGTCTTGGCCCTGCCAGGTGCCTCTCCTGTGTCAGATTCCCACATGTGCTCCCCAGAGTCTGTCAGATAAGATCATGGGTTGACCAACTCCTCTTTATTGGCAAATGAATTATGCAGCTGGGGTAATTAGATGGTTTTGTTCTCTGAATCAGGATTATGCTCCTGGGGTGCCACCTAGGAAAGTCTGTGAAACTGCATAATAAAAAAGTCATTTTTATGCAGAGGTGAAAATATTTTGAATGCAAAGCAGAATTGGTGGGGGAGGGCAGACCTGATGTCCTCCTGTATTTGGAGGGGAAAGGTGAAGTCCAGTTGTTAACCATTACAGCTCTTGTTTCCCTTGCATTGTATAGGGCAGGGGAAGAGGCTGTTTTAGCACAACTGTCAAAAGAAAACAAGTACTACTCTCTTCCCTCATGTAGAGCTGTAGAATATAGATCCATTTGTGTAGTTGGAAAACATGTGTAGAATTATACAATTAGGGACTCTGTGTATTTGTATAGGCATTGTATATTGTATGTGTAATGGCACCCAGATTACAATTAAATTCAATATTCCTTAATTAAACCATAGCTTCCATGATATTCTTCAGCTATGTATTTTGGAAGACATTTGAGGTAACAGGCTAGTATGTAGTTTTGACTTCTCTTAACCTACAGGCCTTATGTTTGTGCCTCAAGATAACATTGAATAACATATTTAAACTGCTCATGTGTGAAAAAGCAAAATTATATCTCACGAACTGATTTCTTCACACATTCAAAAAATCAAATTCCTCTTTTGTTCAGATACTAAACAGGATTCCAAAAGGAAGCAAGATGGGGTATTTCAAAATGGAGAAGATATGAATACTTTTAATGAGAAGGCCTTGTACTGATTTTAAAAGTTGAATAATTTTACAAAGGTATTCTTTTACAAGTGTAGTTTTCATTGTGTAGGCATTACAGTCTGGTTCAGTTGATAATGAGTCAGAGAAGTTTACTGAGCTGTTATGATTTAATATTTTGAGTTGAATCTGGATATTGTAAAATAGTAATTGGTGATAACCACATTTGATTCTTTCTTCAATTTCTTTATCCATAAGAACTGGTATTGTCAAGTGTTGTAGTAAAAAATAGAGGGGCACATTCTTGTAGCTGTGATTAGTATTTATTGAAAATATATTTATGTTTTCCATATGTCTGTGTGTATGTAGTAGTTTTGCATGGGTATGTATAAATTATACCAAAGCCACAGTCTTTCATGGAGTTTAATTACCACATAGCTATTTTTGGAGTTTTTGTAAATCAGGCAGACTTTAACTTTGAAGGCAGTCCACCAGATGAGCTGTCCTAGCTGGAATTAGAGCTTACTTTCAAATTCCAGCATCTATGTGAAATAGAACTTGATGACATGAGATGCAAGTCTTAAAAGTAAAGCAAAATAAAACAATAAAACAACAAAACAAAAACCCTACAGCCCAAATAAAACACAAAACCAACAAACCCTAACAGTAATAAAAGTTTCAAATGTCCTCTCTCAAACAGAATCTGTACAGTTTCCAGAAGTTCGGATAGAACTTAGAAGTATTACAATAAAATTAACATTTTGTTGTTCAATATGATGCTACTGTTTGTGTTTTATGGGTACTTAGACTAGCAAGACAATAAGGGGTTGTAGTGATGGTACTGTTTGTGGGAAAACCAAATTAGGCCCATGGTGGGAGGTGGTTAGGTAGGGACAGTCCTGAAGTTTGCTCCTGGCAAGTGTGGAATCTGCTGTAGCTCCACTGAAGGGGATGCTCTTCTCTGAAGAAGAGCATAATAGAAACAAAGGACTTTATAGATGAGTGTGTAAAAGATGTGGCAGGATCTTGAACAAAAGTTTTCAGAATAAAGAACATTCCGGTAACTGATGTATCTTATTCACTGAAAACAAAGAAGGCCTGTAGCTCGGAAGGCATAATTTGTCTAAGACCATAGCCAAATTAAGTTACCTGGGGAGCAGTGGAGGCTTCTGAAGGGCAGCCTATGATCTGGCCATGCATTTTGCTGCTATTTATTTTAAAAGAGTAAGTAGAAGGCAAGATCTAAGAACTGTGGCAGTTAACGGGAAAAGCTGATATGGGATTATTGAGGTTAGAGTTCAGATAGAACAGATGGTAAAATAGTTATAACCTACTGTACCATATGTTGCTGCTGCACGCGTTCAGGTAGCACATTATGTGTACAGTGTGGAAAGATCAGGGATCCTAACACAGCTTTGTAAAAAGACCAAAGAAGGGCTTGAAAAACTGATTTCATAATTTCAGGCCAGGTTAATGAAAAAGATGTAATTTGTTAAACTAAACACCAGAACTTGCCGTTCCAGAGAGGGATACCAAAAATTAGGCATAACACACAACTGGATCTTTTCTGATTCCCAGAAAACTAAAATGAGGCTTGTATTTCATGAAGTCTGTTTCAGGCTCGTTAGACTTGAATTTCTGGGGAAAGTATTTGAAGAATAAAACAAATTCACAGCACTTGAATTCAGACCATTAAACACAGGTTATAGTTTGAGTTATGATTTTTTGTAACTTTTAATCAGGGGTCAGATTTTCAAAAGAGCATGCTGTCTTATTGAGGTGCCAATGAAGTGATAAATTTCTCACTGGAAACAACTGGAGCGTCACTGGGTTAATGTTGGAAAACCTGACTGCTGATCTATGATCTCTGCTGATAATACTCAGACGCTTTTTAAGGAATCTGATGTGATACCATGTAAACAAGAAGGTAAAAGACAAGAAAGAGAAAAAAGGGTTAATCAAGTCAAAAGTACTGAGAGAAGAAGTGGAATAGTAGCAAAGAAGAAAAATGAAGGCAGAGAGTTGTGATTTGGAGTGGTGCTGAAGAGCCTCTGGGCTTGAGATTCATCTCGCATTTTATAATGCTCATGTTGTGTTGTATCATAATGCACTTGCTCCTACTGGAGCTGCTGTGCCTCCTCTCCTACTGCCACTGGTAAAAATAGGCCAGTAGCACCATTCCATGCTATGGAGCACACTCGGAATTCCACGCTGTTGTTTCCCTTGCTCTCTAATTACTGCAGTAATCCCCTCGGTGTGTGTGCTGTGTGCTCAGCGTTTGTCTGCTTGGGTGCTCTCTCCCATCATCTGCTCGGGTTCTCACGTTGCTGCAGTGGGTTATGCCAGCTCCTTCCAGAGAGGGGAGTGCGTTGCACTGAACTGCCTTTTGTTTAACTTAGCCAAAAGTATCCCATTACAAGCCTCTGGTTTGAGCTAGTACTTCGATAAAGGGGTGGTTTTTTGTAGTTACAACCTTATTTTTAATATAATATTCATGTTTATTTTGTTTTGGGGGTAATTGGATCTGATAGACTTGTCAGTTTATACTTTGATCATTGTCAGTTGTCGGGACCCATCTGTAAGAGCTCTTCAGTTTGTATCAGATGATTGATTAAGTGATTTTGTGTCTGGCTTAGACTTATTTCTATAATATATTTTAGGGTCTATTTTAATTAGAGTTGTTTGTAGGGGAGCACTTGATTTTGACTATCTGATTTTTAATTTATTTTAAATAATTAAGAACTATATATATTGGGAGTGGTTTTAATGAAAGAAAGGTGGTGATAGTTGTGATATTTACTTGTTAAGTCTTCTTTTCTTGAGGTAGTCTGAGTGGTGTCCAAACCTATCAGGGTAGTAAAAATGAGAAGTTAGAGATAAATAACAGTAGAGCTTTAACATCTGAAAAAAATGTTTTTCTGCATCACTAGGTCTCCTCCATGTTCATCTATAGACTGAAGACATTTATTCTTTTTAGATATTGATATGGATTGCTCCGTCATTTTGTTATAACAGAGTATAATTGGTTAAAGAATCTTCTGGAAAGTTTTTGTGAGGCATTTAATCCCTCTGGGTATCCTCACTCTGCAGAGTGAGGTGGATTTGGGACAGCTGTGAGTGTGTGAAAGGGTTAACTTTACCGAAGACAAGTGTATTTGGTTTTGGGGTTTGTTTTTTTTTTCAAATAGGTTAGTTTGAAATTTAAGGTTTATTCTTTGTCCTTGGCTGTGTTGAATGTGTCTTTAAAAGGTTGGTTGGTTGCTGTGTGGTGAAATGGACTGGAGGAAGATAAGGATTTGGGAATTTGTGAAGTAAGAGGGGATTCCAGGGTTTCTAAAGTGTAGAGCAAAGTTTAAATTGTCAGTGAAGTGTTAATAAATTAAACTGATCTGCTTATTACTCAAGGCTTGACTGTCTTATTTTGTCTAACGATGGAGGGGAAGCAAAAGCCTGGATTGACATTTAGAGGTTAGAAGACAGTATGAAGCAGAGGTTTGGCGGAAGTTTAGGGGCAGATTAGATAGCAGTCTAATGCAGAGCAATCAGAAGTGGTGGAGAGAGACAAGCAGGTCACCAAGTGTGTCTGCTTTGAGTCCTGGAGAAGTGATCCTGGTGGGGGAGAGAGAGCCAGGAACATGGAAAAGGACTTGAGAATGACCAGGATGTGCAAGGGACTGTCTTTGTTGCGTGGAAGGGGAAGCAGTGCAGGGAATGGGGGCTTGTTTATGGTTACTGATGTCTGTAGGAAAGAAAAGCCAGTTCGTTTCCTTTTTGGAGCCTTTCTTCCAAGAGTTGTTTGTGCCAATCTAAGTTTTTAAAATGTTTTCTGAACAAGCAAACCACTAACTTAAAAAAAGCCAAGAGTAAGACTTAGCTGTAAGACACAGAAATGTGAAGAAATCAAGAACTGAATCACTGAATGATCTGGTGACTTCTCCCTGCTGAACTCTATCATTTCTCCCTAATGTCTGAAATGCACCAGCCTTAATTATAGTCCATGATATTTGCAGTAATAGAGTGTTAGCTGTCTTCCACCCTTTATTTACAAATGTTAATGTCTTGTTTCCTGCACACTGGACTGTGTTCTGGCAATGTGTTTATCCTGCAAGCTGATGGTATTAGCATTTAGGGCTTAATTTTATTGCCACTCAATCCAAGATAACTGCATTGCCTGCTTTGTTTAATGGGCTGGGTACAGGTGAGGGCCCTGCACAACCCTCAATCCACGGAGGAGCCTGTGGTAATTACAGGCAAAGGTTTAGATCACTGTTCAGAGAGAGTGACTAATCCACCAGCACATTTTACACAGGAATAAAGTCCAAAGGAGCTGGTAGATCTGTGGGTGTTCTTGTCCTTTATTTGGCAAGTGGTGCATAAAGTGACTTGATTGGCACTTGCACAGTTTTGCTGGGAGTGAGCAAGATGGCCAACAGCTGGAAACACAATTATTATAAAGTCTGGGTGTTATACATCATAATTAGGCTTAAGAACCAAAAGTCAGCTGAGATGGATGAGGACAATTCATGCTCTCAAGAGCAGAGAAAGTGATTTTGTGTTTAAGATTTGGATACTTTTCTCTCTGTCTCCTGTTCTACCCCCTCCCATGGGAGGATTGGCAGGACATGAAGCAGCTGTGTCTCACCTTGGTAAGTGCAAGCAGTATTGTGATGCACATGGAAGTACTGACTTCTCTTCATCAAAATCTGCTATGAATGAGTCTGGTCTCCTACAGAATGTTTTCAGTCAGTGACACACTAAAAAAGCAGCAATTGGATAGCTAGATAGCAATTATGTGTCTTTTAATTAGATATTTCAACAATTAAATTTTGCAGTTATATCTGTCTAGAGATTGATAAATGTCAAGAATATTTTAATTATTTTAAGATTCTGATTTAATGAAAATCACAGTCATACAGGTTAGAAAGGAAAGGGCCACCCACTATGTAAAACTGAGATAGTTTCAAATGAAAATAAAGGATATTAGAGAAAATTCAGATAGAAGTCAAATATGTCTCAAGGAAAATGTGGATCTTGCAAGCTGGACTGTAGGGCTTCTCCCCAAGTTGGTTTGATGTTTCTTGACTCCCAGTGAGAGAGAATGCGGGGATGTAGAGTGACTGGGCTGGAGTAACACAGGCAAATCCTTAAAAAAACCTCAACAAAACAATAAAAAACGCCCTATGTTAGTATTGAAAGATGAGAAGGGTAAAGCACCGCAATGCTTGAAAAATAACAATTAAAAAAATTTGGCAGGATTAGTATTTCAAAGGGAGCAGCACTTGATTAAACATTTGGAAAGCATGGGAGGAGAAACATTCCAAGCAAAATCAAAATATACGTGTATGATGGAAACAGGATAAATAGAATATTCCACTTATAATTACCATGGCAAGAATGCAGCTCAAACTTAAGAATTCTTAATCAGGTAAAATCGTCATTGCTTTTAAGTCCAAGTAAGGTAGTGGATTGTGTTGAGGATGAGATGTTTGTGGATAAAGATGTTGGCAGGACTCGCAACTGCTCTGAAGAGCAGGTTCACAAACAAAGGAAATGAGAAGAGCCAGATCTTGCACCACCAGCATGTTGTGAATGTGCTGCAAGGAGCTGGAGGATACAAGGCAGTGTGTTCTTATCAGATACCAGATGGGGAGTAGGGGTACAAAAGATTTTGGAAAGGTCAAAGGTCTCTGTAGAATGCAGAGCTTACTTGAGCTATTCTGGCTCACATGAATGCAGTGATTTTTCAGACACTGCATGGATACATTAATTAAGAAGTGAAAATGCGTTGCAGTCTGGCTCCTACCAAGAGTGACCTATTGAGGACTGGGCAGATGAAGACCCATGAGCAGGTAAATGTCATAGCCCAAAGCTGCCTTACACTTCATCTCATTATTTATTGTCATTGGGGCAGACTTCTCTTCTTCCCCAAATAGTTTCTCCCTGAAATGCCTTGTTTTTTGCCCTGCTCTCATTCAGCTGGGGGGAAGAGGGGCAGAAATGCGTCTTAGAGGGAGTGATAAGTGGTGAGGTTGGAATAGATGCCCAGTTCCCTCAACTTGAAGATTTTGGTTTGAAGCTTCTTAACCAAGCAGGTTTTTTATTATAATAGTACTTGCATATGTGACTTGGCTTAATTAATAAAGGCAAGGAGCAGGTACATATAAAGTCTTCTGCTTATAATGGCAGCCCATTTCTTTGGTTTTAAATAACATCAGGTAATTATAAACTGAAGTGATCACATCTGAAGAAAAAATTTTCACTGTATCCATGACTTAGAATGATTTACCTTCCCCTTATTATTTCTTAATTTAAAAATTACTGCATGCTGTCTTTGAAATGTTGCAATTGTGTTGGTATTTGAAGTACCTGTAAGTACTTGTGCAAATCAGTTTTTCTGATGTTTGTCTGCAGGACAAGGTGTGTGTTTATGTGCCCAGGGGAAAGGAGATGCATTTGCATCCAGGAGGGTGTAGCAAGTGAATGGGTGCCAAAACAGTCTGTAGGAACAGTTTCACTAAAATAGTACAGGGTAAAAATGTTGGCAAGTGAAAATAACCAGCTTCCGAAGAAAGCATGGGATCTAATCCTCCCTGTAAATGCTGCTCATCTGAAGGCCTAAATGATAGCTTTTGGTGATGAGTATTTCTAAAGACACTTGTAGAGCAGCCACCATATTGCAGAAATGAAGATGCATGGTATTTTTGTAGATATAATTATATTTCATATAGTATTGTTAATCTTTGAGGTGCTGACAAACAGTTATTACATTTCTGTACTTTAGGGGCATCTTAATTTTAGGATGTTTCAGTGAAGTCATTACTATTAGCCTCAGTTGGTGTTGAATTAAACCCTAATTTATGTGGGACATACATAGTATTATACCTGTTTTTCATGTGCCTCTCAGCCAAAGATCTAATAGCATTTTATGCAAGTAAAAACATAATTGCTGCAGAATATCTCCAGAATGTTTCTTGTGATTCAAGACCTCTTATTCATAAGAGCAGACTAATAGATACCTTATCTTCCCACTCCTGTGCAGTGCATGGAGCTTGCAGACACAAAATTCCTGGTATATTTTACTCCATAGATAGCTTGGCTTTGAATTGTTGCTGTATGATTCCCACTTTCAGACTTTGGCTTGAAGTGAAGTCTGCCAAAAGGATGTGCCATGTAGCCTGGGAAGAAACCCAGCGGATCTTTTATCATTATTGCCTTGTCTCTGGCTCACAGAGAAGCAATAGCTGCAGATCAAGACTCTGTTCAAAGCGGAGATGGCAGCACTGAATTGTTTTCTGGTGAAGGAAGCAGGGATAAAATATTAAAAGCAATCTTCTATTTGCCCTTATCTTTCTGTTCCCTGACAAGAATATTTTACTGTATTTCCATGGTTCTGTAATTCAAAGTTGAAGGGGTACAGGTTTGTGGGGGAAAAAGAAAGATTTAATTGTTCAACAGTAGAAATCATTGTTACAAAAATAAGTGTAGATTCTTTATTACATTTGCTTTCTTCTGTGAAAGCACTTCTATCTCAAGCAGGGAACAGCACATTTTTGGGAGTTACCCACTTTCACTTCCTTCACCTGCTGGTTTAATATTGTAATTTAATGCACAAAGACACTTGTACTTCGTGAGCAGTGGGGGAGTTGGCCCGTGAACATTTTGGAACATGTGTGTCTGTCTGCCTCAGTCCCCTTTCCCAGCAGCCATTAAACCTTTGGGAATCCTCAGGGATCAAATCGGGTGGTGGGGCCCAGCAGAAGGGGGACAGAGGTAGGAAGGAGCTTGAGATTTTCAGCCCCTAACAGCCTTTGTGGGAACTGTTGGCTTGGGTACAGCAGTGAGGCTGGCTGGGCTCTTCAGAGGAGCAGGCTGCACTGTAAGCTCTGGGGCCACATGTCCCTGGGGGCTGAGGAGCCCCTGCAGCCCTGGGAGTCACGGGGGGACCCACCTGTGGCACCTGAGAGCGGGACAGGAGCCGACCATGGAGTAGCGGAGACAGATTTGAGACAGGTGAAGGTTTGGGAGGCAGGGGGACTTTGTGGTTGGTGAAGGGCACAGACTGACTTTCTGGAGACAGGAGAGGTGATGCGCACTCGGCAGAGGAGCTGCATTTACTGTAGTCAGTAGTGCCAGAGAACTGACACAAGCGAGGCTTTGTTGGCTTCTCTGTGCACAGGGATTCTTGCAGTCTCCCTGCCGCTGGGAGAGTGTGTTTCTGTGGCAGACTGTTGTATATTTGAGCTAGTGATCTACCAAGTCTTTGGTCAGTATTTTGTTCTGAACTCTTTATATTTCCCTTTGCCAACAGCATGAGTTTTGTCATTGAGGAAAATCATGAAAATAACAACTAGACCGAGAAAGGTGGCCCAAATCTTGTGTCACATCTGACACAAATTCAGAACTACTTCAAAATGTGCATACCGGATGAGTAACTACTCTGGTTCTTCTGAAGCCATAATTTCAAGCTAGGTAGCTCCCAACAGCTGAATGAAGCTTGTCAGTCCAATGCTGTTGTTTGGAATGCTGTGGGCTCTGTCCCCATCAGCTCACGGAGCTGAAGTGCAGTAAAGCTGCTCCAGCAGCCTGTGACTGTCTCAGTGGGTCTGGGATTACAGGTTAACGGGGAGCACGGCACCATGGTGGGGTTACAAATTCCTGCCTGGGATTTTCCATGAATTGATTTTCTCTTCAGCACTGGCTGGGGGCAGGAGCTGGGGGAAGCCCCAGGTGCTCCCCCACGCCCTACAGCCCTGCAAGGAGAGCACATGGAATCTGTTTGCTCTCTGCTGTGTGCCACGCTGTGCTGTGGGATTTGCTCTGCGAGGTCCAAGGCAGTCAACATGTCACAAGGCATGTCACAAGAAAGGATTGAAGGAGCACAGGAAGAGACGCCGTGGGGAAAGGAGAGGCGGGGATAGGAAGTCACTGTAACTCATGTTTGGAAGCAGTCTAAAAATGAAGAGGTAGAGAGTTAATATGTAAACTAAACTGATTTTTTTCCAGCCTGGAATGTCTGAAGTTTTCTTGAAACTAAAACAAGAAGCTCACTGATACATAAACTAGCATTGATGTATATTTGAGTGTGTGTGATTTGAGAATCACTTGGGTGTGGCAGGCAAGGAAATAAAGGAGGTAAACAATTTGCAACCATTTATTCTTTTATTAGAGTTTTTATCTATGTGACTCTGATTAGTTGCCATAGATACAGACAACACAGGAGCTTGTTTGGGTTGATGAAAAATCTTTCATGCTGATAAAAAAATGTGATTTTTCTTGAGAAAATGTTGAATTACTTAAATTCCATTATTCTTGGCCATTCATTTTAACTATACTTGAATTCACATATGCAATTAAATAATTATGGAATTTAGGACTCTACTTTTTCTAATATAGCATCTGCAGAATAATTTTGAGTACAATGCAGTACCTGACAAACTGGTTTTTAGTTTAAATTAGTGATCACATAGACACATATAAATTACTGTTCTGTCATCTTACAGATATGCTTTTGTATTTCTAAAATAATTTCTTTTTTTCACCTTGTAAAACAACTCCAGAACCTGATCAGGTAACTGATGGGCTCACGAGAGTGGTTACAGATGTGCACAGCTTGATGCCGTGTTCTGGTGCTTGTTAAGGATATGCTTTTCCTACATAAAAGTTCAGTATCTCAAGTGATAAATGCAGTGAGTACAACTCAGCACATCTTAACTCCAGCTACTCTGTCCAAATAGAGAGCAGTTCCTTGCTGTAAATGTAACTCAACTGACTCAAGAAATAGTTTTTTATGAAGAAAAAATATTAAAAATTATGCAGCTTTTCTCTTACTGTTTGGTAAGTGTGTGTGGGAAGCTCCCACCCTGGAGTGCTATGGACAGTGGTTTCCAATGAGTTTAAAGGTGGCCACGTTCCTTACAAGTGTATTTGTCACTGTCCAGGTCCTGTGCTCAGGATGAATCTGAAGTTAGTGCTGTGGGCAGGGGAGAGATGCACCATGGGGGGAACAGAGAAGAAGAAGAAGAAGCATTTTTTGAGTCAGCTTGATTTAAAATAAGTATACACACAGTGGTTTCTTAAGGACTTAGTGGGCACAGGCCTGGCAGAGTGGGTGCACAGTCAGAGTGCAGTGAGATGCAGGTCAAGGTCCGATATCGTTCCAACCTGTAGAAGACAGAAAGAATCTAAATGATTCTGTTTCTTTTAGGAATGCAAAGTGTTTTGGTGTAAAGGCTGAAATCGAAGCACTGCTGAATAGATGGATTATGCTCTGGTCACATCTGGCTCCAACATGGATGAGCATCCCTTGCCAGCTGCATTTCCTATGAGCAGTGAGGTTCGGTGCTCAATCAATTAATTAACAAAAACTGCTCCATATTGGAGAGCAGAATCCTTCAGCTCAAATGCTCTGGGTGCTCAGAGGTCGTGGGCCTCTCCCTCTGTTCCCTGCAAGCTGAGCCACATTCATTGCACTCCATTAAACCTTTTGTGTTTGTGGTTACAGAACAGGATTTGCCCCACTGCTGTAATTTAATAAGCAGCTATTGGAGAAATAGCACTAAGAGTGCAGTTCTGACAGGAGTCAGACTGACTGTGGTGGACAGAGGAAAACAGTGCCGTGCCTTACTCTCAACAGACCATATGTTTCCCCTACAACTTTTCAGTAGTAGAATTATCCTTAACTGTGTTCTTAATGTCTCTAATCAAGATCTTAGAATAAGTTATTTCTTGGGGAAGGAAAGGTAGATTTGAGCAGCAGTAAGTAAATTTGGGATATTAAAAGTATTGAAAATTTTGCCAGATGTCTTAGAGGTTTGAAAAATAGCTTAAATCTTTTCAGAGTTTTCCCCACACTGAGCCCTTCTCTTCAGCAGACCCAGGGGAGAGAACTGGTGTCCCTGTGGGCCTTGCAGCTGTAGAGTAGCAACATCCCAATATGCCTGTTCCCAGTCCTTCGATGGGCAGTAGGATCATTCATGCACACATTTGATATATTAATGGCCTTATCTGCTGAAAATAGTTTTGTTCTTTAAAGGCTCCTCAATTTAAACTGGTTGAATATGTCTACAGTGAATATGACTGTAGCAGGATGGATTTGCCCTGAGTTGTAGTAAACAAGATTTAGCATCACGTGTTTGTGCTTGAGTTCTTTACTCAGGTTGACTTGGTTAGACTTGGAAGAATATAAAAAATAATAAGAGTAAAAACCCCCTCATGTAGTGCTTTCAGAATGAGGCTCACAATGATCCATTGAAGCTATTTAAAAGAATCCAGCAGTTGTAACCCTGAGAGAGGAGGAAGGCCTTGGCTGCTGCAGGACTGATGCTTTGGTGTGTTCTCTTACAGGGTGTGGGGGTGTGTGGTGGCAGCCAGGCCGGGCTGGGCACAGCCTCCCCCCGCCAGTACCCCCGGCAGAAAATCACACGTGTGAACCTCAGGGACTTCATCTTCTACATGGAACAGGAACGAGAAATGAGTCATTCTCTCCTGCTCTACCGAGCTCTGCTTAAATAAAGCCAACAGTTGTACTGATTGCTCCACAGAAGCCCAACTTGCATTGAAAGCTGTCATTTTAATGTGCCTTCTATTTTTTTCAGAAGTCAATGTTCCAGTAATTTTGTTTTGTAAAATTGTCAGACACATGCAATAAACACCCTTTATGTAAAAAAAACAACAAAAACAAACAAACAAAAAAAACAAACCACAAGAAATGTGCAAAAGGTTTTAAAATGTTAACTCCACAAATAAAATCAGCACCCAAGTCTTGCTCTATCTGGCCATTTTAGGTAAGGCTGAAGTAGCTGGTGTTGAAGTTACATAAATGCAATGGCTCACCTAAACCAGCTCCTGGCCAGGACTGGGAGAGGTTCACAGGAGTGTGTCCCAGCCATGGTGTTCACCTGTGTGTTCACTCACGGTGTTGGGCTTGTTTCGTTTTCAGTTTGCTAGCACACTCTCACTAACCATGGTGATACCTGTTGCTATTTTAGCTTAATTATTATGGCAGTTTTTTGCACAGCCAAGAGACTAGCCACTGCACACTCCCACAAATTTTATATATTTAGGATTTTTGCTTTTACTGCACAGCTCATTTCCTGAGCCATTTTCTGAACCAAACTTAAGTGTATGAAATCTATGTGCTTGGGTCTCAGCTGAGTTACCTTGACTTGCTTCCAGTTGTTTTCTTAATCTCATCGACCTTTTGTGCATTTGTAGCAGCTGGTTAGTAACAGGATTCAAAGTTGGGTTTTATTTTCTAAAAAAATGTTAATTTATTTATTGCAAAGACTATGGTTTAATGGTGGTTTTAAAAGAGAATATTGTTCAGTAAAGATTTTAGAATATTCTATATGGATTTTTAAAGTCACTGTAAAGGTTTTTGGGGGCTGGTTCTGCTGCTGGAGTGGGGAGAGCAGGTGAGCCCTGGCAGCCCGGTGCCACCTGGAGTGGGGACACCTTTGCCTGGGACAACTGGACCAAGGACTCCAGCCTGGAGAGGCTCCCAAACAGGCAGGTGGCTTTAAGCCTAAGGAGCAGCTGTAAGTACTTAAAGGTGGGTGGATGCCTTTGAAATGCTTTGCTGAAGCAGAATTTGGGCCCACACAGAAGCCAAGGGCTGTCAGTGTGAGTCTGGAAAATGGGGATCGAATGGGACACGGGCAGGCAGGGCCACGAGCTGTGCTGCAGTGAACAGTGTTACAGTCACCGCGCAAGGGAGACATTCGCTTATTTATCTTTTCCATTTTTACTATGTTATGCTTGCCACTTTTTTGAGGCAATATTTTTTTTGATGGGAAACCATAGCAAAAGCACAAATGGAACTATTTGTCCAATAGTTTTAAAAACAAAGGTTTTAATTATTTTTTAAGGTTTATGAAAAGCAGAAGAAAATTTATACTGCTGCTATTTAGCCAAAAGATTATTCATAAGGTATTTAAGGCCAGGAAGTGTAAAGTTATGTTTAAAATGTATTGATAATTTGTACATATTGTTTATAAAGGCCTTGTGTTTATTAGAGTTACGTTATTTTGATGATTTCTGTACATACTGGTAAATACCCCCAATTTGTGTGAAAACATACTCCCTTATTTGTACTTATTTTGTAAAGAAATAAAACAATTTACTAAAGTAACACATTGAGTGACATACAGTATTAATTTATCAAACATGAATTTCACATTGTCTTGTAGTTCTTAAGCACTGGTCAGAAACATTTTGCATTAAAATATTAACAGAATACCCACAAAGAAATATTAAAACCAAATACTTCAATGTTTTGTTGTGCTGATTCTTATCCTTTGTGAAACATCTAATAAAATTGTCAACAAACCTTGATGCCATTATTACAGAGAATGGATGCACTCAGCAGTGGCTTTCTAGGCAGTGATGGGTCCAACAAGCACAACAGAACATTCTCTTTCACTTTCTGTCTGTGACTGGAGCTGTGACAGCCTGGGCACAAGGTGCTCGTGGAGCCTCGTGTTTGTCAAGCCCGGGATCAGTGCTCAGCAACAGCAAATCAGAACAGTTTTGTTCAATGGAATTAGGTGAAAAACCAGGCTGTGCTTTGCATCTTGGCCTTCACCACACAAATGTGCTGGCTGCACACGACAGCTTCACTGGGTGAAGCACTGTGGTGCTTTAAAACATCTCTTAGTGATGCTGAGCAATGTTCTTCATTAAGTTATGTTGCTGTGGTTTAAGGCCAGAAGTAAAAATTCAAATCAGTTTTTGCTGATATTGCTGCCTAAAAATATAGGGAAATAAGTAAAAAAGATATAAATGAAACTGTAATAATCTTTAAATAAGTGACCTGAAGTTACTAACTAAAAGAACATGTCCTAGCTTAACTTTTTTTTTAAAGGCATATTTCTTCTAAGAAAGTGGTTGTTTCCACATGTCTTCCTTGCCTTTGTGCTATTTTGCAGTCAATGCTGTGATGTCATGATTTAAACTTTCCATCTCAAGTTCACATTTATCTCGGCTGGTGCAGCCTGGAACCCTTTCCAATGCCATCTCGGCAAAGCTGCCCCAACGCCGGGAGCTGCTTTATTGAGCCATAAAATCATACGGTAAACACCAAACTGAGGAAAAACCAACCAACCAACCAACCACAAATACTTCCAACGTTCCACAGATGTGTAAAAGCACCATCCCACTCTGCGCTCCCCAGAGCTGCCTGGGGAGAGCACCAGGGGCAGGAGCAGACCCCTGGGATGGAATATCACCTTTATTCCCTGGCTGAGAGGTAAGAACGGAGAGGATGCACTGCTGGAAGCACATGGCTTACCCTGTTCCAGAGGGCAGCGCAGGCGTGGATACAGGACAAAAACAAGAACCTGAACAGACAATTGAGGGATACTTTGGACTTAAAGGTACGAAAGTAATAAATAAAACACTTTTATCTTTTTGTAAGATGTGGCTACATCAAGCTGAATGGAGCAAAAGGCTGGAGAAGATGCAATCAAAAATTCTCACCTCTTTCAAACAACATGGGGGATAACAGTGAGTGTTCCACCCTACGTGCTTCTTTTTGTTCATTTACAGAAATGTTTATGGCATGAAGTTCTGTATAAGAAATGTGCATACACAAATACATGACAATTATACGTGAAGTTCTTTACAATATTAAATGTATAATATACAATTCTACAGATATCTTACATACAAAGGAGAATGTTGTGCCATATATTCAAATATGGCAATGCCTAACGACTTTAGAATGTCATACAAGTATAAAACCACAAAATAAAATAATTTTACAACTCTTAAAGTAGACAGATTTGCTCAACTGTTCTGCTAAGGTAGCAGGTCAACCGGCCAGGATTGCCATTAGAGTTTCCTAGTTGGGTGCCCAAGGTGAGAAAACCTGCAGAGGTCTGATTTTCCATGCACAGGTATCCAGCCCTTTTCCAAAAATTAGACCCCTGCCTAGATTTTACCTTGGATAGTCAGTGCAGCTCATTGCCTTTGAAAGTATTAGTCTTAAACATGACTTTTAAATTTTGCCTGATTGCAATCAATTTACATTAAAGAACTGTTGACCACTTAATACTCTGTCCCTTGTTCTATATGGCCATATTTATGCATCTAAAAAGAGTTTTAATTAAAATTCGGCATCTACAACCACATTCTATAAATTAGTGTGGGAGAAACTAAATTCTGATTAACACATGAATTAGTGACTGAGGACCCAATCATGCTAAACAGCAATAAACAGGATTTAGCAGAATGCTATTTATAACCTTGCACCTGCAAACACAGTGCTGTCTCCTGAGTTAGGAAGCCCTGTGAGTTCGATGCCCAGTCCTGGCAGTAGCAGAACTCCTCTGCAGACCATTGACTTTGTTACAGAGAAAGTTACACACATAGAGGGCAGCTACAGAATTCAAATAATAATTTAAACCAAAGGCAGCCTGCTTTCATCTGGCAATGGCAATACAAGGTTTTAACAACTCTTTGCAAGAGTTCCAGACCCATAAAGAGTGGGTTTGTCCAAAATTCTTAAACTTTCCTGCTAAATGTGGGCTTCTAACATGGCTAGTAAATTATCACCAAGGGGTGGCAGAGCTTGCTTGGCAGAACCACACTTCTTTGATGATGCAATACTTAACAGTTGCTGTGTCAAAACAAGAGTGGCTTTAAGAGAGCTACAGCTCTACGTTGGGTATGTGACCCTTGTATGGTGGTGGATGGCATTTTATTTTGTGCTTCCAGATCCCTACTGTTGCAAATATTGCCTGTCTAATAAGTGAGCCTGTCTTAATTTCTTGTCACTTGTTTTGTTTGGTTTGTGGGGGGTTTTAGTACTGAGCACCAGTGACTATAAATCAGTCCTTTTCTGGTTCCGGATCCTGTTCACAGAGAGAGACCTCAGTTGGAAATGTAGTATAAAAATAAGCCATTTGCTTATGTGGGTGAGTACAATCACCAGGTGGCCATGATGTTGGGGGTGTAAAGCACATGTGATATGGACGGGGCAGCAGTCAGGGAAGGTTCTCAGTGCAGTTTTTAGGGTTCTTCCTCCCGCAGACTCCCCTGTCCCCGTGGTGCAGCTCTGGGTGTCCCTGGGCAGCTGTCGGGGCCACTGCTCCTGCTGGTCTGTTCCACGGCTTCCATCACTCTTGCTGCAGAAGTCCAGTCCAGGGCCAGGGTTTCCGAAGCTTTGCCTGTTCCACACCACTGCTGGTGAGCCCAAAGTTCATCCCAGAGCTGCCACACTGAGCATGCTCAGGAACACCGGGAACAACAGACGACTGGTTTTCCAAATGCATTCCATGGCTGGCTATGTGACAGGTAGTTTCAGAATACCACTAACTGGCAACATAAAGTCAAAATCTGTTTGCTAATACTGTTTTGCAAATCCTTAGTGTTTCACATAAGGGACTATTAAACACTTCTACGGTTACAAAGGGGGCACAGGGAAGGCCTAGTCCAGGGGCTCCTGTTTTATTCTGATTGTTGGGGTGGGTTGTGGTCGTCTGTCTTCACGACATAGCACGTATTCACTGAACTGGGAGGAATCCACCCCACCGCCACAGGAAGCTGCCATGCTAAATCCCTTCTGAAATAATCTTTCAAGCACCTGCAATGTGGAGGGAAAGAAATCAGATTAATATTTAGGAAATTTCAGTGATAAAAGCATTTGGAAGCACCAGATTTAAATGATGGATTTAGTCTTTCAAGTCCTCATTGAATGAATATTATTCAGCTATAATTCTATAACTTATTGTTAAATGACTATACTGTGATTAAAGTCTTGCTCTCAGCAAACCTCTGTAGAAAACAAAAATTAATCAAAGAAATAAGCACTCTTAGAGCAGCTTAGTACATTATATAGTAAAATACTGGACTGTGGTGATACTGGTATTATCTCCTACTGCTTATAGAAAGCAACATCAGGTTCAGGTTGTAATAAAAAGTGCCAATTATTCATTAATAGTATGAACAGTCTGAGAGAGAGGGGCTGAAAAGCTCTTCCTTGGCAGATGAAAATGTATGGAGTTCAGGAGTTCAAATGACACATCCACCAGATCTTCCTGGCAATCACAGCTGTTTTCCCTCACTGGAAGGGAGCTAAGCATGGCAGGGACAGGACACAAGGCCAGGACATGGACAACAGGGGGATGTTCTGGCCCTATAAAGAGGTTAATCTGTCCTGCCCAAATATGTATTTTCTCTTTCTTCTCCTAAAGAAAAGTTGGTACAATTTAGATGCATGAATTTAAGGAACCCAGAGGCAACTTTAATTTCTGTGACTGTCACACAGCACATTTCCCCAGGATATACTGATCCTGGCAATGGGATCAGGGCTGTGTTTTCTCATGCAGGAGTGTATTGATATTCGGCTTCCCAGCAGATCAGGATAAACCAGGCTTTTCCCAGAGTCAGGTGAGAGAAGATGCCAGACCCATCTTGGGCAGGTCACAATGCAGGATCCACTCAGGCTCTCCAGAGTCCAGGGCAGCAGCCTGGAAAAATGGTTCCTGTGTTTTTCTCTACTGATGAATGCCATCGAGGGAAGCAGCCTGTGCTGTTCTCAAAGAGCCTCGCCCAACGTGTGGCTCCAACTGTGGCCGCAGGTGGGACAGGGAAGTGACCCAGTGGCTCATTAAACCTGAGGATCCTGGTCACAGCAGCACCACCCCCCTGTGACACCTCTGTGCCACCCGCAGTGACCTGGACCAAGCCATTTACAAATTTGTTCACTCATCCTAGAGAAATGTCTAAGCAATATATTCACCTTCAGGTAGAGTGAACTCGTCCTTTCCTGGGCTTAGATTGTGGAAAGAGTTTGGTCTCTGTTCAGTTTCGCAGCCCTGACAGCACATCAGTGGTTACACCGAGGAGCTGCACACCAGAGCACTGCCCTCACCCTCACACACAGACCCACGGGAGGGCATTTCTTACTGCACCGTTTCTCTTGCCCGAGTGTTGGCTCTGCTTTTCCACAAACATGATTTTGGAAGGACAGCTGTGTCCAAGGTAGTGTCATAGTGCAACGCAAACCATGGCAGCAGCATTTGCTGGTTTTTAATCTGTTCGATCCCTCCTTAGGGGGCTGCCTGTGTTATCCATCTGCATTTAATCCAGGGTTTGGCTTTTCCGTGGTAATGAAAACGTTTCACTTTTGCTATCCTGGCTCTAAGGACAGGCAAGGGAAAGAGGCTGCTCCAGCAGAGCTTTGCCTAAGCCATGCCGAGTCTGCTGAAAATCAACTTGCCTGAGGAGTTCTGCCTGGCCCTGGGACACAGGGACTTAACATTCTCAGAAAGTCACATCTGCCAAATCTCCCTGACTTTTGCCCTAATTTTTACATATTCTACATTGCAAGAAAGTTGTAGAACTGAAAGATCAAGAAAGCACACCAGAGTATGCAAGGAAAATGAACTGAGAGAGAAGAAAAGAAGGGGCAGGAGAGTGGGTTAATAAAATATATTTAAGACAGAGAAAGCAAGCTTTCCTCTCTCTTATTTGCCTGGGCTCTATGCAGCCTGTAGGACAGAAATGGGGTGCAGACACCAACACTTGTTCCTCCTCAGAGAGGAAGGCAGGAGGAATCTGAGACCGAAGGAGGAGTAAGACATTAGCAGGCTGCTGTTTCATGGGCGGGGCTGTATTCTGACTGTATTATGGATCCCTGCTCCTAGCCCTGACAGGATGAAGATGAGAGACAACCCAGCCATGGGAAAGGAAGCTTCTCCCACTGAACTGGATAGTGGAACAGAGGATTGACAGGTAAGATTTTTGAGAGAGACGGTACTTCAGAATTCTTACTAAAAACTTTTAAAAATCAATTTGCTTGTAAGACAACACAAGCAGGGGGGTGCCCTTGGCTTGCCTCAGACCAAAGCTGTGGAAGGCTGCATGTTAACACAGGATTCTTTTTCACTGAGCTTCCCCCTGCCAACACCCAGTGCAGATAGACATTACACCTCAGAGCACCACATGCCAAACAAAGCGATTCATTTTTGCTCAGTACGTGCTGGAAGGACCAGACTGCAGGCTATAATCTAGTGTTAAAAACCTCGGGATCATCAATTTTCTCAGCAAGAAACAAAACAGGCCAAATCCCGTAAACAATGCTGAGGATGTTTAAATACTGCAGTTTTAAGTGTTGCTTGGATGAGGCTGAGCTCAGGTCTAGGGAGAAAGGCTCCTTTCAGTGCTTTTGTGCATGAGATGGAAAAGCATTTTGGACAGGGACAAGTTTAAATTCCATTTAGAGAATTTGAGTCTATACACATTATTTGTTCTGAAGGCAAAATAAGGAGAAGGGGAAAGCAGTGACCGTCTCTGAGTCAAATCAGAGTTACTTTCCTGAAAATCTCCAAAGATAATAAGCCAAAAACTGAGTATCAGCTGTGACACTCCCATGTGTAGGGACACATGCACATTATTAAATACAGGATTTGTGGTAGGATTTAATATATGCTGTCTTCCAATATTCCAAGCACATCGGATTTTGTTGGAAGGTTTTCCAAATGGAAACCTGATCCTTTCACTTAGTGCACTTCATTTAAAATTTGCAGAATATTAACAAATGTATTCTTAATTATGAAGACTTAATGTTCAACAAGCATGGCAGAATTTTCTCTAAGGTAAACTTGTGAGTCTCACCAGAACCTATTGCAAGTTGAAAAAAACCTATACCTATATACAATAACAAATGTGTGTAAAATTAAGAGTTACCGTATTTTTTTTTGTCTATTAGGTGTTGATGTTCTTTGTTTTATATGCACAGTTCTTGATATAAAGCATTTAATGAAAACATTATCCAAATACAGAAAAAAAATATAAATAATGCAATTGTGCTACCAAATACATTGTGCAGGGTATAGGGAGACAGAAGCAATGTATCACGTCAGTAAACAGCAGGCAGCCATCCTGTGTTGCTCTTTGGGATTCTTTGGAAGAAATTCTGCTATTCCAACCACTGTCCATCTCCCTTAAGTCTGTGCATTTGCCTCACTATACTTCCAACTTTTGACTTAATACTGTTTTGCCAAAAAATCCTTGGAGGGGGAAGAGCAGTGCCTGTGTGCTGACCAGAGTTCATCAGAACCAATGATAATTAGCTGCTGATTTCATCAGCCTTTAGTCTCAGAAATGCATCATTTTCCAGCAAATGTTTGAAAACACTTTCTACTAATTATATAGTAAAATGATGTAATTTAGTGAAACGATGCAATTTAATAGTATTACTTATACTGTAGACTCTTTGACAGAAACTTTTTCCACAACGTGAACTTACGAAGAGACTCTTTGGTTCTGTCTTAATTTTGACTGAATTCAAAACACATTCAAATAGTAACAGTAGTGCTCAGCTTTTACTACAAGCACACGTATGCTATGAGTTACACCACTCTGGATAAAAGAGAGCCAAGTGCTAAACCATGTGGGCATCCAGAGCTTTGCCAGGCAGCGCTGAGCTGCTCAGTGGCTCACTGTGACTGTTTATTGTTTCAGTTACTCTAATTCCTTGTGTGATCTAACAGGATCCCATGGACAGCGTGGCTGGGACATGAATACTCTACCTCCTTCCTAAAGGAAGCTAAACGGCTCCCTCTCCTCCCAGCACAGCACCAGAGACACCTCCCTGTCTCCCTGCCAGCAAATGGAGGTGCCTCTGACCACCCCCAGCCTGCTGGACTTGGGGCAGCCCACCCCAAACCCACCCCAAACCTTGCCAAACCCATCCCAAATCTTGCCAAGCATGAAATTGCTAAGGGCTGTGCAAAATTAACCATAGACTGGTGAAGTTCAACCAAATACACCACCTGGGAGCCTTGAATCAAAACCCACCCAAAACCACTGGGTTTAGGGTGGTTTCAGAGAACGGTGACAGTGAGGCCATGGTGCACCAGGGAACACTGCCCATGGAGTGGGGGGTCACTGACACAGTCACGGTTTTAAAATGGCTGCACCCACCTGCATATACTCAGGTAACTGCAGTTCCCCTGAAGATGTCACTGGGGAGGCAGAGGGTGCCTGAGCCTGATGTGTAACAACCACGCAGGTACAAGAGCTCCTGTCCTGTCCTCCCTTGCTGTTGCACCTCCCTCCCCAGCCAGTCTGCCCAGCCTGGTCCATGGACCAACTCCTGTGTGGGTTTTTGCCCACAGGGGAGTTTATCAAGGCAACCATGGCATTTCCCACAGCCCAGTTCACACCTGCAGCCACAGCCTATCTGCTGTGGAAGAAGGTAACTTGGGAAAAATTCCCCTCTAGGTTGATTTTCCTTCCCACAATACGAATATTTGCAACGTATTCCAAAGGCATATGCAGGAAAACCAAGAGCTCTGTCTTGCCCATGTTAATTAAGGCCCAAGCTAATGGCACCATCGCCTGGTTCCTCCCCACAGCCCCAGGACAGCCACACCAGCAGAGCTCTCGCTGCAGTGCTGGTGATTCCTGAAAAATGGCACTGCTTGCCCACAGGCTGCTGCCTAAACACAGGCCACATATTTATTCCTGCTGCCATCCACCTATCTGTCCAGTTATCTTCTTTTGTTTCATATATTTAATTTTAAAACTAATGTCAAAACTCTGAGTATAAAATGAAATACATTTTGTTTAAAATACTCTGGGCAATTTTTATAGAACATCCTTTTGAAAAAAAAAAGTGCAGAGATCAATTTTTTTAAGTCCATCCCGCAGGCACCATCATTTAATTATGAGTGAGACATAAATTATGCATTTACACATTGTTGCATTTTCTATAAAATGGTGTGGAGATTTTTTTTTTCTTTTTTTTAGTTTTTGGAACTCTCTCTTTCTTCCTAGAGGCACTTTGGAGGAAAAAAAAACTGCCAAAGGCTATACATTGATGAAAAAAATTAGCATTTATCAGTATAACACCATTATGAGGCCAGCATGGCACTAACATACACGAAATCTAAATGTATTTTTCTGCTTAGACTTAGGAAAACCTGAAAGCCTGTGATCTCACCAGGCAGAAAAATGTTTCCTTGCAGTATAAGCACTGAAAGTAATTGGGCAGAAGCAAATAATTTGCATATAATTGAACAAGACATAGTGAAAAAGCACCCCAGCAACCGATGAGGCAGGGAGAGCCCATTACCTGCACTGAGTTCAACCGGCAGTATCCGTTCAAGGGAAACCTGATAACGTGGGTGGGGTCCTGATTCCAGCCTGCATTCACCGAGTTGCACATGACGTCCCCAGTCTCCGGGAAGATCTCTTCTATCAAAGCCTTCTCCCCGCTCAATGCAATTCTTTCCCCCAGATCTGGAGTCACTCGTACAACCAAGCAGTCACAAGGCTGGAAATGTTTCCTTTGTTCTTTCTCTTGTTTCCATCGCTCAAGTTCCTTAATCATTGGCTGCAGCTGGTAATACTTTGCTTCTTCATATAAAAGATTAAAGTCCTGGGAAAAAAAAAAGAAAAGAGAGGGAGAGAGAGAAACTAGAAATGCTTATAATTCTCTTTTAAAAATGAGTATTGTTCCTGTTTGACCTACTTAGGCTTATGTACTGTCAGCAAGAGAGCAAAGGCAACAGGTGCCCACATACTTACACCTACACAGAAAACCACACAGTGTTAGTGTTGAATCTGCTAGAGCTGACCGAGAAGTTCCCATTGCACTGAATTATCCTTTCATTTATTATCCCACAAGCTCAATGCCAGACGGCTTTACTTTTGGATTAAGAAATCAAAATAGCTGATTGCAATAAACAAAGCCTACTGACGTAAGAGAAGATGTTCTGAGACCTGATCTTCACTCGTGGCTTTGGATCCTTCTGATCTCACAGCAGATCTCAGGCTTCGCTGTTGCCTCTCGCACGCGTTATGAGATGGAGATGTCAGTTCAGCTTCACTTCTCACCTGTCTTGGCTGAGGCTAAAATTCCGCTACAGCAGCTCAGCTGCTCCCTGCAGTTCATGACTATTCATGTATTTAAAACATACTTTGGAGCCTGGTAAATTGTATGGAGGTAGAGACCATCCTGCTGGCTGTGAGCTCAGCTCTGTGCTCCAACACACTTAAAAGGAGTTGTTCTTCCCTGCCATTTGTCCATCACTTCACTTGGGCTTTGGGCAATCCAAATACCCAATTTGATCCAACTCCCAGTTCAGTGAGACATTTTCTGCACAGAAGCACATCCTTTCACCAGATTCTGACAGATCTTCCCACCTCAGCTGAAATACGTGAGAGCACATGGAGGCAAAGTGTGTGAGCACCCCTGGACCTGAGGGGGCAGCTGTGCCCCCCAGACCCAGCCAGGCCCAGCCAGAGCAGGGAAGGGAGAAGCCCCTGTGGGTGCTCTGCTCCTGCTGGCCCCACAGCCTCCTCCAGCCTCCTGAGGGGAAGAGGAGCAACAAGAGCTCAGCGCCAGCTCCTCCCTGCAAAGACCTGTGTTTACCTTCCTGGCTCTTGCACCTCTTTACAGATCCAAATGCTGCACCACAGGTGCTTTGTGGAGTGGGCTGGAGGTCAACACCTGCAACAAAGGCCTGTTCTGCACCAATGAAATGAAATGAAAAGAAAAATTGAGAGTGAAGTGACTGAAATAATTTGGACTGGAAAGAATATGACAAGAAGCAATCAAGAAATGGGCACCAAAATTACATGAAAAATAATGGGTGAGCTGCTGCCTCAGGACTCAGGCAGGAGGGGGAATCAAAGGCCAATGAATGTGCAGCACAAAAAGGTGCAACTCTTCATAGTGGTTTGGAATTAACCTGTAAAATCTGCTGCTACAGGGTATCACTGAACCAAAGCAGTTAGCTCTGCTCAAATTTGGCACCACAGACCCACTGGTAGTGGAGGTGCTCCTTCACCCCAGGGCTGCCTGCAGCCTGGAGAGGTATGAATATTCAGTGACAGGGCAAGGTGATTGACTTACAAAGGGGACATCCAACCCTTTACACCTCTTTGATGTCTGCTAAGGTTGGAACAATGTGCACATGGCTAAGGGAGAAAAAAGGACAGGAGGATAAGAGGAGCAGAGAGGAAGAGGTATAAGAGCAAGTGGGAAGAAATGAGGGCAACAAACACACTCATGGGACATCTTGAAGATGGAAAATAACAGAAGATTAAAGAAATAATAGAGAGAGCATGCTGCAAACAGCTGGTGTTGGGAACAGGCCAGGCAAAGAGGCATGGAGCCTGGCTGCACTACATGGTCTCAGGTAAGAGCATCAGCCCCAAAGCCTCATCCTCTCACCCTTTGGGAAGGTATTCTCACCCTTACCCAAAACCAGCATTCACTGCTGAACCATTACTGCTTTTCTCTGTCCACCAGTGAAGCTCCCTGGCTACTGAACAGGGGATCATTTTAAACCTACAGGAAACAGTGGCCTAAATTAAAAAGAAGACCTCTGCCCAAATTTTCTGAAATCTTTGTGCGGGACACTGAATCTGCACAGTCCACCACCTAACTGCTCACTACAGAGGTGTGTGCAGTGGCCTGCTGAATGTTCACTTGGCACCTGCTGCCATGGATTGCTTTTTCAAGCAAAGGAAAACATGCGTTGCTGAGGAAAAATATAATGCTATAGAGTGAACAGGAGCACCCAGTGCTTTCTGAAGGCAATGGAAAGTCATCTGCTGTTTTCAGTAGGTCCTGAAAAACTAGCTTTAGATTATCTGGGTTCATGGTCACTATAAAATAAGGTATTATTTGTAAGATCAATGAAGTGAGTATGTGCTAAGAAAACTCAACAGTAAAACCTGGAAGAGATGATACAGCGATAGAAGAAACAGTCCTTTATTTCTGAGAGCTGAGAGCAGTACAGTGCTCCCGAGGCTGGACGCAAAGCCCATTATATTCTTGAGAGTTTCTGACTGCCTTCATTGGGCTTTGGACTAGCCTGACAGTATCCTGAATCACAGGAGTTCAATGGTCCTGCACCCTCAGGCCAAAACAGCAATGCCATAAACCAAACAAAACCCGGATCACACCACCCCTGCTTCTCCCACAGCCAACTCAGCACACCCCATCAAATGCAGCTTTTTAGTGACTCCTGCTAGCTGTCATTTACCTTAAAATAAACAGGATAATTTTTACATTCTGATATAATTTAGTGAGAAGAAAACCTGCTTTCAAAAAGAACAGCTCTTCCACTACTGTTCCTAGAATGATACAGCCACACTTCAGGTGGCCGTGTGGAAATCAAGGCTGTGCTGGAGCATCACATACTCTCTAGGCACCTGGTACAACGGCCTGGGTTGAGCCAAGGTGTTTGGGTTCGTTTCTAAAGTAAAGCTCTCATGCCTGTGTCTATTCCACACTTGGGTTGAGCACAAATAGGGAAAGGGTTGTGCACCTGAAGAAGGGCCTTGTAACAGACCTTGGGAACTGAAGTGTGCTGGGGCCAAGAGGTGATGTTAGGGAGCCAGGGCATCTACTGCCAGGCAGTGCCAATAGAGGGAATTTGTTGTGCACAGTAACAAGAGGGGATAAAAACTGTCTTCTGTAGGCAAGAGAAATTCATCGCTGTCCACCAGTGACAGTGCTGTGAAGGGACACCTTGTGTGACCCCACTCCACTGCTGCCCACAGCCACCAGCTGCAAAGGCTGCCCCACCCCTTTCTGCTCCTCTTATGGGACATTTGGCCTTTCTGCATGGAGGGACTGAGGCATCGTGAGGGAATCTGGCAGTATATGTAGGGAGGGAAGAGGATTGCACAAAGCCAGGAACATAGAATAAGTGGCTCACAGCATGGGGGTCTGGTTCTTTAAGTCCTTTGCTTGGGTAGGGTCATGGGCTCTACACATCAAGCCCACAATCTTTTCCTTCAGGTTTTATATACTGTTCAGAACACTGTCTGTGACTGGGAAAACCCCAGCTCTGCACTATCTGCATTGAATGCTTAGGATGCCCAGGTAATACTGACATAGGTATTTCCACCCTTGCACTGTAGATTATCAGATCCTAACCTGAAGATTTGCTGAAGTTTAATACAAAATGCGAAGTAGAAGAATTAAACCCACAAGAGGCCTCACCAGGGAGGTGCCACAGGAACTGTATGAAAACATTTTCATGCTGTTAGTTTTGATAAGTTACCAAAGGCAGATGCAGACATGAGTCTCCCTGGAGCCATCCAGAAGAGGCCCATTTTACTAGAACAGGCAGGGAGTAGCCACAGTGGCCAAGTGCACAGAGGTTCACTGAAGCTCAGCCCCCAAGCACAGCTGCTGTCCAGCTCAGCACTGCACACAGAAACTGCATCCTCTCGCTCTCTCAGAGGCTCCAGCCTGGTGTCAGTGCAGTGCTGCTGAGCAGCAGGCAGTGTCCCACAGCAGATTTTGTACAGTACCCAGGAGTTCCTTGTCCTGCGGGGCTAATGCATCTCCCATTTCTTCTACGGATTATTTCCCTATGTTCCAAGCTCCCTAACAGCAGTACCAGAGCCAAACACTATGATAGCTAATGGAGCTGCTTCTGTTTAGCCTAGGATACACATTTTATTCCAAAGGTGATTCCTACCACAGTGACAGTCACAAGCAGGGTGCTCTTTGATAGATTCAAAGGGGAGATAGACAGTACAGCCTTTCATTTTTCTGTAAAGTACCACAAAAAGCCTTCGTAGCTACCATGAGCCTTCAACTTCTTGAGGCTGTTGTAGGAACTAGTGGGGAAGTTCTGCCAGGTCACTTGAAAAAGGGAGCAGATAGACAGGTGGGATGCACACAGCCTTTCTCCAGCCACAACATCTGGCCTACATTTAGATCTCATGGGAAACGCAAACAGATCTTTCAAAGATGCAGCCTTTTACCTTTCACAAAATAATTTTCTTCTTATTGTTCAGTAGAAAAGCTTTTCTTGTGGTGGATTTCACATGGGCTAAACTCTGACAAAGGTGACATCTTCCTGGGCAGGAGATGGGAGGTGTGACCTCAAGGCCAGCTGTGCTGCCGTTTCGGTGTCAGTGCCAGTGGGGAGGTACAGATCTGCTACTCCAGGCAGCGACAGCCAGCAAAGACTGAGACCATGTGTCCCACGGACCTAATGCTGTTCTCTCAGGACCAAAGTCATCCTTTATTTTTGTACCTAATGTTGTGTTCCTGAACAGGCTGAAATGGCTCTTTCTGTCCATTTTTCACTTGTTATTCTTTATTACATGAAACAACAAACTGTCATCCTGACTCAATGTTTCTTTTATATTTTTAGTGCTGTGAAGATCTGACTCCTGGCTATGAAAGAAAGTTGCTCACTTCTACGATGACAACTGCACCATTTCCTGAGGTCAGTTTGAGAAGACTTAAAATTGGATGCAAGCACATTAATTTTGTAACTGTATTCATACATTCGAGTGGTGGCCTTGTCATCCTGGTGTTACAGGTGATCTCTGTAATCCAAATAAAACTCAGATGTCCCGTGCATTTTTGCTCCTCCCTCCTTTGCGACGGAGTAACAATAGACACATTGTCTGTCTATTTTTGTCTGATGCTCCCTGAGTAGGGAGTGAGTCTCAAATAAGCAGGTACAACAGGTCCTGGTTTTGTTTGCACTTAGGTATTGACAGTGAAGGGGACACGTGCTGCTCATGATGTCCTTGGGAAGCGCCTCCGATGGCAGGGGAGATCAAGGCAGGAGGGTTTGGGCACCAGAGGAAGAGCAGCTCCTGTGGCAGCCACCCCCTCACCCAGCAGGGTGGCAGAGCTGGGGGGTGCTGACCTCTGCTCGAGGCCGAGGGCTGCTCAGGGTGCTGTGTCACACACATGGGACACTGAACCAGAGCAGGGACAGGGAGCTGGAAGCAGCTCCAGGCTATGCCCCATCACCAGCTTGGCACAGGCTGGCTGCAGGGCAAAACTCAGCCAAACACTCACAGTCATTCCTTAGCACACTTCATGTGGCTCAAAATCTCCCAAATCCAGGAAAATTATAGGAACCATAAGAGTGCTACTTTCAGCAGGAAGACCTGGGAGACACTTTCAAGTTCTGGCTTAGCAGTAGCTGGAAGTGTAATTAATATTCACTGTAAACACACCACTCAGACTTGATAATAAAGAATCATTTGCCTTGGAACACACACCCCACTTTCTCTGCATTTCAGTGTTAACTTAGTCTGAAAACAACACTGACACAGCAAACACAATAACGCTGGTGTGGTACTAACATTCCAAACTTTCCAAAATAACCATCTGAGCAGCAATTCAAGTTGAAAAGCAACTTGGCTAAACCTTGAGGCTAGTAAACTGCTTGATTAAATTAAGGGGTAAAAACTAATAAATATTCAAAACACTTGATAATGCTTTGTTTGACATAAAGAACATTTAATGCAAGTCTCACTGGAAAACCTGTCAGGTTTTATACCTTAAATAGAGTTTTGCATTTAGAAACACCGAGTGATTCCATTTGCTGCCTTTGATTATTGTCTTCTGTCACTTTAATCATGCTGGCAAAATTACACAATTTCTGTGAAGTCAAATCCGTTTACAATGCAGTTTTAATATAGCTTTACAGCGCATTCTTCTATGCATTTTTACTTAGTTACTCCCTACCTAGCAATGCTTTGCTTTGTTCTTGAGCCCTCATTTGCCTGGGGTTTGCTCTAAAGCTCTCCCAGGGAAGAACTAAATAAAATACAGTTAACCCTATGCAAAGGGATGGTCTGGAGCAGCGGCCTGAGCCCGGGCACGGTGCCAGCTCCCCAGAGTCTCTCCAGCCCTGCCAGGGCTCGCTGCACAGACAAGTCCTTGGCACCCACGGGCACTCTGCCCTCCAGGCTCCAGCCAAATCCTGCTGGTTCTGTTACTGAACACCTCTGAAACCTGGATGCTGGCTGAGGCCACGATCAGCTTGAACTGCATCTCTCCTACAGTCTCTTCTCACGCCTTGTCCCACTGGATCATCCAAACCAGTGCTGCTAAAGCATCTCTCTGGCACTTCCCTCACTTCTCCATCCACGCCCTTTACTTGATCCCTCTTACAACCCCCAGGACTGGTCTGGTCTTTAGCTTCACTGCTACCTGCAGGTTTTCTCTCATTTCACTGTAGAGTTTTCTCCCACCCAGCCCTCAGTGCCCTGGCTCCCTGCCTGTCCCATAGCACCACAGCCCATGGGGCAGCTTTCCCAGCCCACCTGCCACTCACCAGAAACTTCAGTGCTCAGGACAGCCCTTCTCCAAACCGCTCAGGAGTGGCCAAACCTCCCTGCCCTGGCACAAGGTGTGAGCTGCAGACCCTCCCGTGGTGGGGTCAGACATGATTATCCTCCTAACTCAGGAGAGAGTGGCTGAGTTTGCAGCAGAAGGACCAGCTCTACTCCTGGCAAGAGCCACCACCACAGCTCTGGACTCTGTCACAACTGGCTAAGTGATCCTGTGGGCCACCCAGTACTACAAAGTGAAATGGCATCTCAGAGAAAGCAGGAGCTTTCCTTCCTAGCAATGCTCTGCGTTCTCTAACTCAGCAGATCCCCATATGCCATCACAATTTATTCATCATTTCATCCTGGAATAAGTGCTTTTGTTGAATCTTGTCATCTACAGTTTGGACACTTTTGTCTTCTAATTTTCATACATTAGGGTGACAATGTTGGAAGTTTCGTAAGTGCAAAGCCAAACAAACAAGGCTAAGAGGAGAGCCATTAAACAATCAGGGCCTGCAAAGAAACCACAAGTGCCATGATTTCGCACAAAACATGTCCTGCTCCTTAAAAAGCCCTCAGTCAATTCCATCTCACAAGAATATTTTGACATTCATAAACAGTGAGCAGATCAGTTCCTGAAATCAAAGTATCTGCATTGGTTATGTCTAACACAAATCCTCATGGGCTTGTTTAAAGGTGTTTCTCTTTTACACCAACAAGAAAAAGATTTACACAGTTCAAGTCCTCTAAGTATCAAATTTAAAACATTTCTTTCAGATTCTGAGCATTAAACCCTGCTAAGTGCAAGTTGCTGATGTTGCTTCTTAATTGTTGTTATACCCTAATAAATAACCTAAAAATGTGAGAAAATACAATTAGTTTAGAAAAACTGATTTAGCCATAAGCTTCATCATTTAACTTTTCTTGGTATCCATGACAACCATTTGTCCATTTATTAAATAACAGCATCCCTGGTGTAATACACAAGTACTAAAAATCCTAACAAATAAACAGCAACATTTAGTTAAGTTTGTTTAGGTCAAGCACACAAACCAACCCGCACAAAAACAAATGACAAGAATGGGAGGTAAAAACAGATTGCAAACTATAGCTTTCCGTACCTTAAAGTCATCTGGGAGCAGTAGCTTAGATGTCCTTAGGAAGCTTAATATATATCTGAAGATTTCCCCATCTCGATCAATGAAATAATGTTGTTTTAAACTATCCAAGACAATAGGCTCTGTGCCATTAAACAGACGACTTATTCTGAAACAAAGAAGAGAAAAAGAAATGGGCAAAAGAGACAAAATCTCATTACAGCCTTGGGGCTTAAGAACAACCAATTCAGGTGCATCAATTCAATGTGCATAAGGTAACACAGGATGTTAATTTGGTGACAAAGCCCTGGGTGTGTGAGTGCACTGCTGGTGCAGTGAGACAGCAGCAGTGAGAGCCCCACGGCTGCCCTGGCACCAGGCTCATGCAGCCCTCAGCCAGGGCTGCCAGTCAGGCCCATGGCCCCAGTGAGGAAAGCACCCTGCAATGCTCACCCCATGGCTGGCAGAGTGATTTTGGTGAGAACACGAGTCCCCAGCTCTGTTACACATCCCCATCCACCATGTCCTGCTAACAGAGAGCCAAGTGGTTACTTCAGATGGGTTTCTGGCCATGAGCTTGCCTCCAGCGTGGCTGCCATTTGATCAAACACCATCTAAGCCTTTCTGTGCTGAAGGATAAGTTGCCCATGCACTGAGCTGGATGGACTTGTCAGTGTCCATCCAATGCAGAATGTTTTGGCAAAACAGAAACCAATGGCCCATGCAGCATCTACAGCACTGCCAGTGGGACCATAGTGCCACCACCAGCAGTCCTGGAGACGACCCTGGCAGGAGGAGAGCACCGCGGCAATTCTTCTGTGAGCAAAAAAAAATGAGCAAGACCTATGGGACCAAGGGATCAGCTGATTGCAGGACTGAAGGACCATATCAGCTACATCACTCCAGGTTTTTCCAGTCATGGGGAGCCTGCTCCGCAGAGAGCAAACCAGGCATCTGCCTGGCTGCTGCTTCTCCAGACTCTCCCTTCCAAATGCCTGGCTTCTCTCACACTTTGTCTTCCCATGAGAAATAACCCAGCTGAATATATGTTCTTGAAAGGGAAAATGCAGGAGACAGACAGCAACGACCTATTAAGTAATTGAGTCCATCTCTCTGACAGTGCAGCATTGTTCCCAACTGCAGAGAGTCTCGTCTTTCAAAGTCGAGTCTTAAATAATCCTGCCAGTGAGGACTCCTCCATTTCCCAGAGAGACTATCCCACAGCTGGCTGGATTTCACTATCGAGCCACCCCTTCAAATCGCCCATGAAATCCAACCCCCCCCCCCCCTCACTGAGACCAGGGCAGGGCTTTCCCCTTCCCTGGAAAACAAGCTCATCAAACCCTGCCCAAGGCAATGTCCAGCGCTGCTGACGACTGCTGCAGTCATAGTCTTGCTGCCTCCCTCCTCCCAATGCCATCACCCCACCCTGAGCTTTCAGGCCCAGCAGCATGGGGAGCATCGGCAGTGACCCCAGTGCCCATCTGAGCGCTGGGAAGGGACTGCTTTGCTGCCCCACTGCCCTGCTGGTGCTTCTGGCTGTGCCCTGTGCAGCTGGCCCTGGGTTCCTGCAGCACAGCCAGATGTGCTCTCCACAGCTGCACCTTGCTCTCATCTTCTAACTTGCTAATGTAGTTGTAAATTTATTAATGTGCCATTTATATCTAAATAAACTGTGGAAATATTAAATAAAACTGGACTTAGTAGGTCGCCACTGAATTTTGCTAAAAACTTTTTTGCCCTCTTAATTAAGCAAGCTCCAGGTTCTACTGTCTGCTCTCATGCCCATCCTAGCATACAGCTAATCTGAGTTACTTGTGAGAATAACCAAGTGCTCTCCTAAACCCTAATTATAACATTTACTGTTTTCTCCAACCTCTAGTGTTCCTACTGTATCTGAGAATACCACCCAGTTCACCTGGCAACATTTAATTTGTATAATCACAAGGTTCAGTAAGACTCCTGTAATCCATTGTTTTCTTTTTCGTTGTTATTTTAGAGCCATTTGCTCAAGACAGTTAAATATACTGCTTTGTACACTGTTAGATTTTATTCTGGGAACCAGACAGTTAATTTATTTCCTTTGCCAGTGTGCTGTGCTGGGATACACTGAAAACAGAAGAAGCATTGATATCTTAAGGTTCAGTACATACACATACTGATTAAATTTGCATGGCTATTGTAAGTTTTGAGATCTTACACCTAAACCTGTCGGGCTGAGGCTGTGTCGCTGTTGAGCAGCTAGCAGAGTAATGAAGGCACCAGTTCTCAGTGGCAAGAAGGAATGACCTTTATTGTTTTGATTTCATCACATATATAGAGTTCTCAAAAGTCACCCAGATTGGTCAGTCAGAAGCCTTCTCCCAGGCCTGACTGGCCAGGCCTGCACTGTCCAAGTTCTGGGACACTGTTCCAATAACATCCAAACTTTATCTTTATTTATAAAACACAAGAAAATTTCTCATGAGAAAAAGCTGTGCTAGCCACAAGGCTGAACCCTCCACCGCTTTGCTGCCCTTTCTCTGTGGAGTCTGCAGAAGCAAAGCTGCTCAGCTCTGCACAGGCACAGGGGAAGGTTTCCCAACAACGACAGGGTGCAGAGAAGACAGGGTACAAAATTTTAATGGGCCACTCTTTAATGTAGTAAAGCATTTTTTTGGTAATGAAAACAAAACATGAATTTTGAGGTTCCACTTTGTGGAGTGCCCTGAGCTATATTTCTTCACCAGCAAAATTACTGCTGGGGAAAGAAACTCACAGAGTGTTGAAAGACTTAACTGCCACCCCAAAAACGGAGTGATGAATAGTTTAAGGATTTATTTGACATTTTAGGGGGCCGCTATGTTCCAAGAACCAACTTCATTGCAGCATGTTGTAATGCTGCATGTGGAAAGTGCTCCTGCTTCTCCCATCTCAGCAGTTTAAACCATACCTGGAAATGGAAATGGCAATGCTGTGAGAACACAAAATTAATCCAAACGGCAGCTTCAAGGGGGACTTCACCTGACAAGGTTCCTCACCATGGGTGAAGCAATGGAAAAGAACATAGTGACCAGGAGCAGCTCCATGCTCTGCATCAGGACATGAAACTCTCCGTGGATGTGTCTTCAGCGGCCAGAACAAAATGCCTCAGGCAGGAGCAGGGAAGCAAAATGCACCCAGCTGTCAGAGAGCCGGCAAGTGCAGGAGGACAGGAAGGGCTTTGCACTGCACAGACTTGATGTCAACAAGAAGTAAGGTACCAGCCTGGCTGGCAGCCTCAGGAAGCTGCTCCCTCCAGTGACCCACCATGTGCCGTGAGTTAAAAGTCATGGGGAGTTGCTGCAGCTCAGGCTGGGCAGCAGTCACCCCAAAAATTGTGGTTTTTATCAGTGGTCATGGCAACCAGTACTGTACTAGGGGACAAATTAGTTAATGGCATTTTCAGGAGGCACTTGCTTATTGCCCACAGGAATGGTACTTGCAGTGATGCTTGTGAAGAGCTGAGAGGCACAGGGAAGGGAGATAAGGCAGAAAGAGCTGCACTGGGATCCTACAGCAAAGGATGAGTCTGAACAATGAATATTTCTTCAACATTCCCACCCTTTTGCAAGAGATGCTTCACTTTCTAATTTAGAAATACTCTTATAATCTGTGTCCAATATTTAATTTCCATACAGGGAACAGACTTAGCCAGGATCAACTCCATCCATTCCAAGTCCAAGGATGCCAAGCATGCCTTTCCATTGCCTCCACCTCCCTGGTCAGGTCCCACTATGCTGACACCATCTGCCCAGTGCACAGATCCTCCCAGTTGCCTGTTCTTCCTCCTCAGTTGCTCCCGCCCTCCCAGCAATGTGCTCTTCCCACCTGCCCAGTCACTGCTCTGCAGTGCTGCCCATCCCAGCCCTTGAAGGGCCCCTGCCCTCGGCCACCACCACCGCAGAGCCACCACGGGGCTGGTGTCCAGCCTCCAGCCTGCCACCTCAAGCCCTTGCTGGATGCACTTCCCTGCGTCTCCCAAGAGCCAGAACCTGCTGATCCCATTCCTACTGTTTCTTTGTGCTTTTGTTTTTTCTGCTAAAGGCTTTTACATTTTCAATAATGTTTTGCCAAAATGCTAAAAGGCGAGTTTCTAGCTTTGTACCAATTTTACTATGATATTAAGATCTCCTTTTATTAGATTAAAAACAAACACAGTCAGCCAACCCACACGGACAAGAGTGCCAGTAAATTCTTTTCTTAGTTTCTTGGGCAGGGAAAGAAGCCCTGTGCTGCCCACAAGAACCTACAGACAGCTGCTGCCCACCCCCCTTAATCCTGGAGACTAATTTTCCCCCCCTGCAGGCTCCCTGCAGCACCTGTCAAGGCAGGAGCACAGCGGGAGCCTGCAGGGCAGTAAGTCCAGCCCCCACAGCAGAGCTCATGACACACCATCTCTTTCATGAACTCTCCCAACTCCATTTCAGAAGCAGCTAAGGCTTTTGGCATCCACAGGCTCCCTCCAGAGTACCTTTGGTCTTCCCGAGATCATCACTGAGCACAGCTGTGGTCTGCGCATCACCCAGAGCTGTTGGGGTGTATCATGGCACTTTGGGACAGAAATGTTTTTGGGTTGGGGCAGTTTGCTTTCTGGTTTGGGGCCAGTTTAGCCATTTTCTTGACAGCTTCATTTTGAACAGAAAACAGAAGTTCTTTCCTAATAGATCTGGTTCCAGAGGTCTTAAGAAGAGCACCCAGTATTGCAGGGCCTGTGGGACAACCAGCAACTGGGGCTGTGGCACCATGTGGCCCTAGGGCCCCCAAGTCCCTCTGCTGGGGGAACTGCTGTGGTCCTCTTGTCCCCTGTGCACCAGTCTGGCCAGCGCAGTAACACAGCATGAGTAGAACTCTATCACAATATTGCACTAAAAATATTAATTTAAGTAATTACATGATTAATATTTAACTGTTCAGTGATATTTTTGTCATTCATAATTTAGTTGTTTACATTTATTAAAAATTGATTTTGTAGACACTTTTTCTGCCCAATGTCAAATCAGCAGGGAATGCACATTTCAGCAAACTGTCATTAAAACGTGTCTCTTTCCTAATTTTGTGGGAGGACTGGGAAGGAAGGGAGAAATGCCTGTATGTGAGTTCTGCAAAGACGTGGTGGGTCTGTGCTGCACCCAGTGTGCTCCCTGCTGTACCTGCCCCCTCCACGTGCCCTCCTGTCCTCAGTGCAAACACACAGCAGAGCCGACAAGAGCTCTGCAGCTGTGCTTTATGGGGGCTGTCAGCTTTACTTGGCTGTTGGGCCTGCCTGTGGAGCTGGAGGAGGAGGAGGTGGCTGTGGGAAATGCCACAGAGAGGAAGAAGAGGGTTGTTTAGAGGTGCGCCACTGAGCATGACCTGAAACTGCCCTGCAGGACACACTAGCAAAGCATGCCCAGTGTATGAGCAGAATCCAGTCATTGCTGCTGAACAAAACCAGTGCTGCTTATCTCTTAAATACTTGCTCAAGGTGGGTGGGATAGATGTTGTTATCTGCCTGGAAGATAAAAAATGCCATGAATTGGAGCAGAGGTGCTTGACACTGTGTCTAGCACTGCTGCTCGCTGTGTCTGTCAAGTGTCTGCTCCTTGTCCTATCACAAGGCAGTAACTGCTGGGAAAGAGCCGTGGAAAGCCTCTGAAGTGGCTGTGCCAGGAGCCAGTTCTCTACTAGCACTACCACAGCCCAGCCGAAGCAGCACTGAGTGCCCCAGGCTGAGTGGGCAGTGAACAGCGCTGCCAGACCTTCCCAGTAGCATTTTTCTTATTTCCATTATTTCTATAAAACTGTTTGGATTAGTGCACAGGTTCCCAGCAAAGCAAACCATAATGGGGAAAGCACCTGCAGCTTAAAACACCCAGCCTGTTTGGAAAACAGGCCAGGCTGGCCAGAGGAGGACAAGGATAACCCAGCAGATGGGTGTCTTCTGCCTTCTGGCCTGGCATTAGTTATGAGAAAGAGGTGTGAAGGCATTGCCTCTGCCATGACATAAGCTCCCTCACGACCTGTACAGTGAGGAATGTGGCTAGAAGTTGCATCTGGCTGCAGTAGGTTTTCAGATCTGCCTCAGTTTAAAAATTCAGCTACAATTAGTGTGACAGTCCATAAAGAAGGAAAACTCTGTTGTGTGGTTGTACCATACCTTCCCTCCCTGCCCTCTGAGCAGTGATTTTAAGCTCTTCTCCAGCTGAGAGAAGAAAGCTCTGAGGAGAGACAGGGCTGCAGCATGGTTGGTGCCCACCTGACCCAGCTGCCCTATGCTGCAGAAACCCTTTGAGGCTTTGCCCCTGCAGCTCTTCCACTTTAATCAAAGACAACATCCTCAGCGCCTCAGACTGCTGCAGGCATGTGCTTGGCTTGGAGGGTGCTTCGGCTGGGGAGAATTTTAAGCATCTTTTATTTGGACAGTGGCAGGGAAAAATTGTGTGTTTGAGAGTCTTAGTCTTAAACTTCCAGTATAAACTGCTGCTCTGCAAACTGTGACATCCAAGCAGCCATGTGTGCCTGAAGGCACAGGGAGGTGCCCCAAAAGGAGCTTCTGGCAAAAGCAGGTACCATATCAGGCACCAGCTTCCAGTCCCAGGTGCAGTGCAGGCATCAAGCCTGGGGTGTTAGACAGGTCACCCACCACTCCACGGGCTTGAGCCACCCTGACCAGCGACTCCTTCTCTACCACTCCCACACAGCTGAGGCAAGCACCTACCCTTTCAGCAAGGCAGGCTCAGGTGCCAGTGGCACTGCCTGGCTTCACTCAGCCCCAGACCTGTCAATCCTGATGACACAAGGGAGCTACCACAGACGTTCAAAACAAAACTGACCTGTGAGAACCAAACAGAGATACTAAAGCCTCAACTTTAAAGAAGAGCATCAAGTAGTATGGTCCAATCTCAACAGATGGGTGGGGGAGTGTATTGGGCTGCCATGGCCAAGCTTTGGTAGCAGAGAGGCTACAGGCATGGCTTCTGTGAGAAGCTGCCAGAATCTTCCTCCATGTCAGGCAGAGCCAACCCCTGGCAGCTCCAAAAATGAATGTGCCATTGGCCAAGGCTGGGCCAATTACAAATGGCAGAACGCCTCTGGGATAACAGATTGAAAAGAAAGTTACTACGCAGTTGTAATTGCTGCCAGAGAAGAGCAGGGTGAGAACCTGTGAGAGGAACAGCTCTGCAGACACCAACGGCAGTGGAGAAGGAGGGACTGGAGCTGCTCCAGGCACAGGAGCTAGAATTCCTCTGCAGCCTGTGGTGAAGCCCATGGTGAAGCAGCTGTGCCCCTGCAGCCCACAGAGATCCAACAGGGATGAGGAGATCCACCTGCAGCCCCTGGAAGAGCCCACAGCAGAGCAGGAGGATGCCTGAGAGGAAGTTGTGACACAGTGGGAGACTGTGGAGAGAGGAGCTCTGCTCCCAGGCTGTAGCAGCCTGTCCTTGGAGGACTGACCCTGTGGAGGAGTGACCCACACCACAGCAGTTTGGGGAGGACTCTTGACTATGGGATGGACTCACATTGCAGCAGTTTGCAGGGAGCTGCTGCTCATGAGATGGAGCCACACTGGAGAAGTTCCTGCAGAGCTCTCCCATGAGAGGGAGCCCACAGTGCCACAGGGGAATGACTCCTGTCCCTGAGCAGCAGGAGAAGCTACGGGTGATGAACTGACCATAAGCCCCATTTCTGTCTCCCTGTGCCATCAGGGGAAGAGATAGAGCTGGGAGGAAGGAAGGGCTGGGGAAAGGTGTTTTGAAGGGTTTATTTTACTTTTCATTATCCTGCTCTGATTTTGTTAGAAATAAGTTCAATTAATATCTCTAATTCCAGCCTGATTTGCCTGTGATGGTATTTCCTGAGTGATCTCTCCTGGTCCTTAACTCATGAACCTCTACTATATTTTCTCTCCCCTGTCCAGCTGGGGGGTTGGGGGATGGGGGGGTGTGAGAGGGGCTTTTGAGTCCAGCCAGGATCACCCACTACAAGGACGTAACTCACATGGTAACATGTTTATCCATCTTCAATTCCTATAACTTCATGTTCCTGCCTTCCAGTGCTGATCCTGGAATGCCATAGGAGTTTTTTTGAGCCATATGCTCACTTTGCTGTGCTTCTGAAGGATATTACACTCATTAACTATTAAGCACCTGAAGGAAAAGCAGGATCTATTACCTAGATTTAATACTTCATATTTTGCTGTTCAGGCTACGATATCTATTTTTGTAACAGATCAGAACTAGTCTATGTGGTATCAACATGTATTTTTAAAAGTCAATAATCCATAAAGAGCATTATAATCTACCATGCACAATAATTCTTAGGAAATTCTGGAAGGATTTTCTTTCTTCTTTATATGCCACCAATAAAAAAGCAAAATTAGGTATATAATGGACTTCGTAGTTAAAACAAAGCCACGGACAATTGTGTTTTCTGTTCACTGTTACTACCAATTAAAGTCCACTGGAGCAACAGGTAATAAAGTCCACTGAAGTGGAAATTACCTATTATTTTTGAAATACCACAAAGAATTCATGGTAAAGGTGAGAGATGTTGGTTGTTAATAGCCTATCTCCACATTTAAGACACTTTAGCAGATGATTTTGATATATAATTTCCTGGAAATGTATGTGTATTCATATTTTGATGCACTACAGTTGTCTTTTAATTTGCAGAAACAGTATGAACTCACCATAAATCAGCAGGTAAGAAAGGAAGTGGAAACACTAATCCCAGGTAGAGAAGCCTGTGTCTTTTCCTGAATGAAAAAATTCTCTTGATAGACAAGAGCCATTCTAGCCTTGCATCCCTTCAGCCATGCATGCCAACAAAGAGGAGGAGGAGTGGTCAATTACAATAAGCAGACCAAATACTAAGGGAATTGAGACTCCTGTAAGTTTTCCTTTTCAAGCTTTTAATTCCCACCAGTTGTACAAGGGTATTAACCCGAAACCCTTCACCTCACTGGGATTAGGCTCATCAGCACTGGTCACTCATCCCAAATTTCTCAGCAGTCAGTTTCTCCCTGGCCAGGTCTTGTGGGTTACCAACAGGAGCAAAGTGCTGCTTAGCCACAAGTAATGGTGGCAGAACACAGCCCTTCATCAGGCTGATGGTTCCAATTTGTCTTACTCAAGAGTTTGTCTATTTTAGTGTGTTATTTTAGCAGCTATTAAAATACTTCACTAAACAAACAGTTTTTAGTGTGTTAATTGCTGTATCATGAATCCTTTCATTGCATTTGGTGTATAACTACATCCATAGGTAGGGAAGCAGCTACACAGAGAACAGAACCCATTCAATACACACATATCAGCATCCCACCACACCTATTTAACTCATCAGTCATGAAATGCACTTGCTGTGCTTAATGGAAAAAGCCATAACTTTCAAATACAGGTACAATTTGCATTTCTCCATTCAAAGTTCCCTACCTGCCACTGACATGGCTTGTTCATCTTTTGCACCAGGGACAGTGACAAAGAGCCTCCCATGATTTATGATGTAACCATACAATTCCCATCATTTGGTCTGGCTGAGCTGCTTGGGAGTAACCATGACCAGAACAGGGCTCTGACCATGGCAGGTGTGAGGATCCAGGGCATCCCAATCCAAGCAGACATTGCTGTTACTGTAGTGCAAGACAGGCCAGTTCTGCCACCCCTGCTCCTAACAAGCACTAACCATTAGGGGAGAGTGAGAACAGCGGAGTCTGGCTGACTTGCATATTTTTAATAAAAGCAACCAAACGATATTACAATATTACAATGTACTATGAGCCTTCAAAACACAGCATGTGTTATGGGTAGGAGCTGACTATTATTCTTTCAGTGAAATATGCTGAGGTCCAGTAACTACACAGAAGTTCTTAACTGTAGGTAATACCCTTCTGTCTGGGAATTCCTCTCTTTTAAGAATTTTAAACTGGGGATATACACTTGAAGTTAAAGAAGAATGTTAGCTGGATTTCTGGTACTGTTGGGGTTTTTTCCAATATAACATTCAGGATATTTTTTCTCTCTTTGTGCCTTTTACTTCATTCTAACTGAACTTTTGCCTAAATAGTTGGTGAAGATTAAAAACATTAATATAAATTCATATTGTATCCTGTTTCTACTATGCCATTGTTCCTGCAGCTCTGATTTGAGGCCTGTGAAGCTTCTGGGCCTCTCATGTTGTCTCAACACAAAATTTACACAAAATATTGGCCATGAAAATCAACTCAAAACAAAAATTCTTTAATTTAAACCAAAATCCAAAACTAGGATCTTAGTTTCCCAAAGTGTTCCCTGGTTTTCCAAAGGCCCAATCCTGCAAGAACTGCATTGCAGCTCAAACTCTGTGGGAGTTGTGGGTACTCAAGAAAATTAAGTGGTTAATACATGAGAAGATACAAAATTAAAATAAAACACTCCTGCCTGCACAAGTCTTTTCTTGCTATTTCTTTAACCATCCCTTTCCCCTAATCATGGTGCTATGAGGGCCCTGATGAGAGCAGGGCTGCAATCTCTTGCTGCTCACCTATCTTCTGTAACTTCAAGTGCAAGATAACTCAGTATTTTTGCTAAGATTTTCAGTCTGAATAAATCTGGACATTACTTCCATTACCATCACCCCAGTACAACTGGGCATGCTGGGAGGTGGAAAACATGCAGACACTAGTTGTATTAGAATATAAATGGGCTAACTCCTCACTCATTGAAGTCAAGAATGAAACTCCCACTGCGACTCAGTGAAGGCAGGGAAAATTTCAAATGGAACTCATTTCCCTTTCAGGGTGTGAGTCTGGCCCTCCACATCTTTTGCATGTGTGGGTGCTGTGAAACCAGGACATTTCAGTAGGAGAAAGAGGGACGTCAACTCAAGAGCTTCACAACCTTTTATAAAGCATACATGGTGACAGGCAAGACATTGATTTTGGTACACACTGTTCATGTTAACAGCTAGAACATCTAACCTGCTGGAGTCACAGCCCTTTACTGCTGATCATGACAGACACATGAAAGCTAAGCAGCTTTTCCCAATGATGACCTCCCTTTTTTCCAGATCCACAGGAAAATGTTCCCAGACACAGGCTGCCTGGGTCTCTGCAGCTCTGCATCGCCTAGGCTGAGCAGGGACACCCAGTGACCCTTGGTGCCCACACTGGCCTGTGCTGCACTGGGACACTCCCCTGTGCTGGGTACAGGAATGATTCCAGTCTCTCTGGCTACTGATAATTAGTTTTCTGCTTACCAGCAGCTGCCTATTCTGCTCAGACCATTCCTAGGTATGCTGATCCATTAAACTGGTAAAGCTCTCCTGTTGTTGACAATAATATGGAAAGAACCCAGCTTGTCTTACATCTTTGCTCCAATTGCTTTTTCCTGCAGCCCATCCTTCTGACCTCCACTGAGTAAACGACACCAATTTTGCCCAGTCCCAGAATGTAACACTGCTGCATTACAGTACTGCACACCTCCAGCACAGCTCACATCAGCACGTGCTCTGGAGCAAAGACACTGCAGGGAGTTACAGGAGGCTGTCACTGGTCCTATTTCTCTACAAACATGTGTGTGATTGGAAGTTGCATCCAGCTCTCTCTATCCATACTTTCATTGTCGTGCTTCAGATGATGAATGAATAATGTTTATTCTCTTATTTATTCTTACTTTTGGTTAAGCTGTACCCAACATATTTTTCCTGGCTGTTCACTTAAAGAAACTGAACACATCAAGAACAACTTGTTAAAAAGCTGTTTTGAAGGGAGAACAATCACCAAAGCCCACAGAGCCACCCAAGTAGGAAGACTTGTGTATGTGTTTTTCTGGTGAGCCTGAGCCACTGGCAGATGAGCAGAAGCAAAGAGGAATTTCCAGCAGGTTTTTTGTTACTGCAGCCAGAGAGCAACCCACCACCTCCGTATCTGCTGGTAAGAGCCCACCTCCACAGCCATGTTCCCAAAAAAAGGAGGAGCCCCTATCTAGGGGTTATAAAGAAAGAACTTATACCTGGAAAGGAGACAACAATGCACCTACTGCACAAAGGACACTTGCCCCACAAAATGAGGCTCATAAAAATAGTAGTAATTATTAATTTAAAATAATAAGTAAACTGTTAGCTGTTGAATTCTGATGAGCTGCTGAAAGCTGAACCTGACATTTTTATGTGACTGTGAGAGATTCATTCTTAAATACAATACTGCGGTCATGAGCTTGATTCTGGTTCCAGTGCAGTCAAGGCCAAAACGTCCTCTGATTTAACTGGAAGCAGAAGCAGGCCGCCATTTTAACCCCTGTGTTGGCAAATAGAACATCACTGGATGGGAAACAAAGAAATAAGTTTGAAACTGGTCATAAGCTTTATTTTTCCAAGCTTTACTTTTCCCCCTCTGTAAGATTAAAAAGCAGTCATTGAATTTTTTTTCTCATTCAACAGCAATGTTATGTACTACTGGCTCAAACCCCTCACTCCCTCCCAGACAACCCCGGCACAGGCAGAGGACCCAGTTTCTCTGCTGTCATGTACTGGTTTCCCATGGAGTTCCACTAGTCAAATTTATCCATGGAACTGTATGTGGATTTCTCAAGGGCAGAGTTTAGGCAGCAGACTGCACACCACATTCCCCAAATGCCAAAGCTGCAGCCTTTGGTGCAAATGGCACTGGTACAAATTGTTGGCCTAACACAGTATGACACCAAAGAGGCTAAAAAAGAGTCCTTGGTTTTCATTGTCTGCTTTCTCAAGAGAGAGATTCGTGGCTACATCTCCCAGATCTAAAGGGATTACCTGCAGCACTGGTAGCATCTGCACTCTGTTAGGAGGAGGCGTAACAGGAGCCTGCCCTTTGGACTGGGATTCCTTCAGCGTTTCAGCTTTATGGTGCAAATCTCAGTTTCCAGGCTTGCCAACTGATCCCTTCTGAGTCTGACCAAGAGGAACGGTGCAAACGCTGCATAATAACTTCCCAGCATCCACGTGCAGGACTTTTCCCCGTTTTGCTTTATGTGGTCCTCAGCAGATAAAAAAGCAGCAATTTTAGCCTTCGAATGCATACCATACTGCAGTAGAGTTATTTTAACACAGTACAGGTGAACACTGAATTCCTCTGCTCTGCCTCTGTGTCCTGTTGCCCAGTTCTGACAGACAGGCAGCTATCAGTGCCTGCATCAGGAAGGAACATAGTCAGGCACACTTGTGACACACACAGCTAAGAGCTGTCCTGCCTGACAAAGTTTCAAGTGAGAGCAAGTCAGGTAAAAACAAACCTCTGTAAAGTATATACAGATGTCATTTCATTTTTAAGCATCAAAAGATTGAAGTATGTGCCAATCAGCAGCAGAGATGAAAGAGTAGGCACTTTTGTACACAGAGCAGGCAGATATGAGCTTATAACTCAGGAGTTTAATTCCAGCTCTGCAGCTTCTCCCAGCTACAACTTTGAGTTAGGAAAGCCACCAACCTGGTATAATTCTGTATCAGTGGAGTTGTATCAGCAATGAGAGTGACTGACAATCCCTGTCTCTGTCATCAGATTATGCATTTAATGTTAGAACAGCACAAGGGAACAAGCTGCAAGGCCTAGCTATGCTCATCAGTTTATTACATTTCACGTAACAAAAACTTGGCAAAGTTCATGGGGGTAACAGCAGCCATCAGCTGCATCAGCTCCTGCCTAGCACCCTCCACACCAGCTTGTTACTCTGTGCTCCAGAGACCCAGTTTCCCTTCTGCTTTCACATATGAATCCTGTGTTTGCATGCCTGTATATTTCTTCTATTTAAATAAGCACTTTGTTCTTAAAGATTTCATTAACCCATGAATAGATTAATTCTGGTTTCAGTTATACAGATATAAATTTAAAGGAACTCCTTCAAAACCAGCAGAGTCATGTCTTTGGGAAGGCCAGGAGAGGTTTGTGCATAAACCTCTAAGGGCAGGACACTTTGTCATCATTTGACTGTTGGTTTTACACCCTCAGATGTCTTTGAGACCAAGCACCATGGACACTCAGCAGAAGCAACTCACAACAGTGCTTGGATTCTTTTTACTCCTCACCATGCAACACATCAGTTTGATCCATTGTGTGACTCCGCAGAGGAAAACAGCGTTACACTAAGAATTACTTTGGCCAGGTCTATTATTAGGCTCATTTTCTAAAAGAATAGGGCTGGTTTTATTTTCATTTAAGCTTAAAGTAAAACTCTCATAGACTTCACTGGAAGAGGGACCTGGCCCAATATACCAATATCCAAACTACCTCAATTTATTTCAGTGAAAGGAGACAAGATCAAATCTATTTTAAAATCTTTAGATTTCACAAATTATCTCAAGCACGTAGGTCACAATATGCATACAGAAAGACACCTACGACAACCACCAGTGGGATCATTAAAATAATTAAGTTAGGCCTAGAGACAAATTCATTTCATAACATGTTCCTTACAAAACAGACACCCCCTTGCTTCATAATCTAGGGAGTCTGTTTTATAAACTTCCTAAGTAGTTCATGAAATATCCCCCTAAGCAGACTAGGTCTACTTGCCATTGCAGGGTCTTTATAAATCAAAAGTTTATGAATCAAAAGACAAACACCAGTGATGTGTGTTCAAAGACCAACTACGAAGGGGTAACGCCTCGTCAGCTCCAGTGGTGCGCTGGTGAGCTGTGACCTCGGGACACGATTTCCAGTACAAAGCCACCTAACCTGCGTCTTTACATAACTTCTCTCCATGAGGGAGCTGGATGCACAGCACATGAAGAAGCAATCAATAAAGGAGATTCCCTTTTGTTTTAAGTGTAAAGATCTTTGCAGTACTTTACATCACATTGTTGAGCAGGAAAGAGCCTCCACTTGCAGCACACAAAAGGAAGAGACAGGTTACTTCCACAGCATCCTGTGGAAGTGATTTCTCAAAATACGCTGCTAATGCTTTCCCTCTTACCATCCCAAAACTGACTGCTGAAAAATACTTAAATTATGCTGCTAGTACCAAAGAGCCCTGTCAGGTAAGTGGTAAGCAAAAGTAGCAACGAAAGAATTGACAAACCAAACTTGACCAAATAACCACCTCAGGAAGTGATATAAATACAGTGCTAAATGAAAAAAAAAAAAGTTCAAATTTTGGTCTCCTTGTCTGCTGGCTTCTCTTGTTTGTTTTAGCAAACCAGACTAGTTTTCAACCTGTTGTAAGCAGGAAGGGTGGGAATTACTAATGCAGTAAGTGTAACAGCTACAGTCATGTTATCATTGCAGAACATGAAAGGGAAGCACAGAAAACAAGGCAAGGTCAGCTGGGGTTTGCACCAAAGGTACTGGAGACACCACTCAATGTTCATCTTTTGGATTGTTCTCAGAGGCCACAAGTGACATCCGTCCTGCCCATAGCACCAGCTGCATGGGCAGGCCTGCCCTTCCTTTTGGCAAGCTGAGGCAAGGAAGCTGCTATCTGGGTAGGACTGAGTAATTTTCTCAGATTCAGGAGTTTTGAACAACCTGTGCCAGGCATAGACCCACAACCATGTTATTTCTCTAAATCATCCGAGTGTTGATTTGTTATCTGCTCCTCCACATGAGGACCTTGGTCTGTCCCTTCCTAGACACTGCAATACTCATTTGTGCCTAGAACTCTACACAACCCAGACTGTAAATGTACACAGAGAAAAAATAATTTCTGAAAAATATGTTCATCAGAGACCAGCTAGGCAGTATTTTCTTGAACATTTCAACTCTTCCAAGTAAACACACTATTCATCTACAGAACCCAGTCCCAGCACCCAATTACAGCAAGATTTGCACTCCCAAAGGCTAAACTGCTTTCCTCTCCAGAGCCTGTGGGCACTTCCTAGTGGCTGTGCTGGGCAAGGTAGTGGTTGTCAAGTCCAGGAAGGGATAAACACCTTTATCACAGCAGACAGCTCAGCTCTGCTGTGGTTCCCTTCACACCAGTTAGTAGATCCTGGAGAGGTGGACACAGACAGGTGTGAAGAATCTGTTTCCATATAAATTCTTTCACTTCCATCTCCCTAAGTCAGTGGGATGCAGGGTTAGGGTTGCAGGGATTATTCTCCTTTACCACCAAAGCTACTGCCTCCAGCTGTGCAATGACACAGGGAACACATGGAAATCTGCTATCACAGTGTGCTTCCTCCAGGGGCTCTGACAGACACTGCATCCAGGACTTTTTCCAGTTAGCGACAGCTAGAGACAGGGAATGCAACATCATCATTCCCAGCTGTGATTACAACACTGTTACAGATTATTTTAATTTTCCATAGAGGCCAAGTCATGTGCTCCTCCTCTGGCACCTGGGACTGGAGCAGCTCAAGCTGTAGCGGCTCCGGCCAGTCCTCCCCCTGCTTGGGAGCTGTGCTGGATGTGTACGAGCAGCAGCACACAATGCTGTAGGACACAACGCCTGTAGGAACAAACACTTCACACCTTTCCCAGAGCTTATCAAAGTGCTGCAAGGACTTGTGTGACCTTGGCCATGCAGCACCTGCACAGAACTGGCTCTGCAGATGCAGACAGACAGGTTCAGCTGATACAGCAGCCTGGCAAAGAAAGACCCTTGCTTGCTCCAGCTCCTGCTTTACTAAGCGCAACATCCACAGGCAGACTGGGGGCAGATGGAGGATGGGAAGGGGAAAGGCCATCCTTTTGTTTTTTCTTATGGGTTCTGCTGGTCAAAACTCCCTTAAAAACCAAAGAGACATCTGCCCAGACAATGAGCAGGTAAGAAAAACTCAAAAGATTTATCACTAAATCTCAGATGCATTATATGAATCTAAAAAGTATGTTAGTCTCTATTAGAATTCTTATGTTAATTCAGAAAAGGCACTGCATATAACCAAAACTTCTGGGGTTTGGTTCCTTTACTTATTCTCATCTGCAGCATACACCCAATTGCCTGACAGAGAGCAGCGCCCTGGGGAGCCCTGGCAGGCTCACCCCTTGCTGCAGAGCTGCCGCACTGGTGCGGCAGTGCTCCTGCACTGTGCCCAGAACCTAACTCTCAGAGCATTCCTAATGTGCAGGGAAAACACGTGTTCCTGCCTCCTCAGGTGCTTTGCTTAAAAGTCCATGTATGGGTTAAGTTCACAATAGCTATTAAAATTAATGAGCTTTGTGCTGCAGCTCACATGCAGGCTCATTTTGCAGCGCTTTGCTGGAACATGGGGTGCTGGATCTGACTCTGAAACTGCCCTTGGGTAACACACCAGTTCCCAGCCCAGTGTCAGAGCCTGGTGTCACCCCATAAACAGGGCACTCCACAACTGACCTGCGTGGGAAGAGTGGTGCCTTACAGAGGGTGAAATGTGCACCTCTATCCTTCACTGTTCCTGGAACAGCGTGTGGGGAATGAGGGAGAGATTGAAGAGGACCCCAGACTCACAGCTGCTGGGTGGGTGAGCAGCATGGAGTGACAGTGGCATGGAAAGATCTGGGAGACATCTAAGTGAGGATGAATATGACTGCAGTGGTGCAGGACTGCAGCAGCACAGGGCTGACAGGAGGCTGCGCTGTCCCAGGAGAGTCGACACTGCTCCGGATGGGGATCCTGCCCTCAACTGTGCTGTGCTTTCACAGCCACCAACACTCATGGGTTAGGAAATGTGGCCTTCACCCCACTTAACCTGTGTTGAGCAGAGGCCTTGTTTAATCACTGATTTATACCCTAACTGCCTGCATGGGGTAAGTGACAAAATTTGCTAATTGGACATTGTCTTCAGGCAATAACCTCAATAATACATGGATTTGATGGAAAATTAGCAAATAAATTATTGTAAGACCGACACTGAATAGACGAGCGAGAAATAGGAGACGTTCTCAGGTCTGCTAAATCTGGAGAATTATATATCCTAAAAATATCCAAATTAAGAATTTCCCTGCTCCCTCCCAAAAAGTGCAGAGTAGGGCCCAGTATGGAGCCCTTTCATGTAAAAGATGATGTGAAAAAACCTGTCCTGTAGATTTTGGTAGGTGTGTCTGAGCTATGAAACCCACTGTACAGGGTCAGCAATCATGTTCCATCAGGGAAAACAGAGAGGTCCTAAAACTTGGAGCAGAGAATCCCCCTGAACTCAGTCCAGCCTCGTGTGGCTGCAGAGGAGGGGGGAGAAACAGATCTCAGGTGTCAGTGCTGAACTCCAGCAACCAGAAAGACGGAGGTACTGGAGGAGAAGACAGGTGAATTAAAACCCAAAGATCCCTAGAGAGTAGGCAGAATCAGAAGGTCACTTGGTAGGAGAGCTTCTCTGAGGGTGGGTCAGAAGAATGACAACGTGGTTCAACAAGAAACATTCAGAAGAGAAGACACATGTTTTAGGGGACTCCTTTGTAAATCACCAAAAAAAGTCCATGGGTTCAGAGGAAAGTGAGGCAGAGATATGCCTGGAAAAATACTGTTTGTAGAGAGGTCATTAGTTTCTGAAACATAATAAAGCCTGTGCTGGTTTCCTTTGGAGGGCACAGGCTCCAGAGCAGGGGTGGTAGAGCCTAGGTGCCCAAGAGCTGAGATCAGGAGGGACGCTGTGCTGGCACTGGCTCAGCTGCCCTGGGCCACAGGGCCAGGAAGCTCCATTCACCTTAAGGGGAAGGGCTGGGAGCAGCTCCCAAACCCTGAGTGCTACAAACCATCGGGGATGTGCACACACACTGCTCCCACCTGGACAGCGTGGCTTCAACAGAAATTATTCCTTTCTCCACAAGTAACACCTCAGAAAGCAGGAGCTTCTGTAACAAATGGAAGTATCTTTCACAGAGGGTTATACACAAATACGAACTATCCAAGAATGGAAAGTAAATATATTTAGCTCATGTAGCAGAACAACTCAGAGAGAGCTCACAGCAGTTCTCTGAGATAAAAACACTATTCAGGACTGTGAGAAGGACAAGCTTCTGATGAAAAATCTTGTTCTGCTTTCTAACAAAAATTCAAAGTGATATCAAAATTTCCAGTGAAATCAAGAATCTGGGGCTTGCCGTGGTCTACAGGGATTTGGAGGTTCTACTTCTTTTCTGTTTGAAGTCACTGAGACATCTGCTAGAGTTCAGTGGGAGTAAGACTGGGGGATCTGGCAATGCCTTTGGGTATTCCAGACTGCATGTGAGGAGCTTGGACTTTCGGTGCAAGTTTGTTTTCTAAATGTAAAAATTGGATTCTCACTATGTTGGATAAATACAATTTGAAATTCACTTTGTAGATGTGCTAGAGGTTTTGCAGCCTTTACAATCTGTCATATAAATCCACATCCAAGTGTCAACGTGTGAAGGGGCTGCTTTAGAGGTCCTCTGGGTGAAAACAAGAATGGAATTTCCAGAGGAAATGCTATCAAAGATGAATAGTTTGTCTACTTAGCCAGTTACTTTAGAAATAAGATGCTGACAGTAAGAGTCACTGCAATTCAACAGGGTTAATTGATTTTTTTTTTTTACCTGTAACTCAGAACTAGAAGAATTGGGAGTTCAAGTAGGAGGATTGTCTGAAAACAAGCTACTGAAATTGAGCCTCAGATCCAGGTAAGATGCCATCAACCTCCTTGTATCCTTCAAAGCTTGTCAACTTTAATGGCAATTTTGGGCATGCATGGAAAGTGGCCTCAAGTAGGTATAGGATGTAGGAATATTATTTTTGAGGTAATTTCTGTGAGCGCCATCGTTATATGCTGCTGTTGATCACAATTTCGTGTTATGTTTCTCATTTCTCTTGCCTTTCGCCCTCTGAAAGGCCAGCTTTTTTCCTTTGTGCGGTTTAATTAAAAAACCCAGCTGGAAAGGTGTGCAAGTGAGTGAGTGTGAGAGGTTCAGAAAGCACCTTTGACAGTGGCTTTTTAACCCTCTTCTCCTTTGTGATACCAGTTGTGCACTACTCAAGTTTTCCCCTTTTTAGAGTAGAGAATTTATGTAGGCCATAAAAACTTACTAGAAGGAGGACATCTACCCCCTTTAATGCCTAATCTGGCACCCTTTACTTATGCAAATTTAATCAATGGACAAATGCTCTGATCGCAGCAGCTGCACTAATACAAACAACATCAAAGACTTTGTCAAAGTTGCTCTGAAACAACTCTGGGATCACTGAAATGTACGATTTGGCCTCTGGCTTCACATTAACAGCCACTCACTAACTTGAGTAAGATTTCCAGAACTGGGTCCTTTTCCACCCCAAATCAGTGCCGACCACATACATAACCTGGCACAGTCAAGCAGAGGCAGCCGAGTGGGCAGAGCACAGTCACTCCTATCAGCTCACAGTAAGAAATGTATCACACTGCCTGCTGTCAGGTGTAATTTGTATCACACCAGAGGGGTGACTGTGGAGCAGGTATAGGCAGGAATTGGTCATACCTTCACTTGCTCCTGCTGGGCCTGACCTGGCCAGGTGCTGGCAGCTCCTCCCTCTCACTGAAGTCAACATTAGCTGAGTTTGCTCAGGACTAAATAGGACTGGACCTCCGTAAAATACTGTGGAAGTTTAAACATGACTTGGTGATTTTTTTTTTCCTGATTTCCATCATCATCTGGTATTTCTGTGTATGCATACCTGGGTTGTGTTTATACACATGCTCACAATCCATGTGCCCTTAAAAATCCAAGTACAGTATATGCTAAAAAGCCTACAAGCTAAAAGCTCTTTAGGATCTGGGAGCACAGAGAAAGCAACAGACATTGTAAAACAAATAAAAAGGAAGTTTATTCCCACAGTTTTCAATTTCAGTGAGCGCAAACTATTTTATGTGATCACAGCTAAGATTTAGCAAAGCATTTCAGCATATGCTTACATCTTTTGCTGAAATACAATCTACAAATTTCTGTGATTTCTTGTACTTGAAGCTTTTAAACTCACGCTCAAACCACGAGTTTAACACACTGTCCAAAATAACCCAGAAAGCTCTGCATGTGGGTCAGTATGGCCATGCCTCTCTATGTGGCCATACATGTTACCTCTGAGCATAAGCCAGCAGTGCCCTGGCATTATTTCCAGATATTTTGCTATTAAGAGCTATCTCCTTCCTCCTGCCCTGTGAGAGACCCAGGAAGCCTCTTCCAGCCACATTACTGCAAAGACAGTCTGTGCCATATGGAAGATACACAACAGGGCAGTGAAGCAGCGTCAGGAGCTTCAACCATCCCCAAGGGAATAACTGCAAGTACTTTGCCTTAACCAGGAATGAGAGGAGGCAAGACTCAATGAGAGGGTTACAACTAAGTCTACTATGCAGCACTGCAGAAAAACAAATAATATTATTTTTAAAAAAAGGGGAAAAAAAGAAAAAAAAGAGATAATAAAGACGTAACCTTCATCCAGCTTCATAACGTACAGAGCAATATGTCCTACTTGGATGATGGTGAAGGGATATCTTTTGTTATAAAAATAATGTGATCTACAGGTTTCATTCTAGAAGCTCTTACTTCAGTGAGAACTGAAGTCTGAGCAGCTGAAAAAGCATTCAAGCCTTATGAGATAACACAGCAATATAAACGAAAGACAGTACACACCATCAGGCAGCATGTGAGCTCTGATCAGTTTTGTACTTCCAAAATCTAAAGAAATATGATTTTGTTACTTATCAAACAGAAAAAAACCGGTTCAGTATTCTATTCTCTTGAAATAAAATCTGTGAGTTTATGTATATTCTCCCAAAGCTTCCATAACTGAAGCATTTATTAAGTAAGTTTGATGTGGGGCATATTTTGAAAATAAGTGTCAGCAGGGATATTTTAAAATGTGGAAACAGATATGTCACTCTATTACAACTGCTGAATCTTCACTGTATTTTTAATACTATGAAGCATTTGTCTGTTTCTCCATTATAAATCTCTCTTCACTAAACAGATTTCTTTTCTATGATTAAAGTAGTACCACACAGACAATATTAAACAGACACTGTCCAAAAAAAATCATATTGTTTCGGTACGACCATAAAATATAGGTATTTCGATAATTGGGCTTTTTTCCATAGAGAATTTCAGCAGCTCCCTTTCCTTGGAATGAAATCACAGCCATATGCTTTATGATATTACAGGCATTTCAAGGTGTCTCCATAAATGTCATTTATTGCTTGGGAACTTGCCAAATCTGCAAAACCCCTTACTTCTTCTAAAAGAAAAATCTTCAAATGAAACTAGATCTTTACACTAGTTGGCATACCAAAACAAAACAAAAAATTCTCTCTCTCTTATGGAATACTGGCCATGCAGGTAGCAAAACCTCTGGCAACAAAATCTTCTGCCCTGGGCTTTGGTTTCCTTTGGAGCCAATGGTGCACTGGGCACCCCGGCCCTGCACAGACACACCTGCCCTGGGCTCCATGCCAGGCACTCACACACTCTGGACCATGAGGAGTATCAGTGACAAAAAGCTGAATTGATTTAGTGATCATAACTGTAAATCAAAATCAGGCACTTTTTAACATTGTGCTCCAATGAATGTGCTTTAACCCCTAATAGAGCAGCGCCTTCCACACTGCCCAGGATCCCCCATCCTTCATGGTGCCCAGTGCCCTGCAGGACTGGCTGCCAGGCAAACAATAAAGAAACTCCATGTCATACACAAATATAATCTCAGGCCACATCGATTCATAATCTCACATATCTGGGGTCTATCCTGAGATAATACTGGCCAGATCTGTATCAGTCTTGCCAGATATGTCACCAACCTGCCCCGGCACTACATTTAAACACACAAGAATTCAATCCAGTCTGTAGCTGCAGCAGCCAGAGTGGGTCAGCCAGGCGCTGCCCAGAAAAACTGACTGCTGAGGCACACAGCTACCAGTCAGGTCAGGATTCTGGCTGGCTGACAGAAGAACCCATTAGTCCCACAGAAGTAGAACCATTCTTTCTTCTTGAGGAAGAAAAACCCAATTGTTCCCCCCTATATCTGAAAGAAAGAAGTTGCCTGGTACAGTTGGAAATAATCTAGGGCAACACACCAACAAGTGCTTCAAACGTATCAGCAGAGTGCAGATGTTGAGAGAGAAAATGAATAGATTCTGTAAATAATACATAAATTGTACAGGCCTTTTTTCTGCAGAACCCCAGTGAAGTTACTGTATAAATTGGAAACTGAATAATTCATAAATGGTGAATACATAATAAATCGTACTTTGCATTGAAATATTCCTCACAGGTACGTGCAGTGAACAGAACCAGGCAGCGAGCCTGGGAACACCAATGTCTTACCTGGAGTCTGGGTACTTTGTCAAGGTAGCAAGGCTGCTGGTGTACATGTGTCCTCCTACATCGATGTGCACGGGAGCGTTCGACTTGGTGAGTTGAGCTGGGAGAGGAATTCCTTGAGCAGCCAGAGGAGAAACCGGGGACCGTGTTAGAGACAGACGGGACATGCTTCTTCCCTCCTGCAACGGGGAGGCAAAAAGAACAGTTTCTCTTAATTGTAGCACTGTGTTACCTTTCTTTCCAGTGTGATCACAGATCTAATCAGATCATTTTTACATCTGCCTGATCACATATTCAGCTAACAAATTATTGCCACCACTGTAATTAAGTGTATTTGCATCATTTTCTTCTAAGTACCAGAGGGGAAGAGAAAGATGCTTATTAGCAATAAGAAATCAAGAAAAAAATTTTCAAGGTGTCAGCCTCAAGGGGCATAAAACAAACTGCAAAATTCTAATTAAAGGTCACGGGCTTATGTGTTAGATGTGAAATATCCCCTGACAAACGAATAACCAATTTGTGAATTGGGATTCAGGGGGTTTTTGCAAGTTTGTCTCAGTAACAAGACACCTCTAAATTAGTGACTTCCTCAGTACCTAAGGCATTTAGTTTATACATGTAGCAAATTTCACATCAAACTAAGATCAATTTTCTGGCTTATTTTCAATAATTGTGAAATAAATGGACAATTTTCAGTTAAGCCCTAATATTAGCACTAAATAACTAATATGCTTTCAAACTGAAAGCAATTATTACCTAGAAGCAATGAGAAGTGAAAAATGTATAAACTGACCCATGCTTTCAGGACAAGATGCGTTAGAAAGTACTATATAGTCTAGAATGTGAAATTATAAATTATAAATTCCACAATCCACCTAATGTTTCCTGCCCTAAAAATATTGGAAAATTAGTGAAATTACTGAATTGTGTCCAAATATTTTCAGCAAAATCAAAGCCAAAAATACTGAAATGTCTTAAACCACAGCAACAGAAAATTCCACAATTCTCTCCTGTAAGAAAGGCACGAAATGTATCTCAAAGCTGATTTCAGTTCAATTGGTGGAGATGGCACTCATGTCAAATGGAAAAAAACCCTTTTAGAAAAGTTCCAGAAAATGTCCATCCGTTCTCCCCCTTATGGGGAAAGTAACATATGCAAAACATTACAGTTGAAGACATTTCTAAATATAATCTAGTTTTTCTGGTATTTTGTAATTCAAGCATGCTACCAAGCACCCAAGCTCTTCCTTACATCTGACAAGCACTTTACATGCAGCATTGCAAAGTGAATTTCTATCTCTCCCACATTACTTTGACAATGTTTCTTAGAAATCTAAAGCTGGTCCTTCCTTTCTCTTAGCAGTATTTTGCACAAGATGCCCGACTACGCCACTTGATGAACATAAATTAGCAACACTTCATAAAATAATTTCCAAGCTATAGAGAAAGGGATTGAAAAATCTTAATACATCTCATCATCTTCACAAAGTCATCACAACATCTCCATTTACTGTATTTCATCTTTGTTAGCTCCTAAGAATTTCTTGCATCTACAGCACAAAAATACATCACCCCATTATGAATCCACATCCTTTTCTCTTCAGAGGCTGGATGGACATCTGCACTGAACACGAAGCAAATACCAACTCTGTCCTAGGACTTCCGTGTCAGTCGATGCAAAATTGGGCATTAACATTTTTGCTACAGCACCACCTTCAAGGAAAGTGACTGAATTCTTTCATGACTGAAGACGTTGCTTTCTTGTTTCCCACAAGAGCTTGTTGTGGCCAACCTTCAATAAATGTCATATAGCATAAATAAAAAAAACTAACTTTTAAAAACAACCTAGTATGTAAGCACATACAGTATTTTAGCAACATGTTTACTAATCTGTCTGCCAACAAAGACAAAGGTTGCTGGGCTTTTTCTTACCAAAGAGCACTGTAAACTCATGTTCAGTCTCTACTCCTTCACTTAAATGAAAGGGTCAGAAGATCCAGGCTGAATGTCAACCCTGTCTTTGTTCAGACCCCAACCATTATCACTAATGATAAAGGTACAGACCTCGCATGGCACAAGGCTGCTTAGAAATAAATCTCAGTTCCACAAAACAAGAGTCTAATTAGGGCTCATCAGCACCCTTTTTTACAATTTCCAAATGAAATCAAAGGACTTCCAGTCCTCTGTAAATGTGTCTTACATTTAACCATTTGTCTTGAAATACAGACTTCAGTTTTAAAATATGCACAGATAGCTAAAGATCAAGTGATATGAGTCTATTTGTGCATATTTAAACACTGCTGCTATCTTAGGATTTTGTTTAATGTTAGTATACCAGTAAATTCCTTGATCTGTAAAGACTGAGATTCTCAGTGAGGCCATACTCACACAGTAGATATTTAATTTATACTATTCACTGGAGGGACCTTTTCAACAATCCTCTGCTTTTGGCGTTTCACAGCTAGAGCATGTGTTGAAAAAACACTTAATTATAGAAAATCACTGGAAAGCTAAAACAGTTCTCAAACTTTTATGGCTTTTCATACTTATTGAGGGTGCCACTGGCTTTTGTGGGGAGAGAAGGAGAATTAAAACATTGGCTTTTCCCCTGGCTGGAGAGGATTCATACTAAAAAAATGAATCCTAGATTTTTATTAAAGTTGTGGAATTCAATCATTTTTGTATGAGCAAATCATCAAGAGGCACAATTGCTAAGCACTACATAAAGGGCACCATTGCTCCAAAAAAAATAAATATTCTCTGTTTCTTAAGGTACCGTAACCCTATTTCTAATGACTCCTTCCTCTTCTTAATGTAACACACAGCTAAAATTCATCACACTGAGTAATGTACTTATTTTATGCACAAAGCAGAATCCTAAATGTATTTATCCAGTGAAAGTCTTTATGCACATATTTTCTAATATGGATGTGAAAATTAAAACCTTAAGGGTAAATATTGCAGAAATACTAACAAACTTCATTTATTAAACCATGTAAAATAATCCTTGCTCTTTAGTTGCCTACAACAGGATACAGCATCCCAACTAGTGGCACAGGCAATAACCCTGCTCTAATAAGTAACACAGGAACCTGCTGAAGGCAAAATCAATAGAGCCTGATTCCCAAATTATGTGAATATTTAGTTTTTCAAACATTACACACCAAGATCTTTCAGAGCCAGCTTATCTTTTTCTGCCTTCCTAAGCTAACTGCTTGTAAAAACTATTTGCCCATGCAAAGTGAAATAATCACAATGCCATGCTCATTTACACACAAAATGATTTTGTGTCCCATTGTGCTCACAGTTGTTCAGCTCTCTAGGGGTGATTAAACTAGCTATGCTGCTACAGCTTGAGATGATTTCACTGAATCGTTTCTCCATGAAGTTGCTTCTTTGCTAAGCTGTTATTTTAACCATAAAAGGTAAACAGAAGGCAGTTGTAAGAGCTCCATTCAGCTCCGTGCCCAGGGCTATAACCCTAGGGCAGAGAATGCTGAAAGACTGCAGAATTTTCCAGGGTGTTGCCTTTCTTGCTCTAAAGCCTTCAGGAATACTGTTCATTTAATACACACTCTAGATTATACATTTTAGATCCTACTAAAAGAAAGACTTCAAAAGTGTAAGAACTTTTGGGCGGATGAAGCTTTCCCACCTCTGCACATAGCTTGGGGCCATGGTAACCAATACTGCTGTTGATGTTGGGAAAATACAGGAGAAATAAACTGCACAGAGCAGAGCAGACAGATAAGGGACAAGGGAGGTGAAAGGTTGCAGCAAAGAAACAGGCAGCAGTCTGGAAGGGGGAACGAGAAAAAAGGGAAAAGAATAAAAAGGAGGCGGCTCTGAAGGAGGGACAAAGTTAAATCAAGGAGCAGGCACTTAAAAGACTACAGATGGGAAGCAAGACTAATTAAGGATGTAAAAGCGCTTTGTTTCTAAAGTTTATTGTTGCCAGGATAAAAATTAATTGAAACTAATGCTGTTATTCACTCGTGCAGTTTAATTCCTTCATGCACATTTAAGACGTGAAATGAAAACGGCAGGTTTACGGACCTGCCATGAAGCTGCTCTCCCGGGGAGCCGGGGTGGGGGCGGGTCGCGCCGCAGGAGCAGGGCCCGGTGCACCCCCCGGCGCCGCCTCTGCTCCCGGGCTGCTGGATCCTCGGGGAAGCTGCTCTTCCTCCCCAGGGACCTTCATTTCTGTACCAGCAGACCCACTAGGGGTAAAACCACCCACCACAGTCCCCCGACCGCCCCATCCTCGGCACGGCGGGCAAGAAGTTCCCCCGGCGTTCCCGTGACTCCAGGACAGCGTCTGCATCCCCAGCCTGTGCCCGGCGCTGCCGGAGGGGCACAGCCACAGACGGGGCAATTACCTTTGTCTGTCTAAACAGGGACGGCGACCGCTCGGGTCTGCCTCCAGCCACTCCAAGACAACTTGCCTACGCCGTGCTCCCAGCCCAAAGACAAAGCGGGGCGGGGGGGTTGCAAACCTTGGGCTCGCTGGCTCCAAAATTAAAAGTCTATAAACATTTGCCCTCACCTCCACGCTGCTTCACTGAACACTGCACCGAGAAACAGAGGAGATGGTGCCCAAAACTTTTACGGGGAGGGGGGGTAAGGAGGGAGCTCCCTCTGGAGCTCTGGTTGCCCCCCACAGAAAAAAAGAAAAAAATTTTTTAAAAAAAGGAAAAGCTTTCTCCTTCCTCCCCTATCTCACCCCCCCTCGCCCCCCGCAACCCGCCTCTCTCTGGCAGTCTCCAGTCTATTTAGTGCAAGTTTCACGTCACCCAAATGCCTTTCTCTACTGATGGTCAGGGAAATCACCAGCGAGCAACGCACCCGGTCACTCAACTTCTGCCTTTTTCTTTTGAACACACTGTATGCCCAAAGGTAAAATTCAACAAAAAAAAAAAAAAAAAAAAAAAAAAAAAAAAAAAAAAAAAAAAAAAAGCACAACATGGCGTCCTTTACTTATTCCCACATAACAAGAAAGGAGATGTCTTAGATGAATGCAAGAAAAAAAAAGTCAACCCCGAATCCCCGATCCTGCACATTTTCCGCGCAGCCAATGGTGGTGAGCATTAGCCAGGCTAATGTATTAATTTTGCAGAAGTGTGCCACATCGCATGGAGGAGCAGGAATGCAAACTATAGCCTAGAGTGGTTTGAAGTCTACCCCAAACCAAGCCTTCCACTCTCACTGGCGCCAGAGTTTCATTCACAGCCCGCCCGTGTTTTCCATACGCGGCGCTCCCCATTGTCGCCCGCCTTCCCTTTGTGCCGAGCCGCACCGCCGCCAGCCCCCGCGCCCCGGCCCGCGCACCCCCGCGCCGCGCTCCCGCCCGCCCGACCCCGCGGCCGCGGCTCCGCGTGTACCATGAGAAAGCGCAGAGCGAGCCGCGCTGCCTCCGCCGCGCTGGGGCTTGGCCGTCTTCAGAGCCGGGGCCGGGGGGGCAGCGGGAGCGCGGGCACCCCGGGCCGCGGGGCTCCGCCGGCGCTGCCCATGCTGGAGCGGAGCAAAACAAAACATACACACACACACGCACGCACACACACACGGAGACACACACACACGCAGCGCTACCAAAGCGGGGCGGCTACAAGCGGGTCCTGTAGCTTTAAAAAACACACTCCTCCGCCGCTGCTCCCCGGAGCCGGCAGCCGACTGAGTTTGAAGAGGTACTTTCCAAAAAAAAAAAAAAAAAAAGCCGGGGGTAGAAAAAAAAAGGAGCGCGAGCAGGCGCGAGCCGCGCGGCGCGGCGCGATACACGGCACGCTCCGGCCCCGCACGGGCGGGCAGCTGCGGGAGCCGCTGCCGCTCTCCTTACCTTGAGCACAGAAGAGATCTGCGAGCCCCCCTTTGGCTTTGGGCTCTGCTGGGGCTGTGTGTGGATGGGCTCAGCTTTTTGCTTTTATTACTATCTTTGCTCCGCAGATCCTGCTGTGATTATTATTATTTTTAAAGCTTCTCTGTCTCCTCTCTCTCCCCCTGTTTTTGCTGCTTCTTTTTCTATTTATTTTGTGCGTGAGTATGGATGTGTGTGTGTGAGAGGGGGAAAAAAAAAGCCTTTAAATGAAACTGCCAAGGCTGTTATGAGAAGAAAGGCAATAATCCCGTCTCTAAATAACAGAGGGAAGGGAGAAGAGGAGGAAAAAAAGCGAATTCTTGCTCAGGGCTTTGCAAATGCCTGCAGGGTAGAGGATTAGGCTACAATTAGCTCAGCCCTTTGCTCTCGCCCTAGCTAATTTTGCGATGAAAATTGGATATTTTTCCCTCCTTTTGGTGAAGGTCTGCAGATTTACTCCCCCACCCCCCCAGAATAAAATAAAATACAGCCCTTGAAAATGAAATAAGGCTGAGAAGGGCGACGGCTCCCTAGTCCGCGCCCCCGGCGCCGCCGCCCGCAGAGCCCCTCCGCTCTGCGCGGCCGGGCGGGAGCCTTGCGCTGCCCCGCGGAGCCCCGCGCAGCCCGGCCCGACCCGGCCCTGCCGGGGGATAACGGTTCGGTGTTGGGGAGGATCAGGCCACTGTCACGTCCTTCAACAAGACTTACTGAAAAGAAGAAGGAGGAAAAGGGGGGGGGGGAAGGGGGAAAAAAGCTGATTTTAATCATTGTCATTTGGTCTGATGTAATATTTCCCCAGGCATTTTCAACTAGGCATAAATTTTCAGCTCCCAAATAAGTAACACAGGGCACGTTTCTCACATCTCTTGACTCCTCTGTTACAATTAGGGTAGCACCCACTCTGCACTTGTTGATAAACTAGATCAAGTTAAAAAATAAATAATAAAAAACCAGCACAGACCCACCCCACCCCCCCTTCCCTGCAGCACCCAGCGCCGCCGAGGTGCGGACGGGGGGCCTCGGGGGCGGGGGGGGGACTGCAATTACTTCCAGCCATCCATCCTGCCTGCCTCCCCCTCCCTTTCACCCTTTGCTAATGTCTCGCATTGTAAACGCCAAATTTCCTGTAGGCCATTAAAACCAAATGACGTCTATCGACATGCATTGTGCTATTGCGGAGCGCCCTGGCAGCCCGCCCCCGGCCAAAAGCGCCATTTCAATTAGAGCGCGCTGCGCGATGGCGCGGGGCTCCGCGGGCGGCTCCGCGGGCGCGCAGCGCGCCCAGCCCACGTGCCGGGGGGGGCCGGCAGGGAACCCCCCCGTGAAGAAACAAGAAAAAAAGGAAAATCCCTCCTTCAACTTTCAGCCAGAGGCGCGGGTCTGACGGTGCCTACGCGTTTCTGCGCGCCGCCGCGGGGGATGCGCCCCCGCGCCCCCGCCTCTGCGCTGGTCCCCGCGGAAGTTTGGCGGAGGGTGCGGAGCCGCTCTGCGCCCCAGCGCGCCGCAGCCGGCGGGCGGCCCCGCGGCGTTCCCGCCGTTCGGCCGCGCCCCGCGCTCGGGGAGGGAGCCCCCGCCGCCCCCGCCGCCCCCGCGCCCGCGGAGGGGCGCCGCGCGCACCGACGGCCGCGGCTCGGCGGGGCTGCAGCGCCCACTAGCGCGCGCCGGCCGCGCGGCCGTTACGCAACGCTGCGCGGCCCCGAAAGGTCAGGCCGGGAGGGCCGCGCGCCCCCCGCGCTCCCCCCGCGCCGCGGGGCCTCGGCCGCCCCGGCCCGAAAGCAGCCGCGGTGCGATGGAGGCAGGACCCCCTAACACTGAGGAGTTTTAAAGTTTTCTTCCGTGGCAGGAATAAACGGAAACTTTTCTCCTAAGGGGAGCTTTTTTTTTTTCTTCTAGAGTACAAACTACAGGAGAAGAGGGAAATTTTCTCATTAAAGTTACATCCCTGCAGTTAGTTCAATTACTTGATATATGCAGAAGATGTTGTAAATTTAAAGATTTAAATAGCTTACAAAGATGCCGGAGGCTCCATCAGTTAATTTCCTTAATTTATGGATTTTTAGCTGAGCTTCTGAAATGAAAAGGAGAATGAGAACTAGGTCAGCAGAGAGATTTGCATCCAGAACAGACTAAAATTTGTTTTCCTTGACCATCCCATCAGCCCAGGTGTGATCTCTTGTGGGGGTCACTGTCCCACCTCTGACCTCCAGGCTGGGACTCTGCCTCTGTGAGCATGGCACAAAGGGGTGGATTTTATTCTGAACACAAGCGTGTCTCCACCCAGCTGCTTCACCTGATGGTTGCACAAGGCTGTAGCCTGAGTAGGTTTTCCCATTTCCTCAGCACTGGTCAACAAGTGGATGCAGGGAGGACAAGCTCCACTGAGACTCAGTGACCTGCCATGCAGCCTGAGTTTCACTCAGCTTTTTTGTTGGGTTGCCAGCGGACAATTTGGAATTACTTGGCATCATAATTTTTACTTCCTTTATGAATTACTGACTGCTAAATAAAAAAATAAATGTGAGAATCTCGAACAGCAATCAGAGAAGCATAAAAATAGGATACTTCTGCACTGAGGCACACTAAAGAGGAAAGAGAAGAGCTAAAACTACTGCACTTGTACAAAAAGTAGAAATTGTGATCGGACTCATCCCAGCACATCTGTGGCAGGCACTGCCATTTAATTGTGCTGCATGGAAATGGGATGCATGTATAATAAAGATCCAGTTTATTTGTTTGCCTGTAGATCAGAAAAAAAGACACAGTAGCACTTGGAATGAAAGAGCCTACGCATGGTACATAACTTGTGTGGGATTGTTTCTACTGTATCTGAGAAAAGGACAAAGTATTTGAGAGCTTTGTGGTTTTTCTTGCCTCTGTTAATGTTGGAGGTAATAAAGGTATGCGTTACAGCTCTATATGCACACTCTCATTTCTTTCTTCTCACTCAAGTGTGTGAGTACCTTTCTGTTGTTTTGTTTCAATATGTATGAATATATACATATGAATTAATACTTAAAAGATTGATATAAATGAAACAGTTTTAGGAAGCAACATTGCGGTATGATTAGTATTGGTGTTCATGATTTAACATTTCTTTTCCCACTAGATGAAGTTTCTAAGATTTGCAAGGTACGTGTCAAGGACGGGTATATAAATGGATTTTTATTTATTCACAACTCCAAGACTAATTGCTTCTCTTTGCCTGAAGGCCAAGAGATTGGTTTTAATATGACACTTCAAAAGTACTCATAGAACTACAGAGATACTAAGTGTCATTGTTTAAGAGAGAAATCTCACTATGCTACTTGTGACCCTGAAAATAAAATCTTCCACTGTATTTTGAATACTAACATTGTTTTTTAGAGTTTCACTTAAAGCTCAACTATTAAGAAGTGTACAAAGGAAAATATTAAATAGTATGTAGTGAACAAAAAAGAAGAAATACTGTTAGAGCTGAATGTAACTTATTTTCTAGCCAATTCTATTATCCTCCCTATAAAGCAATATAAAATTTGTAACAGAAGGTTCCTGAGCTCAGTTGCAGGATATTAGAATTAGAAATGATAAGTTGCTATTTATCATAGGTGCTTAAAAGTTCTTGACGAAATGCTCAGCATGTGTTTATTACAATCCTAAGTGCTTCAAAATACATACTTCAGATTCTTTTCTTACCAACAGTTCTTTGTATTCTGTGCAGATGCTTAAAATGGAATTGGACAGAACCTTTCTGTAATCTGTTTTTATATAAAATTATTCTATAGTTTACTTTCTTTTTTTTTTCAATAAATGGGTAAAATATTTATTGATTTGATACAATTAAGACAGTGTGAAAGAGAAGCCCATAAGGAACTCCAGATAATTTCCCTCCTTTTTCTTCTTCTTTTTCTTTTGTTTTTCTTTTCCAAAAATAATGAATTGTGTGTATTTTATGGGACAGAATATCACTAGATTGAAAATATACTGATCTGAAGGAATTTCGTATCAAAAAGATGGTCCAAATATATTTTGAAATGTGTGAAAGAAACAATCATAAATTGACAAACAACATCAACCTCTTCTTCACCATGCTCTATGAATTAGAGCAGAACAACTTCCAGTCAGTGTTCTTGAGGGCCCTGTATGATTTTGTGGTAGCAGACCTCATCCTGTCCTAGTCCTTACTCTTCCTTACGTTATGCGTCTTATCCTGAGGTTTAAACCTGACTTCAGGACTTGTTATATTACATACCATAGCTTGAAGCATTCTGATGATGATACCAACATTCTCACCAACTACAAGTAGAGGGAAAAAACTGCGGACTGCCCGGTCCTCTCTGAAACTCACCATACCCTACTAGACATTTTAAGATAAAGCAGGAAGTAAGGAAGAAAATGAATCATTTCATTAAATGTTTAAAGCAGGTGAGAATTAAAGGATTGTTCCTTTAAAGTGAAGGAATCAATGTCTATATATAGATTAATACTCTTTCCAGTCGCAGTCAAGACGCCACTGTAGCATAGGTGGACTTCTACCTTGGAAGAGGAGAAATGAGTAAATAATCAGCATTTCAAAAGTAGCTGTTGGACACCGGTGCACCTTCAGTCAACAAAGCCTATGTGACTTTGTTGCCTTCAGTGGGTTTTCACAAACGTGGCTGGGTTTAGCTCTGTCTCCTGGACGGCAGAGGCACCTGGGACAAACACATCTGAATGCACAGGTAAGTGGATGTGGGTGCTCTGATTTGCACCATTGCTTCTGTCACTGGAAATGACAGAGAAGCAGAAGCTTCAGAAAGCTGATGTAATAAATGTGTTGAACCTCCAGAAAGGTTTATTCTTGTGTGGAGCCTAAAAATATTAAGCATCTTGAGATCCCAACCCTTGCTACAGTCAGTTGACATTTAAAGAATAATAAAAAGAAACAATTAAGGACTTCTCCCAGTTGAAGCAAGTTTTCAAGCCAGTTGCAGTGCCAATCATTCTGGAAGAGGAACTTGACCCAGGGTTTGCTAATTAAGTCAAATAATTGTTTGTTGTTTGTAGACAGATGAAGGGTTTCCTGAATGCAGTAAGCATGACTACGCAAAGATCAAAATCTAATCATAAGGAAATCGCCAAGTCTTGTCAGTCTTTTCCCCTGAAAGCTCTTCTATTCTTTTCAAGAAACAGTTTGCTGCTGAGTAAGTTTACAAACCATTACTTTATTCACTAAATACAGATGGATTGTTTTTAAAACTATCCATTATCCAGTACCAGACTCATGACAAAAGCATGATACAAAGAAATAATCTGTCCTGGAATGCCAAGATGAAATAGCTTATCAGGAAATACCGTATAGGAATAGCTTGTTTGTCTCTTCTGCTTCCAACTTTTATAAGCCAAAGATAGCTTCCAAAATGAAATTTACTTAATCAAGATGCCCCATGTTAATGTTAAGCATGGTGCTTCCAGTTTCACCCAACATTTTGTTGAGTGCTCTGCCTCCTCTTCTTAAGCAGCTTATAAAACTGAGGAGTGTTTTTTAACGTGTTTAACTAATGTGTGTGGTGTTAGTTTTTAGCTACTTATTAAATAAAACTTATCCATATTATATATGTCACAGAGAGGAAAAAAAATTTTTGTGGCTGAGTTTAATCCATTCATTGGTTTATTAGAGACACAATGTACTCTGAAGAATGTCACAAATCCACATGGTGTCCCTGAGCACTTGATTTTTGCATATGGATCGCTGACTTAGCTGAACGATGTATAAAATCCTGTGTAGCCAGGCAGCTCCCACCTGAATACACTTCTAAGGGAGGTTATACGCATTGCTTCTGCCAGCAAAGGTCTGGAATATGTTAAACTGAAAAAAAACCCCACTTAACAGAATACAGAGAATGAAGAAAAGAGCTATAATGGCCCTTTTGTAACAAATAATTTACACCTTTTAGGATCTTTGGGCACACCTCTAGAATCATAGGTGCCTTGCTTCTTATTTATGTAGCAGCATTTCAGCACACTTTTTATTTGACAAACACCAGACCAAAGGGGTTTGGATCATGTATGGCAGGGACAGAACCTGAAAGAGCAGCAGCTCAGTAAAGTATCACAACAATGACATGGAAATGGAAGAAAAAGAAAATGGAGCAAATTCTTCCAGAACCTGAATTTAACAGCACACAGAAATGGAATTAAGCACACCTTTATTTTGCAAAATATCTAAATAACAGGAACAAATAACAGAAATGGAAGGAGAAAACTAAAAGAATATTTTGAGGTAGTGATGTTCATCTGTTGGATAAAATTATTAGTGAATTGGAATTTGTGGGACTGCAATGAACTTGCAGTGTGAAGCACACCATGGAACAAAACTCATTACTGCTAACAGTATGGAAAGGGAGCAGTAACAGTGTTGTGGTCAGTGATTTCTGTGTGCTAACCCCCATTGGTTGTCCCTGCCCACCCGTGACACAGGCAGGCTCAGCAGGAGCATTTCCACCACAAAACGTGCCTCTACTCCAAGGGTGATGTGTGGCAGCGCTTCTCTGCCAGGGCTGCCACGGGAGAGCAGAGCTGCAGCCGAGCTGCCATTGTTTCAGCACAAAGAAAAGGAGAGCTCTGAACCTGGCCAGCTGAGCGAGAGCCTATCCAAATCCTGCTATGCCAGAGACCCTTGGAAAGGAGGCAGTATGTCAGACATATGGTTGAAACATGCTGTGCTCCAGCCATCCTCGGCTAGCGTATGGTCTCTCGAGTACCACTGCCAGCTGGGCTCTAATTTACACTGGGCCTGAGAATCAGGGACCTTAGCAGTCTCCCTGATGGTCTCTTCTCCTTTGCTTCACTGATTTCAGATATGCAGCTAGTCAGAGCTTTCCGTTTTCCCTGCCTGGCATCCTTTCACGCAGTCACAGAGGGATATCCTTCTTTGCTTTAACAGTGTGTTTGGTTGAAAAAGCAGAGCCCAGTATTCTGTGAGAGTAAAATTTCAGCATTCTGACTCTGTAGAATATTTTATATCCATGGTGTCATGCAAGTGTGTAAAGTTAATAAAACAAGATTCCCCAAAGCATCTGATATAGAAAGAGCATTGCCAAGTAGTAGAAATTCTACTTAATCTGTTCCAACCTGTACCTTTGAGGAGGCATATTCATGTTCATTTTCCATGGATTTGCACTCTTGATTTTGTAAACATTGAATTATTACATATTTCTGTCAGGGATTCCTTCTCAGAAAAAGAACAGAATGCTTGTTGCAATAAACTCCTTAAATAAGAGGCATATTTCTCATCTTGAAGTGCCTGTTGAATGGTGCACGGATAAGAGAATAATCAAAGTATTTTTTAAACCCTGGTTTAAACTTTAATTGAAATGTTTTATAACAATGTCACAGATTTTGACAGTCTTCAGTCTGAAAGGTTATTGACGAAATTAATTTGTATTTTTATATCTAACTTTTAGTTTGCAATTAGCCTCTGAGATGTAGAGCTTGTAGAAGAAATCTGTAAACAGATGAATTCAATACAATTTGAAATAAAAATTATTTGATACTACTAGCCCCAACATAGTAGCCTTCTTGAAGTAGTTTGTAGCAGCAATTACATGGTTCTGTTTTGTTCATTTTAGGCACATTATGCTAAGTCTGCTTTATGCAAAGGGTCATTGTGCACATTTAGTATTTTTGTGAATGCTGTTCAATTAAGGTTTCCATTGTCAAGATATCCTCTTGGGAATAAGGTGCACATAAATTTTCAGATGTGATATTCTTTGATGAATAAAGGCATTTGGAAAGTCCATGCATTAAACAGTTTCATTTTAATCTCTTGTTTCTCAATACACTGGGTTAAATGTAACAGAGATCAGCCTTGGCTGCTCTGCTGCTTGCTCAGAAGTGTCTCTCCTTGTAAAACCTCATCTTGGAGTAAGTTTTGCAGACCACCTCCTGTTCCTCACAAGATATTCTTGAGTTATGACATAACCAAGGAACCTCCTGGCTAGGAACTGCCTTTCCTCTGAGGAACTGATGATTCAATAGTAAAAGGGTAAATGAACTGAACAGGTGGAAATGATCTTCATTCAACAGAGCCATGAAGGTGTCCAAGGACAAGTAATCTCATCTACATCACCATAATCCTCCAGTTTCCTCCTCTTGCTGCATTGCTGTTCAATTCTTGCCTCTTATTTCAGATGATACTGGTAATTTTTTGAGCAGTGATACTTTTGTGTATCCAACATACTGGATCCCTTTTCTCACCTGAGCATCATAATTCACCACAGAGTTGCTTACAAGAGTTGTGTCATCAGCTCTGATTAAATGATAAGAGATGCAAGTAAAAATTGCACTTATTCTAGGGTCTGTGCAGGATCCCATATTGCTTCTCATTTGCTGCTTTTTTATAGTTTCTCTCTTCAGTCATGGGTTTGAAATTCAAATGCCGAATCTTCCTCTGTGGACCGGGTATTTACTTGCTTTCCATGAACATCTAAATTCATATTTTCAGAATGGCAGGGACAGGAGGGCACATGTTTTGCCCTTGAAAAGGGCAGCTCTTCCAAGAGGATTAAAGGTTCTTCTTTCATGCATCTGGGAAATGGTAAAGCAGGGTGAGTGATTGTGGCTGTGGATTTCCTGGGGTCAGTGATGGCAGAGGCAGGGAAGACACTTTGCTTTCCTCTCCCCTTTTCGCCTTCCATTTGGTGAAGCCAGTAGGAAACTGAAATGGCTTAGGGGATGGAGAAGCACTAGAGGCCACTCTTAAAGGACATCTTGGCCACAGTCTTCCTCCTGTGTCCCCTCTTCATCCCTACAGTTTTGTCTGTCATCTCCCCACACGAAGGCCCCCATCTGATTGTTCCCTGCTCGACAGCTCTGCCACAGTAGAATAGCAAGTCCCCATCTCTCCTGTTATGCTGCATGAAACTAAAAATACCAACCCCACTGGAGTTACTTCTACATTAAAGATGTAAGTGCAATAAAAAAAACACTTTTGGAGCTTTTTATTTTTGATTTAATTTTTAATTAATCTTAATTAATTTGAATTTTGAAGCAATCTGAAAAATAGTTTTAAATGAATATATAGAAATGCATATTTCGGTGGGTTTTTCCCCGCATATCCAGCGCCAAGAGCATGAATTATGCAGGACAGAAGCTGTGGGTGCCGAGGTCTGGGTTTTGTATCGCCGAGGTCTGGGCTTTGCTCAGGACAGGCGTGGGGCGGGCGGGGGCCGGGTGTCCCCATGTCGTCATTCTGGCCCCGGGGCGGCCGCGGGGAGAGCCCGCAGGACCCCGGCCGGTGCGGGAGCCGCGCTCGGGCCCGGGGGAGCCGCCGGGGCCCCCGCTGCCGCCTCAGCCTCCCCTCAGCCCCGCGGCCCCGCTCCGCCCCGGCCCTCCCCGTCCCGCGCCCGCCGTTGCCGTGGAGACCGGCGGCTGCTCGGGGGCTGTGGGGGCTGAGGAATGGGCCTGGCGCCGGGGGGTCTCTGTGGGGTCCGGTATGCCGAGCAGCCCCTGGGTCTGAGCGGGACCCTCTGGGTAGAGGTGCAGCACCGTGCAGGACCCGTGGCTCCTGCGGGCCTGTCTGGCGGGGCGGGCTCACCTGTGACACCCCCGGCAGGGCTGGCCGAGGCCGCAGGGCCACCCCGGCTACCCGCAAGCCGCGGCGGGAGCGGCACGGGCTGTGGGAGCTGCCGGGAGAGCGCAGCCCTCCGAGAGGCACCGAGCGTTGTTGTTTCTAATTAATGCCTGTGTGGTAGCCTAATCTGTGTTACGGGGCTCTCAGGAGTATTGTAGCAACAAAGGTATATTCTAGGGTTCAGTTAATTAAAAATTACTTATAAATCTGCCTAGGTCCTCTGTTGCACTTAGCTCTGCTGCTGTAGATGTACCACAGAAGAAATACACAATATTTATGCATTTACAGCAGTAGTTCGGCTAATTTCCTGTAGAGTTCTTTCCCCTGCTCATTACAGCCCTTCCTCATTGGATTCTAAGGGCTTGCTCTGCTGTCAGCCTCACTCGCTGCAGTGGGGAGGTAGGACTCACAGCTGCTTTTCTCCAAGTCGGTAGCAGGGCACCTCCACAGGGCCCTGGGGACTGTCCTGGTGCCAGCCTTGCTCTGGGGGTGGGCTGCCTGCTCTTCTAAGGGCGCTTGGTTCGAGAGCTGGAGTTTGGAGCACACTTAGGGTTGTGTGTATCTGTGTGCTGCGATAAAGTTATGTCGTGAGTCCTCAGGAGAAATTATAAGATAACATGAATTAGATTCTGGTTTTGTTTTATAGTAAGCTTTCCCCCCACCCCACCCTTCCCCACCCTGTTTTGTTTTCTGGGGTTTTTTTTCCAAGTACATGTGGAAGTGCCTAATATGTGTTTTCTTTGGCTGTATACTTTTTATAAACTCAGTATCAGCCATGCACTTAAGCATATACTTGTGGTGAAGATGTGTCTGATTTTCTTATAGTAATAAGGTTATAGCAAAAACTTGATGAAAAATACCTGATGTCTATATACAAGTCTGTGTTTATGTGTGTTTATTTTGTAGTTAATTTCATTTTGAGACTGATATTAAGGGGCAATATCTCTCTCAACAAGCCAAAGTGAAAAAAGATTAAATAGAAGCTGGATTCAGTATGTGTGAATAAATCTAACCATAGAGCTACCCATAAGCTCTGGAGTTTTACATTGCGTTGCAAAACATGGTAAGCTTTTCTCAGCTGTTGCATTTTTTCCTTTTTTCTGTCTCCAAGGAGTAGGGTACCAACACTGCTAATGCTTGGCTTCCCAGAAACAGTTGTTTAAGTCAAGTGTTAGAAACTGAAAGTTTGTGTTACTGTTTCTTTGTGGCAGATTTACAATAACATAGTAGTAACACTGTGTTTGATTAAGACCTATACCGCAGTTCTATTATAGAAAGTAACACGGTATAGGAAACTATGAGCCCATTCTAAGAAAATGTTGTGAGTAAACTCCTCAAATAGGATAACAAACACTTTAATATTTTGCCTTTATATTAAAATATGTTCTAACCAATTATTTGTCTTGGGCTTTTTTACTTCTACAAATTAAAAAAAAAAATCATGTTGTTGAAGAACATTCAAAAATATCTGTTCCAATGTACAAATGTCTGGGAAAGGTTGCCAATATGTAGCTTACCTTCGGAAGCAAAGCATAGTATTTCTTGAACATTTTTGAGGAAAATTATTACTTAATCATTCAAGATTACTTTCTTTTATTTTGAGGACAGTAACTGATTGTTTACAAAACCCAGCCCCCTAGGAGTGCTTCTACCTCATTTCATACCTCATGGTTTTGCAGATTGTCTGTGATTGTAGAAGTTGATTTGTAGTCCTAGGAATTTAATTTCTTGACCATCTACTTGCATAGCCTAAAATCTCCAGTCTGAAGAAAGCAGCAGAAGTACTTGTTTTGTCATGTAAAGCTTTGGTTTCTGTAAGCTGCATAGAATAATTTTGTGAAAAAGTTTGAGAGAATCACAGAATGACACAATGTTAAGGGGTTGGAAGGGACCTTTAACATCATCTTGTCCCAACCCCCTGTCATGGGTGGGACACCTTCCACTAGACTAGGTTGCTCAAGGCCTTGTACAACCTGGCCTTAGATATTTCCAGGGATGTGGAATCTGCAACCTGTTCCAGTGTCTCACCAGCCTCACAGTGAAAAATTTCTTCCTAATATCCAGCCTACCTGTAACTATCCTGTCCCATCACTACAGTTCCTGTAGGACACTTCAGACCCTGGAAGGTGCCATGAGGTCTCCACAGAAACTTCTCCAGCCCCAGCTTTCTCAGGCTGTCTTCATAGAGCAGGTGTTCCAGTCCTCTGGACTTGCTGCAACCTTTCTATGTTCTTCTTGTGTTGGGAACACCAGAACTGCATGCAGCACTGCAGATGGAGTCTCACATGGTCAGAGTAGGGGAGTGAGGATCTCCTCCTTTGACTTTCTGGCCATGCTCCTCTGAATGCAGTCCAGGATTCCCTTGGCTTTCTGGGCTGTGAGTACTCACTGCTGCCTCATGGTGAGTTTGTGATCAACCATCACCCCCATGACAGAATAATTTTGTGAAAATACTGATGTTTTCAGGGAGGACCTGCTTGCCTTTCCATGGTTTGCAAATGCTGATTCTCTTAAAGATTTGATGACCTTTTTAATGTGGGCAAAAGCAAGCTAACAAAACCCCCTGATGGTATTGAACAGTGCAGTTAGCAGAACAGGCTTGTAATGTTGTGGGACTCCTCATTGTCTCCTTATTTTAAAAATGTAATATTGGTGTACATGACTGTAGTAAACTTTTTGCTGGATAAATTAAGCTGTCACAAGCTGCATTTCATCCTTTGCAGACCAACCAAGAAAGCAATAATTTTAGGACCAAAGCTCACTGGGTCACTCTGCTTTTAGCAGAGCTGCTGCAATTAAAATATAGGAAGCTTTTAATAAGAATTAATTTGGAAGTAGACATACACACTTTATATGCCCATTTATTGGTGAGAATTATACTTCTGCATTCTATGCAAAGAATAGGTTTACATGCTGTTAGCTCATCCTGTAACTTAAAACTCTTTCTTGTAATAGCTCTATTATAGAATTAAGGGAGGACTCACTTGGTCAACAAAACCCAAAGTTAATATTGCATGGGTATCTGGTAATCTAGTAGATATTTTCTTTCTAAAATTCAGAACTTGCGTGAACTAAGTTCTGGCCTCTGCTCATTTTCGTTAAACTTGGTCGTGCAATTTAATGTAGTTGTCAGGTTTGTTTTTTTTTTTTTTCTTTTTGCTTTTTCTTTTTTTTGGTGGTGCCTGATAGTTGTGCTAATAGAGTGCTAATTTTGTGATATTTAATGTTTACAGTGTCAATAGCTAAACATAATAGCTGTGCTTTATTGTGTTGGAGAATTTTAATATGTTATTTATAGATCTGAAACATACAAGATATGATATAAAAGCCTTCAATATGAAAAATGTTACATTTCTGAGCAGACAGTGAGAAAATTGCCTTTTAGAGGTCAAAACTCCCAATGCCTCTGGCAACATGGCCTTGATGTCATTTGACAGGGTGGAAACACAGCCCTTCATGGGAATAAACAGCCAATACCTGCATGATTCATTTTGTTAGAAGGGGTCTCCCATTGTTGCTAGGCAGTATTTCCTAGGTGGAGTTAAAAACCAACACAAATATCAACAACAAAACCCCTAAAACCCAACTGCTGTCTCCTCAGAATAATACTTATTGCATGTTGTCTTGTTATTGTTTATTTGTTTTTCTAATTAAGTGGTAATTTTTTCCTCTGAAGAATAGATGCATCAGCTGAGTCTCAGTACAGACCTTCCCCTCTAAGAGGCAGCAAGGGAAAGAGCTGGAAAAGGGTTGCCACCTGGTTAGTGGAAGGTTTCCTTTCTGTCTTCCTCTGTCCCTTCTTAGAGCTGTCTGTTTGCAAATGCTCAACTGTGTTGTGATGTGCAATTCTCAGAGAAGAAACATGGCAGAGACCAGCAGACATTCATTTGAAATGATTTTCATTCACTGCATTCTGGAATGGACTTGAAAGCAGGTCTCAGAGGCAACTTGTATGTACCAGTTTGTCTTACATATTTATTTATGACAGACTTGAATCTTCAGGATGGTATTCTATCAAATGACATACTGACTCAGTGTGATGTGTGTCTAAAAATAGGTCATTGTCAAAAGACAGGAAAGGAATTGTATAAATCTATAAACTAAACCATTGCAGTCTAGTGTGATAGCATACTCTGAAGCTGAGGTAATGGTATATTCAAAATTACAGCTTTCATGGATTATTTTCTAGAATAATACATTAATTTTGCATTTATCAAAACAGGAGGATGGCTGCAGACTATAAAGACAGCTAATGCTAATGCTAATGGATTACTTCTGACACAGCAGTTAGAAATAGTAAAGTAAAACAAACCATCTCAGAAGGTGGCAGGATTGGACCGAACTTTGCTCTTATGCTTTATTTATTACCAATTTAAACTCATATATTTTCATGTGTTAATTTGTATCATAAAAAATTATTTAGAGCTAAGACTTAGGCATTTGGGTTTGAAAATAATGCTTCTGTTTCATGCATTTGCTAAATGTGAATGGATTTTTTTCCTCTAGTTAATCTAGAGTGTTAAGAGGTCTGAAAAAGAAGACCACTAAGAAAGGTACTGTTTAAAAATGGGCATTAGGAAAGGAATTTTTGTAATTTTAAAAAACCCGTTGATGCATACAGATGTGCGGGGTTTGGACTGTAACAGAGTAATGCAGATTTTTTTTCTGTTTATGACAGCATAAGCACCAGTATATAAGTGAGGTCTTGAATTTATCTGCACAACTAATATGTTTTGGTGTTTAATGCAGTGTTGTTACTGCAAACCAAATAGAAGGGCTAATATTTAATTAAGGATAGACTCTGGAAATGGTCAGCAAAAGAACATATGTATCTGTGGGCAGGGTTATATTGAGAGGTTTGGAGTTACCAGGTAAAGGGGAAGTGTGACATCTGGTGGAAAGATGGTATCAGGAGCAAAAGATCCATCAGTTATAAATGGGATTATTTGACACAAGAATGCATTATACAATGTTTGAAACCACTGCTGGAGATGAAATCCAGATGAGTGAAATATTTTGTGATCTCATAGTTCATACTGTCCAAACCAGTAAACATGGCAAGATGATTCTGTTCTTAATGAATGGTGTTATCTTCTTTTAAGCTACGAAAGAAAGTTTATTTTTTTAAGTTCCTCCACCAAACTCTTAATCTACACTGAAAATAAATTAATATGGTGCAGGCTTAGTTATGTTTGAGTATTCAAGTATTTTTTTAGAAAACTGTCATCCAAGTTACTGTGATGAATATCCTAGCAGGCTCTTTGATGCTTGAGTTCTATATTGAGCCTACTGTAATACTGCTTCCAGGTGCAAGTCCCAAGTTATCAGCATTATTTGATGCTGTTCTGGGAGATACTGGTCTGATACTGGCTTGGAGATGCAATTGGAGGAGCTCAGCATTGGAGCCCCTGTTTGGGTTCTGCTCCCTTAGAGCTGGTGATGGTGGGCAGGCTCTTCTGCGGGGTGTGGGAATAGCCTTGCATTGCGTGAGTGAGGAGGAAAAGAGGAGGAACTCTGTAGGAGAAGAGGGGGGAGTGTGGAAACTGGAGCTAACTCTTGCTTGATGTCACATTGTTGGAGTTAGAACTTGCATAAAATCAGGGTAGGCTTGGAGCTGCAGAGATTTTGCTTCATTTTATTTATTTCCAAAATATGTTGTGGAAAAAGAGTCTGCAATTCATTGGGAGCTCTATGTATTAAGGATGTTCAGGAGCCTCCTAGCTCAGCTCAAAGGCCCAGGGGAAAAAAAAAAAAAAAAAAAAAAGAGAATTCATCATAATCTTTCAGCTCTGCCTTAAAATGCCTGATTCTTCTGATGTTTCATCCCATAGGATATTGATCATTCCATGCCAGTCTGAGATTTTTCTGTATTATGACTTTGCTACTGAAAGATTGCTTTATCCCAACCATAGCACAATTTCAGTCATGGTTCTGCTCTGTAGTTCAGGCTCATCTCCTGTGCATAACTGCCCACCCCAATCATGTGGGATTTCCCCCTTCATCAGAAGGGAATAAATCTTGAGATTCTTTTGTTCTTTATGCATTTTTCTTCTATTTTTAATGTTAGCATCTCACTTGCTAGAACAATATATTACAAGAGTTCTGAATCTTTTTCCTGCTTTGGGGGCACACTCCGTCTGCAAGTTTTTGCCTGCTTGCACAAAAATAATGTTTTTTTGGGAACTGGCCAGTTCTAGAAGGGAAACAGGTTAGCAAATACCTAACCTCACAAATCTAGCATTTCAATGCTAGATTGCAATGGGATGGACCCATCTCAGGCTTCTTGGTCAGCCACATCAGGCATTTAACAACATTACATGTGAGTAACCTGTTTCTCAGGTCACCTCATTGTTAGAGTCACAAATGCATGATATTCATGAACTCTGGCATTTTGGTACCATGATGAATAAAATATACTGTTTACTCCAAAGAGTGAATTGCTCTGCTGTGCTTCTGGTGGGCAGGGGTTTGGATAATCCAAATGGGTTTGAGTAGAAGGCCTGGGGTACAGAGTTTGCTGATACATTTTAGTGCCATTTAGTTCAGTGTTGAACAATTTCTTCTTAATCTAGTTCCAGCCTCCTTACTTACTGCCTCCTCAGCAATGTGGCAGTAATTATCTTCTTTGTGTGTGTTTCTTGGGACAGATTGTGTAGGCACTTTCATACTTGTGGAACCACATCAATTAAAAATCAGTTTACTCTCTTACTGTATTGTCATATGAAGATCGGATGCAGGCCAAGCTTCAGTTTCTTCGTAAGATGGTTTTTTTTTTCATGCTGGGAGGGAAACAAACCTAATGCTTTCCTTCAGGGAACCTTGTCGTATAAGTCAATAGCTTTCTGAAGGTTAATTTGGGGTTTGCAGATAGAGAAATTCTCCTATTGAAAAGTAGAAGATACTCTAGTTTAACTCTTTTGGAAATTTAGAGTGAAAACCATAATTTTTAGTGATGTTGAGGTTAATTATTTTAAAAGATCTCTAGAGATAACCTGAAAAAAAAAAAAAACAAACCAGAAGTTTAGATTGATTTGAGAGCCAGACTGGCAAGTTTTAGTTCTCAGCTGTGTTGGTGAAAAGAGAGTTCTAGTTCTTACCAAATTATAACTCACAGTGGTACTGAGCTTGTGCCTACCACAAGGTGCTTTCTGAACTGCAAATATGAGCTCAGCCTCAAAATACTGCAATAAATCCACTGAATGGATTCTCTTCTGTAGATTCTCTTATAACTGTACGCCCTTCATTTTTGCCCAGGGCATCTACTTAGGAGATATCATAAAGTGAAAGTAATCTTAATGTCACTAAATGAGAAAAGAATGATCATATTGCTTTGCCGAAAAACAAAATGTGAAGGGGGACTGAGAAAGGGAGAATACCGAATTGTATTTGCTGCACTCTTGTGGGCACCAGGAGAAAAATGTCCTTTGTTTTTCTGAGAATTATTTAAAAATGTGTTTGTATCAATGTTGCTGCTTCTCAGTAATAATTGGAATTTCTGATTATGCAGATATGATGTACAGCTTTTGAGAAAATGGATAGCTTGATCTCCATACTGGTACTGATGACTGGGTGCATGGTGGCTGTTTTGGTAATGTATGTAGGAGGAAGAGGAGGAAGGTTCTTTGAGAACCTCTTGCCAAAAAAAAAAAAATTGATGTAAGCCAAAACTTAGTGAAAGTAGGATATGAAACTTGCTTATGGAAATATACCACTGGATGCCACTGTTGCTTCATGGAATGTCATACTAAAATAACATTAGCCCTGCTGAAAAATTCTGCTTTTCCTTCACTCTCATCTTCTTAGTTTTTTATTACTTTAATCTTTGTTCATATCAAAGGAAAGAAGAAATCATGCCCCATTTATTCTCTCCAGCAACATGGTGATATGGTTTCCATATCTAGAAGTGACAGCTTGTCATAGGAAAGAAAAGGGAATGACACAAAATTTGTGGTTTTTTTCCTTCCTCTTCTAAGGTAAAATATTTTTCTTGAAAAGAAGAAAAGATCAGATGAATGAGCAGCCAATTTTCCTTGTAACTAAATTCCTTCTCTCTGTCTCTGAATCCTGTGATAATTACAACTAGATTTGGACACTGAGCCTTTATTCCTGTTTTAATGTCATCCTAGAGAGCAGGGCAGCAGGTCACTTTTGCAAATACCAGTTTATTTCCTTTCTCAAGTGTTGGGCGTTTTGTACTTGAAAGAATGTTTTTCACTTGTTACAATTTTTTCCACCTGGGGGAAGCAGGAAGGGTGAAGGTCATCAGGTGAATTTTTGATGGCTGTTGCTTGTTTTTACAGGTACACTTGTAATCACCTGATTAGCAACTCTGGGACTATTCTCTAAGTCATACAGTGTGGGGTTTTGTAAATAGCTGGGGTTTTTTGCTTGTTTGTTTGGTTTTTTTTTACTGAAACAAGCCCCAAAATGTAATTAATTTAATTAAATGAAAATAAATAAACATCCTAAAATCTGAAGCATACGTTTTAGATAATTTGGGCTTTGTATTCGGAGTGCACCTTATTCCTAATCTTTCCTATGGGGAAATTTAAAAAAAGTTGGAAAAAACCATGTCTACTGCCATGCCTGGCTTCTGCAGAGACAGTCCACCTTCAGCTGTGCGCCTGCTTAATTGGGTAAGCCACAAGCATTGTCAGCTCCATAAAGGGCCAGCCTAATTAGCAACAGTGGGAATGTGAGGAAAAGACAGACACAATGGAAATAGTCTGTTGCGAGGGCTCTGAAGGAAGGAGAAGCAGTAGCAATGCAGCCCTGAGAAAGCACATTCACTCTCTCCCTGCAAGCTGGGCGGGAGCAGACAGACAGCAGGGCTTCAGCCCCGAGGCCTCGGCAGTGCCATGGAAACGGCACAGGAGCACCGCATCCCTCCGGCTCCCAGCCCTTGTGGTTCTGCTGCGGATTTAGAGGCAGCGGCACCCACACAACCTGTGTGGGGCTGCAGCAGGGGAAGGTTAAAATGCACGTCCCTTCTGCCGCTTCACAATTGCTTTATGAGGCAAATTGAAGGAGAGGAAAAGAATCAAGCAAATGTACTAAGTTTACTCTCAAAGATGGACTGCCAGCTGGCTTACAAGCCTCGTGCTGGATGTCTGACAGTCAGAATGCAGTTTAATGATGCTACTGTTCACTGATAATTCCCTCTCTCTTCTGACATTGAAGTTTCACCTGGATTAGAATTTGCAATCTCAGTTTAGCAGTGGTCAGGACTGGATGCTAATACTGCATCACTGTAGATTCTGAAGGGAAGCCTGCCAGTAGAGCTGCTGTTGATGCCGCATAAACTTGTAGCGGTGACCCAGATAACATTGTGACCGACACAGTAAGTTACAGTGTCAGGAGGAATAAATGTCTCCTGCAGCCCCTCAGAGAGCTCCAGCTGTGCTGTGGTACCTGCCCTTAAGCCCCATCTACCCAAGAAACTGATGGGCTCTGGGAGCTGCTGGGCTTTGCTCAGTTGTTAGCTAGTTGCACATGTGAATTCAGAAAATACACAGAGCTTGCAATTATTTGGAAACCGTGGTAATTTAGTGTTTCTAGTAAAGGACCTTTCCAAAATGGTTACCTGGGCTCTGCCATATCTGTTGAGAATTCCTGGCAGTTATCTAAGTCTGACAGGTGTCTCTTTAGAGAACTCTCGTGCCCTCATCCCTCATCTATTACCCTCTGCTCTGTTTCTACTTCTAAGTCTAGGCCTGGGGAAGGGCTAGTTTTTAAATTACTTTTTCTGAAGCTCTGCAGTCAGCCACATCTTCGTCTCACCTCTGCTCTGAGGTGGAAATGACAAGGTTTCTGTTATGTTCATTTGTTATACCATGCAGAGAAGGTTCTCCCTGTTCTTTTGCAGTAGGCCTGGTTTCACGGCTGGAGAATGCTAAGTGGTTCTATGGTGGCTTGACATGGGCTTGCTCAACCCATAATAAGATACAGCAAGATAAAAGAAGCGGACATTTCTGGTATCTTGGACAACAGCCTAAATATATCATCACCACCTTTTGTGGTTTGCAGCTGTCAGAGAAAATTAGCTAAATGAAGTTTGACTTCAGCATAAGAAAGCCTGGGCTTTTCAATGTAGTGTGTTCTAGTGAAAAGTGAGTAAGAAGGAATGGAGCAGGATTCCAGCCTGTGTTTTCGACAGGCTATGGTGAGCTAGCTAGCTAATTAGCTAACATAGAAGCAAAGCCAGAGAAATATTAAAAGGACATGAAATAAATGAGCTACTACTGCCTCTTTTTTCCCCCCTCATCCCTTGTCCATTTGAGAGTGAGTGATGCAGAAGACACTGTCCCCAAGCTTCCTCTACACTGAATGTATATGTATGCAAAGATCAGGAATGCTTCCACAACCTTTTGAGAGTTCCTTAAGTCTACAGAATTCAGTCCCTACTGCATTGAGTGCCTTTTGAAGATAAAAATCACTGATTCCTAGCTGTGCCATCTTTTGTTAACAGGAAACCTTAATATACTTACAGTAAAACCCACTGCCAGAAACGGCAAAGAAAACTTCTGTATCTTTTACAAGAAGCAATAGGCAAAGAGCAAATGTGTTTTGGAGCAAAGGTGGGGAGGGTTTCTCCATGCCATAGGCATTGTCAGAGTTAGGCATTGTCAGGGTTGTGAATATTGCTCTATATGTGTATTTATGGCCATGAATCTTTATGAAGCAGAAATCAGTTAGTTTTACCCCATGTAAGCCTCTGCTTGTTTATCTATTTGAAAGCAGTCATTCATTCTTTTTGCTTTATTTGTAACCTTCACAAAATTTAATGTTTGTATAAATCTTAAAGGTGACATCTTCACAGTGTAGGTTTTCATTCTACAGTCCTTGTCTTTCAGCCTGATGCACTATGTTAAAAATATTTGCAGTCTTCTATGGGGGTGATCTTTGTGAATTTATCTGGTCTCTTTGTGGATGTTGCGTCCTCTGGCTGCTTGTGTATGGAAAGTGCATTGGTACAAAATGATAAATAAACTCTTTCAATTGGTGCTGGATTTCTGTGGTCCTTCACTGCAAGTCTCTTCAAACTCTCAGAGGAGATTTTTCAACAGCTCCTGGCTCATAAGTAACAACTTCCTCTGTGATAACCCTGCAGCAGCTCATCTTGTTCCTTCAAGCTTCTGTCTGTTGCCAACGTAGTCATTAGACCGATTATTATTTAAGCTGATCATGAATTCCAGTTTGGACTCTGCTTTCGCAGAGAGTAATTAGAGAAGGCACCTTCCCCATCAATTTGTGCTATTCATGGAAATATTATCACTTACAGAAGATACAGAGTAGACACTTGCAGGTTCCTTCTATTAAAGTGGCTGTGAAAAAGTCCATGGGAAAGGGGAAGTTCCTAGCTGACTTATAGAAACTTTGCCCTGTTGGCCTTGCTCTGTACTAGATGTTCAGGGATTTGGTACTTGTGTTTTACAATGTTTACATTCCCAAAAATGTGGCAAGTTTATTTTTTTGGTTTTTTGTTTGTTTTTTCTCTCCTATCATCCAATATCATGAAGTCAAGCTCAGGCTATTTCTATTTTAGACAGGACAATATTTAAATCATGCGTGAAAACATTCCTGTATTTTAAAAATACTTCGAGGCAAAAGTCTACAGTGAATATGTGAGATCAGGGCAGCAGATTGTGAGATCAGTGGCAAGACTGTCAACATTGACAAAGAGTACTTTTGTCTTTTGAAATGTTTGAATTTTAGATGTTTGAATTTTAAAGTCTTGCAAAAGTATCAGTTCTTTGATTAAAAGCCACAAAAGATTGAATTCTTCAGCTACTGAGTAGGCTGTCCTGAACTTTCTGGGAACTGAAGCAAAGGGAATAACTGAGGGTCAAAGGACAAAGACTGCTTGGCTGGTCATTAATCTAAATTTGCCTGGGGAGTATAGCTGTGAAGAAGTTGTTAGCATGCTTTTCTCCCTCACCCTAATCAACAAAATAAGAGATTTTGCTCAAATCTGGCTTTTGAGTAATTGAGGAAAAATACAGAATGTTGAAAATTTGGTCTTTCAGGTGGGGTGTGTGGTGGTGTTTTGGTATTTTGGTTTTTTTCTTGTTTTTTTTTTTCAAAAAAACATGGGAGGGTATTAGGCTTGCTGTGATTCAAATCCATTGAACTTCAACAGAATAACAGTAAAACTGTCAGTCTTTATGCAGGTCTGAATGTACATGAACTGGAGGAAGGCTGTGACAGAGATGAGGAATCCTTGGTAACTTTCAGGTAGCTACTGCAGATTACAGGTACCTGTGAGCATGAAGCTGCCTGGCTTTCAGTGTGAGCAGCCCAAGAACGTTCCACAATTTGTCATTCTGTGATAGTACCTTGTTCTGCTCCAGATTTGTTGCTTGTATCCCAGCTAATTTTCTTAAAGTTGGAATGAGGGTGACTGCAATTGTGTGAGCAGCAGAAGAAATGTAGGCAGTTCTTGTGAAAGGTAGGAAAGATTTGCTGTGTCCATTTCTACTGAATACTTTGCCAGTCTTCTTATTTACCAGGCGGAGTGCTGAGAGGATAGAACATCCTACAGTTCTAGCTATATTATATTTGGAAATAAAAGATCTTTCAAAATGAAAGTAAATTGCATTACTATAGTGTCACCCAAAGCACTTCATGATCTGAGATGAGAGGATTCAAAAGGGCCAGGAGTTGCTCTATACAATGTCAGAACTGCAGCTCTGTGAAGAAGAGTACACATTTCTGAATTGGTAAAAAGTAGTTGCATTAATTACATGGCATGCCACACTACACATGAACACCATTAAAAAGTCAGCCTTTAAATCTTAAAACACTTCTCGTTCCTACTATTCTCATTATTAACATCCGTATTCTACATTAATGCCTCTGGCAAGAGGTGAAAGCTGTTCAGGGTGAAAAGAAATTAGTTCAATTTTTCAGTAATTACGCGGAAAACTGTTCACTGGCTTTAGTCACCCTCTCAAGTAATTCTAGTGCTTCTGGTTAAAAAGATCCTGATCTATGGTATTTCGCTAATGATCAACAGTTTTAGAAATGACATTTTTCAGCAGCACAACCTCTATTATTGGGACAATCTTTTCCTCTTGAGCAGCTGCCAGATTTTTCAAAATCAATGGGAAAGCTTATGAAAGGTAAGCTCCTTTTTGCCCCCCTTCTTCTTTTTAAACTTGAGATCACTATTGCTTGAGATGCAAATTAATGTTTCCAGTTTTCAAAGGAAAAGACCACTTCTTCCAAGACAGATATTTGAATAATCTGTGGCTGTGGGGAAACAAATAGTTGTTAATATCACAACTAGGTAAAGGAAGAGACCCTGAAGAGTATGGCAAAAATTAAGTGGAAGTGAAAGAACAGCATGCCAAGGTAGTTCCTGTCATATCATGGGGTAAATTTTCAATGGGTGAATAAAATATCTTAATTTGTCAGGTCCATTTCCCTGTTCTCATTTCAAGTGGGCCTTTTGTTTCATAATGGTGAATGACAGAAAAGTAAAAAATTGCAGTAGGTAATGAAAATGTATTTTGAGAGATGCATTCGGGAGGACTGAGTAGGTACCTTCTATTGAGTAACATGGAAGTTTGGTTTGTTCTTTCTCACCATTCTAAAATGTATTTATGTGATACTTGGAAACAACAGTGGTCAATCAGAGCTGACTGGTAGGTGTCTTTCTACTGGAATGTACTGTGTGGCAGTTTTGGTAATTTACCAGTACTCTCATTCTGTCCCATATGAATTGTTGTTTCTCAAGTTATGGAAAACTCCAGAAGACTTCCAGTACATCCATCTATAGTGTCTTGCAAAGGATTAGTGACAGTACAAGTCCAAGCAACAGCTCAGATACCTGATTTCTGTGACCATTTTATTATTTGCAATAAATACCTTCTTCAAGTAGCACCATCTGTGCCATTTGCAAGATGTCTCTGACAGTTTCCCTGAGAGTGTATGAAATGTTGTGTGGTGTGTAGGAAGTTCTGCTCTTCGGGGCATGGCAGAGGACAGTGACACTTCTTCCAAATGTTATTCTGGCCGCAGAGAAACAAAGAGTTTCTTGCTGGAGTGGCCTTGGCACTCTCAGATATATTTGAGACTTCTCATCTTGGACAAACTTCATTGTGAAAATTTTTATCTCTGAAGAACTAATTGAACTGTTCACCTTTTTACTACATTATCAGTTCTAATTCAAATGATCCTGGCTGTAATAACTTGATCTTTGAAGCAGTTCAGTGTTCTGTGATCAAGAATTACTTAAGCTTCTTGTGCTTGGCATTGTACTTGCAAATGATGGCAGCATATTTCTTCCATTTCTTTCTGAAAGAACAGGTTGCATTTTAAAATAATAATATAATAATAATAATAGTTTTTCTTGGTAAATAGCTCTGTTAAGTACCTACAGCACAAAGTATCATAACTTCAATGCTTTTGATTAAGGAACTTAATTAGGTCTTAAAATCCTTCTTCTTCCATTGAAATACCTTGTCTTCCCCAAAAGTGGAACATGGAAGTCTTCAGCAAACTGCAGCAAGGTGTTTTACATGAACAGTTTATACTTTTCTGTCACCAGATCACCCGTGTAAAAAAAAGGCCCTTATTCTTTAAGGCTACAGGCAAGCAGTAGGATGCAGAGCAATATACTGGGGCAAACTGCATGAGACTTCCCTAAGAACATCAGAAGTTTTCTTCTAGTGAATATGAAATCTTGCCTTTGGCAGTAAGCTGTATTGAATGCTTCAGCAGGGAATGAAAAGGAAAACCTTTCTCTAAGCAGGAAGGTAACTTTGAATGCTGAGCTGGAATGTATGGATTTTTACCTCCTCTCCATTTGGTGCTTTGATTTACTTTGTCTTGTCTGGCTGTGCTACAATGCTGTTAGTTTTTTCTGCTAGTTTTTTCAGTTCTTTGGAGCTGAAAATACTAACATAATACTGGGATTGGTGAACTCCTCAGCTGATGAAACACCATATACAGCCTTGTTTCTGTTTTATGGTAAATACAAGATCTCACACTGTTATGGTATGGTAAAAAGTACACTGTCCTTTTTATTTTAATGCTTGTTTAAGAGCAGTCCTTGATCAGAGTTAATGGTTGTTTTTAGGTGTGTTTGGTAAAAGCTTAAAAAACCAGCAGCCATGCACTGAGCTATTATGCATAAATAAGGTAACAGAAAGGTTTTCATCGCCTACAGCTGGGGATCACTTTCTTAAAGAAACAGCCTCTGGCTCTGCTTACCTCTACCTCTGGATTGACTGTACAGGTGTCTTTAACTGTACTAAAGACCTTGATGGGCAGACAAGATTGACCTCATCTCTGCTGTGAGTTTGAGGCTCTGATTATCCAATTAGCCTTTCAGTAAATCTGCCCTTCTGACCCACTCAGGGTTTGTTGGCTAATCTTTTGGACTGGTGGGGAGAAAAAAGTATTAGGAAGAAGGATTTTAGGTTGAACTTCTTCAAGGTGTGTGAACATGACTTGGAAGATGGCAAATGCATGCTTATTTATAGATATGCAAATATCTATGCTTATTACCTACAGAGGAGCTGTAAGGAGGAGAAATTGAATGAACAGGAAATGGAGGACGTTGATTTGAGTGATCTAGTAGGCCAGTACCCAGTCAGTTGTAAAATATCTTTACCATGAAGGAGAGAGTCTGAAAGCCTGAATTGGGTCTTACAATCTGGCACATTGATTGAGGGGAGAGGGAAAGACTGAGTGAGGGATTCTTATAGGAACTGTAAGGGTGACGCAGAAGAGAAACTATGATTGCCAGGATCAGAAGCTGACAAATGGCTGAAGCCCTGTGGAGAACATGTACTACCATAGTTTGGAAAGGAAATTTGCAAGTGCCCTTGCCAGAGGAGAGATGTGGTGGCTTTTACTAAAGTAGGGACACCTGTGCAAGGACTACAAAGACGTAAGTGACATAGAAGCCATAAAAGCTTCTGTAGGTGTGAAGAATACTTACAAACCCCTTTCTCTGCAGGACCAGACCTGGCCCAGCTCCCAGGTGTGTGTGGTGTGTTCTACCTTGGGCAGATCCTTCAGTGCTCCTCCCCAGCCAGTTCTTCCTCTCTTCATGGATTCTGTGTAGCCTTCCCCTTCCCCTTCCCCTTCCCCTTCCCCTTCCCCTTCCCCTTCCCCTTCCCCTTCCCCTTCCATCTCCTTCCCCTGGCTTTCTACTTGGCACAGGTTCTCTGTCCTCCCTGACTTTTACTGGACTGATTTTTATGTCCTAATCCCGAGGGGCCTCTGAATGAGGGAGGACGTTTATAGTGATCTTCAGTGTACTTTGGCTACCTGACATGAAATTGGCAACTATACAGGGTTGACTGCAAGGGAGAGTAGGCTGAAGTACCCTGTGTGGTGCTTTGTGAGGACATGTGATCTGGCTGAATCAGGGGAATGATGTAGAAAATATTTTAAATGTCAATGAGGACCAAAATTCTTTAGGCTTTTAATCTTAGTGAGTTTTCACTTGATTTAGTCAAACCGTTCCCAGATGCTAGTCACCAATGAGACAGCTCTGGAAACTTGAAGACTTGAGGGTCTGTCTAATTCACAGGGGGATCACTATCATCCTAATGGGACCTTGGTTGAAACTTTAATTACAAGAAGACAGTAAAAAGCACTGTTTAAGGAAAAAAAAAATCCCCTTATCAACTTCTGTTGCTAGTCTAGTCAGGCTAAAAATTCTGCTTAATCTTAATGATTAGTAAGAGTTCTTCATTTCTGTTAAATAAATTACGAATTATTCAGAGGCAGTATATTAAAGGAGATCTAATCAAGATATCCAGAATATTGTGACATATTTAAATCCCATAATATTAAAAAAAAACATTTTTGAGGGAGTAAAGATACTTTATATACAATTAGAGGCAGTATGATTAATAACCTTGAGCTCAGATTTGGCTGCTTCCTTTGGGATTTGGGTTTTTTTCCTATATCTTTGGAACCAAATATATGCCTTAATTACCAATCAAACAGTCAATGAAGGCAGAACTGAAGTGTGGATGTATGTACTTGGATTTGTATTAGCATTTCTTCCACAGATTTGGATTAGTGAGGCTGAGTGTATCTGCAGGTTTTGATTGCTGTCAGGAAGAATGTGAGTCCATGCTATGACAGATTCTAAAAACTAGCAGATCTGTCTGCTTTGCATCATTTGACATTTATGCCACATGCTAAACTTGCAAAAGGTAGTTTGCAGAAGCATTTATAAGTGCTGAGAGGATTCAGACCATTTAAAACCAGACAGTGTAGTTTCTCCCCAGCCCTATTTCTTTATTGATATTTCAGGAGGAATAGGAGGTTTTGATATGTGAGAAACAGACCCATTTGGTTTGAAACCATTCTGGTTGCAGAATATCTGCAAGGCTGCAACACTAAATCTGAATTGAAGACAAGAAAAGAGCCAGATACTTCTGAGGTTTGGACACTCACAGGCTGATACAAAGTCAGCGATTGGACAATGCTCCTTAAATAGCTGTGCCAGTACTTCCTTTTACTGCAGTAACAGGAGAGTCAATGCCTTCAAATCCAGTTGGATTGGGAAGCTCAGGATTTTGGAAGGTGTTACCCCAGGGTACTTTGCTTGTCAGGTATAGCTGCAAGGAAGGAGATTTCTTAGTTGAAGGTAGGGAAAGCGAAAAAGTGTTTGAAACCAGTCTTTATTGTAATTCTGGCTATTACTTATTTCTCACAGTTTAAAATGGAGAATAGTGGGGGAGAAGTATCTCCTTGTGACAGGGGAGAAAATGGATGAATGGTGTGTACTATCAACCCTTTATCTTCTGAATTTTTCTAAAATTGATTTTACTTCTGCACATGTTCATTCTGGAGTGTTCATAAAGTGTATGTTTTGGTCAAGTATGGCAGGCTAGCTTTTTATTCTGAGCAGTCAATTTTGAAACTCACTATGAAAGAGCTCCAAGGTAAAATGGTTTTGATCATTACCAGCTGCTGTGTGCTTTGTAGACTGTAATATAAACCTGACAGTCAATTTTGCTGGGATGATCTAATGAAGTTCTCAGATGTATTCTAGGAAATAAAAATAAACCCCATTTTTTCAAGGATAAACATGGATAAATTGTCAGAATCATAGCCCATTTCACATTATGTCTGCTGTGTTTTCCTCACTGCCTGAAATGGTCACTGTATGCCTGATTTATAAAGACAGTATCACCTTGATGAGTACACAGTGTGTCAGTTGAGCAGGATTCATGTCTGTATGGATTTCAGCGGAGAAATATAATGCGAGACAATATAAATATTGCAGCCTCTTGCTCTATCACATTGTTTTATTGGTCAGGTTGCCTGTGCTGTAGTGATTTTGGTTTTTTGAATTCTTTTTCTGATATTAACAAAAAAATATTCTGGTAACATTTGTGAAGAACCCACCAGCTAAACTCCTTTCCATTATATTTTCAATAGGTGAATTAAATTAATTTGAGATCAGTAAATGAAATGTAGTGTAAAACATTAAAGATTATATCATTCCTGAATTTTCCTCCTTACCAGAGATGGGAAAAGAGAGGTGGAGCAATTGTAGATGAGACCCAAACAAGTCTGTTAACAGATAAATTGTAGGCCTAAGCTCCCAGTTACCTGCCCTAGGCATTAGCATGCCTGGTTACTACTAGGTGTAGGAGTATTGTTGTGAATGAATACTGTAGAAACAGGTCAGCTCTTTGACATTTTACAGAACAGACAGCTAAAACTGTGCCCTGTGGACTTCAGTGGAGGGATCTGTATGTGGGCTGGCATCAACTTCACATGACTTCTCTGCGGCTCCATCACGGCACACAGGAAGGGTTATACTGACTGCATGCACACTTAAAACAAAGATAAAATAACTTTTTCTTGTGATCATAATGTATGCTAGTCTGTATCTATGAATTTGAAGGTGAACTGTTGCCTGGAGCTTTCATTTCCTGGGAAAGAAGCCACCTCCACTACCATTTAATGGACTGGGACAAGCTCTTAGTGCTGTTGCCTTAGGCCATTGCTTCCCATGGTGCTGTTCTCTCTGCTTGAACATAATCTTAACACCTTTTGCAGCTCGTGACATGCTTATGTTTGGATATGTTGAGAGGAAATTTCATATATTAAGTGAAAATAAATCTGTACAGGATTCTCACATTGGAGAATAACTGTGGAAAAGTTGGATTTTGAAAGCCTCTTTCATTTTTCCTAACTTGACAGTGTAATTCTAAGTTCCATGGAAAAAGGAGGACACTACTAGAAAAGATCACTGATAGAGATCCCATAAAGCTGAATATGAAATACAGGGCCAGCACTGCTGTAGTAGTTAGATTTAAACAGAAGAATCTGGGTCTTATGTAAGGTAGGTACATAATGGAAAACTTGACCTCTGCTGCAATTCTGATAAATGTGTCTTAATGAAAAAAAATTGGTGGCAAAAATGACAATGTATGTCAGAATTTGAACAAGCTTTTGTCTAACTGTGTAAAAGTTACTGCGGCACAAAATGCCTGGAAAATGACTCTTTAAAGATTAGAAGGTATTATGTACATGTGCTCCTTACTAGGTGCAAGGTTGTGCACTGAGATGTATGTATGCATAGGACTTCCCAAAGTGTCATTCTAAACTAAATATTTGGAGTTCTTCCTTAAACCAGACCAGAAAACCTTTTTACAAGATTCGATGTTTCTGTTAGAATTGTAGTAAAGCAAACATTCTTATTCTCTAGCATGAGTCGCAACTAATTGTGTCAATTGCTTCATAATATATTACCTAAATAGTTTGATGGCAGTGAGCAAGGCTTAGTCATGTCTATCTTCTTCTTCTGTGTCAGTTCTAGGCTGTCTTTCCCTAATCGCTCAATAGATGAACTTGTATAATGCTTTCACATATTCCAGGATTAAATTGAACTGTGGAATGGGTGAGTGCCTGCCTTTCTTAAAACTCAAATTCATTGTGAATCTTTACTGCATGTTTAATTCTGGGCACCTCTATTGGAACAGATAGTTCTGAGACATTTTGCCAAAAGTGGCTTGCCACTGGTCAGTATCAGTTGTCACTCATGTAGCTAATGGAAAAAGGTGTCTTGATCTTCACTGTGGTGCTTTTTTCCCAGCAGTATCATGCTGGAAGCCATTAGAGATATTTGTTTACAGACTTGCTTGTGAGGTTCCAGAGAGAGAAGCCAAGAAAATTGCTGGTCCTTCTTAGCCAGTCGCTGTTGCCTTTGGACAAAAATTAGTTACATGCTTGCCATATGAATCTTGGGACATTTTGCAAGTCATTATTCAGGAGAGTGCAGGTGCGTGCTGAGGCTTTGGAATATCCACTAATAACGTCAACCTGAAAATCGTCCCTTGATGCTGTATCTGCTCAAACAGTCTGTGCTCAGCCTTGTCTCTCATGTTGTGCTCAGTAAACAAACTGGTGCTGCATGCAGATGTGTTCCAGCGTCAGTGAAGTTAAAATAGTGAGGGTGGAATTTGTACAGTGAAGTGTGTATTCCAAAGAGTTGTCAGGACTATGCCGAGCTTCCTGTATGATTTATTGTTGGGGGTAGGAAAAGAGCATCCTTCATCTCAGTGTCAGCAACTTGTATCAAGAAAGCAACTATAGTTAAGTGAAAAAACAGCGAAAAAGAAATTTCCATTTTTATCTGTTCATTCCTGGTAATGTGGTACCACTTGAGCTGACCTGACAAATTAATTTGTATTATTGTACAAAGAAACTAGGAATGACTATGTAAAAAACAATGCATATGTTTTATATACATTGAACTCATTTTCCGGTTAATTTTTCTGGAATTATATCTCCCCATGTATTTGTAATTTTGTAGATGCCTTAGTATATATAGTGATATTTGCATAGGGTTTTATTCTTATGTACTTTATCTGGATGTATATAAACAGATAATTTGTGATGTGTGCTCTTGCTTCTACTGTCAGTGATGGTGTTGCCCAAACAGCAAAAGTAGTGCAAAGAAATGGGGTTAAATTCATGTACATTTTAGTATGTGTAGTCCATGTATGCACCTCTCCCTTACTCTGTGTATCCCTCTCTCTCAAAAAAGATGCTGTTAGATGGTGCAAAAAGTGGATTTTCTCAGGAAGTTGCTCAAATGAGGGAGGGGAGGAAGGGGATAACCTGAAATCAGTACCTACAGTTTAAAGACTTTAAAAACTCTTTACTTCAATCATTATGTAAGGTAAGCAGTAAACAAGTAAACCAAACTGTATAATCAATTAAGTTGGAAAAGACCTCTAAGATTGAGTCTAAATTGTGGCAAAAAAAAAAAAGAGATTTCCTATCCTCAATTCATATTCTCTTTTGACATTGTGCAGTCTGATGTGCACAAACATTGGTGATTTTTATGGAAGAAAGTGTTGGAACCCCATAATGGAAATTCTGAAAAGTTATAGACAGTAGGAGTTAAGAAAACTCATTTTAATGTCTTGATTAATTTAATTTTAGTGGCATAAGCTCCCACAAATTGACACTTCTGGTATGAGGTAGCCATGGTAAGAAGAAGTTGTAGTAGGGGGACTTAAATAATAAAAACCCCAGCAAATCATCATCACTCAATTTGTGCATATTGCAAAGATGATTTTTTAGGTACACAAGGGTCTCGAGAACATGACTTCACTTAGATCTTAATGAATTTCATTTAGAGAGCATCCCAATGTCAAATTCTTAAATCATCCCTGAATTAAAAGATTATTGCTGTCTTCAATTTCAGACTCTGCAAAGGCAAATAAACTGCACTTAGTTTACACAATCCATTTTTGTATCTGTGTTAATCCCTTTTTCTGCTGTAGGTTTTAGGCTGCTTTGAGGTGTAAGGTGGGAGATTCTGTTCTGTTGTGTTTGTGTGCCTTCACACCTCACCTTCTGTGACTGCTTTAGCTGAGTTCTTCTGTATTGATACTTGTGAGCATTTTACTCCTAATACACTGACCATGAAATCCCAAGGTGGGAAATACAGATTTTAGGAGTTGTCAGTATATCATGTATAATGCAGAGCTGCCCCATATAGAATCAAGTGAAGGGTCCCCAGTGCTGGAAGCAAGCTAAGCATGGCTCTGTGAAGCTGGAAGGCAGTTTAACCTGTGTGTGGAGAAGATGCTGGGGCAGTTGGACTGCTCTCAGTACCGGAGCTATTTGTAGTTTGGCACTGGTATTGCTGGTATTTTTTTTTTTTTTTTTTTTTTTTTTTTGTTCTCATGCAGTGAACACTTACTGATCTGTGAATGCACCAAGCTTTTCAGATGTAAACGTGACTGTATATCCACATTAGGTGGGTGTGTAGATAAGGCTGAAAAGGAACTGGGAGGAGGGAGGAAGTGGAATCCAGTTGAAGGATTAAGTCCCTTGATTTTACCCTTGTATGGGCTATGCGGTTAAGACCTGAGCTTAGTAATTCTTATGGGTCCCTTCCAACTCAGAATATTCTGTGATGGGAGACAGTAACTAGTGGAATGTCAAGAATTTTATTGTCACAAGACATTCTGGCAGAGATGAGAAAGTCTTCTCAAGTACAGAAACTGAACTAAAACACCTGGAATAGTTTTTGCATGTTAAGTCAGATCTAATTGTTACTAAAATAAGCAAGTGAAAATTGTTTGCAGCAATGAAAAGAAGTACCCTGTTGGGCAGGAAGTGGCATTTATTCTTGCTTGTTATTATGATGGAAAGATTTGATATTCAGGGTGACTATGAAGATTAAACCAGAGATTTATGTTAATACAGAGGATTAAAAGAATTTTAATAACACGTATAAAGATGCAAATGTTCGCCTGCATTTTATCTTTTTGCAGATGAACGTGCCATAAGGGAAATATTGAAGAGAGAGAACATATCCTCACTCCAAATTGCAACATCTGGTTTAATACTGCTCTCACATGGTCATTAAGTATTAGTTGTTTTCACCAGTGCGTTTATGAACTGTAAGTACGATTAGACTTTTCCTCCCTAACTAACTTATGAATACCAGGAAACAGCAATCAACATCCACCTTCAAACACATACAGCCTGTTTAGTGTATGGCTTCATGCCTTGCACATTTCAACAAACTGTAAATATTAGTCTATTTTTTTCTTGCTACTCCACCACTTTCAGACATTTTCTAAACAGTAAAGAGCTGGAAATACTGGCTGCACTGTAGAATTGCCAACTATGTTTTCCTGGTTTCAAACTGCCCTCCAAGTGCAAACACAGGCCACACCAGCATGGAAAATTCTGTGCTTTATTTGGGGGCCCTGACATATTATACATATATATACATACATTTCATATGGAGAAATTATAGAAAAAAAAATTTGAAAAAAGAGGCAATTAAGGTGAAGGTGTGAACATCTGTTTATATTCTGTTCTGGGTTTTTCCCTGCTCTTCAACCAATTGTTTGCTAACAGGTAAGTGTATATAAACAGATGCCACCTGGATTTGTTACACAATTCAACTGATGTGACTGTGGAAATGTCCCAACTCTGAAATTAATATAAATCTTCAAATGGTTTTGAGTAGTTAAACATCAAGTAATCCATATAGTAAAAGTCATAGCTTTGTTGTCGTTGAGAAGGAGAAAGCTGTGCAAAATATTGTTGTGTAATTTTAGTGGTAGTTCTTTCTTCATTGGAGTGTCTATCTTTAAACTTGGGGAAGGTTAAATTTTGTGGAGCGCCAATTAAGTGCAAGAAAAAGTTTGCATCTTCTTCCATACTTTCAAATTTCCCAACAAAGTCGTAGTCTATTAAACATGGGCTGCAAAGCCTATTGACATGATCCCAGTGTATATCCATACCCACTGGCCTGTGTACATCGAGGAGATATTGAATGAACTCTTTAAACTTGACTCCAGAGCCTGTCCTTAATGCTTCTTTGGTGGCATTGACACGGTATCTGGAAATGATGGCTTTTCCAAAAACCGGGTGGTAGTAGTTGTTTGGATGCTCAAACTTGTCCCGAAATGCAGATACCAGCTTTTCAAATGGCTCACGAATAAATAGCATCTTTGTGTAAGTGTTGAGCCTGTGATAAATTCCTTTGTGATCAAACCCATCCAGCCGTTTCAAGTAGTTTCCGTAGTGCACTGTGTTGTGCTGGATATCTTTTGTGGAGGAGGCCAGCCCATTTAGCACCATGAGCACCCGTTTCCAGTTAGAGCAGCCGGCTTTTGGTACTTCACAGTATAAAACTCTATATTTATCTTCTACAAATATTCTGGAAACATGATAAGGAGTGATTATTCTTCTGTTATTACTCTTGTATTTTGAACAAGTTTCCCTCATAATCCGCTTCCTTTCTCCTTGGATCTGATAGAGACTTTTCCACTTGTTGTTGTGTCTATCTTCATATTTAAGTGTGGGCAGGTTGAGAACAGAGCTGTTCATGGAAATCAGAATTGGGGTCTTTTTAATTATAAACCTCCTTCTGCGTTTATGGAGCCTGATGGAATTAATTTCTTCACCTTTCTGTTGATCTTTCATGGCAAATGTGATGCTGCTTTGCCTTCTGTTGGTGCTTGGAAGCTTGGTGGGCACAATTTCAGATGGCTCTAAAGAATCACTCTGCTTAACTGTTGTTACTCCATCTGCAGTATTTTTTCTTAATCTTCTATCCTGGTTATTGCTGGAAACACAGTCCTGCTGAGGAAAAATAGATTAAAGGTATTAGTAAATGAGACAGTGTAATGATTTAAATGCTTAAATCATTACTAAATCATTAGTAAATGATTACAGCTTGCACAACTTCATGTGGATCTTTCATAACTTTTGGAACTTTATAATGAAACACATTTCCTTAAGCCCTCAGTACTGCATTGTGGTATGGGCTGTTCTCTTGTCATCTTCTTCTGTGCTTGCGTGAAACTCAAAGACTGAGATGAACTGGAACTAAATGTCCAGTAAATTCCAGTTCCTATTTGGATTTAACTGTATTACTGTGTTTTAGGTGGTGTGCCCAGACTTTGACAGATACTTTTGTCTTAGATACTTAGTTGTTAAAATTTCTATAAAAGGTATCTGAGTACTTTGAGGACTTGTTTAATTATTCCAGACTGCTCCTGCTGTCACAAAACCGGGAGGTTTGTTTGTGTTGTGTGTTTTCCACCCCCACATCGGTAGCTTATCTTTGCAGCAAGGACATTTTGGCAGAGAGAGAAGCCTGGTAGGGAAGGGAGGGGCTTTGTAGAGTTTGTGGGGTGGAGTGAAGTGGAAGTTTGGGCAGAGGGAAGCAGGAAGGATGTTAATGAAAACACGGAGGTTTGGCACCCACGAAGTGGGTTTGGTGAGAGCAGCATGAAGGGAACCCCAAAGGGAGGCTTGAGAGAGGTGAGCCTGGGAGCAATGCAATTGAGACTGGATGACAAGCAGTAAGGCGTGGGAATGAATCTGTGGCTGGGAGTAGGTCAGTGAAAACTGAATAAGTAAAGCACATCTATGAATAAGTGTTTCCAGCACTTGCTCTTTTCATTAGGGGGATCTCTGTATTAATACTTCTGCCATACAGCCCAGATGTGTTCCATTCCTTCCTTCTTCTCAAAGTAGCTGAATTAAATCCTGTCCATGTCTCTAAGATTAAAACTAGGTTCTGGACATTGTTTAACTGTGAGTCATCTGTTTTGAGGTCACCTGGAAACAGAGTTGCATATGAACCACCAGGGAGTATTTCAACAGAGGAGCATACATAGCTGCAGAATGTTTATTGCTGATCCAAAATACTTAGTGGTTATTTAGAGAGTTTATAAATTTAAATTTTTGACTTTCAGTCTTTATTTGTTCCCAATAGTATTTAAAACTGGCTTAAAAAATAAGATACTGTATGAATTTTAAAGTGTACAGTTCGGGATTAGAAGGGTCATGCTCTTTCAAGGTGGCAGATTAAATCTTAATCAATTTTACAAGTCTTTGTTGTCTGAAAACAGCGATGTTATAGCTAATAAACTTGCTCCGTAATGGGGGTTATATCTTGTTACATTCTTGTTTAAGGGTCAGAGAATAAAAGTCTAAGAAAAGAGATCCAATATTCATTACAAAAAACATTAGTGACAAAAGAAAAAAAAATCAAATTGTATTTTGTAGGTGACTTGCTTAAATGAACAATTATTATACAAAACTTGAACACAACGGATCACTATTAAAAACAAGTTTTAGGACACTTGCAGAATTCAGGCTTCTCATGTTGGCTGCTCTGGTAGTGATGGTGTGCAGACTGGGAAACAAACTGATAATTTTTTATGCAAAACAAGATTCAGTTGTTGAGAGTGATTATTGGACTCTCATCTTCAGAGGTGGTTTCTGTAGTCAAAAGTGTGTCTGTCTTTGTAAATACCAGATGTATTTCTAAATATTACCCTTTACAAGACTGGTTGTAATTAAATCCTATTTACTCATGACATGGTTGATATTTAAAGGTTATCAAATTCAGGCTTCCTAGAATTCTGGACCTTTAATGATGTTGACGATGACCCTGGAGTTTTTGGGAAACTTGAATGCCTTCTGTCAGTGTAACCCTTGATTCAGAAGGTCGGGCTGGAACTGCAGAGGAGCCGTCAATCCCATCTCACTGATCTGAGCAGGCAATGGCATTTGGGAACTGCTGGCAGCTGCACGCTTGCTCCTTTGCACAGCTTGCTCTTGTCCTTGAATTGTGGACTAGAGGCAGCCCCGTGCAGCCTGACAGCCACTAGATGGAGGAATTTCACCAGAATTTTACTTTAGCCTGTTTTTAAGTGCCTCTGTAGACACTCATTTGATCAGTGCGATTTCATACAGAATATAAATATATACAAAATTTACAGTATTTTTAGCTATATCCAGTCTAGGAAAAAACTCATAAAACTAAAGTTGCATAGCTTATCAAATTCACATTTCAAAAAGAAAATTTACATTTTCATGACAAAGCTCTTCATGCATCTCTACTTTTCAGTGCTTCATCCCTGGTTTAGTGGCCTTATCTGAGCTATCTTTCTGTACTTCATACTCAGAATATGGACACAATTTTCTTTAGGTACTTCTGAAAACTTACTTTTTTTGGTTGCTGGAATCCCATGTTATATTTTATCCCTAAACAAAGAAAGAAAGTAAAGTAATTATTTAGAAATAAAAACCATTATTTTCTTCTAGACAGATAGAGCAAGTGTTGTTAATTCAATGACAAATAGACCAATGACGAATCATAATTAATGTATATTTCATAGTAAAAATTGTCCTTGAAAGGCCTCTTTATTTATAGATGTCATACAAATTGTGAAATGAAGGGAAAGACTGTGACTTTCGCCCTTTTACAGATGGGGAAACTGAGATGAACAAGTGATTGCTTAACCTCAGTTAAAAGGCCAATAGCAGAACAAGAATCAGCTGAAGGCTGTGATTCCAGGTTAGTGATCTAAAACAAACAAACAAACAAAAAAAAGGCTGTTCTTTGTGTATTTACTAAAAGCTGTGTGGTTTCTAGCCTGCAACTTTGGATAATGTGGTACTTAATCATAGTAATAGCTTGCATGGAGCACTCTCCTTTGCTGTAAAGGCAACACACAGTAGAGTTATGTGTAAGTGAGGTAAGGTTTGTACACTTTTGGAGAGGCAAACAATACAGAACCATATTTTCTCTAATATTCTGACTGCCTCAGTGATATTTACCTAAAAATAGAATAATAAAGATGTAAAAATCCCAGATGGCAGCTTTAGCAGATGTATAGGGTTTCTTTCATGTCTGTAACCTCTGCTACATATAACTTAATAATACAGGATTGTTTAATGGAAATGGTACTGAATTATGACATTTGTTCAGGGTTTTTCAACTGGTAGAACTGTTGTCATCATTGTCACTGTTGCTTGAAGATTTCAGTTTGATAAGTCTGCATGATGAATCCACAGCCTTTTGGACAAGGACAATTACGGGTAAAGGTCTCGCACAGCACTAAGTGAAAGCTCAGTCCCATCAGGTTGATTTTCATGGTAGCAGGAAAGCTCTCAGAAACACCTTGCGTGACAGTTCACATGGTGACTTATTGCAGTTAAAGCTGCAAGTCCAACTTAGATGATCTGTCATGCTTTGGTTTTGAAATGAGATCTACAAAAAGGTATTTGTAGTAAAGTCTAAGTAAAATTGCTCTGGTTATTTCTATGCTCCAAGAGGTCATTTAACAGTGTTCATGATGCTTTTGGCTTATGTTTGAGTTTTAACTCTACTTCTGCAATTTGTTAGCAATATACTCAAGTTGTGATTCTGTGCCTATTAAAAGAAAAGGGCATATTATTTTTACTTCATCAGAAATAAATTCTGGACACCTTACAGAAGGAGTCTTAAGTCTTCTTCCAACTGCTTCTTCAAAATGTTTAGCTGCAAGTTAAAGTCAGAAGGTATCTACTAAAGAGAAATAAAGCAAGTCTGTAACATTCCTGTGTGGATTCTGGAGAAAAGAGACTGATTCTTTTGCACCAGGCTTTAGGAGATGTGCCAGAGATGTTATCCAGCGCCTGATGTGATCACTTGAAGAACCACATTTATTCTACTATTGTGTAATATGTTACAGAGCAAGGCAGGGCAGGAACCTGCTCTCAAAAAACCCCAGCAAAACCTGAGCACCAGCACTTTGAAAGAATTCATATTCAAGCATGGGTGATCTGTTTATGCCATGAAAATGTTGTATTTGTCAGTAGATGTAACTGCAGCTCCTTTGCTAACCCTAAGGGCTTAATTTTAAGCTATTTGAATTGCTTGGCTGTGGCTAGCACAGGTCTTTCCCATGAGAAATTTTTCCTGTGTTTTATAAACAAAGATAAAGTTTGGATGTTATTAAAAACAGTGTCTCGAGATTTGGACAGTTCAGGCCTGGCCAATCAGGCCTAGGGGGAAGTTTCTGACTGACCAATCTAAATGACCTCTGAAAAATCTATATAAGCTGGAATCAAATAATAAAAGCACTCTTTTTTATGCCACACTGAGAATCTGGGTCTTTTTCTCTGCTAGCGGCTCAACAGCGACACTTGGCCTTTGCTCTAAGGCATCATTAATACAGCTTAACTCATAGGATGGGGAAGATGTGTTCCCCTTCCAAAAGTATTCTGAGCTTTTTACAGTTGAAAACATAAATAGGTGAGGAAAGCCTTTTGGTCACTTATCAGAAAACTGGGCAAGTACTTTGGATGGAATCAGTTATAAATATTGGAGCATTTGTTGTGTCCAAATTATAAAGTATGTTAAGGTTAGTATTTTTCAGTTGTAGTCATTTGTTCTGAATTAGAAGGAGCTGTGGTACCTTGTAGCAAACCCACACGCTTTGTGTAATTACCTGTTAAATTTGGTATGTATCTGCCATGACTAATAATTATTTAAAAAATCCCACAAAAGTGCAAAGAGCAGGTATGCAACCTAACTATTTTGTGGTTAATTATGACTAATTATCTTTTTGTAGTAGTGTTTCATAAATATAACTTATTTGAGAGATTAATACTTTGTACTGATATGCTTTGCTTTAAAAAATGAAAAATAAATGCTAGGAATAGATGAATAACCATTTAAAAAGGTGGTTCTTCATTTACTGGCTTTTAGATGAAATCAGAACAATAATTCTTGCTTAACATAAATGTTTGGTGAAGCATTTGCCAATCTCTTTGATATTTTCTGAATTTGTGACATCTAAATTTGGCTTCTTTTAGCTGTCTTTCTTAAGACACAGTTTGTCACTTCAGATTTAAATCTACGTGGTAAAAACCTCTTAAGTGCAGTGAAGTCTGGGAAGTTATATTGCGCAGATCTACTACACTAATCAAAGTCAAAATTTATTGTTATGCTACATCTTTACTATCCATGTTTTTTACCAGGTCTTTGGTGTTATTGCCAGAAGAGTAATATTTTTAGTCATAAATAAACCACTGGTGTCTGCTACATGCAGTTGAAGGCAGTGATCAATAACTCTTTGGTGCCAGACATGATGATGACCAACATTTCACTGATGCCCAAAGAAAGAGAGAATAGCAGAGAGACAGAATCATTGTCTCAATTACAGATTGCTTATGTTGGTTTTCGTGGTGTTCTTTTCTCTTCCACTCGTGTGACTCTGATTTTCCAGACTTGGGCCTGGCCTGTGTTTTATCCAATCCTACCACACAGTGAAACCCACTGTGAGCTATTCTTTTTTTATTTGCTTTTCCAAATGCTACTAGTAACACAATAAAATAGCCTTCATCTTCCTTGTGTAATATTGCACAGTTTTACCATTTTGCCTTCTCCTCTGTCTCTGCTTCAAGACCTAATTTTGGTTTGCCTCTAGTGTTTTGCTCTGTTTTGATGCTCAACTACAGTTGAAGTATTTTTTAATAAAAATGATAACTTCAAGTCTGCATCTGCAACTCATCCCTCGCAGGGCTTCTGTGCACAGTGTGCTTTTGTTTGTTTCATCCAAATGGATTTGTGAAATCTACACTGGAAGGGCTGTTATGTCACTTCAGGTACATCTGTGTCAAGTGTCCTGTCCACATAAGCCCTAGTCTTAGGTCTTTACTCAGAGACAACAACATGTACTTAACTGCAGAATGATTAATAGAGTAGTACTCAGAATTCTGATGAGCAGGAAAAAAATTTAGGTGGAAGAAGATTTCCCCAAAAATACTGGTTAGAAAAGTAAGGTCATTTTTTTTCCACTTTTTTTCTTTTTAATTTAGAATTAACTCAGCTTGTACACTATAAAAGAGCTGCCCATATCTGATCCTAACTTACTCTGGTGCCCAATTGTGTGCATATTTGAATTAAATTACTCATTAAAGAAATTTAATTATTTTAAAAATTGCTACCATTGTTAATTATTTGGTTTTACATCTATATGAAATATAGATGTAGTATACACATCTGGAATACTTTTGAAATATATAAACCACTAAAATGAAAGCATTTTCTACAAAAATCGAGGCATAATTAATAGAACAGAGTTTATATGTGTGTATCTGTTTTAATTATGTGCTATAAATCTTTTTCTAACATAAATTTATGATTTATTTGATTAGGAAAAATGCTGTCAAAATCTCTGTCCAGGCTACACGCGCAGTATCTCATTTTAATACAGATGGAATTAATGAGGCCAAGTCAAGAAGGCTTAGCAAAACACATCTTACATTGTACATCAGGAAAGAAGCAAACCTGTACAGTGAATCTACATTATCTGATCCCTTGGAGTCCCCAGCAAAGCTGCAAGTGTGTGGTGTCACTTCCCACACATGGGCAAACTCTGACAGTGAATGCTTTGGTTAAACGATACATGTCCAGCCCTCGCCACACAGCTTTGATGGTTATTTCCTTTGCACAGGGGGGAAAGGATGGAATGTTTCTGTGGCTGTTTCCCAGCCTCCAAAGCAGGCCTTCGGAGCTCTCAGTTAATCATGGCTCTTTGAGTAAAGAGTTTCTTTTTCCCCCTACTTTGGAAAGGCATAAGAAGTTTGCCAAGCTGCTTAGGGTAGGGGATTTCTGGTCTCTTTGAGCTTTCTTTCATGTGTGAGTTCCTTTGTAACTCAGGTAACATGTTTGTCCTGAATTCTCAGCTTTTTGTTTAAATCCTACCATTGTCAAGCATACAATTTCTAACAGTTTAAATGCAATCTATTTGAGGAATTTTGAACTCTGACTGATGGTTTATTCTTAAGCAGTTGTTGGGATGAAGTAGAATACTTCCCTAAAAGATGGCCTCATTTTCCCCTCTCCTGTGCTAGTATTATGCTAACACACAATTGCTTCCTATTGTTCTTGTGGTTTTCAATCTTCTGAAGTCAGCTTCAGAGATGTGGATGTTGGCTCTAAGTGAAACTGTGGGTGTCATTTCTAAACCAGGGAAGTCTGGGGTTCCTCCATCCCACAGGCAGCAGGCAATGCAACCTTGTGCTGCTGCATTTGTGTCATGGGGTACTTAGGATGGTAGCAGCTTGTGCGCACTTCTGTTGATTAAAACACGATTACTCTGGCTTTTTGTAAATGAAATGACTTTCCATCTAAATGAAGCAAGGGAGTCTCTGGGCAGAAGTACTGTATGAAGGAAAAGCAGTGCAATTCTGAAGGGCATAGCCTGGAAATAATTAAAAACATTCAGTTCATCCATCAGTTTGAACAAGAAAAAATTACAAATCGGGGAGCCAAGTAGAGATCAGTACACACATAAGTGACTTTTAATGTTTGCCACTTGAGGACTTTCATACTGCCAAAGAAGTTGGTATTCCCAGTTGGTTTGTGGTGCTAGTAGCTGATCATATATGCTGGAAGCAGCAAAGCTGCACGGAGTTGTTGTTCTGAAGCACATTCCCGAGTCATGGCTGCTGCCATGGTGTCACTGTTTCCCTCCTGTTCCCTCATTAACCCCCTCGTAGCCAGGGTGCTGTGTCCCTCTTGACAGCTTAACTTATGCCATCCTTCACATATGGCTGTACTTGCCTTTTCCAGGAAGAGAATCTTGGAATGAAAGATCAGCATGTGGAGCTGGGTGCCCACTGTTTGTAAATATGGGTTCCACCTGAGGATGGTGTTTATGCCTACAGAATGTTTCTCAGACAAAATATCCAGGCTATCTTCCTACTGTTGTTTCCCCCTCATAAGGGTTTTGTACCTCTTGCGTCATGTCTATTTGCTCTATGTACTTTTGTGTTGTGTAGTAGTCAGAAATACCATCTCCTGAAGCTACTGTTTATTTTTTTATTATTCTAAACATAGCTTCATGTGAGAAATAATTGTTTCAATATGGTTTGCCTTGCAAATTTTTGATTCATCAAAGTGAAAGCAGGAGAGAAGCAGAAACAGAAACTGCATTTTAGAGAAATAAATTCCTTTTGAATCAAAACGCAAATAAAGTTTTGCTGTGTCATTCTGGTAAGTCCCACTACCTACACAGCTGATGTTGGTAGCTGAGTATTGTCTGAAACTTTGGTTTTAGTTTTGTCCAGAAAATTATAAATTTACATCCAGTGTTTGCAAATGGGGCTGTTATCTGTCCTCTACTCTATTTTTGAGATTGGAAATTGACTGAGGAAAAGGTTCTTTTATTAACTGGAATTTGGAAACCCTGATACTCCAACTTGCAACATGCTAATAGAACAGGTATATGAACCCTTCGAGAAAAACACATACTACTGTGTTTTTTCAAAATGGTCTTATGTTCTAATATAAACTGAATCCATCTTCTTGACTAAATAATGGTGTAACTTACACTTGCTCTGTTTCCATGACACCCAATAAAGGAAGGGCCATGGCACATTTATATTGGAGGCTTAATTGAAAGAATTGGAAGAGCTGTTTGTGAATTTATTATGAGGAAGGTACGACTCTTTGTTTATTTTGTCTTTTTTGCTATCTAGCCATACTAATTAGAACTTGCCATTTTCTGACTTAATTAACATTCAATAAGAATTCTATAAAGAAAACAGAAAAGTCAGGTCCGTGTTATTGCATTCCCCATTCCTTCTTTGGATCTGTCCCTGGGAATACTGTTAATTAGCATCATTAGCTTTCAGGCACTGTCAGCAGTTACTTGCAATTTCTACTTAATACCTTTCAGTTATTCTTCATTCTCATATTTAATATTTGCATATTGCCTTCGTAGCATGACTTTGGCAAGGACATTATGCTTTTCCAGATTTATTAAAAAGTAAAAGCTCAAGTTTAAAATCTAGCACTGCTAATTCATATTTAGTAGCTTGTAGAACTATTCAGGTGACCTGAATAGTTAGTTTAGTAGCTTGCAGAACTATTCAGGTGACCAGAGGAATTTCAATGAATTTCAGGAAGCACTTAATGTAATAGAAACATAGAAATATTTCAAGATGTTGTGTAAGTAGGACATGAAAGCATCAGTGGTCTTTCTATTGGTGGGGAGACCAAATAGTACAGGTGGAATTTTGGACTGCTTTGATGTCACTTTGCAGAGATGTTTCTTTGGAAATGGAAAAAGAAAAGGCTGCAGGCAAAATTGAAAAAGTAGATCTACACAGACATGCCTCTGAGTGCTGATGTTCACTGCTTTGATAGATTGACTGTAGATCAAATAGCACAGATGTGCGTTGAAATGTTGTATGTTATTATGTTACAATCAATTAAGTGGAACTGATAGAGTTTCCCTTTCACCTGTTCTCGTAGTTAATTACTGACAAGTCTTCTTAGTATAAGAGATCAATATAGAACAATTAAAAAAAAGGTAATACCTGCAACAGCTACAAAGCTTGGTGCAGAAAGGGTGATAATTGGACAGACTTTGATTCATTCCCTGTGAGAAAGAAGCAGTTCTTGGGAAGCTTGGTGTAAGGGGTTGATCTTTTTGCTAGGCTCTTTATTCTTGAGCACCTGAAGGGCAGTGGGGATTTGCTGTTTGTCATTTCTCACTGGTTCTACTCTTTTTCTTTGTTGAAGGCTTTCCGTTCTTGTTAAGGAGCTCACTTGCACTCTTTCAGCCAGATTTTCGTGACTGATGGGTAGAACAATATGGTTGCATGAGAATAGTCTTGAATTGACTTTCTTATCGGTTAGAATGAGGGAGAAACTGTTCCGCTCAAAAACTGAGTGCTGACTACTTCCAGGATTTAGGTGGTATCCAGGACTAGTCACGAGATGCAACCCAAGTAGGAGGGGCCAAAGTGCTAGTCTTGAGTTTTAGTGAGCTTGATCCTTTTTAAAGGTAAGTGGAGGCCATGTAAGGATGCTCCAAAACTTTTGGAATTCACAATTTCTGCATCAATAAAGTGGCAGTTTGGTGTTCATGTTTTCTCCTTGGCCAGGCAAATGTGAGTGCAAATCAGTAGTGGAATATTGGAAAGTCTAAAATGGACATGCCTTGCTGAGGGCACTTAATGCTTCACATGGTATATATGTCTGAGGGGTTCAGGTGCTTATAGGACATATGGTTTGATCTTAATGAAGCATTTTGTCATGCAAACATTGAAAAAGTGTTCAGCAGCAGTGGGATTTCAGGGACATTTGCTCTGTTAACTGCGGCTCACAACCCTTACCATTAGAAACTGGATAACCCAGACTCTCATCCATTTGCAGCTTGGTACTGGCATTGGTGGGAGGCCTTTGGTGCCTCTTCCTGTGCACTTGGCAGCACAACTCTTTGTCTCCATTCTACCCCCAGCTGACTGCAAATACCTCCGAGTCAGGGAGCACAGGAGCTGCTGCTAAAGGAGATGGCTTTCATCTACCCACATGGCTCATCTCTTCACTCTGCTAGTCCCTGCCTCTGCCAGGTCACTGCACTTCCTTCCCCTCCTCTGCACAACATAGAAACTTGGGATCTGGCAGAGAAGTAATGGAGGTGCTTTACTTGCTGAAGCAGCAGTGTGGCAGTGCACCTCAGGTTGGTGGGGAGAGAAAACAGCCTTCAGTGCGGATTGGTGACTGTTCTGTTCATCTGCACACCTGGGTGAGTTACGCTGGTTTTCTAAAGGGGTCACATCTGCTATGGCAGGGAGAAAAGACAGGTATTCTCCATTTGGTCACTCTTCCCTGTTTCCTACAGGTTGTTTCCTTCCTATGAAGCCTGGGATGCAGGAGCCAGAAGACTCTAGTGTAGTTGCCTCTCTGTCTGCCTGAAACATCAGCTGTACCTGAAGTGAGAACCCTTCTGCCACTGCCATTTTATGGGCACATCTGCATTTTTCATTCACACATAGTAGCACTTGCTGATTTTTCTAGTACCCCAATGTGAAATTCAGCACCAGCCCAAGGAGGGGCCATATGAATTGAGAGATTGATTGTTTGCATATACCCCGGCAGCCCAAATTTGGTGTACAGTTGCTATGACAAGTGAATCATCTGATTTTGTAAGGCAGTGCACACAAACACTGAGTAGACAATTGACTGCTGAATATGGTTAGCTAGGAATGGAACTTTTATTTAGTTGATGAAAGTGTGTGAATGTGTCTGATTTCGCTGATAGCTTTTCTATGACAATTGCTGTTCAGAGCATTTCAATATAACCGTGGTTCCCTCAGCACCTTGCATACGATTATGTATGATTCATTCTCTCTGTTATGCATTGGCTGAAAGATCTCTGAAACCACCTGCCTCTGTGTTTCAGACTTCAGAGGCAGCACTCTGCCAGGTGGAGCTACTTCCTGACAGTGAAGCACTGACTGGGTGTGAACTTACACACTGGAATTCAACATAGTCTCTTGTTTTGCTGCCTCTGCTCTAATGCTGGCTAAACCCCAGGACTGTAGAAATCTGCAGCACTAAAGGCCTTTACTGACCTGGCTGTTTGTTCCACCTGAGATGCAACTGTTCTGCTTCAGCTGTGGACTTCTTATTGAGCTACTTTCTATCTTGTGTTTTTGTTGAGGATGCATGCAGGTTGCGCTCTATGTGTAAATGCTAGACAATCTCATTTGGTGATCTTCTCATGGTCTTATTGTTGATCCATCGGGTGAAAAAGAAAAGAAATTATGTTTTTATTCAAATGACTGAATTCCCTAGATTTTATTACTCATTATTCAAAAATAAAATATTTAAAAACGTTGCACTCCACTGTCTGAGGACTTGCTAGTCTGAGAATTGGAATTGGAAGCATGGGTTTAAAGCCCACTTTGTTGCAGTGGTAGAACAGCTTCTGCTGTAGTTGTTTATGACTCTACAGCGATAGTTGTTTATGACTCTACAGCATTGTCTTTTCAACTATGAAAAATTTGGCATTTATTTCAGTGGGTATAGGATCTGCTCCTTCATGAGTGAGTAGAAACAATTGGTTGATTTTTACAAGTGGTGGTAAATTGCTCTCCCAATCTCTTTACTCATGCTGTATCTTCTCACTGTACTTTTCCCAGAAAGGCCTGGGAACTTAGTGCAGCTCCTCTGAAACCTTGTCTTTTGGAAAACTGCTATGGGCTTGCAAAAAGCAAGTTTCATCCAGTTAAATTTTATTTAAGAAAAATATATTGGATAAAACTGCCAGTGACTTTTTAAAATTATTTCTGCAATAACTATAACACAAGAAAATAAGTATGTGTTAAAAAATACATGGAGTAAAGTTTTTGTCTCATATTTTCATTCTTTTGTGTCTCTGCCTGAAGAAAAACTAAAACCATCAGGAACACACATGGAAAAGAATATCACAACTTCACACACTCTCACTTTTTTCCAGCCTTTTCTCCTTGCATAAAAAGGGACAGCATTTACAAAATTGTCATAAAGCCCTGTAGGAAAAGATTTCATTATCACAAAAGTGAAGATGTCAAAAACATAAGGACAAAGAAATAAAAATTTTTTTGCATCATTCTTTAGAATGAATTTAAATGTCTGTCTCTGTTTCCTCACGCAAATCCAGCTTTGCTGCTTTTTACCCCTTTTAGATTTTCTTTTTCATGTGAGGGCAACAAAGGCTCCCAATTCTGACAGGAATTAGGTTTAAGCTTTTCATGAAATCTCAGATTCTCTTTTCACAGATGCTCTAAACTTTTTTAGTGGAACTGAAATGAACTAAAACTTGCAGAAGCACATCGCATGCAATTTCAGATAGTTTTTCTATACTTTTTGCTATACAGGACATAAGGATTCCACTTACTTTGAGAAAATGCATAGTAGCATGGCTTCAAATCCCTTCCCATAACTTCTTGTGCATTTGGTTTGCTTGCACAAAAATTAAATTCTTCAGAGCATATTTCTCAAGGCAATTTTACCCAGAGGAACTTGAGAAATGTGCATTTTCACTTGTATGCTTTGTATGAGGTGCAGGGCTGGTAATCTTATAAGAAGAATATCTTAGGATAACAACGTGAAATAATTAAAATTATAGTAAGCTTGGTCTGATCTCAATTTTACTACCTCTTAAATGGAGCTATGGATTCAAATTTTGCTTGTAAACAAATGAGATTCCAGACTCTCAATTGACATGATTTTCCTTTTTGTCCCCATTAAAGAAGGTGGAAATTGCCAATCTGTTGACAGCAAGTACTGGAAGAAGCAATATGAATGATTTCCTTGGTGGCTGTCAGACACTTCAGACCAGGCTTTCAAACTACATTTGTAATAAAAGAACTACACTGTGGGAAAGATAGGCAGTGTGGTCTTTAGCAAGCTTGTTTCTTGCTGTTGCACTGAATTCAGCTGCCAGCCTGGTGCTGCTGTGTTAGCTTGGGGAGCTTGCTGAAAGACTGAATGATTCATTGCATGCTCTATTTTCACAGAGGAACTATAATATTCTATAATGAAAGTTTAGATACAGAACCTCTGGTATAAGTCTGAATGTATTTTTGCAACACTATGTCCTCAAGAGATATTTTCTGTAGTGCGTAATTTTGTCTTTCTTAGTGGTGTGTTTTAATAAAAAAAACCATTTTGTCAAATCACAAGTCAGCAGGTATTGTCTTGAAGTGAATTAATAGAAGAAAACTTCTGAAGTTATCTACTGTTAGTAGATGTAAATGGCTATGTAGGGTCAGACAATTTTAGAGATTGTTACTGTGTTCATTTTGTCTGGGATGGAGTAAATTTCCTCCAGAGTAGCTACTATGGGGCTGTGTTTTGCATTTGTGCTAAAATCAGTGTTGAAATACAGGGATGTTTTTGTTACTGCTGGGTTTACACAAAGTCAAGGCCTTTTATGTTCCTCAATCTGTGATAGAGTAGACTGGGGGTGCACAAGAATTTGGAAGGGGCACAGCTGGGACAGCTGATCCCAGCTGACACAGATATTCCACAGTGTGTGGCATCGTGCTCAGCGTGTACAGCTGCGGGAACAGGACGGGAGGGATGATGGAGTGATGGTGTTTGTCTGCCCAAATAACCATTAGCACGTGATAGGGCTGAACTTTTGCTGGCTCATGGGAAGCAGGGAATGAATTCCTCGCTTTGCTTTGCTGGTGTGTGTGGCTTTTGCTTTGCCTGTGTATTGCGTTAAGGCAATTTAAGAGATAGACGCTCCAGAATGAGTTGCCTTCCCTTACAATTCTAACCAATCCCTTTCCACCAACAAGGAGAAAAGAAATACAAATAGCTGTAAGTGAAAAAAATAACAGTTTACTAACAGGAGAAACAGCAACAGGCCAAAATAACAGTGAAAAACCATTAGATACAAAAAAGCCAAATCTCACTAACTCAGGGACAAAAACAAACCCAGAACGGTGGGGTAACCTCCCCTCACCACAGCCGAGCCTTGGCTCGGAAGACGGAGGGAAAACTGCCCCCTCCGATCTCTCCTGCAGCGGCAGCTTCGCGGGCAAATGGGTGGATGCAGCTCGGGCAAGGGCCGCAACTCAGGGAGGGGCTTGGCTTTCCCCGCGGCACGGCAGGGCAGGTGGGCAGAGCAGGGCAGAGCGGGCAGGGCAGGGCAGGGCAGGGCAGGGCAGAGCGGGCAGAGCAGGGCAGGGCAGGGCAGGGCAGGGCAGGGCAGAGCGGGGCAGGGCAGGGCAGGGCAGAGCGGGCAGGGCAGGGCAGAGCGGGCAGGGCAGAGCGGGCAGGGCAGGGCAGAGCGGGCAGGGCAGGGCAGGGCAGGGCAGAGCGGGCAGGGCAGGGCAGGGCAGGGCAGAGCGGGCAGGGCAGGGCAGGGCAGGGCAGGGCAGAGCGGGCAGGGCAGGGCAGAGCAGAGCAGGGCAGGGCAGAGCGGGCAGGGCAGAGCGGGCAGGGCAGAGCAGGGCAGGGCAGGGCAGGGCAGAGCGGGCAGGGCAGGGCAGAGCGGGCAGGGCAGGGCAGGGCAGGGCAGAGCGGGCAGGGCAGGGCAGGGCAGGGCAGGGCAGGGCAGGCAAGGCGGGCACAGCAGCGGCGCTGGGGCAGCTCCGTGCCCGCTGTCCCGGGCCGGGCGCTGCTGCGGGGCTGCGGTGAGCTGCTGGAGAGGAGCTGCTCCGTTCCGCGGCTGCGGGCGCGCACCGCCAGACTGCCCGGGGCGCCGCAGCACTGCGGAACGCACCCTCTTGGGAGAAAAACAAAAGGGAACCTAAAAGGGAAGTCTTCACCCATGCTGCTTCAGCTCTCTATCAAGAAACCTAGAGGCAAGAAAAACCCCAAGAAGCAAGAAAACCTCAAGAGGAAGCCCAACCAGTCCAAGAGCACGAGGCCGAAGTGGTTCTGCCCAGGAGGCTCCCAGCTTTCAAAAGGACCCCAGCACCCCCTGGACCCATTTCCAGCCGTGGCACCGGTCTTTAAAGAAACACTAACAATTTTGGGCACAGATAGATATGGAATGTGATTACATTTTGGGTTACCCATAACAGCCTGTTAAACTGGCTTTATCTCAACGAGTTTTCTCACTTTTACTCTTTGGATTCTCTCCCAGCCCCATGGGAGGGGGGCAGGGAAGTGAGCGAGTGGCTGCGGTGCTTAGTTGCTGGCTGAGGTTAAAGCCGTGACAGTTAATTAATGTAGACAATATCAATTTGTGTTATGCTGATTATATTTTAAATGGGGTTAATTTTCAAAATTTTGCAGCATGGGAGGTTTCAGAGCCCATGTAATATAAAGTTATGAGCTTGGCAGGCTTGACTGGGTCTGGAGGCTTCGGTTCATCACTAACACTGTCACCTCAGCTATAAAATAGGAAGAATGTGCCCTCCTCAGAGGAGTGCAGTGCCTGTCAGCTGATTAACCAAGAAAAGGAGAGGTTAGTGCTCTGCAAACATTATAATGGTGGTCTTCTTAATTGAGAATTAAAATGCTGATCACAAGCAGTACTTTTGAACAAAGAATTACATTTTTTCTCCCCTAACTTCTGCCCCAAAGGTTTTCCTGTCATTCCTGTTTTGTGTCACCTTCCTTGTCTTAGAATTTCTGTGTTTATATGTTAACATTGATGGACATGCTGTTGACACAGACATTTTCCCAAATCTCTTACTGTGCATGCTCTTTTGACAGGATAGATTTTCAAATATCGTCATCCTCACATTCTATCTCACCTAGAGTGCCACAGTGGAATAAGATGTAGAGAATACAAATGTTCCTTGTGGAAATTTGATTTGTGTACAAGAATGACTTCAGTGACTTTTAATGCAGGGCTTGTAAGCTTTATTTGGTTCTATAGAGTGTTTCAGACTGATTTGGATTGGATAGAATATGTGGCTGTTATATCAAATAGTTTTAATGCTTTTCTTTTTTTAATGCTACTTTCTGGTTATATTCTCAAAATCTGTGTAACCAACACTCTTTAAAGTAAGTGTGTTCTAGTAATTTTAAAGTATGATTTCACATTTGTCAGTAAAATAATGCAAAGAAATCCCTGCCTGTTACTTAAAGATTGCAGAGATCTAAAACTAGCTGTAGTATCTTTGCTTAAACCATCTCCTCTCTGAGTTCTCCAAAAGGAATGAGTCTGTTTTATTACTTTGCACAAATTCTCCCTTGTTTTCAGGGCTCTCTTTCTTCTCTGTCAACATCCCAAAGGCATCACAGTAGCCAAAATGAATGTATGCAAACATCTTAAGAGAAGTGTCTATTAGGATTTCTAATGTTTTGAATGTTTTTCTGCCTTTCCTTATCTGCATGTGGCTTTGTTTAAGCAATAAACTTACAAATAATTAGAAATCCAGATAGGGATTTCTTTTGCCTTAAATCTACACAGGGACTGAGGAACCCTGATTCACTTGTTATTGGATTAGAGAATTATTGAATAATAAATAAAGTAATAGAAAAACACCGGGTCAGGTGAAGAATGCTGTTTGTTTCAACTGGATTTAGTTGTATTTGTCTGTGTTTAATGTCTCCTTTAACACAAATAAATATCCAGGTATTCATGACATGTAAAATCCTGCTACTAGTTCAAAAGTATTAAATAAAAACTTCCTCCTTCTATACCTTTATTGAAGTTGAGAGATGTAGAAATAAACACATTATATCCTATATTTTTATGAGAATACTGCTGATTTCATTCCAAGTAAAAGTTATTTTAAATTAACTGAAAGCCTCCTTAGTGTGTTAGACAGTAAGTTACAGCACTAAGAACCCAAATCTTGTTAAGCATAATTTAATAAGAGCAGAAAATATTTTAGTTGATTTTTACTGTGCACATTCAGAGGTAAAAAATAGAGCGTACACTTATGGCAAAAAACCCCCATGGAAATGGTAAAGTTTCCTTCCTTCCTTCCTTCCTTCCTTCCTTCCTTCCTTCCTTCCTTCCTTCCTTCCTTCCTTCCTTCCTTCCTTCCTTCCTTCCTTCCTTCCTTCCTTCCTTCCTTCCTTCCTTCCTTCCTTCCTTCCTTCCTTCCTTCCTTCCTCAGAATCTGTTATTTTTAATATACATGAAAAATTTTGGGTTTGAGATTTCATATTTTAAAAAAGTATTCTTCTAGAATCTCATGCAGTTCATAGCTGGGTTCTGTACTGAGAACTAAACCAGACAGGTTTTTATGTAGCTCACTTCTTGCTCAGTCAGCTTGTGCAGCACCCCTGTCTCTCACTGAGTTACGGTGAACCCACAAAGCAGCAAGGGCATGAAGATGTTAGGCTTGTAACACTTCTGCTCACAGACCACTAGCTTTTCATTGATCTTTACAAGAATTGTTTTGGTTGGAAATCTCCTTTGCAATCACTGAGTCCAACCATTAACCCAGCACTGCTGAGCCCACCACCAACCATGTCCTAAACTCCATGTCTTTTGAACACCTCCTGTAACTTTGCAAGCCTATAACTCTTTTAAAAAGCATGTCACTAGGTAGATATTGAAAGGAAAATCCTGATGATGGCTCTACAAAACCAATAAAACTGCATTTATGAGCTTTTATGAAAGTTTTTATTGCTCAGAGGGCCATAGTCTTGGCAGATAGTGAACCACATTTAGACCCTTAAAAGCTGTTTCTCACAGTCATCTCCAGATGTCATTGTCTCTGCGCTTACAGCACTCCAGTCGTGTGAACATATTTATTTTCTCTTCTAAATTTCTGCCCAATAAAGTAAAAAAAAAAAGTTTACATATGTATGTGTTCTAAATGTTGCTTGCAAATGAAGAGGTCAATGATGGCTCCTGGAAAGGGAACGAGTTTCTTTGTTTTCAGTACTACAGTAGCTAAGACAGAAAATATTAATTTTCATTAATCACTTTGCTATAAATCTCAGTTTAATATCCATTTCAGATATTCTAGATAAATCCTTAACCTTTTAGTTGTTCCCTCTTGTTATCCTGTACCACTGATGAATCTTGGCAGTGACAAATAACGCTGTTAGATCTTGCAAATGCTTCTATTCATGTTCTTCCTCTGTGTCTTTTCTTTAGAGGGAGAGGAAAAGGACAGGCCAGGGAAGACGGTTTGAATATTAATGCCCATAAATGGCATCCTTATTTTCTTTCTTTTCCTCCTTTTCCTCAAACTCTGAGCCTGACTGCCAAAACTAGATGTTGCCCTCTTAAAAAAACCCTAAAATAATCAATATGTTGAATAATAGAAACCATTTACTTGTCTAAGTAGTAAATTAAGCAATGTTAGATATCAATTAGTCATTCACAGCTCTGACCCACTCAATGAGTTTAGGGGAAGGTTGTTTGATTTACTCTGGGTGGTGTGCAGGGGAAACAAAATTCTCAGGATATTCAATAACAAACCTTTACGTGCAAAGTTTAGAACATTAAGGTAGAATAAGATACTTGGCAAATTTTAAAGCAACATCCAAAATAAGGTACTCCACAAACTTAAGTTTAGCAAACTCGAATTTAGTCACCTAACTTATCCAGGCAAAACAAGGCACTCACCAAGGCATTGACTGGAATTTTTAGTCTGGTTTACAATATATTCTGGGAAGAAATTAGGAAAAGAAGGAGAGAAAGAAAGAGACGGAAAAGAGAAGAGTAGAAAAGTCACCACTTGTGGATCCTGTGACAAAGTTTGATCATTGCAATTTTGCTGTCCATTGGTTGAAGTGATGGTGAAAGTGGCCAAAGTCTTGATCTGTTGGCAGAAGCCCATGAAACACAAAATTCCATGCCTTAATACACATTCAGCTTTAGGTGAACGTGCAGGTACCTCCCCTGGGGGGAGTTTTACACTGTCTGATGTCACACTGTGGATCCTGGGGGATTTGTGGGGCTCTGATGGCTTATGGCCCCTTCTAAAACATGGCCCTGCCTCTCCCAGCAGTGCAGTTGAGCCTGGTATGGGAAGGGATGAAAAGCTCCAGCCCTTTGTGTGAATCCCCCAGGTCTTCCCTGGGGGAGTTTTCAGAGCTGAGCCAGTTGTGTAAGGGAAGCCACTGGCCTGGTCCAAAGCCCTGTCCCACCTGGGAGGATCTGCTTCTGATCAGCCCCTTCCCTTCCCTTCCCTTCCCTTCCCTTCCCTTCCCTTCCCTTCCCTTCCCTTCCCTTCCCTTCCCTTCCCTTCCCTTCCCTTCCCTTCCCTTCCCTTCCTTTCCTTCCTTTCCTTCCTTTCCTTCCTTTCCTTCCTTCCTTTCCTTCCTTTCCTTCCTTTCCTTCCCTTCCTTCCCTTCCTTTCCCTTCCTTTCCTTTCCCTTCCTTTCCTTTCCCTTCCCTTCCCTTCCCTTCCCTTCCCTTCCCTTCCCTTCCCTTCCCTTCCCTTCCCTTCCCTTCCCTTCCCTTCCCTTCCCTTCCCTTCCCTTCCCTTCCCTTCCCTTCCCTTCCCTTCCCTTCCCTTCCCTTCCCTTCCCTTCCCTTCCCTTCCCTTCCCTTCCCTGGCTCCAAGCCTGGCTCATCCCCTCCAGGGTTGGTGTTCACATTCTCTGCCCCTGGGCACTTCCTTTGCCCATGGCCAGCAAAGCCCCTGCTGCTTTTGCCCATGGCCAATAGTTTGAGCCAGCTACCAGGGTCATTGCAGTCTCTCACAGCCTTCCAGATCACTTTGTTCCTCCATGTAAAAGTCTGAAATAGGTAGATTGTCTCCTCAGAAAGGAACTGCCACATGTCATTAAGATCACTTGCTATGAGTTTTTTGTATTCTTGCAATAAATTTTCTGATAGCATAGCCAGCCCATTAAAAAAGTGATGCACACCTTCTTACAGCAACCAGAAACTCCAGAAATCTGCTCCATTTTGCCACACAGGTCTGGAACCTTTAAAAAAGTTACCCATTGTGCTGCTGGAGAGAGAACAATTGTCACTGTGAGAGTTAACAGTTGTTATATAAGTAGCTAATTTGAGTTGAAAATTTACTTGAACTTTGAAACTTTTGGGTCTGCCCCAAATTTACCACCACCCACTGGGAAGACTGGCAGCCAGGTAAAATAACAATTCAAATTTATGAGTAGTGTTGTTCCATGTGGCCAAGTGCAAATGTACAGGTAATTAAACAACAAAGCTCTCTTCCAAACTGCTTTTTTCAGTTTAGAGCCAGGTGAAAATATGGTTTTGATTCAAGGTTAGAGTGTAAGTTTTTGTGCAATGAAAACATCAGATTAATTTAGGAAGTTCTCATTTTGGGAATATTCTGTTTCTTTTATAATCGTATTTCCTGGACTATATTTTTTTTTACTATCAGAAGTATCAATATGTTTAAAAAAACCCAAATCAACCAATGCACCCACTCAGTCTACCAATGTAATATGAAGTGTTTTAATTTTCCTTGTGTATTTTCTGTTGTGAGGAAAATAGTACAGGCAATTTAAAAAAGAAAGTTAACATGTCAACTCTTACATATTGTAAAAATTTTGTAGCTGACAATATAATTAAACGGTCATGAAAGAACATAAAACTGTTAGATATAATTTTTTAAAAAATAATATTATTTGATAGGAAAACTTTTGTTTGGGATAATGGAAGATACAGTTCAAAATCTGAGTTTCATGTGAAAAATACCCCTTTTGTTTCACCTGCTGGAAAGGAGCTGTCCTGGCAAGCTTTGTGGCCTGAGCAAGCTGAGCCCCTCAGGCTCTGCAGCGCAGCCAGGGCAGAGTGAGGACACGGTGTGGAACTGCCCTGGCAGATCCAGGGCTCCCAGCTGCAAGGCTTGGGCTCACCTGCAGGACACCAGCACAGGGACCTTTCTGGGAGCAACAGAAACCAGGATGTTTTGAAATGGATGGGAAAAAGTCATTCAAGAAAAAGGTACCATGAAACAGGGCAAAGAGGAGGCTCTGGCTTCTGAAGGGAGATGCATCTGCAGCTCCAGGCACATTTAGAAGAGCTGAGTTCATTCCATGCCTTCTAAGACCTGGCTCAGCCCCTAAAGTTCCGTGATACTACCAGCTCAATCTTCTTTCAGGTTATTGGTTTAGTGGGAATAATCTTTCTTAACAAGCTCTCAAGGGTGCCACAGAAGTGTATTATTAAGCAAAGAGCTTGGAAATTTCCCATCACAATGTGAAATATAACAGTAAAGATAATACTTTAATAGAATGGTTTTATTTGTCACAAAAAATAATTAATTCTGCAATGTCTTCTTGAACAACTGCAATGTGTTTTGTGCTATTTGTTAATATATTTAGATTAGATACTCAAGTGAAAGCCTAAACACATTGTCATCTTCAGACACACTCAGGCAATTAGAGTGCAGTTTATGTTATTGTTTTATAATTCAAGTCTTCTGAAGTCATAAATTAAGAAACTCATTAAATTTTCAATTGCATAAATAGGAAAACTCCACTTAATAAATTCTTTGGTAAGGCCTAATAACAAAACATTGGAAATGCATCTGGTTTTTTTTTTCTTTCTTTGTTAAACATTATTGCTCAGATAACCTTCTCTGCCTTTAATATAGGAAAAATAAAGTAATAGGAACATAAACTGTAAAAAATAATCTGTCTTATGTGGAGCTTAACCTTAATTCCCTTTGTCACATTTTAAAGAATTTCTGAACAAATTCTATGACTGCCAGCCTGCCCCATAAACAGCTGCAGGCCCCTCAGCAGTGTTATGCTCTGAGCTTGGCACTGCTTTGTTCTAGCAGCATTATCAAATAAAGACTGAAAACACTATTTTTATTTGGCAATGCATGACACAATTTGATGCTATAGGTTGAGCTACTTCGAAAAGGGAGGTGTTAAAGATATCTCTGTTTTCACTACAATTGAAAATTGTATGTATTTAATGAAGCTTCCAAATATGAAACTGGTCAGTGAGCTAAGTCTATACTAGCAGAAATTGTTTCATATGCATTAAAGGCACAATGACTGGATTGAGGTGAATTTCCTCACATCATGAAGCTTTTTTTTTACCTGCTAATGATTAAAGCCCAAATTATTTGGAAATTAATGTAGCTACACCCAAGCATGTATATTTTTTCCAATCTGTTTTAGTATGTTAGTTACAGCAGTACAAGAACTACAGAAATTCTTCTTTCATCTGAATAGGTATTATTGGTGTTTAAATTATTCAGTGGTTGTCTGAGTTAGTGCCAAATGGTAGTGATACAGACAGAGAAATGATCATGAGGAGGCTTGAAATGCTTTGCATATAGTACTCATTCACTTTAGGTAAGTATGCATACAAAAATAAAAATATTTGGCTTGAAAATTAGAAGACTTTGTTGTAAAAGTGAATTTTTCTATGAACAGTAGACTAAAAAGCTTCCTGTTGCCTGCTACCATTCAAAAGAGTGGAAAACCTGTCTTCCATATCTGGTCATAGCTACCCAAATCATAACTATTTTTGCTCAATTTACTGCTCAATCTCAGCAAACAAATGCCATGGGGCAAAAATTAGTTCTGCATTTCTTAAAGCAATTCTGGGGCATCTCTTTCTGAACTATTTCCCCAGGTGCACAAGTCCAATCTACTTCTCAGTGAATCCACTAAGCATCTATGGGCTTCAAGCTTTGTTACCAGGGACCCATTCAAATTCCCCAGTTGCATCTCACAGCAGGACATTTAGTAAATGATCTTTTGCCTCACAAAGGTTTGTAATATTTTCAGTATTAGCTCTTCCTATTCCTCTTGCAAGAGACTTGAGTATCTACCTGCAAGGTCAGCTACATTTCTCTTTTTCCTTCCATGAAGCCTAGTTTTGTTTTGTTTTGGTGGGATTTTTTGCTATAAAGCCCAGTCATAATCTCCTGTGTTCCTCAAAAGGGGAACTCAAAATATTGCAGGTCACTGGGAAAGGCAGTATTTGTATTCATGTTTTTATGAGATCATTTTCCTCAGTCTCTTCTTATGCTACTGTCACTTGGGTAATGAAGTGAGTTTCCAGGAAAAAAGGATCTAAAAGCCCTCTCAGAACATGTAGCAAAATAAAATTAATCAGATTTTTCATTTTGTTACTTCAAGTCTCAGATTTTTCAGATTAAAATTATGGTACTTTTGAGTCTGACTCATGTTTCTTGATGGCTCAAGATTGTTGATATGGTATGTGGCATTTCTCTTTTTGTTTATTTTTCCCCTCTTTTTCTGTCCCCTATCCAGACAAGGGTCTGGCAGGCATCAGTCTTCATGGGTGCACCATGTCATCCACTGCCTCTAGCCAGGGCTCGTGGTAGAACCAGAATATTGACTATAGAGAGACTTCCATGGCTTCCTCACCTGTTTCAGATATGTCATGCAAAGGTTTAAAAAAACAAAAGCAAAACCGAACAAACCAGCAAAACCCCCCAAACCAAAAAAACATACCACAAACAGAAAGAAACAGGCAACCCAGAGATCTGGTAATGTACTGCCTGTCACAGCATCCAGTTTGTTTTCTTTTCCTCATGCTCCTGTCCAGTCACAAAACCATGAGTCCATAATAACACAGACCTCCCTTTGAGCTGTGGCATTCCTCCTTCTCCCTCTCCCTATTACTGTTTACTTTTAACTTGCCTCTGTTGGACTCAGAACTTTCCTAATAACTCTTCCCTTTCTCCTGTCACCAAATGTTAATTAGTGAGTATTATGGCTTTCACTGGGTTTGAGTCAGTTTTCTTCACAGTAGCCAGTATGAGGACGTTTTCTGCTCATGCTGAAGTCAGTGTTGATAATGCAGGGATGTTTTGGTTACTGCTGGGCAGGGCTTACACAAAGTGAAGGCCTTTTCTGTTCCTCACTCCATGATGGATTAGGCTGGAGTTGGGAGGGAGCACAGCTGGGACAGCTGACCCCAACTGACCCAAGCATCATATAAATCTGGGGAACAGGAGGAAGGTGGGGGACCGTGGCAGTGATGATGTTTGCATTCCCAGTCACCTCTGTGTGTCACATAGCCCTGTTCTCCTGGAGGTACTGAGCACCTGCCTGTGGGAAGCAGGGAATGAATTCCTTGCTTTGCCTTGCCTGTGTGGGCAGCTTTTGCTTTAGCTGTTAAACTGTCCTTTTCTCCACCATGGGTTTTCTCCCTTTTCAGAGTCTTTCCATGGTCTCACCATGGATGGGGGGAGTGATCCTTGTGGGGGGCTTTGTTGCTGGCCAGGGTTAGATCCCAGCAGCGAGGTTTTTTCTTATCTTGAGAAAGAGGGGACCACCCCCTCGCCTCCCAAAGAATAAACACCAAAGCAAAAAAAAAAACCAAACCACCAAAAAAAACCAAATCAAATGAATAACTGAAATGAGGATGCTGTCTACCCAGCTGAGACTTTACAAAGGTTCTCTGTTTAATCCAATGTAATCTGACTTGCTCTAGGATTTTCTGTAATATTTGCAGTATCAAATGACTTCTTAGATCATTGTGAATTGTATAATTAGGGTTTTTCTTGGCTTCCTGAAATCTTCAGAGTGAAAAGAAAGACTTCAAATGAATTCTAACTGAGTTTTCACAATAAGGTATTTATTCCCAGAGCTAAAGATTATACCACCCTCAAGATAGACAAGCATATCCAAATATTGAAAGTTATTACATTCATGATAATAAAGATATTCACAGTAAGGAAATACTGGTTGGTGGAATTTCACCACATTATTCCCCTTTCTGAAATGTGGAAGTTTCTGCATAAGGCAGTGTTTAGTTGAGTAGATGGCACCAGAGGTGAAAGGACTTGCTCTTATTTTGTTTTGAATCAGAATAGCTCAGTCTGTGGCCAGTTGTTCTTCCTGTTGGTAGCTACAATCCTGTGTGTAGTTCCAGGCTTGCAAGTATCACTTCTGCTCGCTATTATTTAGGGTGGTATGATAAAGCACTGAAATACGATGAAGAACGCCTGGCTCATGGTCACAGGAATAGAATTTCATAAAGAAATGTGGAATTTCATGTAGATGTATGATCTGCATTAGAGATGTACATAAGTTTGTTTTTCCTAATCAGTGTTCTGATGAAAACAGTTTTCTTTGGTTTCATTTAAACATTTATCTCTAAAGTATATTAAGATAACTGAACAATGTGGTTAAACTACCTGTAGTTCTGTGCAATTGTTTCATAAGAACAGTTTGTTAGAACAATAGGTTCTGGCTTTTCAATTTTTTTCTTTTGTCAATTGGAATAATAAATTTTAAGGTACATTTCCATTTATTTATTTGAACAACCCTGCTGCAATAAAGCATATTAAATAATTTCATTAACCTTGGCCTAGCCTTGCACTAAGAAGCTCCCTAATTGGGCAAGTGCAGCACAGATGTGAAGTCTATGTTTACTGCAGCTATGCCACTCTGCTGGCAGTGTGTCATTTTTAATGTGACAGCTGTATTCCAGCAATCAAGGGTTACAGCTTCTGGCAGCGTGAAGTTCTCATTATGCCATTTCTACTCTGCAGTAAAATAATAATTTCAAAGCAAGCTGCTTCCATCTCATCCCTAACCTGAGATCAGAAGTCCTCCTCTTAATTTTTTCTGACTCTTCGTCTAATCATTATCTGCAGCAGCTGGGTTTGTGTTTAAAAGTTAGTGTTCTGAGACTGACCTAAAGTATATTATTTATTAAAAAAGGGGGGCTTGTATATTTAAAAATACGTAAGAGTGACAAATTAAAAGTTTTTCATAGTGCATTTCTCCTTTGAGCAAATGAACTGGAAATAGCTAAAAATTATAGGAGATTTTACATACATAATTGTCATAGACACATTATTTTTATAAACTTGTCTTCCAGTTGCTATATGAACTATTAAAATGAATACTTTATAAAACTATTTAATGTCAAGAATTTAAAAATAAAAGCTATGAAGTATCCATCTTGAGAAATTGCCACAGCAAAATCTGAATGATTTCACTTGAGATGTTTTTTAATTGGAATAATTTTATTATTCCACTTATCCTGAAATAGTTAACTGTCTTTGAACCTCAACTGGCAAACAAGTGAATTGCTCAGAGGTGTTCTGCTACCATAACAGAGCTTGCTCACATTTGCAGAGGTCAAAGGCTACCCTTTGGTCCACTTTCCCCCTTCCCATTTCTGAGATTGCTCTGGGCACCTGAGCAACAGCTGAAGAAGGGCATATTTGTTTTTTCAGTGTCATAGATCACAGAATCAAGTATCCCCAACTAAATGGCAAAGTAATGCAAAAAAGCCCAAAACAATTCTGAATTATAACTGCATGATCGGAAATAAACCCAGCTTTTCTGGGGACTAATGACTAGAGCTGGTGACAGCAACCACAACAGAAATAAGAAAAGCATCTTTTAAAGAGAATCACTTTTCATCAACACCTGATTTTTAATAAAGCAGTGCTGAATTTTAATATGTGATTCAATTTCCTTAATGCATGCACCTCACATAACCAAGAAATCAATATCATCAGATGGATACATAGTTTTTGCTTCTCTGTTTTAAAGGTCATGTACTCATTCAAGCAGCTATAAAAATTAACATATTTCAGTAATTTTAGACTAGATAAGATTTCTCTGCAGCCTTAAGAAAACTATACTGACATGCTTTTGGCAGCAGAATTGGATGATATGTTGCTGCTATGTGACAAACCCAATACAGAATCTTTATTAATAATTCTGTTAATGTTTCATCTAATGCAAGGGAAATGGTAAATAAATTGTGGCTTTAACCCACTGCTGAGCTTCCAATTACTGTTTTTCTTCCTATCTACTTGCAATATATAATTTTTTTCATATGACTGAAATGTTCTAACAATCAAGGCTTAGGATCCTAATAGCGTGAAGTCCTCATTATGTGATTTCTGCACTGCAGTAAAATAATGATTGTGAAGCAAGCTGTTCTCCATGTCACACTTACAGAATAACTCATAAGACTACCCATTTACCAGCTTCTGGTTATGGATTCAATTACATAGTGCCTTGGGTTTGTGGATGTTGGAATCATGTCATGCATCTGTCTGGAGCTGCACCATAAAAAGCATTCAAAGTGAGTAAATTACAGGTGATGTTCCCCAGAAGCACTCTGAGGTTTTTGCTTTCTCCCAGTGGCATTCAATGCTGTGTCTTCTAAAAGTTTAATGAGGGGTTTCATAAACCATAAAAAGCCCACTACAATATCATGACCTTCTTCCATTTTTTGATTCTGTGCAAAAATTTTTGTTTTCCACAAGTAACAGGGAGAAGAGGATCACACTTGAGAGTGAGCATTTAAATGGTATGTTCTAGTCCCAAATACATATTAAACAGAACTGTAGAGGTAAGTAAACAGTATTTTAGATGGCTATGCAGGTCTTGTAAAGAGAGATTTTATTTTTCCAAACAAAAGTTCTGTGTATCAGATTAATATGTTTTGCGTCCTTCAGCTTGCATTATGAAATTGGCAAGGAGATGAAATCATAAATACTTAATTATTAGCAAGTGACTCTTACAGCTGTTATATATCTGACATTTCTTGTGTTCAGTAGATAGGGAAGAATTCAGGGTGTCTGACTACTTCACCTGACCTATAGCCCTATTAATTTTCTTCCTGTTACTGTAAGATAGAATTAAGGCATACATTAATGTAAGGCTTATTTGGCTGACTTTAGCAGACTGCCAAGTATTCCCTCATGTGTCAGAGAGTGAAGTCCCGAATTCAGGACCATGCTTGTTGCCTGCAGTCCTGGGGTGCCAGGCTTAGACCACATAATGGACTGCATTAATAACACATTTGCTCTATAAAATGAGTTTTACCTGCATCAGAAAATGGTGGCTGCTCTCCCAAAGGGTGAAATGTATTAAGAATTTTTAGATGTACATACATTGTTTTGACACTCCTGCTGCATGTGAAACATGTGCTTGGTGGGTACAAAGTGGGAAATATTAAAACACATGAGTTTCTAGCCAATATGCACAACTTCCTTGCTTTCAAGGTGTTTTAGCCATTGGCAATAAAGGAATCTCAGTAAAGTGATGGCTTGCCCAGCTCCAGACAGCAAAGTGTGGATCAAAGGAGACTGGCACTCAGGTGTTGCAATTAGATACTTGGGTGTGGGGTTTTAACAAAGGTATGGTAGTGACATTTTTGTGTGCTTTTTTTTCTCTCCCTAACTGCTCTATTCTTGTAGCTTTCCAATTTCTGACCTTTGTTTGATGCTTCTGACTTACAGGATCAGCAAAAAGATACAGTTTCATGTATCATTAATTCCTTACAACTGAGGTGTTTTATCTCATCTCTTGATAGTGTTCCTTTCAATGTTATAAAAAAAAAAAAAAAGATTTTAAGTCCTATTTCTCTTACCCCTCCATAAGTGATGGATGGTATAACTAATTTTGTACTCCATGGCTGACATCATGCCCCAGCTGCATTCCTTGTGGCAGTGTCAGTGAGGAATAGAGTGGCTTTGTTATCATTTGGCTATGCTATCATAATTAATAGAAGAACATGTATATGTGAGGTAATAGGCAACCTGTTCTAGAGTCAATGCCTACAAAATCATTACCTTGCAACCTACTGGAAGTGTGAGAGTTGTCTGCCATACATTGCTCTAGGGAGTATTTTGTGTAGTGAACACACCATGTATCCATTTTAATATAAATTACTTAATTCACTAGGCATTACAGATATACAGAAGAATAATATTTGATGGAAAATGAACATAGAGAGAAAAGAATGAAAGGGTTCTAGGTACAGACTCACTAGACTGTGAAAGAAATATTAAGGGTTGTATATGAAGTAGCTGGATTTCCTGTGATTAACAAAACTGGGAGGTACCAAGCTTGGCAGGACAAGACTGAGACAAAGGCTGTAACACCATCTTTTTTTTTTCCAAAAGTTTATGGTGTACCATTGTTGTAGACAAATAGAATTGTCTATAATAATCAACAAATGTAATTGTCTATAATGCATCTGATCCATTTGGAGACATCCCTTTCTGTTCCTGCCAGTTGTATCAACTGAATTCTGAGTTACTGCAGCCTCTGCATGGGTTTCTGAAAGCCTTGCAGTAACAGGAGCAGAACTGTTGACCCAGTGAGCAGCCATTTTCCGAGGAAGAAGTTCATATGGCTTCCCTGAGAGATGCTACAGCTGCAATGTCAGCTGCCAGCAGATGCCAGGGGACCTTTCAACAGGACAGGCTGAGAAGTGTCTTGTGGCATACGAATGAGGAAAATGGGGTATAGAAATATGGACACAGAGAGTGTGTCACAATTGGAAATTCTCTGAGTAGGCTGGCTGAGGTCTGAGGAGCTTCAGGGCATGTTACAGTCATGGTGGCTGTAGAGAATTTTTAGCTAGATACAATTCTGGGAGCAGAAAACTGTGTGTGGGGTTGGCTACCCATAACTATCCCAGGGAATTACCTTCCTCTGCTTTTCCTCTGCTGCTTGTTTGCTGATATTATTAGAAACATGGCAAAGCAGTCACTCCCCTGCAAACATATTTTGCCACCCTAAAGATTTCCATTATGTCCCAGGTTATTTAAATTCCATTTTGAAAAAAGCTACTGGTGTTCATCACTATGCTGCCATCCCTGTCTATAAACTTCTGGGAGCAGCACACTCCAGGCTCATATTTGAATCCTACAGTTTTGAATGGGGTGACCCTGGGGTGACACTGGCAATGGTGGAACTTCTCAGTTCCTGCTCTGTGGCTTCTCTTTGGGTTTGGCTGTTCTTGGTCCCTGCAGGGCAGGTGTCTGTTGGAGGCTGCAGAGGAGCAGAAGCAGTTCAGCTTCTGCTTCCCTGGGACAGGGTGGTCAGTCACCACCTAAACCTGTGCCTCTGCCTTGTGGGATGGGGGCTTATCAAGCTGAGGGGCTTTTCAGCTTGACTGTTAGGACTGACAGAAGTGTGATGTGATGGGTTGCTGTGGCTTTTTTCTGTTCTCATTGCTGAAGTTGATTTTTTCCTGTCCTTTCTTTGTGGTAGCCCCTCACACCAGGAAAGCAAGAGCTGAACTGAAGAGATATGTTGGATAGTTGTGTAAATTGGTGCAGATATGAATTTAATAAAGAAAAGTCTCTACTTCAGTCATGGTCCTCAGTCTGCCTTCTGTATCAAAGTCAGTGATTTCTTTTAGACTTTTACAGTCATCCCACAAAGCTGAGGATAGAAGAATCATTGCTGTGATGGGTTTGGGAAAGGATAGTGTTGTATTAAAACATTATAGGATAACAATTAATTGCCTCTATAGTTCGTTGAAATACTTTTAGTTTATTCGTCCCTACAGGAATACAATTACATGATATATGGTATCATGTCTGTTTACCTGAAACCATGACACTCACTGCCTTGAGACCAGATTTTTGTCCAGGGTGTTTTAACTGGCTCATACACTAGAACTGGCTGTTGTTCTACAGCAAGAGCTAAATGTGAGGAAAACTGGCTGTATGAGATATGCCTGGCTGCTGAGCTGAGAATTATAGGTTAAACTACATTGTGCATCTAACTATGTCAAAAAACCCCCAAAAAGTTCACATAAATGGGAAATTTATCGCAAAATAATCAAGAGGCAGAATTGTGAAGCCTAACCTTTACAAAAACCCAGGTTGCTTTAATAGTTCTACATCCAGAAAAACCTTGGCCTTTCCATTCATATACTACACTAGAGCTTGTCTCTTTTGTGATTAGTATCTTATTCCAAAATAGGAAAGGCATTATTGTGGATGCACCTAAATGGAATGTTTACTGGAGTGACTGTTACGGACTCAGGAATCTGTTATACCCCCAAATTAAATTCTAACTATCTATGTAACATCTTTAGTGCTGTTGTGTAACACTCTGTAGTGTGAATCACATGAAGTTTTACAATCATAATTGCATTTTTATTGTCATATGCTGCTAGCTTTTCAACAATCTCTTTGCATCTTCTGAGTGTGTGCAGTAATTTTGTTTTAGAAAATCTTACATTTGGGTGCTCATAAGGCTTTAAACGGCATAATGTTCAGAGTACTTTGCAGAACTGTTACCATAAACATGCAGAGACCTTTTTTAGTCAATAAAGAAATCCTGTGTGTGTGTGTGTGTGTGTGTGTGTGTGAGTTTTCTAACTGCAGAAACATTACATGTACCACCAGAGTAGGAAAGGCTCTTGAACTGTTGCCTTTGCAATTTTTGTTCTACAGCTGAACATGCTATTAAACCAATCTGGCCAACAGCATTTGATGAGACCTATTGAACATAGAATTTTCAATGGAAAACTTTGAACATAGAAGTTTCAATGGAACTACACAAATTTATTTAGCACAAACATCTCTTTAACTGTTAAACTGTGAGAAAGTGTGTGACCTCTGCTGTAACACTTGCACCTGCATATTGAGATTGATAAAATCAGAAATGTTAACTGGAATACAAAATACACCAGGAATATATCTGCCCGAATCCAGCCTTGGCTTTAGCCTTCCTGAATGCTTGGTGTCATGGTGTGGTTCATTGCTGCTCAGTTTAGGAGGTTGTGTTAGTGCTGTTTAGGGCTTCTGGAGGAGACTGCTGCACCATGTATAAACCACAAGAGAGTCACTCCCCTGGGCTGTGTCAGTAACAGAAAGTGACAACATTAGCTAGAAAGGGTTGGCAGAATTTTTAACAAACAGCTACAGCTGAGTAATCCTTTCTGGGATGATTTGTTCAAAATGGTAGGGAAAATTAAAAAAAAACCAAAAACCAAAAAAACCCCTAATTTTGGCACTTTTGTATTACATCTGGGAGGCTTTTAAATATTTTTTTTTGGCTTATAGCCCTCTGCTCGGAAGCAGAGGGACATCCAGTGTTGAGCCTCTTGGAGCATGGATAAGCAGTGCTTTAGAATGCACTGGATTGTCCATATGCAATTTAGAAATCCATAATCAAAGGTGGTTACTGGTTCAACAGACAGAAGCAGATCCTGCCCATCTGCTCCACTCTGGAGAGACTCCAGCAGGGTACTGCATCCAGCCCTGAGCTCCCAGCACAGGAAGGATAGGAACCTGCTGGATCAGGTCCAGAGGAAACCACAGAGATGATCAGAGGGCTGCAACACCTCTCCTATGAGGAAGGGCTGAGAGGGTTGGGGTTGTTCAGCCTGGAGAAGGGTCCAGGAAGACTTTTCCCATACTTTAAAGGGAAAGATGGGGACAGACATTTTGTAGGGCCTGTGGCAATAGGACATGGAGTAATGGTTTCAAACTAAAGGCAGGTAGATTCAAACCAGATGTAAGGCAGAAATTTTTCAGGAAGAAGGTGGTGAAGCACCAGAACAGGTTGCCTGGAGAGGGGGTGGATGCCCCATCCCTGGAACCACTCCAAGTCAGATTGGACAGGGCTCTGAGAAGCCTGATTCCACTGAAAATGTCCCTGCTCGTTGCAGGGGGGTTAGACTTGATGATCCTTAAAGGTCCTTTCCAACTCAGCCCCCTCCATGATTCTGGAAAATAAAAGCATCAAGGTGTGAGACAGGCAAGTGGACACTGCAGCAAGGCACAAGTGACAGCCACACCATGAGCTCAGCTCCTCACTCCTGCAGGCAGCTGCTTGGGAAGTCCCTTTCAGGTGCATTGTAGGTACTAAACCAATTCCTAGTGGTCCTTATGCTCAAATATTGAAGTTACTCTGTAGTAACATCTGCTAAAATTTCTCTTGAAATTCTGTGGATTTTATAGATTATAGATATCGATTATAGATACCCTAACCTAAAAATACCACCCAGTTCTCTGGAAAATGGGAAGTTTTCAATTAAAATAACTTTGTGTTTAATGTTTGAGCCAAATGCAAATATATTAACAGTGAAAGGATCTGGTCTGGACAGGATGCAGTTTTTCACCTCACTGTATTTGTGTAAATTACTTTTTAGGAAAAGTCATTTATAGAAGACATTTATCCTCTGATCTATAACATGGGGAAAGGCAAAGAAAACTACCAAAGTGGGCTAAATAAAACTAAAATAATGATAAAAATGGTAAAAAACCCAAATCCTTAGGTTTATGATAAATGTTCTTGGCCAAAATACCATTACACAATTTTTTCAGGGACACCATTCTGTTTCTGGGAATGTAAAAAGACACCAAAAGCTTCCACATCACTGATGACTATGCAGTACTGCTAATTGCAGCAATAATTTCTCTGCTGCGAGTGCCTGTATGAAACAGAAAGCATTTAAATGATTTCTCTTAGGCCACTGAACCTCCATTTGATGGTAATAATTTTTTGATTGTTACAGCCCTGTGCTGGACTCAGCGACCTGTAGATGAAAGGCTCCATATCCCACTGCCAGTCCCCTGAGTTAGCCAGTCTTGGCCTGTTTTTCTTCTCTTCTGCAAGCAGCCTCTTCTGCCTTTGGAGTCACTGACTAAAACAGGTAGCAAAGAAATCCTTTGGTGGTTCATATTTCCACTTGGGTTCACTGATCAGGATCACAACAGAAATAGGTGTGTTGAACTGAAAAGGCCTTTCTGCTTTTCTTAAATGTTCTCCATGATATAAACGTTATACAAGTGCTGTATATTCCAATTAAACTTAAACAGCAGCTCTAGCAGGGAGCAACTGCTGTGCACTCAGAGGATAAATCAGCTTTTCTACTGAGCTCCTCAGCATAGTTAAAAAAGGGAAACCCATTTCAGCAGTCTTCATAAAAGACAAATGCACTTTCTTTTTGTCTTTCTTAACCTTCTTATGTAGCTCTTTATTTTTCATGGATCCTGAATACCTATAAGTCCATGCAAGGTCAAAACCCTTTTGATTTCAAAGAGTCTTAAACAGCAGTATCACCTTTTCTCCATGTTTTTCAGTCAGATGATAGAGCAAGCTGGGCTTTACCAGCTTTGAGGTTTAGTTCTGCTCCAGAGAACCTGTGGGGTGTTAGACAAGTCATTCTTTCCTGCAAATGGGAATTGTGATTACTTTGCTGTTTGGCTCTGTTTCTGCCTCAGGCAGAAAATCTTTGGGCCAGATATATTTTTTTGAGCTGTTTAACCCACTTCCACTAACTGAGACCTGAACTGTACTCCAGCTGGGAAGGGCTGTTGAGGGAGCTGAACCACATCTCTGTTCATTGTCACGATTTTAATTTCTATCTGAGCCATAACTGCACCCGAGTCTGTCAAAATTGGCTCATTTATGAGTAGAGAAAATCCAGTTTGGGTATCTGATTATATAGAAATGTCTGTAAATACAAGCCCCCATTGGAGAACCCCCAATGTACCAGCCATGATCGTTGTAGCTCTGTTGGCCATATTTTAAGACAAAAGGTGTTTGAAATGCTTAGCAGAGCAGTCCAGTGCTGCTATTTCTTCTGTGCAGCATCAACAAAATGCACTTTTCAGTTGGCCAGCTACAAATGCAGAAGTGACCCTTGCATGTGTTTCCTTTTGTTTTCTGCTACTGTGCTGAGGATGGCAAGGCAAAGTAGCTTGATGGATGGCCCAAAGTGGCTCTGGTTTGTGCAGGTCTGTGGCCATGAGCACCCTCAGAGCCAAAGGCTCAGCCAGCTGTGCCCTCCTGTAGTCCCCAACTGACCAGAAAGAGAACAGATTTAATTAAAACTATCATGGAAGTAGCGCTGCATAATTACTTACACTGAGTGGGAGCCAACATCCCATTTGGTGGAGAATAATGTGGCTTATCCTCTTTGAAGGACTATAGTTTTCCATGTTAAATGTAAGAACTGAAATTTCATATCAGCAAGCCTTGTGATTCCATGCACAATATGAAAAGCAACTCTGTATTTACTCAGATAATTTCTGTTGTCTGAATCATTTTATGGATACATGAAAGAAAGCTTGATGGAATAAATTACAGTCATAAAAAATAGCAAGAGTAACATGCATTTCAGGTTTTTATGTCCTTGATAGTCTTGATAGTTCAGGTTGACAAACCCCACTTTTTTCTTTTACCTTTTTTTTTTATTTTAGCTTTTCTTTTTCATCGCCTATGAAACTGAGATGAGGACAAAGAAAGATATGAACAACTAACTTCCCCGACTCAGAATCGGAAGGATTGTGAGGCAGCAGGATGCCCTGTGCACTGTAGAAAGTGGGGAGCAATCAGCAACAATGACAGTTTGACAGTCCATAATTTTACAGAATACATTGTGTGCAGCTTTTGCAATAGGAGGAAAAATTGTGAAGTATCCATTAGCTCTCACTAATTACCAGATTATTTCTCCTGAGGCACACGAGTAGCATAAGAAATCCCCAGTGCTGCAATGAACTAACAGAGGAAGTTGCCACCTCAGAGAAGGAAACCGTAAGAGACTTTGGAACAGTAAAACACAGGGAACATCTTCTGGTATGTTTTTTCACATATACCTTCTTTATTTGCTTTAGAGATGGTCATAATGGCCATACCTGACATAGTAATGACTCATAAAAATTCTACCTCTGCAAGAAACATAGAAAAATACATGGATGTAAAATGCTTTAAATTCTATTTAGGAGAGTTAATATTGCAAAATTAAAAACATTTTCATTTGCTGTAATTTGTGATGAATCAAGAAGAAGCAATATTTTTGGAGTGTTAATTAAGTTGGTGTTTTTGGCATTTCAGGTGATTTCTGCTAAGAACATTTTTCTCCAAATTTCACACACTCTTGATAAAGTGGACCAATACTGGAAAACAAGGATAGAAATACCTCTGCCTTAAACAGAATAAAAACTACCTGAAGATTTTGAATGACTGTAATTAGGCAGGTAGATGTAATGTAGAATTAATTTTTTGAGTTGTGGTTATGAGCCTTGTGTTATGTTTTATGGAAGTAGGAGAGAAAAGAGAACAAAGCCAGCATACGACAAAAATCTGAAAGCCAATGTACTGTACTCATGGTGAGTGTTTAAAGGAGAGCTGTTGGATAATGGTATTGAGTTAATTACAAGCAAGTCTAAGGATTTTCTCTTTACAATATACATCACCTAGGACTCAAAATGCAATTTATTTCCCTCTGATGTCTTACTTAATAGGAGAATTCTATTTTGAAAAGAAGAAATACGTAAAAATATTTTAAAAGTTGGTTTATTGAAACACCCTAAATACCGCTGAGAGGTTATTTTTTAATTAGTAGTGTATGAAAAGTAAGTGAAAAAATACCAAGCCAAATTTTAGATTTAAATTCCCCTAGTAAACTCTTCCTTGTTTGATAGGAAAGAATGTATTTTCCAAAACCAGCTGGTTCTGTCTTTTAGACATTCTGATGTTCAACTTGGAGCATGTGTAATGATTTTCCAGCAATTTTTCTAGAGTTCTTTCATTCCCAAAGTCCATGGTAGTTCCTCAGGTGGTAATTTTCAAAACCTATTGGAAATGGCTCCTGGTGCACTTCATTGTTTCTGGCTTTTGAAGAGGCAAACTTTTGTACGGCACTTTGTTATACTTGTTTTAAAGTAAGCAACTCCTTTAAATGCTTTTGATATTATTTCTAGGATACTGGAGCTTCCAGACAATCAAATATGGGGCCATTCTCTACAAACTTTGGAGAAAACTTGGAGACAATGAAAACAATTAATAACTGCAAAGTGTTCACTGCACTACTTTTTGTTCCCAAACTGAAAGAGAAATTAATTAATCATAAAGTTTGACTGTGTTTGTAAAGCTTGAGCTATTTTGCTGAAGGCTGATATTTTTCATTGCTTTGTACTGTACCATCTCCAGAAGTACCCTGTGAAACAGGAGCAGTCAGCTGGCAGCCACGGTGTCAGCCCAGTTTCATGGAGAGCTGTCAGGGTGGCAGGAGGTCACAATGGGCTGAATCAAAAAGACATCCCAAACTGGTTTCCTCTTTCCTTTGAAGCATAACACATCCTGCAGCTGTCAAAATCCCACAAACCATTCTCAGAAAGAAGAGACTAAAACATTTCTGGTTTGAGAATTAAAATACTGTAATTTACTGTGGATGTGATGCAGGCCACGTGTTACTGACGACCTACATTCCTAGTGAGTCCATTTATTAATAGGAAAAATTAAACATTTTTCAGATTTTATTGAATTGTTTTCATTTGACACATTGATTACATCTCTTCTAATTATGAATTGAAATGTGCTCAATATAAAAATGGGATAAAAGGCCTTCTGTAAATGTAATGATAATAATTTTAAAGTAACACAAGGTTTTCCCAGGGATTAGATGGCATTCCTTTTAATGGTTTGAATAATAACAGTTGTTTTTACTAAACAAAGTATGATTACTGTTATGCCTTATATTATTTTAAACAAATACTGTATTTCCCTGGTTTAGGAACAATTACAAGAACAAGGATTGCAGTCACAGAATCTACTGCCAAATATGGATGCTTTTGCATATTTTGAATAATTGGAGCTGAAGAGAGACTTTTTTTCTTAGAGAGATTGTAATTTTACAAGAATTATGTAAATATTGTTTTGATATAAGTGAGATGTTTTTATAAATTCAAAGTGTTAAATTTTTTTCCAATTTTTTGCGCAATTCATCAGCACAGGCTTTTGAAATTAAGGATTTTTTTATCAGGGAAAATTGAAACATTTTGTTTAAGACTGAAAAGGACATTTTGATGGTTTTGTCTGAAATTTTTCTAGCAAGACAGACACAATTTGAAGCATTTCACTTTTCACTAGGCATTATTTTTCCACCTTTTTAGTGAACAATTCATATTGAAATAGATGGGATGAGATGGACACACATGATGGTAGTTGTGACCGAATAATAAAATAGCATTTATTTTCCTTCCTCTGCTTCTGCTGCCTGCAAATACATTCTGCTGTAGACAGCATGTTCAAGCTTAATTAAATTGATAAATGCAAAGTGATTTTTTAAAATGTGTATATATATATATATATATATATGTATATATATATTTTTTTTTTTTTAGGAATTAAAATGCAATCTATACCTCAGTATCTGACATTGAAATGTCAGCATTAACTGTGGCATTCCATTATGCAGCCTTGTGACTTTGGCTCGGCCAAGGGTCTCTCAAGCCACTGGGATTTCCTAGCCAGGCAGTTCTGACACCCTGGATTCCACTCTCTCCATTTTGTTGAGTGGCCAAAGTGTGAATTACAGCAGAGTGAGGGTAATTGTTACGATTACTAAGTGCTAAATTATGAATCACTTTTCATAGCTAAAACTCTGTATATTTTATCTATAAATTCAGAGTCTGCTTAAGAGATTTCAGAGCAAAGAAAAGATTTTCTTAACCTTTTGCTAGATGTGTGTATTTGCTTCTAATCCCTATTTGCAGTGCAAAATAGCTTTGGGTGAGGTTTCTCTGTCAGCACCTTGGCTCGCACCAGACCCCAGCCAGTGGAACTGCCTAGGATCACAGTTCCAGGCTGGCTGCTTCTCCCCACTCTGACTTCTGTAGAGTTTTAGGGGGACCAACTTAGACACTTAGCAACTCAGCAACTTAGCAACTCAGTGGTTGTCTTCCTTTGGAGATGGTAAGAGCTTTAGTTCAGAGATGATATTTAACCATCATTGGATAGGACTTTACCCCAAAAAATTGGCTGTACAAAAATGAAGGACAATTCAGCAGATATTTAAGTTGTTGTTTTTCCACTGACTCTAGTGTTCTACTGTTTTTCTTGTCTCTTTTAAGTCTTTGTTCATGTAGGGTGGTGTCAATACCAACTACCAACATGGTGGGCTGCAAAAACATTTAAGTGGTTAAAAGTCAAAAAAAGGTAGGATTTTCTGTGCAGCTGCCATGCATTGTGCCCATCCTTGTGAGTACTGAGTCTTGGGGTTTATATGTTGAGACAGTTCTTGAAGGAAGACTTTTTTGAATTTAAAAACTCTTTAGTTTTGATAGCTGTCAAACAGTATTTCTTCTCTCTCTTACTAAGTAGTTTGTGTCAAGGATTTTTCCATATTCTTTGATATTGTAATTTATAATTCTCCAGTCTACCAAGGTACCACGATATTTAATGTCTATTAACATATAGTCACTGCAAGACTACCTTAGTATTTTAGACATAAAAAAAAATTTGCCAGCTATTAAATAGCTATCACAAGGGTAGGCATAACCCTTAATTAAAGCATAGAGGAAAACAATAATTTGCTAGTATTTGGAAAAATGTTCATAATAAGCTGACATGCTCCAATTTCGGAGTCAACAAGAAATGAAAAGGATCCTGCTTAACTCAATGTTGCAGAAGGGACCATGTTAAAAAAACCTAGTTTCTGAAGTGCAAGGCCAAACTGTTTATGCCATTTAAATGCATGACGTTTGACAGGCTGAATTGTCTACAGTAGTTTGTAATTCCTGGGTGAGCCTCTCTTCAGACTTTTTCAAAGTTCTTGCTTTTCTAACACTCAGGGTGTTGTAGGAATGTTAGGAATTTTAATGTGCCATGGCTCACATGAAGTTTCAGAGTCCAGTAAAACTGTTAAGAGTGCAGCCTAGCAGTTGGATTGGGAAATTTTCTGTTCTGTGTTTGTATCTCTTGATTTATGTGATTTCATGACTGAATCTGCAGACACCTTGAAACAGGTGGAAAAGTCAGTGCTGGACTGGCTTACCAATGGATTTGATTTGGGATGGTTATGTCTGGAAGAAGAAAACGGATTATCTTGGAAAGATAAAAGACAGAGGGGAAGAATCAAGTTATTTATTTTTGAAATGAAGCCTGTTGATGAAGGCAATAATTGTCAGCTAGTCAGAGAGCTATTGCTGTGTACGTTTAACTGGCGGTGCCACTGGAATTAGTGTTTGGCAATGCTGGGTGCTGCTGGATGTACTGACCTTGTGTACATGGTAGGCAGCACAGCCCCACAGCAGCACCAGCCTGCAGCTCACTGTCCCTTTCTTGGCACTGGCAGGAGACCAGCAGGCACTCACCTCCAGTGCTGTGTCCAGTTCTGGGGCCCTCAATTTAGGAAGGACATTGGTGATGCTCGAATGTGTCCAGAGAAGGGCAACAAGGCTGGGGAAGGGTCTGGAGCACAAGAGCGGCTGAGGGAGCTGGGGCTGTTTAGGCTGGAGAAAAGGATGCTCAGATGAGACCTTATCACTCTCTATTAATTATTATTTAGGTAATCAAGATTTGGTGTTATGGTACTTCATTTTGCATTGCGATCTGGCCTACTTGAGCATTTTAAGTTGTATGTCAGTCTTGTTCTGGCCTTAAAAAAAAGAGATAAGAACATTGTTTTTCTTTGCCTACTCTGATCTGTCTGAACCTTCCTTTTAAAATATATTCCTGATAACTGGCCCATTTCTCAGGAAGGAGAGGAAGGTGGTTATGGCTTCCCAACCACAGTCTGTGCAATTTGAAAATAAAAAGATATTGCTCCATCAAATGTTGAAAGAAATCTTCCTTTTCAAAACATAGAAGAAATTGTCTTGAATTAAACAAGGGCAGGAAGTGAAGCATTTGTTTGTTTTATGAAGTCTGGTGAATTTTGATAGTGAGTCCTTTAAAATATATAATATTGAAGCTTTTCTAATTCTAGACAGATAAGAAATAATAGTTACACATTTCAGCTTGAAAGACAAAAGTAACCTTTTGTCACCTAATTTAACAATCTTCTTAGTAAAATGTCTCAGAAGAATGTGAAGTGTTATTTAAATACTAAAAAAATCACCATCTATGAATAGCATGGCTTTTTAAATTGCCATAATCAAAGTCCAAACACATTTCCCTGCTTCCTTTAAATAGACTCACATGTTTCTTTGCTTGCTTGAAATAGTTTCTTTTAATGACAGGTTTTTCCTTAATGAGGAGAAGAATAAAGGGAACAACTCTGAGCTTGTCAGTGGAACTTCAGTATGACAAAAGTTCTGATTTTTGACAGCACCCACCAGGAAAATAGGAAAACTGGCAGTGTTTTAATTAATGTGTAATTGTGAATTGCTAGTCTGCATTTAAAAATATAAACATATTTATATTAGCATTTGAATGTATGTTTTAAATAGCAAAAAAAGCCAAAAAAATCTTACATTGTAGGCCACATAATGTAATAATTTGCACTTCTTTGTGATAAGTAATTTGAAACAGCTTTTGAAACTGTGCATTCTTGTTGAGTTTACTAAACTTTTGTGTGATAAATAGCTTAGAATAATTACAAAATTCATGTAGTTTTTGGAGATAAGTCTTGCTCTAATACTAAAATCTCCTTTGAGAAGGGAAGACCTCTGACACATTGGTTAATAAACAACAGCAGTTAATGTTACCTAAATTCACATGATCATGTTAATAGACGTGCAATCACACTTATCAGGAAAGGAGAAGATAATCCCATACTTAAAGATGATCAGATTTTCTACAATTGACTAAACATCCAAACCAGGTCCTGGGTGTGGCCCTTTGTTGAGAGCACCGCAGTCTTTATTAGTAAGGTTGATTTTGGTATTAATAATACCTAGGCAGTAATTCAGGTAAAACAAAAAATTTTACAGGAGAGATAGAAATCTGTTTTCAATACTGGATCTCAGCACAATATTAGTGACTCCAATTTATTTTCTAAGGAATAATTTTGTTTCTAGAAATTGCTGGATTCCATAAGACTTAAAAGGAAAGGTTTCTTAAAAGGAACGGTTTCTTATTTTGCTAATAAAATTCTAGATGCCCTTCTGATGTGACAGCAGCAGTTTAATGATCCTGCTGCAGTGTCCCCCACAGCGCAGGGGGGAACTGCACCCCTGCCAAGGCTGGATATGGAGCAGGATGACACTGGCTGCTCCAATGGGCTTTTCCTACTTAATCCCACCATTTTGTTCCTTTAGCTTTCCCCTGAAGTACCTCTAGCCTAAAAGTACAGAGATGTTGGGTGAGACCATAAAGGCCCCACAATGGAGCTGGGAATGATGGAATTGTGGGGACACAACATTGGCTGCTTTGCAGCGATGGACGTGGAAACCAGAACCTGCCCAGGACATGGGGCCCCGTGTTTTCATACATGAAGGAATGTTTGCACTCCTGCAACCTTTTTGCCACTCTCAAATGGTACTTGTTTTTACAACCACAGGCAGCTCCAAGAATAATTACAGTTTTTAAATAATTATTGTGATTGCAGATGAAGACTGATAATTGGTATCAGTTTAATTGGAGAGGAAATGGCCACCAATTTTTGAATGGCATGAATTCTTTTGTTTTCTTTTGCCATCTGTAAAGCTATGAAGAGAAAAAACATATGGATGGAATCATTGTTGTTTTCTGAAATGTAAATGAGACACAGGGCTGAGGAACATCTCCCTCCAGTGCACACCTCCAGCGGCATCTGCTTGAAAGGTTACTGACAGAAGCAGTTTTGGAAGAATTTCCTCTTTTGCTCCCTTTTGTCTCAGAAGCAGCTTGTGCAAAAACAGACTGGGATATGAAACTGGATTCATTATTAAAATAAGGATTATAATTTCCACGTCATTCTATTCCCCACCCCCACTTCCCACTGTCTGATAATAATCTAGTGTCATAATGAAATTCATGAGGCTGCAACAACAAAGGAGCTCATGGAAGAGAACAGGAGCTTGTCAGATGGTATAGATTTGCATACTAATGAAGATTATGATGTTATTAATATTACAGAAACATAGTAATACCCAAATACCACTGAAATGGGGAATGGTAGATCATTATTAGACTCCAAAACCAAATAAAAGAATATATTTTCCAATATAGCTGCCACTTGCAGCTGCTGCAGAATTAAAACCAATTCCTGTAACTGAATTATTTTGATTTCTGTGTCATGTCAAGAAGGTCTAAAAATGTAGACTTGCAGTATATATTATTGTCTGTACTCTACTGGAAAAAAAGGACTTAAAAGTTCAATTTCTCTTGAAGCTATGAGGGCTGATCACAAAAAGTACAACGGGTTGGGGTTCATAGGACTGCTGTTCAGAAGAACATCCTGCCTTTGATTTCCAGGTGTGTTCTTAAGACAGGAGGGTCATCCATGGTTGGGATTTTATTCCTGTCTTTGCTAAAGGATTCTTGACCGAACTTTGGACAACCTCCCGTCTCCTTTGTTTGCTCATTCAGTAATGCAGGTTCATAGACTGCACTGAGAGCAGGAGATGCAGGGCAGGACAAAACTAAAGCTTCAACAGCTCACATGGAAAACTTTCCACCTTCCTGGTGTTCTGAACAGTTAGAGGTCTTGGTTTGCTTGAGAAAGAGCTCTTGGCATTTGTCAAGTATCCTGTCAAATGACAACTTGAGTAACATGCTCCTGGGCTTAATTCCCTTTTTCTGCTTTGCATGATGATTCTGCCTGTGCAGAAAGTCAGGATGATCTCAGAGCAAGGTGAGGGTAGTTTGATATCTACCCAGCATAAACAGAGAGGAGTCCTAAGGTGCAGGATGGCAGACACCCCTGCTTCCAGTAGATTTGCCCTTCGATTATAACATGGAGCAGCAAAGCCACCCTTGTTACATGCAGCACTATGGACTTCTATTTTCTCTTCCATTTTATCTGCTACAGTTCAGGACATTGAGAGTTTGTGTTTGTGAGGAAGATGAGGAGGGTCAAGTTCTCACATTTGGCTGCTGTGAGAGGCTTTTTCTGTAGCTCCAACAACACAGGCAATTAATTCAGGGTAAGAGAAGCCTCTGTCAGTAAACAGGAGGATTTTAATGAAGCTGAAGTGTCTCATTGCATGGATGTGATTGAAAGAAGTGGTGTGTTTGGGAAGATTTCAATGACTCTTAGGGATCATGATAGACTTGAGTGAAATTTACTGTTTGTCAATGTTTGTGAGCCTGACAAAGTAATTTGTGCTGCTCTGTTACACTGTGTAACTCATCAGGGTCATTTTGCCCAAGGTAAAGTAGTCTAAGCCTTAAATCTAAGTCAAAAACGATGCTTTGACAATGAAGCTTCCCAAGGACAAACAGCACCTTGCAATGTGTCAGATTGGAGCAGTTCTGACAGGGCCAGTGTGGGAGCAGATCCCTGGTGTGCACCCAGGAGGTCTAAAATTGCAGGGGCTGGAAAGCCCAGCATCCCCTCACAGCTGCTCTGAAGGGTTTGGGGCATGTGAGAGGTTTCCAGAGGAAGGTGGGATACAGTCAGATATTTTGTCCTCTGCTCCTGGTCAGGCTCTTGCAGAGCTGGAATTTGGGAACACAGAGCCAGGCAAGGGAGGTGGCAGATGCTGAGCACAGGACTCTGCTGTCCCACTCCACAGCCCACGGCCAGCTTCCTCAGGCTCTGTGCAGGGAACAGGGCTAGGTTCATTATGCAAATGCTTCTGTAAAGAGAGCCATGAATTCATGTTAAAATATTTTTAGGTGTCTTTGTTTATAAAATTTTACCCTAGGCAGATTTTTTTTTCACATTGAATTTAAAATAATGAGTTTAATGTTTTTCACATTAAAAACAGCATAATCTTTCAAGGGATTATGAAATAAGGATTTTCATAATACTCTCCTATGTTTAGTAGTCTTCTATGAGCTTGAAATGTTCTAAGTATCCCTTCCTTCTTCTCACTATAATGAAAGATTTCTACTTTGTTGTAAACGGGGGTTAATAAACCTGCACTAAATAAGATGTAGGAAAGTGAAGTTCTAACACCCTAAATTATACTTAGTTGTGATGTCTTCTTTCAGAGGCATCAATTATTGAGCAACAATTCCTTGTAGTCTTGCTTTATCTGGTCAAAATCATTTTAAATTTAAGAGAGCCAATACAGCACAGTAGCCTAGGAAGTAAAATCTTGGTTAGTCTCTGCCCCTTGGGTGTAGGGTGTCCCTTGGTGTCTGCCCTGTCCTAGGCTGCCAGATGGACCCACAGAATAAGTTGTGCACGTGGGCACTGGGTTTGTTGTGTCCTCCTGATGAACATCTGCAATCAGGTACTTGGGGATCTCCAGGGAGGGCCTCTGACAGCCTGACTCTGCTCTTTGGCTGCAAGGGACACTTGTCACTGTTGAAACCCTCTTCCCTGAGCTGTTCATTTCCCTCAGGCTTCCTTTACTTTTTTCATCACCAGTTTTTCATAAGCGTCTTTCAGTGATGAGAGGAACCCCTTGTGAGGTTTTCACAACATGCATGTTCAACTCCCGTGTACCCAAGCCAATTTAATGTGAAAGCCACTCTGGCCTGGTCCCAGGTGCTGGCACTGAGGAAGCACCTGGTCCCAAGCTGTGGCAGTTGGGAAGGCACAGGACACAGGGCAGAGGACTGACACTAGAACAGTAAACTCTGGTGGTGAAGGGACCACCTGTGTCAAAATGTCATCGAGACTTTGACACCAGGTTGTAATTTGTGATGCCCTATTCACAGTGTCAGTCACTTTATGTGAAGCAAATCAGAGAAATATTCAGGTTTCTCTTGCAACCATTGAAACCAGGTTCTTCAAACTTACTCATAAAACACCACTGTAGATTGCCAAATATTCTGACTAGGAGGTAGAAGCCACGGTACTTCTGTTTCAGACTTTTATTGCTAATGAAAACAATGGTAAATAGAAGTTTAATGCAGTTTTGACTAAGCTTATAGTTCTCTCTTTGCCTTCCCCAGCACTGACAATGATCCAGTGCCTATTTGCCAGTACATGCATTAGCGGCCTTTAGTCAAAGCTCAGCAGTAGCCTGGTATTTAACAGTAGAGTAATTGCATGTCAGCATCATTTAATGGAAGTTTTGATAAAACTAGAAGCAAAAGAGCACTCTTACAGCTTTTGCTGTGTTCAATAAGACTTGTTTTTAACCAAGGAACTAGTGACTGTTTTGCAAAAGCTCTGCTTTTGTGTGTGTTTGTTTTTGTTCAGAGCAGCACACTAATTGTATTTAGTGTGGGGAACTGGGGTGTTTACTGAAGCCACTGCTCTCCTTCCTGCCCCAGCCTTCTGCTGTGCTAAGAGCACTCTGTGCTATTTCTGTGTTCCTGGCAGGCTGGTGCTGGACTGAAATGTTGGTTCACTGAGTGTCTGTACTGTTCACTGGTGCGTTCAGCATGGAGGTCAGCCTCAGTTGTGGTTTAAGAAGCCTTTTAATATCACTGAGATTTTGATGGTACTGGGGATGAAGCATCCTTTTCTTCTCCTGAAATCCTGTTAGTTAGGAGGACATTGCTTTATGTGGCAGAAATGACTCCATTATCTGTGAGAGAACGAGTTACTAAAACATCTAACTATTGGGGTCAGAGGCACTTCACTTTTTGCTTCCAAACAGAAATGTCAATACAAGGCAATTTTCAGTTCTCTTGGATGAGGGTATGACTTTGGGTGAGTTCATGGCTGGGAGTGCTGTAACAGCCTGCATTCACTGTGGGTGCAGCCCACACTGGTTTTCATACCAGGGCATTGACCAGAGCAGAGCTATTGCTTTGTCCAGTGAAGCATCATGTACTCAGGATGAATGCATCTGCCCCACTAACAGCAAACCCTGATTGTTCTCTGATGTGTGAGGCTGCTTTGCAGAATTTCAGAGACTGTTATTTCTGACTGGACAGAGACAACAGAAAAAACCGGCTCCTAGAAATATCTGCTTATCCTTAATCTCTGTGGTAATTTCTCATAAAGGTGTGATAGACCAGGGCAACCACATTTAACTTTGAAGCCTGCTCTGCTTTGAGCTGGAGGTTGCACTGGAGATCTCCAGAGGTGCCCTGCAACCTGATTTTTATTGTGATTCTATGACACCCTTGCGTTGAGCAGGTCATCACATTTCTATTGTGGTCATATTTTGTACTGCCTAATGCTGCCTTTCACAGCTCCACAGTAAAACACTTTACCTGCCTTTGGAAACATGAAGGAATTTGTAGCACTTTCAATGATTCCCCAAAGAATTAAAAGGGATTTTACAAATTACATTCAATAGTACTTTTGAGCAAAACTATAAGACCCAGCTAGGCTTAAGGAACAGGTGAATACAGGAGAGTATTCTAAAGGAAAATGTAAGTTGAATCCTAGTACTTAAGAGGGGATTGTTCTGATACTGTTCTTGCTTGCCCATTTAAGTGTGATCATAATTTAAATTACCTGTCTGCCATCCTTTTTCTACAAGAATTTTACATAAAAGTGGTGCCTAAAACCATGTTTCACAGAGCCAAAATTTTGCCATTTGAGGGTCAATTGATTTCCCTTTCAGTTTAAAGGGAAAGCTCCAGGACACCAAACTTCAATACCATGACATTGCAGATGCTGGGCAGCTGATGTTAAATGCACTGCACGTTTAGATCTTTTCCTGTGTCTTTCCCCTTGCTCATATGCCTTCCGCAATTTCTGAATTATTTTTCCCATCACAGCCTCATTCCCCTTTTAGCTCTTTTTATTGTATAAAGCTCTCTTAGGAAAAAAAAATTCAAAGGGTTTTCTGTACTCGGTATCATTATTGTGTGTCTGTTTTAAGTCTCTCTTGCTTCCTAAAACAATTACCTCACCATTTCAGATCTGCTTGTGTATTAACAGCTAATCAGCTTTTTACCTTCTGGTCTTCATGCCCTCCTTCACACGGTTCCTGCCCCCTTTATCAGCGTGCCTCCCTTATTTTGTTCAAAATTTAACTTTTGCATTATTCTGTCCTCTTTCATCTCTCTGTACTATGCATATTTCAGCCTAGATTCTCTTCTCCCTAATTAACTTTGTTCTATTCCCTCTGCCATTTGAAGGAGCTTCCATGACAGAATCCCCATTCCTGGTGCTGGGGCTGTAGCAGCGTCCGGGCCTGGGCACCCCCAGGAGTCAGAGGCACAGCTGCACTGGCAGCCCTGAGCCCAGGACAGGCACAGCAGTGCTGCTCAGTGCTGCTTTCAGCTCTTTGGCTGCTAAGGAGCCGTGTTATCTCCTGGCAGCTTGGACTGGGATGGGGAAGGAGCAGCCCAGCCGCTCCTGCTGGGAGAGCACACTAGGCCTCTGGGGAAAGCAGCGACCATATTAACAAACTGACTGTGCAACTAACAATATATTGACAGGGTTTGCCTTTAAAAAGCCTTTGCTTTATGTGTGGAACACTTAGTGTATGACTGATTTGGCTCTAGGAAAGACAAAAGAAGCAATTCCAGGTTTCCATGGACGTTGTCCGGAATTTCAGCCAGGAGCCTGGCTGGCTGGCTGGGCAGCACAGCAGCCCCGTGCAGAGGCACACGGCAGCCGTGGCTGGCAGCAGCCTTTGTGTCCCAGTGCTCAGACCGTGGCACCTGGGCATGAACCCCCAGCCAGGATCTCCCTTCTCTGATGGATCCCCTGCAACTTTCGATAGCCCTTTGCTTTCCCACCAGTTTTGGGAAGTTCAGCATGTGGGTCTGAACTTCGCAATGTGAGTATCTAACACAGTTATCATCCTTCAATTTTGGATTCTCCAGTTTCTCCTTCTAGTAATTCAGGAAAAGACTTTTAGAAATAGCATAAAAAACTGCAAATATCAGTATTTAAAATAGTTGTTCAGGAGGATTTCTGTGAGAGAACTACGTATAATTCCTGTAAATTAATTTTAAGAAATAGCTGAAGTCATAACAGTTTTTTTCCCTAACCAGAATCTCAGTCGCCCAAAAACTCCTGTAAACCCACTCCAATAGTGCTTTTGATTCCCTGAATCTGAAATTACTTCAGCTTGGCTAATTACCACCATGCACATTTATGAGGATTCAGATTATTGCTGACAGCCTTCCAGCACCTTCTGCAGTTTTTCACATCAGCCTGGAGAGGACAGACAATCTCTCCTATAATTAACTGCAAAGAAATCATAAAACATAGAGGTCCTGGAGAAAGATATCTGGTGGTCTTTTAACCTCCTGCACAGTTAAATCCTTAATATCCCTTAATGAAAATATGATTAGTTAAAACTGAGATTAGTCCCTTCAATTTTTATTGCTCTCATAGTTTAAAACCTAAATTGTGTAGACGAACACAAGCCTTTTTGAGGATGTTCATTAAAAATCCGAATAAGTCACAGGACCCAATTTTTCCTCTTGGGCTGCATCAAAACCAGCAGTGGATGACACCAACTTTGGTAAGGCAGCCACAGGTAAATGTTGCATGTAGCATTGATCAGTTGCTCTGGTGAATGGTCAGCAGTGCAATTCCTCACTTACTGCAGCAGACATGCACAGAATTGATCTGGAGGCGTTTTGTTAACTCTGTCACACTGTGGGTTTTTGTCATGAATGTACCCCTTATTAACCTGGAAATAATCTTTATTTGTCTTGTGGTTAAGGCTGTGTGGTTTTGTGTGAATGTAAACAGAATAATTACCAAAGTGATGCATTTCCTTCCCTTAATGTAATAGACTTCTAAATGGACTCAGAGGAAATTAGAGAGTTACATGCTGAAAAGAAATGACCATGTAGCATACTGCAGTCAGCACAGAGATCTATGTATATTTAATTAATGTTAAACCCGTAAAGAAAGGTTGTGTTTCATTTTTATGTGGAGTTAAAAAACCCCCAAACCCCAGCCCCTGTGGTGACCCTGTATATTGAGAAGTTCTTCTGCCATCTGCATTATCAGATTTCATGTATGAGTATTAGCAGTCAAAATGTAGAATTAAATGTTCAAAAGTGCTGAAAAAATGCTGTGAAACTTGCCTTCATCTCCCCATATCTGAAAAGCAACTGCATAGATTTCTCTCTACAGTCTGCAGAGCCCTCAGAACTCACTGGGTGTGTCTCAGCAGTGCTGAGAGGAGGAAATACTTGGCCAATAGCAATGGGCAAACTAAACTCGATGACACCTTGGTTTCCAAGGAGCAGGATTCAGCTTTTGAATTTTAAAAAACGCCAGTGGGTTTTAGGGTCTGATTTTGTGTGAACAGTTACTGCATATCTGGCTCTTGTGTGCCATATATTGTGAGGAAGGAAGAAAGGAGATTTATATCTTGCTAACAGATTTGTTCACGCCTATAAATAATTAGGTATATAGCTGGGGTTTGTACTGCATTTGATACCCATTTTGCCAGCAAACACGGTCTCAGTTAAAACAAATCACTTCTATGATGTCAGTGTGGAGCTGGAGAGATCAGGTGACAGTTGAATTGTGTGCTGACCTTGCTCAGAGCTGCAGCTCCAGAGGCTCTGTGGGCCAGGTACAGCTTCTTAAAACAGCACTTCCTAGAGACCACGGGGAGATTGCAATTACTCGACTAATGTGATGTTCCATTCTAATTCGACTTTTTAATTCTAACTGCTAACAAGTTTTGGAGCCTATTTTCATCAGTAGTAGAATTCCTGATCTTAAAGCATGACTGTGAAATACCATTTTAAAATTCATTTTGTGTTTATTTATTTTCTATTTTCAAGTCAATTCTTGAGCACAGACAAAAACTTCTGGAAGTTGTTGAAAGATTTTTTTTCATGACAATTAGGTATGCACCATTATAATTTAAAGTTTTTCTAAGAATAACTAGAAACAAATTCAATCAAGGTGTCTTTTGTATTTGTGAATGCATCATGATGCTTGAAGTTCTGAGAAAAATAAATCTGGTTTTGTGTGTTGGAGTAGGCACAACAGCAAGATTTTAATATGCTCATAATTTGATGTAGTATCCAGCAACAAGAACGTAATTAAAGAATATTAGTTCAATATTTGGACTGTTGCACAATTGGAAACAGAAAGAAATATTCTAGGATATATAGGAGGATAGAAAAAACCACTCATTAACATTCCTCCTTTCTTGGTGGAAGAGCAAAGCAGTTCACATGCAGAGTTTGTGTGTTTACCACCTACTTGACACAATGTCAGGCATTGATGTTCCCTGGAATATGAAGCAACATTAAAATGTTAGGAAACTTAAAAAAAGAAAAATGAAAAAGGGAACGTGATTTGAATGCACTCAATATGAGCTTTGTTGGTTTAGAGAGCAGTAGATTTTAGCACACAAGCAGACAGACTGTTCTCTGCTGGGAATGCTTTCCGCAGTGCCTGTGACCCTGTGGACAGTGGATCTGGGATTAAATGCCTTTGCCTGGACATTTCCTGAAAGCGAATGGTGCATGCTGAGCTAGAAGCTCATTGAAATCCTGACTTGAACAGTTCAGATATGTGCTAGGAAATAACAAAATTAGTTCTGTAAAGGGGGATTGGCCTTCCTGAACCCTAGGAAATGATACCCTTTACTTACTGGCAGGATCCTGGCATTCAATTTTTAAAAGGCACATACAAAATTGAACTTTGAAGGCAGAATCTAAATGAGTCATTGTCCTAGAAATGTGTTTGATTCACATTTTTTTTAAGGCTAAAGGAAAAAGGGTGGGTTTTTTTTTTGTTTGAACTAAACAGTTTATTAGAGACAGTAGGAGAAGGGTATACTATTAAATGAGAAGGGTGTGATGGGCTACTTTGGAGACAGAGTCAAGAGTGTGTCAGTCAACTGTGGCACAAGAAGGGAGATGAGAGAAAAAAAGCTCGATACAAAAGAACTCTCCCCTTTCCTGTGCATGTACACAGCAACTGGATGAAAAATCCCGATAACCATGAGCTTGATGAAATTTAAAGTTGGCAGTACTGCCTATTTGGGTAACAAGATGTTACTAGAGCGAAGATCACAAAATGTAACTACAAAAGAGAAAAGCCTGCCAGGCATTGTTAAACCTCTGCTTTTGAGTGCAGTCTAAAGATTCTCCTGAACCCTTTATGCAATGAAAATTTTAAACAATGTGATTAACCTTAACTATGCCATTAATATAACACTGAATTTGAAAGGGTGTGTGCAATCTCGACTGTGCCCTCTCTGTTAGTCTGGTGTTTGGAATTGATCCGTGTGTGCAGCAGGGGCAAGGGAAGCACCTAGGTCAGCTGGGTGCCACCTGCACACACACACAGGCAAAAGGGACTCCTGCCAGAGATGCATTCCCACCTTCAAACACACAAAGGAATAGGAGTGAATGCACACAGATTCCAGTTGTTGTTACCTGTTAGGCTAAAATTCAAGTTCATTAAAATTTGGAGGTTTGGGATAGTTCACAGTTTGAGCTTTATGGATAATTTAAGCATCAATACTACTACTATGTTACACATAACCAAGATTGTAATTGTCCATAGAATTTTAATCAGATTTGCTGTATATTAATTCTAATAAAATTTGTGAGTGCTGTTTTAATGATTCAATTTGAATCAGCATTGGATGCAAATATTACTTTAATTTTATGGTAACTTACTTAAATAACCAGAATGCTCTTATACCTGCTCCCTTTGAAAAAATGTCTGAGCCTTTCTGGGTCAGCGAGAATCTTACTCACATATTTCATCATCATTTCTTTCTGGATATTTGCCTGAAGTCATCACACTGGGAGTACCTCAAAACATTTCCTCGACTGCAGTTTTCAAATGAAATCCACGTCTTTGTGTTTCTACTTCTGCCTGTTCAGCTGGTGCTAATGATGCAGTGAGCCCTGGGAAGATGCAAACACGGTCTGGAATTACACATCACTGTGAGAAATATCAGTGTCTTAAAGGGGAGAATTTTCCTCAAGCTTCACAGGTGGAAAGTTGAGACATAAAGATACAGGTTTTACCTGAAACCACCAATTTACAGCTATGCTTAGCCAGGTGGAGAATCTGACAGTCCTGTATCCTGCTTCTGCAATAGACCTCCCAGGCAATCGTATTCCAATCTTATTTTACAATTTTAAGGCCGTAATTCCATTTGTTATCCAATATTCCTCAGATGTCTGAGAAACCTGGGTCTTAAATCTTACATATTCTATGAAATATGCCAGTTCTTATTGGATTGAGTGGTTTCATTAAAAACAAATCTCAGGATTTGGTTAAAGGTTGTGATTTTTGTTTTGCAAGGTTTCTGCAGTGGGCATTATGATTTTGTGGAGCTGCATGCTATTACCAGCTACAGTGTTAGAAAAAAGCAGACACAATTCTGTGAAAGTTTTGCAGCGCTTGGGATGCAGAAGTTTTCCCTTTGCAGAACAGGTGAATGTTCCAAGGCAAATGGATCAAAGAGTTTGACTTGTATTTCCTACTATACTATCTGCTCAGAAAGATTCAGGCAAAATACTGAAGTTCATTTTTATTTTATCAGCCACGTTTTGGCACCTAGAAATTAAACTAATTTTGAAAATCTCCTTGCCCATCTTTCCTGGAGCTTTTGATAGAGTGATGTGTTGTTTATGTGAAGTGCTGCCCTTCCACAGATCTATGTTTTTCTGAATGATAAGAGTGACTTTATTTGGCTCACATTATTTTTCAGCCCATCTTTGATATATATTTCTCTGGCATTGTCATGCATTTACTTCTTGCTTGTCCTCTTGTTCTTCATAAGAAATATCCCTAATTTCCAACAGTGAGCTACAGATTTCTATAAAACTCATGATCCTGTATGTAAGTTTCTGAAATTAATCTGATCCTCTAGTTTGTACTTTCAAGTAGATATTTATCCTTTGCCAAATAAGAGGATTTTATAGTGTTTTGAATGACCCTTTGAAAGTTTTACTTGAGGTATTGAACTTTTCAGAGAGTGTAAATAATTGCTCCCTAACATTATGGCTTATTTTTCTTACAGAAGTTTTATCAATAACCTGATCCCTTTTTCTTGTAATCTGTTTTTATTTCTCTTTTTGCCTACTTCCAAGTTTTGGGAGAACTAAGAAATGAAAATAGAGTTATTTTAATTTTCCTCAGCCACATTTTTCAATTTTCTGATGACTGCTACATCTGAGCGCCTGTTTGAAACAAAGAATTGGTGACAAGTCAGGCAGGGAGGGTAGTGGCAAACTCCAAACTGCAGACACATTAGTTTTTAACTTAAAGAATTACTTTGCTTCAGTGGCCACATTGATTTGCTACTTTAATGTACAACAAATTATGAGCAAACTTAATTATCTGGTTGCAGAATGTTCTTGTTATCTATAAAATGCAGTACTTTATAACAAACCTGTAGGGAGGAAACACAAAAATCTGTGACATTAATGGTCTCCAAACTATAGCTGGAAAAAATTAATTATTCACTTCAATGTATTAATTGTCCATATATGTATTGTCAATAATGTCTTGCCTATTTTGAGCTATTCATAAACATTGTGCTTATATTTACATTTCGGCGATGAAGAATGTTCTTGCTGTTGAAGTTCCTTTACCAATGGTCGCACAGGATCCTTCTTTTGCACAGTCTCAATCTGCTAATTGAGTCCCTGAATTAACTGATTTAAATGATTTTCAGATTACACTTACCCTCAGGTGTCCTTATGGTAATTCAAAACTACCTTTCATTTATCTACCTGTTCTGATTATACACAACCTACAAGAAAACCTAAATATGTACTAAATATATGGATTATGATGCTCTGCTTTTAAAGATGTGTAAATTTAAACATTAATCCAAACTGCTGAAGAGTTTCCTTCAGTTAATGTAGGAAAAAAGGAAAAAAACCCAGGATATCTTTAAAGAACAGATAAATTCTCAGAGAAATTAGATGCCATCTGCATTCCTTGGCAGGTTTGTGTGTTGTGCACTTGAGGAAAAAACATGTATTTAAAGTACTGTGAAGTAAACAGCCTGTTTTAGCCTGAAAAAAGAAGAGCAGAAAATAAACAATAACAAGCAATGTCTGTCTAAACTGTGGCTTCATGGTAACAGCTGAAATGTGCAGTGGTTGTGCTGACAGTTCAGTCAAAACAGCCAGGTCCCAGGTCATGCTGGGGAATGAAATGCTCAATTCATTCACTGTGCAGGGGGCTTGGGCTGCTGAAACTGCTTTGAAGTTTCCATATGATCTCCTGTTGAGGGGTTGAGAATCAAAACTGCAGAGAAGTTAAGGAGTAAAAGAGAAAAGAAACAAAACCTGGGAAAAACAAAACCAGATTCAGAGGCTTTGGGTTTTTTTTTTTCTTCCAGGTTTTCTTTACAAGAAGGTTGTAAAAAAAACAATCTTCAGGGGTCAAAGAATTGCTGAAATCAGTCTAGCTACCCCAAAATAAAAAATGCAGACTTAGAAGCTAAATCTTGAGCTGCTGATTTTCAGTGTGTGGCCCTGATCTCTAGAGAGGTGTTAGGAGATGCTATATTTAGAAAATGGCTTCAGTGATCTCCTGTTACCCACAATTCTGGACAGCAAAGCTTTGTTCATTCTGGAGATGCTGCAGTTTCTTGTCTGAGCTAGGCTGATCATCCAATTAAAAGGTGATTTCTTGCTGTTCAATGTGCCTGTTGATGCAATTTCTTCATGAAAATCAGTCATTCACAATGGCAATTAGTTGATTTGAATTTTATAGCACTGTGTGTCATGACTGTCTCTGAGACAAACTTCTCACTCATTCCTCTTCCTCTGTGAGAGCTCACATTACCTCTGAATACCTTCCAAAGCGGCTGGATATAATGCATTGCCTTTACTGCAGTATAGTTGATACAATAAAATCAGGAGCAGCAGTTAATGAAAATGTACTTTAAGGTACATAACTATATGAAAAAGCAAACAATAGGAGTATTTTTAGTATCTAAACTAATGATTGCAATTTCACTTTCTCTATGCTATCTCTTCTTCCTAGCCGGGGTAGTGATCTGTCTTATCACTAAAGTGCCTCTACTAAATAATTTGAAATGTCAAAAGAGAACTAATATTTACATCAGAATAATAACTACAATTACTTACTTTTCAATTCATTTGCAGTCAATTATTCTGTAGTACTAAGAGAAATAGAGCCTTACTGTAAGACTGGAATGAGTTTAATTAATCCTTTTTCACATAGAGCAGACTGATAAATGAAATTCAGCCTGTAATTTAAGAGCTCGCGGAACCAGTATGTTATTAAAAGTGCTTTGAGTGATTGACAGTTTAATTTATTACAAAGAGCAGTAGTCTGTCTTACCTTGGAGTTCATTCCAGTTTTGCAATTAATGATTTCAACTGGGGAGCAGATCATCATTCTATGAAGACTTTCCAAATAAGTTTTTTATAGACTTCTTGGCATCACCTATCAATTACTACACACTTTCCAACCCTTTATTTTGTAAAATGACTGATAAAGAATGCAATGTGTAATAGCAGAAGTGGTGCAAAAAGTTTATAGGAGCTGGAGAATATGATGTATTTGTCTAGGAGAGTTTTCCTCTAGTTGGTATCATATTTTCATCAGGAAGGAGAAAGGGTAATTGGATTTAAATGTCAAGATGTTCCTTCTGAAGGTTTGAAGTCACTCATCTATTTTCTGAGCTACAGTTTTCACTTGTGATTATGAAACTGCACCCACTTGTCACTGAAGCTGACAGAAAAGAATTCCCCAGGAGTGAGTTAAATGCTGAACCATAACCTGAATCCTTGACAAAAGCAACATAACACCACTGCAACAGACAAAAGAGAAATTATTCCACTGGATTTGATGGATTGTAGGTGAAATAGCGATTTTACTAAGAAGCAACCCAGAAAAGCTAAGAAAGATTAATCCAAAACGAGATATCTGATTTAGGAAAATACTGATTTAGATGTTCAAGAGGTGAAGAGAGAGCCACCTAGAGAAGGAAAAGGTTGGCAGGGTTTTTTCATATCCCCTGGATTTTTCTAGATATTTAGAAGCAAATTGAATGAAAGATTGCTAAGACATCAGTTGTTTCCCCAAATTGGCACTTGTGTGTATGTTTAAAATAGCAACGAAAAGGAGCTTTAATAACTAATATAGAAACATGCAGATTGCTCCTAATCCAACTTTCTTGGCAGCAGTTCTGTTCCAAGCATTTGACCCTTACTCTGCTGTTCAGAAGGTGTTGGCATCTCTTGACTCCTGCTGAACTCAAAAATGGCTTAAATGGCCCAGTTAATGCTAACTGTAATTTAGTAAAATCGGATAAGTAAGAATTGTCCTCTTCCTTCACTGCATCAAGAAAGAGTGTCTGGGTGTCCGGACTACATCTTCTTTTTTCTAAAATCTCTCTAGATTAGAGGACAACCCAGGGGGTGCTGAGGTAAAGGCCATCCTCTGTGAGTGTTGGATTTGTATTCTGGCTCTGTGGGGTTACATATGTAAAAATACTTGCTGTATTTTAGAATACAAGAAGAATTTTAGCTATGCATCTGTGTGTTCTATTTGTTATGGCAATGGTGGATACACTTAAAATAGACTTGGCCTACGAAAATATGTTCTTAGTATATTTGTTAATTTTCTCTTTTATAGCTGATTTTTTAAAGAGGATGCTTGCAATGCTTTAGGAAATTCACAAATCATGGATACTGTTTGATACTGAGTCAATTTTAGTACATCTCTGTCAGTCTGTGTACTCTGTTTTGAATTTGCAATATCTCCGCTTTCTCTTATCCAGTTATTTTTTCACCCCTATTCTGGAGTGGTATCTCAAAGATCCAGCTGTGTTAAAGGCTAGTTCACTCAGAGTATTTCAGTATGCAAGATCATACCTTGGCTTAACAACAAAAGCGTACTGAGCATCGGCGAAAGAATTTTGGATCAGTGGTTGCCTGTTGGGCCAGATCACGAGAATTCAAAAGGCAGAGGGATGGAGGCTGCGAACCAGAGCACTGGAGGGAGGACTGCTCCAAGATGAGGGAGCAGTCTGATAAAGCAAGGGAAAAGAAGAGCTCATCACAAGAATTCAGAATGGCCCTAGTTTGTGTTTTCTACTTGGTTTCTCATAAATTTCTGCTTCTTCTGCTTTATCTTATAAATGAAGAGCATTTAGAAACCTGATAGTGGTGGCAGAGCTTGGAAACCTTGTTCCAAAACTGACTGATGTGCCACACTGGGTATTTGTGACAGCTCCCTGGTGGTCAGCTGCAGCTCCAGGAGGTTTTGGCATGGACCTGAGTTGTTCACTGTCAGAAGAGCTGGGCTTAGAGTCTCCATTTGGGCTAAAACCCTCAGCCGTTGTTGAGACACTGGTGGCCAAATCCCATGGCACCGTGAGTGGAGACAGAAACCAGCAGTTACGGACACAAAATGACTTCCTCAGATTTGAGTAGACAGAATCCTACATTGCTGTTCCTGAGTGGTTCCTTTATGAGCATAGCAATTATTCTTCCCCCGGTTAAACCCCACTCCTTCCTTAGCAATTGCAGCACAGGTGACCTGTACAAAGATTTTCTGCTTCCTGCATGCTGGACATGTCAATGAGAACTGTGCAGGAGATCATGAACATGGCTGGGGCAGAGCTGCTCTGGAAGGTTCTTCACGGAGAAGCAGAGAGTGCCAAGGAGAGCAAAAGGGCTGATGTTCCACTGCTCTGCCATGGGTGACTGATGTGTTTGGAGGGTGTTTCTGCCCTCCCTGCACTGTTTTACTTGCTGAGTGCTCCAGTGTGGCTGCACCAAGGCTGCTCTGTCACAAACTCTAATTTGACAGTTACAAATTTCTAAATAATCTCAGGCTTCTGAGACACTTAATGAAAGCAATTCATAAGAGATACTGGGGTTGGGAGCAAGACTTATCAAATAACCTCCTATCGGTGATACTATTTATGACAGTGCTGTCTTCTGCTTTTACAGCACCTCCCAGTCCCAGTGTCCCTGCTAACAAGAGGCATTTGGCATCACTAAAATTCAGTGGGTGAATAGTAATAATCAGATGATAGATTAGGCGTGGCAGAGTAAGTGTGTGGCCATAATTATTAGCAAACACACAAGTGCAAATCCCAGTTTTTACAAATAGCTCTAAATGAGCTATCTTATCTGTGCATCATAAGCAAGGCCTTCTTCAGACAATGGATAATGAGTAAAACAAATTTTAAAAAAAAATTTTAAAAAATATGACTTTAAAAACTTTTACTATCACTGCATGACATCACTTTACATTTCATTGTGTGTCATTACCCACGGGACTGTAACTTAAATGCTTTTTTTTTTTTAATATATATCCTTGAATATCAAGATGAATTGTTGCTTGTCCATTTAACTTTGAATTCCTAGTTGGATGGAAGTTTCAGATTGTGGTGGTTTGGTTTGGATTTTTTTTTTTTTGTTTTGTTTTGCTTTTATTTTATTTTGCTTTTTAAATCTATGGATGCCAAGGAAATTAAACTGTTCCCTTCCTTTCATCTTGGACTGACTTGTGTACCTGCAAGGCTCCTGTACATCACCAGGTTGTTTAGCACCACATTTCACATGCACTTAATCAAGTCCCTGAAGGTATTTTCTGAATTCCATCAGTTCCAGACAAAAAATACAAATTCCTGTTGTGCTGTGTTTCATCAATGGCCCTGTGCAGTCTGATATTGGGACAGCCAGGAGATGTGACAGAGTAATATTATTTCTGGGGTATTCAGTTACGAAGGAATATTAGGAGTTAAGCTTCTGAAGAACAACCAGACAGCTTAAATTGACTTAGAATGATTAAATGCTCATCCACTCATTAACAGGGAGGAAATCCTGTGGATTCTTTTATTCCATGGCATTTCTTTTTCCTGACAGAGCTAAGTACCTTATCTTAATGTGGCTGAGCAGGACAGAAAGAAGGATGCGGAGCAAATGTTGCTAAAGGGAGCTCCTGCCTGTTCCAAAGGGAATCCAGGGAAACCCAGGGTCCAGAAAGCAGACACATATTTCAAAGTAGTTAGGGGTACATTAGTAGAATCATCAGAGAACCTGAGGCTTTGCATGAGCCAAACAAAGTACAGGTTCCTGTCTTAAACATTCCCTCCCCTCTCCTGGAGGTGTGGAGAATGGGAGCATGGAGAGCCTGGAGCCCTTCCACAGTCACTGTTCCAGAGAGTGCTAGAACTGGGGGAGGCTGTGCTCTACCCCCAGGTACAGGCAGAAACCCCCCAGACTGTGGACAAACTGAGAGGGAACCAAAGACATCAGAGGAATTTATCAGGTGCTATTTTAAAAGCTGCGGGATCTTACTATTCTTTCTTTCTTTCTTTCTTTCTTTCTTTCTTTCTTTCTTTCTTTCTTTCTTTCTTTCTTTCTTTCTTTCTTTCTTTCTTTCTCTCTTTCTCTCTTTCTTTCTTTCTTTTCTCTTCTCTTTTCTTTTCTTTTCTTTTCTTTTCTTTTCTTTTCTTTTCTTTTCTTTTCTTTTCTTTTCTTTTCTTTTCTTTTCTTTTCTTTTCTTTTCTTTTCTTTTCTTTTCCTTTTTCTCCAGTACATGAGGATTGCAAAAAAGGCCTGGAGAGCCCAGGGAGCAGGTCCATAAGATCACCCCTCTGATGCTGTCTTTATTTCATTGCACTTTAAAAAGGATCACATGGCAGGCCTTGAGGCAAGCTGAAATCTAGTGTGTGTAAAATTTTTTTCTAGGCTTAAAACATTTAGGAATAGCAGCTCTTGAGAGGAGGAGGAGGTTATAGCTCCACTCCGCCTGACAGACGTCTTACCTAACCTGTGCCTATAAAGAATGATACGGTTTCCATAACCTCTGTTAGCTGCCTGTTCTGTTATAATTGCCTTTTGATGTATAGGATTTATCCCAATTTAAGTCCTTTTCACTGAAAATTAGGCCAATTTTGTCCTGTCGTCTCCCCAGCAGACACAGAAAATTATTCATCAAGCTCCTCTTAGTAAGACTGTTTTACATTAAGACAATTCATTTACTGTCCTCTCCTGTTCTCCTCTTTTCTACATTAAAAAGAAAAAGGCAGAATCTTTGATTTTTCCTCTATTTTTTCCCAAAGCTTTTCGTGTTCTTGCTAACTTCCTTGAAACTCCCTGATCTGATCTGCCTGCTCTGATGGGCTGTGCTTAGAAGACAAAAAAGTGAATTTCTCTTCATTCTCCAGACCTTCAGGTGCCTGGTCAGTGATTTAAACAAGAGTCTTGTGAGCATCTCATGGGTTTGGAAAGATCCAGGAGTACCTGATCCCCTTCCAACCACTGTACTGGAGCAGTAGGGGGGAACAAAGGAAGCTCCCCAAAAGTACATTTTTGATCAGGATCAGTTAGAGAATGTTCTTGTTTTCTATCACAGCATTCTTTGCTCCCTGGTGTTCAGGAGCACTGGGAGGCTGTCTGTCCTGTGTGCTATGGAGATGTTCTACATGATCAATAAGTTATGAAGTTGGCAGTACTTAAATGATTAAATTTCCAGCCATGACAGCAGGTTCCTGCTCTTGCAGTTATTATTCCTCTGAGTAGTTACATGTCAACAAATGCTGAAATAAATATTTTAAAGCATGTTTTATTTTTTCATAATTGTTGTGACCCCCATTTTGACTGAAAGTCTTTTGTTAACATTGGGATGGTATAAAAGCATTCCATTTTTTGCATTTAGGATATTAATCACCTATAGTGATGATGGCTTGCTGTAATTCCCAATTGACTGAACTATTTGTGCTCTGACATAATTTGTAAATGATGGAGATAGAGATTTACTTGAAGAGAATAACTTTATGTAATGGGGCAGACTCTGTTATAGTTGTAAAATCACACCAAATAAGATGGGCATTCACTATGGAAATGAGGTCACTTGAGATTGCTGCTTTCTGGTGAGAATGCTGGTGAGAACCAAAGTCCTTCCCAAACTAAAGGCAACATTTGGCTCCATTTTTACACTTGTGCATAGCTGAAATATGATACTTGAAGTGTTTTTTCAGAAATTTGAAGTGTCCACATGACTGTGTTTTTGAAAGATGCTCCACAAATGACAAGGAAAAAAAAACCTGAAGATTTTGAAGACCTTTGAATTGAAGTCTTGAAAATTAGAGGAAATGTTTTTTCTGACTTTGTTCCAGTTCTATCAAATATTTTAAATACAAATCTCTAGGTTGGGTGTCCAGCTTCTAATGTTTGAAGAAATTAATTTAAACACAAATTTATTTGCTGAAGGAAAATTTTACCAATTATGTAAAGGAGAGGTAAATTAAATAGGAATTATTTTTTATGCAGGAAGGAAACTTACTCTGATAATCTGCAATAATTTAATCCATAGGATCTGCTTTGAAGTAGCACAGAACTCAATGGGGATAAAGTTGACCCTGGATCGAGGCACAGGCATCTGAGCTGGACAAGATGCTAAGGAAGCTTCATACTCTTCTGGTCAGCAGGAAAGGCTTCTGTCCCTCCAGGCACACTCTGAAATACATCCCCCCAGTGGTGATTTTTTTATTTGCTTGAGTTCTGTGTCTACCTTAAAATAACAAACAGCAAAGAAAGTGTCTCATACTCAGTGATTGAATAAGAGTTAAATTCCCATGGGTGGCAAAGCCCTGTTGTTGAGGGTTCAGGCTGGAGATACAGCTGCCATTGGATTGCTTTCACCTTTTTGTTCCTGGACAATCCAGGAAATTTCGGGTTGAATTTCTGCTGATCAACCCCTTTTGTCACATCCCCTTAAAAAAAGCCTTGATTTTTGCAGTGCCTGTGGAGGGTTCCTGCCCAGCCGCTGTCCACAGCCTCATGCAAGGCTGTGCAGTTTCCCTTGTCTGGGGGCTCTTTGCAGGCTGAGCCCTGAGAGGAGGCCAGAAACAAAGCGAATAAATCACTAAATGAAATGAATTCTGCATTTAAATTTCAGTTCCCTGGATTTAGTTCTGAGTTTTAGGGTAGCTCTCTGAGTAGTCACACTGGATTTGTGACTCAATGATCCTCCCCATTGCCCTCCCACCCCCCTGCTTTATTTCCAATATCATCAGCCTAGTTTCTCTAATTCACTTTATTATCTTGGCAGTGTCCTTAACCAGTGTCAGCCAAGGCAGTGTTTTTCTGTGACTGGTTTCTTCTTCTGTAAGTTGCAAGATCAATAACTTCCCCTTTGCTGATAATTTATCCAGTTTATGATAGACAATATCCCTAGTACTATCTGAAGCGGAAGAGGAATCTGTTTTGCAGTATGTTGCGGACCACAGCTTGTTATTTATCGAGTTCATTTTAATCTCTGGATCTGTGATCATAAACTGCAATGCAGTTATTTTTTTATCTCTAAAATGAGGCAGTTGTGTGGTTGGATTTATGGAGAGATTTAGCTATATCAGACGGAAATTTTTGTTTGTTTTGTTGGTTGATTCTGAGAGCTGGAAAATTGCAGATAAAAAAATTAATACAATTTTTTTCTGCATATGAGGATTGTTAAGATACCTAGTCTCTTGTGGAGAAGCAGAATTCACAAGTCTGTAGATGAGTTTGCTCACTGCAGAGATGTAAGATAATAAAGGTTGAGTCTGAATATGTTTCTGAACACTTTGTGAAAATATTATGATGTACATCCAGCTTCCTTTAGCAACAGTAAATTTACCATTGTGAAACAAAGGAATATTGAGATAATACAATACCAAGATTTTATGACCAGAATTTGTATATACCCATTACATACTGTGTTTTCAGCTAAGTCTGTTGATACCAACTGCATATAAAACAGAAGATGGATTTGGGTAAGGGAAGATATTTTTTATAAAGTTCTGTCTAATATCAGGATGATTTGAAATATTTTTGCCTTTGCCTTGTAGCAACACCCCCCCCCCCCCAGGGAGTAAGCTTGCATTTCCATGTGACCAGGTTATGGTGTTTTCCTACGTTGCCATTTTCAGCTGAGCTGCTGTCACTTCCTTTGGACAAACTCTGTGTCATGGCAATGGTGAATTAAAATTTATTTACTGCAAGAATCCTCTTTGAGGTTTACAGTGCACCAGAGCAGGTTAAAAGCCTGTACAGTGAGTTGCAGTGATTGAGATGAAGGGCAGTAATTTATAAAGCTTTTGTAATCCAATTGTACTTTAGTTGTGTTTTTACAATCTTCTTCCCAGGCAATATATTTAACAGCCTCTGGAATTTATGATGCATTCCAATAGTGTATCACAAAGTTTTAGAAAAGACTTATGCTAAAACTTTTTTCTCAAAGTTGGTGTTACTTCCTTCTACCAGTGACTCTGCCATTTTGATTGCTGCAGTTTTATGTCTGCCAGGGATGACTTGCACCCCTAAGAACTTGTGGCTGGGAATGCATTCAGGTTCAAGAGTCCTATCATATTTATATGCTAATGTTTTAATCAGATGAATTCTCCCTCCCTCATTTTGCCTAATGAGTGATGGCCTTTCTCTCTGCTCCCCATCTAGTAATATATTTAGATGTGAAGTATAAACCTTCTTAGCAAATTAACTGCTTATGTATGTTTGCCATGTGATGTAACTCCCTTTCAGTATGAAGAAATGTTTTGTTTAAACAGGAAAACAAATCCTCTAGCACCTTTCTTTTCCTTTTTTTTTATGCACAGAGTTAGTTAATTCAGCATCATTACAATAATATACAGCCAGTGTGATGTATTATGAAGGTTCAAAGTATGTAATGTAGTAGATCAATTATGCAAAAGTATACTTAAATAAAAACCTCATTTGATGCTTGGAGTCAAAGGAGTCAGTTTGCATTCTGTTCAAGTGTATATACTCTGCTTTGCATTTTCCAGTTCTCTGACTGTTCACTGGGAAAATATGTTTTTGCGCTGAACTAAGGTGTGTTTGTCTTTTTGGTTTTGACTCTCCCGCAGCCCAAACTTTCAGCAATCCAATAAAAGCCCTTCACGCAGGGGCAGAAACACTCCCTTGTAATGTCTCAGTGCACAGACTACAATTTTAAGTCCACTCTCTTTCACCCTGATCATGTTACAACATATTCTGGTAACTTTGCCAGCTGAATTAAACAACATACTGAAAGTATGAATTCTCATCTTCAGGATAAAAATGACACCAGTACTGTACACAGCTCTGATGGAGCAGCAACAGTAAATATTTAGCTCTTTCTAGAGAGCATTTTTAAAAATAAGGGTAGTGTTTGTCATGCAAGCCATTTATTTATTAAAGGATAGGTTATTCCCAAGATTTTGCTTTAAGGCATTTGTTAAATGTGACACAGTCTGAAGGAGATTTTCAGTGTGTATTCTACAGGTACCTGCTGGGCTGAGTGTCCTGGCAGAAAGAACCAATAGAGTGGAACAGAGCTTAGGGCTGATTTATTAGGATAACTGTTTATCCCCTGAGTCACTGGAGAAGAAGGCATGCTAGAGATAGACATATTATTTGCAGTAAACATTTTAACAGCATTATCTATGTGCATGAATATTTTATATCTTGGATGTCTGATGGTGAGGGTATCAATGTCAGGATGAAAAAACTTGACCCTACTCTTGCCCCTGCAGAACCCCTCTGGATGCTAAAAGTGGTTCTGACCAGAAGTTCTGCCACTTAAATGCTTTGAAAATTATGCCAAAGACGGAAACAGGCCAAAGAAGGCTGTGCATTTTGAGTTTTAAGAGTAAGGTGAAGCAGCTGTGAGCAAAAACTCTTTTAAACAAAGACTGACACAATCCTGTAAAATGACCTTTACTTGGAGCAGTGTGATCAGCAAATTCAGGAACACCTGAGGTATAGTGGCTTAATGAGCTTCACGGAAAGAGCAAACATGAAATTACAGATAACTAGTTCATTAAAACTTATATATTTGTCATCTTGTTCAAGAAGGATGTTTTCTATTATTTCCAGCATAAGGGCTGGGATTAATCAACAGTTTTAAAAATACGTGCATGGAGCAGTTTGGAAAAGATGTAATGTTTGTTAGATTAAGCTGAGTCTGTGATCCTGGGGAGAAGATGGTAATGAATGGATGAACACCCTGAGTAGAAGTTCTGGCGGTGTGAAGGAAGAAAAAAGTGAGATATGAACAGGAGATACTTTTAGAAGCGGCTAAATCACACCAAACCATTCATAGAATCACAGAATATGCTGTGTTGTAAGGACCCCACCAGGATCATCAAAGTCCAACTCCTGGCCCTGCACAGACATCCCAACAATCCCACCCTGCGCATCCCTGAGAGCATTGTCCAAATTCTTCTTGAGCTCTGGCAGCCCTGGGGCAGTGACCTCTCTGTGGGGAGCCTGTTCAGTGCCCCAGCACCCTGTGGGGGAAGAACCTTTCCCTGATATCCAGCCTAAACCTTCCCTGACACAGCTCCAGCCATTCTCTGGGGTCCTGTCCCTGGTCACAGAGAGCAGATATTGGTACTTGCTCCTGCACTGCCCCTCGGGAGGATGTTTAAGAGCTCAGTCTCCTCTTCTCCAGGCTGAACACACCAAGTGCCCTCAGCTGCTCCTTTTAAGACCTCCTCCAGACCCTTCACCATCCTTGTGGCCTCCTTTGTATATTCTCTATTAACTTACTTTCTTTTTTATATTGTGGTATCGATAATGGCACAAAGTACTCAAGTATTCAATAAATGAGTTACATACTGATATTTCTGATTGAAAGGATGGAGTTCAGGCTGTTTGATTCATATGGCATAGCAGAGATCTTTTTGTTTTTTCTTTTACTCATCAAAAAGAATGTGCCAGGTGAAAAAGAAAAAAGAACATTGAAATATTCTGACTTTTAATGTCTTATAACTCCCAAAAAATCCTGATTTTTTAATGTTGTCAGGAAAAAGCCACTGGTTCAAGGGATACTGTAACAAATAATGGTTTGGCTGTGGGTGAGTGCACATCTGTGTGTGTGCAAAGGCAGCTCCTGTCCTGAAGGCAGGTATTTCTGATGGAGTGTCTGACTAGGTTGGCACTAACAGACTGGAGCGGTGTAAACATGTTTCTTGCCAAGGCAGTTGTGATTAGAGCCCCCAGTAATGGAAATTTCAAATAAGGGATTAGAGATTCCAGAATAACTTTAAATTAGAAATAAAGTTGGCCAAGTTGATGGAATCAGTGTCAAGAGCAGCCATCTTCAAAATTATGAGCAACAAAATGGTTTTGCAGATTTTACAAACAAATAAGGAATAAGAGTATGTTTTTAATTGTATCTCCTGTAATTTTACGGTCAGTTAACAAGACTGCCAGTCAGTTAATAAAAACAGAAGAAGAGATAAGCAGCTATTTGCTGATAGTGTGATACCTGCACATGTAGTTTCTCCTTTTTGATGATACAAACCAATCAATGCAAGGATTGTAATATGTGTGGGGAACTATGTACAGAGAAGATTGGCACAGATCCTGTTAAAAGGGATCTTATCAGGTAGCAATTACTGATTATATTCTTCAGAGATCAGTCCTGGCTTAACCCTGCACATTCTGTGGATTAATGTGTGCAGAAGCAGAAGTGCACTGAACCTTGCGGGGGGCATGAGGGAAGTGAGGTGCTGCAAACACTGGAGGCTGCAAAATCACAGCCAAAATTAACTGCACAGCCTGGCCATTTTTGCACTTGGGGGGTCAAACATAGTTTTATGCTGATTGTAAGTCTTTTGGAAGTGCTGGAGGAGGAGCAGCTGTGGTGGGCTGGGACCCAGTGTGGGATGGGCAGGAGATGCCCATCTAAAGCCTCTTTAACAGCAACGCAGAAGTGCATGTCTGGATCATCTGGGCTGGCTCCCAAGTGGGGCTACATGGGAAAAATAGTTTCAAAAGGGAGTTGTGGAAAGACTATATTCGAAATCAGAAGTTTTCTTTGAGATCAGAAATCAAGGGCTTGTTAAGAATTTTTGGGTTTTGCGAGCAGATATACATAAAGGGTTTGAAAGGAGACCAGATTGCAGTGCCTGTGTGGCAGTATACATTATATGAATATCATACTGCAGAAGCACTGTTTATCATCCTCAGAGGTGGAAGATATGGTTTCCCCTTGACTGGTGATTTCTTCTTTTTCTTCTTTTTCTTCTACTAAATTAGTTCTTTAAGTCTCTTGAGCTCCAGACTGCTTTGCATTCTCTCACCCAGGGCATTCATTAAACAGTTTCCTGAGCCTGGATACCTTGATCAGGTTGCTGTACCTGTGCCATGCTCTTCTTTGTGGGTTTACTTTGCAGAATTACCAGTACATTTCCTGCTTGTTGAAACAGTGCTCTGAGTTATTCCACTCTGAGTCAGTGCTGTTCCTTTTTTCTTCTAAAACTCACCCCCTGCCAGAGGTATTTTTTTGTTCAGGCTCACGTGTGCTGTGCCTGAGCTGTGATACTGCCTGGTGGGTATGCATGTGAGGATTTTTTTATTTACCACCAGGGTATCAGAGCTCGAAAAATCTCATATATTACAGCAAGATATTTCTTTTGTCTGTGTGGCAGAAAGTATATAATGCTAATTTTCAAAGTCTACTACGTGAGGCTACTTTGTGTTAATTTGCCATTGAATTACTACACTTTGAGCCAGGAGCTTTAGGAAGCACAGACTTCAGTATTAAATAAAAATCTATTCAGTCTACTTTGACACCAGATCCCCATGCTGCACAATGTTCATTTATTTTTAAGCTACAATTTCGCCTGTATTTGTAATAGAGAACAATGCTGTGAATGCACAAAGGAATGTCGCAAGCGGGTAGGGATCAAAGTGGCTGCCTATCACACCTTCAGAAAAAAGTAAAGGCTTGACTTGAAAGGTGCCAAAATTAAAAGGATAGAATTGGGCACTGTAGTCTGAAAAGCACCTACATCCGTAATTCTTTCCTTTTCCTTTCAGGAGAGCTTTAAGTGGCTGAAAATTCTAGTAAATTAATTTTATGCTGGTATCTTAGGGTACCTATGGTACTCTAGAAAGTCTGTAAACAAGAGAAGGTTTCTTGTTTGCTTTGCATTTGGTTGAATAAAACTGTCACAGAAAGAAGGTGGTCACATGGTTAGCAATGACCATATTACAAGATTTTCTGGAGTTAGTTTTCCATTATATAAATATTTTTCTATTTTCTTTGTTTTCCACTCAGAAGTGAATAAAACCTTAATGGAATGACAATTAATACAGCATGTTTGGATTTACATGGGCAAAAATTTCACTGAAGCTGAGGAAAACACTAATTAGGCAACTGTGGTGGCAGCTTTTGCCAGTCTCTGCACTGTATTGCTGAAGTGTCCCTGGTGAAGTGCTGCTGACAGAGTTGTCTGTGCTCTGGATCTGCACAGTGTGAAGGACCTTGCCTATTTCTGTGCCCTTTGCCAGGGATTGTATGGACTCTGAGCTCCTGTCTCTGTTTGCTGCAAGGAAAGGGCTGTAAAAAAACATCATCTCACTCTTTTAAAATTGTTTTGGGGAAAAAAAAAAACTGCTGCAAAGAACGGCCTGGAGTTTTGAGGATGATAGCTTAGGCCACCTTGCAGGTCTTTTTTTCATGTATTTAAAGAGATCTTTGATGTTGTGGAATTTCATTAACTGGGGTGATAGACCAGGCATTTATATTCCTGGTCACCAAATAAGCAAAAGAAACCCCAGTCTTACAGACAGCAGTCCAGGCTGATGCTGCCTGGCAGACTGCCCCTGCTCAGGTCAGTCTGCTAGCAAGTCTGAAAATCTCCAGGCATGTTCAGTGGCAAAAAATTATCTCAAAAATTGAACGATTAATGGGAAGGTTTTTGGATCGTGAATCTGAAACTTCAGAGAAAAGAAAAGAGTTATAAGTGAAAACAAATAATTCTCTTCCAGCTTCATGTTCACCATGACTCCTCCAATATTTAGATTGGTGTGGATGCACATAAATTTGTACAAGTAGAGGTCAGAGTGTTAAAACACTTGCAGTGCAAACTGCATCTTTGTTACCAGTGAGACTACTTCCAGAGCCTGTAGGTCCCTGCAGCGGTTGAAAGGTCAATGAATATATGAGGTGAAAGGCATGTGAAATAGTCAAAACTGAATGAAGCACATTAGTGACTTTTATTTCTTTTCCTGAATGCTGATGAATTTGGCAGTGTCTGTTGCACATATTTGATTAATGTGTTCAAATATACAGACTGAAAAATAGATGTGATGAAACGAGATACATCGCAGATGCCTTTCTGAAATCTCAAATCTGTGGAACAAACTAAAAAAATGCAGTTAATGTCTTCTGAGCTCAGTTTGGCTTCTTCCTAGGTAATGAAGATGCAGTTCCCTCAGTTCAGAACAACATTCTGCTTTGCTGAACCCTTGACTGGATTTAATGGGAGTGCCCACAGCATGGTAGCTGCAGCACCTAGGGCATTGCTTTCTATAGCGGGACTGGCAGGATGCAAAGAAAGAAAAGTGAAATTAGGAATTCTCTGGTTTAGCAGGATTTTCTCTGGGAAACTTCTGTTTGCACCCAGCATTGCTCCCTAATGTCATAAGAAAGTAGAAATTTTTGAATGCGAGCGTAGCGCAGCAGCTCCCCAGGAGGACCTCTCAAGATTTTTACTTTGATAAAACAAACAAAAGAAATGGATCATTTCTAAAGAAATAAAAGATGGGGAGTTTCACTTTATTTTGGATTTTGGAGCTCCATTTGCTCTCCAAAGTTCTGCTTTCCCTATTTTTCTAGGGATTGTGCATCCACCACTGCTCCCAGCCTTGGATGATGGGGTTTTTCCAGCTACACAAGTGCTCTAAGAATATGTTATGAACACCACAAACCCCAAGAAAACCTTCAAATAGTATTTGCACCTTATTTTCCACCAGAGACTCCACACCCTACATTAGTTTTTTGGCCTGAGGAAATACTTGTTATTTAACTTTTGGTTGGTTGGTTGTTTTTTTCATTTTAAAGGATAGAATGTGTTTTTAATGCAGGTGTCTAAAAACTTAGGATAACAATTCCAGATCTGTAAAGGGTTAAAACCCTTTCCAGTCTTAGTCGATGGCCATGGTCTCCAATTTTTTATGTTTTGTACCATGATGCTTAAAATATGTGACACTGCACTTTGTTACCTCCAGAAAAGTAATTTTATATTGAGGAATTTTCAGGTGATCTCATCTCTTTGCTGCAGGCTTGGTACATGATATTTTCTAATATTATTTTAAGATTAAATATAATTGATTAGCAATTTCCTTGTACATGCTAGGAAAGGGAGATTGTTAGATATATGTGGGAAGGGAGCGCAGCAGGGTTATGGCAAGCCACATTTTGGGTTAGAACTATTCTGTGTGCAGTTCTGGTTGTGTCACTGCTGTGTCTTTGATGGGTTTAACCCTGCTCGCTTTCCTTTCTTCAAGCAGTTTGTGGCCGACACAGGACGCTTCTCATTTAGCAGCTGCTGTGCCTATTGTGGAGATTTATCTCTGCAGCCATAGCTGTGAGCGTTTTTATTGGTTGCTGTCGGAAAGACTCACACAATATCCATCCTTAGATAGCCTCGGTAAGTGGGAACATTTTCCTAGCATAATGATAATAAACTAGTGTTTGAGGATTTATGATGAATGTAAGTTTTGTGTCAATTTTCCATCAGAACATGAAGCTTTCAGGGTAGGAGGAAATACCATCATGTGAGCCACAGCATTTTGATGACATCCACAGGCAGGCACACACAGCAGTCTCTCCCTCCAGTGGAACAGTGCACAATTACACTGTTGGCTTATTTCAGACATATATTGTGTCTCATGTTTTAAAGCAAGTTTCACAACAAAGGGAAAAATTTTCTGTGCCAGTGCCAGCTGCTGAAAATTGCAGTATCAGCCTTAGGGCTGCATGGCTCCAGGATCCTACCTGGCTCATCTGTTCCTCTGGAAGTGTGTTTGGTACAGTGACTGAGACTGACACTGCAGGTTCAGGTTGTGTGTAAATTGTTGTGCAGGGACTAAGGTCCACCACACAAACATCTCATGCCCTTCTCAACACCTGGATAACTCTCAACACAGAGTGGCTTAGTTACTTTATACCATGTTAAATGATAGTGTGGGAATTGAATGCAGATAACAGAAAAGGAGAACAGCCTAGCAGGTTTCAAGGGTCAGAACTTCCAGATCTATTTCTACACGTTCCAGGTATTTCCTTTGCGAATTAAAGTTTACAGTGTTCACTTTAACTAGGCTTTCTGAAAAGACAGTATGCAATAGAACAGAAGTGTTCCTCTGGTTCTAATCCCTCCTGCCACAGGCAGGAATGAAACTCACTGGGTCAGTTTGCCCAGTGTCCTATCCAACCTGGCCTTGGACACTTCCAGGGATGGGGCAGCCACAGCTTCTCTGGGCAACCTGTGCCAGGGCCTCCCCACCCTCAGATTAAAGAATTTCTTCCATACATCTAATATAAATCTCCCCTCTTTTAGTTTAAAAACATGTCTCTTGGTCCTATCACTCTCTGCCCATTGAAAAAGTCCCTCTCCCTCTTTTTATAAGGCCCCTTGAAGTACTGGGAGGTGGCAATGAGGTTTTCCTGAAGCCGCCTTTTCTCCAGGCAGAACCACCCCAGCTCTCCCAGCCCGTCTCCACAGCAAAGGTGCTCCAGCCCTCTGATGATCTTCGTGGTCTCCTCTGGACCTGATCTGACAGGTCCATGTCTGTGTTGTGCTGGGGGCCCCAGACCTGGATACACCTCGGTAGACTGGGGTCTTGTGAGGGCACAGTAGTCTGGGAGCATCATGTCAGTCATTTTAGATGTTCACAAATTGCAACTGCAGAAAACCAAAGATTTCCCTCCCTGAAGTTCACATGCAATAAAGAGACTTTGTTCAGCTGGTATTTAAAGTGCCAGTGCCATGCTAAGGTCTGTCAGACTTCATTCAAAAAGTGCCCGTGGTTATGATTAGAGAGAGAAGTACTCAGAAAATATGTTGTGAGGTTATTAGAAGGGACTTACTTTCAGTGTCAGCTCTAGAGTGACAGACAAAGCATTCACAGCAGCTCATGGTTAATTCCATCTTCCAGTAACGGCTTCTTCATTACAAGGAAGAGGAGGGAAGGAAATACAAAGAAAGCCTCATTTAATACCCCTATGAGTTTTCAAGCTTGTTTTCTGTCATATATAATTGCAATTATCAGTTTTCATTTATAATCCTGTAATTCACTTAGTGAATGTAATTCCTGTTTTGTTTAGAAGCAGTAGGAATTCTGATGGAAGACTTAATTTTTTAAGTTTTGGCCCAATTTTAAGAAGACATTTTGATGCCTGATTATTTTAAGAGATTTTGCACTTATGTTTTCCAATAGCTACACATGATTTAACCAGATATGCTTTGGTAAGAAGAGCTTTGTACAAGAGGGATGGCAGTCTCAGGAAACACGCTGGGAATAGAGGGTAAGACAGTGCTGCAGTAGGCACTTATTTGGCATTTATTTAGCTGTCTTAATTGGCAATCTCTGAATTTATCTGAAATTCTCTTATCCTGCCAATTGTATTTCATGTCCAGTACTTGTGACTGACAAAAGCTGATAAAAATGCAGTTCTTTGTATTATTTCTCTGTTCCTTTTGATGCTATAAAAGTTAAAAGCTTTGAATGAGTTTTGACTGTACTTTGTCTTCCTTGGAAGTTCGTGGAAAATATTGGCATTGTTTAACACACAGACTGAAAGCTGGTGTGCTCCTGGCACAGCTCATGTAGATTCCTGACCTCTGAGATGAGTAAGAGCAGTTTTGCTTCAAGTGTCGAGAGACCAACAGGGCAGGGGGACAGTCTTTGTTTAGGCTGTTCCATCATGCTGTCCTTGGCACAGTGGTCATTACAGAATCATAGAATCATTAAGGTTCATGGCAAGGATGGGAATATTACTGTCTCTCCTAGTTAGTGATGGTTTTTCTCTTAGCAAGGGAAGGCTTTCAACTGAAACAAAGCAATTAATTGCTTCTCTAGTTTATAAAAATTGTTTCTAATTTTTATTTTAGCAAGAACATTTAAAGTAGTCATACCCGAAACAGAAGTCTCAGAAGTTTTGAGTATCACAGGTTTCTTGATTCAGACAGTTTTCACTTTCTGTCTCTAAGAATAAAGGAGCAACTTGTGGTGACTGCTGATTCTGGGACTTGGAAGAAAACTTGAAAGTGCTGCCTCTTGGGCAAACTGGACAGAGCAAATCTGATTTACAGACTAGTGCTGGATTTCTGAAAACACTTAAGTAGTTTAAGACCACAAGTACCATTGACTTGAAAGTCAATAAGACGTTTTTGAGAATCTGGTCAGTTATTTTGTTACATGTAAATCCTCCTGCAGCAAAAACAAGCAAAAACTGCACCTAATGACCAAATTGCATCCTCACCTTCAGCCGGATCTTTTCACACAGAATCATTGTGGGTCATTCCTTTAGCAGTACCATAGGGCATCAAGGAAAGGTCTGTTCCAGCAGGTTTAACATCTTAAAATAAAATCTTAATACCTAGAACATGAAAGTTTCAACACAGGCATGGAGGTTTGGAGGAAAATCTATATTGGTTATTTATAGACTGGAGTTGCATTGCTTCTTTGCCTTTGGAAAATTTTGTGCTGTACTGCTCTCAAAGACATGAGATACCAACAGAGTTACCTATGAGTTGTGGTGAATTTTATTGTTGCTTTTTCATGAGGGCTCATTTTGTCTCTCTTTAGGCAGCCAATTTAAGTATTTTCAGTAGGAAACTAGGCTTTCTATGTATTCAAAGAAGAAAGAAGGGAAATATCACAAGGTGTGAACCTTCCTTTGGATTCAGAGTGTAACAAAGCACAGCAACAATGACAGAGTCAATGACAGTCATCTTTTAGTAGTGGAATTACATTTTTTCTAAGTAGAGACTTAGAGTCAGCGCTAACATATTTGTGGGTAACAAGAGTAACTATATATAGAGTCAGCACTAAAAACATATTTGTGGGTAACAAGAGTGTTGGAAGGCAAGCTACCCTTTGAATCTCTTGCAGCAGGTACAAGGTTTATGATTACATGATGCTAATGCAGCTTGTACTCATTTTAATGTTGTACCAAGCGGAGAAAGAAAAGATTCACTGTTCCAGGATACTTAAGTTTTTATTGTATTTAATTCTTACTCGAAATGTAGCTATAATAGCCAGTGTGTTTTCTCTCCCTGGGCTGCCTTTTCTTCCCTGCTATCATGCTTGAAAAATGCAGAAAGTGTCACAGCAAGACAATTGCATCTGTGTTGCTGTGTTTTGACAATGTCTCCATTTCTGCCCATGAATTCTTGTATGTGCACTGTAAACACAGATATTTAAGTTTGCATTTTGCTCTTATTTCATAACATTATTTATTTATAACATAAAATAAAAATTAATGTATGAGGTCTCTGTAGAATGCTTCCAGACTACCCGGTGGAATTTCAACTGAAGCAGTAGAAAACTTGTCAAGGAGAGCATTTTCCTCCAAACCCATTACAGACTTTCCAAAAGGGGCTAAAATTAAAGTTGGAAATGTGCCTCTTCTTTCTTCCTTTCCTAAAAGGAAAACTGATTTTGTTCCCAGTCTAACAAACCCATCTAATCTTTCTAAGCCTACAAGCTCTCATTTTTCTTTTTCTAGTCCTGTAGTATTTTCTGCTCTTTGCTGAAATGATTGTCCAGAGGAGGTAATGAGATCTGTGGGAACAGGAGGCTGGTCAGACATTCAGTAATGATGACTCTGGTGGCAGCTGCAGAAGCACATGGAGAGCTGTGGAGCTGTAGAGAGCTGGGGAAATCGGTGCTCTCACCTCTGAGGGCTCTCCATAGCATGGCATAGATCAGTAAGCGCATTTGCTGATGCTGGGAAGGTTAACAGCCCTGTGGGGGTGAGTGCTCTGTTCTGTGGCTCCCCAACACCAACTGTGGCAAAAGCCCATGTGTCTGTATATCTCTATACCCTCAATATATGCTTGCATGTGTCCTCTAGCAATAACACTCAGTGCTGCTGCTGCTGCTTCCAAGGAGAACTTTAAACTGTGGTCAGTGACACTCTGTATTCCTTCCCATAAATCTGTCCACTTGGTGAAAAGAGTTAGAGGCTGAAGACATATGTGGCTGATTTTGAATCAGTGCTTATTTGTGCCTTAATACATCGGAGAGTTTGTTCAATAACAGTTCACCCTTATGAAAACATTACCTTCTGTTCTGCCAAGGGCACTGCAGGCTGCAGTTATCTGGCACCCTGGGACACATTTCCAAACCATTGAAGTCCTTGGAAGGTTTACTTCAGTGTCTGTTCTTGTCTCCAACACAGACATATAACAAATACCTGTTACTATTCTTAATACAAAGCAGATGGACTCTTCAGGGCAGTACTTCAGCAATACGCAGAGTGTTAAGGCCATTATACTAAAGTGACAGCAAACAGGTTACTTGGGTTTTCTCTTTTTCCTGAGTAGGCTGCATTTGTTTATGGTCTTTTATCACAAAATAGTTAGTTTTCAGAAATTATCTCTAGCAGAGGCTGAGCCTTTGTGGCCCCAGGTGCTTGGTCTTTGTAAGAGGATATTTCACATCTCTCTAGACCCCATCTCAGAGGGTGGAGCTGGGTTTTACTGCACGTGCCCAGGGCTGCCAGAAAGCCTGACTGCCAGTGCTGCTGAGCTGGGCTCAGCCTGCGGAGCAAGGGAGGCTGAGTGAGTTTGGCAGGTGGTGTAGGAGCCTCAGGAGGGTGTGCTGCACATCTGTCCTGCATCTGCCCCACCTGCAGTACAGCTGCTGCTGGCAATTGCGCACTAGGGAGATCTTAAGGCTGCTTATGACCTAGCAGGGTTAACATCTCCAGCCTTGAAGGTTCATAGTCTTTGCTATTCACCACAAGTCCAGGGCAACCTCCTAGAGCCATAAATGAACCTTAATTAGATAGCATAAAATTAGTACGTGAGAATTCTCTTAATTGGGACACCACAGTGGATCCCATCATCTCCCTTAAAGGAAAAGTAATTTATTCTGTAGAGTTTTGAATGCAGCATATTCACATGTGGTAGGAAGAATTCATGGCAGATAAGTCTAAAAAGGCAAAATAAAATATCAATTAAATTTATAAAATATTCACTGCATTTAATTTCTGTTTGTCTTGTACTTTTTTACTATTTCTGTGATAGTTTATTTGATAAAAGACAAGAGATGGATGTATCATGCCTAAACAACACCCAGTAAAACACCACTTTGTCTCTCAATACTGACCAAATGTTGCCATTAGGCAGAATATTTGATATTGCTGCCTTGCTCAAGTAGCAGTTATTGTCAGCTTCTGTCATTAAACAGAATTGCTCTCCTTGAGGAAAACCCAATTAAGAGAATTCCGAGCAACAGTGAGTAGTCTGCTGTGCTTCTAATGCTACTGATCATGCAGCTGACCCCTTTGATGACTGTTCAAGGCCCAAAATCAGGCCACAGACTTCTAGGAAGACAGCTCAATTTCCCATATATGTGAACACATATGAAAAAGGAAATGATGAATTTTTCATTTTGGACTAATAGTTTATTCAGACTTTGGGTTCATATTCTACACATGAAGGCCTATCATGCAAGCTAAAATATGAAGAGTTAATGTTCAAATATCTGTAATTAATATGAAATTAATTAAATAGATGTGTAGAAATCAGTGCTATGATGTTTCATATGACAATTAACATGGAAATTATTCACATTTTCATGTGAATTTTGGCACAATGATTGGCAAGCCTGAAGGTTTAAGGTCCGAGATGATTATCTGTGCTATATTTCTGAGTAACAGAAAGGATCAGTTGCACACAGCTTTATAACAACTTATTTACTTTCATCGTGGAAACTGCCAGATTTTTCTACCTTCAAAAATGCTATGTCTTCTATTTCAAATGTGATTTGATAGGAGAATGGAAAAGTTGATTATGAGTGGAAAATGGATCTTCTGTTCTGAATTTAAAACACATTTCCATCTTCTGCACAATTCTCATGGTTTTTATCACCAAAATCAACACTATCTCTCAACAATAGAAAGGGCAAATGTGATTAAACACCCACTCGCTTGTTCCAAGTGGTATCTTAATTAATTTAATTTAGAACATCTAAAGCTGTCAGTGACTTGCCATCTGCTGAGTGTACCTGCTGTAGTCTGAAATGCCCCCTCATAGCCATTGGTCACATAAGAGAGATCAGGTTCCCTCCTCCATATGAGAATGTATTTGTGTAATTTTCACCCAGATAAAAACTGAGCAACATAAATTGCCTCAGAAGGTGTAAATTAATTCCTTCCCAAATCAAATTTGTAATACCTCTGATGTAATTTGTCAATGCCATACTAAAAAGAGTCATGGTATCAAAAATTGACTGTGTGTGCCCAAATAAAGATCTTCTCATTATGCAGGTATTTCTTAGTATGTGGATCGCAGCTGCTTTATCCCGGTTTCTCAAAATGTTTCTAGGTGGGCACGGATTCAAAATAATGGAAGAGGCTGGAAGTCTACATTTAATATTTTGCTGGTTTTGGTTGGTTGGTTTGTTGGTTATTTGTGTGTGTGTGTGTGTGTGGTTTTTTGTTTGGTTGGGTTTTTCCTGTTTTGTTTTGCAAGCAAGGCATAGTCATTGTGATGGGGGATGCAGTTTTGATAGGGCAGAAGAGACTTAAGCTGCTCTGCTTCCCCCACACCTGGAGTGGCTGGTTTGAGTGGCGGGTGCTTTATGGCATGGGAAGATGTTGAAATTTGCTTTCTCAGCTACATCTTTTACGCAGATAAATATAAAATATCAGTTCCCAGTTTTATCAACCTGGCGCTTTTCATGACCATTGTGAAAGATTTTGAGCTTGCTATAGTCCAATATCTATCCTAGTTTGCATTCTACTTGAAATTAAAATGAGCCTTTCCTAAAGCAGTCTGAATTGGTAAAAGCAATGCCAGTAATAAATTCAAACAACAGTAAAATTCAGTAAAATGCCAGTAAAATTCAACAACAATTTGTTGAATGCTCTTTGAAATAACCTGTGGAAGAAAGGTAAGAATGCACTGCTCCTAAATGGAAAATATGATGCCAAAGACTGTGTTAAAATTAAAGTAAAACATAAAATAGCCAACAAAATGATGTAACACTGGCTAATGATTTCTGTTCCATCTATAACTTGGCATCAAATGCTGCAGATGTACAAAATCTGGCATTAAACCCCACAAAACCTACCAGAAGTCTTTCTTGCGGCTTCAGTTTGCTTTGCAGCAAAAGCTGATTCTTTAGGGGTATCACGTATACAATAATTTATTTTTAAAAATACCCAGGGGTTTTTCATCTTGCAGTGTTACAAATCTTGGCAGGTTTAAGATTTTTCTTTGTAAACACATCTAGTGCAGATTCAAGCAGTTTTCAGATTAAATTCCAAAACTTGGCCTGTGTATGACCATGTAGCATCTTGGGAAAGAAGGAAAACTATTTTAGAAGTCGTACAGAAAGTATACAGGGAATGCTTTCAAAATCAGCTCAGCTTTTCAGAGTTTAGGGGAAAAGACTCATATTTATGGCCCTTTAACCCCACAACCCTATTCCTTTGCAGAAGCATGTGGTGTACCTCTAGATTTACCACACTGTCAGCATTCCTGGTTGTTTCCACATCTAGCTTTTATATTTTTGTCAAGAGTCAGGAGCTCAGCTCTCTACATGGGGTGTAATGCTTCCACTCCTCCGGGCTGTGCAGCCGTGGGGAGAGCAGATGATGACACTTGGGCCTGGCTGAGTAGGGTTGGACAGTTGGGCACAGTTTAGAGGGATTTTGTGTTTAGAACTTTAACAACTTTTGCACTGTTTTCCTAGTTTCCAAAATCCTGCCTAAAGGCTCTCTGCTTTCATCTGACTTGTGGCTCTCCAGAGCTTTCCCATGCTATGAAGTGTCTGTGGCTGCAGGGTGGCTGTCCAGAGTGTCCTGGGTGAGAGCCACAGGTGCTGCTGGCACTCAGGTTTGGCATAATCCCCTGGGAAATACTTCACTTACTCAGGCTGAAACTTCAGCTTTAGTGGAGACATTTGATTGTTTGGAGATTCTCTAGTATAAACTAGTAACATAAGGAAAAATACCTTCACTATCCAAGGGATTTGGAAAGAAACTTTTGCAGATTAAGTTTGAAGTGAAGCATTCAGTAGATTTGACTTCTTTTCACAGCTGAGCCCACTCCTTGGTAGAAGGAACAAGTGATTTCATTTCCCTGTGGCTCAGTTCTCCTGTGTGGAATGAGGACAAACTCAGCTTTGTCTGCCTTGTTGGTTTAGGCTGTAAATTCTCAGATGTTCTGTGTCTGTGCACAAATGGACCCAGTCCGCAGCCTCTGGCCCCTGCTCTCTCTGCTCTCATCTTCCTCTTGCAAGATGAAGAATGAGACATCTTGAAAGCACTGTTTTGGAAAACCACATATGTTTGGAAGTCTGAATCACGTTTGACTTGGTAAATAGATCATACAAACAGGGATTTGTTTTCAGGTGAACCCAGTGGCTGTGTGGTTTGTCACACCTGGAGCTATGCTTTATTTGAACTATTAATTCCAGTTGAGAGCTGGCTTGCAGGAAAATCAGAGCGAAGCAGGGCTGGTGATAGCTGAGAATTTTCTATCTGAGCTACAGCTCTTTGCATTTTCTGCAGTATCCAAGAAGCTTGTTTTGCCCTTTCCATATTTCTGGAGCTGTGCCCATCCAGGTGTTTGTTCCCTAGGGCTGCAGTGCAGGGGAGCAGGGGAAGCACAGGATCTTGCTCAAGGAGCATCACAGCTGCACCCTGTGGTCACTCCCTGGTGGCTGATGCTGTTCAGTTGACTTTCCCAGCACTCTCACCACTTGGTCTTTTACACTAACAAAGCACAGTGCTTGCCAGACCAGTACAAAATATCTCTCTTTCAGACTGCTGTTTGTTTGCTTATAAAAAAACTAAATGGCAATTTTGATAATAGGTTATGAAATCGTTCCTTAAACAGGACCATTTATTCTTATCCTATCAGTAGAAATGTCTGGCTAAGGGATTTGGTATCAGTCAAATGATTCATATTATGGGTAAATTTTATCACTTCTAGAGCAGGGAAGAAAGTAATTTCCATTTCTTTTTTAGTGCACTGTGAACCAATTTGCTTTGAGGTTCATCTATAGGCTAAATTGTGGGGACTCACCCCGCAGACTGTTTTGACAGAGAAGTGTATGTGTGGAGAGTTAAAATGCTTAGCCAAATGTTTAAACTGCTTATTCTCTCATACCCTCAGTGCTACATCTGACACCTTTCATTTAATCAGTTCTCAGTGTCTCTCCTGCACCATTTTTATTGCTTACCCAGTAATCAGACATGTTTTAACCACAATCTGATTATGGCTCTCCTTCCCGACACCTTTACAATACAGGTACCCAGATCATAGAATCAGAGAATCACAGATATGCCAGGGAAGGGACGTTGAAGCCCACCCAGTGCCACCTCTGACATGGGCAGGGACAGCTCCCACTATACCAGGCTGCTCCAAGCCCTGTCCAGCCTGGCCTTGGACACTTCAAGGGATCCAAGGGCAGTCTCAGCTTCTCTGGGCACCCTGTGCCAGGGCCTGCCCACCCTCACAAGGAAGAATTTCTTTCTAGTATCCCATCTATCCCTGCCCTCTGGCAGTGGGAAGCCATTCCCCCTTGTCCTGGCACTCTACCCCTTGTAAGGATTCTCTCTATCTGTTCTGTTGGCTCCTTCAGGCACTGGAAGGCCACAGTTAGGTCACCCTAAAGCTTCTCTTCTCCAGGCTGAACAATCCCAGTTCTCTCAGCCTTTCCTTCCAGCAGAGCTGCTGCATCCTCTGATTATAGTGGTGCGTCCTATGGACTCACTCCAGGAGGTCGACAGATGTTTATACAAACAGATGTTTGTGTGACAGTGCTACAGTTCCAATACTGGGCAGTGTTGCTGTGTGGATGCTTTGCAGTGCACTGTAGACTTTTAACATCAAATCAGGCTGTTCAGCGTTAAGACTTAACTTTGCTTTTTAATCATCTTCTTTGAAAACCACTGTTTTCATTTTTGAAATTGGCTTGCATGCCAGGCCTCTGCTTTAGTGTCTGAATTTCCCCTCCAGGAGCAGTGGGATACAGGACTTCACTAAATGAACTTACCAGAGATCCCCCCTATTTACAGGTACCTTCACAGCACTCTCTCCTGACCCCCACTGTCTGAAATTGCTCCTTCCATAACAAGTGCTTTTCAGAGACTGTTTTCATTTCAGTTAGATGTGTTTGCTGACCATGCAAAATTTTGTTTAAAATGGTCCATATATGCTGTTTGCAAGGCAACCACTTTGCTTATAGGTCTTAAGTTAAAGTGACAATATCTAGGTAGTAAGGCTTAACAGTGGATTCTCTTGGGAAATAAAAAAAAAAGAAGCCCAAAATGGAAAATCTCATAGAATTCCACTCAGTTGTTTCAGGTTTTTTTCTACTGCTTTAAATAAATTATGCTGCAAACCTTTTTTGGGGGGAGGAAGAAAAAGAGTTGGATAGGGGAAAAAATTTAAATATTAATCAAGGGCACAGAATTCATTACAAAAAAAGTAAAGTATATGCAAGATGAGAGCAGGACAAAATGCCAGTATACAGCTGAGGAAAACCAGCTGGTTTTAAAACAGTTTAAAAAAAAGATAAAGCTGTATGTACATTATGGTGGTTTTATATTCTTGCAGCTGCACAAAGCTTTACTAACGAAACCCAATTTTGTACAGAACTGTCCTAGTTACAGCTTTTGTAGTATTCCCAAGCTTGGCTGGATGCAAGGTAAAGTCTGTGTGGGGCAGATCCCAAGGGAGGGAAGTTGGACAGTTTGCAGGCGGGTGAGGCGTGGCAAACCTGCTTGCATCAGCAGCTTCTAGGGCAGGAGAGGAGAGAATCTGACCAATGCCAACACCTCTCACAGAATCCTTGTGAATAAAGTAGCAATCTGTAATACAGATTCTTTAAACAGCTTCTGTAATAAACCAAATTTCAACCCCACTGCTGGATTTTCCTTTTTTGTGTGCTCCTGAGGGATGCTGTGTATTGGCTGCCCTTATCTCCCAGGGGTATTTGCCAGGAAACAAATGCAATATGCTACTGTTCAAATGCTTGTTCAGGTGCTGGGATAACAAAGACACCTCTCCAACAAAGGAATTTAAACCGTTTCATCAGTTGCATGTAAAATTCAGAAACAGGAGAGAATAGCCATTTCAGAAATGCCTCTCACACCACGTAACTGCTTCTTTATATGTCTAAATCATTACACTGCAGTCGGTGCTGAGAATATCTAACCTATTTGCATTTCATTTGTTTATTTTGTCAGTATTTCAGAACTAAATCCAGGAACAGATCTTTTATTTCAGCATACTAGAAAGTTCCCATACTACTGATAATAAACATTAAAAAAACTAATTTAGAAAAATGATTATTAAAACTATTGTCCTTTATTTGAACAAATATCTAGTATTTACTGGTTTGCTAAATCGAAGAAGTAAACTTTTTTGAATGTTATAAGCATAGACTTAAATGTTCCTCAAGCACCAGACTCTAATGTCAATGTCCTTCTTCCAAACTCATCAAATAAACGTGTTCAGTTCTTGTGGTTTTGCTGCCATTTCATTTATTACAGGGGAACCAATATTCTTTCAAGTCTAACTTGGTAATACACAAATGAGTATCAAAAGGTACATATTTTGCATGGTAAACAACTATGGGAGCCAGAAATATTCTCTGTGCCTCTGTTCCAGAATTTTATACTACTTAGAATTCAGTACATGAACCTTTTAATTCAGTGTCAACAAATTGCTTATGAGCTCCCTGAAAGCCAGTCCAGTTTAATAATATTAGATGACAAGAACTTTTATAAAAATTAACTCCAGTATCTTTCCTCATTAGTGAAGGCATGTCAGACATAAAGAATCCTGTAATTGCTCTGTAGGAATACTTTGTATTTGTTTTTAATCAAGACATTTAAAAAATTAGTTCCTTTTGAAGGTTCACTGTGGCAGTTACTGAGTTATTTGGGCCAGTTTTGTTATAACTCCTCCATTTAGTTGGGTAATTCACTGACCTATGGAGACACTTCAGTGTGTTCAGGGATTTGCAATTTAAATAATCTGTTTTTATTTGGGACATTTCAGACTTGCAGAAAGCTCTTTGATCATCTGGATTTTGTTAGTGATGGTTTTGCCATAGATGCTTTCATGTCTAAAAGAAAAGGTCTAAGAAAAAGACCTCCATAGTCACTTTTTCATTCCTTTCTTCTACCCCAGTGCACCCATGTTACCCATGGAGGAAACCCCAATGCTGTCTTCCTTTAAAATGCCATGAATAATTAACTTACCATAACAACTACATTTAAAGAATTATCTCTGTCAGCAAAAACAGGGTTTTAAATTTCACAGGAGACTGAAACAAATATAGATGCCTAGTTTTGGAAATTTGCATGCCTTTGGAAGTTGGAGATTTTGACCTGGGAGATGAATTTTCCTTGGTGGCTCCTAGTTGCCTGAACTGTCTCTTAGCAACTCCTCTCTATCCTTTTCTTTTGACGCACTTTTGCTGCTTGCCATGTCCTGTCGCTATGATAACAGAACATTATCTTGCCACCAAAACCCTTTTACTTGGGTAATATTTGTGTCAACTTTCCCTTTTCTCTGAATTCTTCTATTTCTCTTTCTCTGCTCCTCTTGCTGTTGTCAGGCAGTGGCTTTGTCAGAGAGGCTCCAGGCTAAGGTGCCATGGGGAAGGACTGAAAGCTGCTGGGAAATGGAGAGCAACAGAGTGCAAGAGAACGGAGAATCTCAACCCCACCTAATAAAAAGACTGCTTTTTGTACCATCAAGCTTCATTCCCCAGAGAAGTGAAAATCCTTTGTTGTTTTGGATAAGTTAAAAAACTCAATTCTCTTTAGGAAATCTGCTTTTATTTTTTCTTTCTTTTTTTTGCCTGGTCTTTTTGTTGTTGATGTTGTTGTTGGGGGTTTTGGTGGTGTTTTCTTGTTGGTTTTGTTTGTTTGTTTGTGGCCATTTTGTTTTATTTTCCTGAAAAATGTCAGTGCTTTCATCAGTCAAAAATGCAGCCCAACAGATCTTTCAGTCTCTGCTGTCTCTGCTCTTTTGAATGATTCACTGCTTCTTTTCTCCTTGAATTATTGACTTACTACGTAAACATATATCCCTTCAAATGCAAATTTGTATATATGAAATTTTAATCTATATAATAATGAAAAGAAACCTTACATTTTTGGGGTCTACTCCATTTAACCTCTTTTATTTCTGACCACTTCTGGTCCAGCCTTTATGACATCTGTAACATTCTTTTTACTTTTGAATTGAGTACTTTTGCAGTTGACCCAACAGAGATAAATATCACCCAAGAGGGACCCAAGCAGGTATGAATATTCATGATCCCTTTCATATGTGTAAGATTGACAGGGATTGCCTTTCCAAAAAGAAACTGTGATCCAATTCCTTAAAAAAAAGCACCTGTGCTTTAAACTGATTTAAGAGAAATGAAGAAATAAGAAAGGAATTAAATGAGTGTACCTTGCTCTTCTGTACTGGAATTAACTCCTTCCTTTTAGGCTAAGTACAAGATGATGGGAAGTGAGCATGCACCTGCATAATCGTTTGTGATTTTTTAACTAACAGATGAGGGGCTTGTAAGGATTCAATGGAATATCTCACTGCATTGTGTTTTGTGTCACACTGAATTGTGTATCATACTCCTGAATGGATTTTAAATGTAATACGTTAGAAGGGAAGCAAAGTTGATGATAAATGGGAATGACATAATCTGCTAAAAATTAAAAACAAGGAGTAATGTATAGAAAGCTGAATACACATATGTAGGTGAATTTATAGATGTTTTTGTTTTTCCTTCAGGAAAAGGACAGCAATCTCTACTGTTATCTCAAAAGTTAGGTGAAGGGAAGACTGGGCTTTTGGCTTTCTACAGAATTGACTCTCATTAATACTATCCATGTCAAAATTCTGCAGCAGCATCTGTCCAGTCAGGTTGCAGAGGGAGAGGTCATTGTTTCAAAGAACCACTCCTACAGTTAGGGGACACATATGACATTCTCTAGTTCCTTTCATACTACTTGCAAAAAAATTAAATTTTTTAAAATGATAATAAACTTTGAACTGATTAGTGCTTATTTATATGTACTGTTATGAGGTAAATGAAGGACCTACTAATTGTGCTGGATGATGTCTAACTCTCCTGCTGTATTTCAAGGAGAGCTTGACCATGCTCTTGAGTTGTTGCAAATTCTACTGTGATGGTTGTGGTTTGAAGCCTTGTGGACAATGTCTGGTAGACTCAGACATCACAAGGTATCACCTCCATGCTGTTGGGGGAATGCAGGGAATACAGATGTGCTTGCATCAATGCATTTACTAACAGTCATTATTCAGAGGTATTTCCTGCTGGGTAGACTGGAAGAGTTCAAACAGTGTCAAACACTCACTCTCCTCTACCTAAAAATAAAATTTCTCTCTTGAATTTGGCTCTATCATACTATGAAAACTAGGATCTGAATAATACTTGGCGGCCAAAGGACTTTCCTGTCTTTTGTGGAAGTTGCTCAGCTCCAGTGATTACTGGAAGAGTGGAAATGGAAGAATGAGCAAATGGATGGCTGTGCAACAGACCTATTTGAAAAGAAAATGGAGAACAACAGGAACCATTCATTGCTTTTGCATATCTGTTGTGTTTTAAGAGCAGATTGTAATGGTCATGCTGTCCACGTGTTTCCTGGGGAAAAGGCAAGGAATGCAGGAAAAAACATGAGGAGGAAGACTTTCAGTGGGATGTACATGTGCACCTCACCTGCTGCTCTGGCATTTCTTTCATGCTCAGCAGTCTCAGAGAGTTCTGTGGAATTTGGAGAACTCCAATACGAAGCTGAAATCAAGGAATGAATAGATTGATCAAAGTATGTGTTGAAGCCTGGGAGATGTGAATTGCTGCAGGAAAATTTGGGCTAGTTGCTTGAGTTCGGATATATTGGATTCCACTGTGAGTCTAAGTATGGAAAATAATACTCAAAACCTAAATCTGAAATCAGGGTCCGGCAAGACAGAAATTTCCCCATAGTGCTGGGCCTTTAGGCTATAACTGGAGCCTTCAGACATGAGCAGCTTGGAAGATAGTTTGATTTTAAAACAACATAAATAAGGATTAAGGTACATAAATTTCCTGTCTCTAAAATGGGATTCTCACGTGTCTTTATGAAGCTAAGAATATGTATAGGAAATCTCTTTTATCATAAGCATATTTCCCTTATGGCATGTTTCCTGTATGATCTCTAGAAACAGTTCTATTTTTAGGTGTGTTATTTAAATTGTCTTACTGATGGCACATCTAAGCATCACTAAAAACCTCTCAAGTGCTTTAATAGGAATGATTTTAAAGCATTTTTCTGGCTTAGTTGCAGCAAGAAATAACTGAAATAAGATGCCATTCAGAAGCTAGTCACACTGCCTTAAAATTGATACTAAGCTGTTCATAACACATTCTGAACAAAATAACATTTTTTATTTGTTCATTATAGATTGTGCCTTAAGGAGAATGGATTTTATTGCAGTAAACTAAAATAGTTATGCACAAAATAAATACATGACAAAACAGGGAGGCAGAAGAAGAATTTTAAAGACTTATATACTGCAGAGCGTGAACCATTGTTCAAGTAATGAGGTTGATGTCCATGAGAAAATCTGAGTGGGAATCTGTAGTTACAAATGTCTTGGTGACATGTGGGGCTCTCAGAGAAATGGAAGTACTGGATTACAAGAAAATGAATATTTGACATGCATTTTGTAGTTACCTTCGATAGTTGTCTTTCAATTCTTTCCTCACTAATGTTTGTTATCAGTAGTAATGCAGACACAACTGCTCAATGCTGACAAGCCCCTGAACACAAGGTGCATGTCTGTGAAGACTGGATATACAAAACAAGACAAGCAGCAGCTTTTTCTGATGTCTTGGTGTCATTGCAGTGACAATATGACACCATTGTGCACTGCAAGTGTTGTGAACATTTTAAAACAGAAATTCAGAATATCAAATTGCTTTACTGAATTCTGTTGACAGGTGCTGCTGCCCTAATAGCTCCCCCAGTAACTCGAGTGTGTTCAGGTGCTCTTTTCTTCCTCTTTCCTGGTTAGCCTCCATGTCTTCCAGTCCTGCCTTTGTGCAAGTCTATGACTGCTCAGCCCACATATGGCACACACCTCTCTCCTCATCCCTATTTTATTGACCTTGAGTAAGTGACTCATCATTGACTTTTGCATGGTCGTAACATACAGGCTTTTGAAATGCCCCCCAAACAATTTTATATCCTGACCAGTACAGGAACATAAGACTTTGCTGGCCAAATTAATTCTGTGCACCACAGAGTTCTGCTGGCAGTACGGAAGGCTGTACAGTAGGAGTGCTCCTCCTGACTTGACTGGACACTTTAATGTTGGTGACTGATTCTGAAGGTGTTCCCAGAAAGTGAACAACATGATACAGACTATTTACAGCACAATGAAGTTTTGTTGTTAGCTCATCTGCCCAAGTGGTAAAACACACTGCATGAAGTACTGCTAGCTCTGCACGAGCATCTTAATTACTGCCTATTCCTTGCTAGGCAATGGAGTGACAAAATGCAAAGCCCCAGTGCTGTTTCTTGCTTGTTTCCCCAGTCTCTGAAGGATTCTTACTTTACATCTCATTACAGGTATGCACCAAAATTGAGGAAGTCCTTCAAAAGTCTATAATGTGGACAGTTATGTTTTATTTGAGGCAATTGCAAAGTGGTAGGATTTTCCTTCATTTCCTTTCCCAGGCTCAGAGGCTACATTTTCCTTTGACAAAGCATTTACCAAGTATTGGGTTTCCTTTCAAATGCAGCATCAGTTTAGACCTGGAGCAGGTGGTGACAGCCACTCATACCATGCTCATAGCACTCATATCATGTGGGACAGGGTGCAGCAGCCATCCTGCTGTTTCTCTGCTCTAATAAATGAGGAACCTGTGGGCAAATTACAGCTTGTGGTGCATGATCATGGACATTGCAAGTGGCTGCACTGCAGTTGCCTTAGCAACAGCCACAACCCATAAGCTAAAGAAGAGCTTCTTAACTCACAAGCAGATAAAGAGACATTGATGCTTTGTCTCCACATGGAAAAATACATGCACACTCTAATAAGTGTTCTTCTCCCCATTAGAATTAATTTTTAGGGAAAGCTGGTGATAAATATACATTTTCTCTGTTACATGACCAGCTTGCATTGTCTCGGGCATTATGGGGCACTGCAGCCAAGGACACACGCATAGTAAACCTGCAAAAAGCAAAATGCCCTTATGTTACCTGACTGAACATGGATGTATTCTGTACATATCAAATAAATCTTGCCAGAACCCTGCTGAATTGCCCCAGAGAGGGCTTGTCAGGATTGGCCTCATTCACAGATGGCTGATCCAAAGGGAAGACCCCCTAACTGTTTCTGGCTCTGGATCAGAGCTAAGTGTGTAAAATGAGCTGCTAGAATCCATTCCCAGCGAGTGAGACCCACTGAAATGGAATAATTGACATAGGCATCAAAAGTTGAATTATTCCATTGCTTTCCAAATGCATGTTTTTAAATACATTGATTGTGTGAGGCTGACAGTATGAATTGGTCTTGGGGGCTGTGTTGCTGTGCCTGCTACAGCTTTGTGATCCAGCAGTGTCTGTTTGCTGTGCTCATATCCTGCGTTGAAAGGACAGTGATAACTCTATCATGACAGGATAATTTTCAAAGATATTACTGGGGATTATTAGTTTTAATGCTCTAATAAATATATAATTAAACAATGCCTCTGTGTTATTGGATCCTAGTCTACTTTGTACACAATGGATTTACAGCATGTCAGTAAATATTGGAACTGTGATGCAGTAATTAAGATTTACATAAACCTTCTCTGGGAGGAGAATGAGAGATTTTTACTGTGAGACTCAGCCAAAGTGGTTGGAAATTATCTGGTTTTTTCAAGTATAACAATATATAGAAGGTATAGTTTTGTTCAAGATTTCAGCCTTAAATATAGCATAGTCTGCACTTTCAGGGGATGGAAATTCTTCTCCATATCAAGGCAGCACTCCCTGACATAAAACAAGGCAAATGAACATCTAATCTTCAACCTAAGAGATAACCTTCAAGCAGGAGAACATATTTGGGAGCTGTCTTCCTCTACTAGGCTGTTACAGCTTTATTCAATTTGACATTCCCTGTATTGCCAAATGCTTTCCACCAAAGGACTGGAGCTGAGATGTTCAAACCTGACATTTGATTAAAAGCACAGCATCCTTCATTTGAAGTGGTGAACCTTTTTCAGGGGGAAAAAAAGATAGAAAAAGATATTGAATTATCAGTCAAACAGATAGACGTTTAGGTACCATACATTATGAAGTAGAGCAGACTTCAGGACGCTCAGGGAACTAGTGAGTAAAGTCCCCTGGGAAAATGCTGTTGCAGGTGCTGGGTCCATCGGTGCTGGTCACTCGTTAAACGTCCCCTCCTAAGGGCACAGAAGCAGCAACTCCCAAATGCTGGAAGTCAAGCAGGCGAGGCAGAAGCCAGCTTGGCTGATCAGGAATCTCCTCTTGGAATAAGGCAAAATGGAAGGTATATACTCAGGGGAAGCATGTTCATGGGAAGAATACGGAAATGCTGCTCACAACCACAGGGAGAAAATCCATGCAGCCAAAGCTCAATTGGAGTTGAAGCTGCTAGAAATGCGGGGGACAATAAAAAAGAGTTTTTTTCAAATATATTAATGGCAAAAGGAAGTGTAGAAATATCATTGTCCTGTTCCAGGATGAGGATGGTCACCTCAAAAACAGGGACAAGGCAGAGGTGTTTATTGCATTCTTTGCCTCTGTCTTCAACACAGATCACAGACCAAGGGGGTCCCAGTGCCCTGAGCTGGAGGCCCATGACTGGGACAATGATCAACTCCCAGTCCACCCTGTAATTGGGTGGGATCTTCTGCTCCAGCTGGATCCTTAAAAACTTATGGGGCCTGATGGGAATAATCCAAAAATCCCAAAGGATCTGCTGATATCATTGCAAAACCTCTCTTGATGATTTTTGAGCAGTCTTGGGAATCTGGAGAGGTTCCAGCTGACTGGAAGCTGGCAAATGTTATCCTGATTTCAAGAACAGCAAGCAGGAGGAACCCAGAGCCTACAGGACTGTCAGTCTCACTTCAGTACCGGGTAAAAACATGGAAAAGACTATTTGGGGAGGTGCTGAAAAACACCCAAAGGACCAGGCAGTCATTGGTCACAGCCAGCAAGGCTTCATGAGGGGAAGTCCTGCTTGTCAAACCTGATCTCCTGCAGCAGGGTAATCCACCTGGCTGATCAAGGGAAGCCAGTGGATGGAATCTTTTTGGACTTCAGCAAAGCTTTTGATACTGTCCAGGATCCTTCTGGACAAAATATCCAGACAAACACATCATGGGATGGGTGAGCAACTGCTCAGGGGTCAGGCACAAAGGGTGACACCAGACTGGGGACCTGTCACCAGTGGGGCTCTGCAGGGCTCCATCCTTGGCCCTGTGCCTTCAACATCTTCAGTAATGACTTGGACCCAGGTCTCAAAGGAATACTAAGGAAGTTTGCTGACAACACAAAATTGGGATGAGCTGTTGACTCCTTTGAGGGCAGAGAGGCCCTGCAGAGAGACCTCAATGAATGAGAGAGATGGACAACTCCCAACCATGTAAAGTTTAACACAGGCAAGTACTGGATTCTGCACCTGGGATGGGGCAGCCCTGGCTGTGTGTTCAGCCTGGAGGAGAGTCAGGGGAGACCTCATGTGGTCTTCAACATTTTCACAAGGGGCAGCTCTGATGCCTTCACTCTCCTGACCAGGGACAGGACCCCAGAGAATGGCTGGAGCTGTGTCAGGGCAGGTTTAGGCTGGATATCAGGGAAAGGTTCTTCCCCCACAGGGTGCTGGGGCACTGAACAGGGAATGGTCACAATCCCAAGGCTGCCAGAGCTCCAGGAGTGTTTGACAAGGCTCTCAGGGATGCACAAGGTGGGACTGTTGGGATGTCTGTGCAGGGCCAGGAGTTGGACTTTGATGATCCTGGTGGGTGCCTTCCAACTCAACCTATTCTGTGATTCTGTGAATGTTGTGTAAAACATGGAAAATGCAGCTCTTGACAGACCTAACATGTCCAGGCTCATTTGTTTTGAGTACTAATGAGCCTTGCACAGTCAATTTCCTTAGCTGGGAACAACACCAACGTTGTGCACTGGGCATGGGCATGTTGCAATGTCATTTAGATTAGGTGATTATTTAACATAATATCACATAAGCTTCTCCAGAGAAAGGTTAGAAGAATGGGTCCCAGCAATGTGAAATGATGAAGACAACCTTTGTCAGTGCATTGTTTATTGTGTAGCTGTAATGATTCTCCCTTTGATGATTCTTGCGGGGAATGTCTGAACTCTGAAGTGCTTTGCAGTGAGAGGATTCAGAGGTATCACACAGATTCTCATGGGGAACAACTCCCACAAGGCTGAAAGACATTGAATAAGATAGGAGTAGGGCAGAGGGAAGAGTCAGTTTTGTGTTTCCAGTCATTGCACTGACAGCAAACATCTGCACAGTGTCTATACTCACCGAGTCAGACAGGTACCCTGCATGGTATGTCACGGCTGGCTTGGGCCACACAGTTCTTTTAAAAACAAGTTGGTTTATGTGGAGAAAAGGCTTACACAAGTGTATGTGTCCATCTGTGTTTTCGTGCCTCTCATACCTGGCTAGTTGAGCCCATTAGCCAGGATCAGGCAAAGGAAGCAGGAGGGATCTCAGCAATAATTATACTCTTAGCAGCTTCATGGAGTTGGCACCTGGGTAAGAGAGCCCTGCAAATGCCTCCATTCAGGGATGGGGTCAGTGTGAGCTCTCATGCGAGACAGCATGCAAGAATTTGCAAGACAAAATGACGTAATAAATGCCCCAACTGCTAGAAAAGCTTTAGCCTGAACAGCTCAGTTTTTCTGTCAATGAAGACACACAAATCTGTATGAAACAAGGGCTTGATTAATGCTGGTGCTAACAAAACTGCTCCTTATTCAGCCACCATTATCTAAGGCCAGGCTAAAAGGACTGAGAGACAGAGAGGAAATTGTGTGTTCAAGGAAATGATATTGCTTTAATTAAAATATTATGTTTGGAGATTTTTTTTTTTTTAAATAAGAGAAGCACCAGGCATCTTTGAATTTACCTTTGGAATCAAATGATCTCCAGAAAGGCACCACTCCCTGTATGCAAGATCTGAACTATGTTGTCTCAGTGATACCTTAGTGGTATTCATGAGAGTGAGATCATAACTATCTGTCAGGTTTTCCAGAATCAAGAATCTAAAATTAGAGTTTGAATTGATGGCTGCTAGTTACTGTGTACAGCTTAGTTATTTTCCTTTGATTACAGATATGTATGCTCTCATTTCTGGGGTATCACCTCTCACTGATACTGGGTTCAGCATCAAACCTGTGAAACAGAAATTATTCTGGTAGGAGGAAAATGAGACTTAGAGTAAATATTAAGGAACATTAGACAGCACTTAGATTTACGCAATTTTGATTCCTGGATTGTGCTGCAGAAACATCTACCCAACTAACTAGCCTTTTCCTAAGGTAATTTATGTTCTCTGTCAAACATTAAAATCAGCATTATAAGATAATTTAACTCCCATTTATGTCAAATGGAGGCACTTAAATTTTTTTTAAGGTAGTGCTTTGCAAAATCCACAGAACAAGTTATGTAACTACTCTATTATGCTAAAAATGTGAGATCTATACTAATTATACTTCAGATTCAGTCCTTGGACTTTTGCCATAGTTCCTTCTATAATACTGCTCTCCAGGGGATTGAATCCTTTGGCACCTGATTGCACTAATTACCACTGAACTTTAAAACCTTTAATACAGTGAAAATCCAAATATTTAACATGCACTGCTATTTACAGGATGAAAAGGTGGAATTTGCACAGAAATGTGATATCCAAATTCTTTCTATAATAACGCACATAACATAGATTTAACCTTTACTAATATTTACTGTAGCAGTAAATGTAAGCAGCTGACACTGGAATGTTATGATTATGGTCAATAATACCTTGGCCCTAGGTGAATTTTTGTGCTCCTGTTCATCCTTTGTGTAACTTGATATGGGAGGGAAGGAAACACTAATGGACCAGTTTAAAAATATCCAAAGTATTGACTGATTTCAGAGGTTGTGAAAGGGAGATTATTGTAATATCTAAATATGGGCAACAATGTGCAATCAATATTTCACATCAATTTCCTATCAATAGTACAGAGAATTATTTTCTCCTTCTTATTTCCTAATAAGAATGAAAGAAATGCTTCAGGTGCTTTGTGGCATGCAAAACTATGTGCTTCCCAATCAGTGGGGTATTTTCAAGCACAGTGTTTAGGTAGGAAACATATGAGATGTGTTTACACTAAGTCATTTTGTACTCAGCTGCCATCACCATTACCAATTTTTATTTTTTGATGTTTGGATGTTATTTGGCTTTATGAGCCTCATTTAGGGGACAGTACTCTAACAGAGGCCAAAGCAGACACTTGGTATCAGGGAAAAAACAGAGAGGAATTTGGGTCCCTCATTCTGGAGCACAGAGAAAGACATTGCCAAGTGTCTGACCTGTAACCAGTGATTTAGGTAAAATTCTTCTGACTTATTTTAATTGTTCTGTCAACAAAATAGGTTTTTTATTCACCTTTCTGAATGGTCCAGGTCTTTTAATTCTCCCTGAAACCAATCCAAATACTTTTGTCTATGATGAGCACATCATTCTTTCTCCAGCACCTATAAACACCAACTTTTGAGTCCTTTGTGAAGTCACTAAGTATTTTACTAGGGATGTTATCTGTCTTAATAAATTTCTGGCTTAATCATCTAGATTAGCTATTTGCAGGAGGCTTGACTGTTACAGTTTTTCCAAACTTCTGTTTGTACTTGGCATTTTCCTTGTCTTATTAAATCACTGGAATGGCCCCAGCTTTTTTTCTGTATATTGCATGACTCATTTCAGTGGGTCATCATTTGCAGACAAAACAGCCTTAGTAATTTGTGAAGATCTGTTTGTCACATAAACCCAAACTTGTCTTTTCTCACAATTGCTACCATCAGCATTACCTCTAGGTAACACCATGAAAACTTGGTTTTCTTCCTCATTAAAAATTATTTGGTATTTATACGAGGGTTATTTTTTCAAAGACATACCACTTTGAAGCTAATTCAGGTATTTGCATATGCAATAGCTGACTCATTCCAATGACCCAAGTATTTCAGACGACTGCTTCATTGAAAAATTTGCCAAACTCTGGAAATACAGACGGAGGGCTCCTAAATCTGTGCCCCACAGCTGTCCTGTAGCCTCTTTTACAGTGGTTATGTGAGTAGTGCTTGACCAGCCCAAAGCAGCCTGATAGTGCAGTGCACACTCTGCCTGCTGTCACTACAGCCTCAGTGGGGACAGTCACCTTTGCAGAACCTCAGTTCCCTGACACCAAACAAAGATAAGGGCCCTTTTTTACCTCAGAGAGGTAAAGAAGATGTCTAGAAGGTTGTCAGGAATTTGATAATTTTGCTGCAGTCTTGAGGATCAGATAGGAACAGAACTTTTACAGGAGGAATTAGAGAAAAAAAATCATCTTATGGGAATTTGTGGGAATATGATCTAAATGTATCCTGGTTACTGATGCTTTCTGTCTACCTGAGCAAGCAATGCTGGCAATCCAGATGAAAGCTGGTCACAAGGTGCCATCAGTCCTTAGCTCAAAACTCATGAACCTGAGAGAGAACCTACTACAACACCTGTGCATGGGATGAGAAGGGTTGAAGAGCACTTATGATTCTGAGTATGGCTCAATCACACCTTACATTGAAGAAAAGTCCTTTCCCTGGGCATGAGCTGAATACGTATATATTTATTTCATCATCCCAAATACATACAAGTAATTACTAATGCGGCATAGATGCTGCTGACAGTGCTACTTCTAGAATAGATCTTCAAGAGAAAAGTCAACAGAAAACTGAGGAGATTTAATGAGTGAGCTGTATCAGAGAGACTAAAACTCTTTGTCTACTGTGCATATACAGCCTTATCCCAATCACTTCTTCACCAAAAATATTCATAAATATGCTCTTCCCACATTACAAATAATAGTATGCATTCACATAAAGACTAAGGAAATCAGGCATTAAAAGTCCTTCAGTCGCCAAGGCAATTTTGTTGGTTTTTTTTTTAGAAAAAGCAATTTCTAAAGAAATATTTGTGCTGTTTCACCACAAAAAATAATTAGTTGAACAGTTAATCAAACAAGTGTCCTGCAGCAGACTGTGCAGTGGTGAGGTTTTGGGTGAGCCAGGGAACCACGGCTCACTCATTGCACTTTCACCAGTGGCAGCACCACTATGCTGCATAATGGAATTTTCAGTAACCTGAAAATTTTTGGAATTTTCAGTAACCTGAATCATTTAACCTGGAATTTTTGCAGGACTGCTGTTTTTCGCACTAACTATAAGGAGAAAAATGCTAAATCACAGGTATTTTTAAAATGTATGTATTTGAAGGTTTAAATTCACCATTTAAGCATAGTAACTACACATCACTGACTTCCTGCAGTCTCCTCACAAACTGGAGCTCATTTCAAATACTCATGTATTTGATGCTCTGTTACTTTGTTCTCCTTTGGTTTCCCTAAGCTAGATTAATTGGATGGCTCTGAAACACTTGGGGAGTATTTTGGCTTTTAAAAATATTCTCCTTTTCAGGCTGCTTTCCAACCTTTTCTCCCCTGCTTAATGACCCATTAAAAAAAATTACCAGTGAAATTCTTAGACTAGATTTACATAAGATCATTAGAGTATTCCAACTCCTTTACTTCAAAATATTCATGGCAGTCTCACATTGTTGGCTTCAGAAAACCAATTTCAGGCAAACCTCCCATCAGCTTCACTGAAGGACAGCAGGATAGAGCTCTAATTGTCAAAAACTCACAAGCTTCAGCTTCAGTAGCCATTCTCCACATCCAGCACCAATTCTGACAGTGCTTCACTGCACATTCTGCTCACTCTGTGGAGCTGGGGAGAGGCAGGTTAGATGCCTTTTTTGTCACCCATTTTTGAGAACAAATTACAAGAACTTGGTGACTTAAATCTTAGCCTATGAAGACTTTTCTGTGTATCACCTGCGTGTAAAACTTCACTCAATTTGCAGCTTGAAAGTTAAAGGATTGAATTTAAAAATCTGTGCAAATTTGTAGCTTACTGGTCTGTTAAACCACTTGCTTTGGACAATTTTAGAATGGAAAAAGATACTGTCCTGTGAAAGGGTGACTTGATGTGTCCACAGACACAGTAGGAAATGTTTATATAGGAGTTGCCTCTTCGTTTAAGCAGGGAAGTTCTGTGCAGCACAAGTACAGTGCAAGCAGTGTCTTAGGGGAGTTGTGAGAACATCATCCTGTTCTGCAGGGTGGGAGTGAGAGCAAGCTCAATACCTGGGTTTGGAAGGCTCACCCAGCGATCACAGCAGCAGAGCAGGAGAATTTGAATTCTCTGCTTTTGACAATAAACTTTGTGCTGAACTCCTGCACTCTGCACAGAACGAGCCTGTAGCAGCTGCCTGTGGTAGTAAACATGCTGTGAGCATCCCTGTGGAAGGGCACTTAACTCTGGCCCTGCTCCTTGGAGTGTGTGCCAGCTCGGCAGCACATGGGGTCTCCAGTTCCCTCTTTCTTCTTCAGCTTCTTCTGTGTTTGTGCCCAGTGAGTCCAGATCCAGAAATGCCTTGCTTAATATTGTGCAGACCTCCCTATTCCACTATTTCTGGCTTCATGAACAATCCAAGATACAAGGACAAGTCTCCAGAGAACAGTATGATGTAAAATGTCCCACCATCTTAAAAATTTATTGCTGAAGAAACTGTGCTTGCATATATTTTTAAAATGGAAATGAATAATTTAAGGCTGTTTAAAATATATGAATGTAACTTTAGTTAATCCGTTTTTTGTGTACATTGCTTGGCAAACAAAATATATCTCAAGGGACTCTGTTTTGTTAACAATACTCACTTCCCCTTTTTTTTTTATTACCCCAGAAGCAATTTTTGAAAAGCTTTTCATAACATTTCCATAAAGCTGAAGGCTTCCCTTCATCCTGCTTCCACAGCTGTGTGCTTCCAAACAAACAAGCACTACTGGCTGTACCAAAAGCAGATGAAGGCGAGACCTGCCTCAGCCACTGCCAGGGACATGGCAATTCAGGGAAGGCAGTGGCACCCAGCCCTGCTGGTGTGGCCAAGGCTGTCCCCTGGGGTCACTGGGGAGCCACTCTGTAGGTAATGCAGAAACTGGTGGCAACTGGGAGGGGGGAGTGGGCAGCGGCCAAAACGGTTTCCTCAAGTTGTGCTTGATGAGTAACTAGCTGCAAAATGGGCAGATTTGGAAATGATGCAAATATATCTGTTTGTGGCTTTTTCTAGAGAAGAGTTCTGTATACTCTGCCTTAGGTAGTTGACAAAACACGTTTTAGTGGTTTTGGGAACGAATGATACCTTGATAAGAGATTGGTCAGTCTTCTCAACCTCCTGTCTGGTTTTTAAGGGTGTGAATATTCAGGATGAACTTGCTTTGCAAGGTCCATTGAGTGTAGGCCCTGCTCTCAAACTCAGCTGCAATAGTTTCCTTTTTACAGAAAGAATTAAATACCTGTTGAGTCAGAATGTGTGGCTGACAGGGATGTGCAAAATTCAAGCTGAACCTCCTGTTGTGTTTAATTTAGTACCAGGAGAGGATCTTAGGTCATCTGTATGCCAAGTGAATGCCACACCTGTGAGGCCATAGAGCCTTCTGGCCGTATTTCGTCCTAAAGTTGTCATTTTTGGTCAAATACCAAAAAGTAGGTTTTCCAGTGTTTGTGGTAAGTGAAAGCAACAGCTTACCTACTCTAGTTCTAACTCCTGTGGTAATTAATATTAGGAAAAAAACTTGTCTAAAAACCTAAAACTCATTTAAGTTATAAAATCTGATAATTGATTTGTCTTCACAAAAAAAACTATGGGGAAGAAACTATGGGGAGGCCCATCATTACCTCTTTGCCTCATAAGGCATTATGGATTTCAGCACATTAACATTCACCACTCATGTGCTTCTGTGCAGAGCTTGTGAGCTCTGGAGGGGTGACAGTGACAGGAGGGGCTGGCAGTGCAGGCAGGTGGGAACCCTGGTGCTGAGGGCAGTGAGGGCTGCAGCAGTCAAGGACAGAGCCCAGTTTTATTCCTCTCCCTGGAAATCTTGCGTGCGATCCTATCTGTGGTTCCCCTAAACAATTCATGTTTTTTCTGTGTGAGTAGAGAGCAGCAGGATGAAAATACAGTTTTATGCTTTTGATAAACTGCTCTGTTTCTCCTCTCTTTGGATTAAGCAGTACGATGAATTCAGCTGCTCTCAAACACAGCCCCATGCTGAGAGGTATCTGTTCCATTTTATCCTAGCAACTCAAAGGAGGGGGTATTTTCATATACACTTAAATTTAATTTTCCATCTCCTTGGTATTTGGGCTCATCCCTATCCTGGTTTAAAGGACATCCTCAGGAACCTCCACATTTTGTACATTTCAACTGTTTTTGGAAACCAGGTAGAAGAGGTAGGGTAGGAAAATGCTGGAGTTATAAGTACCACCAATTATTAAAAATCCTAAATTTAATGAATTAGCCTATACTTGACAGTGATAATGTTTCTGTTCTATAGTTAATTAAAGGTAACATTAGGGCCTTCAAAACAAATTCTGGTAATATTTGAAGTACTTTTATTTAGCTGCATTCTTTTTTATAGTATTGGATGAATTAGGCTATTAGATCAGCTGAGTGCAAGAGTCACTATAAATGACTGCAGAAGAGGTATTTTTGATACCATCTGCATATAACTTGGTATTTAGGTAAAAGCAAAAATAAGCTTATCTATAGATCACCAGGTAGGAAATTATTAACTGTCAATCATGTGTCCTATGACACCCCATCTTGTGTTCCTGTTTGCACAAAGTCTGACTTATTACTGATTTATTTAGCATTTTGATATTAGCAAATATGTATGTCTAAAAGAAGTGGTCCAAAAGGTACACACAGAGCACAGAGATTTTTATAGTTGACATAGGGCAGGCAAATGGTCTTGGCTAACAAAGCATGCCTGACTGATACTGCATATCTGACATGAAACCATATGGTAGGACTGTTGGGTTTTTGTTATGAATAAATAAATAATCCCCTTTCAGAAGTAATATTTTCTAGTATCAAGCCAGAAGGAACATTTTGTTATAAAGGTGGTTAACTTGTAAAATGTGTCCTGCATTCTGAAAAATGCACAACCAATTCTTTGTATCAAACTGGGTTTGACATGTGGAGCAGTAATATTTGGCATTATTTCACAGTTTCCCCATTTTAACATTAGAAGTTGCAACTATTTAAAGAACTTAAACAGTGAGCTATTAGAAGGCAAACATCCATCTGGGAGCACAGTAGAAAAAAACAAAACTATGCATTTAAAATACTATTTAATAAAAATTAATTCTAAGCCAAGTGTGACGAACACTTGCCAACATCTCATCCTCCCATGTAGCAAAGACTTGTAAACTATAATCACACCTGTTGTATTAGTATTTGTAATAACTATGCTTGTGATAAATGATCACATCAAATTTTAATAGCTTTCCTAATGTTCACAAGAACAATTGTATAATGAGGTTACTTTCTCTTATATTTATGGTGTGAAAATGTTGTGTGCAGCGTTCAGCCAAAAGTCAGCTCCTGGTAGAACAACTTTCTAAACAACTACTTACAGAAAAACCTCCCTAGTGAAGGAGGTAGGGACTATGAGCAAGATGTATTGCAGCATGTTTCCATGCAGGAGCTTATTTAGGGCTTTTGTACTACAAATCAGTTTATACGGTCTGTTTCAAAAGCAAAGTAAAACAATAGCAAAATCAAATCAGAATAACAAAAAAAGTAATGACTCCTGATCTTCTGTATACTCTAGGAATCCCTTCTTGCATTGTCAGAAACTTTTTGCACTATATATCCTGTCTATACCATTAATACCTCCATTTTTTAAAATGAAATCACACCTGAAATATATCACAGGTCCATATCTTCAGGAAGGTCTCTGAATTTGCTGAGTCTTTAATGTGTCTTTAACCAAAGCAGGATGGGAGTCTCTCCTGTGAAGTGAGGTCCTACCTGCACTAAGCACGGAGGTAGGGATTGCACAGGATACACTGGAATGTCATGATGGCTTTCGAAATTGTGGCTGTCACTGTATCCTGACCAATGTGACCTTCATGTGCATTTTACTTCCAAATAATACCAGGATTCACCTGTTCTGGATATTGTTTGATTTTCTGTATCATACAAAATTTGTGACCACATTTCCTAAGTATTTCAAACTTCATTCCTTCCGGGCCATTTTATCCCTTGTTAGAGACTCTGATAATGTGAAGAAAGGCCCATTTGAAGCTGTCCTATAGCCAGGCTGTGGTTTGGGTAGACCTGCCCTAGCACATGTCCCTGCTGAGCAGCACACACTGCCTTAGAGGATCCTGCCTCACCCTTGGTGCAGAGAAAATGAACAGGGACAGCAGTGTGCACTCAGTGGGGCAGGTTCTGATCCCTGTTAGACCAGTTTATATCTAGTTATTTATACTGGTCTAAAAAAGATTACATTCTGGTGGCTTGATCTACTCTGTGCAGTATTAGAATCCGAATTACCTGATAATTTGGGTCCTACCATTTTTGTCACAGATAATCTGTACAAATGGTGTGTTTTCAGTTTGGCAATTCAGTCCTGTGTTATTTAGGGGCTGCAGTAGTACTATGACAAAGTACAGGAACAAAGACCAACGGCTGATGCTTGAACTCTACAGTGAACCTGCTTTCTATAATCCTGGAAATATGTGCTTGTTTATGGTGTAACATTCAGGAAAGTAAGTCAAAGAAGGATTTGACCTGAAAAAGAAATGCTCAGGTAGAAAGGAAAGGAAATCATCCTGGGTTCCCTGGGCTTCCAAAGCATACTCTAAAATGCTGGGAAATAGTGTTACATTTTTCTGGTGTAGGTCAAATATAATAACTAAATACAACATCAAATATGATATTTATTATATAGATTCTTCAAACATATACTTAGGTCAAGACATTAAGATGGTGTGAAAAATGCAAAGGTAGGATTGACTTAGAGGCTGCACTGTAGCAAGAACAAATCCTGCAATGGCCAAAGAAAGACACAGAGCAGGAAATTCAGGATAGCAAATGCCAACTCCTGCCTGCTGGCTGCCTGTGGATAGGGCCAGGCATGGCACTGCCAGTCACCCACTGTCCAGGACACCACCATGCACTGCACAAAGTCTGTGCCCTGGCACATGAGCAAATGAAGGAGGTTATCATTTATCAACCTGCTGATTGAATCCATTCAGCTCTAAAAGGGACAAAAGACCCCTCACTCTTTCTCTGGAGTTTGATTTGTGAATGTGTGTATGCACAAGCAAATTACAGATACACAGATACACACATGGCTTTCACACTCGTGGATACAATATGTTGCAGAATATTGCATAGTCTGCTGGTAAGTCTGTTTATCATCAATCTCCCTGAGGCCCCACTCGTCTCTTAAGAACTTATTTTTACTTTCCAAACCACTGAACTGCTCTGACTAACCAATCTCATTTTAATTAATCTGACACATGTGAAAATTTCTTGCTTTTTGCAGCCCCAAACCCAGCTCAGTTGTGCCAGAGCAGCTCCTTTATAAATTTTAAATGCTGTGAAAAAACCCACTGATATCCTAGGGTAGGGCAAGCTGGCAAATTTGATGTCCTCGGGGTGATCCCTCTGACATGCCTACAACTGAGCCCAGTAAAAGACTGGATGTGGCCAGGCTTGCTCTTTCACCTCAGCTCCAGTCTGGCACATGGATGTCCAGGACAGGAGCATTCTCTGTAGATTAATGCATCATCAAGCAGCCTGGGCTGCCAGTTTTTGGGAACAATAGAGTAATTTATAATTTCTGGCCCTGTTGCTCTAGCTGTGGTGGGAGTGCAGAGATATTCCAAGGCTGGGACTACTTTTCAGATGGAGTTGTCAGATGGAAATGGACCAGAGGCACAGGTGGGGAATATTGGAGGCTTAAAAAAATAGAGGCTGTTGCTATGGAAGAACAAGAAAGGAGAAGAAGGCACTTGGAAAACATCAGAAGGGGGAAGCAATGGCCTGATATCAATACATTGAAATCTCTAGTGGTTTACATGCTCATTTGACAAGCCTGTGGCAGCGGTTGCTGTGGAGGAGGGCAATATTCTGTTGCTAACAGCCAAGGAAGTTCCTACTTACTCTTCTGTCTTTTCAGCTTAGTGATGCCAAAAATCCCAGAATTAAATTCTGTGGCATTACTTATCAACCAGCTTCTCATTGGAATTTCACAGTTGGGCATGCTGGCACTGTGCCAGGTGGCACCAGCTCTGTTTTCTTTAGGAAGGGATGGGAAATGATTGATCAGCACTAAAAACCTTTGCTTGCACTTCCGGATTGCTTGTAACATCTTTGGAAGTGCAGTCCTGTTAACTGAGCTACCTCATGCTTGTTTGTACATTAATTCAGAGTGCCTAAACAAAATGCTTAATATTTCTGAATTTTGGCATCCTCCACAGATGAACTGAGGAAGGTTCATGATGCACAAGCATCAGGACTAAAATCAAGAAGAGAAAGCATGCTATCAGCACTTCATCATAGATGAAAATTCCGTATAATCAACAATTCTGTTAGTTTCTGATATGAGTTTTTCTGTGTCCTAAGCTTGGACTGACTCTCAGGACTTTGACTTAGAGTTGCAAAGAAATTGTCTTCAGTGAGAGCAGAGGGTCATATGTGAGTACCTTTCAACAAGGAGATCAAAAGGCAAATAGCTAACACCAGCACTGTTCCTTTGCTAGCAACGATGCCACTTGTTCAGCAGAATATACACCCAACTCCAGCACTTTAAAAAGAAGCCAAACAATTGTCTCATCCTCAGATATTTTTTTTAATCTGCTGGATCACTTAATCTGTGGGGAAAACAAAAAGAGAATTAAAAAAAAAGCAGGCTAACTAGACATTCTGAGCATGGAGAGTTTTAAAGAATAGGTTCTAAGTTTAGCAGGTAAACTACAAGATCTCACAAGGCAGTGCTGGTAACTGCAGCGACATGGTGCTCATCTTCACTTATTCCTCAGCTGCAGAGAAGACCAAATGCAGAATAGTCTGGTCATCATAAATAACCAGGTCAAGATGGAGAATTTCTGGCTTTATCTACACAGATGGTTAAAGACAAAATTGTATAATCTGAAAATAGTTTATAAAAAGATTAACAAAACCCCAGGAAAACAAGATGGCTTTGTGCTGGCAGAACAAAACTGGAATTGGGTGACACTGTCATGACAAATCCCACAGGTTTTCTGTATAAAGTGACCAAATCACTGAGTTTTCTTCCTTCATTGGTAATATGGGAACACTCACAACATGTTTTCAAGCTTAATTAATATTTGTAAATCACTTTGATCTTTTCAGATTGGAAGTGTTGTTAGCACACAGTACTGATATTAATTATTAGAACAGAATTGGGCTCTGTGGGTATCTCACAGCTGGTACCTGCATACCCAGGGATTTTGGATGACTGTTCCCTAAAATAAACTTTGCTTGACAGAACAGGAAGTTTTAAAGCTGATTGTTCAGCAAGGATGGGCTTTGGAGAAATATTCATGGACTAGGAGCAGATTTTCACTCAGTGGATTTACAGAAAACTTCTGAAAGTTTCTAGGGGCTTGGAATATCACTATGTAACAGAGACAGTTCCACATGAAATCCCTGATCACACTCCAAAATCCTACTGATATGAGAGACATTTCTCTTTGGGCTGCTGAGCTGATGTACTCTAAGAGGCATTTCTGTAACCATCACAGAGAGAAGTCTGTAAGGTCTATGTTCCTTTGAAGCCAAATTAACTTAAATACATACTGCATTTTGAAAAGACTTCTCCCTTTTTGGGTGGTGGGGTTTTTTGGGGGTTTTTGTTTTGTTTTGTTTTGTTTTTTGTTGTTGTTGCTTTGGGTTTGTTTTGGTTTTTTTTTTGGCAGGGGGATAGAATTAAATTTTTTCTATTTTCAAAATTGTGGTGGAATCAAAAAGCTGTATTTGACTTCCTGTAATGGGTATGGCATTGGTGTTACATTAGGAGGAGATTGACAGAATGAAGATGTATTTTAAAAGGAAAGTTTCATTTCAATGTGCAAAAATATAGTTCAGTGTTTCAATATGGCTCATGAGTTTTAATGCAACTGTTAAAAAAATCAGTCTTTTACAATTTCAATTTTTGTTTCTTGCTACATATTGCACAAAATGAGAGAACTGATGGGTTTCAGTGGGTACCTTGTGCCTTAGGTTCTTCTGGTGCAAGGAAAAATACATATTTCACAAAGACTGCAGATGCTTGTTTGGAGGGTGTTTTCAGCTCTTTGGATACGAGGGCAAACATGCCTATTTCAAACTCATACTGAAGAAGAACACTTTTAACAATCTCTTTTTCTCTGTAATTTGTGATCTGTTGAGAAACATTTTTCTGCTAAGCAGAGGACAGAAGGGAATGAAACTGTGCTTTGCAGCCCCTCTGTGGAAGCAGTGGCTTGTGAGTAAGAACCTGCATTTTGCACCCCTAGCACAGTGAGGGTAATGCATAAATACTTTGTAGTGAGATATGAAATGTTCACAGTTGTTGCTCAAAGCCCGCAGTCATTTGTTTGGCTAAGAATATTTTGCTGTTCTGTTTTGTGGCAGTAGTACTAATGCACAGAAATTCAAACATTACTATGCAAGCACCTCTTGCATAGATTTCTCCCACATTTTTTTCCTTTTGAAGCTGCCCCCTGAGCAACTTTCTGACACCAGAGACTTCTAACATCTCTAAATGTTGCTGACTGAAAAAACAAACAACACTGTCACATTTGGAAAGTCAAAGCAGAAAAGTGTCTCATTTGTAGAGCGATTCATTTCGATTTTCATCTTGCTGCTGTCACTGAGGATACATGAACAACAGCAGTTGGTATTGTCAGGAGACCTAAGCAGACCTGTTTCGTTGGCTGACTTGACAGCTGTTCCATGAAAGAGATTCATGCTTACAAAATCAGAAAAGTATGAAGACCACATTTTCTTTTTAACCCTTTCTTGCCTCACTGTACCTGTGTTATACTTTAATGAAAAATCAAAGGGAAGACTCAGGTTGCTGTGGAAAATAGCTGAGAGACTTGGTTTAGCAAACTACCACATGTGGCTGATGTAGCACTCCCTGAAGCAGCGTCTTTGACATTTGGGTCTGCACAGCTGTCTGGGGAAATTAAACACAGGGGTCTGATTCCCCTGTTACCACAAACAGCACATAGTGGGGAAGAAGTTTACATTATTCTTCTGAATAATCCAATTCTCAGGCAACCTTGATCTTTTTTTCCTTTAGACCAGCAAATATTCAAATGTTTAGATGTTTCTAAAAGTGTACTTCCTTTACAGTTTTCTGCTTCCTTAAGTTTTGAAAGAAACTTTTTTTTTTTTTTTTAAGCAGGTACTACTGCCACGTGTTTACGTTTTTTAAAGAGTAAGGATTTCCTATTATAGTGGGCTTAACTTGGCTGTTCTGGGGCAGAGTTCCAAATACAGCATCTGTCTGCATACTCAGCCCTTGATACCCACAGGATTTATGCAACAGAAGAGTTTCTCTCACAGTTATGTAGATGAGAGGATTGTAAACAACTGATTAATATCCAGTTGTTTAATAGGAGTGGTGCTGATGGCCCTGCACTAGCATGCATTGGTGACACTGTTTCCTTTAGCTCCTGCTGCAAAGCTCTGCAAGTTCATCACAGGATACCAGGAAGTCTTGTGGCTGTGAATTGTTACAGTCAGTGGGAAACAAAAGACTGTGCAAATGAATGACCATGAGAAAGCCAAATGATATAAAGCTGTGCTCCATCACAAATATAAATGCCTCGGCAATTACGCTAGAAGGATGCCAGATTTCAGGAGTATTGCATTAGGGCTGTGGAGTTTGGTTCAGACTACACTGAAAACAAAACATAAAATAACTGGAATGTGCGAATGAAACTAGGGCAGCTTCTTCCAGTTAGCCCAGCTGTGGCCCTGAGCATGAGTTGTTCCAAGTCTTTTGAAAGGTGCTGTTCCCCCACTCAGAGGCTGCGGGGCCCTTGCTGTGGGCAGGCACAGGCTTGGAGAGGTAACTGCTTTGGTCTGCAGTCATTTCTCTGTGCTTAGGATTAGTTATTTTAAATTAATCATCCATTTATCTGGGACCAGTATCTTGGATTGCCTCCATACAAATCTAATCTAATTATTTCAATAATTGTCGATACTTTGTTAAGGATAAAGCTTAGAAAAGCTCCTTGAGATCATGCACAGGGATTTTCTTGGCCCTTTTGGGTTTTCCTGCACTGGGGCATGTGTTAACCATGGCATTTGCCTTCACAGTCGGATATGAAAACAAGCCTCAGTGTACTTCTACTAACATGAACATGAGCACAGGCTCTGCAGTGCAGCAATGAGATCCAGATGCTAAACACAGGAAAGCAGAAAAGCACTTTACTTATTGAGTGTTAGCACTAAAAGCCACGGACAGGACTGCCTTTGTTAGTAAATGCTGTTTCCATCAGTATGTGTTTACAGAACAAGTCTATTAAATATACATTCCACACTTTTCTGGCATGTGCAGATGCTTATATGGAGGCACAGATGACACTTCCGGCAGTCAGGAACCTTTTGCTCATGAGCCACTGAAGTTGGGTTAAATACAGCCTGCTTCTCACAGGACATTTTCTGTGGCTTGTACAGCTGGTTCCAAAAACATATTTAAACAGAAGAGCTCAAACTGATCAAATTACCCTGGGTGGCTCCTGCTGTATTCAGTGATGCCACACTTCTGCTGCTGTCTAAGACAGGGGAGGAAAGAAATGACAAAGAGCTCTCTCAGATGGGGCTGTGGCACCTTCTTACCTGCTCACAAGAACAAACCTGATGTTTGTAATTATCTGGAGGCTGCAGCCAGGAGTATTTTTACTGTAGACATAAGCAAGAGTCCTCATTTTTGTCATTGATTACCAAGCAAGCAGGGCCTATGAGTAGTTGCTTCTCATTACAAGCCTTAACCTGAAAAGTACTGCTGAGCACTGAGACGTTTTGTTTATTGACTTGTTTAGGACATGTACTGAATATAAGCAGTGAATGCATGTGCTCAGACATAGTGTTGTATTATCTAATTATCTGCCATGTAGGACTTAACAACAAGGTTGAAATATGAAGGACGCAGAAACAAAACTGCAGGTTGCTTTTAGAAATCTGTCTTTTCAGAGTGAGCCTTAGTTTTCCAGAGCTGCTGCTACGCACAAAAGTCATTCACCTGACTTTTTTTAAACCGTGTAAGCAAAACTAATTAATTACTGCAAGCTCAGCAGGCATGGAAGTGCTTTGCTAGATACAGACCTGCAGTCAACTATTATCAACTTTAATTACCAAATGCTGTGGTTTTTTATCTAGCTTTAAGAGCTCATCTAAGTTTTTCAGCCCAAATGCTCCTGGGGCAGTTTATTTCTTGATACCTTAATGACCAAGTATCCCTAACAAGTTTTTCAAAACCTTGGAATTTCAGTAGAGGGAGGGGACAGTCTGGCTGCACTTGTACCACAGCACGTTCTTAATTTTCTGGGCTGTGCTATCTTTCTGCCATTTAAACACAGTCCTGACAATTGTTTTTAAGTGTGATGTGCCAAGAGCCCCCCACCCCCTCAGACGTGTGCACAGGAATTGGTGCAGTCCTTGCTTACAAACTGGACACAATGAAGGACTTCATTGTCTTACTGAGACTGTAATATTTGGTAGCAATGCAGTCTTGATGTTTCAAACAAGTCTGTCTCTTCCTAATCCATTTTAATTAATAAATTATAAGTTAATTAATTATGTGATTTTATCCCATTTCCTCTTAAAAGCAATTCTGCTGAGATTTTAACATGTGGTAACAGTGAAGTCTAGGTGTTTTAAACAAAGCCACCCTTTCGCACTCCTTATTCTATCATTAACAAATTATGAACCAACTAATTATGCTTTTCATATCCTCCCTGTCATATGCCTCTTATATTCTGATAGATAGAAAGCTTAGTACTGAGCATCCGAATTTTTATAATCTATTATGGAATGACTGTAGAATTACTGTTAAGAAATAGTTCAGATCTGGGTCTCTTTCCTTGAGATTATGACTTGCTCAGGAAGAGCTATCATATTATTTGATTTACATAGTATGAATTAAGATTTTAAATTCCTCTTATAGCAGTTTTTCAGTATTTGTTGTATCATATAATGACTATAGACATGACAATCTATTTTTTTTCCTGCAAAATACATAAATATTAAAAGTACCGATGTCATATGCCATACAATAGGGTGAATATGAGTATGTATCTATAAGGGACTGAAGAAAGAAAAATAAAAATGCACTGAAACTGGCTGGAAAAAAATTGCAAAAGCTGAATAAGCAGTACTTCATTAGCATTTCTGTAAAATATTAACCCAACCTCTACTGTATATAACACTCTTTACAGCAAATAACAACTGTAGGATTTCCCATTTTGGTTTTTCTACAGTGAAATAAAGCTGTTTTGTGAAATACATGGATCAGGAATTTCCTGCTTTCTGCACTTTGTCTTCTCAACCTTGTTTTCTCATCGCTTGCCCTTTCATAGTGTTTAACTACAGACAACAGAAACACTGCTTAGTCCCTGTTTAGCAGTGATGCAAATCTGCTCAGTGTGGAGCAGAGAGGAGCCCTGAAGAGAGCAAGGATTTCTCATTCTGATACTCCAGCCACCAGCTGTCACTGGAGAGGGCCTGACCTTTGCTAAGGATGAAAATTCCAGCCATACTGCCTCCACTGGTTTGTCAGGGTCAGGTGTTTGGCCAGCAGAGGCTGTAGGGATGAAGCAGCAGAAAGGAACGGAAGGTGAGGAGATGGTAAGGTGTCCTCAGCTGCCTTGGTGCAAGCAAGGAACAAGCAAGGAGAGGGGGTTTGCACAGGTGTTTCTCCAGCTCCGTATTTGCACTTTCTGGGAAGTTTCCTCTTCTCAGTGGTGGCAACTGCAGAACAGGATTGGGCAGAAGTCACACATGAAGCAAAATCATGAGAGAGCTCTCTATCCTTCTTTTGTTTCAGTTTCAAAGGTGAATATGAGCTGGCTTCGCCTTTTTTTTTTTCTTTCTTTTTTTTTTTCTTTTTTTTTTTTTCTTTTTTTTTTCTTTGTGCAGAGATAGGCATGAGTGTAATGTGATTACTTGGAGAGGACAGACAAAATCAAACAGTAATTTCAGAAAGGCTGGTTTCTGAAGGTGAAGCCTGTGAGATCAAGAGCCTGCAAGGCTCCTCCAGTGATATTGGTATTTCCCTTGTTTTCTGCCTAGTAAATTCAAACTCTGCAACATTGATTGCTGAAGGTTTCAACAATCCATATTCTCACTCTCTGTATTGGAAGGGGGGAAATAATAAAATTAATGTATCCCTTTATACCTATATGCACTGTGTTAATTTACCAAAATGCCAAAGTTTTGCTCTGAAGGAGTACAGAAATTAAGATAATTAATATGTTTCAGAGGTGTATATACAGCTAGCACATCATAGATCTTGTTGAGCCTTTACTATGCCACAAAAAAGCAGCAAAGGTTTCTGTTGGGGACCACTGATCTTTCCAGCACACAAAATTTGACATAAATCCATTTCCAAATTGATATTCTAATATTTCAGCTCCTACAGAAAACCTGCGCATTTTCAAAAAGAAGGACAAAGCAATAGAATCTATTACCCATTTAGTTTATTAAATGTGATTCTTGCCTGTAAATCCAGAATACTGATATTTAATTGTTTGATTGTTATAAATTTCTTGATCCTTAAACCAATGCTAAAAATAGAAATGCCTACTGAAAAATAGATTATGCTCCAGTCACTCAAAATAAATTGATCACAGAATGCTGTGCTTTGTTATAGTGAGTCTTGATTCTAGGTATTTATCAGCTGAAACACAAGTTGCTGTTAAAACTTGCAGGATAACAGGGTAATAAATAGTGAGCAGGTGGGAAAAGACATCCTGTGTCTGATGATTACATGTGTTAGAGTGGTAGTTCAGAGATTACTTTAATAATAGAGAAGGCTGCAGCCTGCTGAGCTGCTGCATGACAATGTGTCCTTGACCACTCACACAACATGCCTGAGCATCCTGCTGCAGTTTGGGGCTTCACACAAGGACAGTTGGCTGCTAAGAACAACTTAAGAGATAACAAACTAAAATATGAATATGTGGTGGGATGCCATGATTCTGTGCACACTGAGCAGCACTGCCATGCAAATGATAAATCTCCAGGAGGAGAAGAATTAATTCTCATACTGCCACATTGAAATGGCTTAAATATGCACCAAAGCTATTTTCAGTGACCAGACAATTGCATCCTATATGGCTTTCTGAATGTGAGCTGACAGCCTGCGACGGTAAAGTGCAGTGCAATCATTTTTGGGATTGAGCCAGGCATATCAATTGAATCATGGCTCCTCCACAGCAACTCAGTGAAAAAAATGCAGAAGGAGCATGTCATTTCATATTGAACAGAAGGCTAAGGGTTTAATGACTGCTCAGGGACCCCAGGCAAGATTTCCATCAACACAGTTAGCCACTGTTGTTTTCAAAGGAGCCATGAGGTAAACACTGAAGCTGTAGGCATTTTCCTGTGTGTTCTTTGGTCCATGTGAAGGCCGGTAGCATGCCTACATGTGATGCTTATTACATACAGCAGAAAGCCTTTCTTTTTTGCCACTTGGGACATTTACGAAAATTAGGGTATTTAGTTAAATGAATTTTAGCCTTTTAGAAAGTCCCCTTTTGCATCTGAGAGACCTTCTGGTTCTTACATCTTCTATCTAAAGTAATAAAGTCAGAGTGCCATTACAGTTATGTGATAAAAAGTGTGAGGGACTTCTTCCCTGGGCTTGAGCACACAGACCAGGAAAGAGTTGAGCCTGTTTAGTACTTCAGATCGCATTTGTGCAACAAATTTGTGAAACAAAGCCACCAAAACAGACCAGTCAATGTTATAATCTGGGTTGTGTTTGGAATTGCTCATTGATTGAGAGGGTAGCAAAGATTGCACCTCTGCAATGGAAAAGCTGTGACATCCCTGAGGTTGATGGAACTGCTCAGACCAGCTCATCAGCTGTGCCAGGCATTGCCTTTAGGCACAGAGGTGTTAATTTAGAGTGTGAACAGATAAAAACCACAAAGAGGATTATTTTTATCCTTTTACATCTATAGGTGGGGAGTGACATGCAGGTATGTATTTAGTTGAAAAATAAGCTATCTTTGGGCTAATTTCCTGTATGATAGTAACAACTCTTCTTCTAAATTGATTTATGCTTTCTTTAACAAAAGACAGACACTTAACAAGAGCAGCTCCATTGGTTAATTAACTCTTTCAGCATGTGTGCAATGCTGTCTGCAAAACAATACTTGATGTAGATGACATAATTAACCAGAGAAATCCAGCAGGTAACCAGCTCTCCTGAGCTTCCCACAAAGACTTCTCTGATGGAATTACAGTAACTGAAGATCTGATCCTATTATCTATAATGTGTCAGGTAAATTTTAAACTAGATTTTCCAATGTATGTTCAGAGAGGAATGCCTGCTCCACTAAACAGCAGCCAAAAGATGCTCTTGTGTACACCATTACCTGAAAAAGGCAGCTGGCTAATGGGGTTTGCCACTGAGTGGTGGTGGGGATGAACTTGTATGAGGGAAGGAGTAGTTGCAGTACTGCGTGTCTCACCAGCTAGGCAGGAATCTTGCATTTCTTAAAGAAGATCCATTGTTTCTCAGAAAAAGTTAAATAATTTCACTTAGAGCTGAGCATCAGCAGTACAACTTCAGATCTGAGTTGGTGCTCCTGGGGGTTTCCAGGCTCTCCTTTTACCTGTGTATTTTGCTGGTTTCTGTAGATTAGGCAGGTGCATGCTATGTGCAACTCTGAACTAGAGGCAAATTCCATCTTCCAATTGATCTATCCAGCAATATTGAAATGGCATTCTGTATCAGCATAAACATTTTGAATTGACCCACTTCAGATAATGTTTTATTTATATTTTGCCATTTGATAGTGGAACAAATATGATTATTCACTGTTTTTTTTCACCAATAGCCTTTTTGTAAATCTTGAAGATAGGAAAATCTTGAAATACATTTCTTTTGGATCATTTAACAACTCCAGGCTTGATCCTGTAAGCTGTAGGTAGTGCAAAAGCACAGCTAAGCCACTGGTAGGATTAGGGAGGATGCTGTATTTATCTCAAAGAGCAGTAGGAGACACTTAACATTAAAGTCTGCTGTGCTACTGGAGTCTGAGGATATTGCTGCCTGTCTAAGCCACCCCAAGCCACCGGGCTGTGGCTGCAGGGACTGTATTTCACCATACCTGTTGCCAGCGCTGGTATAATTGGCCCTCCTGACACTCTGGGCTACCATCTGCCCTTGGAACCCAGTGCTTGCTCCTTGACAGAGCAAGATGTTATACATGAGCAGGGGAATCTCCAATCTTTAAGGACTGGTCCAGCCCATGCAGCCTTCTGCTCCTTCCCAGTGGGAATCAACCTGCAACCCCTGCCTGCCCTGTGAAGCACCTGGTCCTGCTCTCTGTGCTCCAGCTGTGAGCAAACTGTGCTCCATGATAGACTCAAGCTGGCCTTGGGGAAAGGTGGAAATAACAACAACAACAAACAACAGCAACACTAGTTGTTGTATTTTAAACATTATTTTAAAAACTTGTTCCAAAGCATGAGGTTTTTCCCAAATCCTTTTCTCCTGCAATGAGGTGATTGATTATGTGAGTAGTTCTCATTTTATGTTTCATGAAATAAGTGTTCTGCCCTCATCTTAACAGAAAAATATTAGAGATGACTGTAAGAAAACCCCAAGATTATGCTAACATTAACCATATAAATACAAAATAGTTTAAGAAAACCTTGGAAATTGATACTGTGAGTATAATTAGCCTTCAAAATACTGATGCTATAGGTTCTTTATACCTTCAGCCAGCATTTTGAAATGAAAACACTGAATTAAAAACAGCTTTAAAAGTGTACAAGCTGAAATACACAGCAGTACCACTGAGAGAGAGAAAAAATTTTGCAACGAGGGAAGAAGGGAGAAGTGTAGGTGTTGTTTCTTTCCTTCAGTTTCTCACAATCCTTAGTCTGTTTACACAGAGAAGCTTTTCTGTCATTATATCACTCCATAGTGTATTAAGTATAAAGCAAATATTCACACTGTGCCACTGGTTTTCACAGGAGTAGGCACATGATTAAGGTTTAGCATGTATGACTATGTTTGCAAAATCAGTGCTTCAGGCAAAGTCTTTCCAAAAAGGTCCCTGTAACCTGGTGTTAGATAATCATAGATGTGCTGTGGATAAAGCACTTTAGAAGGTATGGAAATGGATTTAAAACCATATGAAGTGCACTTCAGAGATTTCCAAAAGTCAAGTCCTTGTTTAACAAGAAAATGCAGAAGGCTGACAGGCAATATCTTGCCAGGCAGCTCCTGGTGGGTTGAGGCTTTAAGGTGACATTGGAATTGCTCATCTGGTGGATATGCAGCAGACTTGTCCCTGGCAGGTAGTTGGGAGCTTCCAGCCCCAGGTGCTTTTGGCAAAAGGTTAAGAAAAAATGTTATGACAGCCACAGAGCATGTGTCAGAAATGTCAGTGCTGCTTTATAAATGAAATGGAGCACTGCTGAAAATAGACGGGACTCTCAGGTATCATTGCAACGTAGTTTTCATGCACACTTAATCTGGGCATCCCTCATTAAAATCCACTGCTAGGGTTTGCTGAATTCCTCTGTTCAGCCTATGGGCCATGTAGAAATGAGTAAACCTGCAACGGGAAAGGAAATCCTATGTCGTGATGCCTAAGAGCCACTGACAGAGGCAGTGAGCTAAACTATGTCCTAATGTTCAGCAGTGTGGTTCCACTGAGGTCACAGATTTAATGTATTTGCTACAATGTGCCTTTCTGTTTGGATTTTGGAGTTTTTTGCAGCAACACAGATATGCAAGCTTAAATGAGCTTGGGAACAAAACCTGAGCCACACCGTAGAATAGTTATAATCAGTCAAAAAATTCCATCAGAGATTATTAAAGGATTGAGAATGCCACGTAGGGAGAGTCCAGGCTTCATAAATATAGGGAATGGCTTTTCAATCCTTTATATTTACATATGCCTTCTGCTGCCTTTGTTAAATCCAGGGAAGTAGCAAAAATGTCCATCCCTTAAATAACACCTATAAATAATGTCTGATGAGTGCAGGCTGTTTTATATATATATATATTAATTATGAAAACCTTATATTTAATTACATTAATGCCCCTCTATACTTTCTAGTTATTTACATGGACTTTCCCAGGGTATAAATTCTAGTGGGAAAGCATAAATGAGAATCAGACTCCATGAGGATAAGCAAACAAAACTTGATAGCTGTATTAACTGATAAATTTTTGTTATACTTGAACACTGCCTTTCTTTTTTCCTTTTGTTTTGAAGACCACACTAAAGAAGACACAGCTAGAGAATATTTTGTGCAGCCTGGGTGGGATTTCCTTGCTTGCTTCTCCTCCAAAGGCTTGTCTCTTTCTTGAGAAAATAACCACTACTTCATTTACATATTAATTTCATATTCAGCAGAAGCACTTGTATTACAAACTATAATGTAGGGAATGAATGAAACATGCTGCTCTGCTCTATCACACATGTGGTTCCAGAGAAGCAAGTGGCAATAATATTAAAAATTCAGTTTTGATTAAAACAGAACACCTGTACATTGACCGATCTAAATTCAAGCTTTGGAAACCTTAGGAAATCAGAAAGTTGATAAAGCCAGGGTTTATAAGTTTAGTCACTTTCTGGAAACTGACTTCACATGTTTGCATTGAATGTAATAATATAAGTAAATTTAAATAAATATTTTATTACAATAATGTGATGAAAACTTTGGGCCTCATAGGTTGATGGTTGCACTTGGTGATCTTAGAGGTCTTTTCCAACCTTAATGATTCTGTGAAAAAGAGAAATATACAGGGTAACTAGCATTAAACCAACTGGAAGCATATTTTCATGCTTTTATATGCTTTGCAAAGTGTGTATATAGTGTGATACGTACCGTCTCAGATGCCATTTTCATTCTTTGATGCTTTTTATATTGGATTAATAACATTCTGTGATTTGGGAGGCATAAAATAACATACAGCTTCCTTTTAGAATGAAAAGCCCAATGCACACCATTCCACAGGTCTGTGTGCCATTTTCATAAGAGAAATTCACTAAATAAGAATTATTAAAATTAAAATGGCATTTTCCTGGACCGATTGCTGTGTGTTGTTTACTCAGAGTCAGAGAACTCCGAGGCTGCCCAGCTGGAGCTGCTGCTGCCCTTTGGGTGCCTCCTGAAACAGCCCCACACGGTTCCATCCCTGGCAAGCTTGATAAAGTCATCCAGAAATATGGCTCTGTAATCACAGGAAGCAGCTTAGTCCAAGTTCATGAATGTCAGCCCTTCCAAATTAACGTGCATTCTGTGGGTCACACACATTCCCATATGCCAGATTCTGGTGTGCCAGTGCCAGCGAGAGCCCATTCCACGTGTTCTGTGCCTTTTCCCACAGACAGGCACATGCTGACATGGGAGGGGACAGAATGACATTCTGTGTGTTTAAATTAGCTTTGTGCATTTTCGAAAATCTGCTCAGAGCAGAGGCAGTATTAAAAATACAAAAATTAAAAGATAGCTCCTGTCCATAAATTGTGACTTTGAATTTAAAAAAGAACATATTGTAAAATCATTCCTGTATGCAAAGTCTGACACTGCTTGGCTGCATCATCCAGCCAGTCCCCAACAAACCACCCCATATAAACCAAAGGGGCATTCTGCTTTAAACTGGCACAGTGCAGCTCATCATTACAGATACATGACTAGAGGCTCTGAATTTACAACCAGACTGACTAATGTTGGATTACTAAATCTGTAATCCTTCATCTGAATAAGTGCTCTCATTTTAAAAAGTGCAGTTTTGTTCAGTGGAGATTATTCAGGAGAGGAAGTGCTCAAAAAAAATTTGTATTTATATATAAAACTGTTGTGTTTCAATGTGGAAAACCAACATATTGAATTTTTTCTTTTGTGAGTTTTAATGTTGAAAAAAAAGAAAAAGCTTCTGAGGGGCAAAATCTAGTGTTTGATACATGAAATCCAGTGACCTTAGAAATAAAATGCTTTTGTCTAAAAAATTCTTAAACCCATTTTGTTGACCAGTTTGGAAAATTAAATGATTTCTTTAAAGGTTCAAGAATAAATTTAGAGAACAAAATTGACACTTTAATGTGCCTCAGGATCCTGGCTAGCATAGCACACAATTAATATTGTTTGCTGAAATATTTACCTTCTGCTCTTCTACTAATCACAGCCACATTGGTTTAAGCCACTGTATTTATACAAAATACATAAAATGTACATCTTCACAGAGAACTGTTGCATAGTTTTAATAATTATTTAACAAATGTAATCCCTATGAATGAGGCTTATCATTGAAATCTCAATAGGATTTTTGGGGGGTTGCTATGCAGCATTGTAATTACAGGGATTGGCTACAAACTGCTCTTGAGAGAGGAGGATATGGCTTGTGAAAATGCATCAACCATTCACACCCTCTGTACTCCCCTAGTTTGTGTAGTAACTTCTTCCTGCAAAGATTCATCTCAATTTCCATAGAAGGAGAAAAGATTGTAAAATCAATAAAATCATTGTGGTTGCAGCTAATCTATTGTAAAGAAATCCTTGTAAGCATTGTGCATAATTAACATAATGAGATAGGCCTGTGCTCATGGGCTGTGCTGCCAGTCAGCTTCCCAGACACCAACATAACCACATAAACCCACTGGTGTGCAAGTGTCTGACAAGTGTTTACATGTTAACATTCATTAGGAGATTCGGACAAGCAATTCACGCTTGATTAATTGATTATCCCATGGTGACAGTTCAGTTTTTGAAAGAGCTGCCAACCCGGGAAGGAGCAGGACAGTCAGACCAATGACAAAAGACATTGATGGACAAACACTGGACTTATTGAACAGCTGCTGGAGTGACATACCAGTATCTACAGAGTTTAATCAATGCCTCAAAGACATGGCAACACTATAAAGACTGTTTATTTCTTTTCTGCGTGTTTATGAATTGTTAATGCAATCAATACATATTAGCTTCATTTGTTGTACATTTAAAATGTAATATGAATTTTCCAAGTTAAGAGTTGCCTTAATATCAGGTTTTGTACAGTGAAATTTGTGAGTCCTTGCAGATTTATGAGGTTTTATTGACATCTAGAAAGCCAAGTGTAATTTCTGACTTTGTTTATTCCAGCATTACAGAATTAGTAAGAGTAGACATTGCAGGACTTATTGCATAAATTAAGTTCTTTGGCAGTGTGTGCATTTTGAATTTTCTTGGGTTAAGTCAGAAAAAGTGGATGTGTCAGCACAAGCTAGCAAATAGCAACTGTACTGCACGAGGATTTCAACTTATAGCAGTGCAAGGGAGAAGCTGTAAACCAGAGTAAAATATCCACAGACTGTACATGTTTTGGAACAGATCATTCCTTGCTTAAATGGTACTGAAGTCCATTGAATTACTTCTAATAGACAAGTTTGGACCAATATTAATCTGCAGCAGATGTTTGACTAATGAATGATTTGAAAGAGCTTGAGTGTATTGTGAAATAATTACCTGATACTGCAGTGTACTGCTTTCAGAGCTTGATTTAGTCTTACTTGTGCAGTAGAAACAATGATGCAGAAGTCAGAGTGTAAGTTTTCAGAACAATCACTTGGTTTTTGGATTATAAATAAAGAAGAACCCCAAATAATTTAATAATTCCAGCCTATAAGCGAAGTCAGAACCAGACTGATCTATGACCTAGCCATGGGCAGGCATTATTTTGAGCTTTGATGAGACAAACATTCAGAGAGCTGCTTTTCTCACATCACCTGCCTCTATTCCTCTCCCTCTTCAGCATCCTCCTTCCTTGCACATTATACACATAGGGTGACAGGGCAGGACTGTGCTGATGCAGCAGACGTGGTTCTTTGGTGCTCTGGATCTCTTGTTACTGAGAAGCTGCCCAGGGAAGCTGCTGTAGCTCACCTCTTTCCTGACAGTCCTGCTTAAAGATCTGAATTTGTTTTCCAAAAGTCAGTAGGAGTTATCATTGAATTCAGTTGCAATTTCCACTACCATTGCTGTTGTTTTGTGAATTCCAAGATTTCTTGAACTGATCCTGAAGCTTGATGATTCCAGGAACAGGCTGTAGGAAAGAGTCTTCTCTACACATCTTACTTTTTGCATCACTGTGTCACATATTTCTGGTTAAACCCCTCAATTTTTGGTCTTTGTCTCCCATGAAGTTCTGACCATGCAACCATCATGGGCTGCTCTGGGCATGACTGGGATGCCACAAATTCAGGTGAAGAACAAGGAGAGCAATCACACCATATGTCTTCTGAATTATGAGATTGGGAGAAAGATAATTTGACGAAGAGAAATTTACAAAGATTGGGTTCCTCTGCAAACATAAAAGGAGTTCTGTGAGAAATATGAGTGCTCCTGGGTTAGGGCATAACATGTCTTTTACTACTGAGAATACTGAAGAACCTTTACCTGACAGCAGTTTATCTGAGAGCAGACTACCTTGCATTTTCTTCTAAACCATTACATACTGCTTGGTGCTAAAGACAGGATATTTTAATGGATAGAAGGGCTGCTGATCCGAGCCACCATGGCAATTCCTATGCTCCTAATAACAGAGGTTGCTGTCATTTCAGTGACAACTAGCAGGAAAATCCTGTTACAGGAATAAGATCACCTAATCCTCAACTTTGGTACATGCTATTCACTATGATAGGTTTTTAGTTGTAAGACTTGTGCAGGCTACAATACTTTGTGAAAAAAATCCAGAAAATTCAGAAATTGTGTTAGATTACTTCACTCAAAAATGACAAGTTAGACATCTGCTATTTCAAAATTATTATTTTAACCTTTTTAATTGGCATAACTGCTTTTCTGTGCTGCTCAGAGTGACAATGTAGGAGACCCAGCAAGGTCTGAAGTGTCACTAGCAAAGTTCCTCTTTGCTGCATTTTTAGGTTGTTTACAAAGGTAGAAAGCAAGAAAAAGATATGTGGAGAGAGCCCACCAGGTACGTTCTCCACTTGGTGTTTGTGCTTGTATCATTTAAAACTTATTCATTAGGTGCAGCAAAGTGAGAGAAACACAGCAGGACTGAATGCAGGAGCAGCTGGTGGCACACTGGGTGCTCTGGGCCTCAGAACAGCCCATTGCTGTGCTCCAAGCACCTTTTCCAGGCACTGCCACTCCTTCCATGAGGAACAGAGGGGCAGTCCCTCAGCAATGAGGAGATCCAGGCTTTACTTAACAGTAGGCAAGTTCTGTTGGGTTTTTCCTTTCTTTCTAACAGGAGGGCTAACTCCATGAAATAGGAAATCTGCCCAAAATAAGGTGAGTTCAGAGTGACCTGTCCTTTATGTTTACTTGAAGAATAAAACAATTACATGAAGGAGGTTGATACATATTAGAAGAATCTTGTCGCTGTTGAGCAGCTAGCAGAGTAATGAAAGCACCAGTTCTCAGTGGCAAGAAGGAATGACCTTTATTGTTTTGATTTCATCACATATATAGAGTTCTCAAAAGTCACCCAGATTGGTCAGTCAGAAGCCTTCCCCCAGGCCTGATTGGCCAGGCCTGCACTGTCCAAGTTCTGGGACACTGTTCCAACAACATCCAAACTTTATCTTTATTTATAAAACACAAGAAAATTTCTCATGGGAAAAACCTGTGCTAGCCACAGCATCTCTTTCACTCTTGCACAGGCTGTCTTTGGACATGTGTAGCTGCCTAATGAACCTTGTGCTTTCCCCCCATTCATCCAACTAGCTCTTCTCAATGGGACTTTCTACTGTTCAGTATCTGAGGTTTTGCAAAGTATTTAGCACTAGTTCAAATCTGCTAACATAGAGTTACCAGTAGCTGATGGATTGAGATCTTTTTGTTGTGTTTGTTGTTTGAGAAAATTCCACCTAGCAGTCTACATACAAACTTTGACCCTGTGAACACAACTTAGCTCCAAAGGCCGTGCCATAACTTTCAGTCAGTGAAACGTTACTAAGGATTCTGTTCATTATCATTTCTGTTTCACAGACCTAGAGTAACTGCTGTGACTCTCTGTTCCCATGATATACGTGCTATTCTTGGCCTTTTATTGTACTTAATAGTTCCCTGGATTAACTTAACTGTGAGTTGGAGGCTCAGACTGCTGAAGCTCTGCTGTCTTGGACTGATGCTCTACAATTAAATATCAGTTACAGCAATGAAACAAAGCAATGAAGAATTCTTAAAAAGAAGAATGTTATAATTTTTCACAAAACTCTATTTATTATTTTAGCAACCTATATTACTCATTTCCCTTATTCTTCTCCAGAGCTCAGGATACACTTACTCAGTAGCTCTTTCAATTACAACTATCAGTATTACGATTCTTTGTCATGCTTTGTATTTTGTTATTCCAAGACTCTAAATATGTTCCTTTTTTCTTCCATGTTATCTTAAACATCTTTATAACAAAAGTGCTGCAAAAGCTATTGGAGAAAGATCAGTCTGTCTGACAACATCATTCTTTACAGCATGGTAGATTTTGAATAGAGGCCACCAGCTCTGCAAGATGAAGTAGCATTCTCTTTAACAAAAGAGGATAAGCATCAGAGGCATCTGGGGAAAACCTCTGATTCAAAGTGCTGCACTGTGAATATGAATTTTAACCAGAAAGAAAAAAACCCAGGGTATTGCTTTTAGTAAGCTGAGTTTAACTCTATTGAAACACAGGGGCTGCAGGAACTGGTAAGTGCTTGGGACACAATCCAAACCAAGTCAAATAGTAAAGTGACTACAGTCTTCAACAGCCTTTGAATCAGGTTTCCTACAGCTATTTTTAAAGTACATGGACCTCCACCTGCTTTAGGAGCCAACATAATAATGGAACAAATTAGCTTTTTATGTATATGAGTGCCTAAAACAATCCTATGAAGCTCCATGTGCCCAGTGCAGGCACAGGTTGAAAGCAGAGGCGTCACTGGAACCTGCTGAGATTGACTACTGGTGCTTTAGGGCCTTCCCACTCTAACTTGCCTGTTGGATTTCTTGATGCTGCCCTTATCCAGTCCCACTCACTTCCATAGGGGCTCACACTGCTGTCTGGGAAGGCAGACAGTGACTGAACGGAATTGTAGCTTAAAGGACGAGGTTGCACCAGCTATAGCAAGTGGCTACGTTCATCACTTCTGCATCCTTTTTTTTTGGGAAAGCTGAATTTTAAACCAAACTAACCATTCTGAAGCTTTGGTTATTTCCCCAGATATAACTTTCCCTTTCTGTTGTATCAGATATAGAAAGAAGTGTTAGAAGAGATCTGAAATATATATGTTTGCAGGAGGGTTAAAATGTGGTTGCTGTGAGCAGTTGTAGTGTATCTAACATGATCTGTACACAGCACTGCTTGGTGCTGGGGTCACGGATGAGCAGCATGGGGAACCACGGGGAGGGGAAGAGAGCTCTGCACCCTCAAAGACTCATCCTCAAAAGTTCTCCGAATAGTGACAAAGCAAATATAGCTTCTGAAGAAATCTGGCGCTGGGTTTTTTTCCCTGTAAAGCTGAGCGAGGCTGCAAAAAGGGGCATTAAGCGCAGGCACATTTACTGCTAACTGTGCTTCTGCACTGGCCTAGTGAGGAAATGCAACTTTTCAGCTGGGTGGTTATTTGTATCTGGGGTGGAGCACTCCTTATAGGTTGTACTTCAGTCTCCTTTTGGAAAGATTATTTCAGGTTTATAGTTCAAACCAAATGCATAGCTTTAGATTAATTTCTGGTAACAATATCCTTTAAACTGTAGTTTCAACCTCCATTAAGTCTGTGAGATACATTCTATGGACATACAGACATCTTGCTATTGAGGTTTGCTAAGTGTAAGCTTACTTTTCTTCCCTTAGTTTGGACATTTTAGTTACCTTAAAAGCATCCATGGATTTGAAAATGTAGTGTAGAATGGTTCCCACATATTTTGCATACCATTTTCAGACTGGCCTGGCCACCCCTCTTTAGAAGGTCCAAGTCATGGGGTCTGGCTTCACCTCTTCTTCATGACAGGAGCCTTATCAGAGAAACAACTTGTGGATTGTCCCATTCGGTGTCTAAAAAACCTGCTTGGCTACCTGCATCTGGGTTCTCATTTCCCATTTTCCAGGTGCCCCATAGCTGAGACACAGCTGTGGAGAAGACGAAAATGCAACCCAAATGCAGCTGTGCATTCAAGGAATGTTTGTCTTGTGAAATTTGTGACAAAGGATGGTTCACCTTGCTACATAAAAGAAATAGAGACAGATTCATGCAACTAGGCTATGAAAGCAGTCATTGCATGCAACAGGTCTAATAAATTCTTTGTTTAGGGAGCAACGTCACAGGCAGAAAGCAGAATTGCCTTTTCCCAAGGTAAGCCTCTACCACCATGCACATTCTTCACGGAGAAGATGGCAAATACTTTGCTGCTATCAAGACTACAGTTCTATGCTTACTTCTGGTTCCTCTAAAGGACTACAAGAAGATAGTTTGCCTTGCTAATTGCAGCTGATGTTTTAGCAAACGGGGTTTCTCTTGGAATATGAATAATTAATCCTTTGTTTGAATGTTTTAACAGCATCAGTGGTTGGTTGCTAAAAGAACAGAAACACAGAAACATTTAATTAATGAATATTAAAATATTCAAAAATTTTAAACTGCTGTCTCAGCAGTTCTTTGTGAAACATCTTTCATTTTAATCATATGACTATGTGTTAGTGATGGCATGGAAGCTGTGATCAAAGTGTCTGAATGCTGTAAAAATGCCTACAAACCCACACACCCTTCTGAACTCAGCTGGAGCCAGCATTTGCCTTGCACTCCTTAATTTGAGGAATTTGAAATCTAATTAAGATTAAATTGCAACAAAAGTATACAAGATGAAGTGTCACAAGGATGCCTTCACTGTTTAAGGTAGGGATAGGTTAGAAAGAGCAGATGTGGATGAGGGAGATGAAGGATAGCAGTGTACCAGGAGGGAGATTGCAGGCAGCTCCGTCCTGCTCCCCAGGCCATCTTATGGGGTATGTTTATAAGTCTGAGGTTTTTCCCTGTGCAAAATTATAAATAATGTCAAAACACAGCAAGGCTGGTGCTGCAGAAGTCTCTTCCCAAAGGCTCCAGTAAAGGGGGCAGGAGGTGCCGAGCTGGCAGCTGTGTGTGCTGAGAGTGCTGCTGCTGATCTGCTTGGGATCATTTAGGGCAAAAAGGAAAGTCTCCACACTTGGAAAGCTCTGTGGTGATAGAACATCCAAAACTGATGTGAAGGGTAAATCAAGTACAAATCAGCCTTTGAAGCTGAAGGAGGAAACCAGGAAAATTCCCTTGTCTGTACTGTAAGTTTCTGATTTCTAATCTGTGATTTCATGGAGGAAAGAAATTGTGAAACTGAATTTCTTTTAGGAACTGTGTCCTTCACTTATTTATGTGCTTTATGTGCTGCCCAATTTGTGGGGGGGAAGGGCTGCATTTGTGCGTAGGTGGTATTATTTTGGGAAATGTCTTTGTTAATTATTATCTACTGAAACATCACCTAGGAGATACTCTTTCTCTGACATGCAGCCTGATACTTCATGCAGAAAGAGATAACTTTTCCATAGTTCATTAAACGATGTTGTGGTGAACTTATCTCCACTGGGTCGCAATTAAGAAGTGAAGCCAGTGCCTTCAGACAGAAAGGCAGAGAATAACCAGAATACACTGAATATGTAATTTGATCTCTGGAAAAAAGCAAGAGGAAAAATATGGTGTGCAAATGTGTAGACATTAAGAAAGTGTTATGTTTCAAAGACTTGTATATGGAAGTATAATTAATTGTATCATTACCGCTCCTTAGAAATATTTAGTGCTTTAAAAATTTGAGGTGTACTTTCTAAGTTTGTTAACTACTGTAAGGTAAAGGTACTAAATATACATTTTCCTGCCTACTTCCCTTGTCTCCATTGTAGCACCCCTGGGAACTTCAGCCATACTGATTATGGACCCACTGCCTACTAACATGCATTATAAAACTGCAGTAAATTTTCTGTTGTATTCTCACTTAATTAAACATCTTTGTTTTAATAAGATTTTTTCCTTTAAAAAAAAGTTAAAGTATCTAGCAGAACTAGTCTCTCTATATGTTTTCCTACAAAACCCCCACAAAGCTCCTTTCATTAGATAATTTCAAATGCGAAGAATAGAAAAGGAAGTTGTCTCAGCTGATGTTTCTCAGACCTCCTTGCCCACCGTTCTGCTGCACATCTTTTTTTTTTCCTGCTCCTCTTCCACTTATGTAGCAGTGATATGGGAGAGATCATATGCCTTTTGCTCTTAACATTGTTATTATAATGGTTTGGTAAGTTTTGTTCATTTTGGTTTTCTCCTACAAAATATAAATAATCCCAAGAAGCTTTCTGCAGGTATTGGTGGAATATGCTACTGGACCAGGCAGGGATGTGGCTGGTTTAACATGCAGCACTGAACACCTGTATCACCAGTGAAGAGGTGTTATTTAACACCTGACTTGATACATTCTTGAGTAACTAAATTCCCTTCACTAGTAGGAGAATGAGCAGCTCATAAATACAGAATAACTGGAATTTTATTTACCTAGTGATTTAAGGATGCCTCCTGTTTACAAGGTAATAGCATCTCTTGAGCTGAATGAAGGGGAGGGGCAGGTTTTAATTTAACAGCTTAGAAAAAACAGATGAAAGGTTTCCACTGTTAGTATTGAGTGTTCACAATATCCAAGTGAACTTTGTGGCTGAGGTGCTGATGTTTGTTTTGACCATGTGAATGGTATTGCAGTCCTGTTTAAGTTCTCAACACAGTCTTTAGGATGAGTTTGAAACAATTACAGTGAACTACATACATAAAGTCTCAATGACTACTTTGAGACATAGAATTGCTTTGCTATGGCATAAAATTCCTGGTACCTTTCTGCAGATGGGTATATTTACTTTTGTGACTATTTGAATAGACACCTTCTCATTTGTTTACAGCGGAGTAGTGAGAGGAGTTTGTTTTCCTTTATGAGATAAGCATCATCATGTTTTCCTGAGTAGTTGCACACAAAATTAGAGGGCCCAATTAAAGCTGCATTCAGTTCACACAGAGTGGCAGTGATTGCTGTCTGTAATTTCTCCTGTGATTTGACTTATGGGTATTAAGTTGTGCAGGACTTCATTAACAAATGAAGTTAAGTCAAACAAATTAAAAAAAAAAAAAGCAACAAGCTGGAAACTAGTATGTAGGATCTTGGCCCTTGTGCACTACCTACAGCTTGAGAAAAGGAGTCTCCCCTCCCACCCCTCTCAAGTAGCCACTAGGCAAGTGACCAGTGTCTTCTGTTTCGGCTTGTGTTTTCTGTCCTCCTGACCACAAGAATAAGGACTTGAGTGTGTCCTCTGCTTCCATATCAGCCACTCTGACTGCAGTGGGTGTAGGTCATCCAAAGACTCATATAAATTCAGGCCTAAAGTAAATTCTAAAGCCAATATAACTTTGGTTGTCCCAAACATTGTCTGTGCCTTCATTACAGGAAGCTCAGCACTGCCAAATAGAAGGAGAAAGGTAAATGAATTAGAACACAAAAGGAACAGGGCAGTGGAGCACAGGTGCCTTCTTGTAGGTTGAGGAATTTCACTCACACCCTGCCTTTTTTGCCTCCTGAGGCTGTTCGGTACCAGACCTGTGCAACTCTGTGTGCACACACCTCAGTGGCACAGTAGGTTTTGCTTTCATCATTTAGGGATACCCAAAGTCTGTTAACACAGATTTCTTGGCTAATGTGCCACAAGGAGCAAAACATCAAACATACTGTCCCTGTAAAGAGTTGTGTGAGAAAATGTGTGGTTTCCAACTAAAAACAGGAACAGAAGATCCAAATTACTCCATTTCTGTAGGTATGGAGAGTGATTCTAAAGAAAAGAGGGAAACAGCATCTCTGAATTGCCCTGATGTGCAGAAGTGGCTGTGCAGGAAATCCTGGTTGGAGCATTTTGACCCTTAATCACCACATAGGTCTTCTGAAGTCGTTCAGACCAAAAAGTGACAAAGATGGGACTTAATTTCACAAGATCAAGAATATTCTGACCCTTGGCCAGCAGAGCCTTTGAGGCATTGGAGCTGAGCCACTCAGTTGATAGGGAAGTGCTTTTTTTCACTATTGCTAAGAGATAGGTCTTGTAGGACAGGACTGGTACAGAATAAGATTAAAATCAGTTAACCACCTTGTGTGTATCAAGTGCTAACAAATCCCAACCAGTCATTTATTTTCAAAAATAGATAGATTATTTGTTTGGAGAAAATGATAAAGATGTCCACAAGAAGCTGCTCTTGTGTAGGGCCTACACAAGATCAATATTTGGGCTTTTTTGCTTTCTTGACTGGTGCTTAAGCAGTAAACTGGCAGTTTTGATGCTGATACACAAAGAAAGCCATAATAGGGAGGAAAGGCACCTTTAATTTCAAGCTCCACTAGAATCATGAAAGGAAAATTAATGTTTACTAAATAAAAAAGGATGATATTGCTGGGGAGAGGAAGTTTTGGTTAAGCTTCTAAGGGAACATTAATAATTTTCAGAAATGGAAACATATATTATAAAACATGTTTAAAATAGCATAATGTGCAGAAAATCCAGAAAGTATTTTAAACTGACCTAAGCTCCTCAATATGTTATTATGTTTTAAAAATCACGCAAATTGAGTGATAGCTGGCATACGGAAGGAGGCTTTCTAGTTTCATTTTCTATGAAAAATTAAATACAGTCTTATATCTAGAATAAATGTTTTGAGGTGAAATGAAAGTCTGCTGACCAACTTCTACACATTTTTGTAATGCTTCTGCAAATTTCCAGGGGCATCTTAGAAGCATCCAGGCTCATTCCCGGGGAATATACTTTTAGAAAACTGCCACTCTGAGAGTCCTCTGACACAGTGCAGCCGAGTTATGCCCCTGATATGTTGCCAAGCACCATAAATCAATGCAGCTCTGAGATGGCGGGTCACTTTTTATTTTGGCAGACAGAACAAAGAAGTGTCAATCTCTGACAGTTTTTAAAACTAAGCTTTAAAGGAAATATCAAAGCTTCTATTTTTTTTTTTTTTGACCAGTCAGTATCAGAGAAGAAATATAGAAAGAGAGAGGATAGGGAAATTTGTGGAAGTGAAAGCTGCCCTTCAGGAGTGAGTCAGCACTACATCACTCTGGTTTTATGCTGATAAATACATTTGGATTAGGTGACATGGTCTTTATGCCATCAAATAAATGGGTAGGGGATCTCGTTCAGTCATCTGCTGCGTGTGTGAACCACTACAGTGGGATTAAAACTGCTGCTGGTAGTGCACTGGATTTGGTGATAATATCATAGTTAATATGGTTTGGTCTTGCATTTTTGTCATGGGATTTAAAAGTCCTCAGGTACCTTGAATCTTCTGCAGAGAATCCCCTTTATAACAGGAAATGGAAACACTCAGTGGGGCAATTGCCTGATGTAACACAATACAGCACAATCTATGAACAGCAGGGCAAGGCAGGAACAAATCACGGCAGCTTTGGATCCCAGTTCCACAGCCTTAACACCTCAGTGCTCTGACTCCTGTGAAGAACTCCCTGATGGCTGACAGGAAATACTGGTCATATTAATGCTGGTCTGCCATGTCTGAGAGTTGTATTTGTTTTACTAGGCTTTAGGCCCAAGAATGTTAACAGAAACTAAAAAAAAGAAAGAAAAGGAAAAACGCGGTGCCTTTGTAATACCATGTAATAAATAAATGCTGTATTTTTCATAAGACTGCCATAGTCTTATGGCATAGTCATGAAAGCAGGGAGGAAGTTGTAGGAGACAATCTCTGTATAGTACTTGTGAGAAAACAGCTTATTCATGATTACTTTCAACACTAGACTATATTTCTTTTGAACAGATTTGTACTGGCAGTGTGGTATAGGGTTTCCTTTGAAACCATCTGGCCAGTGTTTGATCCCCTATAGCAGTAGGCTGATTAAGACATTGCTAGCACTTCTTTCCAATGCGAAAAACAACCAGATTCACATTCACAGTGTAAACCATTTCAAGCAGCAGAAAAGGGAGTATCATACTCATAAGACCACATTTCCCTACTAAGTGCCTTGCCTCAGCAGACAAGGAAATACAACTTTCTCTTTTCATCACAGTAACTGCGGATCATTGGGAAGCAGTCTGCAGGGAAGTTCTACTAAAGAATACTCGGAGTATGTGATTGCAGAAGGTTCATCCACTCTTGAGTGGGTGCAACTATCCTCACACACGTAACAGTTGTTTCTTCTGCCTCAAAAGAGCATCAGCAAGCCCCTTCACCTCTGCTACAATCACCAGATTCTTTGCCCATCATTTTTGCAGATACTGTCAGTTAAGAAGCCGATTAAATGGCTTCTAGCTTATAAGGAGCAGTAAGCTGCAAATTGCAGGAAAATTACTTCTGAAATTATGTATCAATGCCAGCTCATTTTCAACTGTATTTATAGAAAGTTTCCATTCTGGCAAACAAACGGTGCACTGTGCACTGGGATAGTGTTATGGAAATGTACAGTGAGCGTGGAGATGTGCATAGGAGTGTAGTTTGTGAGTAACAAGGTGTGTGTGCTCTGAATAAGTAACTTTCAGTATAGCTATGATATTGGTATTTGCTCTAAGGCTGCTGCAATATTTGCTGTGGCACCCCTGCGCCTTCAGGGACAGCAGCATCTGTGTGCCAGCCCTTCCCTGCATCTCTGCTCCCTTCCTCTCCTCGCCTCCACACCCTCAGTAAAGCAGAAAATACAGAAGATGACAGAATAATGTTAGAAACTGGTCAATGAAGTAAGGATGGCAATCACTGCAGAATCTCAGTCAAATGAGTTTCAGGTTTGGTTATATTCATATTTGACTCTCACATTCTGATATAGTCAGAGTGCAAAGCCACTTCCATTCTACTCCCTGTTTTTATCCTTTTGGAGCTTTTACAATGTGGATCTTTTGAGATGTATTTTCCACTTTTTTTCTGCTCCCAGAAGAGCATATACATTCATCTTAAAAGTTCTAACTGAAAATTCTTACAAGTTTGTGAATTTGATAACCATATGGCAAACATGCAATAACTTCCCACGCCCCCAAGACTTATATAGAATATTATTAATACTTTCCCTATTTTTTATGAGGCAAAATCTCCTACTAAGAAAGTCTATGCCATTTTAGAATATCCCATTTCTTCTGACAAAAATCCATAGAGCACACAGTCTTAAGTACACTATCCAGCTCTAGGGATGGCAGCACAGCTATTTACTGTGTTCCTGGTGCTCATGACCTCGTCTGGCCACCTGCTATTCATGACCACAGTCCTGTCTCCAGCCCATGGACTGGCTGGTCTGTGGCTCAGAAGTTCTTGTGGTGTTTGAAATCCACCTGAGATCTGTCAGGATGGACCGTGTCCTCTGACTCTTCTTTCAGTGATGTTGTTTGTCCATCCAAGTTGCTCTCTCCTGTACCACCCAAACGCAGCTCTCACAGCCCAAGCTCTCAGTGATCTCATGACCTGCCGTGGCTGTGGCCAAGACTGGGAAGGCTCATTAGCCCTGCTGACTCTCCCACTGCAGACCCTGATACAGAGGAAGCATGCTTTTATGCTGAAGGAGCCTTCTGCTACCACGGGCCGAAGAGGACCCTTCTCTTTTGTGGTTCCAGGACAAACACATGGTGGACTGGCTACACATTTTTTTACTGTAAAGTTTTCTTTTCTACTGTAAAGTTTTCTTTTCATGTTTAATATCTTGTTACAGACAGGAGATTCATGCATTCAAAAGTCATTAGCATTAGGATGGGAATATATGTATTAAATTTTTCTTGTGCACCATGTGCAAATGTGCTTGACTTTTAGAATAAATCCTTTAGTGTGTCTGTTTAAGAATAACGGTATGATTACTGCAGAAGGCAAATTATGTATCATAAAATCATAGAGTCGTAGAATGGTTTGGGTTGGAAAGAACCTTGAAGATCATCCTGTTCCAACTCTACTGCCTGGGCAGAGGACACCTTTCACTAGTTCAGGTTGTTCAAAACCCCATCCAATTGGGCCTTGAACACTTCCAGGGATGGAGCATCCACAGATTCTCTGAGCAACCTGTCCCAGCTTTTCCCGGGCAAGAATTTCTTCCTTGCATCTGGTCCAAGTCCACCCTCTCTCAGTTTGAAGCCATTCTCCCTTGTCCTGTTCCTCCATCCAGATGGAGCACCTTTAAGCACTGGAACGGCCTCTAAGGTCTCACTGGAGCCTTCTCTTCTCCAAGTGAATACCTCCAGCTCTCCCAGCATGGCTCCAGAGCAGAGGGGCTCCAGCCCTCAGAGCAGCTCCATGGCCTCCTCTGGACTCTGTCCAGCAGCTCCAGGTCGTCCTGATGCTGTTCCCCAGGGCTGGAGGCAGCTCTGCAGCTGGGGTCTCACCTGAGTGGGGCAGAGGGGCAGAACCACCTGCCCCACCTAGGACATGGGTCCTGTTCTGGGTTGCCAGTGCACACAGGTGGGTCATGTTGAGCTTCTCAGCCCCCAACACCCCCCAGTCCTTCTCCAGTTCTCAGTCCACTCTTTGCTCAGCTTGTATTTGTGCTCCAATGCATGTGCAGGGTGTATATACAATTATACAGAGAGAATTATTAAAATAACATTGTGTTCTGGTATGGGGTGTGACTATCACTCATACCACTTCTCAATCCACATCCCTGTTTTATTCTGTGTTCTCCCTAGTAAGAGAATTCTTCATAGATGCCAAGAAAACAACTGGCCTAAGTGAAGTTATTGTCTCTTTAATGACTACAGGAATAGCTACTGAATTTAATATACTGCCTTGGGACATCTTAAGACACCCAAATGGCTGTCTTAAATATATCTGCTCAGAGTGATGTGTATTATATAAATAAAACTACACAGACAGCACATTTGTCAATCAGCAAAAAAGGCTCTACACCCGCTACCCTGGGCACATGTACTTCGTAAGCATTGGTTTCCAACAGATAAATGTAATCAAGGTTTATATGCTCACAGAAGCCAACAGGATGGGATTTTTTCACTTGAAAGATCAAAAGAAAATTGTAACTAATGTTGTGGAAAATTACTTTGATATTGCTTTTTCAGTACAGCATCACAATTAGGTAGCAATGTGAAGCACGGGGAAAGAATAAATGAATAGTAACAAATCAACACAAACAGCTACTGTCAGGAGTACTTTGCTCAGTGAAAGTAATGTAAGCATTACTTAAAGTTTTATAACTGTGGATTTTATACCGGTTTAAGTAGTACATCAAGGTCTCACCATCATGCTTGCTAGGACTAAAACAACCAAGATCAATTTCTGAAACAGACAGATAAAACTAAAGTACCAAAGTATTTTTATTAATCTTGTTTCATAAGTTGTACTATCCTAAATTAATGATGACTGAACATACTAACAGTGAAAAATGTCCTTTTGGACAATGCAAAATCTCCTATGCTGCTGTTTGGCAGAAAACAAATGTTACCAACTTCTCTCCAGCCCTGCTGATGAGATTCCAGCATCTGGCAAATGTGTTTTACTACACAGGAAATACAAAAGCAAAGGCTAATCCAGTAAAGCTTTGCCATGCAGAATGTGTTGCCCTAAGTAGCTTAATGATACGTGCATTTGTTCAATTCTCTCAAGAGAGCAATCAGGCAAGAAAATTACAGCAATATCCCATCTCCATTAGAACCAGGCCCCTTTATGGAGAAACACCCTGAGCAGAAAAAGGGAAAGAACCTTCTTACCACATCAAAAATGTCACCTGTGATTGACAGATTTTCACAGGAAACTGTCTAGGAAGGAAACATGCCAACCTCTTTTTTGAATGAAATTAATGGATATTTTTTCCTGGGTTCTTTAAGCCACCTAATAAGTTTTCATGATAACTGGTATCATTTTCAAAAGTAGTGGATATGAGGAGTTTCAGAGTCCACTGGGAGTTGAAAGCACTTAACATGCATGAAAATCAGCCAAACAGAAATAAGAGTAATTATATTGAGCACCTTTTACTCAAGGCTACAGTCTGGTTCTTATTAACATAAATAGTAACTAAATGTGAGAATCGAGGAATTGATTACACACCTTTGGAAGTAACATCATCAGTGGCATGTTCATGTTTTAGGTATCCACAGCAATCAAGCACATTACAGCGTGAGTTTCCCTGCCAGGGGTGGGAGCTCTGTTCAAACTTGCTTTTATTTAAATACGCTTGGGTGTCCCCTTCTCCAGTTACACTGCTCTCAAAAATTACTTCCCAGTGTACTACTATCAGCAGCCAGCATTCAAAAGTTTGTGGCAGAAAACAGGTCAAGGTGAGTGACTGATAACAAAAAAAAAAAAAAAGTAAAGAAATTGCACTGGTTTTGAGACAACACTAGAAAATCTTCTCTTTCAGGAGCAAAGACTTAACTTTTCAATGCAAAGTTACACATTCTTAGACGCATTAGAGTACTGCCTGCATCTACTATCCATACATTTTTCCTCCCACCCACAAACTACTGTCCAGTTACAGCTGAATGTGGCCAGTACATCTGGTTTTAATCTATACTCTTCTGCATCGAAGCATACAAAAATAAATTGCAAAAGCCTGAAGAGACTATTTAATTCTCTGCTTTGCACAACACTGAAGATTCATTACTTCTGTAGTTTCAGCTGAGTGGCTGCTTTCAAAATTGGTGTGAGTACAGTGGGATTAAATAAAACATATTAAAGTACAGATTGCTTAGTGACATGGAAACAAGTATTTAACAAACCTAGACACAGAAATTAGCAGTTAATGTAATTTAAGAATTGTCAGCGTTACAGTTCAGCTCCTTTTAAGATGTTAGTAATACTTTTATGTAGACACAGTTGAGTTTGCTGTATGATGAAGATGTCAAATGAATAGACTTTTTATGAAGCATTTGTTTAGTCAAGGGACACTTTCAGTACATATAAGAGAAAACACAGGGACTGAACCCCAGCACACAGTGGCATTATCCTGAACCAAAGTAACTGCACTGGCATTTGTCTATGCTCTAAAGCAGCCTTCAATTACACACATAGTCAAAGGGAAAAGGACTGTAAGTAAATCATGAAATCTTGCGTCGTTTCATACTTCCTGTGTTTGTCCCTTTAAGAGGGAACTACTATTTCACCCACAATTTTCTAGTTCTATTGCTGTGGTCTTCGTGGCTCTTCACAATTTCAAGTTAGCAGTGCAGGAAGATGGCATGCATATGTATAATAATTATGAAAGGTTTAATTGAAGTTAAGCAAATTAAATGAATGAAACCCAAAGTATTTCATGTTTATGGTGTGACTCATTCATATATCTCTTATTTTGCATGACACACTGAATACCAAATGCAAGCAAAGGTAAATTCAGGCGTGGATTTCCAGAAACATAACTTTTGGTGACATCTCTCATTTTCACATTTATAATGATATAGTTGGTAGCAGACGTTGATCTCAACTTTAGCAAAAACTTAACTTCACCCAGCTGGACCCTGTGAACATTGGTAAAGATCCCTGTATAATCAACCAATTAAATGGTTCTTGGAACTATTTTTCAGAAAATTCTTTTTTTTTTTTTAAGAAATTGACAATTACTTTCAAGATAGCCTTCATTAAGAATGACATACCTTTTTTGAGGCATCCTCTGTGAAAAATGTAAAACACTTTGAGAATATAAGTAGAAAATATTGACCATGAAAGGGCAAGTGATTTAACCAGAAATAGGAATGCTAACCTGGTGTCTGCTGATGAACTATTTCTTCTGGATCCTGCAGGTGAATGAAGACAACGAGCCCAACTGCTCCAAACAGCAAGATGAAGGAGAACATACATGTCAGCCTCATAATTACTGTTCTCAGATCAATCCGGTTCTGACCCAGGAAAAGAACTGCATGCGATCTCCAGGACACTCTTCACTCATAGTCTCATCCTCTCATCCGGAAGTCTGGTGTAATATGTCTACAAGAAGTTAAAAACCAAACCCCTAAAACTTAGCATATAGGGCATTTATTTTTAAAATGCAGATTAGTAAATTTAAGCTCTCATTCAGACCAAATAACTGATTTCTCTAGCATTTCTTTTGTACAGTTAATTGCAATCATCCAGTCTATTTCTGCCCCATCAGTTTGTCTTTAATTTTAGGTCCTTGTTTTTAACATGTTGAAAGGACAATGTAGTATATAGTTAAAAACTGCATTTTGGGAAAAATGGTCATGCCATTACTGCAATTTTCAGAGAACTCCCTCTCAATAGTTTACTTTATTCAAGAGAAGCATGTATCACTTTTAATTTTTATTTCTCACTGATTAAACTATATGAAAACCATAAAGGGAGATAATATGCAAGGAACAATCACAAAAGTTGCACATTCGTGCCCAACAGAGAACTGGCAGCTGCTGCTTCACCTCTGAGAAAAACAGTCGCACTCAAACCGAGCACCACAGCTCACCCATTGAAGAAGCTCTGAAGGCAAATTGATTTCCAAAGGAAATCCTGATCACAGTGCTTGGATCACCTTTTACCGGCTTACAATAAACACAAGGGAAGAGCGTGGGCAGGATGCAGGAGTCTGCAGGAGCCACAGACACAGCTGCCTCTCGTCCCCTGGGAGCTCCCAGTGAGGTTCCAGGTCTGTTCTGCAAATCCTCACTGCTGGTTCTGACACTTGCTGCTAGTGCAGTCCAGGAGCAGCCCTGGTCCCTCACGGGCCTGTTGTGTGTTGCTCTGAACCCCTCACTGAGCACAGCCCTGAGGCTTTAAGCCCATGAATAGTCCTGCTGGAACCAACGTCTGTCCTCGTACGATACTAAGAAGTAAAAAAGTGAAGAAATGGGAATCAGTGAGGAAAACTATTACTAGGGCCACATGGCTTTATTAAGTGAAATAAATGCTCCTGCCACAGAGCTATGCCAATCCTGCATTTTTCAGTAACACAAGGAAAGGTGCACTAGGGCACAGGCAGTAGAACTTGTTCCCAAAATGTACCCAGATTTCTTAGCAGAAAATTATTGAACACATTGGCTCAGCTGGAGGTTAGCAACAAGCCCTTTGCTCTTCTCATATTTTTTATTGCATATGTGACCTGATCTAAAGGAAAGGTTTTGAAGCTGGTCTTTGTTTACATCGGGGATTTTACAAGTATGGAAAGACTGTGTAACATCAGTTTACAGGCAGGATGGGTTGGGGACAGATGATGATTCAAAGCAGTTATGTCAGGAAAAGTCTTTAAAGATTTGTTCTTAATTTGCCTGAAATATTTGATGTTGAGTATCTTGTATGCTTTTCATGGTTTCCTTAGCAAGATTTTAATTTTCTGCAGTGTACTGTCATTCTAAATTTCTAAAATGCATCAACGAAGAACATGAGTTGTGAAAAATGAAGTAATTTGATGAAGCCATTCTGTGACTGACCGATAGGGTTATTAAGGTTATTTAGTGACAACTGTATTTATTCAGTGTGTAAAGCAGCCAGAGTGACAGGCCAGAAACACTGGTGGATGCTTATATCTTAAATGAATGCAGAGCACTAAGTGCTCTCTATGCATAAATAAATTCAGCTTTATTCTCTGTTCAAATTTTGGCAGAGAGTAACTGTGTAATTTTTTTTCACCTTAAATCTTTCTTATTCCTTTAAAAGTGAAACTAAAAAAAATATCTCTAAATTTTTCAGCACTAGCAAAGCTAGGTTATTTTAAGTCCCTGTGCAGGTCCATCTGTGCCTGTCATGTGCAAGTACATCTAGTACGGATGGACATTTGCATTTACTACATATATGAGGTTTTCTCACTCTGGGGAGGCAGGGGAACCCCAAAACCCCACAAAAGAGGTTCCCCCCGTGTGCTTATCACGCTGCTGTGGGCAGGGTGGAGCCGGGACCTGTGGGACCCGAGCCTGGGCTGGCTTCTCGAAGACAGGACAATAGGAGCCTCGGTGAATAAAGGAAATGCAGTCTCTCAGCCTTGGGAATCCAGGGTTTATTGGTAGGGATGACAAGGAGGAGAAGGCAGATGGGACCGGGACAGAACGAGGGGGCAGAAGGCAGCCGGGTTCTGAAGAGCCAGGAGCCCCGAACGGACGCGAACATCGGGTTAAGAGGGATGGAAATTGGGAGGGGTTTTGAGAGGATAGCCAACCGGGACGCAGGGGATACAGACTGACAAGGGCTTCAGGGAATGGGGGTGCAAGGAGGGAAGATACAGAACTTTTAGAAACCAATAATAACACTGCGGGTAAAGAACTTTCTAGCTATTAACTGAGTATGGGATAAGGGAAGGCAGATATGCAGTGCCAATCAGACACACTGCTACACATACACTTACTTTTAAATACCAATGCCAACTCTAAAGCCCTAGGGGAGTCAGATTAGCCTTCAAAGCAACTATGTTACAGTTCCAACAATTGCTGTTATGAGCAAACAGGGAACACAACCCACCCTCTGTCTGGTTCACTATAGTATTTGGCTACACAGGCAGGGGTTTGGATAAATGGGCACTTCCAACCAAACCAGCAAGGCTGGTACAACACCAAACTCACACCATAATTTTGTAAATCTGTCCGGTCAGAGCTTTCTAGGACTTGTATTTGGTTTCCTAACATAAAGGTTTTCCCTTTTGTCACCTATTTATGCTCTCTGCACGCCCATAGTGGGGAGGGAGCTACCACTGCAGCTTTCTAGAACAAGCACAAGGCAGGTGCCTCGCCCAAGGTTTTTCAGGGAGGCTGTGATGCTGCAGAGAGCTGGAGGGTGTCCCAGTCTCCCAGCCCTGGCAGGTGGTAGCAGTGCTGCCCTTCCCTGCTGGGAGTGCCCCAAGCTGATGGGACACAGAGCTGGTGAGAAATGCAGAAACATCACTTGAGAGGGAGTAGCTGAAAAACATCCATCCCCAAATAACAAGGAGTTTATATTTCCTTAATGCTGAATTTTAAGTTCTTTTTTTAACGAATTATACCCTTGAGCAAAAAAGGGTTTCTAAAACTGTTATTATTATTAGCTTAAAACGTGAAACCATTTTCCCTGAATTTGATTTGTTGAAACGTTTTTGAAGTAGAAGCAGCAACAAGAAAGATCCCTAGCCAGGTTTTAATTAGTGCAAGAAATGCTACAATAGCAGTTTTTAACAGTTGAAGTGTTTAAATTACCTGGACAGCGGTGTCCAGGAACACAAAACCTTTTAGGTTAGATATTACAGCCTCTTAGAACACCTCAAATTACAACAGCAACAAAAGCTAGATGAAAGCATATATTTGAAAGAAGAAAAAGGCCATGTGTACTTGCTTAACGCTAAAGAAAGACTGCTGCTTGTTGCCTGTAGCCATTGTATGTTTCTGCAAGCAGTGAACATCGAAGGAGTCTGAGAAGGAAAAAGAAAGAGAACCTCTATCCTCTCAACAAAATTACTACCTCTCAACAAAACACAAACATCAGAGATCTTTAAATTATGGGTCTAAGCTTTTCCCCTCCCTATCCTCCTGCAATTATTTTTCCAATCAGGTGACTTTAATTAACGTGTCCTCTGTGAGCAAAGCTGGTTAATGGCAAGGGCTGGTTTATAGATGCTGAGCATGTGCTTCCCAAGCCCTCCCAGGCTGGTTGTTGAGTTACAGGAAAAGAGGAACTCTGAAAGCAGTTAGCACTGACTGATAAATGTGAACAAAGTATCCTCATTAAGGAAACATTTGAAAATATCTTTTACACTCCTATCACATCATTTTAAAGATGGATGAGGGAAAACTAAGTGCAGCTTGACCTAACAGTTTCATCAGGCAGTACTTTCTTAGGCATGAGAGGATGAGGGAGGCTTTATGTGGGAGCTTTGGATTGACCCATCCAGTGTCCCAGCATCTGGGGGCAGAATTTGGATGAATCTGTACCCTGCAACTTGCACTCTGTGGTCACATACTTTAACTGTGCTCCTCACCATGGGCAGTAACATATTTTTATAATTCTTAGTATTCCCCACAGTGCAAGCAGATAAGGTTGCAAGCAGCTTCCAATCTGAGCTCCATTTTCAGCTGCCCTAAACCTATAAAACAGGAGGAGAGAGATTCATTAGAATGTGCAATAATGAATTGAAATATCTAACTTTTAATTTATTCTTCCTTTTTACAATCCTATGGTGGATAAAACTCCTAGATATCAATATCTGTTTTCCTAAGCTTTCCCATTACCCCGGTATGTGAATGCCCTGCACTTGAAAGCAGCACAAGTGTGAGTGTGCACAGATAGCAATTAGCACTCAGCACTTTCCACTTCAAAGACATTTATTAATCACTGCAGTACTGCTATGAATTCTGAGCTGAGGAAGTATTAGCATCAGGTAGGAGAATGGGTGTTTGATCACTAATGCAAACCTTTTAAAGAAAAAGATGTACTGTTTTAGGTTGAAAAAAAAATCCAAATATGTTTGTGGAAAATAAATATTACAGCAAAATTTTCAGGCAGCAAGTCTTTTCTTTACAAACACAGAAGCAGAACTAATTTCCCCCTGCTCCTAACCAGTATGGAAAGACCCTGAAAAGATTTATTTAAATCTTCTGTCAAAAGTGGCTCTGAAAGTAGTGCTCAGTAGGTCTGCTTTTGGCAATCTCTGCCTGGACACCGAATGACCAGACACTTTCACCGTGAGCAATTTGGCATTATGATACTGGATCAGTCCAAGAACAGCAACACCTCCATTGTTTGATCCCTAGTCTGAGGTGGGTCAGCCAGGCTGCACTCAGGGTGGTGTCTCAAATAGCTCATGGCTATTTGTTCATCCATGATTTTTGCAGACATGACATTCTCTCCTTTGTCTGCTGCTAACAAGTCAGTATGAAGAATGGCATTGATGAAATACAATCTGAAGGCATGGTGTAATCCTTAGGTAGAAACTCAGGATCTTGCCTTTGATCCATCTAGGACTGGATCTTTCTCTAACAGTAGCCACACTGATGTACCAAAGGAAAGTAAAAGAAAACCTTGCAGAGCAAAGCGGCAGGATAAGCTGCCCCCAGGAAAGAACTTGTTGATCTTTAGTTGAGGTCACTATGAGGGTAGCATATCTGTGACTGTCTTAGAAAAACATGATATGCAGCGTTCACAGCACTGCCAACAATTGCTTACCAAGAGCTTGGCCATTTGCAGAGAGCAGGAGGGACAGAGGGTCCAAGGGAGCTACAGCCCCTCATTTCTCTCTGGTTGCTCACAGGGACCCACCCTGCAGAACCCAAACTGCCTGGCCCTCTTTGTAATTGGTGCTGGTGTGTTGTCACTCTGCTGGAGAGCTAGTGACCAACCCAGCTAAATTAGCCTGAAGATGAAAGGCACTGTGCCAATATGAGAGCGAAAGAGGCTTTTTTTCTCTGTGGAACCAGGTGAAGTGAACGATCAAGGTGGACCAGAGACTCTGTAAAGCACCTGCCCACTGCAGGGCACCTCTATACTCTCCCTTCCTGAGGTTTCACTGCAATGTGCCGGTGCTGCTCCCAGTGAATCAAGAAACACAGACTAATGTCAACATCAGCACTATATATTGCTGCCATATACATCAGCAAGTCAACAAAACACCCAAATTCTTTGCAAATATCTACTTATCACTAAATTGGACAATTACAAATCACCTGTGAATGAATGTAAATGCCTAGTTCACGCATACATAGTAAATTTCATTTCTCATGCTGTGTGAGCTTTAGCTGCTCCTCTTGCAGTTGAGAGCAGGCTGGTGGTTCAGAGCAGAGCCAGAGCCTGCTGTTTATTCAAAAGAGGCAGCAGGATGTAGGTGTCTTTTGGAAGCAGGGATTCCTGCCTTTCCACCAGGCATCCTGTGTGCTGTTGGACAGCCAGATACTGAGCAGCAGAGATCAGCTTGGGCACTCCCACAGCTCTAGTTTTGCCATTCCTGGGAGGCAAACTGGGACACCCCTCTGGTGCTCTGGAACTCTGTGGAGGGACCACTGTCCAGGCTCTCTGTACAGAGAAACATGGCAGTGGATGGGCACAGCCTCAGCAGTGTGTTTTATCCTTGATGGCCTGTCCCCAGTTAAAGCGCGCACTGGCTGGTAGGATTGCCAGTTGGGAGAGATTTTTTTTTTAAAGTCAAGATTTGCCTGACAGCAAAAAAATCTACATGTTAAATTTCAGCACTCCTGTAGCTGACCTGGGGAAGTTCAATTGGGAGCTGTTGGCAGCTGGGAGATGTGAGGGGTTTTTCCCTTCTGTTGGGTTTTGTTTTGTGAATTCTGAAAGGGCACCAAAATGAAGCACTTACTTTCTGCATTATTAAGGTAATTTTACTTGTGTAATATAGTTAGAGACCGGGATAGTGATACTGGGCAATTAGCTGAATTAAGAAAGAAGGAATATTATTACTACAATAATATAGGAAAAAGATTTACTATTATTACTGAAGTGATCTCTTCTAGATTCATCAGCTGTTTCTAAGAGGCATGTGGATAACAGCTGCTTCTCACTATGCAGCTGAGCCAAGCACGTTTCCTTGCTTCAAAGCATTTACAGAGACAAAAGGCCTTCAAACACAGGGCACTGAGTTTTCCCATCACTCAAGTGCCCACTCTCTGTTTTACCCCTGATTTCTAGATCAGCCTTGCTGTAACATTTACAGAACCAAAAATTGGATTTATCAACATTATCCATATTCACCAGTAAAACTAACTTTTTTTAGTTCTACAAAAGAAGGCACTGTACTAGAAGTGGAGATACTAAAAGTCATATTATTCTGCAGCTGTCAGCACTTCTTGGAAATAGGAAATGCAAATGAATCCTAAGTATTATGCCCCAAATCCTCTAGTCTCTTTAGCTCAAAAAAAAGTAGTAAACTATTAATCCTGTGGCTACTTCCATTCATCAAATGTTCATCTTTGGTGCTGTATTTTCTATCACTATATTCTTGCTCATGTATAAATAGAACAAAAACTTCAATTTTCCCAGAGATTTGGAAAGTACAAATTTGTTTCCAGATGATATTTCAAATCAAAACATTTTTCCTGGCGTATATCAACTTCATATATAATCATGTTCTTCTTTGTGTAATAACAGAAAAAATCATTTTGGAGAAAGGTGAAATACTAACTTTAAAGCTGAAACTGTTCAAAATATCCTGCCCTTGAAACATCCCCAGAATTCTCTTCTGAAAAGATGTGGATTCATATTTTCCCTTCATACGGGGATGGAATTAAACCTACTTTGATCAAATCAACAGTGAATTTAAGGGCTTCTCCGACTCTGAAATCCTTGGAAATCAAACATGAAATACTTGAGTGGAGAGGGGTGGCTCAGCCTGTTACCAGTCAGCGTCCGCAGGACCACGGTGAACCCTTGCCCAGGTGGCTTTAGTAGGTATCTCCCGAGCACTGCCAGATGCACAGACCTGTTCAGCAGTTTGAAGGGAAGCGAAAGCACACCTGGCTTGTGTGACGGTAGTGCGGAGAGTGCAAAGTAGTGCGGTGCTACTTTGCACTCTCCATTTTCCCAAGAACAATTTGCAGAGGCAGGAACTGGCACTCAGGTGAATTGGACCTCCTGAGCTGCCCGAGGAGCTGACACCTCTTCCCCCCCCGCCTTATTAGCCTCTCCTGCATCCCAGTGATCCTGAGTGAGCATGCTGAGCTGACAACCTCTGTTACCTGCCAGCAGTGTGGCAGGAAATTAGGAAGAACTTATTGCCTATTAAGAGCTTTATTCTCCAGTCACTGGAATCATTACACACCTTGGCTTTCAGCATCTCTTCCAATTATGCAAAATGGGGAGTTCTTGACAGGAAGAGAATCCTGAAAATTACAGGAGCCACTTTTGCTCACATATATGTGTATCCATATACCAAAAAGAGTGGGGAAAGGGGGGTTAACTTATTCCACCTTACTCTGGTGGCAACTTGTTTTGTCAGGTATTAGTGGGTCCAGTTCTACTCTCTCACATTTACCAGTGCTCTCCTTTGGACCTGCACAATGCTAGAAGGGATATTAAACCCATATAACGTGCCAAAGCCTGAATTTCAGCGTAACTACAAAAAGCCGTGTTATTGTTTTATGTGGCTGAAGTCAGGAGTGATAATGTATGACCCATTTTTCCCATCCCAAAACCCCTGGCAAATCTGCTAAAGCTGCTCCTCTCACTTCCATCACATGTTGCAATAGGAAGCAGGCACTTCTGGTTTCCACTTTAATCTACAATTTAAGAGCAAAAGGGACAGCACTCAGTAAACAACCAAAATAATCCTTTCCAAGTTGAGAAGATTTCTTTCCTATCTTTCTGGGTGCAAATCGTTGCAGGAGTCATGTGTTACTAATCTCCTCAGTACTTCAGCAGGGCCTTAGCAAGTTGATACACACCTCTCCAAGGTCCCCAAGAGATTATAATTCTATTCCTAAACTAAAACATAATCTCTAAAGCAGTTTGCCTTTGAAATGAAAAAGGTTTTTTTTTACTTTGTTTCAAATTAACATCTCACAGGAACTGCAAAGTGACAGTGTAAACAGTGAGTGACAATAATGAACTTGTCCAGATTTTTTCCACACTGGAGGGCAAGGCACACAATTTGCACAGCAGCCCAGACTTTCCAGGCACTGCCTGGCGGCAGGACTTATAGGCATGTTATCCCACATCCAATATTACATATGGAAATATGCTCTGTGCCACTTGTGCACTGAACTCCCTTGTAAAATACAGCAGAAAGTTTCCTGGTTATTCAGCTGCCCTCTTGGCTCCCATTAAAGACTGGTTTGAAATGCTTCTGTCTCCCTCCACTTGCCACAGTCTCTCTTCTATTTAAAGTAACTCTCACATCTTCAATTTTTTTTTATATTATTGCACTGTCATATAACAGTTATATGATATTATACCCTTCTTTGGTTGTCTTGCTTCATTTGTCTCTTCTACAGGTTTCCATGGTATTTCAAATGAAAATGCCTTCTTTCAGAAGATCAAATGCACCTGGAATAAGCTGGATGTCTAGGGGTACCAAACAAGTAATTACCCCAGACATCTTTCCTCTTTTGTCAGTATGAACTAAATGTAAATTTGAATTTTTCCTTTAGGAAGTAACTTTTCTGTGCAGCTTTAGGTGTATTATGAGAAGGAGAAAAAGATAAAACTTAAAGGTTTTATAAGCAGCTTATAATATGTATATATATATAAAAATATGTTTATATGTATGTATATATATGTATATATATGTGTATATATATGTGTATATATATGTATATATATGTATATATATGTATATATATGTATATATATGTATATATATGTATATATATGTGTATGTGTGTATAAAAAGTTAATATGTTCCTATCCATTGGGTAAAAGTTTTCTTCCCATGCCACGACTCTTGATCTCATGAGATTTTAAATAGTTTTTATAGCAATAATTTTGAGTAGATTTATGTATAGATATGTGAGTGGGGCCCTCTTCCTCAACATTATGGGTTAACTGTGCCATATGTAATACAGTGTGGAGGTAGGTGATTCCTCAACAGTATTTCCTTTTCCTAAAGGATAAAAGTATCTGAAGTGGAGATTCTGTGTCTGGGTGTGGCGAGCACAGACTTTTCCTGTGAGAAATTTTTCTCTCTTCTTCCTGTGTTTTATAAACAAAGATAAAGTTTGGATGTTGTTGGAACAGTGTCTCAAGATATGAATGATTCAATCGGTCCAATCGGCCTGAGGGGAGGTTTTGAACCTACCAATCTGAGTGACCTTTGAAAGTCTATATAAGTTGAAATTAATTAATAAAACCAGACATTTTCTGCCACACTGAAAACTGGTCTCCTTCTCTCTGCTAGCGGTTCAACAGCAACATCTGGGAGTCATAAGCAAGCAAAAAAAAGAAAAACTGTGAAATGCTCCCTGTAACCTAGAAATTAAAAACCTTTGTCACCAATGAGGGTGGTTTCAATTCCGCACTTGAGGAAACAAAATATAACAACCTATCTGCAAAAGTAGAAGGGAGAAAGCTCCTGACTCACACTGTGTGGGTTCGTGATGATGCTACTCTGGCTCCTACAGGAAGAAGAAAATAGGCCTCATAACCCTGAAATGGCACATTTTGCTGCGGCAGTGGGGAGGGTTCCTTTGTTGACTCCAGCAACTTCGGTAACCGTGTACAGTTGAGTGTTCTCAGCTAATGCTGCCTCTTAATCCTTCTAGCCATGATGACTAATTTGTTTCATATTGAAATTTGCTTTCTCCTTAATCAAAGATCAACATCTGTTTAGTCAAGGTGCTTTTTCACTTAGACCACGCCTGTATGTCAGAGCTAAGTTATTTTCTCTTGTTCTTGATTTGGGCAGTTAAAAGAAAGCTGTTAGTTGAGAAGATATATTTTACAACTAAATCTACTTGGGAAGCTATTTTTTTGTCTTTAAAATGCCTTTTATATTTTGATTCCAAATTAAACTTTTACCCTAGAATAAAGCAAACTGAAAAAATTGTTTGCATTTTGAAGTGCAATTTCTAAAGAATAGGAAATAAATTTTTTTTAAAAATTCAGTTATTGTGTTACTGCAGCGTATAAAGAGAACCTGCACTGAGTACTGAAGGGGTAGTTTGCTGGGTGTGCAGAGGCATAGCTGTGACATGCCACCATCTGCATGGGCTGGCAAGGACTGTGCCCCTCCTGCTCACCTGCCTTGTGGGACCAAAGGGAAGATCTGCAAACTGAGAGATCTCCCACGTGTGTATTAGGGAAGAGAAGTATCTGGAGACTTTTCCATCACTTTGAGGAGTGAAATGGTTCTGTGTGATGGTGAGTGAGGGCAGGTGCATGTGGAAGCTGGTGGGGCTGCAGAGAGGCAGAGCTGTGATGTTTGGGATAGAGGGTGCCAGCTGCAAGGCAGTGTGAGGGAACATTTACTGGTGTTCTACTGGAGCACAGGGCACTGAGCATTTGCCCTACTATTGCACTCCTTGGTTTCCAAAAGTTTTGCATTTTGCCAAGGTCAGCTTTGGGGAAGGGGAGCAATCCCTCCTGCAGCTTCAGCACAACTGTGCTTTGAACAGGAAGGCACAGCTGACAACAGAGCCACGGAGGAGACAGACACAGGCTGTGCTCAGAAATGGGGCTGTTTCGTTCAGAGCTGGCTGTAGTAAGTGTAAGACTGAGTGGGTGACAAAGGAGGTGCAAGGCTGTTCATAGGTCCTGTTTACACACAGGAGCAGAAGACACCAGCATGATGGTCACTGTACAAGGAACTTGGACTCCTACATGTGATACACTTCTAGTTCTTCCTTTTCTGCAAGCTACTCTGCACCAGAATTTTAGACACTCCACACTTACAGCAGTCAGAGGAAACACATGGATATCAGTACAACTAGTCAGCCTTTTAAACAGAACACAATTTTTGATATTGAGCTGTAATGAGAATCCTGAATAGGCATAAAATCTCTAAAATCAGTTCTGTAATGCTGGCACAGTAGGAGAATACTACTATTTGGTTTATTCAGTTATTCAGTTATTTTTAAGCGTGTTTTATGTGATTTGTAATATGAACAGATATGGCAAGTAGCTGCTAGGCACACCCATGTGCTGTAAATATCAGAGATCACTAAATGTCACCAGCAAACTTCCTGTTGTTCCATTGATGGCCTATAGGAATGGATATGCTCTATTGACTCCATGGACTTGACAGCAGAGTTGGATTTTAACTCCATCACTACTCAGCTTCTGTATTCAGTGAGGAGAAGGTAGACACAGCCTAAAAATTTCAGTCCTTTCCTCCCTTTTTTTGCTGTAATATGGACAGGCAGAATGGTGCCTGCTCCAGGAATGGAACGACTGTCAAAGTATTTGTGACACAGAGGACTCCTCTTGGAGAGGAAAAAAGGCCTTCTGGCATTGCTCTCCCCAGCACCACTGCTCTGGCTGTACTGCTGAGACACCAGCATGTGAGTTAGTTGGGCTCACATATTGAAGCAGTAAATCTAATACAAACCAGGATCTTTTCCCGTTTGGTGTGGGCAGCCCTGGACCACACAGGGTTATACATCCCTTCCCTGTGCCGTCTCTCCTGTGGGTTGACACTGATCAAGTTCTGGCTGAGAGCTCAGACAACATCACTGCAAACTCAAATATCTGCATTTGGTACTGAAATCAAAGCATTCACACTCAAAAGAACCTGGAAGGAACTAGATTGAAATCTGGTTGGAACTAGATGATCTTTAAGGTCCCTTCCAAACAATTCTCTGATTCTATGATTCTGTGACTGGAGATCAAAGAAAATATTATTAGTTTACTGTAATCACTCACATTTAATGGGTTTGTAAAAGGTACCAATAGAATTGGGGTTTGACTTGATGTGCCTAATACCTCTGTGCACTTTCCACTTAGAGCCGCCCCACAAAAATACTTTTATTAAGCTATCCAAATTTAAAATCAAGACCTTAAAAATAAAATAGTTACTAACCTTTCTGCTAATTTATAATTAAAATATGTTCTAATGTTGTTCATATAAATAATAGCTCTTTTCACAGATCAATGCCTTCTCTTGCTTTATAAGAAACATTTTGAAGTAAAATTACTGTGCCTTTAAGTTTAATAGGAAAATTTGATGTGTTAGCAACTATGGGCTGATCTCTGTACATTTTTCAATTGTAAATGGCACTTTAAAAATGCAAACAATTATTAATATTGATTTGGACTAAAACAATATTGAATTTCAATATATTCTTGGCTCTTTTATGAATTACCCTGCATAGTCAGTGTGATTATGATTTAAAAGTATTTGCACGCTCAATTTCTTTTCAGTAAGAAACCTTGAAGAGTGTTAGTTGTGCTCATGCTGATAATGATAAACCAATGCATTCAAGGAAAATCAGACTACCTTAAAAATCTCAACTGAAGTATAATAAATTAATATTTCATCCTATACATGCAGTTCTTATAACAAGCTGGCTGAACTTTCATTATTAACAAATACTGAGAATTTAGTTAGAATGCAGCTAACTGCCTGAGCTCTGTTTTGGTTGTGCATTGTATGCAGTTATAAAATTATGTCAATCCATCACTGCAATTTCCTGCGACTAAGCAAAGAGATGAATATATTTATGTCCTAGGATGCTATAAGACACCAATAAATTTAAGTGCCATTAAACCCATGTTTCTATGCTGTGATTGGAATAAACATTTTATAGCTCTGGTGAGAGGGATTTGAGATTTTCTTCTGATCTCAGCTCTAATCTCAAGGCCGGCTTGTTAATTGCTTACTCAGCACCTCGGCAGAGGCCCAGCACCTCAGCACCTCTGCAGAGGTCTCTCCTCCAGGACAGCCCTTCTCCATGGCTGTGGACAGCAGGGTCACTCAGCCATGTGTCTTCATTACACACACGGGCGTGGTGGCAGGGGGGTCTTCCGAGAGCCTGCAATGTGTGGGCAGAATCATCTTGAAAACAGAAACTCTGTTCCCCAGCGAAAACAGGTGTATTGAATCAGGACAAAATGTCAAAGTGATATTTTTGTAGAAATGGATTTTCAGAAAAATTTAATTTCTTGGGCCAGGAAGTGGTGTTTACATTGTGCATGGCTGCTATCCACTTAGAGAGCTGCACAGCAAGATTGGGAACTGGCAAAGGTTCGTCCAAATGTGGAGGGCTCTAATTCTCCCCACTTCATCCTGCTCCTCTCCCTTTGCAGCTGGCACATGCCAGGAGGACAGAGAGCTGGGGACTGTTAACCTCCAGCAGCCTGCCTGGAAAGCAGCTGTTAAACTCCCCTCTTGCTGAAAGTGGAACTGGGGAGCATGTAGCAGGCAGCAGCTGGGCCAGCCTTTGTTTTGATTCTCCCAGGGAAAAATATAATTTTCCTAACTTTCTTTTTCCACATAGAAAACGGTGGTTCTGTGAAAAGGGCATTTTCTTACTGAAAAACCTTCTGCTGGAGAATTCCCCAACCAGCTCTTTTTCTGGAACTTACTCCCACAGACTGAAAATAACCCAAATTTGGTACCTTTCCAGTCATGTTACAAAAGCTAATGTTTTGCCAGAGTCCCTAGAGACGACAGAGTTGTGCTACTTGGATTAAGAAAGGAGTAGTAGCCAGCCAGCAAGTGCCTGCAGGACTGGTTTGAATGCTGCTGGCCCTTAATTCAATCACAGGTAATGAAAGACTAATAATGAGGCACTTAACCTTGAATATCGTTGTAATTACTTTGATTATGGAATAAAAACCAGAAAGCATTTATGACATTTGCCATTTTTAAACCTCATTATTTTGGAGTGTCATTCAAGAATTTTGAACACTTGAAATCAGTAAAACAGAAAACTGAAATGCCACATGATTTTCCTTTACCTGACCTAGGTGCTCTCTAGTGTGATTTCTCCCTTCTGTGGGTAGAGCAGTATGTAGGTGACAGCAAGTGCCCTTGAGTCCCTTCATCTCACAGGTAATCTTGTTTCACCATTTTATGTTCAGATGCCCACAACTTTGTAGTCACCTCTCTGTTATTTTTTATTGTAATAGTGTTATGGTTCTGATTAGAGCAAGTCAATTTTCTTTGCCAAAATGGCTTTAAAACAAAATTATACCTTTTTCAAAAGGCATTCATTGGTCATAATTTTGTAATGTAAGGGATGTTTTTTTTTATAAATACTCTATTGCCAAAACTAATATTGTGAATATTACTTCATTTCATAATACATACATGTTGCACAGTAAATATATTGCTATAGAATGCTCTTAAGGACTCCAAAATGTACTGATACAAGACACTCTTAAGGGCTCCAGCCTTCAGGAAAAAACTTGGAGCTGTATCACATTGCTACAGCAAATGCACACCATAAAACCTCTCAGCAGAGAGAAGTCTGGCTTTTAAGAAGGAAGAGTATCCTTCTTGTTAAATTTCCCTTGGGTTGATCCAGATCCTGCCCAGTCCCTCCATACCTTTTAACTAGACTAAGATACACAACAGATTCTGTGCCTTCTAATCTCAACAAGAGTGGCCAAACAATCTCAACAAGAGAGCCAATTCTGCACTGCCTGACAACAACTCACCAGGTGTGGTTTAAAGAGGAGTGAACGTGTTGGCGCTCGGATGGTGGGCTCTGCTCACACCAGAGGGATGTGCTGCTGATAACTACACAGCTGAGCTTTTCTGGGGTGTATTTCTCAAGGAAGTCCTCTCAATGTCCTGGTTTTGCTCAAGTTCACTGAAAGCAACTTCTGTCTCCTTAGCAACTTTCTTTTCAGACCAATGCCTCTACTCATCCTGGCAAGATGAAAATATCCAGAACCTGAAATCTATACCTTTTATGTTCTGCTGTCTCATCAGAAGACACTTCATGGTTGTGTGACTCTGAGAGAGGAAAAGCAGTGTAGGATTCGAGGAAAATACACTTTTTAAAGTCAAGTCAGGCTGCACATTATTTCTACCCCACTTGCAATTAGCAGTGTGTGGGATGATCACCAGCACTAAGCTGTGGTTAGAACGAAAACTTCACTATGCTGCTCTGGGTGTCACATCTTGCTGTAAAAGTTTAATTTAACAAACTGGTTCTGTGGTTCCAGACAGCAATGTTTCAGCTCTGCAGCCCTCTTCAGGGCTAACAGTGACTAGAGTTTATGTACATGCACCACAGGGAAAACGACAGCTTTGCCCTAATACTGTCTTGCTGTGTGTGCCTAAGAGTGGCTGGACAAGTGTCAGAACCCCAATATACTCAGGTGTAACAGAGATGACAAGTGCATTATTTTAGATTTCATTGTGGCTTTTCCCAGCTTCCAGTCCATTACCTTTTTTCCCCAAATAGTTAATATATTTTATTGATTGTTCTTACAGGTAAATTTTGCACTCTTACAGTAGCATCACAACTGTATTATTGCTACATATTGACTGCAAAACAAGGAGGACCTGAAACCTCTTCAAACCCTTAGTTCTAGTTTAAACACACTTCCAGCACACACTGTGTGATGAAAACACTTTAGAGTCTCTTTCCCATGTAACTAAACTGCAACTACAAAATCATAATTGTGCGTAAAATATTGGAGATCAGTAAAACACAGTGAATGGTGTGCACTAAGACTAACATAAGCAAACTGTGCATCCTATGGCTAATGGCTGTGATGTATTTGTGTTTCAAAGACCTACTCAAAAATAAAAAGAGCCATTTTGGTTTGAACCATTAGTGCTACCTTCTTTGTCACCTCCATTTATCTTTTATCCATCTTGCCTCACCCTTTCTTTCCTATTCTGTATCTTGAGCAACTGTTCAGGTGTTTAATGTCAAAGCCATTAAAGGGATAACCCAGGGGACTTGGGACACAATGCAAACAGCAAGTGTAGGCAGTGAGCAGCAGCTGTGTGGTGGAGGAATTCTCAAGATGAGTGTATACATGGACTATATCTAAACTGTTCTGAAAATAATCTAAGAAAACCAGCCTTATTGCCATAGACTTATTTATCTGTAGAAGGATGCAGGCCATCTTAAACAAAAAATGAGGAGTCTGTTGTTGAGGAAAACAAACAACTCTCCAAATTGAAGACCTATGTGACGTGTTGAAATGGTTGAGCCATGTCAGCAACATCACCCGACCCTCCCTCCTGCAGCTCTTCCCAATTTAGCTGCAGGAAAACGTGAAGTTGGACAAACAGATCCCTTACTGTAAAATGTGGCTTGTATTACACCCTTGCATGACTGCTTGCCACTGACTAAACCAGTCAGTCCTAATGATCAGCACTGTCTCTTCCCTTCACACAGAAAAGGACTGCTGAACTCAAAAAACCTTATCAGAGAATACACAAGATTGCAAATGAGATGCAGAAGCATAAGGTAGCACAGAGTGCAACCAGAGCATGATCCTCTCTGAACTGGATCTTTGTTGCCTGGCTGAGGTGCCTGGGAATAACTGGATGTTGCACCTCGCAGAATGAGAGGAAAAGAACTAGAAACTCTCTTCCTCCTACCTTGTTCTCCTGCCTGTGGATTTGCTGCCCTTCAAAATGCTATGACTAATGCATAAAGCATTGCTCCTCTCTAGACACTCAAATTTTCACTACCTCAAGACTTAAAAAAAAAAAAGCCATGAATCTGTCTTTTGCTGTAGGTGTCCAAGTGTGTAACCTTTACTGTATATGCCATGCTGGCATTCGCTCTCTCGCCTGTGCTGTTCATCAGCCTTGCTTACTTGTGATGAGTATTGCAGACTTGCAATCTCTGAGAACCTTCTGTGTTTACTCTTTGCCATCCTCCCTCATAACTACAAAATTAAATGGGAAAAGGATCTCTTGGAGAAACAGTCCAAAAGAGCCTAGGCAATATTTTGTGCTGAATTTCTCTCCTTGGACATTTATATATCATTAGTGTATCTTGCAAGACACCCCGGGGGTTTTGAAACTAATTTTCCATCATCATTAACAAGAAACTTATCCTTGTGCTTCTTTTCATTAATGTCTAATGCAAGACTGAGAAGAAGTGCTGAATACGTACACTCTTTTTAACTTGATGATGCCATATGCAAATAATTAAGGCACAGAAGCAATGGTTAAAAAAACTGCAAAACTTCTTCATTAAACTAAGCTATTATCTGCCAGAAGAGAGACATCTGAACCCTCTTCCTCCATGCCCATGATAAAATCTCCACATCTTGCAGCTGTTTAATTTTTGCCCAAGAGGAGAAAAAAATCCCATTTAATTACCATCCAGGGTGAGGACAACATAGTGCATGCATAGATGGTGACATTAAGTTTTTATCTGTCAGTGAGGTGGCTGTGACTTTGAATGCAGTCTGTCTGGATATTGCATGCAAGGGCACAGATCTATGAAAAATCGGTGGAAACATTAATTGAGTTCCAGTTATGTCATGTGCTATTGTGCAAAAGAAATGATTCCTGAAGCTCCAGGGCCATGATTTGCTGTTTGGTGGTGGTTCAGCTCAAGAAGTTAATACTTGGAGCCATCTCATCCTACACACCGCATTACATTGGCATAATGTCTTTGAGCTGGGTAGCAAAGTTAACTGAGGAAACTGATTCAGCTAAGAAACAGTCCACCAAAACAGAATGGCATCAAAAGAAGTGGAGAATTCATAGATACAAATATATTTTCAAAGCACTTAACCAGATTAAATGCCTCCATGTTCTGTTCTTGCAGTACAGTTTATCTGTTTAGTCACCTGCACGGTTCCTGTCATTGCAATAGCTGAGATGTTCACAACCCGTAGTTGTCAAAACAATGTTGTTACTTGCATTTACAAAGGCAAAGCTGTGGCACAGGAAACTGAAGATCTTGCCTACAGAAGTGGGAAATTTGTGGACAAAAAGAGGAATGAGTTTGGACCTTCTACAGTTCAGGTTAATTTTTCAGCTCCTGAATCATCCTCCTTTTTCTCGGGGACTTGAGAATAATGACAAAAGTAGAATGTTTATTTTTGTATCAGAAGAAATTGAATATGCAAATTGGAAAAAGGGAATGGATTTTTTTGAACTTACAACCAGAAGGTGTGTAAATCTGCCAAGAACTTCAGTCAAGCAACTGTTTTATGCTAGCTGGGATGTAGGTTAGTGGTTTCAGCAAATACACAGATAATTAACTGAAACTGCTTTTGTTCTAGCTGACAACATAAAAGCAATGAGAGAAAGGGAAAAAATCACGGGGGAGTTTTGTGGTGTCTTGCAAGGTTTCCAGTGCAATATACGCAGGATTACACTGATGAGTTTTTCTAGTGCTAATGAAGGGGTACCAGACTGACAACACCAACATCTGATGATTTTGCTGAAAAGGAACAATATTGAGAATGAGCAGAAGAAATTCCATTTTCCAGAAACCCATGAACAGCTGTCAAGGGAAGGCCACAGACAATGAGCCCTCCTCCCCTTTCAGCAGTGGCATGGCCTGCTGCACTGGGACCTGAGGTGGGCAAGGCAGCAGCTTCTCAGGGGTTGCCAAGGCTGTGACACAGAAAAGCAGTTTGTTTGTAGGGAAGGGAATCTAAGCTGGATAAGTGCAATATATAGCACTATATTAGGGTTACATGTTATGTGCAATACATGACACATAATAATAATATATTACATGCAATATATAGCAAGAATATCACTGACATCCCTCTGTAATGTCCCTGAGGTGTAAACGTGTAGAGAGGGTCTCTGGTCAGAGAGGACTGACCAGAGGTGAAGGGAGTTACCAGCTTGCAAACTCCTCTCTTCCTTACTCCCTCCAAGAGTTGGTAATGGATTACTAAAACACAGTATTAATTTATTGTGATAGTGAAACTTGTGGTCAGCAAGATGTCAATTAATGAGGAACCTCCCAGAAAGTAATAAGCACCTTAATTCAGCTTCTCCTGTGATCACATTGCACCATATTATGTTATTAGTAAAATTATTATTGTCCTTATTGTAATGGCAAAGCCAAAACACATTTACCTAACATGAAGTTTCATGACAGAAGAAGCAGTGGCCGGTCTGTGAGGCACCCGGCACCTTTTTGAACTGAGATCCTGAGAGGTGTTTTATGTTTAGGAAGGTTAGCACTGCAGGATAGACATGGTGCTGAAACTTCTGGACAGGGTTGGAAGGTGACTGTAAGGTGTGTTTAACAGGCAGCAGCAAAAATATAAAACCACCACTGGCAAAGGAACTTGCTGAGTTATCTTGCCACAACCTTGTTTGCCAAATAAGTTGTCTGTAAACCCTGCCATCATTAAAATTCTCCACAGTGATAACAGCACTTTCCCGAGAACATTTTGTTGAAGCTTGCAAAAGGAATTATCTGCTATGACTGCTCTTTTGAGCAGTGCAAATCTTCAACAACAATCCTAAATAAACCTGTGATATGCAGTGCATAGAACACCCATTTTTATTAATATCTCTGCAGAGGAACTCTAGAGATAGGAAGAATAATTTACAAGCAAGAGAATGGCAATTTAAAACATGTTCTAACCCTGTTTGCTCCTTGGCACTGCTCTGCATTAACTTAGCTCCAGCCTCTGAAAAGGCAAAAGTCACATCTTTTATTTCTATAAATCAAAGTTTCTAAATAAGAAACAGTAAAGAAGCGAAGCTTTGCAGAAGAAAAACCCCACATAAAGTATGAACAAGAAATACTAGTTTATCCTCCATGGCCAGAAAGATACCAGCATTGGGAATCATATGCTATTTTAACAGAGATACAAGCATTATGACCTGACTGTAGTACAAATACCAGGCTCCCCACTGGGGAAATCATATCTCATTTCAGGTGAGGGGCACCAGATTACTCTCTGGTGCCTTGTTACGAGCTCAGTGCTCAGCACCTCACCATGCACAGGACAGCTGCCTTTCTGCTTTCGGCTATGACTGCTCCTCAGAGATCTGAAATGACTTCCCCAAATTTGGGTGTAATCCCAAGCATGAAGTACTTCTTAATCTAATCCTAAACTACTACTGCATGTAAGTGTCCAGATATTAACTCAGTGCCTGGAAAGCGAAGAAAATGTTTAGCAATGGCCCTTTGAGCACTCTCTGTCTTATACTTTATAGCCTTGCCTCAGCTCAGTGAAATCTGGACTGTTCAGAAAGGACCAGAAAGCTTTGCCATGTCCCACTGCTATAACTCAGAAGACTGCTTCATCTTGCAGCATGTACAGGAACTGGGAATTAGTGTTTCCCATTTCACCCCAGCCACCTCTTCTCATTCTAACTCTGCTCATTCTGGTGAGTTTTAGGATGAAACAATTCAGGCAGGCAAAAGAACCTATAAAGTTGATCTGGGATAATTATGGTCCAGGTGCATTACTATAGAGCAGGTAACAAATAGAATAGATCTTATCCAGAAGGAAAAGTTGCGCTGTACTGTCTAAAGGAGATTCATAACTATAATTCAGTACAGAGGCTGTGATGCTGCTTCACTGAGTTACCCAGTGTAACTTGCTGTGCTCTGCTATTGTACCTTTAAATAGGTGCAGAGCAGGTATGATCAAGCCAGTCATGTGCCACAGAGCTCGTATAATTTTCTATCTGTCTGGGAGATGACTTTTGTCACCCTGGTGATATGACTCCTCTGCAGCTGTTGTGCCTGCTAAACATGCTGCTGGCAAGGGAAAACACACATATCTTTAGGCATTGTCCACAGTGAAGGATGATTGGGATGAAATATAGAATCCTTTTTCAGGATCTCCTTCTACTCACAGCAAATAAGCAGTACCTACAGATGTTCTAATTTTTCGCACTGTACTGCTGTCCTGTGTGTCCCAGGCTTTGTAACTACTGTCAACTCAAATATCAGTTGGTATTTATTACACCAGAACTAGAGCAAGGAATTTCTAAAGACCTCAAGGAAAGCATATTTACTTTCTCATTCTCAAGAAAAATTTTGGAATAATTCCAAGTGAGGAAAGAAGATGGGATAAAAATTTTTAATTTTCAGTGAGCCATATCTGCACATATACATTTCCTGTGATAGATGGACTTTTGAAGTGGATGGGATGTGACCAACCGCTATGTTCCCATAGATGCAGCAGAGCTCTTACTCTCCTTTGCAATTCAGGGCTATGGCAGTAATACTTGTATTGTATGCTCAGTTAAATTGCCCCTCTGCGCGCTGGGACGGCTGTCGGAGTGGGCTCTGTTTGGGTTTTTTTTTTTTTTTAAATTTTATTTTTCATTTTTTCTTCGTTTGGACCCCTTTTCTTCGATCTGCTTTGTCGCCCGAAAACCTAAGTGAGCCAGAGGACAGCAGAGCTCTCGGGGAGCTCCGCCCAGCCCCAAGGGGGGCGAGGAGGGGAGAAGCTACATCTGAGGAAAAGGTCTTTTTTTTTAATCAGGTTTAATAATTCTTTTCCCCCTTGGTTTTCCTCTTCCCCTGTGCCTTGCAGGGCACTCTGCGTGGTTTTATTAAATAAATAGTTTTTTTCTTCACTTCCATCTAAGAAATTCTGTTGTGGGTGGGGGAGGGAGTGCCAGAAGCCCTTCGCTCTCGGAGGAGAGTTTTATCATTAATCCAGGACACAGGGCCATGGCAGGGCAGGCCATGAGCTACGGGCTCATGATGAGGGGTACAGGAGTGTCATGGAGAACAGGCAGCCGGAGACCATGATAACAGCAAAAGCACGGAAGGCTGAGATTGCAAAAACCCCGCATAGGGGAATAGTGCCCCGACAGTAACACTAGTGAGGGAAGAAAAAGCTGTGGATATTGTATCCTGACAGTGTCCCCACCCAGATAAATCCCATTCTATCTCCCTTTTTCTCTCTCATCTGCAGAGACTGATATGCCAGCCTCTGCTCCCTGCCCATTCAGTCTTGAGCGCTCTGCACGGCTAGGCTATTGCCGGACAATGCCTCGACGTTTGGGCCTCCCTGGGATGGATGATGATCTCTGTTAACTGCCAGTTAGGTTTTTGAAAACACTTTGGAGTCTTTTGGACTGAAAGGTGCAATACTGTATTATCTCTGCTAGAAGAATATACCCAAGAAGGAGTCAATAGCACGGCCCCAACACAATTGCCCCTTGTGTGGGAGGCTCTTAGATCCTTCTCTGTGTTTATGAAGCATGCGTAAATTAATGAATGCATTCATTACTAATAATGACACAAACATATAAAAACCCTTTAAATAAATACTTGCAAGAGTCCTAAGCCTACTACCAGAATGAAGTCTAAGGGTTCTCAGCAGAAAAGTGTGGTAGAAAATTGTGGCTGAAAGGAACAGATATTTAAAATGAATGCTTTCAGCATGCCAAACTAAAACATAATTCAAACACATACAGAAGACATATACACTGGCTTTCAGCAACACAACCCCGTGAAACACCTATACAAGTAACCTTGTTTTGGATCAGCAAGGCTTATTGTATTTATTAAATCAATACATGTAAAGCCCATAGACCATTTTAGTTATCAACCTTTTCCAAATGAATACCCAAGCATTTCTAATCACAACCAACTGATTTCCATTATTTTGACCTCCTTCTTTTTTGACTGGATCAATAATGCTGATGTAATAATTTACCAATATATACTGAGAAAATTATTGATTCTTCTTGTACACATTAGTTGGGAGAAAAATATGTCAGGCTCTCACTTTAGTCTAAATGGCCTCCTAGATTTAAATTAAACTGCATTTGATATTTGTATTAAGGATATTAGCACTGTATGTAAAACAAATCATTGAAGCTGAAATGGATGTTTTACTTGCCCCAGTTCCCCGGATGCTTTTATGGCACCCATCACTGCAATGTGTTTTTCATACCTTAATTACTTTGTGAGATCTCTCCCTCTCTCTCCCACCCCTGTGCATTGACGCAGCATTCAGCAATGCTGTCTGACACTCCTCATCTTGCCTCTTGGGGAGGCTCAACTCGAGGCCAGCTGGACATTTTATTTAGTTCAGAGATGTACTGTAGAAGTAGAAAGCTTTCATGTAAATCCTGGGTGTTCACAAAAGGATCAAAAGCTTACGTGTGTACAATGATGTGGGGCAGGATTAATATTTAGCCATGCTACATTTTGAGGTGTGGGGTTTGTTAATGAAAGTAGTATTTGAAACAAGACAGTGAAGAGAAGCCATATGTTACAAAATGCTGTATTTTTTAACAGTACTGTGCCCAAGAACTATCAATTGTAATTCATCTACAAATATCAAACTTGTGGAAATCTAGCCAATTTTATTTCTTAATGACTGTGTAACACATTTTTGGGGGAGGGGGTGTGAAGATGAAAATAGTAAAACAATGTGCTGAGTCATTAAGTAGAATGAACCAACCCTCCCCCCAGCAGCTGTAATGTCACCATATCACTTACCTATTGCATGTGTTGTAATAGCCAACCATAGTTTCTTTTTCACCTTTTGTTTCAGATGAAGAGACTTAAAAATTGCCAATGTTTCTCCCCTCAGATGCAAGAGCATAAATCACAAGTAATACTGAGCTCTCTGCCTCATATTGATTCTTTCATGAACTAAGCCAGATGGGTTCAGATATGAGCATGATCTAATATTCCCTTTAGCTTGATTTATAGATTTCTTTGTCCATTACCTGACCATAAATGAGTCTTGCATTATTTCTTGTGTGTCTGTCAAATTAAAGAAAAATATTCTCATTGACCTTTCAACCTGGGGGAAAAAAATGAGTCAGAGACATTTTACTGCAAGTATTACAGGGATCTTGGTGCTTACATGCCAATTAGGAGTGCATGATTATGAAAGAGGTAGAGCAATTTGTGTTGTGTGTAATGATTTCATTTTCCTGTAAAGCAGACAGTGCATGTACTGACAGTAGCATAAGCTACATTGCAAATAACCCTAGAAGAGAGAAGAAGAGAACGATTTGGCACAATTCATTCCTTAATTTACAGAAACAAGCACTGATTGCAAGAACTGAAATGTTTTTCAGGAAGAAAATAATGTTCTTTGAAATGTAGGCACAGCAAACAAAACAGCCGAGATGCCGCCACAGACACGTTAATGCCACTGAAGGGAACAAGTCTCAGGGGCATCTGCTGACCTCAGAGACCTCTTTTGTGAACAAAATGAGTTTAATATGTATGAAAAATGATGAGAATGTATCACGAGCCTATCATTAGGATACAACCTTGGGCTCCGTACCTGCAACCAACTCTAATGGGAGACACTGAGCTTTGTCTGAGAAAAGAGCTCCTACTTAACCTGAAGGGATGTCAATAACCCATCATCTCCTCCCACAGTTTTCAAGTGTTTTTCTACAGCCTAATAAGCCTATTAGCTCCTCTGTATTTAATTTGCATGTATATTTGTATATAATTCACAATTAATGTTTGAATCTAGGCGTTAAAAAAAGAAAATATTTCCATCTTTGCCATTTTTCAGTTTTTTGACCAGATGAAGTATGGTAAAGATGCTCTGAAGCTGCTCAGCAGACCAAATCCCTGTCATGTTTGGATTCAGGTTGTATCTCTATTCTGTATCAGGAGATGACATTTCCAGTAAGAACAAAATTTTAGCTTCTGCCTTCTAAGAAAAAACTTTTTAAAATCAGTCTTTCTATGCTATGTGAGCATGCCACAAAACCTGGCTGGTAGCCCTGGCTCTGGAAACAGGGAGACCTGTTTGTGTTCTCAGTTCTCTTTTCCAGGTACCCTCACCCCCATGTGTCTGTGTCATCAGAAAAATCCTTTTTCCCCCCAGTTTTTCTCCAGCTCAGGTATGATTAGAATAGCCAAGCTGCTCCTAAAAATGAACATAGAGGTTCAGGATTATTTATGTTCTTTTCCAATCCCATGTTAAGGTCATTGAACCACTGACTACCCCATTTCCTAGACTATTGCCTTTATTTTATTCTTAAATGGCTCTGCTGTGGCAAGAAAGCTTTTCTTAACATGTCCAATTGGCCAAATGCTGAAGTGTTTTACATCTGCCCTGGGATGCACCTAAACTGTATATCTGTTCTGGGGGCCAGTATATTCCTGAGAGAAGGTCATAAGTATAGATTTTCTCTGGTTTAGATGCTTTATTTTAATTCCTGTGGCTGATTACATTTGTTTATTTTTATTACACTAAGCTTCCAGTCCCCGAGAATGGGATCTGTGGTGCTAAAGACACTTTTATTATATATGAGACTTAAAGTGATAGTCTTTGCCCTGAGGAGCTCACAATAAAAATAAGCAGGCAGATAGAGAGATAAAAGACATGATTCAGCATCAGATGTAATTTGCTGTATGAAGCTGATCCAATTGTATTTGAAGGATTTATTCTACAGATGAAGAAACTTAAGCACAATGAAATGAAATGACTTGCAGAAAATACCACTAAAGTCCACAAAAAAGTACAAACTAAACTCTGATTGACCCACAGCTCCCAGGACAGCCCTGCTCTTTGAGGTAGAGGGAACTATTTAAGCATTATGTGTACACAATTACACATGCTGTGCACCCCAGTTTGTAGAAATTTTATAGGCCTACACAGTTCTGCCATTCAGCAGGTTTTTTGTCTGTTTGTTTGGATTTTTAATCCCTTTGCTGTGCATAAGCCTGGCATCATCTCTTCTTTGTGAGTAGTTATTATTCAGAGATACTCTTGACTTCTAGTACAAATGATGCTTTGAAGAGATGTTTACTGCATAAAGACACAGAAAATACACCTAAATTTTCTATTCTGGTCAGTATATTTATATGAAAAGTATTGTGGTGATAGATCAAAATGCAGTGATTGCTATTCCCCTTCCCATGGTGATTTATAATTGTGGATTTACATCTGACTAAAAGACTGTTCAGACTGTCTGGCTTGCATGGTAATAACAACAGGCTCTCCTTGATATTCTTTTAGTCTGGCAAAGCCCCTTCACTTTAAACTATTCCATGAACACATAAAGTGAGAGTTAAAAACCTCCTGCAAAATATAAAAATAATAAAGCACCATCATTGAAATCCTAAATCATAATGACAACTTTATCCAGTGTCAGCTACAGACACTCACTGACTACAATGGAATTTAAGAGAAGCATTTCTCTATCTGGTAAACATAGCAAAACTAAACAAACAAAGAAACAAAAAACCCAAATAAACAATACAAAACAATACAAACAAACAAAAAAAAGGGGGGAAATGAGGCAGGGAAAAAGAATATTCAAGAATTTCTTAATAGAATTGAGGGGCTAACAGAAGAAAAAAACTGTTGACCCTCTAATACTACAGAGATTTATTTCATAGAAAAAATAAGATGTTGTAGGATTAAAACATCCTGCTCCCTTTAATAACATTTCTCAGTCTGGGCAGTATAAACATCCACAAATCACCTTCATATCTCTATACTATAAACATAATTATCTTTGGTTCCCTTTGTTGAACCCACTGAAGAGTTTTTCCTTCAGTTGCCTGGAAAAACAAATGTACAAGGCTGAGAGCTGATACCTTGCTGTTGGTACGAGCCTCACTGTGGCATTCTCATTTGAAAAATAAAACAACAGAGTGACCTGTGAGTCCTTTACTATATAATGAATAGAATCTTAAAAACAGACTGCTTCATGGAGTTTTCTGCTGCCATCCGGAGTGCAAATTTCTTCCTGCCCTGAGGATGGTAACAGACAGGCTATGTAATGTGCTTCAGGCTTCCAGGGAACGGAAATGCTGTAATCCATGCATTTCCCCAGAACTCTCCTTTCTACTTTAGTATTTCTAGAGCTTCTTTAGAACACAAGTTCTAAGAATTCATTCTAGGATGAAACATGTCTCAGAAAGGCCGAAAACAAAGCCAAAATTTGTCTCCAGTTCCTGCTGATATTCAAAACCTGAGCCATCCACACCAAGAACCCTTGCTATCTGTGACACCCTTCAGGGGGAATATGCTGTGCTCTCCAGGCCATCTCTGCACAGCAGGGAAATATCCCTTTTTTTTTCTGGACACATGCTGCCCTTATGAGGCAGTGAGGAAATAACCTGAGTTGAGCATTTTTGCACGTATCCATCGCTACAGTCCAAGCAATAAATCCTTCTCCTCATCCAGCAGTTTATTCCATAGTAGAAACATAGTGACAGAGAAAATCATCTGAATCATCTAGTTAATCCCATGGTGGGAGAAAAGATGGTTTCTTGCATTCATTGTCTTTGCAGATAATACCTCACCCAAAATTATCACCTGACCTAAAGTCTGACAGAGAAATGGAATATTACTGAGACAATCCCTGTTTGGGTGCCTGGCTTATTGTTTGTGTAGCAGCAGAGAATGAGATCAGAATAGAGCTTACAAGATGAAAAGGAGGGAAGAACTGTAAACCTTTCTCCTTCCCAAGGATACCAATTCAGGGAAAATGCTGAGGGAAGGAGAAAACAGGGCGTAACGTGTCTGTGAGCAGAACTGTCCTGAGGGGGTGCTAATCTGTGAGAATTTCTGGAAATCACTGGAAAAGGAATAAATGTAGTAGTGGTATCTAGGGGGGTCCTAAAGGACTCTCCCTAATCCAGGGGATTCTCTAGAAAGGACTGGGAGGCCTTCCCCATCTCTTTTCCCCATAGCACTCCCCATAAAGGAAAAAAGTCACAAAGTGTTGATGTCTTTTCTTCCTAAAATTGTGAAGAGGATGATACCTTTCAAGGCTCTGTACAACAGCTAGAAGCCACAGTTGCTCATTAGGACCAGTCCCTCTAAAACATGATTTTGTAGTGTTAGTGGTTTTTTCTGGCTCTTTTACCACAAGTTACAATTTCATTTTGGAGAAGGTGTTTGCTTTCATAACATTCAAGGTGACTCTAGGACAAGACCTAGAGCAAGTGAGAGGCTTTGCCATACTTTGACTGATTCAAGGTCAAGCCTGTGGGAGACTTATCCTGTCTCTGCCACCCCGAATGCTGTAAACTGTTCCCATCCTCCTTAGTGTCCCTGAAAGGACACTTTAACAGCCAGGCATCCTTCTGCTCTCCATGAATCCTTTGGGGCATGGATGCCAGCTCCTCTTTCAGCTCATCTGGCTTCTTCTCACTCTAATATTTAAGTCTCAGCTCTAGGTCTCAAATTTATACCTTCCTCTCACACTCTTTCCCCGCTTTGCCTCATGCCTGTTGCCTCATCAGGGCCTCCTCGCACTGCCCAGATCCCTCTTTTCTTGCCGAAAGCAGGTGCACATTGTGCTGTCTTTGCCTGATTTTATTTAGCATGTTTTTCAGTCAGTGTGGGGGCTGGGAATGGATATGCCGGGAGCAATGTCAGAGACGGGAGGTCAGGAGAGGCAAAACCAGTTAATGGATTGGTGTCTTACCATGGACCATGTGCTCCTTGGCCTCTCCCTGCCCTCTTTCACCCTGCTTCCCTGGGTTTTGGACCATGGCTCATGCTGAGGGCCCAAACAGGCTAAGCCATTCCTGTCATCTGCTGAAGGATGGCGAAGACCTTTGTGTTCCCATTGCACGGACAACTGAGCTGGGATGGCCAATTTTTAAACAATTAACTAAGAAAAAGGTGGTACTTTGGTGCAAATGGGGTGGAGATGGAGATAAGAGGCTCTTGTTCTTGGGGACAGACAGGAAATACAGCTTTCCAAATCAGTTTATTTTGCTAATGATTCACCACAGAATTTTACCTTCCGTTTCTGAATGTTGTCAGCACACATGGACAAAAGATACGGTATTTTGGTACATTGTAATTAGACCAGCCACAAAATATTAGAATCCAAATCATATCCAACAATCATGTGATTATATGGTGAACCTGCATAGCACAAGATCCTCCGTGCCATGCTCAGCCCTTGACAGAGCTCTCACAAGCAATGTGAGTGATGAGCTCCTATTTAGGAGCTGGCAAATTTGTGTGGATCAATGATTATTAAAAAGAAACTGTCATTAAAGAAGGCAGTTCAGTGCAGTATCTTCTAGAAGCTGTCAATGTCTCTGGTGGGAAAATTAAAATAAAGTTGACTAACAACACATATTTCAAACATTTTGAATTTAATAATTAACTAAAAGACAGAAGCAACAGCCCATTTCCAGAGTGCATTTTGGTGTCCATTAAAAACACTGATTGTCTAAAAAGCAATTACTTCATTGTAATTCTTGCTGAGGCTTATTCTGATCTTTCATTTATTAAGTGTTTTATGAACTATTTGTTGGTTTTGGTTTTGGTTTTTTCTTTAAGTGAGGGTAGCAACTGATTAAACATCTGAAACATTACTCTAAACTTTAAAAAAAATCCAAATGTTTTGTTTTGATACTTATAAGAAAAAGAGTAATCTTTGGATTGGAAATTATTTTTAATTTTGAAGATTTCTGTTTCAGTGATAAAAATGAAACACTCAAGTTGTCTTTTGGACATACCTGAAGCAATTCTTCCCCCTACTAATTTTGGTTCAACCACTGAAAAGAAAAACTATTCAGAGTCCAGTTCTTCTGGCAGGAATGAGTTCTGCAGATGTTACTTGTTCACTAGGTATTGTTCTGTGAAGCTGCCATGCCTCTGCTGACACAGAGTGAGGTGAGGCACCAGTGAAATTGGCAGTATTGCTATGAATAGGTATTTATCAAGTAAAAAGATCAGAGATATTTTAGAAAGTCTGCCCTGTCCTTTAGATCAGCAATCCTCATGTGCATCGCTATTATTAGTTATTGGAGGGTTTTTTCCAATAAGTCAATGTAGAACCAAAATTTAGTTATTTTAAAAACAATTTTATTTCAGGCATTCTTTTACTCATGCTTTTTCAGAACTGAGACCCTAATTGCAAACCCACTGGAAGCCCAGAACAAGAAAATCCAGTGGTTTCACAGAATAAAGGAGTAAGCAAAACAAGGCACTGGCAGCGAGTGCTGGGGGAGTACAAGGAAGAAGCTGGAGAAGCACTGTTAGCTGGATGAATTGTTGTGTTTTACAAGGGACACCATTAGTACCAGGCTGTACACAGGCATCACAGGAAATGGAACATGCGCGGAAACCTAATCCTGAGCACATCCACAGAACCAAATGTGCTACGGTATAGGAGGCTGTTTCTGTCTTTTAGATCTTTGATATGGTTAGAAATTTTAATATGGCCTCATTTTAAAAATTTAGGTTTGAATTTCTCCCTTCTTCTCAACCTTCCTGTTGCTCTGGGGGAGCTGCAATTCTTTCACCATACAATGATCTCACTCCCAAGCATGATCTCCTTTTCCATGACAGGATACAACCTTTTCCTGAGGCTTTTGCATTTCGTATTTGTCAGGTGTAGATTTGTTATAAACTTTAGGGAAAGCAGCAAGGTAAAAGATGCAGTACTGTTTGGTGGAGGCTGGTGCTGGCTGAGCCCCAGGATCGGCTGGGGACAGCTTAGGGCAAGGTGGGCTGGAACTAGCAGGTCCCGTGGGATGCTGAGCTGAGACAGGGGCAGATTCGTCAGTACAGCCAAATCATAGTATCCAAGTTGGATAAAAATAATTTACATGGAGCATTTATACTTTCCCTAAACTGAATTTCCTTCCCAAGAATTTTGTATTTCACGACAAGTTTTAAAACTGAGATTTTTTTAATCTTAAAAATACCCTAAACTTAGAACTTCCCATAGGAGAGAAATTCATATTTTGGTGATAAAGCAGAGGAAACTCTGCTAACTGGAGAAACTGAATGTCTGGGGACAGGTAGCTTATTGTACTTTCCAAAATGGCAGAGGTCCATACACATGGCACAGGGATAATCCTGAGGACTGTCCTCCCCGCTGTGTTACCTGTGCAGAAGCTGCATCAAACTCATGCAAGGCTTTTGCAGCAAACAAAATTTGACGTTAGAAGCCTTCACAACCAGTTGCCTACTTTGCTCTTACTGCATTCTATTGATACGTTGGCAGCAAAATGGGGAGTTACTTGGTATGTTTTCATTTGCAAAATTAAATTTGGAGAGGAGAGAGGTAATTTTGTAAAGCAGACCAATAGAAAAAAAATGGCCCTTCCAGGAAAGAAAATATAGCTAAGTGGGGGATGTGCATGTAAATCAATACAAATAACAGCCATCTAAAACCATGATGCTGTGTATTTCTAGCAACCAAACTTCAAAAGAAGATGAAAACAAAGGAGAACAATGATATGTAGATTAGAGAACATAACATGTGGAGAGGCTGAGAAAGCCAAATTCATAGAGTCCAGTGAAAGAGATAGCTCAGGGTGAACATGACCACAGTTGATCAATATCAAAGTAACAACAGACATGAAGGAAGTTATTCACAGTCTCAGCAAATTGCAGGGCAGGGAGCAACGGCCTGAAGTTAAGAAAGAAGTTTAGCTGAGATATTAGAGGGGAAAAGAAGCCCTGAGAAAAGAAAGTAGCAGGGCAGTTGAATAGCCAAACAGGGAAAATGCCCAGTGTGGCATAACTGCCAGGCTTCTGCAGCCAATGAGATGGCGTATGGCTGGAAAAAGCAGAGAGGCTTTAATCAGGCTCACAAGAGCCAGCTCAGATGGAACAAATACTCTGAGGTCTCACAGGCTCTGCTCCACCTAATGGCACACAGTGCTATACGGAACCACGAGGCAGAGCTGCTGCTTTGAATTAGTCCGGGTTCTTCCTCTGATGCTCTGTTACATACTTCCTTTATCCATCATGCACACTCCCTTCCCATCCAAATGTGGATGAATTGCACACAGTCCCCTCTTACTGAGCTCAGCTTTCTGTCCTGCTAACAAGAGGTGTCAGGAGAACTGCAGGAAGAAGTAGCAGTTGTTACTAAGTCAAGGCCAGCCTAGAGGGCTGCTGATATGATGGATTATAGAAGGAACTCTCAAAGTCACTTAAGTATGAGGAGCTGGAGGTTTGCATGAATAATGCCAATGATCATACAAAAACCTTTGCAACACTGAAAAGTTGGAGGAAACCGCTGTGTCTGTTCAGAGCACTGCAAAAGCCAACACTGACTCGTTTCCATTGAAAGAATGAGGAGATTGCTAGGGCTGAGCAGGAATTTGCAAAGAAAAGACTATTCCTGGAGGAAATTATGAGCTCTGGTGGTGGGTACCCTCTGCAAAAGCTTTCCCTTACTACTTCTTTGCCCTGGAAATGCATGGTAATGGGGTTAGCCAGGTTGGGGGTTAGGCTGATATTGATTCTTTAACATGTGAGAGAAAGGTGTTTCTAACACACACATCATGCTTTGTAAGGTGTGCTAATAATAAACAATAGCAAGTTTGTAGACCAGAAGACACCCTGGAGATGGGATTCAGTTGCTCAGAGGAGCGTGGGAGGAAGCAGGAAGGCTGCTGCTACCCATGGGCATGAGGCTCCTGCAGTGAAATGATGCACCATTATCACAGAGCTCACTGTTGGCTGGCATCTAGTCAACTCCCGGGCACACAGCAACCAGCACCCAGGGTGGTTTACAGCACAATTAGAGCTACTGCCAGAATAAATACTCAGTGTAGAGCACAGAAACCTCTCCTAAATACTGCCTGTTGCCCTTTCCCGTGGGGGCACCGTTGCTAAGGTCTCTGCACACACAGCACCGCTGCCTAAAGGCCTTTCCACACAGCTCACCTGTGGGCGCTGCCCACGATTGTAATAATTTCATCGTAATTGTGTTACAAGTGAAGCAAAAAAGCCTAACAAATCTCTGCTGAAGTTCTCCAGTTGAGGGCCACCATTTTTAGACTGGTCCAGGGAGCTGATGAATGTTTTGCCAGTGGTATCTTGGTGATGAGCATCTAGAAAAGGGAGTTTCTTGGGTTTGCTGGTTTATTGTTTACAAAGAAGTACTTCACATAATTACTTTCTGATATCTTCACAACAGGTAATAGGACAAGCCCTTCAAAAGAGATACAACTGGGATACAACTGGGATACAACTGAACAGAGAAGGTCCATTTGTGGTAAATGCCAATCACTAAAAATGTTAGATGAAATACTTTGTAGACCAAATAAAAAAAATGAAGAGTTGTTTTTCTTTGGTTTCAAAGCTGAATCCATGTAACTTGTTTTGCAGAAAATCCATAGCAGTTACTGGTGAAATAGCAAATCCAAAAGACTTTTAAAATCATTACTTTAAAATTTTTAAAAATACTTTTAAAAATCATTGTTTTAAAAGTCATCCCTTTTCGTTTTAAGATTATTTCCCATCCTAAGGAATCCAGATAGGTAAGTACAAAAAAGTACTTTCAGAAGGTATATCCTTGAAAGATCCGGAAAGAATAAAGAAACAAAAGAGCTACACAGGTCTGCTGTACCTTCCTCTAAATTGCTTTCTTTCGCTAACTTTGCTAAAACAATTGCAGCTACCTACATGAGCTCAAAAATTGGTATTTCTGAATAGCTCTTTAACTGAAGGGAACTGCAATCATTCTGAAGACATGTCTCTGTTGCAATCTATAATGAATGTAATCTTCAAGGGGCAATAATTTCTCTCAATTACTCAATTTTGCTGTTAAAAGTGGCGTGTGTTATAATCTGGGTTGTCAGCTCCTCTGGCCATGAACACACACATTTCTCAGTAAAGCATCTTAGGCACCCTCAGTATACTATCAATAAGATCAGTAATAATGTTAAAACTTTTTTAAAATTTAATTGCATGTTAACACAATCTTCAAAGTTATTTTTTTAATATAAATACATAGGGCAAAACAGCTGTTTGGAGATCTCCAATTACAGCTGTTTTGTGGCTGTCTCTACGGAAAATGCCTTTGGCTAATATAATTTAAACCTCTTCTGTGAGTGAATTTCATGCTTTGAAGCTAGCTAATATTTTCTGTCATTTAAGAACAATGTTCCATGATTTGCTCCTAATAGTAAAAAACAGAAAATGAGCACTCCCCTGTGCTGCTGCTCCCACCTGCCCGTGTGCCAGAGTACTGCCCTGGATTTCCCAGGAGCTGCCCTGCTGCTGCCATGTGCTGGCTGGGAAGGGGGCAAGGACTCTGGGACACCGCTTTTGCAAACAGTGCTGGAGCTGGGAGAACTTCACTGTGCAGTCCCAAGGTCACAGCCAGAACTGGGAAGGAGAACCATAAATTACAAAGTCCTGGACTGCAGCCAAGCCCCTGGGAAGCTGCATTTAGCATATCATTCTCTAAGCAGCAGGTTGAAACCTTAACTCCCTTTCAGACAGAATTTGAATGGAATTTGTTATAAGAACACTCTGATTGAAATATCACCAACTGACTTTCCATGACAACTCAGAAATGGGTTGCAATTGTGGGGGGATCCTCTTCCAACCAGCCCAAAATGATGATGAGGATGGTAGAGCCCTATCAAATATTTATGAAAACCAGATGAATTTCTGTGCTAGCAACATTCTGCTACTATAACAGAGACCTCAGATAAACTCCTGACATTACCCTGAGCTGAGATTTCTCCCACTGTAAACCAAAGGTAGAATAACAGATTATAGTATTTTGAAGTAAAAGTGCTGCAACACAGGTTAATAACAATGTATTAGAAGAACATAGTGCAGATAAGTGTGATAATTTGTTGTTTATAGATACAACATACAGGCTGCCATCAGTGCTGTAGCTCTCCTGTGTAAGGTACAGAATAGAAGAAGTTTACGTGAGCTGTAGAGTCACACATGTTACGTACATTTACAACATCTAATGCTGTGGGGATACACTGAGACCTCCAGAAGTGCCAGCATACACAAAACAATGTGGGCAGTGCTATTCCAAAGTATTAAACAATTACAGTTTTTATGAGAAAAGGATGAATTAATTAATTCAAGGATTCAAAAATAACTCTAGATTTTAAATGTTGAAAAAATGAAAAAAAAATTTAAAAAGAAATTGTTTATGTAAATTTTCTGTATCATAAAATCTCTGCACCTTGCTGGCACACCAATAACTCCCAGACTGGTATTTAAAGAAGTGATATAATACTACTTCCTGTCTCAGTGGGAAGAGGGGAGTCTTGAAAGGAAATCACCTCCCCCTATTCTGTAAAGGAAGAATACTGGCATTAAGTGCTGAAACAGCTGCCATCCTTCATCTTGGCACTAAGTTAGGTGACGGAAAGAAGTGAAGAGATGCTGGAGAGTTTGGGGAGCACTGTGTGAAGGCAGACGGTTCAGTAGTTTATTGGACAGCAGCTTCCTTAGGTAGATCATACAACCATAACTAATTGGCAGATGTGAACTATTTTGCTAGTAAGTTATAAGTGATTCATTAAAGCATTGTCACAGGGCGTCGGTATTATTGGAAGAAACACTAACAATGTGATCTGAATTGCCTTTGAGAAGAAAAGCCAGAGAAGTAATAAATTCATTTCTGTAGCTGAAGAGGGAAGTTTTTGGATGTGAGTGTGATAAAGTATACTTTCTGGGAAAGCTGGGAAAAAGCATGTAAGTATTTGTAAAATATTTTGGAGATGGCAGGGAAGGAACTTTCCATAGAACTGGTGGATGTGGAAATCTGTGTTGGATGGAATAAGTTCTGTGGACTGGGGGATGGAAGGATGAAATAATAATTGCTCATGCTCTGCCTTACACCCAGTGCTGTGATAACCCACAGATGAACAGGTTTTGATCACTGCAGATTAGGACAGGATTCTCTCTTCTGTTACTTAAGAAACCAGGCAAATACATTTCTGCCACAATAGAGGGGCTGCGTTCTGTTGCTTGCCCTTCTCTGAGCTTTTGGCATCTGCTCAGATGAAGAAAATAGCTCCTCTTCTGAGCTGCAATACAAAGGGGAGATTCATGGCATCATCCTGTCTATGTGCCTGCAGACTCACATGCTTTACTGACCAGGATGCTACTTGTACAGTTTCTTTCTTTACTTCCTAGATCTTTTCACAAATGGATTTTGTGATTCCTGAGAAATGAAAAGTCCAAAGGTTCACAAAACAGCAATCTGTCTGCTTTTCTGCCAATGAAAGAGCAACTTAGCTTTTACCCCTCCTTATGAACTAGTCTAACTTCTGATGCACCCTTTAGATTTCTGAACTTATTTTTACTAATTCAGCTCATACTGATTTATATGCTTTAAGCAGATCAAGCGGCTCATGCAAAAAAACCCTATTAAACTATATTAAATAATTATTTATGTAACATCTTCTATTAAAGAACTTAAAAGCAACACAAAAATTAATCGATCTTCTTTGAGCGAAGTAGTATCCCATTTCAGGACATAAAAATGAAGGCATATTAAATCACGTATTCAAACATAGGTGCCTGAAGTCAGTCATCTAAATATACACGTCTCCAGCTAACTACTGCTGTGATTCTCCCAGCTCAGAAGAGGATTGGGTCTTCATTTGAGGACCACACTCAATAGAAGGAGAAACCAACCTCTCTCAAACTGTTTCTGTCCAGGCTTTAAAGGAATCCAAATTTAAAGATCGGGATCTCTTGCAGCTTTGACTAAATAAGCAACTGTTATAAAATTAAGCAACTTTTATTTAGCTGCTAGCTTTAAGTGGATGTCAGATCACAGGCACTAAAGTTCAAAAAGCACTCAGAAAGTTTATGCAATTGACCTGGCCACCTTTCCCAACATAAGTAATTAGTGTTCTCTCAAGTATTGCTATTTCCTTAACATTTCCTGACTTTCACGAGGTTCGTTGCTGTATGAATGGGGTTTGGCAGATCAGGCCCTAGTAGATTTTATCACGGTTGTGCTGCTCCTTGGCAGCACTGCAGGCTGCATCAAGTCCCCTCCTGCCTCCTGTCTTCATCCCAGGCACAGCCGCCAGTCCTCTCTCCCAGGACACTGACTGGCACTTCCAAAAGAGGGAGGCTTCTTTCTGATGAAGACTGAAAGTACATTTATGGATACTCTGATGCACATTTCAAATCAAGTGTTTTAAGGCTGGTGAAATAATTGCCAGGTTTGCATATTTAATAGACCTTGAGCTATGAGCATTCCCCAAAAATGCCTCGTTAATACTGGTCTGACAGTGAATTGGCACAGTGTTGAACTCCGATACATCAAATTAGCATTGATTTGCAAAATTCTACTGAAAGGTTTCTTAAAACCTGCGAGGTTCTGAAATCAATTTAGGAGAAGAGGGTCTCTCCCCCCCACTGCCTTTTTAAAAGCCTTTTCTATTTCCTTACTAGAAGTCTAAGGGCTTTCCTTCAAAAATGCTTTAGAAATTATAATTATTTTCAAACTTTGCATCATTGTTCAAGAGTGAACAATTCCCTTTGGCATCTTTCTTCACGGTATGATGAAAATCCTCTCTTGCTGGGTCAGGAGTGGAGCTGTGGCCACACTGTGCCCAGTCGAGGTGCAGCTGGACTCTGCACAGATAATGAGTGTTTGATATTCTGGGATGCAGGTGCTCCACTACCTCCAGCGGATGGCTAACAAATTCCAGGTGGGATTTGAAGGAACTGGCACTGCCCGATTACATTCCTCTATGGCTTCAGTCCTGGCAACTTCAACAGCTTCCCCTCTCCCTGCACAGTGTTAATACAGCTGCACTCAGTGGACCTGACGGTGCTGGAACACCCTCAATAAACAGAGGAGAGCTGCCAGACTCTGCTCTCTGAAGGGTTCAGGGCTCTGCTGCAGCCTCATCTCAGCCTGCCAGTGCCAGGGTTTGTTAACCTCCCTGGCACAGCCTCTGCTCAGGGGCTGCTGGGGCACTGCCCAAGCCTGGCCACAGCCTGCCAGAAACGGGAAGAGTTTGAAGGAGGCTTATGCTGCCAGAGGGGAAATTCTCCAGGGTAGCCTTGTCCTGGCTGGCATTAGCTCACTTTGCTTCCATTTTGCTCTATGGATTTTCAAGAGCTATGATAGAAGAGCGTATATTGGAACAAAAGTATTACGATATAATGGTGACATTTTTCTCCAGAATTTTTATCTTCATCTAAACAGGGATATAAATGGTAGGGTAATATTCTGGTATCTGTAACAGACATTTCCTTGAAAGTGTGCTGTCACAGCTGTTGAAATGTTTTACCAGCAAAAGTCGTGCAATACCACCTGTGACAGAGGCTTGTGACACTGGTTTTATCCCTTGAAAGAATGAGAAAAGGGAACAGACTGTTTAATGGTTATTTTCTGTTAGGGATGTATGCTGTGGTGTGGTTACCATGAGGTTGCACAGGCCAGCAGCTGGTGGCTCCAAAAATGGCACTACCAGACCTGGAAGGTCATCCCCAGCATGGCAGGGAGCGTGCTGCAACAGTGTCCTGCCTTGTTCCAACCTTTCTCAGCTGTCTTTGCTCTCTGCTCTTCCCCAGAGGAATGCTGTGAAGATGAAATCCTGCTGCCCCCTGACTCTTCTCATGGCCTGTGTTTCACTGCTGAAGCTACAGTTCCAGGTTTCAGTGGTGGCACCAGTAGTGGAGCCTGTGCCTGCAGAAATTTCCCTGCAGAGTGGCTGCTCCAGCTCCCACTGGACTGCCATGGTTGTGCCTCACAGATACAGAAAACTCCAGGAAATATCTGTGGGACCTTGTCTGTTTGTGATTGTCCCCACCAGCTCCCACTCAGCATCAGAAACTGGAGGCTTAAGGTGCTGCACCTGTGGTTCAGCTGAAGCCAGACAGAAATGTCGGCTGCTGTGTAATGACTAAGTCTCGCATGCTTATTGCTCCTATCAGTTAGAGCTCTTAATCACTTTGTGCTGTTTCATCCTATACCATGAATTCATTTCAAGCTGTGAAATTCACCATTTTTGCCATGACTAATTTGTGAAATCTGCCACCTTCCTCTGCGGTTCACATTGTGCCCTAGTTAGGCATCATCTGTCTGATTAGAGAAATCTGTGATTTGTTTCTTGCAGTTGAGCCAATACAATTTCATTCCCTTCCTTTCTTCTCCTTGAACTCAACTGTGATTTTATGGTTGCCCATGCCCTTGGATGTGCCAAGGCTGGAGTGGTGTGGAAGCCACCTCTGCTGGGGCTCCCACACAGGGAGTCCTGGCTCTCCTCCTCTACAGAACATATGTGTAGGGGCTCAGCCTGGGGCTTTGACTCTGGCCCTGGTTAAAGCTACCCCAGGTCTGTTATGTTTACCATCTAACTAGATTTCTCCAAGTCTGGTTGCTGCAATATTTTGGAAAACATTTCCCACCTGCCTTGCCAGTGCCTTGTTTCATGATACATTCATCTGTTACTCTTTATATTGAACGTTCCTGGCATTACTAAATGCTATAAATATACCCAGTATACCATAAAAATACACAGGCAGATGACTGGTCTTGCCTACAAGAAATACTATGAATTTTTAATTTTTTTCACATGCTCTGTGCAAAATCCAGAGGGTGCTTGAGGAACATCTCATAACCAAATTGGGTCCTAAATTCCTACTTCTCACTGATTAGTTAGTGCCTAAAAATATTTTCCCACACTCTTAATGTCTTAATTGTTCCTTGAAGATGTTGCCAGCTCATCCACTCTTTTTTGCAACGTCTTATAAACACAGAGAAACATTATTTTAGTATTTCTCTCACTGAAATACAGTGATAAATTGTTTTCTTTTAAGATCAGTGGGAACAGAATAATGGATTTGCAGGAGAGCTTATTGACTTGCTCTTGCCAAAATGGAGTCCTGACATGAAGTTCAGAAGGATCATGAGATGCCTTGGAAACTCCTCATGCTCCTTATTTTTGATGGTAATGCTGATGGGTTTGGGCTACAGAATTTTACAAGATAATGATAGGAAAGCAAAAGAAAACTTCCCTCCCAGCTCTTATTTTTACCATAACTTTTCTTTCCATCTCTCTTCCCATATTCTGTCTCTTTTTACCAGTTTCACTCAAAGTTAATCACCTCCCTGTCTGAAAAACGATCATGTGAATAAGATCAATAGCATGATTTCTCTTAGCAGATAAATAAATGGACAAATCTCTGAGAATCCCTGGCTGTAATTAACCCTTTATCAAAATCCCAGATGAGGAAGTTCAGGAACATCCCAAGCACAAGTTCATTACTTTGTCCAGCTATCAGAAAAGCTAATGGGCCTGATCCTGCTTCTGCCCACACAGTTCATAAAATTTCTCTGAATGACTTTGAGAGCAGGATTGTGCTCTCAGCACCCCATGTCCTCCTCTGTGTTTGCTGCATCCAGCACAGCAATCTCACAGCCCTACCAGTCCAAGCCACTCACTCACCCCCACTGTAGACTAATCAGATGGCAATAAAAGCTTTTACTGTGCCATCCTGTTTGTGCTCAGCAGAAACATAAAAAGCATATTAGAAAATGGATTTTTGGCATTACTTGTGAGCAAAGAACATTATACTGAGTAGAGATAAGGTGGTTTTTTTCAAGCAAAAGAATTCTATTTTAGTCTTTTAAAAGTGCCTGGAAGATGCTGAGCAAAGCCCCATGGACACACTTTTCAAATACCATAAGGCAAAGAGTAGTTACTGAATCTCTTCAGTCTTATTAGCTTACATAAACATAAAAATCTGAATAATGTTTAAAAAGCTAAATTCTCCAGATAATCCATAATCAGTAAATGTTCATTACTGAGATGTAGCAAATATGCATGAGATTTCCTTGGTGGCATTTTGGTTGCATGATTTAAAATGTGTAGAAAAGCCTTCTCCATGTGGGGCTGGACAGAAACTTCTACAGACTCCTGAGGTCATTCAGCCACAGCATGGACCTTCCTGGTCCCCTTCAGGAAGGAGCAGGAGGAAATCAGAATTCACCGTCTTGTGTTACAGGTCTGGTGATTTATAAATAAATCATCCCCACAGGATGATTGATGTCTCCATATAAATAATTAAGTCTTGACCTTATGTTATGACACCTGCTAAATTTTTTGGCACTTGAGAGTGCTAAATGTTTTGCTCAGGAGAGATCCTTGGCTCTGGATAAATAAAGGTGGGACTGGATTCAAGGGGGAGGGGGAGAAAGGATTTTGTTTACCCTCATTTTGTTCTGTTTGATTCCATCAGCTAATTGACGATGATTATTAATCTCTGTTGCCATCTACTCTATGGCATTATTCCTGCCTGTGATCGCTGTTGGAAAGTTTGCTCCATTAGAAGCAGACTTAGATTGGATTTCCAGTAGCCAGAGTTTCCCAGAGCTCCCCCAAATCATTGTGTTACCTAGTCCAGGCACCTTACAATTATCTTTGTTTGCGATTTACTTCATTTGGTGGCAGAGCTCCAGTTGCTTGGGTGACACTGTCATTATGCTCAACCAGGCTAGGTAGCAGGTGTTAGCAAAAGTTTAATTTGGAAGCTCATGAATTCAAAATAAGAGCTTAACGGTTATCCCCAACACAGAGAGCTGCTGTGGCCTGAGCCTGGAAAAGAGAAAATCCCAGGGACATGAAAGGAATTTATGAGATACCAAGCATCTGACAAAATGAAATCTTCTTGGGATAAACTGGATATACCTTTTTTGTCAAATGGTGAGCATTATTAATAAACAATACTGATTTAACAGTGGCATTTCTGATTTTCATTTCTAAGACTGTTCAGGTTTACTATTCACCCTCTCTCCCTGGTACTGTAGATACAGCCTATTCTCTGAAGAGCTGCAACTTTTAAATCTTGCGATAAAGTATAAGAATTTCATGGTAGGTGTCTTAACATGAAAAAAAGGGCATCTTTAAGCATGTTAATCTATATGCAACACAAGTCAGCTACAGACAGAAAGCAACATTATAATACAATTACAATAAGGGGTTTTCCTAACCCCTGAAAAAGGTTAAAAAACTAAGAAAACAGCTATGACTGGGTATCACATCATTCCTGGCTACTTCTACAGCCAGCACTCGGGATTCCCAGACGTCAGCAGGATGCTGTCCGGTTGCCCATCACTAGCACACAAGGGCGAGCATACTTGCGTAAATCATTCTTTGCTGTATGTTTGCCGTGGTTTGAATATACCCGTTCCGGAGCGCTGGATGAGGCATAAAGGGGCATTGCAAGGTCCGAGCTGCCAGTGTGGCCGAGGAGGGGCAGGGGATTCGGGACGTGCCGAGAAGAATTCCTGCGGAAGAGCAGCGCCCAAAGCAACGCCCTGCTCTCTAAGGATAACTCCAGAAATTAAAAAGTGCTTTCGTGTCCCCTCCTACCGCTCCTGCTCGCATACACGGAACTCGGGGTGAACTGGGTTTCCAGTCTGGGGAGACACCTGTATTTATCAACTAGTTTGCTTTGGATCCCGTTATTTCGGTTGCAGAAACCCACGCAGGACTCGTACCCACGAGGGTTCAGCTCGGCGAAGCAGCCGGTTCCATCCTCACCTGGGCTGGGTCCCGGTCCCGGTGCCGGTGCCCCCCGGGCCCAAGCGGGGCTGGGCCGGCCCCGCCCGCCTGCCAAGGGAGGGAAGCGAGCTGGGGCGGAGGGGACGCGCCGCAGCCCCGGGGCGACCCGCACCTCTCCCGGCCCCGAGCGCTGCCGCTCCACCCCACAATTAGCGGCACCGTCATTACGGCGCCGTGAGCCGGAGAGCAGTGAGCCGGGAGAGCAGCCCTGAGGTGAGGGGGTCGCGCCGCCGGAAATGAGGAGGGGGCACTGGACGAGGGGCCCCAGCGCGGCCCCGTCGCAAGTTTGGTCACTTCTCCGAAGTGATGCGGGGAAAAGTTAGGGAGCGGCCGGGGGATGCGGAGATCCGGGTGGCGAAAGGGGAAAGGGGGTCTCTCCACTGACCTGCGCCGCGGCCGCGCCGCCTCCCGCGCTCGCTCAGCGCATCCTCCCCGCCGCTCCCGCCGCCGCCCTGCGCGCCGCAGCCGCGGCTCCGCGCCCGCGATCCTCGGCGGGGAGGAGAGAGTAAAGCGGGACAGCCCGCCCGGAGACGGGAGGCCGCCGCCCCCCACTCCGCCTCCCGCCTCCCGCCCCGCCGGCCCCGGCCCCGCTAGCGGCCGCGACCGCCGCCCCGCGCCCAGCGCGCACCTCCGGGAGCAGGTGCGGCGGCCTCCGGCGGGGAGCGCTCCCGGTCCTGTCGCGCTCCCGGCGCATCGTCCCTCTCCGCGGCGCGGGCGTGGTCGGCCGGGGCCGCCGCCTTTCCAGGGGTGCTGTCGCCTCTCAAGTTTGGCACCTTCCGGCGGCGCCGGCCGCCCCTCGCCGCCCCCGCGGCCCACGGATCGTGCATTGTCTGCAGGGCAGTTCGGCGCGGAGCGGGGCGCTGCGGGCCGAGCGTGCCTGTGACCGCCCTGCGCGCTCCCGGCTCCCGCATCCCGAGACTCTGCCCGCGCGGCTCCAAACGGAATATCTTACGCCCCCGGAGGCACTTTGCGGGGAGGGAGGAAAGGTCCCGGGCACGGTGTGGGGGAAGTCTCTGCGCCGCTGCTACCGGGTGTTGTCTGGGAGGAACGGAGAATGGAGGCTCTTCCATATCCTCAATGTGGATACAAGCATCCTGCCGGGCGGCTCCTCCGGGCTGCAAGTGGTATCGTTATAGAATAAAGATGTATTTCGAGATTGTTTGGGAAGATCGGTGACCCATACTTATTCCCAAAAGAAGAAGGTTGTGAACACACACCCCAAGGGCAGATACAGTAGAAGTAATTGGCAGATAATTGAAGTGATGGTGTCCTCGAACAAATTTGAGCAGATACACTGTAACCAGGGCATGGTGGGCACCAAGGTGCCTTGTCTTTAGCCTGGGTATGGACTGTGGGAGTAACTGCTCAGAAGGGGCCTCTTGCACTCTCTGCTGGCTATTTCCCACCCTAAAATACCGAGAGGCTTTTCCGACACCACTGTGCAGCGGAATGAAGAGTCTCATGAGAGCAAAACTAGGGTACGACTGTAAACTCCAAGAATGGCCTCGGTGGCATGCCTGGTTGTTGCTAGTGTAATGAAGTGGCCGTTTAATTAGATTGAATAGTGCCCCCAGAGCCTGGGCATCAAGGGGATGTGCTGGACTCTGCAGCCACTCCTCAGCTTTGGAGCGTGGGTCCCAGCAGCTGCCCTTGCTGCAAGAGAGCCACGGAGCTGAGCTTTGGCAGCCCAGAGGCAGTGGGACTGGGGTTTGCCAGCAAACAAAGCCAGACATGCTGCATTGAACACCCACCACCCACTTTAACCGGATGTTGTGCCTGTACAGCATTAAACGTGTGTCAAGATGAATCCTATCCACAGCCCTCAGAATAGTTTCAGGTATGTCTTATAAATAAACTATGGCGTTTATCCTGTGACTAGATTAGCAGAAATACATTATACTTAGTCTGTTCTCTAGCAATCGATTGTTCTAAGCAGGTGTTATTTATTAAAGTATTGATTAGGGACCCAAGTCTGCCGTCCTTATGCAAACCAGCTCTTTACTGATAGGATGGAATATTTGATTGAGCGTTTTGAAATCAGACTTTTTGTAATGCTATTGTCATAGGAAAAGAAGGTGCACATGACAGCTTTCCAGGGGAAGATGCATTCATGCCACTTGGAGTTCAAAGGAAGAATAACATGGCAAAACTGCAATCATTGCTTTACCTGAGCACCTTCTGTCCTGCTCTCTGTGGTGCATGGTGCATAAGCTCTCACAGAAAATATAATAAGTCTAACTGGGGAAAGTGAGTTACATGCTATAAATGTAAAACCTTCTCGTTGTCTGTTGCTATGGCAGGTGACCAGGGACAACACCATCCCCCAAGGGCCATCTCCTGCTCGCCAGGCATAAGGAACCTTTCCTGCTACATCTGTGGTGGACGCCTTTGTGAGCAGGGTGAGCAGAATTCTGTATTCTTTATTCAGGCTGTATTATGAAAAATGCTTTAAATGGATGACCTTGAAAACAAAGCCCAAACAAGAGTCCTGGCATTAGGTCCATTGACAGCGAGTTCTCTGCCCCACTGCCTGCAGGACTCAAAATTATGTTTTTCTTCAATTTTGGCTCCATTACTTACAAAAGATTCCTGTGAATTTGAAAAATAAGGTATCTTAAACTAACGATTTCTGGGGGTTATTTTTGTATTTGGAGGATTGATTTTTTTTTCCCCTCTCTGTCTCCAGTGGAACAGAAGGCAATGTGAATCCCTTTTGTTTACTTCTTTGTTTCTGCTCCTGACTGCTTAACAACATTAGCAGATATGGCTCTGCTGTAGTCTGGGGCTAGTTAGTGGCTATTACAAAGTTAGGAGGAAGAGCAACAATCCAAAGCCTTGGTTTTGAGAGGGTAGAATGAACTAAAAAGACAGAGAAAATAATATTTTTGTAGAAAAATAATATACATGGCAAATGTGTATGCTAGAAAATAAAGGCTTTTTATTCTGTTATTTCTAGGAAATTAGATTTCCAATTATTTTGATGTTAAAACACGTTAAAGAAAAATGCAATATATTGAAAGGAATCTTCTGTTTTATTAGTTGCATGGACTCAGAGGCTCAAAGTGCAAAGAAGCATCTCAGCATATAATCTAGTAGTGTGATCTAGTGATGCTAGTACTGTGCTTATAATCAGGATTTCTGATTATCATGCATTGTACACTGTCACTTAGAGTCCTATATAGAATCTAGTTTCTTTTACCTTTGCTTAGTCATCAGCAAATGCAATGTATATTTTCAAAATGTTTCCAATGGGAAGATGGAGAACATTTGAGGGTGTGTGAAATTAATTGTAAAATTGCTTTTGGCACCTACATATACGTAAATTGTTTCTGGTGGAAAAGACTGGAAGTTATTTATCTTGGTGATTTGGAGCCTGATATTTATAGCAATGCTGTTTGAATGCTTTAGAAAAAAAAAAAGAAGAAATATTATTTATCCCATCCTGCCAATTATTTGGGAAAAAAGGTCAAATTTTTTTTTACTGTATATGGGAAAGCTTATCTTTTACTGAGTCGTTATTCATCTCTCAGAAAATAGCACAGAGAAAAGTGAAGAGAACATATGGTGTCTTCTATCAGTCAGTCACCATTACTGCTTCCTCACACTATGTCATCACCCCACAAATAGCAAATGAGTGTGAATTTCTCCCTGCTGAAAAAGGAAAGAAAAAACTCGTTAGTACAGCCAAGTAAAAAAAATTAATAAATATTACAATAGCATCAACTGGAACATTATATAAAATATTAATGACAATGAGAATGCAGAGGGAAAACCCTCTAAACTGTCAAACAATAGCATCAAACCTGAAAATGTTGAGCTGGAGCAGAACTCATGAATTTCTCTTGATTTGATAACCAAGCTTGAAATATTGATGGGACACAGTCTCTCTTGCCCATTCTTTATGAATGATTCTGTGCTATTTGAGGTGCTCAAACAGACAGAACTCAAATAAAAACTGAGAGGAATGCAATGTAATAGCTTGTCTCTAGGGCATCCACAAAATCCTGAATTTCCTTTTTAAGCAGACATCTAGGAAAAATATAATTTTATTTAATTCCCTTATGTTCCTATTACACTGAAGTGTAAAGGTTGCAACTGAAACCCTTATCTCCAAAACCTCTCTGCCATTCTTAGTCTCTTGCAAAGAAGTGTATGGCAAAGCAGCCTTGGAAATAGATGCCACAGGAACTTAATGAACCCCAACACTGGAAATATCCATCCCAGCTTTGGAAGGGGTATTTCAAAACCACCCTTCTATAGAAGCAGCAAAAGAAGTTGGGGTTTATGGGGAAAAAGTATATACACATAAATGTGTGTGTGTCTGTATGTAGTGCAACAAAGCAGCAAATTAAAAGCCTCATTGGAATGTCTAAAGCAGATCTGGGCCATATTGTCTCCCAGATCTCTAATCCTTCATTCCCTTTGGGTACTTCCCTCCAAAAGCAGCTCATAACAGGATGCTGATGCACCTGAATTGAGCCCCACATGTAAACTCCATGAGGAGCAAGCTCATTTGCAAGCTCCTCTCATTTTGGTGCCCAAATGAAATTGGTGTGTACAAGGTGCTTGGTAAAACCATGGTTCAAACATCTAAATATACAGTCTCTTGGGCTAGAGTTAAGTTTCTTCTATGGCCAGTCCCAGGATCTGATTATGTTACTGATGGTGCTTTAGAGCAACCAGACCTGACTGGGAGAGCAGAGCTTTTCTCTAAAGACCATTTTCTTAAAATTCTTTGCACACAACGAGCCAGTCAGGGTGAGCTGGGCAGGCTGGGGCATGGGACAGTGCCAGCAGGGGTCATGGAACAGAGGAAAGCACAGAATAATGCTAGGGATAGAAGAAAGTGGAATAAAAGTGAATTTTCTGGGAGTTAAACAAAATTAAGAAAATATTAAATAAGTCCATGCACTCTGCCGGGAAGCAATGCTTCTGCATCGGTAGTATCTGGTAAGGTTTCTATGGAGAGGCAGTGTCTTTTTCAGAACAAGAAATATCAGTGGAACAAATTGTAAGGTACACAAACCATTCTTTGGGAAAAAGTAAAAATCTCTGGAAAAAATATAGAAACCTCAAAAGACAGAATTGGAATAGATGTATTAGATCATATGGTTAATTGTTTGGTAGAAGCAGTAATAAATTGTCCCCTGGAGATAGAGAACATCAGTTACTTCATAAAATATAGCCAAAGGGCCCAGAAGGAACAATATGGTTTAGACAGGAAAGCCTGAGAAGCATTTGATTTAGTCTTATGTGAGAACAACCAGACCTACCAGACTCAGAATCCAAAAATGGCACTCAAAACTACTCTTTGGAAATTCCATCAATACCTTGGAGTAACTGGGAGCTGAAGCTTTTGTGCGCCTTACACTGGGATATGTTCTGGAAGGGATTCTGTCTGCAGGACATACAAAGATGTGTGTTGAAATTCTGTCCAGCACAACACATAAGGGTGCAGAGGTCTGGAGTCTTTTACTGCTCCTGTTTTTTGTCCATCCTGGAAAAAATGGTGGTTAAGATGCAGTAATTGCTGATGGCTGTTCAAAGAACTGAACCTGAAGGTAATGCTGTTCTCTAAGGACTAACTTGTTGAAGGTGGTACAATGTGCTGTTCCAAGTTTGGGTCTTCACAGGTGTGTTCAAATCCCATCAGTGCTTGCATTTGGGACTTGGGGCTCTTTGGGATTTGCTTCATAGCCCTGGATGGATTTGCTTTGTCATTTCCTGAGACAGTAAAAGCTCAGGGGCAGAATTGGTGTGCACCTCATACACAGCTCCTTATTGTCTGTTTGGGCAAGAAATGGAACCATGATCTATCAATATAGGTATGGACTTTGCTGTGCAGCTGTTGCAATGGCACTGAGCACGTTTTTCCAAGTGGATGTGTGGAATAAATCACACTGGAAAGATGAATTGAAGAAAAATATCCTCAATGTTGGCCAGAAAAAGTGATCCTAGTGGGATCATTCCATCACTGAAGGAATGTGTCACAGCTCTTTCATAGGTGGCATAAACAAGTTCCTTTTTAGGCTGCTGGGAACAAGAGCAGATCGCCTGACACCTGCATTCATTCCCCTCAATTTTGTGTGTTTTCTAAGTTGGTGGTATGAATCAGCAGAGAGGGAACATCAAGCAGGCACGTTAGCCTGCTCCTGAGCTACTGTTCCGAGGACCAACTAAAGCAAACTATAGTGAGGCTCTTCCCAGCCTCAGGTTAGGCCTGCCTCCTGATCCTTTATCATGGACCTTCTCTCTCTTCAGCATCTCTTGCCTTCTGCTCCTTTATTCCTGGGGAGTGCACCTCTGCATCATCCCTCCCACCCACCTGCTGCCAAAACTTACCTGGTCTTTGACCAGACCTTCTTGTCAACTCTTTGTTGCATATGTCTCTTTCCTCTCATGTTACTATTAACAGTTCAACCTTTTTTGGTTTTTTTTTAACGTATTATGCGAAGAATTTATTTTGTGTGTGGTTCATGCAGAGGGAGCTGGCCTGTGAACGAAGCCAACATTTCCTTTTCTTCATTCTCCCATTGTTTTGCATCCGTCATGCTGTTATCAATAAACAATTAAAATAAGTATAAGTATTGTGGTCAACTGGCATTTCACCTAGTCTGCCCGCTTGAATACCCCTACAGTGAAATAGGAATGTCATAGTCTGGAGCTGCTCTGTGGTACACTGTGCCATTACATGGTACTGCTCCTTGTTTCTCCTGCACTTTCAGAGTTAGAAATACTGAGAGGAGCAAAAGCCAGGAGCAAAGGGGAAGCCACAGATTTAGGCTTGGCTTTGCATGACCTCATTGGCTGGGTTTTGTTTGCAAACCTAAGAGTGCTTGAGATTCAGGTCACTTCTCTCAATCCCCCTGCAGTAGTAGGCGTGTGTGAATGCATCAGAGAGGAGAGATGACTCACACTATGATCCATCTTTATTTCAAATTTTCTCGGCGAAAGTGAGAGGGTGGCTTTTGTGTTGCAAAACCATGTTGATTTAATTTTTGTTTTGCCAAGCTGGGTGTGGTTTGGAAAGAGGTACTGTATATCTTATCTATCCACACCTATCTGTATCTATATATATATCTAATCTATATCTAATCTATATCTATATCTATCTATATCTATATCTATATCTGTCTATATGTATATCTATATCATCTATATCTATATCTATACCTAATCTATATCTATATCTATATCTATATATATCTATATCTCTATATATCTATATATCTATATCTATCTATACCTATGTCTATATACCAGAGGGTGAGGGCAGCACAGACATGCAATTTTCAGCTTGGCCAGCTAACAGATCAGTTCAGGAAAAAAAAAGTAAACAATCTTTGGCCTGTAGATTTTTCCTTCTTGTTTTCATTTCTGAACAGGCATTGTCATCTTGTCTCATTAGAGGTAACACGATCTGAAGGGTAAGTAGGGAAAATTCCCAGCTATTGACATATGTGATGCATACCAGCTCTTATTTCTTTTGTAAATCGGGAATTGTGGGAAACTGTAGCAGATGTCTTGTCAACTGGGGAATCTGCTGCTGTTCTTTAAAAGGCAGCTGCTGCCTAGGTGAACTGGTTTGCCTTAGAGCTAAAACAGTGGCGCTTCCAGAGTCAAGCTTTCAGTCCTCCCTGAATTTTGAATCACTAAAGTACCTCCAAGGTCACTTCCTGGAATACCTTTGGATTTTTGTCACTTTGGGCCATCTGGACTAGATGAGCAAGGTGATGTCAGTGAACTCCTTTGTGAATGACTATCCATATGACAAAGGGAAGAATGTTGTGACAAAAGCTCAGGGCAGACTCGGGATTTCAGGTTTATTTTGAACTGAGCAATATAACCTTTCAAATTCACAAAGCGTTGTCAGCTCTTGTAATCCTTTATTAGTCTGCTTGTGTTTGATTTCTTTTTGTATTTTTACTATCTAGGGAAAACCAGATTTTGGCATGCTTTACTCTGAATATTGTCAACTGTCATTGTAGGAATAAGGCAAGTAAGAATTCCTTATGTAAGCAAGATTTAATTGACTGGGCACTTAGGGAGAAGGAAAAAAGGAAAAAAAATCAAAAGGATTAGCTGTAGCTTGATTCAGGCACCCTGTCCGTTCTGGAAATAAAGGAAAAGAGAACATAAGCTGCTACATTTGTGTGATTGAACTAAAATAGCAGCTTGTGTTTACATTATAACTTTCTATTGCAAGGCTGCTGGCTGCGTATCTGGAAGCACAGATCTGGGATGTGGTGAGTACCTATTTTGTAGGCTCTGTTACCGTGCCCCAAACAGCCAAACATTATCCCTTTGATATCAGTGCCAGCTTCTGGGGCCAAGGCTTATGGCACTGGGGATTTCATACTGTCTGTGCAAGTGCCATGAGAATATGCAGAAAAAAAAGACACAAATAATGTTTGCTGTGTCTCTCTCAAACTGCTTTTCCTTGTACAGTTAAAGTGGTCAATGACACTTTGTGCTACTGTTAATTCAACACTACATTGAAATTCTCCCTTATGTAATCTAGGGCCAGGCTCTGCCCCCAGGTACAATTTGAGTGGTTTCTTAGTATGTCAAGTGTCTCATTAGCCTCCAAGTGTGATATACTAAAACACAAAGCAATATTTTATAGTGTGTCAGACCTGAAGCACCAATTGCAATGCAAATGTTCTCACTCTTGTATTTAATTCACTCACACTGATCCCTGATGTAGGTGATTCCCTGGATGGCTTCCCCAGATACTGACAGCAAAACCCCAGTCATATGTTGGAGATGCCAATGGCCTTTCCTTTTTAATAGTTCTTATTCTTGTTACAAAGCTATTCTCAGGGTTGAAGGAAATCCCTTCCTTCCCCACTCCTCTCCCTAGGATTTTGGAGAGATCGAACAAAGACCAGTCTCTTGGCTGCCACTTTGCAAATCAAGCTGTTTTCTAATCTACACTTAGTTATTTGCCCTTCTGTGCCTTAAAAAGCAATGATAGAGATCCCTGACAGGAACTCAGTGACAACATGTGAACATTTTTTCATTAGGCAAGCCAGCTTGCACTAGAACCTCGCTGTTCCTTCAGCTCTCAGAATACAGTAAACTTTTTGTTTGATCCCACAGGGTCTGTGAGGTTTATTTCATTACAGCGTATAATATCTCCTAATGGAAACTAGGTAATAAGCATACCAAGAACTAGCAAACAGGAGATTTTGTGTCAAAAGAGAATTCAATTTTAATTAATCTTTTCAGAGTAGTTCCATTGAGTCTTCAGGAGGAACCTATTTCTGCTTTTCGCTACTGTTCCCTACAATGATTCTGCATATTTTAAATCTGTAACTCAGAAGTCCAAGAGTGCAGCTAAATAAAAAGCAAAAGATACAGATTAGACCACAGCTTGGGTCTATATTTGCTTCTATACAAGGACTGGATCTTTTCCTGTTAACAGGACTAGTGTGTTTTGGTGAGAACAGTAAGATCTTCATGGTTTTTTCATGTCTCATTCTCCCTCCTTCCCCCCCCGCAGTGTGTGCACAGGTGTATTTATGTGCATCTGTGTAAATATTCTGTAGTTTTTCATTGACAAGAAGACCTCCCTTTTCTGAATCTTAATATAAACAAGAGCTTTTCTTTGTTACTTCCTCTGCATCCCTGTAGCAGTGCAAGAAAGAGTCCTGTGTCAGCAGGATGGGTGCCCTACATGTGTGTTTAGTCTCTGTCTGTATCTACAGCCTCCAGAGCCAGATGTCATAATTCACACATGGATGACAGCCAGTTTGGAAATGATTCTCTTTAAAATGGAAAGAAATGCATAGAATGCAGAAAACTTGTAGCATTATCTCCTTCTAACTAGCTCTCTTCTGCCCTCTGACCAGCTAATTTCTCATTTTTTATTCTCATTTTGTTTCCGCCTGAAGAAAGGATCTCTTGGCATCAATCTGATTTTTTGATTGTTTTCAGTTAAAGCACTGTCCTAGGTTACAATACAGATGTCTTTAAGTATTCTATTACTACCAGCTGTGGGCCATCAGCTATTATCACCTGCTAATGACCCACCCCGGATGACAGACAATGGGCCATCAGGGACCCACCGTGTGACTCATGGACTTATCCCGTTATGGGATGTTCTGCCCAGGAGGGAGGAGCCAAGCATTCCCACCTGGATATAACCTGGCCTTGGAACTGCCTGAGCTAGCCCTGTCTACTGGGTTCCCAGAGGACAAGAGCTACCACTGGATCTTCAGCTGGAGACTAGACCTTCACAGGATCACCACTTCAACTGGACTACTTCAGTTGGACTGCCACCATCACCCTAACAGGGTGTCAGGTTGTATCTGACTTTGTCAGTGCTTTTCCTCGTATTATTTCACTTCTTTTTAATTTTTCTACTAATTTTAATCCTGATTTGTGATCTCCCACTGCTTTGTTGTCAAACCAATAAAGCACTTTTATTACTCAGATGATATTGTATTGGCTATGAAGGGAATGCGTGTCACCCAGATGTGCTCTGCCCCCATTCAACTGGGCAGGGCCTGTCCTTAAAACATGTGGTTAGAAGGTAGGTTAGGATTCACTTGCTACAAGTGTAAAAAGCACAAAAGCATGTCATCCCAGAAGAGTAGTTATTTCCTGACAACTATTTTATGCAGAAGTATCTGAGGGTTTACCACTAAAGTGTTGTCCAAGTGTGTGCAGGGAGGTCCCATGTCCATGGGACGATGAACAGTTCTGAGCTCAGAGCCAAGAGCTCCTTTTGTATCTCTGATTTGTGCTGTACCCTGTAATAGAAAATAAATTAACATATTCATTTTAAACTTAGGCAAAGGAGAGTGACATATATTGCTTATCTGGCAATGCAGGGCATCCGTATCATCTCTGGCAGAGTGGGGAACATGCTGGCAAATAGAAACTGCTCTGCAGAGTGGGGGCATGACGGAAGGTGTGCGGTGCAGCTATTGAAGTGAGAGCAGCTGAGTGCTGCAAACCAGGCTTTAAACACCTAATTTATTTTTCATTCAATTCTCCCCTTAGCTTTATTTAAAATTGTTTTGATAATGGAAGGTGTTTGGCATTGGGAATTTAGTACAGGGAGAGAACACTCAGAGCTTGATTTGCTGTTTCTGTAAGTATATATAGTATTGCTCTTTTTGTACAGTGTAGCTTGAATTCAGATGCTCTGCTTCCCCTCAGCACCATGGGTAATACATCTAGCCAGAAAGCCTCACTAGAATGGGGTAGGGAGAAAAAATAGAAGCAAAGAGTTGAAGGGAAGAGGGTAAAAAGAAAAATGGGTCAATAAAAAATGGGAAAAATATATTAAAGGGAATAAGAGTGGTAAACAAAAATGAAGGAATAGGGCACATGTTAGAAAAGGGACAGGAAAATGTGAAGTGGCTTGAGGATGCTGGGAAATTTATCCTTTCAAAAAATGAGACTCTCTGGGAACCAGAGCAAGGTTTGATCTTAGAGCATTGCCTCATAGGCTGAGCAATGGAAGGAGAGAGAAGAAAATCCTAAAAGGAAACTGAAGAGAAAAAAGAGAGTGCTTTTGCAAGTGGACACTGTTGGTAACAAGAGGGAGGGGATGCTGCTTTCTGCTGGGGTGCAAAGATGCTGATCGTCCTGCTGAGGGTTGTGAGGGATACAAGTGCACAGCCAAACCCTACCATGAGAACTCCTTATTTTCCAATACATTAGAAGAACTTGACTGTTTTGTACTTAAGGGCTATTTATTTGATATGCTGTAGAAACTTGCTTTTCATTAAGGGAAGAGAAAAGGTGAATCTGAGATAATAGTCTAATTTATCAAAGCAAATATCTTTTCCTCAGCATTTTTAACAAAGGAGTCAAACTGAAGTAGGGAAGGATGCAGAAGGAGCCCCAAGTGTCCACCTAGCCAGTTTGACCCAGCAGCTATTAGTGTTTATTTTGGGGCACTATTGACATCTGTTTCAAGGCACAAGTCTGCAGAAGCAAGGGCTACCTAGGCTCCTGGCAACAGCTGTCACTGAGACCCACAATCCCTGCTGGAGCTGTCCCAGCAGGAACGGGTGTCGGGAAGAGTGTCCCCACAGTCCCTGCACAGGCACAGCAGTGCTACACGACACCTAAGGCAGTGTAACACCACACCGTGCAGCACCAGGGATGAACTCCTCGGGTGCCTTTGCACCAGTAGGTGTTAGTGGCTGTAATTGGATTTATTGAGACCTCACCTAGGGCTCCTTTGGCCCAGTGAACCAGGTTGCCCTGTCTACACTTATGGTGTGTGGTGTCACATAAACCCTGCCTTTTCTCTCCTCGTCTCACTCTGCCATGCAGCATAGTGAACTCACCCAGGGAGCAGGTACAGGGTGAGCAGAGCTGATGACTGCACAATGGAGTGAGGAGGATGGGTTGTGGTGTAGAGCAAATGCCTGGGGTTGTCGTCTTTGACCACACAAAGAGCTGCATCTCTTGAAAACAACACAGATCAGTGAAGGTTAGGATTCTGTGTTCAGTTGTTTTAATTCCTGTGGGGATACTGGATTGAGGAAAACTCAGTAAAAATGTAAAAATTTGGCAATATCCCTGAATGATTCTTAAGAAATGTGCTTAGGAAGTTAGATAAATATTAGGGAACCCAAAGAGAAAACACAGCAGTGTTCAGAGGGGTCCAGTGTTCAGAGGCTGCAAATAGGAACCATCTTTTTCTTACATCAAAGTGATGGAGAAATATTAGGAAAATCTGTATATATTTTTTGTCATTGTATGGTATGGCTGGCATCTCATCTGCTACGTATTAAGGAACAATGTTTTGTTACAGCTTCCTATATACTGCCATCTTTTTCTATTTGAGCATGTGTAATTTAAAGTTATTTGAAGAACTAGCAGCGTGAAACAAACTGTCTGAAGCACACAAGGTTATTTCCTTAGAATTTGGGCTTTAATGACATGCAGAAAGGAGCTATGCAGAAAGGAGCTTGCTTAATTTCCTCCAGGTAGTCTTTGATTTTGCATTGTTCCTTTGAGTCCAGTTTCATATAAAGTTGTCTTGGGAAGGCAGTAGCCATCACATTTCCCAGGAGGAGAGGGACAAGTCCACTTCTGCATACCACAGGGACAGGAGTGTGACACCAGCACTGCGTTTGGCCCTGGATGTGAGGGAACTTTTCCAAAGATGCTGTGTGTACTGAGTGGGGCTAAAATGAAGAACCATGTCAGACCTGTAACTTCTGGAGAATAAAGAGGTTTCCCCTCCACTCCACCCCCATCTAACAACCATTTGGCTGAAAATGTGCTCTGACTCACTAGCCAGGTGGCTGTAGGAGGTATAGACTCCCTCCATGTCTCTGCCAGGGAGGGAGGCCAGAGCTGCTCGAAAGCACTTTCTCTGAGTGCACAGAACCTGGTGCAGGGCTGGCATGCTGATGCTCTTGGACCTTCCCTCTCTCTGCCACAGACTTTGCCTGGCGTGCCATGCCCATTTTAAAAACCTCTGGGTTGTTTTCTTATGTTTTTTGCTATAGTGTGAACTGCCAGCCTCATGCCTTTGGTTACTGCCAAAACTGAGCTGTGACAATTAAACCAAATTCCTGATTTGTGCAAAAAAATGCTTTTCTCTTCATCTAATGCAGAGCTTAGCAACACACAGCTGTCCCAGGTGACTTTTCTGAGAGGATGAGCAACTTCCTAATCCATTTTCCATCAACATCCTGCTCTGCAGCTGCGTTGGTCATGTGGCTGAAAGGCATTTGAATGTCACTGGTGAAGGAAATGTGTCAGGTGCAATCATCTACCTTTGGTAAATGCAGTGGTAGGATCAAAGGTCTAAAGCTCCAGTAAACAGAACAAAACAACATATAAAGGGTCTTAAATAAAATGCTCCAATTCAGAGTTTGTGGATGGGCTCATCCTTACTTTAGGAATAGCTTTTCTCTTGCTTCCTTTACTTCCTTTGTTTTTCAGCTGGCTTTTCTTCGGGTTTTCAGGAGCATTATTTTTCTTTAGGAGGTATGAAATAAATAATTAAAATCCTTAGTTCTGTAATTTGCCTTGGATTGACAAAGCTGGACAGGCTCCCCACTGAAGGCATTGCTGGCTCTCCAGTGCAGATGCAGCTGGCAGAGAAAGGGCTCTTGGCTGGGAACATAAAGCTACTAAAATGGGTGAACTTAAAACTTTGAATTAACTCTTCTGAAAGTTGAATTTACTCTTCAGACCTCTCTGAACCTGGACCTCCCTGAGGGCATCCCAGCAGCCCCAAGGGTGCCAGTACCCATGGGGCAGTAAATTCTCCGGGGCATGGATCATTTCATCCCACAGAACTGGTGTGTGTCTGCCCCAATGGCTCCAGCCCCACACACAGCTGAAGGAGCTGCTGCAGCACATGTGCTGTGTAACTGCAATAAGTTATGTGACAGTGGGAAATAAGAAGAGAGATCTTATTTTTGTCAGCTTTTCCTTTCAGTAGTCTTTAGAATAACAGAAGTTATTTCTCTCAAACTGTCAAGGAAAAAATATTGTGTTGAAGCACAGACTGACCTTAAAGCAACTCAGGTGAAGCAGGGGCTTTCAGCAGTTCCCCATGTGCAAGCACCTACTGGGGCTCTTGGCTCTGTCTGCTCCCTGTTCCAGCCAGGTTTTGTCCAGGAGCTGGGAATGCCCGACCAGAAGAGGGCTGGGACACCTGTACATCAGGAGCTATCAGGAAGAGATAAGGAATCTGGACAAAGCAGTGCTCCATCACCAGGTAGTCCATGGTACCTGGGAGCAGAATATGGGTATTTTTCCTTTCACGCCTCTGTACAGAGAACAGCAGTGAGGCACCAAAAGCTGCAGACTCACGACTGATCAGCATGCTCTGCATTTACTGCAGCAGCCAGCTTATACTGAATAAGGTTCAGCTAAGGCTGGGCCTCCAGGGATTAATTCCACTGCAGGAACGGAGAGACCCAAAACTTCTGTCATGATAGCAGAAGAAAAGAAAGTGATGTGAGTGCAGATACTTGCATGATCTTGTATTTTGGAAAGTGCAAAGGATCTGTAAACCTGCCAAGGAAAAGGGTTTAACTTGGTTTTGCATCTTTCTTTTAGACAAGCAGTCAGGAAGCCTGCTTGGAAGCACACTTTAGATGGAAATGGCATCGCTACTACTTGGCAATGGCCGATGTTGTCCCTGTAACACAGTGCAGTCATAGCCAGGCAGTACTTCATGAAAGGATGGAAAACACAGCCCTGATTTAGTGCAGCCCCGTGTGTGTGATGGATGGGGAAGCAGGTACTGAGAGAGAGTGCCGTGAGCCAGCTGGGGCATGGCCGTGTCCCAGAGCTCCCTGTGCCATCTGCGGCCACACAGCAACTCCTCCCCTGACCGCAGGCTCATGTGCAGTCACTCCTGGTTTTAGTCAGATTTTGTTGTCTGTCTGACATGTGAAATATATGAACCAAGTACAGTGTTAACAACTGGCATGTTAACCGCTCATTTTGAATCTCAAGAGAAAATACAGCCTTTGGAGCTTATACAGCATTCAGCAGGGGGGAGGGCAGGGACACACGGGAAGGTGGTTGTAGCTGTTGCTGTAACAATGTGGTTTGCTGGAACCTGAGGGGTTTATCAAAAGCTGCTCTGTTTCACATTTTGTCCACCCATAGCTATATTTTAAAAAGTGACGTGAAATGCAGATTTGGATACTTCAAAACTACCTGGTCCCAGAAGCATTGACTGAGGTGTGAATGCCTGAATTTCATCACTCTTTAGGATACCTTCCTGAACACAGACACTGGAGAAAGTTAAACACAACGAAGAAATTATTTCTTTCTTCAACTGCTGCCAAATGATGGCTACTTAACAATCAATGTGTCTAAACAGACTTCAGTATTTTTCTAGCCATGTCTTACAGCTATTATTGCTGGACTGATCATAGTCTGAAAAACAGGCATGCCAAAACTCCTTGGTAAAAAACATAAGAAACGTCGGGGTTTGAAATAATTTTATGAGTGTCTGCCCATTCCCTTCTCCATTTCCCCCATCCTGCTCCATTTCCCCACCTGTACCCCTGTCTATCTTTGGCCTGGCCAGCCAGAAGGAGGCAGCATCTTGGAGGGCAAAGAAGGAAGCACCTTCCTTGGTACCTGAAGGCTGAGTCTTAGTGCTCTGCTTAGGAACAGGTAAGTGAAGAGCTTAATGGGGAAGGATAAACACACCAGGATAGTCAGCAGTACCCAGGAATCCCCAGAAATGGCCTGCCCCAGGTGAAAGGAGCTGCAGCATGTCAGCAGAGATGCAGTGGCTATGTCCTGCTCTGAGTGGGACCTGGTAAGAAGTTAGCAGATGCTCCAGATTTGCATAAGCAAAATCACAGATGGAATTGTATTTTCTGAAATGTTTGAAGGACAGTACAGCTCTGCCAGCAGAATGCAGTCAGATCCAGCTCAGCGGCAGTGGGGCTGGGACACCATTTTATTCTTTCTCAGGTTTTAATAATTCCGGGGTTTAGCACTCCCACTTATTATTGCAGTGGCTGACAGGGGACCTACAGGAAAATCCAGTTTTATTAAAACTGAAAAGGTCAGTTTTGTTGAGCATTTCCATGGTGAAAATAGTAAGTTAAATGTATTCAGACTTCTTAAGCTACTCAGTTCCACGGTTGGACTGACCATCTAGAAGATTTTCCATCCAAGTAATAGCATCTTATTGCACAGCTTTCAGGTGTGGGGTGGGTTCGAGGTTTTTGTCAGAAAAATAAAAATTGTTAGGCCAGATTCTTCAGTCTTTGCAGTGCTGTCCATGGCTAGACTGCTTCCAGGAAGTCTTGTGGCAGGCTCCAAGGCAATGGGAAGGCAGCTTTTCAGTATTGCCCTCTCTGTCTCACCTGGAACTCCTGCTGACTGCACCTCTAAAGGGTGTTTTGTGCAAACATTCCTTCATTTGTCTCTGGCAAGTGCCACCTGTGACTCTGCTGTTTCCCACTGATGTCAGTGAGGTCTTTGTCCTGTATTCACTGTGGGTTGGGTTGGCCCATAACAGGATACATTTTATTAGGGCTCAGATTGATTATGGTTGATTGCTCAGGCAAGTATGATCTCTCTATCATTCCCTGAACACTGGATGGCATTCACAGCTCCTGCCTCGAGAGATACAGGCACCCTTCTCTGAGATGCTACACTTTGAAATGTTCCTTCTCCTGTGTGCAAACCTGCAGAAATCCCTGCCCCAGCAAAGGCTCACTGGAACTCAAGAGGCTTTTCTCTGTGCGGTAACTCCTTGGAGGGAACAGTAACACATTTCTTGTTCAGTCATTGTAACTAAATACCCAGTCCCACTCTGTGAATTTTCAAATAATTCCTCATAAGTCTCACATACTTTCTATATTTCTTTTTCCTTCTGCTTGTTACTGAGGTGCCATGGGCATAAAATGGAGACCTTCCTTTCTAAAAAGTTCATCTGCTCCTACCACTCACTGTTAATTAGTTCTTTCTTCCCACAATTTTGATAAAGCTCTCTCAGTAGCCAGGTATGGTGGCATCCCCTACAGGGTTTCTTAGCTTTTGTGGTGTAGGTTGCTGTCACTGTGTAAATCCTTTACACGATCACATGGGAGGGAGCCCTGTCACCTCCCCTGGATATTTTGTAGACATCATCATAGGTGTCAATTATCAAAAAGATGTAGAGAAGCAATTGCACTGGGAAGGGAATGTTGTACTTCACAATTAGGCTATGACCCTCGTCCAGGTCTCTAACATCAGGGATGTCAGGACTGATTCCTAATCTCATTCTACCAAAGTCCTGTGTATCTTGTGCTGGATTTCAACCCAGAGACTGTCTGAGGGCACAAAGGATGGGCTGGCAGTGGCACGGTGGGCTGGTGTCTTTGGTGGCTGATCCCAAAGCTTTGGGCAGCAGCGGGGCAGTGTGAGACTGCTGACCCCCAATCCCACCAGCCAACTTCACACGATGCAGGGTGCGGAGGGGAGAGCATGTCAGTGAGATTCCCTGCAAAGACCGGGACTGAAATGATTTTATTTTATAACTTGTTTTGCCTGGATGTTTGTACCTTGAGATAATCCTGAGCAGGTGAGGCAGTACTTGGCTGTGCCCTGGAGCCCCGCTCATGCTTGTCTATTTTGGATGTTGCCCTACTGGACTGTGCAGTTTGTACAGGCAGCAGACCCTTGAGAGGCAATTGTCATGTTAATGGGAGACTTGCCTGGGTTTTACAACCTTGGATCGGTGCCCTTCCCTCCCTCCTGCTCCTGACACTTTATCATGGCTTCTCCTGCTCTCATTGCACTCACCCCTGGGCAAACCTTTTGCCAATCAAGCAGCTTTTCCCTTGGTATAGCAAGAAGCTGGGAATAGCCAAATCTTGTATTTTATTTGCAAGGCACATCTGTATGTAAATTGAGTGAATTATCTTTGGTTGGGTTTTTTCTTGTTTTTTCTTTCTTTTTCTCTCTTCTTCCCATCCATCCATCCTTTTCTTACTTTTTGCTCACAGTAGGCTGCAATATGTATAACACAGTAATCCTTGTATAATATCCTCAGAGTTTTTATAGCTCCCAGTTTTCCCACACCCTCATACCTGCCAGTTTCTCAGTGCAGTACGACACACCACATGGCACTGTGTAGCTGCTGGGAGGCTGGGCAGTGCTCCTGGTCTCACCTGCATCCCCACACTCCATCACAGCTGCTGGTTCAGGTGAGTCCTCTCTCCATGGGTTTTTCCCACATTGCACATGCTTTTAAAATTCCTGGCCTAAAGGTTTTTAGCTATTCTAGCTGATTTAGAGGGGTTCTTCATCAGGGTTCTTCATGTAAGAGCTGTTTCATTTTGCATTCAATGTAATGTAAATTGAAGACCAAAGACCTGGAAAACCAGTAGATTGCAAACTTTGGTTACCCACCGCCCCTTAGAGTTTGTATTCACATCATGCTGCACACACATGCACATACTTGCTTACTCTCATGCCAGGCAGTTTTGCTAATAAAACCTGCAGACCACAAGTTGGTGTGCATGACTGTTCTCTATTTCCCAGGTACAGAATTCTAAGTGCAGCCAAAAAACTTGGAAGAGACCAAACTTCCTGAGCATCAGTTTCTTAGTGAATATGGTGAACTCTGTGAAGTTATTCATTTGCTATACAAATAAAACAAAATGGTTCCTTGCTCCTTTCTCCCACCACATAAATCCAACCCACTCTGAAAAATATTACTGTGATGTATGGTATTGTAGGAAACAATTGTAGGAAGAGAGAGAGAGAGAAAGAATATTCAAAAATATTAATATTCCAAATCATTGTTTACTTTACAGCTGGCCTGGAGGACCTCCTTTTACTCTGGAACTGCACATGCTTGATAAAAGACAGCACAGCCCAGTACAGGGAGGGAAGGAGAAGAATAATCCCCATTGTGAGAGTAAAGATGAGACAAACAGGGATGTTGAGTAAGTCGCTCAGGATGAAGCAAGGAATCTGTGGCAGAGCTGGAGCTCACTGAAGAGTCCCAGCACACCAGTGCCTTTCCTGGAAGATCATCTTTCCCCTTGTTAATAATGAATATGATCTTTCAAATAAGATTTCATGTATGTTTACATTTAATAGCTCATCCTTCAGGAAGGACTCAATCTTGCTAGGTACTACATCAATTTGGACTGGTTTAAATCAGTTGGGAGCTGAGGATGCTCCTTTTTCCTAAATAAAGCCCTTCATAAAGCTGATGCTATTGACAGATTACCATTTATAGCTCTTTATTGTTTACTGTAGGTTTATTGCAAACTCCTTTCCTGCTCAGTTTTCCTTCCTTCTCTCGGAGAAAACATAATATACAGCCTATGTAAATATAAAGCATTAAGCAATTACTGGGTTATTTCAGATGCAGCACTAATAATACATCATTTCTGGAAACCACAGTTTCCCATGTCCGCTTGTGCAGTACTCCTTGGAAAGTGAGCTCAGCCATTACTGCTGTATCCCTGAGTTATTACTCATTCACCCCAGGAAACAAAGGGGAGTCCCAGAGGTTAATGTGGTTAGAAAGCAATTTGAGGAAGATGAGCTTGAATCTGCTTACGCAGTATAGAGAAGATATTTAAACAGCAGACTTCCATCTCCTGCTCTGTGGCTTCTGCATCACTGTCATGCTTCTGTAGCAACTGCCAGGTTGCTGCTGGTATAAAGAGCAGCACCTTTGAGAATCTGCTGTGTCTGAGATTGCTCAGGCAAATTGCCTGGCACCAGGTTTAAGAGGCTAGATGTGGGTTCTTGCCAAAAATGAAGAATTCTGAATTTGCATGGCTGTTGTGTGCTTCTGTCCTGCTCAGCCCTGGGATACACCCTGGAGGGGCCTGGCCAGTGCCGTGAGGGAGGAAGGCTGGGAGGATGAGGGGCAGCTGCCAGCTGAGGCACTGGGTGCTCCAGCCTGCTTCCCTCTGCAACGTACAATCTCTTGGAGGGTGTTAAATTTTTTAATAGGTGCCAAAGGCACATTGGTAGGGCAGGCTCAGCAAAGTTTGTGCTGCCTGCGTTGTGCCTGTTCAGTGAGTAAACAGCAGAATGAATCTCCGGAGCTGTCAATCCAGTGCCTCCATCGGCACTAAAGTGCCCAAAAGAGATGTTTTTAGAGAAAGGTACAGATGCACTGTGCTACCTTGGAATACAGACTTGAAAAAAACAAAGTTAGGATGTGCTCAAAAGCCTGTATGTAGGCTTCTTTGCTCCACCTAACTAATCCATCTTCTCAACTTGGGAAGTTAATTAGGTAAAATGTTGAAAAGAATGCATTGTGGGTCCTCACTGGAGGAGGCTCCAAGTGATGCAGGACAGACACTCACCTCTGAGCTTTGAAAATCACTGCACCCTGTGCTGTTATTTCTGTTTTAGTAGGTTTTGTTTGGAATGGCAGTGTGGCTGTTTCCAGCTCCCTGCCAAGCCCCACAGGCTGCTCTGCAGCGCAGACCTTGCTCTGGAGCTTGGCCTCGGCAGAGAGGGGCAGGCCAGCTCTGCCGGTGCCAGCCTTGCATGGCAGAGCTGGTTTTTCCTTTAGCAATGATAAATGAGGTTTTACTGACGGATTTTTGGCTGGCCTTTTCCAGACATTTGGCTTGCAGCTGAGCTAGCTGTCATAGGAGTAAGGGGACTGCCTATGATCCTGATAAGGGGTTAGTTTGCTGACAGATTAACTTGCCCTTTCCTTTTGCACTTTGAATGTGAAAAATGTGCCTCTTATATTTTCTTGAAAATATTTGATCCATAATTCCAGTTTGGGACCCACAGTGTATAGGTGTGCTTAAATATGAAGGTTTGGTAGGACAGAAAGAGACACAAATCACAGTAGCGGGCTGAGCTTTTTATCTTTGAATCTTGTTAAATTTGCAGTACTAAGGGCACATCTTTGATGCAGTGTCCATATTTAATTTGTACTTGTGTAGGAATAAGCAGTGTTCACTTGCCTCTGCACCATTTACCAATTTCATAAACAACATCTATAATTATGATTCATTTATTTAAATTTTCTCTTGTGGGATTTCCACAAGCACAGAGAATTACAGAGAATTAAAATAATGTGGCTAGATTACTAGCAAGGCATTATTTCAAGCTTGCTCTGACTGTATATCATTCCCATTTGATTCAGTGTGTGAGTGCAGTGGCCACAGTGTAATTCTTTATGGACATGATAAAAATCTCCCAAGCTGAATATTAACTGACAGCCTGTTTGCATGCCCTGATTATAACCTGCAACAGGACCAAGGCAGGTTTTGTTTCTGGGGAAAAGAACTAAGCTTGGGGCACCAGGAGCAATTCCCGCAAGCCATGCTCATAATGTGCTTGTCTTGGACAGTCTACAGAAATTTCCAGTGTTGGGCCTGTGCTTCTGTTAAATTCAGAATTTCAGTGCATTCAAGCAGCAGTGATCAATAGTTTTACACATCTTTCTGCCTTTTTGATGTGCAGAATGTGCCAAGCAGGTCTGAAAGGCACAGCTGTGAGTAACAGGCTGCTGTTCATTTCTTTGGGAAACACTGGCCTGCTTTGGTAAAACAATTATTTTTTGGAAGAAAAATTTTGATTCCTTGTAGAAGCCTTAGAAGATGAAAAAAAAATTATTTCAGAACTGGAGAAAATTCAAATGTTTTCAGCACTTCCATAAAAAGCAGACTGCTTCAGGAGGAAAACCCCCCTGATTTCTGTCATTCCATGTTCTGTGGTCCATTCCTTGAACATCCTCCACAAAAATCCCCCAAAACATTCATAATAGAAAAGGAAAAATTTCAAGCAACCTTGGTATTTACAAAGGGAATTTTTATCGGCTTGCAGTTTCCAGAAGAAAATCTCATTCCTGCAGAAGCAGTAACCCAGACATATTTCTTCTAACAAATTTCAACCACAAGCATCCGTCTGTGATGTATTGGCCAAAGTCTGTGAAGGGAGTGGGATGTTGATAGTGCTGTGAGCAGGGCAGATTGGCAGATAGCCTTTCTCACATCTTGCAGAGGAAATGACCAATCCCTATTATTTACTATCCTTAAATAACTTGCCATAGTCCAAAGCTTCCCTCTGTATTTAGCCAAAACTCACAGTGAGTTACAGTAATTTCAGTGGATTAACTGAGAACGCTGGGACTGAGCTGTGTGCCAGAAAACCAGTATTGAGCATCCAGCCCTGATGGCTTGTAATTAGGGGTGGAAAGGAGACATCCTTCTAATTTGCTGCTCCTCCAAGGGTGGCAGAACCACTGGGCTGCCCCCATGGGATCTTGGAGCCACTAAATGGTTAATTATTCTGTAAACAGCGCACATGGGAAAATGGGAGTCTAGGAGGGCTCTTAGCAAGGAGAGTCCCAGCTGGGTGCCCTGCACTTTCTGATCCATTTCTGCTGGAAGTCAGGCAGGAAAGGAGCCTGCTTTGTCCATGCTGGCAGTCAGACGCTTTTTGGGGGACATTTTAATGAAACAGATAAAGTCTCCTTTTTGGAGGGAAAGTTGATTAATTGACATTTTCTGACAGAAAATGTTTTGTCAGAAAATCCCTACCTACTCCAAATTAAAGGGCTGGATCTGGCCTCTGTGTTTCAGGCTTACGTTGATACCAAATAGTGAATTTTTACCAGTGAGAGCACTTTCCTAAAAATCTCTTTAGTATACTGGCAGTTTGTAGGATGGTGAAAAAAATTAAAAAATGCTTACGGGCCAATTTGCTGTGATATGTACAGGGAGTTTTAACACATAATAACTGCAGCTAGGTGAGTAGCTCACTATGCTGGAAATTTACTCCTTCATACCTTCAGATTATAAATCAGGGTGTTTCTTTGTGTCAGCCTAGGGGATTTTGCCTTTTTTTAGATCTCAGCTCTGTAACTAAGTGGAAGCAGGCAAAGTCTGTGATGCACAGAGAGTGGAAGCTTGCACTGCTCCTTTAATCAAACATGGCTGAAATAGCTCAGGAAGATTTCTGTGAGTCAGCAGTGCTACCCTTTCCTAAAAATCCTGTGGTAATCAAATGTAATGGTTGTGCTGGGAGCTGAATGCATTTCAAATGGGAATTAGACCTATGTAATGCAGATAGTGGGGCATGATTAAGGCACTTCATAACTGAGGTTGTTAGATTTGCATGATACCCTGATTTTCAAGGCATCTGCAACATTCCTCCCCAGTTACCTTAAGAAACTTTCCAATGATTTGGGACAGAGGAGTGAGGAAGGTAGGCCTTTGGCACAGTGGTTTAGGTAGGGCAGTGGTTTGATTTGAGGTTGACCATCTGGTGGTCCCCAGTGTTCAACAGGACATTGGGGTCTGAACTGCTCTGTGGACCAGAAGATTATTTTACAGTGGACCTAATGCTTTTTCTCTTCAGAAAGTTTTGATTCCCTGAGGAATGTTCAAGTTCAATCTAATCCAAATTAAACCCATGATCCCTACATGCTGGGGATGCGAAGGGTGTTGGCACCTGTGTAAGGGTCGATCCAAGAATCGAGTTCTGTCTCAACATTTCTCAGCAGAAACTACAAGTGCAGGACTTACGCAGAGAATGCTTTGTGCCTACCCAAAGCTGATACGGAGCGAATGCTTTGTACCTGCCTAAGGTGATACGGAACGAAGACCTTGTGCTGCCAAAGCTGGTGTGTGACGAAGGCTTTGCACCCATCGCCCTGACACCCATTGTGAAAAACCTGCTGAGCATGCCTCCGACACTCCTCCCTTGGCCCTGCCAAGTGGAGTTTGGCAAATCTCCACAAGAATTAAGGGGGAGCAAAGGCGGCTGGCAAGGAGGGACCAGGTGTATGGACTAGCATAAAAGACAGCTCTGGAGTGGCTGAACTCCGAAGATCTTCCCCACCGAAAGATCACATCGATCTTTGCAGAGGCCAAGGAACGCCGACTGGACGGGACGCCAGGGACGCCGGACGTCTGTGGACCCGTGGTGGTAGCTATAGTCCCCTTTCCTTTCCTTTCCTTTCCTTTCCTTTCCTTTCCTTTCCTTCCCTTCCCTTCCCTTCCCTTCCCTTCCCTTCCCTTCCCTTCCCTTCCCTTCCCTTCCCTTCCCTTCCCTTCCCTTCCCTTCCCTTCCCTTCCCTTCCCTTCCCTTCCCTTTCCTCCCCATCTTTTCCCAATTTTCTCTTTCTCTCTCTATCGCAGGCCGCTTTATAGGCCAAATTAAGAAAGTTCCCCCTTGGATTGAAATTTAACTCCCTTGACTTGTTGGATTTTGTGTTTTCTTTTCTTTTTGTACTCTGAGATCGTAGCTGGTACAAACCATCACGCGTCTGCTTATGAGTGGACCGTGACAACCTGTTGCTTTGGTCTGCTGATCCCACTCAAGTTGAACTTGCTAAATCATCTACATGACGGCCTTTCTGCTGCTCTATCACTGGGTAGGTCTTTCAGGGGAAGTAAAACAGTCAAAAGGCTACTGTGAGTGTCTGTAGTGAATGCCAGCCTCCAGAAGAGTACCAAAAAGCACAGCAGGGCATGGGGATGGGGACCATGGAGCTGGTAGGGGAAACAGCGAAGTCTGACACATAAAGAAAAGCTGAGAGAAAATGTAGATACGGTGCTACCAAGATTATGAGGAAATAAATCCTGTCACCAAAACACTCTTAATTAGAGCTGACTGTAAAATCTGACTTATTTTAAAGGGTTTGATAGTGACTGATACGAATAACTTGGGGTGAGCACTTTTGTTGACTTTGGCTTCCAGATAGCTCTTGGCAACCGTAGCAAGTACATGGGATGCATTATATAGTTCTGAAAGTTTACATAGTTTATATCTAGTTTTGAAAGTTCTCAGATTTCCACAACATTTTTCCACATTTTGAAGTTTCCTCCTGTTCATCATATATTAACTTGAATACAGAAGTTGTAATAATGTAAAAATTTCCTTAGCTTTTACACCACCATAATCTGACAAAACAAATAGATCCTACATTATTACACTCACGATGTAAGGTAAACCCAAAACCCCAATTAGCCTTTCTCAATCACTGCTAAGTTGACATGGGAGGGATGAAGATCATACTAAAAAAAAAAAGTTAGTTTAAAAAACCTTGTGTAAGGAGGAGAAGTTGTTCCTAGCCAGCACTTGCAGAATACAATACCAAAGTCAAAAGAGTCTCTTTGCACAGAGAATTGTGAAAGAACAGAGAAGCAGAACACAACATTACCAGCAGATCTCTGTAAAATGTGTGTTTCACTTTGTAACAGCTGCTGCAATAATTTTCTTCTGATTTTGACTTTTGTGAGTTTACCATTACAAAGCTGTAGTTGTAGCTTTGGATTCAGGTGAAGACAAAAACCTAAAAATAAACCTAATGTGTTCCAAGACAGAAAACTGAGGTGTGTGTAACTTCAGTGTGAAATTACAGGTGTGCTCAGGTTCACTTGACTTATTCCTATAGAGAATCAGTTGAGAACACTTAGGAAGGTAATTTAAAGCTAGCAGCAGAACTTGCCAAAAGACAAATCAGGCAGGTTTCCTGCAGCTTTATATTGCTCCAGAAGTCTTCTTCCAAATGAGTAGTTTTCTCCTCCTGCTAATTCATTAATTTTTACAGTCCTGTGCATACTGTCAGAATGAGATGTGGGAGTTTGTCAGGATGAATATTGTCATTATGGCTATAAGCCACAAAAAGCAGCCTGGTTGTGAACCAGGCAGTTGGGGTGAGTTTCTAGAAATGAGTTGTGTCATGGTTGTGTCTTGATGTTCGCTCCAGACTGGCAGTGCCTGTGCTGGATACAAGCAGGCTGTTGTGGCCATGGGCATTGCACTTTCCTGGATCCAGAGGGGGTCCTGGTGGCTACAGGGCTGTGCTAGTGTGCTTCAGCTGAAGAGTCATGACTCTCCAAGTGGTTTACAGGAGTTGGAGTGTTTGGGATGGCAGTGAAGGGCTCCTTACTTTAAGGACCTGTGCTTTAAGGAGGTTCCTTCTGGAGGTTTTGGAGTAGGCTCAGTGCAGCCAACACAAAAGCGGTGTCCAAGAAACAAGGCTCGACAGTAGAGGTGACGTTGAACAGGATAAATGTCCAGGAAGGGAGCATTTTAAGGACAATTACACAGGCTTGTTTGATCTGAAATTTCTATTAAGAACAAATAAAATTATATTGCTGGGCAGTCAGAGGCTTCTCTGATCACTTTAAGGCATTGCCTAAGGCAGTCTATGAATATTCAATGTGATGACCTCTTTCATAATATTGCAATCACCTGAACATACAAATCATGGAGGTTTTTATCCTTGAAGTAGGATTTGTCTGACATTGTTTCTTTTCCCCTTGATTGACTGGCACACCTTGAACTCAGCTATTCAGTGGTTAACACCTTGATCGTTCTATGTTGATCTTGGCTATGCCTTTCTCATCATAGGATTGATTACTGAAGTAGTTGTGTGAGCCCACGCTAAACTAGTTTCAGATTATTTCAGTGGGTTTGAAATTTTTTTCCTCTAATAAAACCTCTCATCTGCAGTGTCCTTATAAACTGGCTCTGCTACCCCTTTTTGTGCAGGGCTGGGAATGCTGGGCTGCACATTGCTTCCTATTCTGTCAGCTGTGGACAAAGAACATGTTTGATTCCTTGTGTCTTTTCACCAGAGCTACCTAGCTAGCTTTTATTTAGCATTAGGCTAAATAAAAATACTCCCTTACAGTTCCATGTAGGCCCATTCTCTGGACTTTGATCTTTCCCACTGCACTCCTTCAGTCTCTTACTAAATGGTCCAGGTCCCTTCTGAAGGACAGTGCTCCACACTGCTAAGCTTCCCCAACAAACTGCACAACTTGCAGACTATCTCTTTATTTTTGCATGCCTGCTTGTGTCTTTCGAAATTGTGGCATTCTTGATTGCCACTCAGTATAATTTACTATAATTCTTAGATCCTTTCCTAAAGAACTTCCAACTAACCAATTTTCCTCCATCCCATATTTCTGCAGTGGAGTATTTTTGCAGGCTCTTATTGAAATGCACCCTCTTGTTTGTGCTAGTTCCCCAGCTTCTTGGGTCCATTTGCAATTCTGATGCTGTCCTCCCACACATTTGCAGTCCCTTCTATCTGGGGGTCATTTGCAAATGTACTGAGAATACTCTGTATTCTACCTTCCAGATCACAGTGATGTGGCATTGAACAGAGCTGGCTCAGGACAAATCCCCAGGGAATACCTTTGTTTTGTGCATCCTTCCATTTTGGACAAAACAATCAATAACTCCTCCCCAGCTTAAGTCACCCTGTCTTTCTTGCATCCTTCTGTGGAAGTTTAATCTAAGTTGTGTATCCCTAGTTTATATAAAAATATGGGAAACAGTGTCAGAGACCTAGTAAGTTAAGTATTACGATATTCGCCCTTCTCCCTTCACCACAAGGTTTGCTACCTTGTTGCAAAATTAAATGATACTGTTTTGACATTATTTTTACATGACAGATACATGCACAGTGCTGTTCATCTCTTTCATGTCCTCCCTGGCCTTACAAATAACTTGTTTATTTGTTTCAGCATTCTTGACTGCCCTTTCATTCCTCACTCACATTCATCCTTCCCCGTGTTCAGCATGGGCACTGTCACTTTCCAATTGTCCTGTGCCTCCTCCATGACTTCTCCAAGGTGAATGCCTAGTGATGCCCCTGAAAGTTCTGTGTAATGACCTACAGGCTATTTACCTCAGGAACTAATTGGCTGAAGCAATCAGAGAGACCAAACTTACTCAAGTACCCTTGAGACTCACTTGCTGGGCTTTTTCTTTCCCTTTATGCAGATGGTGGTAGTTACTCTTATCATAGGTTTTAACTGTTATCCATCTACTGTGGACCTGTTGATGAAGATTATTGCTCAAAAGAGAGCCTCGAAATGATCAGGATTCACCTCTGCTGTACAAAGGTAGTGATGCCTAAAACAGGCTAACTGAAACAGAGGCCAAGACAAAGTTAGGAGAATAAAAAGCAGACAAATTTATTCTGGCCTGAAGGTACATTCAGGGCCCCTCAGGGGCTACACCCAAAATGGACACCAGGTCACAAGCTGTTCACCTTTTATAAGTTCTGCCATATTAGCATATTGGCCCTTAGTTCTCCCATCACATCCTTAGGCGATGATGTTAACCACCCCAGGCCTGCTCCCCTCCTACCCACTGTTGTTTACATATTTTTGGGCTCCTGGGCAATGAGTGCGTCCTTGGTATTGCTATTCAGAAGCAATTGTTTTGGCTAAAGGGGCTGGGAACAAAGGCTTTTAGCATTTTATAAGAAGCACAGAACTACACCAAATTACAGATACATGAAGAGTGAAAACTAGAAATTAATAAGGCATCAATAGGACACTCCAGGTTTTTCTTCAGTTTCCTCAGTTTTTTAGGTGATTTCTAAATTGTAGCAGGTTCTGTGATTTCACCGACCTTCCAGCCCACTCTGCAGTGTGATGATGCCTGCCCTGGCAGGGCTGGGCACACCAGGTGACACAGACCACCTGGGGGTGCAGGGGTGGACCCCAGTGTGAGCATACCAAGGCTTTGCTGCTGCAAAAAGGCAGACTTTTGCTGTCCTCCTGTTCAGCCAGGGTTGCTCAGTGATCACACAGAAATAAGTATGTCTTAAGTCACCTCCATCCATTGTTCTCAACCTATACTGAGTTAGTGCAAGCTAATTAGATCACAGAATCACAGAATATTCTGAGCTGGAAGAGACCCACAGGTATCATGGAATCCAACTCTAAATCACCCATATGAGGATTAAACCCACAACTTTAGAGTTATTAGCACCATGCTTTGACCAAATGAGCCAGGCTCAGATGATCTGGCCTTCATTTTCCTTTTTGGAGGCAGACGGCAAGAGGTGAGTATCACAGACAGCCCTTGTCCTCATGCTGAGCCACTCTATTGTGTTTCTGTCGCACGTGCTCGTGTGTGGCGCAGCCAAAGCACCACAGCTGGGAGGAAATTGCAGACAGTGAAAGTCCTCTGGCCCAGCCATTTACTGTGATATATGAAAGAACTGTGTTAATTTATATAAAGTGGCTTTTGCTAAGGCTGCTTCTACTTCAATTTGATTTTGAAAAGAAGAAATTATTCTCCCTCCTTTCTGCAGACTTTGTAAAACTTATTGTATTCTTAGTTTAGGTCACTTGGTACCTGAAGCATCCCACTGCTTTGCTGCTACAGATAAAATGGTTCCTTTTGTTTCCATTTGTTCAGGCTTGACCTCTCCTCTTGCACTGCCATCCCCATCTCTCTGATGTCTCAATTTTTGTGGGCTTAACCAGTGCATGAGGAAGCCTTTGCGGGGGATTTAAAGCAGACCCTCTTGCAGGTCCTGACATCCTCCTTCTAGTTTCAGCCCCTAGCCTCTCCCAACTTCAGCAGGATCCTTCCTCCAGTGTTCCACTTCAGTCTGATTCATCTTCCTTCCAGCAAATTTGCCATAGGAGGCTCCTCATCCTCTGGCTGGGGAACTTGCATTTCCCAGAGGGCACAGGACTGATGCCAGCTTTCCTGGCCAGCTGACATGCTCTCCTCTCTGCTACTCAATGCCTGAGCTGTAAAAAGCTAGTAAAACTTTTACAACTAATAAAGCACTGCTATTCTCACCCTCCTTTCTACCTGTATCTCCATTGTATTTTCCTTTACTTATAAACCTGACACCTCATTTTCTTTCTCATCGTTCTTCTCATGCGTATCACTTGCCCATTTTAAGGTTTTTCTGCACGTGATAGATCTGGTAAATGAGAATTGGATTGTAATAGTTAGATAAATTTCTGTGTGAAGACAAGGTCAGAAGGTCAAGCTAGTTCTGAAGAAAACTAGTCAATGTGTAAATCAGAATTTCAAGTCAAATTTCTTTCTATTCGCTGCTTTAAAATAATAAAAGGACATGGAAATATTAAATTGACAAGAGAAAGACAACAATGCAAAAAGTTGTTGCTGTTGAGCCGCTAGCAGAAAAGGAAAACCCGGATTCTCAGCGTGGCATAGAAAAAAGTGCTTTATTATTTGAATCCAACATATATATATAGACTTTTCAAAGGTCACCCGGATTGGTCAGCCAGAAACCTCCCCCTGGGCCTGATTGGCCAGGCCTGAACTGTCCAAATCTCGAGACACTGTAACAACAACATCCAAACTTTATCTTTGTTTATAAAACATACAAGAATGTTCTCATGGGAAAGACCTGTGCTAGCCACAAAAAGTAGTAAGGTTTTTAACGTATGTCATGAGTGCCTGGAACTTGCTGGTTTTTTTCTATTAACACATAGTAGTGTTCATGGGAAAAGGCATTTATTTATGTGGCTAATACAATTAGAGAAGATTTAATTAATAGAAGAAATTTGTAATATATATGCTTAAAGTATACTTAGGGGTGTGTGCGTCCATCGAAATAAACCTCCTTGCTTCAGAGCACAAAGCAGCCACTAACAGGAGAGAGTTTTGTTATAAATCCATAGCTGCAGCACATGCAGCAGGCCCTGCCCAGGCTCTGCCCACAGCAGCCTCCCAGGCACCTAGTGGAGTCTCTTGGCTCGGGAAAGGACAGGGTATTTTAGACAGTCTGGTTGCACATGGCTTTTTACAGGATGGCTAAAGTGGTATCTCCATTTCAGAAAACCTTGATGAGATCTCTTCATGAGAGCACACAGTTAGATGGACTTTAGTTTTCTGCAACTTTCAAATACAAATACAAATACAAATACAAACACAAATACAAATACACAGAATATGGATTTGAAGGAGTCTGTGCTTTTCATTCCCAGGGCACATTGCACACAAAAAGCCATTCTGCCTGGGAGAGCTCATACCTGGCACATTTTGACTGACCACACACCTTAAAACATCTCTCTCTCCCACAGATATGTGCACACATATATAAATATACGTGCACCCTAAAAAGTATTTTTCCTATTGCCTTTTCTGAATATTAAAGATCAATATTTTTGTCATTATTTTGCTTTTCATTATCTCTTTAAAGCTGATGTTAAGTAACAAATTAGACTCAAAACCATCTGCAAAGAGCTGTCACTGGCTGAGGTATTTGATTGAAAATAACAACAACTATGGCAGCAGTAGTATTGGTATTGGCAATAGAGTTATAAAACCAAGCACATCTCTAGAGGGCTCTAGGCACTGAATGATCTAAGACATGTAAATCTTCTGTCATGTTGCAAAATACCAGTATAACTCATTTACCACAGACAAGCCAAGGTAGAGAGTGTGAGTCAATCCCCAAAAGCTGAAATGAACTCTCATCAGCTGCAGCAAACAGCTGGTGGTGGGCGTGAGATGTGGCCCTCCTACTTTTCGGGTGCACAGCCACGACAGGGCTTCTCCTGTGCTTGGAGTGCACACAGCAGGCAGGGACATCCCACCTGAGGCCAGTGAAGTTACCTACAAGCACAGCTGAGGTGGGAGGGGTGTGAGTCACCCTGCAGGACTGCTGATCAGTGGTGCTGCTGCTCCACAGCCTGAGCTTTGTCACCCTTGCAGCACTACAGACAGCCCAGGTTTTGGCTGTGCAGGCATCCACATCAATAATTTTGGAGGAATAGGTATTACTGTAAGTCTTTGATAAATAGCTACAGCATATAAGGGGCAGATAAGATGCTGTAATAAAAAGACAAATAGGTTATATGAGATAAGCTAGGAAGAAAACAAGTTAGCTTTATAAATCACATCAAGGAGTTATGACACATACAAGTTTGATCTTGCTAGAGAAGCTAATGGGGAAGTATGAGCAGTACCTACAGACAGGAGAGCTGGACACTGCTAAATGAGAGATGTTTACAGGATTACAGGGAATTATTATCTTTTTATCATTACACTACTTAGACCTGGCAGCTTAGGTAGATTTGAACTCACATCTATCCTGCTTTAATTAATGACTTTATCTAAAATAGCAAAAATGTTCACAAAGGACTTGAGGTCTCCGCAGAAACTACAAGTGATGTTAGTAGTTGTAGGAGCAGATCCAGCATTTTGTTTCCCTTTGCTGTTGAAGTGCCATGTGCTTCCTGGTCCCTCTTGGTCTGGGATCACACCTTACACCATCAGGAAGCAGGGTCAGGGGTTTAATCCAGTGCCAAGCCAAAGGATGTACTGCACAGCTCCATCCATAATGGCAGTAAAATATAAGTCTTAGTAGGATCCTTTTTTGCAGGGGGGCAGGTGAGCCATGAGCCAAGTGGGGGTGCTGTCACATTTCTGAAAGTCCCTCTGGAGCTGATGTGCTTCATCCCTATTTATAATCTCCTTAAGATAAATGACACATTGATAAACTGTCTCGGATAAATAGTGTTTTCTAGACATTACCAAACAGTGGGGACTTTTTCAATGATCCTTTGTCACCATTTAAGATCAAAAAGGTTTGTAACTGGTGAAATGGAAGTAAAAAAAAGCTTCTTGATATTGCAGTGAGTGTTTAAGTATCCTATTGTTTAGTTAACATGTTTTGACAGATGTGGTTTCAAGATGCATAAAAGTGTAAAAATACACTCATATAAACTTCATCAGTCAAGGATTGGAATATAGATTTACTTCTCACTGAATGGAGCTATTGTGTTGTACCATGGAGCTAGTGAAAATGCATAGCCATAACAGTGCTTGGATTTAAAATACAGCATACCAGGTAGACCCACATGAAGTGATCAGAATACTAAGTGTCACTGGTGGTTTGCAATGAGCCTGAGAGATTATTTGTTTTAGGAAGAAAGATGAGTAGGCTTGCTGTAAAAGTGTGAGGAATCTCTGATTGGGGTACACATGGTAGACAGGCCAAACATCTTTCACTATGAGTAAAGCGGTATTGGACACTGAAGCTGGATTGCTTGTTGCTCCCTGTGTACTATGGCAAGTTAATCTGGCTCAGCAGTAGCTTGTTGCAGTGTGCTAGCAGGATTTAGGGTATGCACATTAGCACGAGATCAGTAGTCCTACGCTCTCCCCCGCCCCCATTCTGTACATGGTTTATGTTCTAGAAATCTCTCCCTAGCTCAGTGTATTACTGGCTTCCTGAGTCTGTACCCTCCTCTGCTGTAAACCTATTGGTTGTAACTCCTTTTCCCCTCCTTTTCTCCTCCCCTCTGGCTTTCCCTGGTTGGCTCTTCGGAGCTAGCCACTCCCCTCTTCCCTCTCCTTTTAACTCTCTGCAGCCCTTTGTTCTGGGTTCGCCGTTTCTGGGTTCTTTGGACCTTGTCCGCCCCTCGCTTTCCGTCCCTCTTCGCCTTCGTTTGCCCTGAGCCCGTGGATCCTAATAAACTCCCTTGGAACCCCAGACTGCAATCCTGCACTTCTTTGTTCGCTGCGCCTCCACAACAACTTGCGTCCCCCGAGCGCCCCTGCCTGCCGCAGTGCCCTGCCACCGCACGTGTGTCCTGCCACCGCACGCGTGCCCCGCCACCGCACGTGTGCCCTGCCTGCCGCAGTGCCCCGCCACCGCACGCGTGCCCCGCCACCGCACGTGTGCCCTGCCACCGCACGTGTGCCCTGCCACCGCACGGGTGCCCTGGCGTGTCTTGGCCCCGGAAGGCTCCCCTCTGTGCGCTGGGGGGTGCCTGTCCGTGAAACATGAGGCTGTGATGCCGCAGTAGCTGGGGGATGAATTTTGGCATTTGGAGTATGTTTTATCACCTGTTTCCCTTTTCTGATTTCTCTATTTGAAGTAGCGTCTGTGTGTGAGAACAGTCCCTCTGAGCTTTGATCTGCTTCAGGGTTTGACCTAATGTCACTGTAATCTCTACCACACAGATCAGAAGGCTTTAAAACGGCATGGCACAGTCTTCACAATTTTGAGCTGGGTTTGTACTGCTGTGTGATTTTCCACATTCTGCAAGTTTCCACATGAGCTATACATAACACCTGCTGTGTTAGGGCTTCAGAGGGGAGTCTCAGGGCACCTTGCTCACTCCAGCTTCTGAGCTGGTCCTTGCCTTGCTCCCAGCAAGATGACGTGCAGAGCAAAGATGACGTGCGAGCATGACATGTAAACATGTCACTTGCATAGGAATTCATCATTTTGAGCCTTTCCTACGCAGCACAGACTTCTTAACGTACAATGAGGAGAAAAAATAACAGCAGTGCTAAACAATAATGTTTGTAAAATGGCGGGTTTTGGCTAACAAAGCTTCCCAGTGCTGTCCCTCCTTGGTGGCAGCAGTATCTTCTGGAAGGCTGGCCAGCCTTGGCTGCAGGGATGTGCCGCTGGAATACACACTTGGCAGAAAACCCTACTGGGAAAAGCAGGCACAGCTACTGATTTGGATGCAGTCACACTTCTTTACACTTGAACTGAGCTTGATCCCCAACTCTGCAATAGTATTTAGGCTCCTGGTGCTTTGCTGTGTCTGCCATTTGCTCAGGCCACCTACACACAGAGGCAATGCTGTAGCTCCTCAGGGCTTACAGCAATCTTGTTAGCTAGGGTTTTGTACAGGGCTTGCCTTTTTCCCCCAAAATGTATTTAAACAAGTAGTAGCACTATGCTCTGCTTTTTTTCTGAGCCAGTAGCAAAGGAACTAAGCACAACAAGAACAGCAGGAGAAATACAGCAAAGATGTGGGGGATTAAACAGGCATCTTCTCATCTCACCAGCAAAACTTTTACTAAAATATCTTTACAGAAAGAATTTGAATGGGTCTGATTTCACACAGAGTGACATTAAAAACAAATGCAAAATTTCAAGCATTGTAAAATCTCTGTTACTGGACTATTTCAGGTTCTGGTAATAGGCAAGTATATATACGTTCTCTTGTTTGCAAGACTGTTGCAGTGGTTTGGGTATTCCCGGAGTAAAAGGGGAATGGTCCTGATGGACGGAGGCAGGCTTGCCACTGGTGTGCTGTAAGTCCTCTTGTAGCTGCTAATGAAGAGGTGCTTGCTGCTGTTGTTTGTAACCAAGAAGGATGAGGGCTCCCCAAGGCTCTGATTCTTGTGCTCCTGGCCATCCATAACTCTCAGTGTAGTGGCATGACGTGAGCAAGAAAATGAAAAGGAAAAAACATTGGCTGTCTATAAGCCTCTTTGAAAAATCAATCCAGTAAAATGTTTGATGAATATATTCACTAGTAATCTATGCAGCTCTGTGAGCTGAAAATAAATATGGGAAGGAGGAAGGTCAATCATTATATACCTTGTCCCAAATAAATCAAGTAAGTTGTCAGATCAATTATTTGTCAAATATGAATCGAGCAAATTTTGGTCTCCTCTAGTAGTGTGTCAGAAAACTGCATAATTAGCATTAGCTTGGCTTACCAGTGATGTTGACTTGGCCTTGTAGTTCTGTAGGCCAAGTTATTAAGCTGCTCAGGTTCTTCATGAATTTGTTTATTCAGTTTGGCTGATTGTCTAGCTGATTTTGCTAGATGTCCAAATAGATGTATGTCATTTTTGGGTTTTCTCCTGAAGAGTTTGATTTTACCTTCTGCCCTTGGCAGATTGTTCATGGCAAACTGCTGTGAATATATTCTCATTTGCTTCCATTTACTACAGCTGATGCCTTGAAGATTTCTGTTCATTCATCTCCTTTTTACCCTATTTGATTTAGTTATTAGCCTGTAAATGTCCCTGGGAACTTAAAAATCTTGTGTAGATGGACTGGTGGCTCATTATTAATAGAAATAGCTTTTTAGAACTCATTTGTATGTTTTGCTGGTAGGTTCTGCCCTATTCTTAAGAGTTCATGTCTGCTCTAATTTGAGAAAAGACTTCGATTCTTAATTTTTTACTTAATACTGGGATGCTAACTGACAGCATCTCTTTGCTTTTCTTCCCATTTTAATATACACAGCATTTAAGGCCAAGATCAGGCAAAATCACTCATTGACTGTTTAACTAATGACTTCAGTAGAAGCTTTGCTGAACGAAGATGAAAGGTTTGGGCCAGTTACCAGTTTCGGTGCTACAGAAATACTGGAAGGCCTCATACTGTATGTCTCATGCCTTGGACAAGCATGATGGGGGACAAAAGACTGCCAAAAGGACAAGATGCTAGAGAGCTTCATGAGCAGAAGTGGCAAAGAGGCTGCAGGATATGGAAAGGGAGGATATACAGACTTGGGAAGAAAGATCTGAAAAAATTCTAAAAGTAGAAAGGAGACTTCGAGCAAATGGAAAATCTCTCTAATTCCCAGCATCCACAATATCATCTTCAGAGACAGCTTCTCATTTCAGTTGGCTCTCTCAGAACTTAGACTCATGTACATGTAATATTTGATGACTTAGGCAGAAATAGGTCTATTTTCAAAGCTGATCTTTGCATTACATTTTGAATCCATATCTTCTACTTTATTGAGAAGCCTGCATGAATGGCTTAAAAAATAGAACTTATGTCATAAATTGGACTGAGGCACTTGCCTGAGAATTAGCACAAATATGTAAAAACTTCCCCAATAAAATAAATGGTAACAGTAGAACTATTCAAATATCTCAACATAAGTAAAAGAGATATAAGTGCTCTTTGCATTCTGTGGCATTTTGTGCATTTTTGTAAGAGGTAGTATTTCCATTGTATATAAAGGACACATTCTGTCTTTTTATGCAGTGATGAGTCTGACACAAGAGCAAGTCCTGATTAAGCATAGTGCTTGGATCTGGAATTTATGGCTTGTGTTCAAAAAATTTTTAAAAAGTAGTCCTTCTATGGAAGAGATATGAAACTAAGATGTACATGGAGCTCTCCATGACTCATAAGGAAATGCATGGAAATACGTGCTGCAGTTTACTGTATCCTCACAATGAATTGTTCAAAGGATGCCTCACAACAGTATAGGGGATAAAAAAGTGGCATAATCCTGTTCTTGGATAGTTTTTTTTCACTCCAGACTATGGCTCTACATTGCAATTCTCAGCCGTGGAAGGGAATGATCTCCAAGCAGAGTGAAATAATTGGGTCAGAGCTGTGATTGCAGTGTAGTTTCATTTTGCTAGTTAAGCTAGTATTTTACCCCAAAAGATTTAAGAATTTTGGATTGGTAACAGAAATGAACAGACAGAATGAGAGCAGCAAACAAAATAAACTCGGAGCCACTCTATGTATAGATTTCTGTTTCCTTTTCTTTCCTGGGGTTTGCTGAGCTGTACAAATGTTTCTTTGTTGACACTCCTACAGCCAATAGCACATTTCCCATGCTTGATAAGGGAACAAGTCTTTTCCATTTATGTGGGATAACAGCATACTCAAATTAAAACTATTATTTATTTATAGAACAAATGGGAAGGTACTTAGAGGAGATCAAGTATGTAGAATGAAAAGCGACGGTTTTCTTTTACATCTCAGATGGAAGTGATTTGCTGCCAGGAAGGGATCTTCATGCCTTGTTTGGAAGATCCTCATAATTGTGGATGTCCTTACCCATCCATCCCTATGCAGAATATCCAGGGCTCCGTGTGCTGGGTTGACATGGATACCCATGTGTATCCATGAATTCCCTTCAGATGGAGCCTAAACAATCACATACCTGCACAGAGAAAAATTCTCTTTTCATCAAAAGAGCTAAATTTGGGTTCACTCTCCTTTCTGTCTCTCCACAGAAGCTTGTTCACTCAAATGCAGCAAAAACCAAAATGTTTACAAAAACATCAGCATAGCTTTGGAGTGAGGCTGGGGGAAAGGATGTTTTTGTTCCCTGACGAGGGGTAGAATGACTGTTTTGGTCTCATGACCTTGGATAAATGAAGGACCCTCAGAAAATTTTGTGGTTTGGTCCTGCCTCTTGACTACTCCAGCATTTACAGTTGTAGCCATAGGACTGACTGAGTGCCTACTGTCAGCTGCCATCTCCTCTCCCTCTCCTAGGAGCAGGGGAAGTAGCAGATTGGAAGTAAATCTACACAAAATGCAGTATCAAGCTTTCTGCCCCCTGTTCCTCCTACTCTATAGATATTTCCCAGCCCATGGCCCATGGGTTTCCAATTTTGATGGAAAACACAGGCTGATTTTGAAATGTGACAGCAATTCAGAGGGAGGGAGGAGAGACTGCCAGATGGTTCTGCTTTCCACCTTCTTCAGTTTGCAGGATAACACTTTGTGATTTGCCATAAATTTATCATTTTCTCTGTGCTGTGGAATGAAGCTAAACTTTTGGCCTCTTGGCTCCATCTTTCCACATAAGACCAAAATGATGTAGTATCGTGGAGGGAGGAGGAAGAAAATCTGTCTCTTTTATGTGCAAAGGGAATAAATAGGTGTGTGTGTGGGGGAGTTTGGTTTGGAAGGAAGGAGAAGCAGCTCATGAAGAATACAACTAGCAGAGCTGAAACACCCCCTCACTGCCCACAGGGAGCATCTCTGAGAGAATGGCTGGAGGTGTCTTAAATTCATGAGACCAGAAGGAACTGTTTATTCACGTAATCATAATCTAAGGTGGAATTATAGCCTGAATTGATGAACTTTTGGAGGTATGTTACTTGTTACTTTACAAATCCAAATGACTATTTGCTAATTTTCTTTGCTCTCTTCCTGCTGGTGCAGCAGAAAATGGTGAAGCAATTCCTCCGGGGCATGGTGGGCCACTGATCGTCACACCAAGTGACAGAGGGATGTGCTGTGCTTTCAGATTTGCATTTCAGTGTCCTCCTTTGTCCTTCTCCTGGTCTCTCTTCAGAGCTTCCATGGAGAAAATTTTAACCATGTTTTAATTCACTTTCACACTGTAACTAGTAGGAGTGTGATAATGTCACATTACATGCTTATTTTTGGTACTTGCTACCAGGGACTAAAGAGTAACAGGACTATAAATACCCATTGCATGACCTTAATACAATCCTTCTAGTTTATGAAAATGTCAATTTTCTTTTATGATAATTTTAACAAATATAGCACATAGAGCAGAATCGAAGTAAGAAACTTGGAGTTGGGAGCTCTGATTTTTTAAGTTCAAGGGAGAATTCAGTACAGAAAACTTGTCAATAGGAGGATTTTGGAGCGTGTGTCATGCTTGCAGAGAAACTAAGTTTATGCATGTAATTTCCATATTCTGATTGAATTCTCAACCACGCTTTTAAAATTATAGTCCTAAATTTGCAGTGATATTTTGTCTCTTCCAGGTTCAAGTCAAGTCATGTGCATGCACTGGGCTGTTTAGCAGGATGGTGTGACTCTATCATTCATACATGGAATTAACAGCTTCCTACAGCCTGGCCCCACACCATTTTGTGTCTGTTTCCAACAGAAGTCTTCTTGTGTAACTGGTGGAAGGAGGAGTTCAGCCCAGGAGATGCTCCATGTTGGTCTTCAGCTCCATCACTCTCCTGCTGCAGCTGGGGAAGGATTCATGGCCCTATACACCACCATGCAACCACCTCTGTTTGACTTCAAAGCCCTACAGGTCCTTGTGTCTCCCTTATCTGTGCCTTTCACATTGTTTTGGTGCCTGTGCAGCAGCATAACACAGCATGAAGTTTCCTGTTCCCAAGGAGGATGAGCTTTTTGGAGAGCCCAGTTTTCTGTCTGTCTCCCAAACTCAAGGGTGAGCTGTTTTGTGGGCACATCTCTTTCAGCCATCCCATTGGGCAGGTTGGACCAGAGGCTGGATACTGGCCACAGTATGAGCAGTGAGCTGGCTTAATATTTTGCATGTGATCTAGATGCATTTTATAATTAAGTAAAAGTGTAAGTGCCTATTAGTTTTGCACTCTGAAATCTATGCACCTTTTCAGTACAATGGCACCTGAAGTGGCTTCCTTCAGAGCAGACTCCTGTAGTCACTTGCCCTCTGACAGGGCATAAGTGCACAGGACATATACCTGCTCTCATTTCTCAAAAGAAGCTGCTTTGTTCAGAGACAGCCAAATATAGGTTTAGCTATAAATTTACTGTAAATGTGCAAGCAATTTAACTTCTACTCAGAAATGGATCAAAAGCATTAGCTTGCAAACAACTGTATGCACAAAAGTTTTTTTTCATGAGAGAAATGTGTGAGTGTGCCAAGATAAGAATTATTAAACTCTTTCTATCTGCTTCTGTTTTAAAAGTTCTTCAATGCTATTGCAATGGCTAGAATGACAAATCTGCTTTTGCCACGGAATACATCTAAATGGAAATAAAGATAACTACAAGTATATGTACTGTGCTGCCTATGTGAGCTCTGGTCAGGATAATAGCTTTAATATAAGAATTCATTCTTTCTCGATAGCTCCTGCTGTATTTTTGGTACCCCGACAGGAATTCCAGACTTTGAGAATAAATCCTGTCTTTATCCAAAAATGCTGTTGAAATGAAAATTGTAATTTAGACACAATGACATGATTTAAAATAATCTGTGCAGGTTGTTGCAAGAGTCTGTCCTTAATAAAACATTGATCTCAGTCTTATTTGTCACCCTTAACAAGGTTTTTCTTGCAAAGTAAGAACTGTCTCCAGAAGGTCTGGTTTAAACAATAAAGCAGGATGAGGAGGCTCCCTGTTTTCCAGACTGAGCTTGTTTTATGGGAGTAAATGGTATTAAGTCTGAATTTAAACAGAAACTCAGCAGGAAAACAAGAATCAGTTTCAATCACCTAAGATTTTAATTTGCTTGGGGGGGGGGGGTGGTTTGGGTGTTTTACTATGAGACTTGGTGGCAAATCTGCTAGGACTAAAAATCTGCAAGTTTTGTGAAAACAAGCTCTACTTCTTTGAACTCTGTCTCAAAAGTGTTTTCAGGTCCTGGAGTGAATTAAATGGTTCATTTGAAGGAGGAGTTGGTTTCATGACTCTTTTCATAGTTCTGAGTGGTCTGTCATGGGAATGTTCACAATAAGTGTCCTTGGCACTGGGCAGGTCAGGAGTTTCCCAGGAGGCTGCTGCCATGCTGGCCGTATGTGCTGACAACTTCCTGCCCCTCGTAGGGATAATCTAGAGGTGTCTTCTGGCTATGGCCCCACAGGGCCTCAGCCACCGGGACTTGGAAACACACAAAGCAATGCCGTGCACACACATGTGCCACCTGCCTTAGGCTGTTAGGAAGAACTCCATGGTGTCAGGGTGTGATCTGGCAGTCTCGACACACTGACATTGGACGGAAGTTTTCTGGATGAGCATCTACGGTTGGAGTCCTTTCATAGGTGTGTCTTGGTGCTTGGAAAACTACACATGAATTCATTTCCAACTGAGATGCTGGTAAAATATTTTTAGCAGAATGGACTGATTTCAGGAGAGATGGACATTTAGGTGGGACTTTCAGTCAGATTGTCTCAACACAGGCCCTGGTTTCTTACTACAGATATAGGCAAGTCAGAGAGCAGGAGGCCAGGTCTGCACAGGTCTCCCCTGCTGCCACACGTTGTCCCACAATAGATCCACTTGAATTTTCTTATTATGAGCTGGTGTTGGTTAGGAGGCAGGGGATTTTTTCACTCCAAAAAGGGGTTTGAACTTGCATTTGCCACATTCAAGAGGTTCATCTGAGGCCTGTAAGATTAAGATCATATTTTAAGCTGCTATTCTCCAGTTAGCTTTCTCTCAGTAGATTCCATGTTTGTCCACATGTGAACAAATAAATGCTCTACTTCAATTCAAGCTCCCAAAGCTTGAATATGTGAAAGAAGCCGCTCTTACTGCTACACAAGCCCTTGGCCCCTGCACTGCTGTGCCACCAGTTTGTCAGGATATATGATTATGTATATGATATGAAGAGCAGGAAGCTTTCCTATTTTGCAAATGCCAAGGGTAGAGGAGGTTTGGAAATCACACAGCATTTTTGTGACAAATAGATCAAGATTTAATACTTCTTAGCCATTGTCACATGTGAACAAAAGGACTTTATTTTGTAGATTAAGCAAATTCTGGTGAGTGGCATCTGTTTCTCGTTGACCCTGAGAGCTGATCCAACACTGTTTTCCCTTAAGCTTTCGCAGCACAGCTCTGTCACAGTAATGCTGAATAGTACTACAACCAATATTGATTGTTCCTGGGCTACAAAAGGTAGTAGCTGTTGCAAATATTTTGATTGTTTCATGTCTCCATAGAACATATGCTACTTTTATGAAGACTTAAAAAAAATCCAAATAAATAGTTCTAAATAATGGAACACAGGCAAGAGAGTCAACCATGGTTATATATGTGTAGGCAAGTGCAGAAATCTTGCACCTGGTATGGGCAGGCTTGTGCTTTTATAGCACCCAGCCTGTCTGTTTATCAATATTATGATACTCAAGAAAAACTGCATTTTTAAACCCTTAGTTTTGATTTTCATTGATTTTCATTGTTTTGTCAGCAATTTCTATATGATTGGCAGAACTTTGGATATAAAAGCCTACTTTATGCACAGAAACATTAGATCAGTCATGAGATTTTATAGCGACTCCATTTGTATCCTTTTCACTTGCCACCTAATGCTGAAACATTGGAATCCCCATTTTCAACTTGTCTGAAAAAACACAGCAGAAAATTTACACAGATTTCTATAATCTGCTGTACATTTTGTGCAAACCTGGTACACACAGCTGTCATGAGGAGCTCAACGCCTACATGAATCCTTGAATGAATGAGTCCATGAATAGTTTCAAGACAGGGCAAACACCTGAGTTTGCTCTCAGTTGGTACGTTGTGCTGGCTTGGTAGCATTGAACTGGCAGTACCTGAAGTGTTGTGTAGCTCAGCCTTGAGTACCTGTGTGGAATAGCCTTTTTTAATGCTGACTCTTCCAAGTGATAGCAGAGGTTTTACACTGTGTGTCTGAGCATACCCTTAATTGTATTACTTTCTCTGCTTGCTACTGGTATAGTGAAAATATATTTTCATTTCAGTGATTGAAGTCTCTGTGACATCTAACCAATGCTTCACTGTCACTCCTTTTATTTCTCCATTATTTCTTTAGCAATCTGATTCTCTATTTTTTCATTTCACATGTACATTGGCAGAAAACCTGAACAATATTATACTTTATTGTATATTTTATCTCTTTTATGAGGTAGATTGCTTCACTACCTTTCCAAATAATAGTAATTTCTTCTGCAGGTTCTTCCCTTGAAGACATAAAAGTATCTACAATTACCATCTATTAATCCAAGAGTATAATCAATCTAACACCTCCATGGTATTAAAATGGTTTGGATGTTTTCTCTAATTTAATCTCATCTGCGAAATTAGAAATGTGAATTTCAAGCCAATCAATCATGTAGTTTTTATACATGATAGTACAGTGGGAAGATTGAGTTCAAAACTTCAGGTGTGTAACTTGTTTCTAAGGTGTTTTTGGCTATGTCTTGTTAGCATAAATAACATAAATACATGTTATTTATGCTTTCTACTTAGTCCTTCTCTTTAAAGACCTGTTAGTTATGTTTGATATTTTGGAACTCTATTCTGCTGGATTTTTTGCTCTTCTGGTATTTTTTTCAACAAAAGAATCTCTTTTTTTCCTATCCTTGTAATAGAAGAAATTAGGGTAGAAGGGTCAACCAAAGCCCTGTGTCAGCTGAAGTCTTTCAGTGAACTTCACTGAGTTTGGGATCAGTTCTTCAAAAAGGGGGATAACATTGAGGTGGCAGCTCATTACCCTCAGCAGCCAAGACAGAAGAAGGCAAGGTAAAATTGGCTACCTGCTCTCCCTCCAGTGTGATGTGGATAGATAGGGATTGGTGGGTGCATAGTATTTGATTAGAAGTATTTCTGGAGTGTGTGGAGCACTCGGTATTTGCATATCCTACCATTCTGCCACCAAAATATTCACCTTCAGACCAGTGAGTATAACAGTATTCATTTGGAGATTTTGATAATTGGATTTTCTGGAAGTATTTGACGTAATAAAATAGTTAAAATTATCTCTCTTTTACTTCATTTTTCTAATCTGAATTTAAGTTCCTCTTTGTTGTTGTTGTTTGTTTGGGGGGGGTGTTTTGGTTTTTTTTTAAGGCCAAATCGTTGCTGCCATGTAATCTGCAAATGGATTAATAATGTCTCTGAACCTCTTCCACCCGCAGGTGCAGGAGCACTATCACCCCAGGTACCCGCCTGTGGGCACTGACACATTGCTTGCTACTTCTTGCCTGGCTTTTTAAGGAAAAACCTATTGGTCAGATGGAAGCTTGGCTTAGATCACACAGCTTCAGCCAGAAAGGCTATGATATTCCTGTTCTGTTCCCTGGGAACAGCTGGGAATGTCTGTTTCAACAGAAAATACTGTCTGTGCAAAAAGCTGCCTCCAGTCCAGGGTTGGCTGGGAGCTGTTGCTGCTATCAAATGTTCACAAAGAGATGGGAGGGTGGGAGGGAAAGGGGCACCACTCCCTGTTTGGTGTCTGTGCTGCTGATCTGAGGGACAGGCCTGGGAAAAAGGAAGGGGGAAAAGGAGATCCTTAAGCTGATGAGGAGTTGAGCCTGCATTTGATAGTATAGAAATTAAAGGTTATGTCTCTTTATATTCCCACTGATTTTACTGAGGTAGAGGTTTCGTGGCACCTCCCAAGGACTCAGCTGGCTGCCCAGGCACAACTAATTGCAGGATTGAACCCAACTGATTATACTTGAAATTGTCTTTATAATAGTTACTCCATTTCTGAAGCTCCATCCTTTTACTAGTATCTTTATGTAATCTATATTTTGCATGATCCTGATTCAGAAGAGAGCTTGTTAAACTTCTATTTGTACTGTTAATCCCATCGAGGCTGCTTATCATTGTTGCACAAGAAAAGGAAACATAGCAAATGAAAATATCTGTTTTATAGTTGGCAAATGCCTGCATTTTGTATTTTGTATGATGTGTTGTCATTTATCATCTAACCTTGGGGAAATCATGGGTACTCTAACAATGTAAGAGGCCAATAAAAAAGAAAACTATTTCACTAAAATTTGAGCTAGGGATATGTAAAAGAGAAATGCCCCATGGTAATAAAAATTACCCATGCATAATGGCTGTGGATGTATCAAGCAGGCATGCTGTATATACCCCCAGTAACTCAGCTATAGGCTGTCCCTGCTCACAAGGCTCAGGTATACAAAGATGATAGGAGAGAGTCGGGAGAGCATGAGGTCAAGCAGGAAGCAAAGGACTGAGGAACCAAGTGCTTAGTAAGTTCTCGCATGTCTTTACCCATCTCTTTCCCCTCTTTGTTAGAGCTGTCTCCTTTGATCTTGCCTTTCTCATTATTTTCTGCTACAGAATTTGGGCTCAGTTCCAAGGTCGAGGCCTGCTCCTCCTGAACGTCTCTCATATCCCTCCCCTGTTAGTCAGCCTGTCTCATTAGAGTCTGCAAGGCTTGTGCTGTGCTGCAGTGATGACATTCCTCATTCTTTCTTCTCTGCTCTGTATGGACTGTGCTTCTCTCCATTTAATAGTTGAATGCATTTTCTACTGTCATCCCGTTTGGACTTGGCTGGATAGCTTTAGGAAGCTTCTTAATGTACAGCTCCTTAGTCTTCACATTTAGTTTTGTGAGCACCTAGCCCAAATCTGTGCCTTAGCCAGGGCCCTAAATGTTCTCAACAAGATGGCAGTTTTTTACAAGAAAATGCTTTTTTCAGCAAGTCCTGTTCTGACAGATTGCAGTCCCAGCAAGTAGTGTGGCTCCTTCTGGAGGTCTGAAGTTTACTAGATATTTCCATTTTACATTTTACATTTTTGTTTATTGCATTTTTATTCTCACTGCCTCTCAAGCTAGCAAGGGGCATAAATCTCAGATTAGGGGTAGGTCAATAGGTTTATTCGGTAAGTGGGGCTGTGCCCCTGGGCCAGAAGTTATCGCACAGTGAGCATTTCACTGCTTTGGGCCATTTCCTGCCTGTCTGACCAACTCCTAACAGGCAAGAGTCACACGCATAAAACAAGTCACTGTTGATAAGAAATCATTACAAAGGGGTGGTTCTGCCAGCTAGTACTGGGAATGTGGGAAAGGCCCCTAAACTTTGACACTGGAGTTAGAGAAGTCTTCCAGAAGCAGTAAGTCAGAGCTCTTAAAGCACATAAAGTGCCTTGCAGATAAACAAGTCCAGACACAATCCCTCCTCCTCTTCTAGTGCACATTACCCCTATGACTCTTTATTAATAGAGTCTCCTTCTTATCCGTGTGACATTTTCTATTTGCAGTGACCTAGAGGACTCACAGTGAAGGCCAGACCCTTCTCCACAGCAGTCACTGTGTTTACTGGCTTCCTGCCCTACCATCCCCCTCCTCATTGTCCACTACAGCAAATTTAAGTTTCTTATCTTCTTGACTTCATTAATGTAGCCTGTCATAGCTCCCAGTGTGAGCAACTGTGAGTTTTCTCTTTGAATCAGACTGCTGTTGAATCAAGTCCTTTGTATCTCTTTTTTCTCATTTTATAAGGGCTTAGTTAATCCTGCTGGCACTGATATTTGAGCCAAAAAAGCTGGGTAAATGAATCCATGATGTGCTACTGTAACTGACTTCCTCCAGTACCAAGCTAGGTGGTTAAAAAATAGCTGGGGTACCAGTATAGTACCAGTGTGCTCCAGCACAGTCATTTCTGTACCTGGAGCAGAGACATGCCCGAAGAATCTAAATTAGTTACACCATTGCTGACTTGATTCCAGCTGCACCAGCTGTTTGTCTAGGTAGATAGCCAAACAGCAAACACCCACAAAGCTGTTAACTGCAAATTTTCAGTAAGTATTTCCTAAACTACTGCTGACAAATTTCTGATGTGACCTTAATCGCTATAAAGCTTCTGGATGATGTCAAAGCAATATTAGTCAGCATTTCATTGGGCCTGCTTTGCTGTGTGGCTCAGTGATTTGTTTTCGCATTCTTACTGCAGAAAAGTGAAAAACCTAATTCAAACCTGGGAAAATGTCACACTGCCAGGGAGATGGTACACTGCTGATGAGCTAGTGGATGGTACCCAAATGCCCCAAGGTGTGATTTCAGAAAGAAGCCTGAGCCTGTAGAGTTTTTTTCCTTCTCTGTTTTTCATATCTTTGGAAACAAATGAAAATTATCTCTTTACAGTCCTGGGAAACCATTATTCTTTTTCTGTCCTTACATATATAAGAATAAGGGTGCTGCACAGTTAAAACATGCAATCAGCAGGAAGCAAATGCACAAGGCCATGTCCTAAATGAGCACTGCTAGGTCATGTTTATTATTGTTATGGTTTACACCTGCTTTATATCTCCTGATATTCAGCATAAACCCCTAACAGTTATCACTGAGAAGCTGGGGCTGGAGGGGTGCAGACTGCCTTCCACAACAGCATCCCAGGGTGAAGCCTGCACTTCAGTGCTGCTTGGCATCTCCCCAGTTCTGGGACTCAGTGAGAGCCCACAATTTTCTGAAGCTGAATCCTTTATCTCTGGCCATTGTATGATGTGAGCCTGGACTAGAGGAGTTACTGCTGTCAACATTAATGGATGCAAAAAAAGTTTCTACTTTTTCTGAAAATGAAAACAAAATAAACCCAAAAACCTCTCATGCCAGCCTACAAAGCAAGGATACCAGGGTACAGTTCAAACATGGCCCCTGCATAGAAACAAGGACGCCTTTAAGGACTTAAGGCAGAAAAAATGGCACAGCTGTACCACCACATTAGTGAAATTGTATGAGCCTTTTTATTTTCAAGGATGCAGACAGATGCCACCTGAAACACAGGATGCTTGGAAATACCACACACACACATCATTAAACCACACGCATTCTTTGAGCTTCCCTTCTGAGTCTTCTTTGCACAAATGGCATTAACACTGCTAGTGCTGATGGGAACCAAGAGAAGCTGCCCTCACAACAGTTTAAACTTACACAGAACCAAAGGGTAGTTTAGCTAAAAAGGTTTTTTGAGATGGCAAATAACAATTTCTTAGAAATCACCTCTATATTTGTGACTGCAAGGTTAAAACCGGACGATGATATTTTAATTTAGAAGCTAGGCAGCAGAAGATGATGACTGTAGATACTAGATTTGTTGCCCATGCTGACTCTCCTTGAGCCTAATTTTAACACATGCATCAAAGTCACTTTGTAGATACCTGTGCCCAGTGTGACTTGTGCAGGGTGGCTGCCAGCCTGTGCCCCTGGTGGACAGGTACACTCTGCAAACAAGGGCTGTCTCTGAAATAAACTGAGTCACACTCTTATCAAACTGTAGTCTTTGAGAAATGCCTGTAAATATGACCCATTTTTAAATAAATGTTAGTCAGTTTATTCATTAAAAGGCAACAAGGCGGATAACATCCTTTGTGAACTTTGTGCTTTTGGCACAGTTTCCACTGCCTGGAGAGAGGCTGTGTACTGTCTTTAGGGGAGAGAATGGTTGTGTAAAATTGCCATTTTTTACAGTTCAAAAGATAGTTGAATTCCCTGATTCACAAGCTCTAGTTTTTTATCTTCTCTGTCCTCTAGTGTGTCATTGCACAGTCCCCCTGTTCCTTCCTAAGCTACCAGGTTAAAGCTGGCTCATGAGAGGGGCTTTGGACACTGAGTAGTGTAAGTGGTCTGACCAAACTGAAGAATTGCTGCAGTCCCAGGACATAAATGGTGATTAGATAATCTGATGACCAGTTGCCTTATCACTTGGGGTTTTTTTAGGTTTAAATTGAAGGCAGGAGCCAGCTGGGTTAAATTTCCAGTCAGATGCAGAGGAGATCAAATGAGTGTTGTGCAGAAAAAGGAAGTAATTTATCTCATCATCTGCAGTTGGCACTGAGGGCCAGCACTGGGAGGTACTTTGGGGCAGAAGCACTGATGACTTTTGCCTGAGAAGAGCCAAGTTCATGTGGTGGCAGACATAGCTCCATGTCTGCCATCTCACTGTCATTCCTAGATCAACTGCTGCCGCTCTGCAGAGCAGCACAAGAAAGGAAAAGCTGCAGGAGCAGTGGTTCCTAGCATTAGAGGGCAGCATCAGGAGCATGTCTTCCTTTCCTAGCAAGGAGAGTAGGACTGTTTCAAGCAGAAAAAGAAATGCTGCCTATGCAAAGCTTGAAAGAACTCATTTCAGACAATTCTAGCATGTCTGTGTAAGAGAAAGCAATTTCTTCATCATCAACAAGATACAGATCTTGATACACTAGTTGCTTACAGTTTTATTGTAAGATTTCAGAGTGAAAAGTACATTCTAGATAAACAATAATTAAAGAGGATTTTCTAACAAAAAAAGTGGGAAAGCTGAATTTAAATTGGTGTGAAGATATGGATCATAGTCTGAAAAAACCTGAAGGCCTTAATCTTTTGAGAAAATATTTACATAAGCATATTGTAAGCTTGTTTGAGGATTTGTTATGCACTGGGTGGAGAGTATATTATGCAGACACTAATGAAAGAAAAAATAAGCTTTGTAAACATGTTCTGTATTAAAACTGTACAATATATTGCAAGGGTTCAGGTAAATTCATGGTACGACAGGGAACTTGCATGAGAAGTGATGTTTTCCAATTGTACAAACGGTATATGTTCGTATGTGCAGGCTAGACAAATTTTCTGTAACACAGTACAAAAGCTTCATCAGCCTCTTCCCATGCTTCTACTCTAGAAAGTGGTGCAAAGCACCTTTGGTTGTGCCCTTCAAAATACAGCCAGGGAGCCACTCCTTGTTGCAGAAAGAGGCTGTGCTTTTCAAAGTGAAAAATGCTGAAGAAATAGATGATGAGTGATGTGAAGGAATTTTGTTCTCAGATGTGGTATCTGCTGTAACTTGGGTGATGCTGTTGGGGTAATGGATTCAGTGATGCTACTTTCATGTCCTAAACTCACTGCTGCCAATTTCACTACAGTATATTCATTAAAACTTAGAATGAACAAAAATGTCCATCTAACATACTAACTAGTATCAGTTATAAAAAAGAAGATACAGGATAGTGGCTTATTTCTTATACCTGGCAATTAGCAATGACTGAGCTGCGCTCATGTCACATTTCTAATATGATAAGGACATTCAACACGTAGAAAACCAGAAAGGAGCCATGGTGCTGGGCCCTAGGCAAAAGACACACAGACAGACATAAATGGTGTCTTCCTGGCCTGTGGGTTAGCAAAAAAATACAATATATGGCCAAACAGACTGAGAAATCAAGAGGTCTCTTTGTATTGAACCAAAGCAATATGTTGCAATTTACAAAAATTGATTCCTTCAAGCTGCCAGAGATATTAGAGAAGCATTACAGAGAACATCACATTGGCCACTAATTCTTAAAAAAACTTGACAACCCAAAACCTCCAAAAAGAAAAGCCTTTGAAGCAGTTTTGATAGTGCTGTTTTAATACATTTTTATGAGATAGTAGTTTCTGTGGCAGCAACTCATAAATACTGATGGGCAGATTGATTTGAATGAAACAATTACAGTCTCTACTAATGAACCTAAAAAAAACCCCTTAAAATTATACATTTTTGTGAAGATCAAACAATAGCTGGAGTAGCTATCTTAGACTGTCTGATCCTCAATGGGCACATTGTGAATATACTACATTTTCTTACTCTTAAGTGATAGTCAGTGGTGAGAGTAATGAGGAAATTTAATGCTTTACCTTTCTTGTCTTTTATAATAACTTAGTTCAAGCAGGCTTTGGAAAAATCACACATTTATTTCAAGATCCAGCAGATCAATACAGCAATATACATTTAGTGCTTGAGGGAAAATTTACTCAAAATTGTGTCATGATGAAAATGCCAAAGGCAGATGCTTTTGTTCAATCTGTTGCTTTGAAGGGACCTTGTAATCTTAATTCCACATTAAAGACTTGTGGCCGTAATATTAAACAAAGGCAGCTAAGGGTCCCTGTAGAATGACTCTATTAAAAAACCCCACAGTATTAGCACATTTAAACATAGCAGTCTGTATAATTACTTTGGACTAATGGCTGAGCCTATAATGTACGAAATACTTTGATTCAAATACCTACAAAATCTGTTGTTCTTTGCCTAGCCAGTGCTCCCCCATCCAACTGAAGAAGGTCATAGAGTATTTCAGCCATCATTATTGCTTTTAAAAGGAGCAATAATCACGAGATTCCTCCTTATTTAGGGGAATAATCAGCAGAAAAACAGATCAAGCTGAACTTAAAAAAATCCTGTGCTGATAAATCAGCATTTCCCATTATTTCTGTTTTTGTGGTGGCACGTATGATATGGAAGCTTTCTAGGTATGTGGAAAATCAGTTGAAACTTGCATTGAAGTCACATATCAGGTAAGGATTTACTAGGGAGGGTGACCCTAGTCACTGAGCATTAGATCCGGTTCCCCACTTGGTACTGGCAGCTCGAGACTTCTCACTGTGGTACCATGTTTTCAGTGTGGCTCTGTGATCCTTCATGACAGTCCCTGATGTTCTGGTCTCTCAACAACAGCATTTTCCCAAAGCAGGAGAGAAGTTCAGACACTGCAGCAGTCAGAGGGTATTTAGCCCCACTGTTTGACACGACCCTAGGCTGGAGGGCAGAAGGAGAGGTGATACTCCCCAGGCACATGTTGTGACTACAGCTGCAGTGTCCTTCCTTTTCCCCTAGTTCATACTTGGACTGCGCCTGCCCCTACTAACTTTAGATGTTCATCTACTGTACTCTAAAACCAGCGGCAAATGCCTTGACCTGTGTTCACAACACTTGTGTAATTTTCATGTAATAAAAGGAAGTTTATTACCCTAACTTTATTTCTTTTCAGCTGAGATAATAGAAGCAATCAGCATTGATGGTGCTGAACACTTAAGATCCTGCCTGGATAGCAGTATGAACAATTAAAATACAGAGGACTAGCGCAGAATCCCATCACATGTTGCAGTGTTGCATCTCCTGTACATCCAAACTGCTACAGTGGGAATTTTGAAGCTGCCTGAACTGCAAAATCAGGCCTTCAGCTTGAGAGAGAATGTTCTTGATCATGGAGAGAGTCCTATGGGGACATAGTGACAGTAGTGGTCAGTCAGACCCTTGGTGTAGAGAGAAATGTCCTAAACTAGCCTCTCAGATATTAAGGTTTACCCCTGCATTATCTGAGTTGCAGTTGATTGCAGTGTGGAGAGAATCAGAATTATCTATGTGTGCAGTAAAGCTTAGGCTTGCTCCCAGTCTGGCAGCCAATGTCATTTCTGTGGCTGGCATTTCAAGTACAACCACCTTGCAAATGAGTTTAAGTCATGCATAATGCAGAAGTTTCATTCTTTCAAATACTGAGACAGAAGAACAGGATATTTCAGGTAACACCACAGGGTTTTTCCCCTTAATGAATGTAGTTTTATTTCCTGCTGAGATTTAATAAACTGCGGGTAACTTCTAAATCTGGTGATTGTGTTTGGAAGACAGATAAAATGACCAAGAAGGAAATTGAAATAAACAGGACAGTGACCCAGAAAACCCATTTTAGAGAGAAGGTATTACAATGCAGGAGACCTTTACAGAGGGCAAGTGTAGGTGTAGGCAAAGGGGAGCAGGGAAGGATGAATGCCCAAAGCCACTAATGACAGTATTTGGAAGAGTGCCTTGAAGGCTTTAGTCTTTTCCTCTCTAGTCCTCAGAGGAGAAGGAAAAGCATAGTGAGCTTCCCTGCCTCCTCCCAGTGGTTCTGCTGGAGGCCAAGCAGAAGGGAGCCTCTGTAGGGGACTGAAAGCAGTAAAATATTTTGCTACAGTCCACATTATTTTTTTTCCAGTCTGCAAAAATGGAGGGAAATTTCTTGAAATTCATCAACTTATCAATTATTTCTAAAATAGGGCTTTATCCATGAACCTGGAGTCCAAAGTAAGTATTGTTACTTGTCAAATGTGCAGTTCATGAAAGAAACTTTTCATTATATATTTTGTACTAAAGGTCTCTGACTCTTGGACACAACACAAAGAGCTAGAGGAGGACTGTTTGCTTTTCTAGTTTTACCAATTTACATGCTCCTCTTCAGACTTCCTGAAATCAGTCTTTGCCTGTCACTGCCCTGCAGCTTTCACACGCCACTCCAGAGCCAGCTGTGCATGAGTAGATACAGCTTCCTTGCAATTTCTAGAGGACAACATGACCAAACAAGAAAAACGGTTTTGATTGTGCATGTGTGTTAGTAACAGTGCACTGATTTGTCGTAACAGTAATGAACTTCAAGCTCCATGTATTTTATGATCATACTTTGCCTTCTCACTGCCCTGCATTCCTCTCTTTCCTCAGCGTTTGTGGTGGAAGCAGACCCTCCATGAGCAGTAGCCAAATATTTCACGTATCACAGTACTTTCATTTGAGATCAGTGCCAGACCAACAGAGCAGTGGCGTTACTGAGCAGCCTCAAAGCAGGGACTCACGCTTCTTTTCCAGGGAGGGACGATGACCTGCCAGCCCAGAGCTGCACTTATCGCTGTTATACTGCTGCACACAGCAGTAGACCCTGTATTCAGGTCACCGAGCAGAGGTCCAACTGCGCATTCCTTATCTGGTATTTCATGCTCCTGGGTATTTGCTTTTGCAATAGCAATCAGTTACTCGACATGTGAACCCTGGCCTATGATGGTTTCTTCAGGTATCTCGTAGTTTTGAAGCAAGAAAAGTAATTTTGAGGCGAGAATAAATAATTTCGAGTTCTGAAGAAATCTGCATGAATAGGAAGAAAAGCAGCAGAGTGGTGGGAGCCCAAGCGCCGGCAATCGGTCCACCACACCATGCCCGAAGGTTACTGTTAAACACCTTCCCCACTTCAAAATGCAGGTGGAAAACATCTCGTCCGGGGATTACAGCAGAACTGCATATTAAGTGGATTTTTGAGCAACCATTTATTTAGAGGAGGCCAGTGGTAGGGCAACAATCCGTGTGAAGTGTTGTATTTACATTATATTATATTGGCTTCGAGGCCTGGAATTGTTTCTTAGAAGCTAGCAGACGCAGTGAGGGCCGGGGTAGCCGCACACGGTCCTCCACGACAACAGCCCGCCGGTCCCCAGAGTGTCCCGGCCCGTCGCCGCCCCGGCCCGGTGCGCTGGCAGCCCGGCGTGAGGCGGGGCGGGGCGGGGCGGCCGTGAGGGCAGCGCGGCTGAGCAGCTCCCGCCCGCCCCGCGCTGAGGCGCCGCCGCCACGTGACCGCGCAGGGCCGGCAGGGGAACATGGCTGCGGCGGCGGGGTGAGTGCGCGCCGGACCCGGCAGCTGGGCAGCTGGGTATCTGGGTACCCGGCACCCCGCTCCCTGCCAGGAGCCCGGCAGCACGGCACGGAGGGCCGGCGGGGGCTCGGGGGGTCTCGGTGGGTCTCGCTGGGCCGGAGGCGCCCCGGGGGCGCTCCGGGGGTGTCCCGGGCCGAAGGCGGGAGCCAGGCAAGCAGGGCACAGGCTGGCGCCGGGCTGCGTGCGCTGGACCCGGGGGTCCCCAAAAGGATTTCGGGTCTTGTGCGGGACGGTGAGGGAGCTGTGAAGGGTCCCAAGGGCGGGTCGGCTCGCAGTGCCTCATCCCCAGCCGTGGGTTATCCTTTAAATTCTCTAAGGTTTGGAAGTGATGCTTAAAGCTGGCTTGGTTTACATAACATTAGGGTTCTCTCACATTTTATAGCAAAATCCAGCCATTTCTTCCAGTGCTGTAAGAGGGTGCCATTAAAACTGAATCAAAACGAAGGGGAAAGTTCCCATAGTTGCCGAACACAGGTCAGGCTGTGGCTTGGCTGTGACTCGGGTCTTTGGGGGAGGTCGCTGCCCTGTGTGTCCCCTTCGACCCTGGCGCTGTCCAGGCGTTCCCTGCCCAGGGAGCACCGACCCAGCGCCCTGGGGCCACCCTGGGCTGGGGTGCTAGGAGGTACGTGGAGTGGCGCCGGGACTTCAAGCTGTCAACTTTACAAGGAGCACTGAGTTGGCCGTGAAGAAAATACCCATTTTATAACTTGAACAGCAGTAGTTGCTTTTGCTGAAGCGCAAAGTTGTATCGCCTATTTCCTTGTGTTTCTGTTAGCGTGGGCCTTTTGCGTTTCTCATATGGGATGTGGAAACAGCACTGAGAATTGTTTAGGCTTCAGGCTGATGTTGATGAATCTGTTGCTCAAAACAAACAAATACATAAGGCCCAGTCAACAAACAAGTGATAATTTACTGAAAAGTAGTTTCAGTGGTTCCTCATCTTTATTGACATCTGGATCCTCTCTGTGGGATATCAGTAGAACTGAAATGGCACTCCATGAATTTTCTGCTGGAAAAAAATGGAAGTACTGAAGGTTTACTGAAAAATGACAAGAAAACCAGAAATAAAATAGAAGTTTTGGTTATGAGTGTGTTCTGGTGGTTCCATTACAACAAATATAAAATGTTAGATGGATCATATAGTGCCAAAATGTAAGGTCTCTGAAAATATAAAACTTCCGAAATAAGCATTAAAAATCAGCAGCTCCAGGCAAAAGAAAAATATCCTTTAAAGAAACAGATGTAGTTTAATGTTCTTAGCTATATATCACTTGCAGTATAATAAAATAAAAGAGCGCGTCTGTGAGCTTGGGCCTAAGTGATCATAAAAATTGTATGTGACAGCCAGCAAGAAACTGTCAGCTACTGTGGGAGGCCTTTACCAGACTGAACAGTGGTTGAATGCTGGTGCTAGACTGGAGAAAACAAGGAAGCTGAGCTTCTCTTGTCCTGTTTTGGTCTTGCAAGTAGCCACTTTTGACACTGGCTAAGGTTTATTTGCATAAGCTTGCATAGTTTCAAAGAGGCATGTATCAAATACACTTCTTTATCAAATATGTGATTTTACCTGAGAGTTTTGGGTCGGTTTTGTGGCTGGAGATGCGAGAGTCCTTATGCTAACAGAAGAAACTGACCTGGAAGGACCAGCCAATATATTGTATTAATTCAGTTCAGATAATTCTGCTGAAGCAAGTCCAGAGGAGGCCACAAAGATAGTCAGAAGTTGAAGTGCCTCTCCTGAGAAGACAAGCTGAAAAAGTTGGGGCTGTTCAGCCTGGAGAAGAGAAGGTTGTGTGGAGTCCTCACAGCACCTTCCAGTATCTGAAGGGGCTACAGGGAAACTGGAGAGGGACTGTTCATCAGGAACTGTAGTGATAGGACAAGGAGTAATGGGTAGAAACTGAAAGAGGGGAAATTTAAGCTAGATATTTGGAAGAAATTCTTAACTGTAAGAGTGGTAAGATACTGGAACAGTTTGCCCAGGCAGGTTGTGGATACCCCAGCCCTGGCAGTGTTCAAAGCCAGGTTGTGCAAGGCCTTGAGCAGCCTGCTTTAGTGGGAGGTGTCCTTGCCTGTGACAGGAACTTGGGACAAGATGATCTTTAAAGTCTGTTCCGACCTAACCTATTCTATGAGTCTGTGATTTGTGTGTCTTATGGGATATAACTGAGTGATTAGAGATCATTGACCAAAATGGAAAGCTTGTAGTTCCTTCTCTAGAGAGAATTCTGTGGCAGTTTTGTTCCAAGGCAAATAATGTAGTTTTACACTGCTTACACTGTACTTGCATGTGTATTTCCAGGGTTAATACTTGTGTGATGCAGTTACATACATGTACCCATTCAACTTAATACAGGTGGTTGAACAGCCAGTCCTATGTGTGTTTTTTTCTTGTAGTTTTGAATAGTGTGAGAATTCTCTTTCCCAATTTTTACTTGCAATAGAAAGCCAGGTGTACAGCCATACACCTTTTTGTAAGACTTAAATTCCCCTGTCAGTATTGTGTCTGAAAAGAGCTCTCTGTGTAAGCTCTGGAAAGTTCGTGTGTAGTTCATGTGCGCACTGAGTGACAGGATCTCTGCGGGCAAAGCAGCACCTGTGGGTGTTCTGCCACACTGTTAGTCTTTCCATGGGGGTACCCTCAGTTTGGTGTCTGAGTGCTTGCATGGGAAAAGAGAGAACAAGAGCTGTGGAAGAAGCAAACTCCTCTGAATTGAATAGTCTCTCTAAAACTTAGCTGGTTTTCTCTGCAGAATTCCAGCTGTGAAAGTAGGTTTATTGCCTGGTAATCTCATGCTGTCTGAGGTATGAATTAACAGGAGTGCTCAGCAGAGAATCTGAGAACAGAGCAGGATTTGCAGCACCACTCAGCTCAGCCTTCAGGTCCTGCAGCCCTTGCCATAGGGTCCAACATGCTCAGCTGTTGTGATTTCTACAGCAACCTTGAAACAGAGACCAAAGCCATGCCCCTAAAGAAACTGTCCCAGTCTAAAACAACTGCGGAGGCCACGTTCTGCTGTGGATTAATATTGTGGCATCATATTCAAACAGGGAAAGTGGGATCTGTTATGTCCAAGGAAGAACATGCTTTTGCTTAGATAAAACATACAGAAGAACCATCATTTTGCACTAGAATGCATTTTAGCCTTAGCATTAAGTTCCCGTAAAAGTCACACTTAAAGTGGCTTAGTAAAACTATCAGTAGGAATTGCTGTTTCTACTTGAGTTTCATTTGGATTGTCAAAGGTTTTAAGTGTAATAAAAGAATTAATAGTAGACTTAAGGAAAATGCGCCTTTGTAGCAGCTTCCTATGAGCTCCAGGCTGTAGGAATAGGCCTGTAGGAGAGAGGTCAGAATTCTCTTTTTTTCTTTTTTTGTTTTTTTTAATCACAGAAAAAGATCCCCAAACCTATGAAGCAAGTAAAATTGCAATGAAGGTGACTTTTTTCCTTCCTTTGAAGCAAAACATGAGACAGGATGTGCTACAACGTCTGCTTGGGTTTTTTTTTATCAGCAGATACAAAGATATGAGAGCAATATATGGCATAAAGGTATCCAAAGATGTTCTCTCCTGCCTTTTATGAATGTCCCATAAGGTGAGCATATGATTTCCAGGCCCTGCATGTAGTTACTCCAAGGGATGATTATATTTGGATAACAGCATTTTCAGCCTCTTGTGCATTGCTAAATTACTCAGCCACAGCTTTGTACCTGGGAAGCCTTGCCTATTTTTAGTTCACTATCTGACTTAAAACTTCCAGTGGCTTTTGCTAGGATTGTATGAACTTGCTTCCTTCTTCCTGCTAACATGGGTACCCCAAAACAAAAGCTTATGCTGTGCTTCTAGGCTATGATGATGTGCTGCAGTGGGTATTCCGCAGCCCTTATAATGATCACCTGCCCTGGTGTTGGGTTGTCAGGTACATGAGGGAAGTCATAAAATAAACACATTTGGGTTTTGTGCTCCATCAACTGAACTTCTGAGCAGATAGTTTGAAAATTGGATTAGCAAGAGCCATCTTTTACTTTCTAAAATCACTTATGCTGTTATATCTAGTAGTTGTAAGCAAGTAAAAGAAAATATTAGCTCTTTTATGCGGTGTAGGAAATTATAGGGTTTACATTTCTGTGGTTGATAAAGTCTTTTAGGAGTTTATGCAGCTATAAATCAAAGGTTACCTTTCAGATTGCTATATAATAATTAATAGTAGACGTGGATGCAGAGCTTTGCTCTTCTAAGGTAAAGTCCCTTGGTGGTTGGTTCCTTTCTTGTCATCTTAACGTGGCAACAATTTAACTGCACCTTTTTGTCTTCTCTTGTAAAGCATAGCTGATACAAAGTGACCACTGCATCAGTCTCTGAGTAGCTGAAGTGGAGGAACATAAATCGTAGGATTTTATTGATAAATTTTATTGATTCATCTCTAATACTGAAGCCCCAAAGCATAACTTTGCTATATTAAGCATAAAAAACCACCCCCCAGCTAAACTGCTCTTACATTCTCCTCTCATCATCTGATTAAACCCCTCCCTCTTCTCCCTATCTGACAAAAGCTATAGTGTTTCTAACTGGTAGAATGCCAGATACTGCTTATGGACTGAAACAAATGGGAATGAATCAGCAACATATTCTTAAAGTACTTTCATCATCTAAAATTGCTTAATAACATCGAGCTTTTAAACTGTATCCTCACAGTTGCAGCTCTGTTGAGTACAATCTTTCAGAAACTTTCTGGGCTGTCTCAGCACATTTGTGCTGCCAAGGACAAGCAGTGATACCCAATACATGCTCCTGTAGCCACGTGTTTGAGTTCAGTCACCTGCTGAGGCTGCTTGTGTGCATGCAAGAATAAACATACCTACATATGTAGAAAAGAGATTTGCAGATACTATGTGAGTATGGGAAGTGCTGTTGTCCTGTGTTTACTATCCACCATCTTTTCTCTCCACTCCCTGTTTCAGCTACTGAAGATTTCCTGGAAGGACTTGCTGAAGTTTACTAGACTTAATGTAAACTTCCACTTCTGTTTTCAGCGACTCAGATCTAATTTTCTTTCCTTCTGCTTTGCCTTTCCTCAGTTGACATAGGCTATAGTCACTTTCTGCATTTGCACTTTGTGTTGTGTTACCTACAGGGATGTAATGAATGATGTTCTGTGGGCTGTAGCTGCAGCCAGCCTTGTCTCCTGTTACCATCTTTTTCCTTTGGTACTTTTGTGAGCAGTGTTTGATCACTGCTTGAGAGCAATACATGTGTACATCTCTTCCCCATAAGTGATAAGCCTCTTGTTAGTAGAGTTGAACTAAGCTAATGAAAACTGTGCATCTAAATTGTGCTAACCACTGTCTTTGTCATTAATTGGCAATTTAAAAAATCTGTTCTAGACCTTCCTTTTGGCTGGGGAATGAGACCTTGAAAGTGCCTGTAGCACTCTTTGCCTTGAACAGAAGACGCCTGTGTGAACGCCTGAGACGGAATAAGGATGTCCAGAAGAATTCAATTGTTCTGCTGCAGGGTGGAGAAGAAACCCAGAGATACTGTACTGATACTGGTATTGTGTTTCGCCAGGTAAGAGCTGAATCAAAACTTCAAATTAAGAAAGTCTCTTTGACTTTTAAATTATTTTAAATTCTTTTCTCTTTATCTCTCAGTGCATTGTCTTGCTTCGCTTCAATAAATTGGCTTCTTTATAACATTGCTTCTTCAGCTTTGAGTTGCTCTCACGTTCAGTGCTTTAATGCAAGCTCATTATCTGTTTTAAAGGGCCTAAATCTGTTCAAGGCTTTACTGCTCATCAGTGTTTGAATCTAATCTTGAAGACAACAATGGAATATTTCTTCATTTTTTCAATCTTGTCTGCAACCCAAAAAACAATCTTCTTTGTGCAATGAAACATGTTACAGTGGACCTAAGCTGAATTAATTAATAGAAAAGCATATTTCATGGTTTTATAAAACAGCAGCATATATATTGGAATTTACGATATATGTCTTCTTAAATTAGGCTCTTCCTTAAGCACCCATGTGTTCTTCTGTCACAAATAGGATTTAACAAGTTCTGGGGATGTTGCTGTAAGATAACTGAAATTACGTATATCCCATACTCTGCATGATTGCTGTAGCACTTTGTTTTGTGAATTTAATTGAGCTGTTGTATGTTATGAAGAAACAAACCCACTAAATCTTAATTGATATCATAATGTAGTTATTAGTCTGGTTTTAGAGGAGATGCACCTTTCATGGTACTAGAGCATACATCTGTCTTTACCAAAATTCTGTATTCTTAAGTGTTGTGTTGTTTGCTGGCCTGTTCTTAAAATAACTCTTGTCTAAAGGCTGTGCAGCTACCTCTTCTCTGGGGAAGGCTGGGTTTTCACTTCAGCACTCTGCCTTCACAACCCAGTGAAGCTGCACTCCACTTTTGCCTTGTCTCTTGTGATGTGATTGTTTCTCCCTGATAAAACATTTCATAATTCTAGATTGGAAGAATGTATTTTAATGTGTAGTGTTTGTTTATTGTGCAGAGTTAACCTGTTTACGGTAGTTTATTAATCTCTGATCCTTTCCAGTTGCCAGCAAGGGGATTTGTATTATTCTAACCTGAAACTAACCAGTTTGAAAAGGTTTAGACCTAAACCACTTCTCCCCTTCCAAAAGCAAGAGAGACTTCTTCCAGATATGTGGAAATAGGAATTAGTATGCACTGCAGTGTATTTTTAGAGCTGGTAGAAGCAAGGTTTTTCTTCTTTTTTCTTCTAAGAATATATTTTGTTTTAACCTAGGAATCTTACTTTCACTGGACTTTTGGAGTAACTGAAGCAGGCTGCTTTGGAGCAGTAGATGTTGATACTGGAAGATCTATACTTTTTGTTCCACAACTCCCTGAAAGCTATGCTGTTTGGATGGGAAAGTAAGACCTATCTTTTAACTGTGTTCCAGTGTATCCAAGTACTTCATATAACGTAACTGTCTGTAGAGCTCCAATGCTGTATCATTTAATCCGATTCCACCAAATCATGCAGTGGGAATGATATGTACATAGAGAGTGATGTATACAAACAAAGATACAAAGCATGATCAATTGATATTGATCACGTGATTTCAAATGGTCCACCACCATTTGGGAAACAATACCCTTAGAATTGGAACCCATGAATCTCATGGCATCTCTGAGAGAAAGGTGAACCATAAAGAAAGGTCAGTGTCTTGTCTTAAGCCCAAACAAGATAAATAGTAAGCAGGCTTTTTCAAGCTGCTTTGCCAGCAGCCTTAGCTAATGAAGTTTTTGAATGGCACAAGGTAGTTTAGCCTCTTTGATAGTATTTGTTGAAATAAACTCAAAGACTGGGGAATGTGATTTTAATTCTGTTCTATGAGTGTGCTATAAACATCTTTCTATCCACCTGGGTAGTAAATATTGCACGGTGCCATAGTAGTGGAGAAATTGATTTATTTGTATGTTCATTTATTTTCTCTGTCTTAATTGTATTTATACCCTCTACCAAACTGTAAATTTTTGTGTCGCCTGTATTGTCTCAGAACATTGGATTGCTTCTAATTTAATCTTTTGACAAGCTGCTTCACTTCTAATTGAAGCTATCACTTATATTTTAATGCTAATTTTGGGAAAAGGAGAACGGTTGTAACTGATCCCATGTGCTGAACTGTGCCAGACCATATGGCAGGGCAGGGCTGCTGTCTTCTCAGAGAGTTTATATGACTATCACTGTCTCAGACCTGCCTGGGGGCTGAAATTGTGATGGCATAAAAATGTGCATGCTGCTGTTTGAAATATTTTAGCTGCAAGCCGCACCTGTCTGGGAGGGCAGGTTCTGTAACCCCCATGTGTGGTCTCTGAAATCTGTTCCCTTGTGGTGCTTGTTCCCACTTATAGGCAAAATTTTTTCTTCTCTTTAAGTTCTGTTTTGCTACTTCAAGACAGCTGTTTCATACCCACACTGATTGTGCCTAATCTAAAAAAGCTTAAAAATATTATTGAAATTCCAGCATCTCATTTTGCATTCTCAGACAAAATATTGTGGTGTTTGTAACTAGTGTTCTTTTTTATTTTTTTGTGCAGGGCTTATTATCTGTGCATTTACACAATTACAAGTTTAGTTAAAAGTAATTTATTGTCATTGTGTCTTGTTGCAAAGTATAACAAATGGTGTTTGCTGTTTTCTACATTCTCCTCCTTACCCTTCCTGAATCCCTCTGAATCTTGTTTTCTCTTCTATCATGTGTGGTCATGTACTTTTTCTGTTTGAGAGGAGGATGGATGAATAGCTCATTTGTGAGTCAGTTCTGCTTCCTAAGTTGGTTGGCAGTGGGTACTACACACAGCTAGGGATTATGTTCTCTCCCAGAAGATTCAATTTTAAGTCAAAATTAACACTGGAAGAAAAACACAGGTAAGTTTGCCTTCCATCCACTGCAGTTTATCTACTATAGTTTGCCTTGGAAGTGTTTACTTCTGCACCTGTGGAAGGCGCTATCTACCTTCTGAAGAAACAGTAACTTAATGTCAGTGAAGCGCAAAACAATGTAATACTTTGTGTGATATTTGTGAGGTTGGTATCTTACAGAAGTCTGCAGCTGGTCTGCTAGTTCACAGCACAGGGTGGAGTTGCTTTGTCCAGTGTTTTGAAACAGATGTGGGAATCTGTGAATTTAGGCAGAAACACATAGATTTTCTTAAAATAAATGCAAAAGACTTTTTACTACAGTTTTACCACTGCTGTATTACTAAACATATAATTTAATATACTGCTGTGCCTTCACTTCTGAAGAACACGTATTTGAGTTGCTTTTGAAGCATAGCATGGATAATGTGTCATTCAGAAGGGTGAATCTTTCTGCCTTGAAGTAATACAAAAATGGGGCTTCTTGCCTCGATTCAAATTGCAGTCTTAATTTGGCCAAAGCCAGTGCAGTGTCCGAGAGCATTTGCTTGGAAATCAGCAGACTGTAAGTTTGAAAATGAGACCATGAACACTGTAATTATTCCAGCCTCACCCACTGCGCTTGTTTTTGTGAGTGGTGCTGCATGCTGAGGTGGTGCCTGGGGACGCTGCAGAACAGGCTGATGCACCTCTCTGGGCTGGGTCTGCCCATGACCCATCACTAAGCAGTACTGGTATTGAGAGTGGCTACCACTTTGGAAATGTTTGGAAAGTCCTGTCTGGTAGGACTTCATGCTGAATGTGTACACTCTAAAGATTTGTGAATAGTTGTAAGGCTACCTTTCAGAAGTCCTTCTAGCCAAAATAACATTTGCATTTTTTAAAGGAAGGATATATTTTAACTCATAGATTATGCACCTTCTCCAAAAAACCCACAGCCTCATAAGGTGGCAGTTGCAGAATTGTTATGAGGGTAGTTGTAGGACTGGTGGTCCTAGGTTCGTGGAAGGGACAGCAACAACGTTGCTCTGTTTTTAAATTATGAGTGTGGGCATTTCTCTAGATGTTGGGCCAGCCAGTTTCTTAGTTGTTGGCTGGAAAAACCTCTTCAAGTAACAGAACCACTTTGCCTGTCTCTTGACCTGTACCTCTGCCCCCTCCCTCCGTCATTTGTAAAGCAGAAACACACACTCTGAGGATGGTTTAGTGGGTAGGCTTTTCTGTCCCTGAATATTTTTCATTTTTAACTTTAGGAGAAAGAGTTTAAGAAATGAATCTGGTAATACAGGATAGTAAAGGCTTCAGAAGTGTAACTGTTTTGTAAATGCCCCTCTTTCTTGGCATGGTCTTACCTAGTCAAAATTTGTGGTGCAACAAAGTAGTTAGCAATCATTTCTGTTCCTAGAAAGCATTAAGTTGGTATGACTGCATGCCTTCACAAAGACTTCAGTTTTGCTAATTAATGCTGCACCTGCCATTTACCTCCTTAATTATAAATGACAGAATTAGTCAGTGTGCTGATTAAAGATATTTTATAAAATAAAACATACTGTACAGCAGCTGCTTTATGTGGAGTGCATGCCAAAATAACTTAATAGCCTTGCCACATAGAGTGTTTTTAACGGAAGACAAAAAAATATTTAACCCTTTCAGGCTCTAACTTTAGAAATATGTATTAAATGATGCAGAACAATAGAATGGTACTATGGTGCATAATAAATGGTGCAATTTCCTGTGTTTTCTGTGAAGCTCTGCTGGATGATTGGTAAGTATTGCAGCTTTAATTCAGCATTGCACCCACTGTAAGTAATGTTTTTCCATGAATTTGAAAGCTATCTTGGAATGGCACTTGGAGCTGTAATAAAGCACAATGAAACACTTTGCAAATGTTAGTTGTTTCTCAGTGACTTAATGAGGAAGCTCTTTAAAACATTGCCATAAATTTTAAGTAGGTTACAACCAAAATCAACCTTTGGTTTTGGTGATTACACTTGACTCACATCAGCAAATCTGAGCAGTTTTACTGCCTTTGGAAAAAGGTGCAGAATTATGTAGTTGTCGTTGGTTTTGTTTATTTGCTTTTTTCTGCTTAATGCTTTTGTAAAAGAAAGTAACCTCTCAGTCTGTGTGGGCTTTTATGTTTTTTTTCCTTATACACTGTATGTGATCATGAAAATTGCAAGCTAAGAAATTTATTTCTTGATCTCTTCTTCTTAATGGAGATTGGTGAGATTTTGTTGCATTTGTATTTTAAATAATTGTGAGTAATAAGTCATGCACAGTATTATCTGACTGTACTGTAGTGACTGAGACTGGTGTATTAATTACCCCTAACCTGGCGACAAGAGGGCATGGTCTGTAGGAGGGAAATTGGCAGGGAAGACAGCTTTTTGGAAAGATAGTGGAATGGGGCAGCAGGGGTTGTAGGGAAGGAACTCCAGATTGCTCTTCTTAATGTACATTGTAGGAATGAAGGACATCTACAGGAGTTTTACTGATGTGGTACATACAGATCCTCTTCTCCATAGCCTGCTCCAGAGCTGTGTATTCTTTGGCTTTACCTTCAGAACTGATCTACCATTTCCTGCTATTTTTTATTGTTATTTTTTTTATAAAATGAAATATGCATTTCTTTTTCTGTGTCTTTCAGTTTGATCTTTAATTGCAATTTGCCTCTTCCCGGTACCCACTGATTCTTTATTTTGCTGTTTAAAAAGAAATACCAATTTTTAATTACTTTAGGTCATCTTATTATTGTTTTGTACCAATTGGCATTGCAGTTTATCTGCAAAGTTTGTTACAACCTGCCAGTGTCCTCAACTGATCTCAAACATACTCAGTCCTGCTTCTTTTCTGAGCAGTGTCAGAACTAATTTCAATCTTCGCAGAATCCCACTAATCAAGACTTGCAGTCCGTTTCTGTTTATTGCTTTAACTTCTGGGAACATCAGTCTAAATTGACACAGCACTTTTCAGTGAGGCATTTGGTGGGTTTTCCAGCCCTTGAAATGCTCATCTTTTTATCTGTTTATTTTTATTTTCTGCTTTAGGTTTTTACATTTTTGTATTGTGACTAGTCATTGGGTTTCAGGTCACATTGTACTGTTCCTGTCCAAGCCAATTTGAGTTGATTTTGGAGAGTAACAGTCTTTAGAGAGATTTTTGACAAATATTTTATTATTATTCAGGTAGTACATCTGTTGCTTTACCCTTCATGTGATCCTTTCAAAACTGCACAATAAAGCTGGTTGCTTTTGATTGACAAGACTTACTTGTGCATTCCCTAGGCTACTTGTTTTTCATGATTCCAGTTCTCTCCCTAGTACAGTGATTTCCATTTCTTGTCCCCCATTCATTTATTATTGTGTTTCATAGAAGCCTAAACTGGTCTGGGTTGGAAGGGACCTTAAAGATCATCAAGTTCCAACCCCCTGCCATGGGCAGGGCCATCTTCCACTATCCCAGGTTCCTCCAAGCCCTGTCCAGCCTGGCCTTGGAAACGTCCAGGGATGGGGCAGCCGCAGCTTCTCTGCGCAACCTGTGCCAGGAACTCAGCACCCTCACAGGAAACATTTCTTTCTAATACGTAATCTAAACCTAGTCTCCTTTAGTTTGAAACCATTCCCCCTTGTCCTGACACTCCATGCTCTTGTAAATAGTCTTTCTCCATCTTTCTTCTTGGCTCCCTCAGGCACTGGAAGGTTGTAGTCAGGTCACCCTGAAGCTTCTCTTCTCCAGGCTGAACAATCCCAGTTTTCCCAACCCTCTGATCATCCTGCTGCCTTCCTCTGGACTCTCTCCAGCAGCTCCAGGTCTCTCCTGTGCTGGGCCCCAGGGCTGGGGCAGCTCTGCAGCTGGGGTCTCACCTGAGCAGGGCAGAGGGGCAGAATTCCCCCCTCCCCTGCTGCCCATGCTGGGGGATCAGCCCAGGGCACAGAGGTTTCTGGGTCCCAGAACACACAGCCAGGGCAGGGCCAGCCCTCACCCGCCAGCTCCCCCAAATCCTTCTCCTAGGGCTGCTCTTGACCTGTTCATCCCCAGCCTGGATTCATCCTGAGGGTTGCCCCAACACAGATGGAGATCCAGCACTTGGACTTGTTAAACCTCATGAGATTCCCATGGTCCCACTGCCAGATTTCTCTGTCAATAAAAATTACCATTTCAGAATAATTAATGTCTGGATTGCTCTTGCCATTTTACTGACAACTGTTTTCTCTAAAAGCACTGCTCAAATGCTCAGACTTCTCAAATGCTCAATTTAGTCATTGTCCCAGTATTCTCATTGTCCACAAGCCTTGCCTGCTCTGGGGTGAAGGTGTTTTGTTTTTATGACTTTTACTTCAGTAATTATTTTTATAAACCTTTGCTTTCTTACTGCTTTCTTAAAGAGCTTAAGTTTCTTATTGAGGAGGCTTAAAGCCATAATAGCAATTTGTATCAGTCTGTTGGCTGGCAGTCTCTACCAGCATACACCTTTAAGTGAATGCTCCAGTTGGTGGTTTTGTAAGTGTTAAAGTGCTTCTTTTTCCTTTCATCTTTTTGATTCAGGAATATTGAGAAAAGAGCCAGCACTAAGCAAATCTGTTTGACAATGCTGCAGCAGAGTTTTTTAATATCCGGATGTGGCTTCAAACCACAGCATGATATGGCATGTCTCATTCCTGTGGTATGATAGGGCATGTTGATAACCCCCACCAGGCATGTATTATTTTATACCTTATTTAATGCGCTATCAGGAGTACTGAGTTCAGTGGTATAAACTCCTGATAACATTTTGAAATATCAGAGAATCTAGGTTTTCTTTTATTAGACGTGCCACGTGTTTTTTCTCCAAGGACTCTGCTGCTGCTGGTAGGAAGGCGAGCTGCAGCAAATGAAAGGTCCGTGGGAGTTTGCCGGCAGTGCTCCAACAAGTCTCTGCATCTCCACACTGCTGTCTGCTGTGCCGCTGCCCGGCCTGAAGGCAGAGCTCTGCCTCTTGTTGCCCTGCATTTGGGAAGGCACTTCAGTGAAAAAACTCTTAAGTGGAATACCTACAGTGGTTCCTCTATTCTTGCACTTCTAAAATTCCACATTCTTAGCTCTTGATGTTAACTGTATTCCTTAGGTTTTTTATTCTCTGTGACCTGTCTGTATGCTCAGGAAGAACTCTCTGAAAGAGGTAGGTCTCAGTTGAGAAAAGTGAAAAAGAAAAAACAAACCCAACTGTTCTGTTAAAATATGATAGGGAAATGTATCATTAATATTAAAGCTTCTTAAAAGCTAAATGCGAGTGTAAAGCAGGCGGATAGTATTTTACTGCTGTGTACACCTTGCTGGAGCTCTGGCAGTCAGCAGGAGGCCACAAGGCCCATCCTGGGGGACACTAGATACTTCTTTGTCTGGCAGGGGCAACGGGACATAGTGGATAGGACAGTGTGTTCAAGGGTAGGTTCTGCCTTCATGCCCATTGGGTTGTTTTGTCAAGTTTATTTAGTTTCTTTGTGATTTAGGTTTCCTTACCAGTTGTAAAATGGGAAATGTTATCATACCCTTCCTTCTTGAACCTGAAGCTGTTCAGGTCATCTAATGCTGCTGTAAAAGTCATTGCTGCTTTGTGTCATTTTATAACTGATTAATACGGGAGCTGTGAGACATGCTTCTCACATTCCAGAGCTTGCTATAGTGCTTTTATGTGTGGGATATTAAATATTACTAATTTTCCCCACAATATTGGTGTTTTTCCAAAGTACAAGCAGAGCATCTGCTATTGACAAATTCCATATGTAACTTTCTTTGTTAAGAGGCATAAGTTGAGACCAGTGTTTGAGTGGAACACTTATTATATAGTGACCTAGAAATTACAGTTAATATCCTAACCACTATAATTCTTGTGCTCTTTTATTTGAGAAGAGCGCTTTTTAATGAGTATTTGTCATCAGTTTAATGCTACAAAATCTTTCAGGGATTTCAGTGTATAAACATTTCCTTAGTTACAGTTCTTTCTGTATAGAGCCCTTGACTCCACGGAAGAATTTTATTTGCAGAGAGAAATAAAGCAAAGGTTACCAATTGCAAGTCTTCTATGTTTTTGTTGGGTAGCTCTGGATAGTATCTCTTAAATGTTTAATTGGGACACTGCTGCTTGAGGTAGAATTTAAGCCTAATGAACTTTTCATTTTTTGGGAATGCCTATGGTGGGAATAGCTGAGCAGGAGCAGTGAGACTGTATATTTGAAGTAGATGAAATAGGTAGGTCAGTGTTTGGCTTTTACTAGGACTAAATGTTCATTCTCCTCAATACTTTACTTCTGATTTCCTAAGTCCAATGGCCTGTATGTTCCTCATAGTTATTCTGATTCTGCATGATCTGTGTGTAGCACTGGCAAGTCCATATCACATACCCAGCACCTTGAGTCCAGATTTGTGCTTGTGCACTCTACTGTTCTGCCCCTCAGATAGATGGGGCTTCACTTAAAATCCTGCTTGTTTTCCAGTTAGATCAGATTGAGTCATCATTTTCAGCTTGGTTTCTTTTAAAGTCCATTATTTTCTCAGAATCCATCTTATTCTAGACTGCATCAAAAGGAGCAAGGAGTCTGAGTTTACATGTGTGCAGGCAGTTTTGTCTTTCAAAGAATGTAGCACTGATCTAGAGAAATGCCAAAGGGAGTACCATTAAGGTAGTCAAAACATTGCTTTAGGCTGTCTGTGATACCAGCAAGCCCATTAGTACTGTTTTAAATCTAGCTTGATGCCTTTTAATTTTGTTTGAGATAGTGAAATTGCTTTTGGATATAAAGGTGATGGCATTTTTTTGGACAAAGTCAGGAACATCTGCTGGTGTCTTGTAAAGTGTGCCGTGTTGTTCTTCCTAGCATTTCCTGACACCCTCTTGTTTGGTTAATGCTTTGCCATCTGTTAACTTGATGATATTGTAATGAGGAGGGAGTTTATTGGTGAATCTCTGACAGCATTAAAACATTGCTTTTGCATCCCTTTTCTGCTTTCATCTCTACATTTACTAATGTATATCTATCCTTCTGCTTTAAATTTTTGCCAAGGTTGTTACTCTGTGTCTGCAGTCTCTTTGGAATTTGCACTCTACTTTGGGCTCATTCTAGCAAGGACTGAGAAATGAGTTGTTGACTGTGTGTAACTTCAATTGCTGAAGGTTGTGCATGTCCAATTTACTCCTTGTGCATATGCTTTCCCTCATTAAAGTGGGGAAAAATGTGATGTAACTCATGCCATGACTTGCTGGCAGTAAGTGTGTGCGTGCTGCAGTGCCACGTACAGGTGCTACCTGCAGGATTATGTAGGCATTTAATTTGCTCAAGACAAATTGATTTTGCCATAAAGTGGTGGTTTATATCTGTTTATGTCTCTTTATATCTGTTTATATCTGTTACTCTGAATGTGAAAGTCAGAGTGGAATGGAGGAAGCAGAAAGCTTTACTGTGAAGTTCACTAGTTTTAGCCTTTGTCCAACTGCATCAAGAATCATCCTCTGCTTATTTTGTGATGCAAGCTTGGAAATTTTTTTGTGTATTTTAGACAATAAAACTTGTAGGACCCATAAGAGAGTACTGCACCCTAAACATTATTGTGTAGAAGGCTTTGATATTGGTCTGTTCTGTTATTGTTCCAACTATCTTAATTCTTATTTTTAATCACTGCTTGTGAAAACATCACTTTCTGATATCTGCCAGGAGCTGTGGATCTGAAAGACAGTAAGACTTGTGGATCTGTATTTTAATTGCAGGAGAGAGTCTTTAGCATGGCATGTGTCTTTGTTTCAGTACTTGCTGTCTTCCTCCCTGACATACTAGGAGTTTGTCAAAATGGTTGTTGACTTACTTTGAGATTCCTACTGATCCTTTTAAAAAAACACATTAAATTAGTGCTGTTGGGGTTGGTTGGTTGGGGTTTTTAGGTTTTGGTTTTTTTTCCTAAAGCCAGACACAGTGATTAAAAATCGTAGGTAATTCTCATTATTTGGCCCTAGTATACATTCAGTCATAACACGTGTGATCAGCCCTCCTGGAATGTTGCTTTGTTGTCTGTGCCATTTGATATTTCATTTTGCAGAAGAATGGTTGCATCACTTTGGTGCTTATGGTAGGCTACACCTATCGCTTTCTTTTATATGTCACAGTAGAGTAAGACACTCTTCTTCCAGCATGGCTGCAAAACACAAACAAGGCCAGATGTGCGGAGTTAAGGAATTCTGTGAACCCATTCTAATCTTAATATTAAAGGTGTATAATTTGTTTCATATTTATAATGAACATACCATTTGGAATATTTTTTTCCTATATAAATATTTTACATTCTAGGCTGTGCACTAAGATAAGTAATCTTGAACTAGGAACTCCAATTGAAATGCTGAAGAAAAGCTAAATTGGACTACTTCAGGAAAAGCTGAATTTCATTTTAGGGCTGATCCACTGTAAAAACTAAAAACTGAAAATCTGTCCTAGAAGCATTAAAAATGGGAATACAAAGCAACCTCTGGGAATAAGTTGTTAAATATATTGAAATTTGGATGAACGTTTAGATGCAAATGAAAGCATATTCACATAAATGTGTATCAGCAATTAGGTTGCAAATATATTAGCAGTTGGCTTAGATGTGTTGCTTTCAGGAATAGCTATCAGCTGTTATAAATTCTGTTCACAGTTTTTCTTTGGCATTTGCAATTTAGATCCATCTCATTTTACCTCGTCTCTGAATACAGGTCTGAAAACTAGAACACTCTTTTATTGTGTTGGTATGACAAGGTTATTGCTCCAGAGTCCTTTAGCATACAAAGAAATGTTGCTTAATGCAATTCTTACAGTAATGTCAAATTTGTACAGATCTCTTAAGATTTGTGTTATGAATTCTTGTGCTGTGTAATGAACAACAGGCTTAAAACGTTTTTAGACAATAAGACCAAGTTTTTATTGGGTTTAAAATGAAAACACAACATGGTTGATAAACTACTGCAAAGAAATTCAGATTTTAATTTTATCCAAACATGTAAAAGCTTTAAAATATATATTTTTGGTGGATTTTGTAGATATACAAAGCTGTCATAGCTGTTCATCTTACTGATGGATAAACAGAGGAGTCAGTGTTATATTCCTATTTGAGGATCACATCACAGTGGAGCCAGTCATAATACTGTGGTCTGGAAAAATCTGAGCTGGTGTGATACAGTTGTGATTTGGTGAAGCATCTGGTTTTTTAAACATGCCATCATATACCACTGTGAATTTAGTTAAACCAAATGGAAATATTTATTCCAAACTTGGATTTTTTCACTGAGATGAATAACTAACTGGGATCTGTGATTACTAGTTTTTAATACTATGCTCCCTTACACTTTTGCTGGTGGTTTTTGTGTTTGATGAATGTGTATAAGAGAAATAAAGTACGGTTATTGTGAGGTATGAATTTACTGTCTGACTTAATGTTTCACACTGTATTTTTACAGTAAAAGTTTTGCTGATGCTCCCCACCTCTTTTTTTCCCATTGCTACCTGAGTAGAATTTGGTTTAAAATAAAATTGTCGCTTGTTATCATTGAAGGATGAATCTTAAATATTTGGTGCTTAAATAAAACCATAGCTGTTAAAATAAGGCAGTGTATCAGAATTCAGATCTTCTTAAAATGTAACTTCACACGTTTAGGCCATCTTCAGCATTTCCCAATCACTGTGAAAATCTTGAAAGTAAGAAATCAAGTAGGTGAATTAGATGAGGCAGAAAAACATGGAAAAGTGTTCCATGAGAAGCATCAGCAGAAAGTAAACAGCTTCGTTGTTTAACTCAAAATAACTCAAGCTTTTTCACCATAAATCAGAATGAACTGTATGTGATGAACCAGAGACAGTTTCTTGTTTAAAGGATCATTTCTGGCTGAAAATCATTAAAATGAGGACCATATTCTTGTAAATTAATATCAGTGCAGGTCTCTTACATTTTCTTTCTAATGGCCATGATCTCTGAGATGCCAGATTTTTGCCTAGATGCTTGGCCATGTGTACTTGGGCATGTTCGAGGAGTTGTTTGGAGTTGTCTATTTCCATTGTAAGATAAAATTATTACTCCTGCTATTCTGGAAGTTGCTATTGACAATTCTAATTAACGCTGCTATTTTGCTTGGTTGGAGTTATAAAACTATAGGGAAAGGATATTGAACCTTTTTAGGGCTGATGTGCATTATTCTTTGTGGGTTTTTGCTGACTTACATTGTCAGGGAATCTAAGCAATTTTGCGCACCCTAAGCCTCTGCCTGAAGCCTGTAAAAATTAAGTAATTGCTTCTGTTCACATCTGTTTACAAAAGGGTTGGGGTTTATTTTTTGATGGGTAAAGAGACATGATTCAATAATATCTGGAATCATATCTTCCACTTGGATAGTCCTTCTAATTAATTTATGACTTGCTGTGGGCTTTTCTGCATGTGGTGTCTGAAGTGATTAATCAGAATTCTGAAACTGGCAGCCCATAACAGCGTTACAAATAACAAAGCCAAACCTAAAAATTGTAACCACTTAACTTACTCTAGTTTCTTGAGAGTCATTTGTAGAGAGATGCACTCTGCATCCCTGGGAAGTATCAGATGTACTTGAAATTATGGTAACTGAATGTAACTTCTGATTTATGTGATGCCAATGAGTGTTTTGTGGAAGGTACCGTGTGACAATGGTGATCAGTGCTAGAATTTAGCCTGTTCTACATTTAAATTGGATAAAAATGCATACTGAGCCTTGTATCTGCTCAGAACTCTGCACACTGGTGTTTTTTACAGTAACTACCATTTTGTGCATAATTGTCTTTCATTAAGCCCCACTAAACTGGGAAAATGGAAGACAGTAGAGTGAATATGAAAATGTTCTGTTGAGGTTAACAGAATCATTGAATGGCCTGTGTTGGAAGGGACCTTAAAGATGATCCAGTGCCACCCCTGCCATGGGCAGGGACACCTTCCACTATCCCAGATTGCTCCAAGCCCTGTCCAGCTTGGCCTTGGACACTTCTAGGGATCCAGGGGCAGCCTCAGCTTCTCTGGGCACGCTGTGCCAGGGCCTCCCCACTCTCACAAGGAAGAATTTATTCCCAATATCCAATCTAACCCTGAGCTCTGGCAGTGGGAAGTCATTCCCCCTTGTCCTACCAATCCAGGCCCTTGTAAACAGTCTCTCTAGCTTTCTTGTTGGCTCCATCAGGTCCTAGAAGGCCACCATTAGACCACCCTGAAGCTTCTCTTTTCCAGGCTAAACAATCCCAACTGTCCCAGCGTTTCCTCCCAGCAGGGCTGCTCCATCCCTCTGATCATCCTGGTGCCTCTTCTAGACTCTCTCCAGCAGCTCCAGGTCCTTCCTGTGCTGGGCCCCAGGGCTGGAGGCAGCTCTGCAGGTGGAATCTCACCTGAGCAGGGCAGAGGGGCAGAATCCCCACCTCCCTTGGCCTGCTTTGCTTCTCTTGCTTCTCTTTATCCCTGAGCTTTTGGTTGCTGTCTATACTGCTTTTCTATATGTGGCAGCATAGAATTTTAGACTCTTAACATAGACTTCTTGTACACTTTTTGCTTGCACCTCTGTGGTTCTGCATAGAGTTGGTCTTAGCAGAAATCTTCCCAGTGGGAGAGGTAGCTTCATCACTGTAGCATCGTGGCTCCCGTGGGATGGTAGTTTGTGGGAAGTGTATATGAGTTTATTTTTCCATCTACTCAGAGGTGCTAAATGGCTGTATAAAAAGAGTGAGGCAGATCTGTGAGTGCTTCAGAGAGGAGCTTAGAAGTCTGGCTCTCAACTTCATGTTAAAAGTCTTGCTGACTTTTGAGTGAGACAGCAAGAAGAAGATGAGCAGGGAGGTACACATCTGGGAATCGTGGCAGCTTGTCATTAGGTGTGATGAAGTCAAAAAGTATCTGGAAGATGACCTAGTTTAACAACTGAGAGAGAGGATGGAAGCTGCTGTTCTCTTTCTCTCAAAGTAGAAAAAAAGTCCTCAGCCTTGAAAGAATGATGAGCCACACTTTTTCTTCAAAAGAGTCATAGTGTACATAAAAAGATGTTGAAGGGATTAAAACTGGAACAGATTATTATTAACCATAACCCAAGAATTAAATTAGCAGCAGTGTGCTGCAGTCTGCACAATTACAAGAGGCAGCTAGCAATAACAAGAACAATGCTGCGTTAAACACATGATCTCCACCATGGCAGGGTGCAGACACATTACTGCAAAAACCTGGGGTTCTTAAACTGTTAGTGTGTTATGAGTTTACATACTTGTGAGCACAACAAATGTGCTAAACCAACCACCACAGACCACGACGGGAACAGGCATCAGATGTAATCAACCATGAGCCCCTCAGTGTGAGCACTTTTTGGTGTAATGATTTTTTGCAATTATGTAACTTGTTTTTCACCTGAGTTTAGCTGAGTCATTCCCAGAATGCTTTTCTAGTTAGCCAAAGTAACAAAGCGGGCAAGAATTTTACAAGGGCAGCAAGGCCCTCGCTTTGCAGAGACTTTCTGCTCTGCAATAAACAACAAAAAAGTTGAGAAAGATCTTGTGAAAAGAAAGTTTTCTTATTGCAGTGATGGAAAATGAGACCTCTTCTTACTCTATCTGCATTAAATAAAGTGAATAAAGTCCAGCATACTTGTGGGTATTCTTTTATGAAATATTTACAATAAACAGTTATTTGATTTAAACAATGCAGCTAATTACAAAAAGATACTTTGGACGTATTGCTCTAAATAGCATACGTTACTGTAAATTACCGCTGGCCATACATTAGCTGGTTTTACAGTTGAGATTCTTCTGATACCAGATGAATTGGCTAAAACTGTAAAAGAGAACAAAACCAGAAGGTTCTAAATCTGTTCATCACGTTTCTGGACTATTAAAATACTTTGGTGTGTGAGGAATGAAGGAAGAATAAAGAGATGCCTGTGGGAGAAGCAGAGTATGCAAAAGTTGATGGTAAGGGAACTATAATATAGAGGGTATATGAAGATAAGGGGATATAGTGATTTTTTAAATTATATGTGAAATAAACCAGGGAGAAAAGATAAATGATAATTGCTTTGAAATATCCATTGCTGATATGAAGAGTCTGCAGAAGAAGTATTGCAAAAGGGAACATATGATAGTTTTGTGTTACTTTTGAGTAGTACTTTCACAGATAATAAATTTTTTTTAAATCTGTGATTTACTGCTTGAGAACACCATAAATGGTTTCGTGTTGTTGTTCATGCCAGAGCCCAGTACTGTTTGGAGCACGAAGGAATGTAAATTATGAAGGAGCACACAAGATTAAAAAAATTTATATAAGGCAATGCTCCAGCCTCCTGGTACTGCTGGCAGCTCTGTCACATGCCTTTGTGTGGAGCAGCTCCTCATGGTGCTGAGCTGTTTGTCCCACCACTTCTGCTGGTCCTCACTGCAAAGGTTAGAAATGCTCCTTGGCATCTAGCATAATTTATTCTTTCCCCAGCTGGTCTTGTGCTCTTGTTGTGTAATGTTTACACATTGTGTAATGTTGTGTAATAGTTGAAGGTTTGGTCCTGCAAACACCTCTTGCTCTCCTGCGGCTTCTTAGGAAGCAAAATGCACGTGATCCTCCAAACTCCAGCACTTCCAGCTATGGTTTTTTGCCTCCCTTTGTTTTACTTTGTGAAAGGATGTAAACCGAGTGATCTTTTTCTTTTCTTCTTGTTTTAAATTTTTAAGTATATTTATTTCGAGATCACATTTTCAGGATTGCAGTGGTTGTATTTTATATTTCGGTTTTGGGGAGATGGAGATTGTAATCAGAGACTGAAGTCTCATGAATAACTGGCTGCTACCATACAGGTAAGGAATGAGTGTCAGTACAGCCACTGGTACAGGAACCAGTGGGAGAGTCCTGGAGGGACTGACTGCAAACAGATCCTTCACATTCATGGCTTTAGAAAAATGTCTCTGGCTGGATATCAGGAAAAAAGAGTAGAAGAGATTTAGTTTTGGACATGGACAGGTAAAGTTGCCCACTTTTTTGGGTTAGGGGAGTGGATCTCTGGTATCCTGAGGAATAGAGGCAGCAGAGCCCATGTCTTAATAGCCCTCAGTCTGCTAGAGCTGGTAAAAAATGAATGTTTTATTCACTCCTTGAATGGAACACAGTGTAGATTGGTCTTTTGTTATTTCCACATCCTTCCAAAGTTTGGTGAGTTAAAAAGTTGTATATAAATGGCATGGCAAAAGTCCTTAACAAAACTGCCTTGCACAGAATAGGAAAAATCACTCAGAAGAGAGCATGCAATCTAAGCATGGACGTGGATGCTTTAGCACACTGATTTTTGTAGCTGTGGCAACTTTCTGTAAAATCTCCTGTTTTGAGAAATAAAGTCAAAGATAAGATTATCAAAACATTCCTCATATATGATTCTATTGTTGTGATAGTAGAGAATATTATTTCTTTGTCTGTGGCCTTATTAAGTGTAACAGCAAAGCTAAACCCAAATGTTTCTTTTTGTTGTTTTCCAAAGGATTCATCCCCCTGAATTCTTCAAGAACAAGTATGCTGTGGATGAAGCCCACTATGTGACTGAGGTGAGTTGTCTGTGTCTCTGAATATTTTTTTCTGTGAACACAAAATCAATGACTGGCAATGACTTTGCTTATTTTTAGTCCTCTTCTTACTGGATGTCTCCTGACTTGGTGGGATCTTTCCCTTCCCTGTTACTGGAAAATGTCCTTCTGTCTTATAAAGCACTTGTACAAATTTTAAGGCTGCTCCTTGGATCTGAACGGTTCTTAGTATCTGAATAGTTCTTAGTATCTGAATAGTTCTTAATCCAAAGATGTCTCATAAATGTGTTCTGTGCATGGTGAGACCTGTCAGTTTGTGTCTTTATCCAACTGAAATATGTCACTAAATAAATTTTTTGCAGTGCCTTGGAGATTTGAGGAGATTGCTTTCAAGGAGGTTGCATGTCCTAGCTCTGTCTTGGGAGCTTACATTCATTTTATACCACCAAAAAGCTGCTGGGAAAGGCTGCCTGCCTCACTCTTATTTTCTGTAGAATCATCCTATTACTTGAATAAACAAATTTATTCACATTTCTAGATGCAAGTGTGCCTTGCTTAGTTAGGTTTCTGATTTAATTTCTGAGCAGATGTTTGTACACTTTTGCACCTGGCCAGTGATTCTTTCTTTGGTAGGAAGGCTCAGCAGGGTGAGGACAGTTTTCCTGCCAGGCTCTCTGTGTGACTTTCATGGAGAGCAGCTTGAAGAAGACTCCTCTGATACTTCTGTTCCAATAGCTCACTAAATCTGATGCTCTAGAACAAAAGTTTTGCTCTCATTGGCTGTGAGGAGGTTTCATTTAATTTTCATAATGAGTCCAGCTCCAAAGTGAAGTTTGATCTGTCTCTCAGAAGCTGGCAGTCAAGGGAGCTATGGAGAGGTTGATTTTTGCAATGTGTGAGTTGGAGTCATGTAATGTGCAGGTGCTCCAGGGCTCATCTGTCAGATGGTGAAAATTGCAAGTGGAAAATACATGTTTTATTTTTAAAAATCATATTTTTGGGGTCATCTTAGTTGTTTTGGGTCACTTTCTGTCAACAAGTGCTTTTATTGCTATTCTATTCACTGCTTTCTTACTGCTTAAAAACTTCACTGATGGGAAAAAGAGCTCTTTATGTGGACCAGTAATTAAATTAATAAACGAAGGCTGCTTTCCACCTGGACTACATGTATTGAAATGAAAAGCTGTTGAAGCTTGCAACAAAATAGTTCAGCTCTTAAAGGTTGCTTCTATAATTTTTGCCTTGTTTGCCAAGGAATTGGTTTTCCACCATCAGGACATCAGGGGCCTTTTGTATAGAATAGCTTTATGTCAGTGAATGACCAACATGTGTGTTATCCTGATGTTTCAAGACATTAAGAAACAAAAATAAATAAAGGGTGGAAATGATGTTTTTGATCCTCACTGCCATACACTTTCTTTTGTTAATATTATTGGGGTGCTATTAGGATGGTTTAAATTTGGTAGAACTGTGCTCCGTAAAGTTGTGTCAGGTGTTCATTGCCTCAAGATATGTGTAGTTCAGCACCCACCCTTCTGCAGCTGTTCTGAAAGCCCAGCTCTTTACAAGCCCAGTGATTTTTTTTCTTAGTTTGTGAATGTTTGAAGGAGACTGAAGGACCCTAATAAAAGGATTAGTACAAGTGATCCAGTGAGAACAACAGTAAATATTCATTGCTGAGCATTTAGCACATTGTAACGTAATAGTATTAATACAAATGTTATATGTGCAGGATAGACTACCCTGGTGTTTCTCATTTGTGTGACATAACAACTTTTTGGCTCCTATGTTGTGTCTTCCTAATGATGATAGTAGACATGAGTTATAGTTGGTATTTATGTCTTTAAAGGACACCATCAACTTGATCACTGCATTTCTGTCAATATTTTGTATTTTACTGTCACTTGTTGCATGTCTTGGGTAATACTACAGTATCTGAAAGGTGTCAGAGGAACATTTTTGTCTTTTCAGCTCATTTACTTTATACACAGTGAATATTGATTAAATTGGTATCAATGTGGTTATGAGGAAGAAAAAATGACAAGTAACAGCAATCTAAAACCTCTTTTTAGATATCCAGCATCTTGGCTTTGAAGAAACCTGCTGTACTTCTCACTTTGGTAAGCTATATTCTGAAAATACTAAATTTCTTCAATAAGGATACCAGTTTGTGCAGCATTTCTTTGCACTGTCATTCTCTGTTTTTTCCTCCCCATCTTATGCCAAATTTGAGGTCACCTGTGTGTAACAATCTAGTCTTCTGGCACCTCCATGATTTCAAGATCTGTTGCCTCTGGCCTCATCCAGTCTGCATTCTGTCTGCCAAAAGCTGTATTGATTTTCTGGTAAAACATGACAAGCCTGTCTAACTTATCAACTATGATGGCCTCCAGCCTACCTACACTGACTCCAAACTCCTTTTTCCTTTTATGCTGTTCTGGTCATGTCATGAGCATGTTTGGCCTTTCTGTGGGAATCCCACAAGGATTCAGGCAATACTTTTTCTGCATAGAGTGGTTTAGTAAGAGCAACTGGGAGGCAGGAGGCAATATCAAATGCCTGCTTAGTATTTTGAACGGTGCTTGCTTATTTCTTTGGAAGAAGGATGGATGAGTGGAGCTAAAGACTGCAAGTTTCTTCTTCCCCATTACCTGTCTCCCAGCTGCTTCCCTGCTTTATAGCAGGGAAGTTTTGTAAACTCTCACTGTTTTATTGTCTCCAATCTATATAAAAATTATTTGCTGACTCTGAGTTTTCCCTTACAGCAAATGCAGTGGCAGCTCCTGGATTTTTTGTTTTCCCATGATGATGTCTTAACAAAAACATCTCTCCTCAGATTTGAGTTCTTTATCCATTTAGAACAGAGGCCCTAAATAGTTTTCAGTCTTTCCTTTACTTATATTTGTATACACACATATAGACTTAAAAGATGCCCCTATGGCTTAATTTCATGTTCTTTAAGAGAAATGAGGGAAATGGAATGTTTGACCATCTTGTGCTTCTTACTGTGCACTTCTTCACATGGAGTTGTTGAGTATTTATCATTCTGGGAACATCCTGTTGTAATCAGGAATTTTCATATATTTTTTGACTGAGAGGAGGGTGCTGTGGTGCTTTCACATTCCTCCCACTGCTATGAAGTAGTATTCAGAAAAGGGAAGAGCACTTCTCTGTCTGCTGCTGAATGGAAACCTAGTCCTCTCCTGCTGTGGTCTTGTTCCAGATACAGAACTGTAACACTGCTCCACAGTGTTCCCCAGGCACATGGCAGAAGTGTTCATTGGCTGTGTAGCAGCCAAAATACTCTTGCTTATGCTGCTTGCTTGAATGGAAAACTGTAGGCAAGCCACAAGCAAATTTAAATAGTAACATTTCCAAGGCAGGGCATAATAATTTATTTTAAAATTAAATTACTTTAGAAGAAACCTTGCTTATTTTTCATTCTCTTGCCCTGTATAATTATTTTATAGGTGTCACAGCTCCCTCTCAAGACATAAGGGCATTAGAAATAAAAGCCTGTCTGCTTCCTAAGCAGCACATCCTGGCATGAGTTCTGTACAGGTCTCCTATGGAACTGATTATTTCTTATATTGGACTGTGTTTGAACAGTCGGGGGTTTTTTATTTATAGTGATTCAGGTAAAATAATGTGTAAGTTTTCCCTAATACTTACTGCAAGTTCTCCCCATGATTTAAATTTTAAATACCTGTGTTTGGCTCAGAATCACAGTCCTTTTAATCTTTTTCCTCCCAGCGTGGTATTAATACTGATAGTGGAAATGTCTCTAAAGAAGCTTCGTTTGAGGGGATCAGCCAGTAAGTAACAAGGCTTTTTTATACATTAATGGTTACTGGGTTATGCTGAATTAATTTTATGTTTCAAATTAAATTATGTTTTTTCTTAATGACAGGATGTTGAATGGCAGATCAGATGCCAAACATTTTATTTCCAAAGAAATTTTGATATGTTTCTAATGACTTGAAATACAGTGGGTTTTTTAAAAAATCTCTCTTGCATCTAAGTTAATTCAAATTTTCTCTTTGTCTGTGCTTGCTGTAACTATTTAAAACCAAATAGACCCATCCTTATCATCCATTTCCACTTTTGGAATTGGAATATTTGTTTTTCAGATTTCAGAAAAATTAATCTTTAGGAGTAGCTTCTTTCTCTTACTGAGTACATTATTAATCTAGATATTTGGGATTCTGGAATGCACAGTCTTCTGAAAAAATGTCACATTATTTACACATTGTGTAAAATAAAATCACAAATCACAAAGAAAGGGAATAATTTCTCTGTCTAGATGTGATCTTTTAGCGTCCCTTAATGCTGTCTTTTTATGAAGTTTGGCTACTAGTCGGTTGAAAATGTCTTCCTGAATGCAGTATTTTGAAAGGGCAGTAAATAGAAATATTGCACAGCTTGCTCTGGGATGTGATGATGATGGCTTCAATTTTTGATGTAATACAACTGTCTGTTCTGTTATGATATCTTTAAAAGGAGATCAATTTTTGTTTCAGTTCAAGTGTATGGCAAAAAAGAAACACACCCCCCTCATTACAAACCTTGTTAAAATAAACAGTTGTGCTGAGATGTTGAGGCCTTTTTTATGATCCTTGACTCTCAGTCACCCCACTATATTTTTCTCCGTCCTCCTCTGTCAACAGCATGTTAATTCTGCAGTGAAGATGATAATGCTGCAATTTGCTGCAAGTCTGGGCACTCATTTGTGTAGTCTGAGCATACTTTCTGCTGGGATTGTTTCTCTGTGTCAAGTGATCTGAAATCTAGATTCCATAATTACTTAGTTCTCCCCTCTGTATCCTAAATGTGAACTTAATGGTTCTGTCAGGGATATTGGGAACAAGGTGCCAGGCCTTTAGACATCCTTTGCTGCCCCCTGAGTCAAATATGAAGTATTCCATAATGCATGCACATCACTTTTAATGAGTATTTGGTGTCCTTTCTGCTATTACAACCAGTGTGAGTTCTGTTGTTTTGTCCAAGTAGATAGTCATCTTACACTCTCCACATACAGGTGGACTCCAAAATCTGTGTGGAGCACTATCTCCAGTTTTATCCAATACACCTCCACATGAAATATAAGCAGTTATTTACTTCACTAGCAATTCTTCATTGGAATGACGTACAAAGTCTGTTTGAACTACCAAAACCCCTGAATTTTACCCTGAATTTCACTAAACGCTAGAGTTGAATTAGTAGCCCATTCACTAGTCAGCATTAAGCTCGGAAAGCACTCCATTTAGCACTTGGTTTGTGATTTTGATAGAGTATCTCCTACAACACTTAATGATATTTAAGGATTGGCTTCTCAGTTAGTGGTAAACGTGCTGTCTGTATGCTCCAGGAGGAGTGCTTCATTCCTATGAGGGATTTCCAGCTGTTAGCAGATATTTCTCTTTTAAGACTTAGCACATGCTCACCCCTCTCCACCCCTAGGCACTAGGGCATTTATCTTGCTGCCTTTGACAAGTCTGATTGGTACCTTCCCCTCCCAAGCTCGCAGTGTGGAAGAGCATGCATTGATTTTGTTGTTGGATCAGCTCCCCTCTTCTGAAAGATACCATGCCTTCAAACTACTTGTCACTCCAGCCTTCCCTTGATGTCCCTGATTGTGCTTGTGTCTTCTCCCAGGCTCTGGTGGCTCTGGTGAGCTCGTGCTTGGTCCACGTGCAGTCTGGAGGAGGCTGTGAGGTTCCTTTTGAACTCTGCTCTCCTCACATTTTTGTAACTGTGTAATTAAACCAATCCATTTTACGTTTGTTTTTCAATGCAGACCCAAGCAGATTTCAACATTCCTGCTTTCCTGCTTCTCCACTTCTCCTGTAGCAAATGTTTCCTTTATAGAAAGATGTATTTTAGATGTATTGATTGATTTCAAGAGGATTAAACCCACAGAGTTTATACTGAGCAATGTGTTCCTTCAAACTGTGCTCCCTCCTGCCTGTCTGTGACTGCCTTGCTGGCTCTCTCAATCCTCAGTTCGGCCGGACTCTGCCCTGTTCATGATGCTCTATTTTATGCCTGGGTTCCTGTTTGGTTTGTTTTCTGGCTACCTTGCCAAGATCTATTTTCTTCCTAGGACCCTTTTGTGTTTCTGCTGCTCCCATATGTCTTTTTTCTCCTAGGCTGACCTGGCCGAGTAGGGTTGTTTTTCATGATGGATTACAATGGAAATAATGTTTAATTTTCCTGAAAAAGGTCAATCTTGCTCTTTTTGCAGGCTGTTCATCTGCTTCTGTCAGAAGCTGTCATTTGCTTGTCCTAGTGGTGTTGCTTCCCTGCCTTACTTTTTGAACCTTTTTCACTTCTTCTGGAACATTATTACCTAAGCTATTTGATTAATTTTTCCACTGTAATAAATAGTCATTTGAGACAAAATGACTAGTGTGGTTGTGAGTTATTTCTGTGCCCTGAAGATCATCCTGAAGTTATTTTTGTCATGCTAGCAATAGCCAAGCTTGATTCTATCCTGATTATAGAGCCTATAATGGTGAATTATACTGTGGTTTCCGTTAATTTATGAATAGCTGTCTCATACAGCGAGGGATGTTCTCCTTAAGAGAAGCTGGTCTGTTGCTGCAGGCTGTGGGAGCGGAGGCTGGTGATACAGGGGAAGTTGCTCTGCTCATCAGAGAGTGGTAACAGGGGTTAGTGAGGATCCAGCCTGGGACAGGGGCTTTAGACAGGAGACCTGGACCTCGTGCTGATCCTAGTAACGCCCCTCTCTGTTTCAATCTCTTTGGAGTCCTGCAGAAGTGGATTTCTCACTTGCGCTAGAAGGCTGAAGTGTAGAAGGTAGATTTCTAAAGTAGTTCTAGTGCTTAGTTTCCTAGAAGTACATATTTCTATTTGCTAATAGAGGCCAGTTCTGTGTTTGCAGGGTTTTTTCCTAGTTCATGGATCCATTTTTCAGACTGGAAAATGTGCAGGATTTTTTTTTAATCTAATCATGTCAGTTATGTAGCCCCTGTAAAAATGCTTTGAGAGGACGTGATTCACCATACAGAAAATGGATTTTGAACCCTTAGGGTTGAACAGTAATGTGCCATATACTTAAAACCCTGTTGAATAAATCTTTGCTCATTGTGTTGGCAGTGTTTTTTTCATCCTCAGAGTCTATTGAAGTAAATGATAGGCAGTTTAAGCAGTGTACCTAATGTTTACAGTTTTGCAGTGAATTCCTTTCCCTTAGAACTGCACTTGTAGGGTATGACAGTGAAGACCATCTAAATGGCCTTTTTTCATATTGCATAGCCAAGTCAGTTATTAGGACAAAGACTTTCTGTGCTGAAGAAGAGGAGAAAATTCTAATATTGTGTATGAATATGTTTTGGGTTTTTATCACTGTAGACACACAGTGTACTCATTAAACTGACAGAAAGAGGTCTCATTATACAGTGCTTTTATATGGGAGGTATAAATTGCTAGCGTTTTTTAACTAATGAATTTGTCTTGCATGTGAAAGGACAACTGAGTATGAAATCAATTTGGACATGCATTAAAGTGTAGTATTTCTTAGTTCTACACTGATTAAACGGGAGCATTAATATGTTACAAATTGCAGCTGTATCAAATGCAAATTTGTTTTCTTCCTCAAGACCACAGATCTCATTATCTAAGTATTGTCAATTTGCAGATTACAGAAATATGTAGAATTAGATTGCACTGCCTAATCCTCTTAATGTTAGGACAGTACACATTTTGTTGAGTAGTTGTTTACTGTTTAGTGAGATCAAAAATTTGCTTGGAGGCCATGGTAGGTGGATTTTATGTTGGAATTTGTGCACAAATTATGTGAATTATACACCATTTGTGTATTCCTGTTGGTGGTGAAAAGCTCTTCCTGTTGAGTTTAACCAGTAGTTACTGGTTAAAAGTTTTTGGGATACGGTTTGTTTAGCTGCCTTGTTGGTAAATATCCTGGTTCTGGCCAGGACAGGATTAATTTTTTGCAGCAGCCAGGAGGGGGCATGGCCAGGACCCAGCTGTTGTTCTATACCAGCTCAAGTTGAGGAGCTGAGGGCAGGGACTGTCTCTTGCTTTGGAGGAGAAAGGCATTCCTTTCTGAGATGAAATGTGGCAGGTGAAACGGTCCCATTCAGTGTTTTGTTAATTGTTGAGGAGTTTTCCATGTAAATCTTTTCTTTGGCTTATAGCTTTTGTTAATAATTTTATTGCTGTTACTGTCCATTTTCTTATCTTGCTGCTGTTTCCAGAAAATTACTCTTGTCTCAACCCAGGATATATTTGCCTTTTGTACTTCAACTTTGAGGGGGAGGGGAATCAAGGTACACTGTGACTTTAGTGGGAGCACTAAATCGGGGAGTTCCATTCCTAAACCACAGCAGCCTTAATTGGTGCCCAGTGTGTGGCAAAAGGATTGAGATAACAACAGATCTTCCCAGAATGAGTTGGAAACAAATTTGATCTAAGCATTCGTTGTATTCAGTTGGTTAAAATGCTGCTTGGTCTGTCCATGTGGGTGTGGTACCTCACCCTGTAGATATTCCTATATGTATTCCTCACAAAGATCTTTTTCAGAGCAGGGAGAGGGATCAGGATTGCTTTGTTGCTATACTGTGTGATACTGGTTTATGACATGATAACACCGAGGGCAATAAGGGTCATTTGGGATGTTTTCAGTGTTGCTCTCCTGTCCTTACCTCAGGTGCTACATTTGGCAGTCCATTAATAATCATACCCAGCCTGTAGAAAGAACACAGGAGGATGATCTTCCCCAGCTTTTCATCCTCTTTTACTCCTTCAGGCCTGTTACAACAGCTTTTGAGGATTTTGTATTTCCCCTGGATGTTAAGGAAAGCATGTTCTTGTTGCTGAGTCTGCTGGGCCTCCTCTGTGGTCCACATTGTGTTTAGAATCAAGACAGATTTTTAGGAGGGTCTTTCAGAGATATGCTTGGAGGGTGGATAGTCATGAGTGGCATGGAAGTGGAAGAAAATGGGCCAGTTTTTGAAGTTCTGCCCCAGAGGTTTGAAAGTTCACCCCTGAATAGCTACAGGACCCTGTTAAAATGATAAAATACGTGACAGAAAAAAGCTGTGGTAGTTCCAGAGAGGCACAAAGTTATGCAATGTGCTCAGCTTTGGCTGCGATTTATCAGACACTGCTCTTCACTAGACAGCACCCCCAGGGAGGGGAGGAGAAAAGCTGAGCAACAGGCAGCATGGGCATTCCAACTGCAGCTGAACCAGAGGAGCAACCTGTGCTGGGAGCAGTTGCACCTATGCAGAAGAAATCCAAGACAATAATTTGCTTAGTGAGGGCTGATGAGGAAGGAGGGCCCTCACAACAGGAGGAGGAGGCAGAGTCAGAGATAATCACCTGATCCCTGTCCCCAGGTGAGCTGGGAGATGCACAAAAAGACAGCTGCTGGTTGGGAGAGCCCCTGGTGACCCAGCTGCTCTAGTGCCAGGATATTGTGGCCCACAATATGAAATCAAGAAGTGAAGCCAAGCAGCTGGGATCCCTGTCCAGGGATATGGGATTGACATGGGGATTAGGAAATGAACTGAAACTCTCAGCCTCTGGAAGCAACTCCTGTCAAGCGTGACAGAAAGGTGTCTCTCAAGGATGGTCTAATAGTGCAGAGACAAGTGGAACACCATGGAGTGAGGTACCCAGTACCTGAGAGAATTAGCTGTGCTCAAGGTACTCAAATATTCAAGTATTCAAATAACAAATGGTCCCTTCTAAATCCAGATGACATCTCATGTACACAACCATGTGGCGTAGTTCCTGTGGAGCATGCCAACTCGCTAGCAGTAAGGTCATGAAAGAAGAACAACCATCAGTGGATCATTTGGTTCTCAAATGCAGCCTATATGAAGAAATTATCTCTTCTTTGCTACAGTTCTGCATCACGTCTGTTGAAAGACTGTCCAAGGATGTCCAACAATTTAAAGAGGACTGTCACCAATTTAAAGAAGTGTCCCGTGCCCTGCCAGTGCAAACCAGTCCCTGTTTTTGGGAGCAAATGTTCCCCTGCTTGAGAGAGAGGGGACGTACCATGAGGTAACGGGTTTTACCTGCATGACCATGGAGAGGACATGAGGAAGCGGGACAGAAACCCCACCTCTGCCCTGGGAGCACAGGTACGTGAATTGAGTGGAGGACCGACCGCCACAGGAAATTCTTCAAGAATAAATGCAGCTCTGGTTTCCAGTGGGCAAGTCCTCAGACAGAAGGGCCGACTTTACTTCTGATCCATTGGCACTGAAGCACAGCTCCTTCTGGCACCCTGACTGCCAGTGCTGGGTTGGATGTTCTGAGGAGAAGTCGGTTCCGCACATCCTGGCCCTGATGCCGTGTGGAGTAAGTGGATTGCTCTGATCACGCAGCAAGCTTGAATAGGGAACCCCAATTGCCCAGGAATCTTGAAAGTTACCACAAACTGGCCTGAAGGTAAAAATTTCAGATTATCATAATAAGAAGAGGAAGAGAAGGTGACGTGCTTAGGAGGCCCCACCATAAATTCAGCTACCAGAAAAGGAATAGCAATGCTCTGTCTTCACTGCTGTATCTCAGAGGTACACTGGAAATGGAAAGCTGCTGTATGGAGTCCTACGCAACGAGTCACAGAAGCTCTTGAGGGACAAGGTGGATCAAGTCAGGTTGCAGAGCTGAAAGCCTCCAGATGGCCTTGGATATCAGTGAAAGAGAGAAATGGCCAACACTACACTGACTCATGGATGCTGGCAAATGTCCTGTGGGGGTGGCTGGACTGATGTAAGAAGATGAATTGGCAGCACAGAGGGAAACCCGTCAGGGCTGCTGAACTATGGCAAGACATCACTGCCTGGGTGGAGAGCATGGCTGTCAAAGCCCTTCATGTGGGACTGCTGAAGGACATTTCAACAACAGACAGGTGGATTGGGCTGCCCAGATTAAAGTGCCTTAAGTGGTTTTGGACTGGCAACACAAGGCTGAATTATTTCTGGCTTGATGGGCCCATGGCACCTCAGGTCATCGGGGAAGAGATGCAACATCCCGACGGGTTTGTGATCAAGGGGTGATTTAACCACGGACACCATCTCTCAGGTTATCCGTGGCTGTAAAACATGCACTGCAATAAAGCAGGGCCAAATGGGTAAAGCCTCTGTGGTGTGGGGGACAATGGTGGAAATATAAATAAGGGCAGGCCTCGCAAATTGATGACATCATGCTCCTGCCAATCCCGTCAGGGCAAGCACTGCATGCTGACAATGGTGGAAACAACCACTGGATGGCTGGAGATGTATCCTTTGCCTCATGCCACTGCCTGGAGCACAATCCTGGGCCTTGACAAACAAGTCCTGTGGTGAGATGGCACCCCAGAAAGAACGGAGTTAGACAGTGGGACTCATTTCTGAAATAGCTTCATGGACACCTGGGCCAGAGAGCACATGACTGAGTGGGTGTATTGTATTCCCTATCATGGACCTGTCTCTGGGAAAATTGAACAGTGCAATGGACTGTTAAAAACCACGTTGAAAGCAATGGGCGGTGGGACCTTTGGACATTGGGATCTACATTTAGTGAAGGCCACCTGGCTAGTTTTCACTAGAGGCTCTGCCAATTGAGCTGGCCCTGGTCAGTGAAAAGCTCCATGTACCATAGCAGGGCATAAAGGCCCTGTGGTGCATATGAGAAATGTGTTAGGGAAGGCAGCTTGGATTCATTCTGCTCAGGCAGAGGCAAACCCATGTGTGGGATTTCTTTTGCCCAGGGACCTGGGTGCACCTGGGGGGTGATGCAGAGGGATGGGGAAACATGATATGCATCTCAAGGGGATTTGATTTTTGGGTGAGAACAGTCTGTAATGTTGAATTGTATAATATTGGTTGCTCAATGACACTGTCACTGTGTGCCATAACTACCATGGACAGTGAGTATGGATTGCTCAGATGGCAGTCGTGAGCTCCTGGTGCAGCAACCAGCAGACAGTGCACCAGCTCTCCTGAACTGGATGACATCTAGGATGCACAGAACCCGCAGCCATGGAACCAGATGTTGTTTATACCACTTCATGACATTGCTGGGAGGAAGGGACTCTCTCGCTCTGGAGGAGAAGGGCATTCCTTCCCACAGAAAAACATTTGGGGGGTCACAGTCTGGTGTTTTGTTTATTGCTGGGGTTTTATCTGTGTAAGTTGTTTCTTTGTCTTACAGCTTTTGTTATTAATATTGTTGCTGTTACTGTATGTTTTCTTATCTCATTGCTGCTTTCAGTGAATTTTTCTTTCCTCAACCTATGATCTTTGCATTTTGTGCTTCCAGTTGGAGGGGGAGGGGGAAAGTGAGTGACAGTGATGACATGGTTTTAGCAAGAGCACTAAATCTGAGAATACAATTCCTAAACCACAACAGTAACCAAAGTGAAGTATAATTTGAGTCGTCAGGCTTAGAAGTCTCACAGTTATAAACAGGTGGCCTTGTGGCCTCTCACATAGACCCACAGCTTCCATGAGATGAGTGGAACTGAGACAGTTCTGTCCCTAATCTTTGACTTCCATGAGAAAGTGACTTACAATAGATTCACTCGTGCATATAGATTGATGCTGTGTTCCAGAGGTGTAACATCCTGTGTTTTAGTTGGCATTACATCAGAAAGTCTGTCTTTCAGGTGAGAGAACTCCTGTTCAGTAAGTGAGACTTGGATTCTGGTAGCACAAAGACAGTTCAAGAAGAGCCTTTTAGGCCAGGAAAGATAAAATCTGGGGCCTGGGGCTGAAATGGCTTTTCTAAAAGAATGAGCTGCTATAAGCCTACACCAGTGTACAATTTTTCCCTTTTTTAGAATACTCAGATGAGACAGTCTTCTTTTATGAGGTTCATGTGTGGCTCATTTGATTTGCTTTTGATTTCATCCATTTGTGCTTGTGGTTAAAGTGATCATATCAGTTTTTCGAGATGTGGATTTTTAGTTGGAGTCAACTACCTTCTGTAACTGCCCTTCCCTGTCCTTTATTTTCTCTTGTTACTTCCCAGTAAACATAGTTTACTCCTATTTGCATAGAGCTGGTGTTGGACACCCCAATACTGCAGTGTCCCCTTGCATTTGCCTTCATTGATCTGTTTTCTGTCTCACATACTGATGACATTACTGAAAGGTTTTGTGTCTGTTGTTACTGCTACAGCACAATTCTGTGTCTTGGTTTTCTGTGGTGGTGTCAGTTGGTGTGCTCTCCAGCTACGCAGGAAGCTCAGGCTTTTGGGTTGTTAAAATTTTCATAGATTGATTTTACTGTGTCATTCATATATTTTCTTCTGTATAAATTTGTATTAAACTGTCTCTTCCATTCTAGAATTATTTCTGCATTGGTGTACTTAGGTGATAATTTTTGAGATGGTGATGATTAAATTGAAAATGTGCCCTTTTGATACTTTCCTGTTTCCAAGTGACCAATTTTAGTCTATAATAATGCATTGTTCTGTGACTGGAGACTTTTTGTATTGAGTTGTTTGTTTTTACAGTGATTTGTCATAATATTGAATTAATACCCATAATATTGAATACCATACAGCGTGTCCTTGTTGAATGTTGTGATAAGTTTTTGTTTTGTATCTTGGAGTAGGAATACAGAGCTATTAGCCTTCTCCTTATTAGGATTTTATAAGTTTATGAGCATCTGTTTCTGAAAAAGGGAAACATAGGGTTTTTTTCTGCTTTCTCAGAATGCAGGAAGACCCTTATAAAATTAGAAGTGACTTCAAAGTAATTCTTTTAAATTGGATTTGTGCTTTCATTGGTCCCTTCTGAGCCGTAAAGAATGGTTAATAACCTGAAATACATTTAATTTTTCTTTCAAAAATGTGGGCAAATGAACTGTTGCCTTGCAACATTCTTTTGAAGAACTGTTGGGAGCCTTGTGGCATTCTAATTCTCTTAAATGCCCTAACTGTAGAGCCACCAGTCCTGAGCAGACAAAAATATCTTTGATGCAGAAAACTCCGTAGGCATTTAAATTGTAAACAAAAAAAACCTCTTTAACAATGCTTGAAAATCCATTTGTGTTCCACCTAATTGCTCAGCTTCTTACTCTATAGGCCCCTGTAATGTTAATGTTTAGAGAGCCTCAAAATCATTCCAAGAATACATGAATTGCTGTTGTAGAAAATAAGCTGAAAAACAGTGAAGTGTTAGAGGCTAAGACGAGTTGGAAGCTTCTGCTTTGCTTCTTCTGTAGATTGGAAGAGATATGGAGAGATCATTTTCCTTTTCACTGTCCTCTAAGCAAGCTTGTTTATCAGATGGCCACCTTCTGTGCACACAAAAGTGGGAAGGCATAACACAAAGGATGAAATCTGCAATTCACCATACTTAATTTCATTGAAGGGTGTTTGAAGAGCAAAGTAAAAATCACAGAATAGTTTGGAAGGAACATTTGGAGGTAAGTCTGGTCCACTCACACTCATAGCAGTGAATTGATAACTAAGCATTTTATCTTTGTCAAAAGAAGTGTAATAAGTACTTCACAAACATACTGTTACACTGGGTTCTGCACATTCTTAAAATTCTGTATCTCGTTTAGACTCATGTATTTCATAATTAAATGCATTCTTCTCACAGGGTTCTCTGTTGAAGTCCCATACAACTTGTTTACACTGTACTGCCTCAGAGAAGACACAGTTAAAAAAAGAAGAGTAAATATGTTGTCTCTGATGTTGTGTCTGGCTGCTTTTTAATATTGGTGTCTTTGGGGTTTTTTTAGATTTAATGTGAACAACAAAGTCCTTCATCCTGAAATTGCAGAATGGTGAGTAATGTAAAACTTTACTCTTTCAGTAGTGTTGAACATGCTTATACTGTACCATTGCTACAGAGAAGTTCCCTCACCAGAAGCCTCCTACTTTACTACAGGAATTTTAAGTTGATTTCATGTTACGGAGTGGAAATAATGTACAAATGTAATAATAGGTCTAGGTAACAGCATTGAAAACCAAAGAATTTATGTAGCGTTTCTTAAACATTATGTCTGGATACACATTTCTATAGGATATGTTAGGGGTAAAGTCACATTTGTGTAAATATGAATGAGTGGGAAAAGAACTAAGGATAATTTATATTCTAGCAACAGAAATCAAATGTAGTTTGAAACTCTGTCTAAACAGGTAGTATTTCTCCAGGATTTGTTTTAACAGCCTTAATTTTTATTAATGAATTATAATGAATTATTATGAATTATATGATATTATGAATATATAATGAATTATTATTCATATAACTTTACTTTGTAATTCTTAAGGAATTCTGCTATAGCATATCTGAAACAAACAAACTAGAGGGTGTGACTAAGTGCAAAGCTACTCCATTTTAATAGTTTTCCTCTTTTGGTCAACATTGCTGACTTTGGCCACACAATTGCTCCATAACTACTAAGGCTATCTAGTTTTCCATTTAGGAAATTACTGAAGAAAGAACGTAGTGCATTGTTAATGAATTGAGTTTTTATCTAAGCTTTTTTTGTCTATTAATCTAGAAATGAGGAAGCAAATCCTTAGTTATGACAGATAAGCTTAAAATCTTAAAATACAAAAGGCAGGCATACCCTCTGACTACCTCTGTTGTAGCATATTGTATTACGTGCTACTACATATTATGCTTTTTAATGTTTATTTTCAACACATGCTGAGAACCATCTTCTGCTGTCTTTATCTACAGCTAATAGCCAGCTTGAAAACTGTGGAGATGTTTTTTGAACATCAGAGTGATTTCAGAACATGCAGAATTTTTGAAAGGTCTCATACCTGTTGTTGCAGATATTTTTCATTGCTTGGCATGACATAAAGCTGTAAAGGGAAAGTGGGAAATAGGGAAGCTTTGTGTTGACATTGTTGCATCCCTGAGTCATGGATGGGCCTGGAGGTGTGTCCTAGTGGATTCATTGCTCCTGCTGATGAGTGTAAGGGGGAACATGAGGGTTTTGTAACACAGAAGGTTTAGGGTACTAATTTTTAGATCTTGCCTATTCGGTCCTTCCAGAATTTTTACCCTTCCTTCTCCTAAACAGAGAAGTTATGTTATAGGCTTGATTTCTAAATTTAAGAGGGGTGAGGAAGAGGACATGGAGAGGGCCCTGTCTGACTTCCAAGCTTTACTCTGTAGACACAGCAGGACAACAAGGATAGAGATGGCACTTCAGCTGCAGAAGGCTTTGGAGTAGGGCTACAGACTTTTTCCCAAGATAGCTTTCAGGTTGTTTCCATCCACCTTACCAGGGTGTAACCTGATAAGCTTTTCTCCTCTGTGGTTTCAGTTGAAGGGTGATTAAATATGCTTAAGGAAGCTCAGGTATGGACAAACACAAGCTCCATGCCCTGGAGGTTGTACTGAGAAAGGTGGAGCATTGAGGCAGAAGAAAGGCAGCACTTGGAGCTGGGGTAGAAAGAATCATCTCTTCAGTGAATTGTGAGTGGCAGCCTGGATTTCTGATTTAGTTCTCCGTGCAGCCTCACAGGGAGAGGAAGAGGAATTCCCTGCAGAAGAGGAATGCTTGCTGTGTAGCTTCCCTACACCTGGCTTTCAAGTGAAGAGAAAGTTCAGATTTGCATTCAGAAATGTTTTAAAAGGTTTTCTTGAATTTGGTGGCTTTCATTTAAAGTCACAAGTATGTTAAAGGCTGTTGTTAGGATTTAAGTGTCTGGTGAAATCAGTATGTGAAAGCTCCTAGGAATGTCAAGTTACTGGCCAAGAAAGTCTCTTTGGATAGCAATATTTTTAGAATTAGGAGAAGTTTTCTTTTCGGAAGGAAGGAAGATGAATCATTTTGGGTTATATTCTGGGGTAGGAAATTGCATGCTTTGAATCATCTCCTTGCAGGGATGCATTTCATTTCAGATTTGGCAAGCTCAGAACTACTGTGTTTTACATGGTACTTGTCAGAAAAACTTTGCTCTATGCCGTGCTGTCAAACTGCCAGCAAGAGAGAAATGTCTGAGCTTTCTGAACCAGCCAGGGAGAACTGTGAGCTACAAAAGGCAGCTCTAGTATTATACAGTCTTCTAATACAATGCAGAAAAAATGTTTCAATACTGACAAGGGGCAAAGCATTTGTGGTTAAGGATCTGTTGCCTCTCGTGCATACTTTTTCAAAATCTCAGCATTTTCTGACTTGTTATGGAACTTAAGGATAAAACATAAAAGAATTTAACCTTACACTGGATTTCTGCAGTTTGCAGATGTTGGGTTTTTTGGTTTTGTTGGTTTTTCTTGGTTTTTTTTGTTGTTGTTTGTTTGGGGTTTTTTTTTTTGTTGTTGTTGTTTTTTTGTTTTGTTTTGTTGTTGTTTTTGTTTCCTGTTGGTTTTTGGTTTTGGTTTTTTTTTTTTTCAATTTATTGAGTGGGTGTATTTCCAAACAGATTTTAAAACTTTAAGTTTAAATTTAAGGGCTTCCACTTCACATTTGATAGCGAATGGATATGCTAAGTATTGATTTCAGTTTTGAAAAGAAAATGTCATCTAACTGAAGAAAAAATTCAAACTAGTCCAAATTATCTCCTTAGTAATCAGAGGGAAGTTTTTTGACACCAACACTTAGCCAAATGGCCCTTTGTTCTTGTGTTTTGCCAGTGTCTGTCTGTCACAATTGTGGTGGTGCTAGACGTAAACATTCAGTAATGTGCAGCTCCCTTTGTGCCTGTATATACTGTATTTTCATGTAATCTCAATTAAAATGGGATTTGATAATTTCGTATGGAAGATTTCATATGTTCATATTTTGCATTATTTTGATAGAAAGCTATAATTATTTCTTTGTGAAAAGTGATGTGTATGTTAATGTCTTAAAGCTGTGCATTTGCTTTTTGTGTTTTCAGAAGTTTTTCTATCTATGTTTTGAACCTCTTAATATTTTTTTGACCTCCCATCTTTGGTGTTCACACACCTATCTTTCAGAACTGTACTGTGATGCCTCTCTTTTGCATATGTGCATTGCTATGTTTGCTGGCTCTGATGCTAATTCAGTTAGCAGGTTTTTATGCATTGCAGAAGAGCATAAATATATAAACTGTGGTAAAGAAATTTCTATAAATAAAATGTGGAAAGGTAACAACAGAGGGTGAGAAAGGGTAAACAGAACTGTGAAATCTGTGTACATGGGCATAATCTTTACTGCTTAGGTGGTCTGTAAATGGAGTATTTCCAGAAGGAAAAGGAGGAGTGGATGTTCCCAGGTGTTTTCCATGTATGTCACAGAAAGGAGACATTAGGGTTGTACACATGTACTAAAAAGCAGCAAAACAAGCCAGCTGATAAAAGTGCTGATCTGATAACTAGAAACAAATACTTCTGGCAGCATTATCAGAGTTGCAGAATGCACATAGAGAAGCATTGTATCTTTGAGGAGAGCACTGGTTTAGGATGAAACAGTTGAGTTAGGTGAGTTTCAGCCTCATAATTTTCTCAAATTCTATATGCTCTTGACCACTTGATTAGGTCGTGCATGTAATTTGGTATCCAGACATTTAATATGCCAAAATGTAGTATCAGGACTGAAATTATACTTGTTTATATTAAAGTTTCTCTCTCCTGTTGGATGACTGATGTGTGAAAAAACAGCTACTCATATGGCCAACTGAAAATAAAAGCAGAAAATGTGTGTGAAAGGAGAATGCAGAAGAGTAAATGGTTTTACACTGGTAAAATGAGTAGGAGTTGGAGAGTCACTGGTATATAACACAGACACTCATAGAGGTATCGGTGTTATTTCATTTATTTCTTCTAAGACAAGCATTATTATAGACAAAAGGTACTGTCCACGCGACAGACTGGTACATATGATTGGTTGTTTGGCACTGTCCATGCGCCTATCCTAGCTTGCTGATTGGCTACTAGTTTCTAGGCATGATTTTACTTGACTCAGCTAAAGTTCTGCCTGCATCAGCTGAAATAGTGTGTGTGCGATTTTTTCTCTATCTTGCTTTATTTCCCCTATGTTAGTAGCAATTCTGGCTCTCTTTCCTTTCTATCTCCTGGGAAGGACAGTCTCAGAGCTGGGAACAATAGCCGGGCTGTGCACGCACATTGCATTCTGCACGTACACCTCGCTTATAAGGCCTTATATTATAAAATGCTAACCATTTTCCAACAAGTAGGGAAAAAAAAGGTGAAAGTTTTAGGTCAGTTCTGACAGTCAGAGATTTGTGCTTCTGTTTCAGCTAGACTGCATTGAGTGGCTTCCTTGCTCATCTGAGGAATGCCTTACAAGTGGATTGTGTGCATTTTGGCAATTGCATTAGCTGGAACCTGGAAATTATTTGTTCCCATTAAAATATTAATGAATTTATGCAGAGGCTGTAACTGGTCCAACAACAGTTTTTAATAGAATGTTGAAGTTCACATTCATGAAAAAAGGTGGGATTTTCTTCCTATCCTTGTTTTTGGAAGTTGGGCAAAATATCATGAGAACTGTGGACAATCATCACCTGCAAGATTGCCCTGAAGTGCCAACCACTGCTGTAAACCTGGCTTGGGAGGGTACTGCTTTTTACACCATCAAAGCAGTGAGAAGGTGAAATACATACTTTTCTACTACCCAGACATGCTGTGGGAATTCCATTTACAGTACCACTGTAACATAGAAACTTTTTCAGTATCTGGTATAGAGTGAGGTTGATCCTGTTCCCAGCACAACTGTACATCCTCTCTCTCCTCCTTTTTGGTGGTTGGGTAGTGGTTTTTGTTGGTCTCATAATGACTAAATATTTTCTGCAAAATATTTCAGTGCCTGACCTTGTGTAAATGAAGGGGTTGCATTGCATAAATAGTCTAAGGCCGAGCATGAAATTCTATATTCAAACAGATAACTGAGAAGTGTTGATCTAATACAAATAACTTGACCCTGGAGCCTCATGCCCAAGTCAAGGAAAATGGTTTCTAATACTATTTGCATTTGCTGTGGAGCAGTTACTAACTTGTATTACTAGCATATTCCAACAAAGAGATTAGACAACTGAATTATGAAACAACCTATTTTTCAGGCAATTGCAGATCATGGGTATGTACTGTATATTGAAAGTAATACAAAGACACATCAAACAAGTGTTAAATTACCCTGCTAGCACATGCTGCCTTCCAAGGAACAGGATTTAAAAAAAAAAATCTGTAGGCCTTTGCTACTTCATTCTAACTGGAATATACTTGAGCCACTCTTTTTTATGTCTTGGCTGAAAGAAAGGAGAGAAGTTGGTTTCCTCACTCTGGTCAGCAAATTTTACCATGCTAGAGTAATTTTCTCACCTCGGTGTGTGTTTTAAAACCTTATACTTCTCATTCTCAATTGCATAGAGATTATTTTGTGTCATACTCCAATTGACTAAGAAAGTCAATCCATTTCCCTCTATAATGTTTCTGTTTGTAAAAGCATTTTGATCAGTATCAGAATTTTACAAAGGTACCTTTACTCTTGCCAGAAGAGTTGTGTTTGAAGGGGAGTGGCTGTTCTGTAGCAATGCACCGTTGTGGGAAATGCTGCAATCTCACATCAGACGCACTGATGGCTGAGTAGGCTGTTTCTGGACTTATTAAAACAAACTACAGAGCAGAAATACAGTAAATAGTTTTCTACAGCAGTGTGAGGATGAGCATGTTACAATAAAAAGAGGGGTCTTGGTGGCAGTTTTGAAGTATAGCAGTTACGGTACTTTGTAACTGCTGCAAACTCTGGAGTGCAGCTTGAAAATATGATTGAAATATTTTCATGCAATTCAATAGATGTAGTTCTATACTTTAGAAACAGTAAGTATGTACTTCACAGCTGCCTTTGAGATGGGCATGAAAAATACTAGGAATTCGGTTTGTGTAGCAGTGGAAAGAGGATGTGGTTTTTAATAGAGGTTAGGGAGCTGTGTCTGCTTCAATGTTTATGTCACACTAAATACCAGCTTTTATTTGAAATACATGATAGAAATACATGTAGTAGAGAAGAGTTAAACAGTGCATTTTTGAGATGAGTTCAGAAAAGAGTATCAAGGCTTATAAACATACACAAATTCAGTATCTCATAAGGCACAAGAGTAGGATGGGGTTTTTAGGGGGTTGGTTTGGTTTGGGTTTTTTGGTTTTTATTTTCCTTCACAAGCATGTGAAAGAGTGGACATCGTGGCTGTAATTACTGCTGCTGTGGTTTCTGAATTTCATGGTTTGGGTTTTTTAATAACAAACAAAAATAGCATTTTTTCACACCACCCCCTGCCCACCTTTTGAGGTATTGCAAATAGGTGGGAGTTGGGATTGAGCTGAACAGAAATTCTGGAGCTCTGGAAATTTAATTATGTAAAATAGATTCAAATTGCATGTAAAAGGAAATCAAGTATGCTTGTAGAAATGTTCCATTTGAAGTAGTGTTAGTCATGACAAATGCAGAAATGCATTGGTTTTGTTCCTAATGTATTGTTGAATGAGTTGAAAAAAATGTTGGTCAAACCACTTGTTTATAAGTATTAAATAGGGCAGGCTGATGTTTGAAATTCTTGTGACTTCCCTTTGTGAGATTGTTTTGCTAATGCTGAATCAATGCCAGCAATACTTCGCTGTCATGAATACTGTAATGGGTGTTTGCTTTTGAGGTGTACTTGATCTAATCTTATTATAGGTGATGCATATTATTTTCAGGATTTTTCCTTTTGTATTCTTAAGCTGTGAAGTTGCAGCCTAACATGCTATCTGTTCTTCTCTTTAAGTCGTGTCATTAAGACAGACATGGAGTTGGAAGTTCTGCGCTACACCAATAAAATCTCCAGTGAAGCTCATAAAGAGGTAATGGATCCTTTACTGTTAATAATTTTTGCTCTTAGTGTAGCAGTGGTACTCAGAAAATGTCCCCAGCAACCCAGAATTGCTTAGTAATAAAATAATGGAAAGGGTGGTTAGAAATAGGAGGATAACATCCCTCCTATTACAGCCCAGTAATATACCTTGCATTGTCCTTGAACTCACTGGTGCATTTGTGATGTGTGAGAAATGAAGTGTGGGTTTAGGTAAGGGATGGAGCCTCAGCATAAGGTGATCTGCTTGCAATCTATCTGTTCTGTGTGCACAAATACCTGTATAATGATGGAGAAAGAAACGATCAAGATTATTCAGGCCCACGTGCAGCTCTGAAAAGTTTTACTAGGAATTAACTGTCCCCAGATCCTGATGGACTGGGGAAGTCTTTGCATGCACAGTGTAGCATATGGAAAGGATTCCTCAGCGTGCTCCTCAGAGCTGAGTACATGCCTGGGGCAGTGCTGAACCCTGCTATTCTGTTGCCATACCAGTGTGGCAAAGACAAATCCAGGCTCTCGGCAGGGCTACTCAGGTTGGACCTGGCACTATACCAGGGGAGCTGCACTGCTCTCCTTGTGGGGATGACAAAATTAACTTGGGTGTCATTCCTGTACTCCATATTGTGATGCAGATATGTCATGAGTTCTGAGAGTGGTGATGACCAAAGGGAGCTTAAGTAGCTGATATGGTTACCGACTCAGCTGTTGCCTTGGCTCCTGCTCCTCAGATATGTGAACTATGAAGAGTAAGAATGTTTTAAAATCAATATTGTAAAATTGAAAACCCAAGGGACAGTAATTTTGCATTCATTCTCCTTGGTTCTTCATCATCCTTGAATAATCTTATCACATCTGGGAGTATTTTTTTCTGTAGAGCATCTGCCTACCATTTCTATAATACAGAAACAGGCGAAAGAATAAAACTTTCTTAACAAATCTGAGAACAAGGATCAGATTTATGAGTTATAAACCAGTGTTAACTCTTGTAATTTTCTGTAAATTCAGATTGCAAAGTATAAAAGAGGCTCTCCCATTGTAGTATAATCCAGTTCATAGCTTTGTTTTGCCAAAGTAGAACAAAAGGACTTGCTGCCATGTTCACCAGAGCTTTCACAATTAAACATTGGTATTTTGAGGAGCTGCACTTCATTATGATAGAGTAGTTTGTTAACTAAACTTGCTTTATCACTGGAGACTGTAGGCATTTTTAAAGATTAAAATTAGTTTGATTTCAGTGTGTTTTTAAAATGCCTCTACTGATATAAATTTAGATGAAGTACAGTTGATATATTTGTAATACAGGTTTCTCTGGAGATAGTCATAAGTCATACATTTATAAATATGAGATTCCCTCCTGCTATGGTTGTCCCATGCTCATATGTATCTTACAGGTAATGAAGGCCGTAAAAGTAGGAATGAAAGAATATGAGATGGAAAGGTAAGAGTTCTTACAGTAATTATAATAAAAAGGAGAAAGCCTGTAGTAGGGGCAAAAGCAGTAGCTGAGACAATGCAGTAGCATTGATTCAGTTGAGACTGAGAGCTCATTGCTATTTGAAGGCCATTGTAAGCATTATTTTATTATTTTGAGGTGGTATTTCATCTTCCAAACATGCTTTTGATGAGTGGTGATTATTTTTTGGTTAAGCATAGCATATCTCTCTTCCTGGAGTTTTAGTAATCTACAGAAGTTTTATGAAATCGCTGTTCTCATTGTTTGAAGCCATCCAGTAAAATGGTGTTAATGGTTAAACATTGCCTTTAGTCTGGTTATGCTTAGAAGGCTGAGTGTGTGGATGTTTAAGTCTTATGAGCTGTTTTCAATTACATTTTGCCTGTGATTACAAGCCAGCAGTACCTGTATTTAGCCTGTACAAGGAGCTCAGCTCACATGTGTAATGGGTGTTCTGCAGCTGCTGAGAAGTCAGTAAGAAAGCAGCAGAAATCTCTTGTGTTGAAAAGAACATGCTGTACAGGCATCCATGAGGGGTTTGGCTGATCCTAACTGATACAGTAATGATGTGTCTAGATCTAAGGAAAATATTGCCTGCTCTCCTGAATCAATATTTACATTAGATCATCAGCATTTATCATATAAAACATGGTTGTGATCATCAAGTCCATTTATTTTTAGCTTGCATACAGTATTTTCGATTTTCAAAGTATTTGCATAATGAAGAAATAGCAAATAGAAGTCATATCTCAGTTACTGTTGTTTCTTGGCACTAATTTTTTTAAGTGCTTGTAAGCAAGCTAGTGCAGTACCCAGGGAAGGGAATATAAAGAGACCACAATATTTGCCATCAGGATTTCAAGGTAGCTCAAAAGACAAATAATGCCCTTAGAACATATGTAATATGGAGAAACTAATGTTACATTTAAGCAGTTTAAATTTCTGCAGATACTATAGGCTCATGCCTATAATTTGTCTGTGCTTCAAATTGCATTTAATACCACCAGGTAACAGGAGGAAAAAAAAAATGTTGTTTGCATTCTGTTAATTTATTTATGAACTTTGTGTTTGTGTTCATTTTACTCATTGCGCATGCCTTACATGCTGATAGTGAAATTTTGGCTTTGGAAGTCATCAGCAGTCAAAAATTTTGATGGAGCAGAATTTGTTCTCATTAAAGGTGTTTTTAAATGTCATAATCCTGGCAGTTTGATTTAAATGTCATACTGCAAATATGTATATAAACACTCTTCTCTAAGTCTTCAAGATGTATTGCCTTTTTTGATCCAGGACTTTCATGCTTCCCTGGCTAGCTCCTTCCATACACATCAACCTTTTGAAAAGATTGTGTGTTTCAATTAAGAAAAAAATAAATAAATGAAGCAGGTATTACACCTATTTAAAATTGCCTTCTCTTCTTCCATACATCTTGATAGATTATACTTCTTGAAAGAGTTTGAGGTTATTTAGCTAATGAAAGAGGTCTTGGCAGGCTGCTCTGCAGTGTCTGCCTTGGAGACTATAATTAGAACTTCAGTTTCTTTTATTCCTGGAATTCATCCCTGCACCTATTCCTTTAGGAAAAAAGGGCCCTAAAAATGTAAACCCTGTCTGCTAGGAAGAATAATGGCAAAGATCCCAAAAGCAATTAGAATTTTCTGTTGCTGGATGTAGAGTCTAAATGTTGCGTTTTCTTTGTCCATTTGATTAAACACTGGTAAATGATTTTGAACCAGTAATGTGTTAAAGCTGAGATATATAATAAATAAGTGCAGTTAACTGCAACTCCAATTGGCCTTGGCTTCTTTTTTGGTTTGATATTATTTAACTTTAATGTGTGGTCGGTTGACTTTAAGGGAACAACCAAGGCAATTATCTACAAACAGTAATTCACAGCATGTGTAATTGCAAATAATGTCATTTTGGTAGGTCAGATTCTGGGTTTTCTCTGAAGCAGTTTGTTTAGTATTTGTGCTTATTTCATGTTTAATTAATCTTCTTTAATTAAGGACTTTTAATTATGAAACTGTAGTGAATATATTGTTAAAAATATAGCAAAATGGTAAAAGAAATATCTTCAGCTTGAGAAGTGTGTGAATAAAATCTGTGATTTCAGCAAAGTTATTTAAATGTGCATATACAGACAAAAATGTTTTGTGTGTATATATGTATATATAAACACTGAAAGTACTAATTAGGGCCTACAGTCATCTGTTTCAGGATGCTCTAAAGAGCTGGAGATACCTTCTCTATACCAGTGTTTATCAATGTCTAAATTTCATCTGCATACTGTTTACTAAATGAAGTGTGGAATCTTATGTGCATTTCCTCATTTGTTCCCTTTTTATTAAAAAGAACATTTTTAAGATTGGGGTGGCTGCTTGGAATGGTCAGTTTGATTGGGGAATGATGTGGAAGTATATGCTGTAGCAATAGGTAAATAACTTCCTACATCAAGAGTTCTGGACACACCTCTGTTGTATGCATTGCCTGTTTTTGTGGGGGTTTATGCTCTTCTTAATAGCACTGAAGATGCTGTTGTTACCAAATGTCCAAAATATCGGAATAAGACTCTCCAACACTAAAGTTGTGATAAAGAAAGCATCATTTATTCAGCCCTGAGTTGCACGCAGGGGATCCCTACCTGATGTGGGCATGTGATTCTACAGGAGTGTTACTTATATACCGTTGCTACATGCATATTAAAATTCACCTATCACCGTGAATCCCACCCCAAGTTCTCAGAGATTCAGTCCTTAGTTTTGTCTGTCACAACATTCTTGAGCCAGATGTCTTCTTATCTTCCAGCTGTCTTTGCTGAAAGCAGCTTTTGCATGCCTGGTTTCTCTGCTAAAAGTTTCACAGGCACAGTAAGAATTGAATAAACAGTAAGAATTGAATTAACCCTCTTGGTATCACTGTGATAGGAGTGTGTGCACAGTCCTGAGTTCATTGAATGATGGTGTAGTTATCACTGCCTTGATGCCAGGCAGCACTAAACCAGGCTTAGACACCCATTCCCTTGCCCAACACCTCCCTGGATTATGTGACTGTCCCTGAAACCTCTGCCGTTGCTGAACATGGAGCACCTTGGGTTTACTATGCAAATAACTGCAATTCCAGTACCCAAAACCTGGGTCCTGATCCTGTAGAGTGGAGCCTTTAAAACAGAGGAGCAGTGGCTAGTGTACAGGGGCAGTGGCTAGTGTACAGAGCAGACAGTGTGGGCAGCAGGGGAGGTGGGAATTCTGCCCCTCTGCCCCACTCAGGTGAGACCCCACCTGCAGAGCTGCCCCAGCCCTGGGGCCCAGCACAGGAGAGACCTGGAGCTGCTGGAGAGAGTCTAGAGGAGGCACCAGCATGAGCAGAGGGATGGAGCAGCTCTGCTGGGAGGAAAGGCTGGGACAGTTGGGATTGCTCAGCCTGGAGAAGAGAAGCTTTGGGGGACCTAAATGTGGCCTTGGACCTCAAGGAAGCTACCAGAAAGATGGAGAGAGACTATTTACAAGGATCTGGATTGGCGGGACAATTGGGAATGGCTTCAAGCTGACAGAGGGCAGGGTTAGATGGGATATTAGGAAAAAATTCTTCATTGTGAGGGGAAATAATTGTGGGGATTTTGTAGTAGTTGATACTAAACTTAAACTCCACCCTGCTGTAAGAGCAATAATTTTAAGAATAAAATGGCAAGAAAGCAGTTACAGAGATTTTTTTTCTTCTTGATTTACAATGCTGACAGACTATTTTTACACCTTGCTTCTCTTACCAGCTAAGCCTGATAGAAGTCCTTTATCCTTGTTGTCTTCAGTGCTGTCCCTGATTCCAGAGCAGAGCTTGGGCTCTGAGATGAATTGCTGTTGTGTCTGTCAGTGTTAAATTTCACTATCTCTGGAAGTCTGAGAACGCTCTCACAGATCATCTCTCATCTTACATTTTTCTCTCTCTCCTCTGCTCCAGTGGAACAAACTGAACACATACATGTTATTTCACTAAAAAACAGAAAATAGCCAGAATAATTTTATTTTCCTTTGGGTATTTTCTGTTAGTGAAATGCTGATTATTTTAGCTAATCAGTATTTGCCCCTTACCATTTCCTAAAGATTTTGCTCTTCAAATGTTTTTGAAAAAGCCACTGACTTCTTCAGCAAATGATCTTAAAAAATACTTGGCTTTTTAATGAGGCTGGATAGAATTTAGCTCAGCTGTAACCTTCATAAGTCCTTGACATGTGTGGATAATAAATGAGAATGCCCATTGCAGCTGACAAAAATACACAGGTGAATCTTTCACAGTTGCTTTTTGGCACAGGAATGGTGCTGAATTGTGCCATGATCCTCACTGGTACTTGTGTATTTTTGTTAAACAAGAGACCAGCACTCTGTTACTCTCTTTCCCAAATTTGCCTTGCAATTAGAGGTGATGTGTTTTTAAATGTAGGGTGCACCATCAAAAGGTTAGTTTTAAAACTTTAAAATACATTAAAAACTGAGAAAGAGGTAGAAGGTAACCTTTTCATGCATTTTAAAAATCCCAATGCAATCCACTAGTTTTTTCTTTGCTCTGCAGGCTTGTGTGGCAGGACAGGGGTCTGTCCGCTGTCTGGATGGTGGTTTGGTGTAAGATGATCCTGTACCTGATATTGTTTATTTGTCAGCATATCCAGTTCTAGCACAAGGGTTGAAGGAAGAAATGGATCAGCCACAATCTCTGTTTTTAGCAAGAAATCCTCACTGCACAGCAGCCCAGGTGCTTCTGTTCAACACGGATGCACTGGGGTTGGCAGGGAAGGGGTAGCTGAGTCAGTGGGTTTGTGCCTGTTCCTGTGTTGGGGGCAGCAGAGGTCACCCAGGACTGCCTAAAAATGGTAATACAAAATAACCTACGGCGTCCAGGGCCAGGTAGGCAGCTTGGTGCTGACAGCTCTGACAGCAAATGCTGAGTACCTGCTAATTGCTTCATTTGAGTGAACTACTGAATCTCATGTGTTCAGAGGGTGCCCAGAGGGAAGTCAGATATAATGTGTTTGCTGGGAAGAGCAACTAGATTCAGAGAAACAGTTCCTGCAGCCTTCCCCTCCTGCTTACCTTCCGTATGTAGAGCTGGTCCTTTGATGTTTTAAATTAGGCTGTCACCACTCATTTCCTAATCCATCACAATAAGGTTGTAAATAGTCTTTAAATAAATCTAAATTTAAAAATTGCTTTAGAAAACCCCTGAGCATTGTTTCTCTTCTGTGACATACAGAGGCACAACTGTAAATGTATGCACACTTGACTCAGCAGAAATGGGGGAGAGGATTATGTGTGAGCATGGAGACCTCCTATCTCAGCACCTCATCTGCTCTAGGAGATGGAAGTCCACTGGAGAGGCAAACACATACCCACTTCCAGTTGCCTCGTTCTCTCCCTCTGCCCATCTGAGAGGAGAAACGTGGGAGTTAGAAACTTCTTGGAGCACTGCAGCTTTGGAGACCCATTTTACCTGAACTGCTGGTCAGTATGTTCATGGTGGTTGGTGATGGACTCCATTAGCTGCTGGGAGGGAGCAGAGCAGTTTCAGTATATTCCCAGCAATCTCTCAGAATTTTCCCTTTGCAGGAGGTCCCAGTGGGAGGTCAGATGTTCTGTCTTTCAGTCACCTCCTGGTGCAAGAGTACTGTTTAATTGCCCAGGTCACTCTTGTGACTCGTGATTGAAGTTCCACATAACTGGGTTTTTTACCTTTTACAAAAAACTTGTGAAAGTGGACCATGTGAGAGATTTAAAATAAGCCTCTCTACCATCCCAGAGACACCAAAGAACAATTACCATGCTCATACTGGAAAAAGGTTCCCTTCAGAAAGAGAGCTGTGACAGGATGTTCATGACGTGTGCATACAGAACTTAGCTCATGGCATAGCAAGAGATAACCCGACTTTGAATGCTGTGCCATTGTATGTCCTTACAGGGTTAGTAATACAATAAATGTGATAATTCATAATTATCCATTTATTATCTTTTTGGAAATGAAAAAGTAGTAGCAATTTTTATTTTAATTTTGTAATTGATTGAAAATTGCAAGCATTATTGATTTCTATGGATGTTTTCTACAGTGACTATTACTATTTGTCACTACAGTGACTATTACTATATTAAAGGAAGAAAGAGCTTTCTTCTCAAATTAACAATGATCTCCATTTTTCCTGAATCTAGTGTGGCATTGAGATAGTGAACTAATTAACATTGCTAATGACAAGCTGAGATTGGACATATGTGAAATGAAATTCATTGTAAAAGACAGCAGGCTGAACAGATTATTATTTACTGTGGATTTGGTTCATGCTTGTTCAGACAAGTCAAAAGTAAAGATTCTACCATATGCGAGGCTTTATCTGCATTGCGAGCTTTAGCTCAATAATTTTTGCTAATTACTGATGAAGAGATGAGAACTTTGTGTGTGTTGGCTGTCTTTTGATAAACAGAATTACTCGTGATCATGATCAGAGACTGGAAGTTCAACTTGAAGGAAATACCAAGACTGTCCATTATTGTAATGATACCACACACTGACCTGAAAATTAAACCTATTTTACACATGTGAAAAGAAAAAGAGTAGATTTTGTTCCTTGCTGCTGGCATGCCCACTGCAGAAATTCTTTTCCAAATTTGTTCTTAGAGCATCCTCATAATCATAGTGTGCATGTGCCACTTCACAGCTTATTAAGCAGCATTTTTAATGTCTGTTGTGATGGTTCTTTTGTTTGTTTGATTTTTGTTTGGTTTTCTGTTGTTGCATCATCTTTCTGTGGGATGAATTGTGCAGAATTGTGTACTCTTTTGGCAGGTGGTAGTTTTTTGAGTGTGTGCATTATCGGCAGTATTGAAAAATGCAAGATCGGGGTTGTTATTGCAGCATGATATGTAATCATAGAATCAGGGTTGGAAGAGGCCTTTAAGATCAAGTCCAGCCATCAACCAAGCACTACCACTGTACACATTACACCACTAAACCCTTTCCCAGTGCCACATCCAGATTCCCTGTAATCACCTCCACCTCCTCTCTGAGCAAACTGTTCCAAGGCCTGACCACCTTAACAGTGAAAAATTTTTTTCTGATACCAAATCTGACTCTCCCCTGTCTCATTTTGAGGCCATTTCCTCTGATTCTCGCTGCAGACACAGCAGAAGAGACTAGCTGCACCTCACTCCACCTTCCTGTCAGGGGAGCTGGAGAGAGCAAGGATGTCCTTTCTGAGCCTCCTCCACACTGAACAAACCAGCGCCCTCGGCTGCTCCTTGTAAGATATTTTTTAGACCCTTCATGAGCCTTGTTGCCCTTCTTTGCTCATACTCCAGCCCCTCAATGTCTTTTTTCAAATGAGGGGCCCGGAGCTGGACATAGCACTCGAGGTGTGGCCTCAGCAGGGCCCAGCACAGAGACAATCACTGCCCTGGTCCTGCTGTTGGCTAATACAGACCAGGGGCCATTGGCCTTCTCAGCCACCAGGGCACACACTGGCTCGTACGGACCCAGCTGTCAACCAGCACCCCCAGGTCCCTCTCTGCTGAACAGCTCTCAAGCCACTCCTGCCCCAGCCTGGAGCTGCAGGGATTTGCTGTGATCCATGTGCAAGACATAGCACTTGGCCTTGTGGAACGTTGCGCTGCTGTCCTTGGCCCATTGATCAAGTCTGTCCAAGTCTCACTGCAAAGCTTTCCTGTCGTCCAGCAGATCTACACTCCCTCTGGGACTCTGGGAGTCTGCACATTTACTGAGGATGTACTCAATTCCCACATCCAGATCATCAATAAAGATGTTAAACAGGACCAGCCCCAAAACTGAGCCCTTGGGAACACCACTAGCAACCATCCCTAGCTGGATTTAGCTTCATTTACCACAATTCTCTGGGCCTGGCTGTAAGCCAGTTTTTTACGCATCAGTAAATGAGTGGACTTAGAGTGAACTTAGAGTCCACCCATCTAAGCCACGAGTAGCTAGTTTCTCCAGGAGAATGCTGTGGGAGACAGTGTCAAATGCTTTACTGAAATCTACACAGACACATCCACAGCCTTCCCCTCATCTGCTAAGCGGATCACTTTGTCATAGAAGAAGATCAGGTTGATTAAGCAAAAATCCTTGATGGCTGGTCTTGATCTCCTGCTTGTCCTGCACATGTTGTGTGATGGCACTCAGGATGATATGCTCCATAATTTTGCCCAGAACTGAGGTCAGGCTGACAGGCCTGGAGTTCCCCAGATCATCCTTCCAGCCCTTCTTGTAGATGGGTGCTAACATTTGCTAATTTTAAGTCAGCTATAACTTCTCCAGTTAACCAGGACTGCTGGTAGAGGATCGAGAGTGGTTTGGCCAGTTCTTTTGCCACTCTGGGGTGAATCCCATCAGGGCCCATAGACTTGTGAGTGTCTAATTGGCAGAGCAGGTCACTAACCACCTCTTTCTCAATTATGGGGGCTTCACTCATTGCCCTATCACCAACTTGCTGCTCCGGGAGCTGGGTATCCTGAGGACAACTTGTCCTGATATTTAAGACTGAGGCAAAGAAGGCATGAAGTACCTCTGCCTTTTCCTCATCCCTTGCACTACCCTCTTACATTCAACAAATGATGGAGACACTCTTGACTTTCCTTTTGCTTCCAGTGTTTTTGTAGAAACATTCTAGTTGTGTTTAACTGTAGTGGTTAAACTGAGTTCTAGTTGGGCTTTGACTTTTCTGATTTTCGCCTACATGACTACATCCTTGTAGTCCTTTCAAGTTACCTGACACCTCTTCCAGAGGGGATAGATATTTTTTTTCTCCTAATCTCCAGCCTAAATTCTGTTTAACTAGGCTGGTCTTTTTCCCCAGTGACTTGTGTTCCTACACATGGAGACAGCCTGCTCCTGAATATTTAACAGTTCCATTTTAAAGCATATCCAGCCTTCCTGGACTCCTTTGTCCTTCAGGACTGACTCCCAAAGGACTCCGTCAACCAGGCCAAATTCTGTCTGCTCTAAATTCAAGGTCAAAATTCTGCTGGTGTCCTTTCTTACTTCACCCTGTGTAGAAAATGCTAACATTTCATGATCCCTCTGCCCAAGATGGCCACTGACCATCACTCACCCACCAGTCAACCTTTGTTCACAAACAACAGGTCTGGCAGGACACCTCCTCTGGTAGGCAGTCAGAAGGGATGGAAAATGTTAGGACTGGAGAGGAATCTGAATCACATTAGATCACAGAGGTCTGTTGCTGCTAAAATCACATTGAACCTTGAGGCAGTCTTGGCAAGTGATAGATACAAAGAGCTTTGCTGACAACTGAGTTTGGGTCTCCCAATTAATCTGTTGAAACCTGTATATTTAAAAGAACTAATGAGATATGTGAAGGGTCCACAAATTAATCTGTTAGTTTAAGGTACAGTTGCTATCAATTCTTACATGGTACAAACCTCTTGTAAAAGTGTCATATCCTTCAGAACTGGATTTCTGCTTTCTTATTTCAGAATAAACCTGCTATGTCCTCTTTGCCAGTACTGAGTGGCAGAGGTGGGCGAGCATTCTTCTGTTTCTGGTTAACAGATAATTTGCAAAAATTATGTGGAGTTGTTTGGGTGCACAGTGTTACTGAGTTGTGTTAGGATTGTGTGAAGTTTAGGATGTTACGTGGGATTAATTAATATTAATTAATTAATTAATAATAGCCTTTTCCTGTCTAACTGCTAGATTTGCGTCGTAATGGAAGATTTGATGTTGGGTGTAATACATCACATTGGGTCAACTTTCCAGGATAATATTTTTTCTTTACTGTGTGTTTGAAGGAAGAGAAGAAGAACATGTCTGTTATTAATATGTTGTTTGGGTTGGAAATTGCAACAGCATTCAGGAGTTGGCTTCCAAATCCTGCAAGATTTGAGGAGATTTCCAAGATGTTTATGTTGAGGGAGGGGTCATCTGCTTTTCATCAGTAATTCTGTCTTTGTGAGAAGGAAGTGGGTATCATATGACAAGAAACCATTAAACTAAAGAAGGTCCTGGCCAATGCTGTTTCTGTTGCTGTTGCAAGATCACAGACTTGTGTCCATGAGACTTCTGAGGGGGGTCTAGAATTTATTTGGATCAGGTGAGCTTGTTGGTTATTTGGGGCTGGTGGGGAAAGGAGGCCTCTGTTACTTGAAGGAGTTCTTGGGTAGATGGTATAACTTCTTTCTGGTAGTTTTCTGTTCTACTTTGTGCTTCATTTTCAAATTGACTCTAACACTTGGTGTCAATGTAGTGATTTTATCACCTATGATAGGCCCTTGAAGCTAGATTTGGGTCCTTCTTGCACTTTAGAATAACAATTGAAAATTAATCCTATTTCAGTCCCTCGGTCTGCATTAACCTCGGATTTTTGTGATTGGTCTTTCCACCCTTTCCTTCAGCCAGCTCAGGTGCTCTAAAGCAGCCTGAGCTCCAGGCAAAAGGAGCAGCATTTGTGCAGGTGGGTGTGGCTTGAGACCAGGGAATGGATCGGTGGAACTTCCCCCAGTGAGCAGGGTGCAAGGTGTTTATGAGTGAGGGGATGTGCGGATGTTTTTGACCTGCCTACAAAGCACCTGTGTGGTCATTTGTTTGGTCCCTGCATAAAGAAAGGAATGTTGAAATGTTCCCAGGAATTGGAGAAGTTGTCATGGTGGACTTAGTTGCAAAGTGTGTCTGGATCTTCCTGAACCTGCTTCCTCAGCTTCCCTCTCCTTAAAAATTCTGATTTCTGCACCTGACTAAATTTGGTCCAGACATTATCATCATAAATTGAATGTTACAATCTCTTATTATCCTTAAGGTAGTAGGTTTGCATATCCCAAATGATAAATTACTGCCTTATTCTCTCACAATAGTTCAAATATTCAAAAATCTATTGAGGGCAAATTAAGCTCTATGCTAGGACACCAGTGCCGTTTTAACATAAGCTCTTACTGCATTTCTACTTTCTCTGGGTTGTCGAACAGAAATTCAAACTTCAAATACTCAATTTGAAGCTAAAAGAAAGATTATGAGGCATTGGTGGTTATGTTGGCACTCTGTCACTGAACAGCACTTATGCGTTCTGTGCTATGTGGGTGGCTGTGTATTTGCTAAGAGGCGTAACTGAAGATGAAAGTTTAATTATTTCTTCAAGGCAAATCCTTTCTCCCATGGACTTAAACTTGCATAAGAAAAATGAAAATTCATAAGGAGTTTAAAAATTGGCTAAAATTAAAAACCATTTATTTTTACCGTATTTATTCTTCTGAATAATAAAATTTCCCCATGGGTTTTTAGAACATATGTATAATAATTACACTGTAGAAGTGCTGCTATAGCTCAGCTTCTAGAGTTAGGGCAAGCATTGTGATTATGCTGCAAGCTTAAATCTCGGTTTTATAGAAAAACTCATTCAAGGCTCTGTTGCCATCAAGCGCAAAAAACTGTGACCCATGGATTGGTCCCTGTGGGAGCAATTATTCTTTGCTGAGATTTTTTTCAGCACTGAATATTATAAATGTCAAAACAAGTTTAACCCTCAGTACTTCTAACAGAATGTTTTCATACCTGCTGACAAGAATAAAAAATTTTAGCTTGTATTTGCATTATTTTATGTTTAAACCAGGATTTTTCAAAAAGCTTTTCTTTATAAATAAGTGAAAGGTAAAAGTGCTGTCTTTTAGTTGCAGTCTGCATACCTTGGTGAAGACAAAATCAGGGCTAAAGATACCTGATGCTGCTTAATGCAGTGCTGTGCCCAAGCGTCTCCTGATGGGGTTTGTACACGTTGGATGCAGAGTGAATTGATGATAAAACCTCTTGTCTAGTGGTGGCAGCGGGGGGAGAGTGTGGAGGCAGTGTGGGGTTGCTTAGGAACACGGCTGGATCTCATTCTCAGTTGCAGCCCAGGGACATGTTTCAGTGAACAGGGGCAGCATGGTCATCCTCAGCTGCAGCTCTGCGGAACCAGTGGGGAGTGGGAGCTGATCTTGCCTTCGGGGAAACCCACACGCTTTGGAGGAGGTGCAATGTGGGTGTGCATTTCTACTTCCTTAATTCTGGTGTTTGTCAAAGACTTATCAAATCAAAGTGTGTACATTATTCCTAGTAGAAATTAAAATAATATTTTTTTATTACCTAAGTAACAGATCCAAACCCAGCAGATTTCCTGCCCCTTCCCTATTTTCTCATGTATGTTCTTTGGTGCTGGATACAGTGTGGTCATTAACTGTGACAAAACTTTGACAAAGTGGATAGAACTTGCATCGTATGTTCAAAGATTTCTGCAAAGTGACACTATTTGTGACAGGCTAAGAGAAATGTCATGCAGCTTTGTGGCTGAAGTTTCAGTCAGGAGCACTCTTCACATACCATAATACTGCAGTGAGACATAAAGACAAATGGGTCCCAAATATACCAGCCCCGGGACAGGATGAGTCACCTTTACTTGTACTTTTTTTTTTTTTCTCAGTTAGCAATTTGTATTTGTCACATTGTTTGGTATTTTTCTAGATATAAACTATTGATGATATTCAAAATAGGCAACATTAAGTGAAGAACTTCTGGTTTTGAGACACAAAGAGAGGACCTTGCAAGTAAAAATGGATAAGTGTTTTTACTTTCTACAGGCTGCAGATTCATTTGTGTGGGTAGACACAAGTGATATCTTTTAGTTATTATATAGAACTTCCAGTGAAATTTAAGAAGGTTTTTTTTTCCCAGAAGTTATGTTAGGTTTTGGTTCAGTTTTGCTTAGCATGCATAAATAATTATAAAGTTTCTGTGAGGCCTTTCAGCAGTTCAGAATGTTATTTCAGATTATTGTGACAAGCATTGAAAAATTTCTTCCAAAATATTATGGGGAAATGCACTGCTTTCCTCTTATGAACCCTGTTCTGTAGCCCAGGTGAGATGGACAGATCTCAGGTGGAGCTCTCTAACCTTGTGCATGTTACCCCACTTGATCTACACAGAATGTACTGCTGCTCTGCAGGCCCCCTGACTGTACCAGCATCTGTGAGCATGATCCCTGTGGGTTATTTTAGCTAAATTACTTTGTTGTTTGCCAGGTGTATTCATTCCTTCAGGGTTCAGTCTATACATTTAATCTTGCTTCACTTTCCCCTCCTGCTTGGTGGCAGAGGAGCAGGGTTATGCCCTTTGCCCCTGCTTTGATGTTCTAAAGACAGGTTGGAAAAATCAAACACGTATAGGAAGAAACTGCTCAAGGATTTCACTTGGGACCACATGAGACAAAGGCTGTGTGTTTCAGGTTTGTGCTGGGCTAGACCACTTAGCTAGCCCAGGTCAGAGGGGCTGAGTGGGGAGTGTGAGGTGCCAGCGGGACCAGCTGAAGCATGGGGTCCTGCTCCCCCTGCCAGCCAGCCCTTTGCACCATGTTCATCTGGGCTGTCTGCTGGTGACTTTGTCTTAATCTCAACACCTGAATGGGGTGTAGGCTCCTGGCTTCCAGCTACAAATCATGGCAAATCATGATGTCACCATTGTCACTCCAGATAAATGCCAGATCATTACCAGGTGCAATTCATCTTCCTGCACTGCTTCCACCCAGGCTCATTAGCCCTTTGCTAGCATCCAGCACCATTCTCAGCACAGGTCCCCACATCCCAAGATACACCCATACTCCTTCAGGTGCCTCCTGTAGTTGCTAGGGCTTGGGCAGTCATGGCTGGGTTGCTGCCAGAGACCTGCCATTGGTAGCTGTGTTCACTGTACTAAAACAAGAGGCACAGGGCTCCTCAAAGCTGGCAGTGATGAAAACATGGTTTAAAGAACTTGCCTTTATCTAGAAAGAACATGAGTGAAGGACTGAGTGCACTGTTGCCTGCTGAAGGACTGGGAAATGGAAGTGCATTGTTTGAATAGTGTCCTCCAGCAATAGAAGAAAGAAGAGGCTTGGTCTATTTCAGAGATTAAAAAAATCCAGAGAAAATAATAGTTTCTGTGCCATCTTTCATGCTTGAGAAAGAAAGAAGCTGATAGGGATGAGCGGAATGCTTGTGTCCTTTAATGTATTTTTCCTTGCTGAGGGACAACTTTACAGTGGCAACAGGACTTTTAAATTTCCTTTTTCTTGAAGAAGGAGAAAAATACATTACTTCCTTTATTTTTCAGATGGAGCGTAGGTTATCACAGCTGGACATGTTGGTCTACACTGGTAGACCATGCACTTTCTTTTGCTCTGAGTTGCTCTTAGGCTACTTTTTTGTTTTTGTTTTTGTTTTTGTTTTTGTTTCTCTTTTCTCTTTTCTTTTCTTTTCTTTTCTTTTCTTTTCTTTTCTTTTCTTTTCTTTTCTTTTCTTTTCTTTTCTTTTCTTTTCTTTTCTTTTCTTTTCTTTTTTTTTTCCTTTCCTTTCCTTTCCTTTCCTTTCCTTTCCTTTCCTTTCCTTTCCTTTCCTTTCCTTTCCTTTCCTTTCTTTTCTTTTCTTTTCTCTGAACAAGTATTTTGAATCCATGAATCACATGCCTTGGTGGTTCTCTGTAGAACTGAAAGCAGGTGGAAATTCATCAAGCTGTTGAAAATGGATCTGGGAAAATATGTGTCTCAGCTGCCATGGCAGGTAGTGCACTTGTAGACATTGCCGATGGCCTTAGGATCAAACAGCAGAGAAATAGCTTCACAGGAGTAAAGAGCCCAGAAAATTCTAACTGGGTAATGAGTAGTGGCTTTCTTTTGATTTACAGCATAGTTCTGCAATCAATCTATAAAGCTTTGAAGAGAAAAAACAAATCTCTAAGGAAAAGGAAAGGGCCATACAATTAGTTGCTACTGTCTGCTTACTTGTCTTCCCTAATTCCAAGAGTGTGTGCTGAAAATGGATGATAGTGTGCAAAAATCTCAACTACTGGCCAATTCCTTTGTAGTTTCAAGCTGAGATACAGTTCATATCATGCTGGTTCTTGGAGAATATTCAGTTTCATCTTAGCTGTAGATGGGTGTAGATGTGTAGATGGGTGTAGTTGGAGGAATTTGACAAGGCTTGCATGTGTGTTGTAATTTCCAGCTCTTGTATGTCAAATTCCTGCTCTGATCTCTTCTTTCATCTCCAGTATGTCTTTCTTTAAAGAATTGGATGGTGAATTGAATGTGGTAACTTGCAGAACCACATTCAGTTGTATTTTTTTTTTACTCAAGGAAATCAGTACAGTTCAGAAAACTTGCTCAGTAATATTGCACTGGAATTTGGATTTAGAATTGCAGTTTGTAATTGTCAAGACACCATTTGGCTGAGACTGCTCAGCCGTTAATTTATTTGAACTTGACACTAGAGTTGGAAGACTAATAGCTGCCTTGATGCATTGCTCAATTTTAAATCTAATCTGTTACAGAGTTTGGGTGTACTGCAGCTGGGGATGTAGTTTGTCATTTTTATGGCTGGGGTAGGGGGACAGTGCTATTGTTTGGGGATCTGGGGTTTGCTGATGACAGGCACAGGAGGGTTTTTTTTGGTACATTAATAAAACTTCAACATATATAACAAAGCTGATCTTAAAGTTTTAATATGTGTATTGGAACAATGGTTTCCACTACTCAGAACAATTTATTTGCTATTAAAAAGACACACAAGAATCTTGTGTTTTCATCCTCTGAAAAATTGAAAGAATTGTTCAAATGTACAGGTGTGACTCTTGTGCACAGCTTGCTGTCAATATTCCTATGTTGACATACAAATAAAGTCAGGAGTTCTTACTGCACCTGACAGACTCCTTAAGGGACTTTAAGCAAGGATTTGTTTGGGTTTTTTTTTTTTTACATGTCTACTAACTTGCATATATGATCTTCATTTCCAAAATTGGTAACTTGTGAACTGAGGTAGGGTTTTCATTCACAGAAGCAATCTCTCTAGCTTTACTTCCTGCTCATATTTCAAATTTATTGATTATATTTTGTTCATGTTAAAATAGTCTTTCTTAGTTCACATAGGAATATTAATTCCAATGTTAATGGTGGTATAGGCATGAATTAAAATGTTTCCCCACCCCAGTATTAGAAAGCTACTATTTCTTTATGTAGCTAAAATTTTTTGGTCTTTAAGTTCTTAATGTTTCCCCAGTCTGGCTCCTACTTTACTCTGTACTGATTTAGGCTAGCAATAGCCAGCAGACAATTCTTCTTTTATTCGGAGAATGACAGAATATGCTGAGTTTGAAGGGACCCACCAGGATCATCAAGTCCAGCTCCTGGCGCTGCACAGACATCCCAGCAATCCCACCCTGTGCATCCCTGGGAGCATTTTCCAAATGCCCCTGGAACTCTGGCAGCCTTGGGGCAGTGACCATTCCCTGGGGAGCCTGATCAGTGCCTCAGCACCCTCTGGGTAGTGTTGCTGGTTGGTTTCTGTGTTGGTTTCTGACAACCCCTCCACCCCCCCAGCTTTCTTGCCTGCACCAATTCATTATTTCAGTGTCAGGAATAATTGAAACTCAGAGCATAAACTCTGAAATATTTGGTGTGCTTTGTTTTACATAGTTAATAGACGTACTGGATCTTCAAAATATAAATCAAATCATATAGCCTATTACGCTTTATGTAGTAGAAACAAAAGATGTAATATTTTACAATGCAGAAAGTGCTTTTGTTGCTCCTGAGGGATACAATTTTGACAATTTTATGAGGTTGCAATTTATTTGTGCGGTGAGTTGGCACATGGTTTTGATAAAAGTAATGTTCACAGAGCATTCTGCTAACAAGAATACTTTTTTAAAGCCACTAGTCTTGCTGATTTGTATTGTAAGAGCAAAGTATCTGTTAAACACTCTGGAAGTGTGCCTGTGTGAGATATGCTTACAAACCAGTGTGGTAATAATGGTCTGAGTATCAACAACGTAAGCTCTCAGTCTGTGATGAGGAACATCTTTGAGGCTTAATAGAAAAAAGAAACCTGTTAAGAATTGGGGGAAGCTGTATTATTTTTTTTCTGATACAGGCTTGATCTTACACAAAAAACCATTGGCCTTGAGACTTTCATGCTACCTCTTGCTGTGAAAAAATGGTCTGATGTGGCTGTTCGAAGAATGGTGCAGTTGATAGGAATGACATTGCATTGAACAGAAACTTCAAACTTTTGTCTTGCAAGATATTCTTCTATAAATACATGTGAAATCGTACTGCACACTGGACCGAATGTACGTTGCTCAATTGCTCAGAATTTAAAGTATGGCTTTTTCTATGTGCATGCTGCATGCTGGTTTATTCTGAATGGGATGCATAGAAAAAGTGGCGCGGAAATTCTGTGCCAGCTGTGATTGTGTTTCCAACAGATGACAGGGAGTGTGAAGCAGAGAGCAGAGCTCTGTTGAGGCTCCCATACACACGTAGCACTGAAGAATCATGGCTGAAAACACAACTTCTCTACTTTCCAGACTTACGGTGGCATCAGACATCAATTTAAACTTCCAACTTAATTTTTAGCATATCTGTTTTCATTTCTTGTTTCGTTGAAATTGCTTGAAAATAGCTGACTGGCATTTTTGGAGTTTAAGTTACACCAGAGAGCAAGTCAGCCAGCATCTTTATTCCTTCCTTCCCTCTTCACTTGCATCTTTTTAATCTTTTTTAGTCTCTCTTCAGCTACATTCAATGTACTAAACCAAGGAAAGGCATCTTGCAGTATCTGTCCCACTATTTGGGATATATGGGATATAAGTTTCATTAAAATGTTGTGGACAAATTATAACAGACAGTAATGAACCTGGGAGAAGATAGATCAGAAAATAGTGGTGAAAGGAGTGTTACTATTTATAAAGTGGAAAAACTTTAAAAAATTGAGATTAGAGTAGAAATTAAAAATACCAGAGATTAAAATTTTGCTTGTTATCAGCCTGATCTTTTTCCTGTTCCGGTAGAACATTTTGGCTTTCTAAAACCATCAAGGAATGACAATGCCTTATTGCAGGGAGAACTTAAAGCCTCTTAAGAGCTTGATTTGAGTTAATTTGGTGTTATGAAGGACATTTTATTAAAGAAACCAGGATTTAATTTTTTTATTTAATTTACATTTAGTTGATAAAGTTAATTCCATGGCTGTAATATATTTAGCCTTCAGCAGTGCATTTGACTCATTATCACACAACATGGGGATTAGCTGTATAACCATATTAATAAGGTACACATTCAGTGGATTAAAGCCTGGCTAACTGACAGGAGTGGTTGTCAGGAATGAGTCATCTTCTAGCACTTGTTCTTTTTTCACAAGTGGGATTGCAAAGGAGATGATGTTAAATCTGGTGGTATTGACATCTCAGAAGAAATTGCTAGGTCTCAATAAATCATGTAGGTGTAGACCTTTGAAAGTTAGTAGGTTATCAAAGTGATGGGAATTGAGCAGTAAGATCTGGATCATTTGATAGTTGAGCCTCTTAATATAACATTTTTTTAATATAAATGAGAAAGAGGTCATACATTTAAGAAGAAAGAATTTAAATTAAAGCTAGAGAGTACTGCACTTGTGATCTGGAAATAATTTAGATGTGAGAGTTTGCAAACAACTGAACATGTCCTCTGTGTAGGAAGCTCTCAGAAACAGCTAATGAGATGTTTGTATATACATCAGAACAAAGCCTTAATTACCTCAGGGAGAATGACTCTGATCCAAGGTAATGTTTTTTAGATCTCTCTATAGTACTTCTGTGTCTGATGTCTGTGTGGAAAGTCACAACTAATGTCTTCTACTGTGAGCTCCATTTTGAAAGTGATGGGAAGAAACTCTCTTGAAAAATATGAGGGCCTACACACAGCATTATCCAAGAATAGCCATTTTGGTAAATACAGACAGTTCTTTAAGGAGGGTTCATGTTCTGTTGGGGGCTATTTAGGTGTTTAAACAAAAGGCCCTGCATGTTTAGTACCTGTATGGTTAAGCCAGAAGAAATTGAATAGAAACTGAGGTGCACAGATAAGATATAAATGATAAGCAAGGAAAATGGCAAATTCTACATTTTTACAGAATCAGCACTTTATAGATGGAGAACCAGCTTGTTTTGGCAAAGACTTTTTAAAAGAAGGACTTAGGAAGTTAAGTGTAAAAATGGACGTGTCTGAGCAAACCAATGGACAGTTCCTAACCAACCTGAGTTCAGAGAATTCAGCAGCCCACACTGCTCCCTGATGTTCCATGGTCTTCAGCAATCCTGGTCTTTTACCATCAGTTGTGCTCTTGGTCCTCTGCCTGGTGCTTTAGGGGATGAGCCAGATCTTTTTGGCTCATGTTTGTGGAGACCTGTCAAATCTGATGGTGAGAGCGACTGCGTCCATAGCCTGTTAATGGGTTTCAGCACTGATCTCATCTGTTCCCACTTAGTGAGGAAATAAAGCCCATATTTCTCTTTATTTTGGCCAAGTTTACTGAATACAGTGAAAGATGTCCACCTCTTCTGCATGTAGGCACCTCCAGAGGTGGTGAAAGGTATAGTGTACTAATGAAAAGGTAATTGCCAGCTGAATCAAGAGGTATTTCAGACTTTATATTCCTGACAGAACTTGTGGCTTGTAGGCATCTTGGAGGACCTGTTAGAACCACTCACATAGACTTGGCATAGACTTACATAGGAAGCAATAAGTGTTGAGAATTTCTGTAGGTCAATCCACTGCCACTTGGATGTCACATTAGACTCTGAGACATGCTTTAAGGCAGTGTGACTGTGTAGGTGTTTTTCAGCCATCTTTGGGGATGTGATTTCTTGTCCAGCTACATCATCAGGAAGCACAGAAGACTTTGTGGGGTTAAGTCTGGGAGATGTGGTCCTGCAAGTGCTGCCTCTGTGTGTTGCCCTATTTTTCTGTGTGCCTTCATCTTCCTGTAGGGAAAAGCAGCTGAGCTTGATGAGTAACAAATCTTCTGTATAGAGAGAATATTTTGGTGCAAGAGCTTGACTGTGTGTCCCCACAGACAGAACTCTGCTGTGCAGTTTCACATCTCGACATAAACAGTTTCAATCTTTACACAGACATATAGCATCAGGGCAAAAGTTCTTTCATTGTTTTAACAGTTCTAGACATTATGCTGTTAGCCAAGGACTGGAATTCTTGTTTTATTTGCTGCTAGTGGAGACTTTGCCATGAGTGGAGTAACTGAAAGCAACTCAGAGTTTAAGGCATGCAGTAAAATGTTAGGCTTATTTATAGTTGGTTAATATTATCTTTCTAATCCTTAAAGCTTTAATTCTTTCAAATAAAAACAGTAGATCTGCAGAAACTGATGAGCACTGTGTCAGGCAATTTTCTGTGTGCCACTTAAAAGCAGGGAAATGGATTTGTCAAGGCTTGTGTGACAGCTTGAATGTTGAAAGTTCTGTTGAGAGTGTACTTTCCCTTCACTTTCACCCAAATGATAATTTGTACTCTGCAACATGTACTAAGGGAATCACAATCAGCGTTATGGATTTCTTCTGGAGAATGTAAGAGCTTAAGAGGTGTTGGAATCATCTCTCCTGAATGCATTTCATTTTGTTCCCCAGGTCTTGCAGTTGTATTTGTTTTCCAAGTTACCTCTTGTCTCCTTAGAAGCTGAAATTAGTTAATGTGTTTTTAAAGTTTTATTCTCATGAGTTCACCTTGGCAAAACTCTCCCTGCATGAGCAGAAAACCATGCTCATGTGAGTTTCGAGGACAGCATAGAGGCAGTGTCTCTTGATAATGTTTTCTGGTTCTGTTGTATTGGATTGGCTTGAATTTAGCTTCCTGGTGTGTCGGCCCAGAAGATTGTTAGAGACTCAACAGATTAGTCTGGACACTTCTCCCCATATAATGTTAAAGTGTTGATACATGTTTTCTCTACTCAGACTCTTTTGCAAAGACTTATAAGTCCTCTCTAGATTTTTACAAGAGATAGTTCATAGCCCCAAGAGTAGATCCTTGGATTCATCTATCTCAGGCTTGGCTCTCAAAAGAGTAATTCCACTGGATTGAAGAGGCAAGTGTTTGAAATTCAGGAGACTATAAAATTGATTCTTCCATAAAGAAGTAATTTGTGGTAAATGGTGTAGTCCTCTGGGCAGCCATTCACTCATTTTATGTGACCAGGACCCTGGAAACATGGTTGGAAAGGCTAGAGAAAGATATCTGATCTGTTCTTTATCTGTGCAAGCCAAGAAAATTTTTCTTTTTGACAATACAGTATCTGGAAGCAGACCCTGGCAAACACACCATCATACTCGAAGCTTCTCGGAACAGGGAAAATGCAATTTTAAGAAAAGTTTGGATAGTGTTGTGAAGTTTGCTAGAAGATTCTGAAATACTTAGCCAGCTTTTCTGTACTTAGTTGCATGTTCTCTGCTGGGGAAGCAGCAATTACACCTTGTTTCTTTAGAAAGCATGTGGGAGCTCTGGACAGGGTTGCAGTGTTCTGAATTCTGGGAAGTATAATTGTCTGGCATGAGCCTCCTCCAAGAAAGTATCCTCCCAAGAAGATGTTAGTCACCTCTCAGGTGACAGCTGGCATTTACATTCTGTCTCCTTGCTCAGGCAATCTCTGTACACTGAGAGGGAAATCAGAACACTTACTGGCCAAAGTGCCATCTTCAAACAAAAGCAGTTATAATAGCATTTAAATGAACCAGTACATTATACTGAAAGTATATCTGATGAGCTTCTATCATAATGCTGTTTCTGATATTGGCTTTATTATTATCCTTCCCCGGTGCTTCTAACAGCTAAAAGATTTCTTCTTGAATATTTCTTCTTGTTTAATATTACTGCGTGTGCAGTCCTTAAACATATTTGTCCTTGGTCTCATACTGCCAAGGCATCATGAGAGACAGGAAAACCAGTAGTGTGGTTGGGAAAACAGGTGGTGTGAGGTGATACAGTCTTAGTTGTCTGCTTGTCACTTGTGTTGGCACTACAAAGCTCCTGGGTGAACAACAATCAGGCATCATTTGTAACAAGTTTTGAGGTGTGTTTTTTCTTCCAGGTAGATCTACTGCAAAAAGTAAGGAGTGTGCTTCATAAAACTTGATAAAACTCATTGCTACATCAATATTTATTCTTGTTACTTATGAGTACTTTAGATATTCCAAATGACCTTTCCAGACATGTTCTTTCAAGGAGATACAGCTCATATACTCTTAATAATAAGCTGATGTTCTTGTTTTTGCATCAGAATATAAATGGACAATGCACTTTATAAGGTAGTAAAATATATTCCCTGCCCCCAACAGCTTGCTTATAAGCATAAATAGTCAAAAAGGGAAATGAAGAAATAGGATTTATGTAAATCAAACTAGGCAGCAACTCAAATCTTGTTTTGTGGTTATTCCAGTATTTGTATGTTCAGTGACTTCATGATAGGTGCCTGTGATGAAAACATCTTAACTATCACAGTATTTTAAATATTAAATAGTTTTAGAGAAAACTGGAAATAAACTGAAATATCAGCAATTTCATTAATATATCCAAACAGTAGAAATCAACATGAAAATTCAATTTTAACATGTCTGAGTCAGTAGAAATAACATCATATACCTTTTTTAATATTTGTAAAGTACAATATAATGGGTAAACAGGATTCTCCTATAAACTTATTGGTTTCCTCATGTCACGTTCAGATCACCACAAGCAGTGAAGCTCTAAAACAGTTTACAGTGATGTACAACTACTTGGAACATGGAGAGCTTAAAAATATGTTTAATAACTGTAATTGATCACATTTTAGTTTGTCTAAGCGAAACAAAATCTTTTGCAATACCATGCAATTTTAAAGGTTGACTTGCTAGGGGATATTGAGTGTTCCTGACCAGCTTTATAAAGAGATAATTTGTTCCATATTTGCACTGAAAACTGACTTAGCCATAGTAAAGAACAGTTAAACTTTTATCACTGTCACATTTATAAGTCTCAGCCTCCCATTAATGCAGGTGATGGGGAGCTAGCTGCAGCCATCACATCATGCTCACCTACCACCCTCCCCTCCCAGATGGAGGCAAGGGGAAACCCTTAAGAAATTAAAATTGATGACTCCTCCAGCAGCTAAAGCCTCTCCTGGCTCTTGTTATTTCCTAAAATTAGGAATTAAATAGGAAAACAGGTTAGCTGACACCTATTTTTTCTTAACTAGAAGGTTTTTAGTAGCCTTGTGCTTTGAGTTGAAGAAACTTGAAGACATGCAAGTGAGATGATAAGGATAAAGCGTTTCTCTTTATTATGGTCAGTTACTACTAATCTCCTTTTAGAGTTTTAATAGGGATTTATAGGGATTCATTTGTGGTTTAGATTTGGAGATAATTAAGTACTTTCTGCTGTGAAAAAGAAATGGAGAGAGAATTGGCTCAAAGCTAGGAAAAGATTCCTATACTATCGCATGTATTAAACTTCCTTTTATTTGGTTGTCACCCCAATAAGAATGATTAGTGGGTTGTAAAGAAAGAAGATGTATTGCATTACATCTATTAAAGCATGTTTTATATGTAACAGTAATTAAAATATAATTGAAATCATGAGTTCTTCTAATTATTGGCTTTACATAATGCATAGTTAAAGAGTGAGCATCTATAAATGTGTCCTTTTTACACATCCAGAAATGGTTTTCTGACAGCATTTTAATTAAAGATGGATTAGCTAAAATGCAGTTTAATCATTCTGTCATCAAAGGATTTAGACCTCATTAATTAGCTGTTGATAAATAGGTTTAAACTACAAAAAATTTAATTTAAAATATGGCAGTTGTGATCTAGAATTATTAGAGCTGGAAATGGAGTAACGAGTCTAGGAAAAATCTGTGCCATCTCTTTCCATAATATTAAATTAAATATGAAATGTAGACCATTCCAGAACTTTGTTCTGCCTTGTTAGTAATGGATGTGATTCCAAGTGGTCTTTGGAATTGGTGAAGAATTAAAACAGACTCTTTTTAGTGATCATTGCCTTGTAGTGGGGCAGTGGGATCTGTTTTCCATTTATGTACTTAGTGAAGATTGAAAACTATTTGAAAAGCCTTCTGCACTAGGAAATGGATGAAAACAAATCCCATTCAAGGGTTTATAGCTCCTCCTTACTGTAGAGGAGCAGAGGAGGGGGAGTCCTCTGTACAGCCAGACTGGCAGAGGCAGGAGCAGGAAGGAAACACATGGAATGTGGGGTTAGCACAGCATAGAAGGACAAGTTCCCACCTTCAAACTGTGTGCTCCTGGTGCCAGTGCTGAACCTCCCACCAGGAGAGCAGCTAAGTGACCCTTTTCCCTACTGTGGCACAGACTCCAGAGTGGCACACAGGGGCTGTGATTCTGTGGGCAGCAGGATGGTCATGTAAATCAGCTCAGTTTCATTACTTGTGTTCCAATGGTCTAATCATCATTGGAATCCCAATGATGGCATCTCTTGTACTAGTCAGGCTTTTTCTGTCCGTTACCTAATACTGGTTCTTGGACTGCCTGGAGCCCTGTTGTAGTCCTGTGGGTAATCCTTATTTATGTTCTCTGTAAAAGCCCCTGGGCAGAGCGGGTAGCTCTGTGCTGGCAGAGCACCTCCTGCCACTGAACTAACCAAAAACCAGAAAGTGAGGTAGATGTGTCAGAGTTGACATTGAAACTTTGTATTAAACCTTTGTATTATGAATATCTTAATCGGCTCTAGTTCTATGAAACACTAACTGTATTTCAGCAGGATTTATAATCAAAGATTTCAGTAGTTTAATAGTCCTAATATTTTCATCCACAAGTCAACTGGGTTTTATGTAAATAAATGAAACAATTCTGACAAATGATAGGTGAATTTTCTGAGTAGAGTTAAGAGTTTCAGGAAAATAGTAATTTGACAACCATACCTGAAGGCATTTTTAAAGGCTTCTTAAGTATTAATTTAAAGATTATTGAAAATTGGTATTTACAGAGTATTCTTGGTAGCTTGGGTATCTCTAGGGTACCCATTCCATTGTGTTGCCAATCTTCTGGAAAAGCAGCAGCTGAGTAGGAGGTTATAGGCTTACATAATCATTGTTTGCATTTGAACATTTGTAATGAAATGGCTTAGCTGAACTTCTGTGAAAATGCATAACTGATGAATTTGCAACGTCAAAGAAATGTGCTACCTATGTAGAATCAGATGAAAGACAAATCAAGTGAGAGTGGTCATATACACTTCTTTAAAATCACATCTTTGAATGCACTTGCCCTTTCTGCTACTGAAAAAAAAAAAAAAAAGACGGATTTAAACTCCAACAGTCCTGTTAGAAGACACTTGCATCAATCTGTCTGGAAGTGAGAAAGGAGACAAGAGATCATTCCACAGAAAATCTGAAACTACTGCAGTATCATAGTCATGTTCTCTGACTCAAAAATCGTTCAAAAATTCTAGATTTGCAAACTGATGAGAGAAAATTTTCTTCATGTGGAATAGATAAAAGGAAGAGCTATGAAATTAAAAAACAAAAAGGAAATGTCTCTCTGTGTGTAAGGAAAATGCAATTCCTGATTCTTTAAATTCACCGCTGAATTCACTCTAAATTCACTCTAAATTCATTGTGTGGTTTAGCAAAAAAGATGAATGATCAGTTTGTGTCTTGTAAGATCTTCAGTTATTCTATACATAAGACAGGTAATTTATTATTCCCAATTATGCAGTTAAAATGCTAATTACCCCTCACCTAAACTCTCTGTTCTTGAACTGATACTATCAATTACCTTCAATCATTGCAAATCATATATGACATATGTGTCAGTGCAGAGTTTTGTATTATTTATGGACTTTCTGGTTTTTGTGTCTCTGGTTTCCAGGCAGTATTAATGGCTTTACCTTGATGGACTTTGCTTCCTGAAGGAATGGTATTCCTTCTGATCTGTGCTGTTTTGTATTTTAAAATATATCTTCATTTTAGGATAATCTTACCCTTTGTTCCTGCCCTGAGCTCTGGCTTGTGATCCATTTTAGTACAGAGAAGTAACACACTTAGAAATCCCAATATGAATTATTTATTACAGTGGGGAGCCCACTTACTTCTGTGCTGCTTCTACACAGCTCTTCCTTACTTCATAAATGTTCTTACTGAATTTACATTAATATGCTGCCAGTTTCCTGTGTCATACCTGTTTGCCAAAGTTATACTTCTTCTATCCCTGCTGAACTCAAATAACACTGGTCTCTTCTAAGGTTTTGTTATTATGTAGAGTTTGCTGCACATAAAGAAACTTAGTTAAAGAAAACACAGCAAAAATGAGAACAGAATCTAGATGTTAGAATTCAGAAGGATCAGCATTTTTTAAAAAAATCACACATTATTTCTACTTGTGCATGATACAAATTAGGTCAATTGTAAATAGACATGCTTCAAAGTGTAGCTCCTTTCAGTATCTCTGGTTGATAGCAGCTCTACTGCGTGAGCAAAATGACCCAGCCAGGAGTTTGAATCTAAAATTTTCATTAGAAGTAGTGTAACCAGTTAGTTCAAGAAGTCAGTGCATAGAAGTGTGTTTGTTTCCTGTTGTTCATGAATCCCTAAGTTCCCTTCTAAACAATTTCCAGGCAAAAATCATTAAGTATATTGTCTCCAAGGTGTAGAATAGCTTCACTCATCTGCTCGTGGTGCTATTTTTCTTGTTCTGCCACAAGTTTGTGATCCATTGTTTGTTCATTAATAGTAAGCTGGATTATCCCTCCTACTCTTCTCCATTCTATTTTACCCTTTTGCAATGAAGTACTGACTTCGTGGTTTTGTATTAAAAGGCAACCTCAGACATGTTTTGCAGTACTGCGGTGTGCTGTTGTGCACTAAATGAAAATAGGATTAGATAGGCTAAGCCTTTAAGCATCTAGTTGCCCATGGAAAATAAATTACATTAACAGAGTAAGTAGGTTAACAAAGAAAAATGCTCTGTTTTTAAGAACCTTACTATGTCTAGTGTGGGATTAAAGGAAGCACTGCTCACTTTGCTCCTGTATTCACTGATGGGATGTTAATGACACCTTCCCTTCTTTCCTCTGAGCGTGTTTCTTTCAGCCTAGTTTGATGTTAAGTGTAAATGCTTTAAGCATCGGGGACAAATTATGTTTACTGTGGCTCAACAATTTTGTGGGTTTTGGACTTTATGGCTTTCTTATGTGGAGATTTTTATGTGTCTAAATGATCAAAATAATGGCTTTCAGTCCTGGTATAAATAGAGAGATCAGCTTTGGACTGTTTGGCTTTCTATGAATCCTTTGAAAAGGCTTTGGATTTTAGCCTGTCTCATGGCAATGCTTCATATTTACACCATACAAAAGGATAAGGGCACATTCTAGTTGCAATTCAAAAGTAATTCATTTCACAGATAACTAATAGATATTCACCTACATCTTTCAATTGCAGTCACTAAAAAAAAATGAAGGAACTACAGAAAATCCTCTAAGTTCTGTCCAGAAGTCCCTTAAGTTACTGTGGTTTCCAATTTATAGTTCAAAAAACCCACCTGCTTGCATTTCAAGGCAACTCTCAAGGGCTGTGTTCAAAGAATACTATTTTTGAAGTGTATAAATGTTTATTTTTATTTGGAGGCAAATTTCTCAAATACATATTTTCAATTTAAACACCTTAATGAGATAGTGACCTACAAGTGTCTTTGATTGTTCTGTACTTGTATGCTTCACAGGGCAAGTTGACAGCAGAGTTCTCTGATACACAGCCTAAAAATCTGGGTTTTGAACTATCAGTATCCGCAGGTATTCTTGATGCAATATCTGGGAATAATAAACAGGATTATTCAGTGATTTTTGCCCTCTCGCAACAGGAACCTTGGGATAAGTAATTGTTCCTCCAGCCTAAAGCATGTCTCATTCTGCAGCACTTTGCTGCAGTTACTGAGGATGTGGGACCATCAGAAGATGCCACTGAGGAACGTATTGGGCAGTGTTACAGAAACTTGGTTTTAAAGTTTTTTTTGTCAGACATTGCTCAGATAGTCTTGCCACTTTCAGTTTCTTCTGTATCTCTCTTTTCTCCATATTTATTACTCTTTTTGTAATTGCATTTCTTACTGGTTTTGTAAGATATAGGTCAAAATGCTCAATTGCATTTTTATTTATAATTTGAACCTTTTTGATCTGGAAGTGTCTTGCTTTCAGGAGTGAATAGCTGAGAAATGCAAATGTGGTTTGCTCATAAATGCTTCTTATAACTCAGAAAGAGCTGATGATAACAATTAAAATTAGAGATTATTTGTGTACTTCTTTTGGGAAATAAAAATTATACTGCTGAGTATGTATGGATATGTTGTATTGCAGTGATGAGGAAGACCTAAAATTAAGCAAAACATGTGAGAGCAATCAATACAAATAGTTCTATTCCTCCTGTTTTAAGTATCTTTATTCTGTAATTTCACTTAAATTAGGAAAAACTGCTAATATTAAACTACCATATTTGATGCAATTTCCATTCATAGCACACGCCTGTTTGTAATTGTCAGTGTGCGCTAGATAGCAGTAGAAACTGGACCAAAGATGACCATAAAACACAGATATCATTGTCAGAGTGATTTTGATAATTTGTCAGAAAGACTGTTCATAGGTTTTACTTTAATGGCTTTTTAGGCTGTTTTGAAGTTGAGGCTTGTAGCAACGTGGGGTTTTAGGATTCCATGTGCTCCTTTGTCCCTCTGCTTTGTATACCATTGGTTCATTTTGAAATATGCTCTGCTGTACCCCGAAATCTATTGGTGGGGTCCCTATGCCTGTCTTCCCTTCAGACTCCCTGGGGCTGGCTCTGATGGAGACAGTCCCTCCCCTTCCTTTCCCTTTATAAGTCAATGTCCGGATCAGCTCGAGGTCTTTGCATCTCTGGGCTGGCAGCCCCTATCCCGTTCCTGCTTCCCTCCCCTTCTCCTTTCCCTGTGACCCTCTCCCCCGTTACCCCAAATAAACCTCCCTGCCAGAACAGAGATGGAGTCCAGTTCTTTTCTTAGCCTCACTGTATTCCTGCTTGAATTGACGTGGTTTGGAGACTGACACCATGCTGCGGAACCTCGGGGGCTGCTCGCCCCAGTTCTGGTGGAATTACACGGACCAGGGACCCTGGACCGAGGGGGAGCCGGCTTGTACAGCCCCCCCTGCCATGCTACATCAAAGGCTCTTCAAGCATTCTGGAGATTTGTTTGGATGTACGCAGTACTCCACAGGATCTGAAACATAGCAAGTATATGATTCTGTTATTTCTACTAGTGAAGAATCCATTATTTCTGAAAGAGAAGTTTTCTTCTCTCAATTCAGCAGTCAGTGAGGCAGTCGAGACTCAGCAGAATGTGGGGATAACATTATCTTTTGCCTCAGAAAAATTGCAGGGAGTGGAAGTGCACTCATGTCAGATTTACTTGAGTTGATGGTGGCTAATACTTGTCTTTTTTTAAATTGATGGAAAAAACAGTGAGTTTTTTTAAAACTACCTTAATTCTTCACATACTGTCAGTCAAAGAAAGTCATGGTTTTGGCAAAAAAAAAGCACCAAACACAGGATATATAGTACCTCTATACTGCAGCAGCAACAAACAAGTTGTGTTGAAAGCAGTGCACAGCCCTAGCAAAGTTGTCTGCATTTAACAGGTGACATGTGACGAGCCAATACACCAGTGGTTAATCTGTGTACAACACTGAGGCCATACATGCATGGTAAGTAATACACACTCAGGAGAAATACTGCACAAGATATGACAGGAAGCTTTGAAACCCATGCAAGAAAGAGAATAGAAAGAGCTGCTTAATTTCTGTATCCGTGTTGGTTGCATTAAAAGCTCAGAGCAAAGCGTCCAGAACCAACATAAAGCTGGCTGAACACACTTGTCCTCCAATCTAAAAGACTAGGCAAAGTTCAGGATGCAGTATTTGAAATGTATGCTGCAGAGTGCCAGATTAAATTATATTCCATCCAACTATTTCAGACTTAATACTTTCATGTTGCTCATATAGATAAAGATTCTTACGGAGTGTAGACAGTGAAATCTTGGTGTAATGAAGTCTGGTGGCAGAATCTGCATTACCTTCAGTGGAACCAAGACTTCACCTGCGAAGGCCTGGCGCCTTCTCTATTTCTACATATACACTTCCCAGCTTTGAAAAGCCAGCCTTTGGAATGAAATGGATTTCCAGTCCTTCACTTTTATATGCCATATTATACAAGGATGTTGGCTGTCTCTGATGGAAATGTTGGATTTTTTTTCCAATTGCATAAAGTCATACCCCAGATAAGTAAATTCAAGAAAGTGAGTAGTTTTGCTAGCAGGAAACTCATCACCTGGCAAAGTTATACCACCATTAGCTCAGTCACAAAAAAACACTTCTTTCTTAGTCTTAAAAGTAGTCCATGATGTTTAATGAAAACAGAAACAAAGTTCAGGCAACAGCTCAGTTACACAAAGCGTGTCTTTATTCATTGCTTTTTACTGCTAATCGGGGAGTACTGCAAGAGGTGAATACTGTTACTGGCTGCATGGTTTCATATTAATTGCAGCTATGAATATGTGAGAAGTTGTCCTATGGAAAAGTAAACCCTGCTGTCCTGCATCACTGATGATGGAAAGATGTTTACAGCCTTCATTATTTCGTTTTTACATTTAATTTTTAAAGTTCTTTATTAGGTTACTGAAAGTTGCTGTCTAGAGGACATAGTTTATTCAATCACTTAAGGTGAAGGGTCTATTAAGTTGCTTCCTTAAATGTAATTATACATATATAACAGTATAATTATTGTGCAAAATGTTTATGTATAGTGTTTATGTATAGTGTCATGTCTTATATATATGTATAGTGTCAAGAGTAAACATTGCCTGCAAGCAAATGTTTCCATATGAAATGTCCTTTTCAGTGGAAAAAATGTTTCTGTCAGAACAAATGACAGTTTAGGTGATAATAAATTTTATTAGCTCAATGTAGTGATATCTCTGCTGTGCTCTCACCATGTCAGAGTTTCTCCTTAGTGTCTCTGGCATTTGACCTATTTATTGCCATTATTCATTTATGGGCCAAAACAAACTTAGTGTTTTCTGCCTTGTAAACTAACACAGCATTTTGAGCAGAAAAGAGATCTTGTAAACAGAGTGTCCCTACTAAGTCTCTAAATGGAGGCTTTTCTTTTTTCATATTTGATTAATTTGTATGTTTTCTTTTGTTCCTATTTAAATACTGTCATTTTGTGTCGTTTTAAAATCCAGTTTAGATTTACAAGCATGTCATGTCTTTAATATCCTTTAAATTTGAATTGTGTTCCGTGGCTCGCTGCTGAAGAAGGACAAAATCACAACATCTCTATTCTATAGCACTATTATCGCTCCATGTTAATTAAATTATTTGAGTATTACAAGAAATGAATTTTTGGAATTCATTCAGTATTACAGGGAATTGGATTGTAACCAGAGCATATTTCAAAAAGAATAAAAGGATCCGTGATATGTGCTTAGCTCGTAAAGCGCCTAATCCTATATTAATTGTGCTTTGGGCACATCTGCCCTCATGTGAAGGGGACTTTGACAGTGGAGATGAAAACACTGCAATGCTTTTTAAGGCCAAACAGCTCCTCCAGCAGGATGGCAGTGCAGGAGGAGTTCTGTAGGAGAGCACAGGCTGCTCTCCCTTCCCTTTCCTGTCCCTGGCACACACAAAAGCAAATAATGCCACATTGTACTGTCCCTTACAGGCTGCAGGAGACTTGGCCTCATGTTACCACATTATCTTCTTGCTCTTGGGATTGAGTCTGTGTTAATTTTTTCCCCATTTTTGTTTGGACAGGGGAAGATCATACAGGTATTTAGGAACCAAAATCTGAAATTGAGTAGTTTTATGTTTTCTCTGTGTCTGTTGTGCTACAGACAAGAAAACGTGAGACTGTCCATTCCAGCCTGGACTGATGCAGAAAGTACCTGATTTTATGTAAAGGGACAGCTCTGCTGGCTTGCCTGGAGAGGAGAGTGAACAGAATAGTAAGATGCAAATCAGGCCTGAGGGAAGTTTAGTTCAGCTTTGAGCAAAAGGTCTCTGTGAGGTGGTAAAAATGAGACGGCTTCTGCTGAAATTATTTTGAAGAGTTTTGACCTGTCTGACAAGCACCTTCCCCCATGAGGGGCTGGTTGGACTTCACTTTTCCTGAAACTATATGGCATAGACTGAAGGCAGCAGGATTGAAAAGAAGGATCATGGATGTGATTGAGTTCCCCAAATACAGCAACGCAGTGGTTTTATCAATTCCACTTTGGAGAGTTTGTCCAGCATCACCAGCTTCAGCATTTTAACTGTTACCATCCTGTTTGTTCTGTACTCAGATGAACTCCCTTTTGCCAACAATAGTTTCCCTTTCTGTGTTGAGCTGTAAGGAAAGCAATTGCCATTTGAGGTCACTGAGCTGCAGTTGAGCCCCTCTTCTCTGCTGCAGAGTTTCTTAATGACTTTGTGTAAATCGTGTATGGCTCTACAGGGCTGCTGAGCTGTGGATGTGGGGCAATTGGAGTGTTCAGTTGAGCAGAAATGTGCAGAGAGCCTTGGTGGGCAGCTAGGGATTTACACAAGCCCAGCTGTACTCAAGCAGGATCTGCTTTTCTTCCTGTCTTGTGGTAATTTTGCATAAATCATTATTACTACCTTTCTTTCTTTGCAGCCTGTTCCAGCACTACTGCTACACTCGAGGTGGCATGCGCCACACCTCCTACACTTGCATCTGTGGCAGGTAAGAGGATGATTTACACCGAGCTGTGTAATCTTTATGGTCAGTTTCCCATTAGATATTTGTAAAATTGGTCCTTTTAGGTATGTTATGTGTTTGCAAATGCCACCAGAGTGAATTCTGACCTGTTTTCACTGGAAAAGACAAATAGAGGTGGCTACCTCTGTCTCTTAAAGAAATAACTTGGTAATAGATTCTGCTACACTCCTGAGATTCCCCAGTGACTGCTGCTGCTGCCAAGATCATGTTTATGCTCACCCCTGTGCTACAATTGGCTTTTTTATTAAATAGCATAATGCAGAAGAGCTTTAGAGCTATTCTCTGTTGCTCAAAAATACTTTCTTTGAAATACACTGTAGGTATTTCATATCATCCTCAAAATTCTTTGTCTCAAAGATTAGGATGTAATTAAACTAATCTCTTTGGAATTTGGAATTTTTTGCTCTCTCTGTTTCTTACTGAACAGCTAGTATTGAAAGTTTATTGTATTTGGGAAGGTAGTATAAAAGTTCTCCCTGCAGCTGTAGAAATACACAAGAGAACAGTGAGGGCTACATGCTGAAGAACAGCTGTGTGCTTTGTGCAGAGATTAATCTTACTTAGGGGAATTAGTCTGATCAGAGATGTATGACAGATGAGGCATGTATGTTGGTATATATGTTCCACTTGTTCTGGTGCTACTCAAAAACATTTGCCCTACACTGAAGTCACATACACAAAAAAGATAATTTTTATGGTAATGACAATAATGCTATATTGCTTTGAAGGTAATAAGAACAATTAGCACCTTCAGTTCTTTCTGCTGTTTACTCAATTGCTTATTTGTAAATGCAATTTTCCAATGTATATGCAAAATTGCAGCAGGAACATGAGCAGTTTTATGGCAAATTTGGTATCTAAATTGTTAGAAAAGTTTCCTGGTTTAAGTACCGTCATATAACTTGAGAATTAACATCCCATTGGAATGAGACTTCATCTCTAACTTTTGTTGCAGATGGTGATGGTATGATTTTTTACAGCTGTGCAGGCTTCACATTCGTTTACAGTGGATCAGAACCTGTGCTGCAGGATCTGGTTTGGGTGCCAGTGGTCAGATCACTTTGCTAAACCTGTAGAAATGTCTACTGTGTGTTTGTTTAGTGGGTCCTTGTGACCTGTGGGAAGAGACCAAACTCTTCACAGGATTGAAAAATCCAGGACCTGCATTACACAACTCAGGGAACCCAGGAGGAGGAAGGCTCCAACAGTAGCTCAGAAGTGGGTGCTGATGGGAGCTCCCTAGGTATCCTGTCCAGCTTTGCAGGGCATGGGCGTGGTATTAGAGCTGCCATTGAACTAAAAAATTTAAAACAGAGAAGGGCTGTCACTGGAATGCAAGGTCCAAACAATACTGTGACTCACTGCTGTCCTTAGGAGCTGGCATTGTATCCTACTGCTAGAATTTGAAGTGCAGACAAATGTGATTTAAAAAAAATAATTATATGAGATAGCAATTTACAGACAAAGGTCTTTGTATTCTGTTCTGACTATGAGTGATGAAGTAAGAATGAATGATCTGAACAGTTTTAAGCTAGCTGCTAATAAATGAATTCAATTAACATAATAATAATGGCAAAAATAATAGACTTTTTATTACTGTGAAAATGTAATGCATTGTAAATATTTCACTTAACTACATTTACAACTAAAAATAGCTTCTGCAATTAGGATTTTTTAATATTTCATTCTATTCATGATGAATTTTGTATTTTCCTGAACATTTAAAATGGTTATATTTCAACAGGATCTTTCCTTTTTAGATTACAGGCCTGATAATAGTTTCCGTAGAAGTGAATCATCCTTTTAAATAAAAGACAAGTTTATTATTCAATTTTTTTAAAAATATGCTGACTAAGCTGGAAATCAGGAGTAATCAATATGATATTTCAATACAAAAATAAATCACTTGTCATGTGATAGGTGCATTTATTTATTGCTATCCCTGTCCAGTGTTATATTCTTGAGGAGAGTCTAAATGAATATTTGGTGTGACCAAAAATGCTTCATAATTCACTGTTATTACGAGAATAATAACACACATTGATTAGTGTGACCGGGTGTTACTTATCAAGATTAATCCTGTAGTTAGTGATACTTTCAAACACTGTCAGCATAGGAATGGTTTAAAGTGCAGACATCGCTAAGTGCAATGAAAGGAGAATGGGAGCATTTGATAAGCATATTTAGATATATTTGACCCTCATCTACAAAGTGCTACTTCCAAGTAGTGTCCAAATGCTAATGAATTACTCACTGCAGTGTCTAAGGGTACCACGTAACCATTTTTACAAATGGGAAAACAAAGGTAATCCAATCCCAGTGTGTCCTGGTAACACTAGGATGGATGGCATCTACTTTGAACCAGGTGCCGAGGTTCCAGCTAGAGTTGGAAGGCGGCAGAGGCATCGGCATTTCTGGAATCACCACAGAAGCCACGGTCAGCTGCTCCTTGTTACTGCCTCATCTTAGGTTCAGATCTTCTTGACAGATGTCTCTGGGCAGATGACAGCTCTCATCAGATGCTACCAGTCATTAAGAATAACACTGTGCAGTGAAATGTCTTTCTCTATCTGAGGGTTGCCATAAGTGAAGCTTTTTGTATAAGATTAGGATACTTATTGAATTTGCTTTTTTTTCTTTCACTTTACTACAACTTTTTAAGATTTCATGCCTTAGACAAAAAAGTGGCAAGAAGGGTTAATGCTTTTTTCTGGATTGATTCTATGATGATTTAAATAATGATGAAAGTAGGTTCCAGTTTCAATTAATGGTCATTCATACAGAATGACCTACATTCTGTAGATGTTCTAAATGTAGAGCTAATAGCTACACTTTTTGTACTGCTTGATCCTCAGCATAGTCCTATTCTTAAAATATTGCTGACATTCCTCCTCTTTCTTCTAATAATTTGTTTTCAGGGTGCCTTCTGATCTAAAGTGCATCTTGGGGGATTGTTTTCCTTTGCTAGAAATTGGAATCTCTTCCTGCAATTTGCATTCGCAGAGGTGTTAATTTGCAGCTCTTCTGCTGCTTTGTGCAATTCTTTCTGTAACAAAAACATCTTTGACAGCAGTTCGAAGCAAGTTATTAAAGGAATAAAAATTGATACACGGAAACCTCTTGGAGGATTTTTCAGGTTGACTGCCTGAAGATAAGCATTGGCATCCCCTCATGTGGTGATTTTCAGAGGCACTGACCAAAAGAAAGGCAGCAGAGCTGCCAGTGATCCTCACCTCCCTGCAGCACTTCATCTTAAACCCTGGCTTGGCACTCTAATGCCAGATGTTGCAACTGTTGCTTCTTGGAAAAGGAAGAAGTGACTTTTACATGAAGTTCATTTGCTTTGCCAGTGGCTGGGGGTTTTGTTTAAATTGTTTTAAAGCCACATTGAAGGTCTTACTGAATCAGTGTGAACAATTTCTGCCTAAGCTGTAGCATTTACCTCATGGCTACACATAATTTCTGTAGCATTGCTCCTCAAACATCTTCCTGCCTTCTTCTCAGGACAGTCATAAAGATGCATCCTGTGGAGGAGATTGGAAATGCACCTCTCGGCAGGAACCTGCTGGAGGTTTCCATATTGCCGTTTTAATTTGAGTTGGTAGTGCATTTCTGAATCAAGCTCTCCCACTCAACCTCAGCTGCAGGGCCTGCTCAGAGCCAGGGCCCAGTCCTGCAGTGCACGTGCTGGATTTGTTTTGGGTGAAAAGTAGCTGGGAGAGCTTTCAGGAGCAGATCTGCTGTGCTGTGGTTGTTAATGGGCGTTGAGTCCAGGGATCTGCCCAGAGCCAGTCCCATGAGAGCAGGCCCACTCACCCCAGTAAATCCCAACAGCCAAAAGCCCTGAAATGCATATAGTGTGCAGCACCAACTGTGCTCTCTGTGCTATGATCCCGTGTGCGCGACAGAGCCGAGATGTGTGTGACAGATCAGGATCCTCCAATGCCAAGAAAGATTGTGCCTGCTTAACACTTCACTAACGGTGCTGAAAAACAAATCTTTCATGCAGGTCCCATCACAGTTGGTGCTGAGCCTAACAGAAATATTTTGTAAACTAAAACCTTTATGTTAAAATGTGCAAAAAGAAATCCCTTATCTTTGTATTTGCAATGTATTTTGTAGAAAGCATTTGTGCAGATGTCAAATTTGAGTATATGACTTACTTAATGCACTGGTATGGTATGTGACACGGAGAGTGCCAGCATATCATGACACCTAAACAAGCTGTCTGGAAATATATAAGGATGTAGTCATGCCCTTAAGGTTCATGATAATTTTTTAAAAACCATAAATATATGCATGTGCTGTTTGCTTCTCCTACTTGATCCCCATTTTTGGAGGGAGATAAGGAACAGTATCTGCAGCTAAAATCCTGACAAACTGCTGTGGAGTATGTGTGTGCACACCAGCTGTTGGTTGTTTTTATTATTTTTTGTGTTTTTCCTTAAACACCAAACAATGTCATACAAGGTCATTCCAGTTGCTTCCATGTGCCATTCTTCCAAAATCTTAGCCCTCCATCTGGGAAACAGTTATTGAGGCAGGAAATGATGCTGCCTCCCCTCCCCATGGTCGTCATCCAGCACAGGGGTGGTAGCAGTGTGCACCCATGTCACCTGATGTGAGAGCTCAGGCTAGGATCCCACTGTATACATTGCCTGGCACAGAGGACCTTTTCTTTTGATTGCACTCCATTGCCCTATTACAGATTTTTTCTTCAGATAGAGCAAACTAATTTTGAAGGTAAAGGTGTGGAAAATATTCCAACAGTGCCCAGGAGACAGGACATCTCAGAAAGAAGCTGATGTCTGTCTTCATCTTGTATACGGGCTTTCTGGGTCCATTTTTAGCTATCTGCACAGCAGGAGAGGTTCTCAAGTCCAGCATCCAGCAAGGAAAAAGCATCCAGCCAGTTGTGAAAGCCATTGGACCAGCATCACAAAATTACTCTGTTGCAGCATTAGTTCTGTGGGGCTTTTTAACTCTTGATTTAACAACTTTTAACTTGTGTAATTTTTCCATTTGGAGTGTGTATAATTTTATGAAGTACACTTTGTATCAGAAAATCATCCCCATTATTCTGAAGTATCACTCTTCACTGTGTTATTACATAGTGATTCTTATATGCTAAAAAATACAAAGTGTCAGTGTAGAATCATTGAGGTTGTAAAAGCCCTCTAAGATCAAGTCCATCCACTAACTCAGCACTGCCAAGCCCACTGCTAAATCGTGTCCTCAAGTGCCACATCTACATGTCTTTTTAAATACTTCCAGGGACACAGTAAGCCATTTAGGTCGAGAACCTGCAGAAACTTACTACCTTCTACTCCATAATCATTGTTTATGAAATTACTCTATCTGAATGACTGGTGATCTGTTAAATATCTAATATCACAAGTACTTAATGTATCTTGAAGGTAATCTGGATTTGGATACAGTGCATGTTCACTGTTTTTGTAATTGCACACATCAGAAGTCTGATATGAGAAGTATGTCAGATATCACATTTACTCCAGATACAACAAAAGATTCATTGAAATTGAGTCTCAGATTCCTGTCATCTAAGATATGAAGCTGTTCCAGAATCACAACTTGAAAGAATCAAATTTGAGCAGGGTGGCCAATGAAAGGTTTTGAGGAAAGCTGAGGTACAGCCTGGCAAGTGAGCTGGACAGGTCAGAGAGAAGCTGCAGTACCCCTGTCCCAATATGTGTGGTTTTGGATGTGATACAATTCTTACGGCCTGTTGAAGAGAAAAAGCAAGAGCATCTATCTGAGTCATCTATCTGAGAGCAGTAAAAGACAAATAGGTAGAGCTTGAGATCTACATCAGCCTTTTAACTGACATTTCATAGGCCTGGAGGAATATCAGTAGGCAAGAGAGGATGCCAAGGCCGAATGTAGGTCACTTAGTGGATCATGGAGCTTCAGAACAACAGAACAAGGGTCCATCCTACTCTAGAGCTGCTATATTCTTGTGAATTAGCAGTTTACTCTGAAAGGTTTCCAGGAACAAAAATCTTTTCTTTGTAATGTGATTTTGGAATAACATGAAAGAAGAGAGTGACAGTTTTCGTACCTATTCCTGCTGCTGACATTGTAAGCTGTGAATGTTCCCCGAGCAGTGCATCCCCTCCAGCAGAGACCACCTGTAGCCTTGCCAGAGGGGAACTGGAACTGTTCCCTCAGACAGCTCAATTTCTCCAGTCCCAGTGATTCCTAGAGTGTTTCAAACATCAGATTTTACTCCAGTGGAAGTTAGTTTGTTTTATGCCTCAGACTACTAAACCTCAGATAGGGAAAAATACTACAAAGTAATTAAAAATAAAAAAAGAGAGAGAAAATAATTAATGGGTGTAAATTGAAAAGTTACTTGTGCATAATTCTTTCCTTTACACTGTCATGGACATGGGAAATATTCATATGAGCTGTACCAAGTTCGTTCTGCAGCAACGTCCTGTTTTACAGCCAGAGTAGCAGAGTTCCTGTGCCATGCCCACCTCTGCTGCACTAGTAGTGGAGTAGCTATAGCAGCCCACACTGGGGCAGGGATTGTGACAGCCCTCACAGGCTGCTTGGTATATGAATACACTGATTTTTACAGTATTCCTTCTTACGTTGTATGAATGTGTGTGTTAATGTTTCTTCTTCCACTAATTGTGCTAATTTTCCTTTTGATTGTCAGTGGGGAGAACTCATCTGTTTTGCACTATGGCCATGCTGGAGCCCCAAATGATAAGACTATTGAAGATGGAGACTTGTGGTAAGTAAAGGTTAGAATTTGCTTGGGTTTTTTGATTTTTTGGGGTTTTTTTGCTTGTGCTGTTTCCATACAGGAATTGCATATACTCTAAGAAAAATAATAGCTGCATAATGATAAAAAGTCTAAATCTTTAAAATAGAAGGTAACTTTGCATGCCAGACTATTCTGGTTTCTTCCAAAGGTCCTGTACACCTGCATCTTCAGTTGAAAGGGAGAAAGAGATGCTGTTTCAAACACTTCTGGGCCAGAGGCACTTGGAATTTAGTTTTAAAAATGTCTGTATTCTAAGTACAAAGGCAGTTGCAAAATTTGGCATCTGAATTTGCTCTTGAACCTTGGATCCAAACCTCAGCTCTGGTCGTGGGGTGGAGGATCACAAGAGTGTTGGCTACTTTTACAGAATTGCATCAAATTGCAGAATGGATTAGATCTTACCAATGCCTACATGTACGCAGACACCCTGACATGATAGTAGGCATTAGAATGTGTGAAGAGATCAAACTCAGTTCAGGTAAGGGCAGGGGGTTTCTAGTTCTGTGTTGTGCCAAAAAATTTCTGTAAAGAGTTTAGTGATGTGTAATACAGCTACAAATACCATAAAGTTTTCTCTGTGTGTACTACCTGTCCACATACTTTGCAGTATTACTGAAAGTAAAAGCAGAGTCAATGAAAGCACCAAATACATTCCCATAAATTGAAAAACTGACCTATTTGTGTGATGTGTAATATATCAGATTATAACTTTTGTGCTTCATCTCCAAAGACATGGGTCAAAAAGCCTTTGTTTATAAAAACGCAGAACTATTTTTGGAGAAGTTAATAATTGACATTCACTGGAGGAATAGTATTAAATTACCTTTGTAGCCTGTGCAAAAAGAGTGTAGGTATGTGTTTTCACAGTGCAATGTAAATGTATGAAGAAAAGAAAATTAGTATTATTATCAATAAGCTCAAAACCTATTATTGAAAACAAATTAAATCTCCGAAGTTAAAAAATACGCCTTGTTGGCTCATGTTCCAGGCATATCTGCAGGTGCTACACAGTGAACTTATGGAATTACAGTTAGATAATTTCTTTATAATACTGTAAAAACTCTTTTAAAAGCCTCTTGTATAATAGTTTATGTGTTATCTTCATCTGTGGTTAAACCCATCAAATATTAACGTTAATTTATTGCAGAGCAATAGCTTTGATTTCTGATTATGTTGTGTTAGAGTAGATAGTATACTATGAACATTTTTTGATCAGGGAGGACACACCAACGTAAAAGTGTTTCAGCTGTGTCATTCAGTTAAATTTAAAAAAAAAGATGTGTAGTGAACAGGAAATCTCAGCATATATTACTGAGAGAAGGTATGCCACAGTGCATTATGATATCCCTATTTAAAACTAAGGTGTTTAAAGGGTGAGGGAGACCTCAGGGTGAAGGTTATATGTAAGAATCTTTCACTTACAGTCTCCAAGGACAGTTTAGTGGGTGGCTGTAGTCCTTTCTAAACCACAAGAGCTCATACGAGACTCTTCGTAAACTCTGATTTCCTGCAGTACTGGCAAGGTCTTTAAAATATGTTTGGGTTTTAACAGCCTCAGATATCTGAATGTCAGGAAACCATAACCTACCAAATACATTGATCACTTCAGCATTTCAAAACTGCTGTGCAGCAGCCTGACCTCAACAAGGAGAACAAGGTTTAACAGAGTCTAGAATAACCTCTTGCTGAAACAGTCCAGTTGCGCCTTGGTCTTGGTGAGAAGAAGTTTTTCAGGTGCAGATGTGTGTCAGCAAAGTGTTGCCCCACACGCATGAGCACCCACTGAGCTCTAGCTGCTGCTCTGGTTTTCCCACTTGCTGATACTCACAGAGCAGACTCTGCTCCACACCATTTTCTCAGTTTTTTTCTAAAGGGAGAATAAAAAAATATTAAGAAAAAGTAGTTTAATTTCTGTGAAGACAATTTAAAAACACACTCATTTTCCACAGGTAAAAATAGTGTTTCAGGAAAAATCTTGATGTAGCATACATGAGCAGCATACAAATTCTGGCAAGGTACTACCTGAGTGGTTTCACTGTTTGACTTTATTAATGTCTAATTTGGGTGTAGATGGGTGTGTATGTGCGTACAGAGCAGGGCATTAAAATGTCAGTGTGCTGATTTTTGTGTGTATGTTAGCATTCGTATACAGGCTTTCAACTAAGCTTTTTAATGGCTATGGGGAGCCCTCTGTTGGATAGTCTAAGGAAGCCCTGAACATAGGGGAAAAAAGTAGACTTTTGGTGAAAAAGAGGTAAGAATATTTTAAGGGTTATTTCTGTTTCTGCCAGTATTTCAGCATAAATTTAATTTAACTATTCATACACTTACATGGAATAGAATTCGGTATGATTTTTAATAAATTATTCGGTAGAATTTTATGTCTTTTTCTAAACATTACTTAGTGGATATGAATAACAATCTTGGGTTTTGCAGAAATGTGCTGCTCAGGTTTGTTATGTACAAAGCAGTGCAGTGCAGGAAGTATCACAAATAAGTCATCTAAGCATCTGATTATTAGAAAAAAATACATTTGGAAGACTAAGGCTTTTCTTCTGTGAAACACTTGAGTGCACGCATTGTTTTCTCTTTTAAAAATATAAGCAACAAGGATTTAATTGTATCAAAAGAAGATCGTAGGCCAAAATACTTGTGCTATTGCATTTTTTTTTTTTTAAAGGCTGTTATTCTGACTTCCTCTTGAAAAGCTTTGGCAGGTTTAGAACAGCCTGGCTTTATGATGTTCATTTTTTAAAATTACCTGTATCAAGTGGGTTTATTACTTCTTTAAGGAACTGGTATGGAATTGCATCTGACACTGCATCATAATCCACACTTTTCATAGGTACAGCTTCTGCACTAAAAGATCCCAGTGCACAGCAAGAACTATCAAGGGAATTTCTGACTTCTTGTTAATACACACTGTCTTGCTAAGCAAGGCTATCCTTTTCAGTCTGTTAAATGTTAAACTAGCTAACTAACACAAAGCACTATGATTGACAGAGAAAGAAACCAATATTTTTAGGGAAGTTTCAGTATTCAATAGGTGCAGTCATTTAACTGGTATGGATATTAAAAGTAAATATTACAATAGCAGCAAGTCAGTGTTTTGTATAAATGATTCATGCACTATAGCATTCTGTGGTGAACATTTAAATTGTATGATCAGTGTGCTCTACGCCAAACACTTTTCCTAAACAGGTGTCTTTTGTCTCTGGGGTCAGAAAGGTCATGCAGATAAACGGGTAGGCTGAGTCACCATTGTAGTCACTTGGCCTTTTTACTCAGTCTTAAATTTAAATAAAATCTTCCACTTGGAATGTTGCAAATCACAGCTTGCAGTGATTATGTACAGCCCAGCTGTTCACAAATACTGGTTTTCTTCTGTCATCTTAAACCTCTAACAGCTTGGATTGAAACTGAGCCCTGGACTGAGTTTCACTGCTTCCTTTCCAGGTATTGCATTATTAATTGGATGTCAAGACCCCTTCTGTTTCTGTACTGAGGCTGTAACTCCATTTGGTAGTAGGGAAGGTGGAGTCATAAGCAAAAGTACTTGTAATTTGCAATCATCTGCCTTGCACACAACAGGCTTCTAGCATTTTGGAAAACCAAAGGTCTTTCAAAGTTTGGTGAGGTGTAAAATGAAATTAAAAGCTGCTACTCAAGAAAACAATAGCCGAAATAAGTTAAAGGAGTAGAGATCTGACTCCTATATGCACAAATCAAGAGCAAAATGTGTGTCTGGAACTCCTGCTCATCAAATGGCATCCCCCATGTGGCTCGTTCTTCTGGGTGTCTCATGAACAGTTTTGCTTTTGCTCACTCTGCAGAAAGATATTGCTTCAATGGTTAGAGAGCCCTTGTGGGAGGTGGAAACTCTGGTTTCAGCTCTCCTAAACTGATATCTGACTTTGGGTGGAAGTTATGACTTGACCCTGCGAAACAGCATCCAGAATAAGTTTAGTCAGAGCCAGTGTGCTTCTATGATTTGTTGCCTCAACAAATCAGCATCCACTATCTGGAAAATGAAAGCTTCCTTAAAAATAGTGGATCCTCCCTTGCATCCTCCATTCTGTCTGTTGCCCCTGCCCTTCCAGTGCTGCAGTATGGAGTCACACCATGGCTGGGGAGACACTAAACATCAAAGCCACGTGCAGCAGAGGAAGCCTAGGGCAAAGCAAATGTCTCTGCTCACCTTTGTGGTCTGCTGGTTTGTTCTAGAAACCATCAGAGGCGAGAACCTGAAGTGTGTATTTTATGTTTTGATTTGAGAAGGTATTGAGTAAAATTAAGTTTATTGCATTTGATTTGCAGCCTGGTGGCTCATGCAGCCTGCCTTTGTGGGTTCCTGGCATTGCCACGTGCCAAATGCATGGCAGGAATCACTTGTTCTGTTGCAGTTGATCAGCAGGGCTCCTGCTACATTTGGCAAATAGAAAATGGTTCTGTGATCTCAAAATAAAGATTGATTCTTCATGATGAGGCTTACACTTAAATAATAGAAATGTAAGAAAATCATCCTGACCCCAGATGTAACTGAAGGAGATACAGCTATTACCTGAGGTGCTTCTCTGCAGGTGTCACGAGTTGCACGTGTTGGTCATTTTATGGCATCTGACAAATGTATCTCAGTGAAAATTCAGCATGTAGTAAAGCAACTCTCATTGGCAGGTTCACTGACTTTCAAGCACTTAATGACATTTTTGGGGGTTAATAGGTCCATTTTGGCTTTAAAAAATAATGAAAATAATTGTCTGTTTTGCTGCAAAACCAGCATTTTTAACATTTTGAAATATCCTCCTAAGTGACAGTGTTAATGAACAGCAGACCCTGAGACTGCACAGGGTCTGCTTCACACCCCTGAAGAGCACAGGCACTCTGGTGCCTTCACCTGCAGCACCAGGGCCTGGTGCAGCACTGGCAGCTGGAAGGAGGACACTGGTCCTCACTGGAGCCAGGGCCAGACTGTAATTTATTAAGAGGGCTAGGGTGAAAGCACGAATAAGGGGAGTACAACCAGCATCAACTGCTTGGGAAGTGCAGCAGACCTAAGAGAGAATCCATTAACCTTGTATTCACAGTGGGACTATCTATTATTTATAAAATAAAACTAGCTTTGAAGTTTAAATAGAAGCGGGTTGGAACATCAGATGTCTTTAATTTTATTTAATTGTTTTCTTTGCACACTCTCATAATTGCTTGTTACTTATTTCATTGAAATACTTTATTGATTTCAGTGACAGCATTGGGCAGAGTACAATATCCTTGGTGAAACAAAATATCTCCCATTACAAAAGCTCACTGATGTTTCCATGAGATGCCATCACTGCTGTGGATGACAAGTTTTACCTGGAAATAGTTTTGTTGCTCTCAGGTACCAGAAAGCATTGTTTTGTGTCACAAAACCAAACACATCTGTCAAAAAAGTACAATCTTAGCATAATGTTAAATAATCTAAATGTGTCTTAGCTATATTGACAAGCACTGTTATTTGCTTAGTCAAATAATAGAGCCGGGGATATGGAAAGCTGTCTAGTATTGCAAAAATATTTTATCTGAATAGTTTAACTCTGAGGCAAATTTTTGTTTATATTTCAGTCCTTAATATTCCAGTGCAAATTTAAGGCATCAGAATAATACTGACAGCAGGGGGCACTAAAATAAGCGCTGTGGAAGGAGGTGTGGTTTGCCCCAAGTTTTCATGTTGGTAACATACTGTACTTGCCAGAGCAAACACACAGCAGCCTTCCAGGAGCTCTACATTTATATGTATGTGTTCCCCTCAAGTTGTCAAACTTGGATCTGTTTCCTTCCATTTGGCACTTGTATGTAGCTTTTAATGTTTTCTTTTTATTTTTACTTGTGGTGCTCTCAAAAGATCCTTCTAGCACCTCTCCTGCTGTCGTTTCAGAAGTTTTGTTCATCACAGAGAGTTTTTCCTAACTCTAGGTGTGGGTAGTTGTGAAAGGTTGTTCTGGGTGAAGCAGAGAAGGAAGATGCTGAGTGTTTGGGGCTTTTAATTTTTAATGACTCAAAAGAGAAAAGAACAGTTTTCAGGCTCCCTGGCATGGCTTGTCACTCCAAGGTGTATGAAGAAGGAGGTTTAGGCCAGGTATCAGGGAAAGGTTCTTCCCCCAGAGGGTGCTGGGGCACTGAACAGGCTCCCCAGGGAATGGGATTGTTGGGGTGGGATCCAGGGTGGGGTTGTTGGGGTGTCTGTGCAGGACCAAGTGTTGGACTGGATGATCCTTGTAGGTCCCTTCCAACTCCGCATATTCTGTGATTGTGTGAAGAATGTCACAAAAGAAAGTTGCTTCTTGAAAGAGCTGGCCAGATTCAGTTGTTCATGACTAAGCTTTCTATTAGCTAAAATAAAGGTTACTTTGCTAATTTTCATTCTTTGACCTCAAAGCATAATATTCAGTTTTCAATAATAAAAAGATTTGTCAATTCATGTATAATCCATGTGTATTTATCTTTTATTTATGCACACACTATGAATGTGCAGCGTACATATTGCATTGAAACTATATCAGCATATTTATCTTAATATTATATAGTGTTATTTGTAGGAAATGCACTATTTTCTTTTTTGCAGGAATGAGTAAGTATATAATATAAAAGGACTTTCTGTGAGTACTGAGCAGCTATCATTCATTTCAGGAAAGTATTGGAAGATTTTCAATAAGTCAACAAAAGATTTAGGTGAGCTTAAAAAAAGTAAACCACAAAAGATGGTCAAAGTTTGCTGTGGCTCTTCTCCAAACCCTTTTCTGGAATTCTCAGTATTTTGTGGAGTTTTATGATACTAAGGCCAACCGAGAACCAAAATTCATTTGTCCAGGTGGGGGCAATGTTGCACTTAAAAAGCAGGAACTGACCCTCTTTTTCCATCAGCTAATAGAAGTCCTTCCTTTTCCAGTCCCTCAGTGTCTGCAATTAAAACCATCTATCCTACAGTACAAAATATTGTATTTATTACTTCTTGAAAGCACTGCTTTTAAGGTCTCAGGATGTTAATGTGTCACATGTACATGCTCAACTATTTTATGTGGGTGAGACTAGTATTTTCATTTGGCCTTGTGTACTTTTATGCATTTTGAAGTTCAGTGCTGTAATTATATGCAAAAATTATGGTTAGCTGTAACTTTTCAGTCTGCAGTTTTGAAACAGCTTGTTGGTAGTAATGGTTCTGTTTCTAATAATAATACAAAGTACATTGCTACTACTTACTGGTTGATTGCAAAATCGACTGGCTATCCATTTCTGAAATAATTCCTTTGGCTTGATTCCTCTGGTTTGATTAATATTTACTGTTTTCATCAAGTGTAGGTATTTTTCATTTTGTTGTACCTATGGACTATATTAATTTTATGCTAATTCAGAAAAATTGAATTTGATTAAAAATAGAAAAGTGTGTTTGCTAGAATTAACAATGATTTTGCTGTAATTGAATGTATTCTGTTAGTACTGGTTAATTCAGGCTGTGAGGTTGCTTGCTGTCAGAAAGGTATAAGCCTTTTAACCAAAGCCCAGATCACTAAGTATTGGTAGTGTGTTTGCTGTAACAAATTTTAGTTTTCCTTTAAGTGCTGTATTATGGTCTGCCTCTTAGTATTTGCTGTTGATAATGTATGTGAAATGTCTTTTTAATTGTCAGCTGTGAGTTTTATCTGTCATAGTTTTAGCTTAGCATTCCCAGCATATTCTGGAAAAAACTGGCTGATGTTGCATTGATTTGACTAGAGTGTTCATCTTGTCAAAGAAAACAAGCAGGATAAAGCCTAGTCTCTTTTTTTTAAAGTGTTTAATTTAATATGGATCATTTATAAATGCTGTTTAGTATAATCTGCTTTTTATGGTGGTCTTTAATACAGATGCATGTAACGTATGGTAGAAGTACTCTTGATAGATTTTGCTTGTGTTGGATAAAATTCAGTAGCAAAATCTTTCTCATTGGTGTGGGGAACTCAGTAGTCTAGGTCAAAATACAATGTTAGTGGGAGTCTGCCTGGCTTTTAAACCACTGTATGGCTCAGAGGGAAGGTACAGTTAGTCCCCAACACAACTTCTGTGTGTTCCCCCTGAACCAGATGTAATTCCCAGTCCTTGTTTTCAGGCCCGTGTTGGGTCTTCTCTTGTGTCTGTCCAGAGAATCTCTTGTTACCTCACAGTCTGGCAGAGCCTCAGGAGGAGTCCTGCTGGTGTGGTGCTGCTCCACACCTGGGCTGAGCCTGATGCAGTCTTCAAGGCAGGAGTATTTCTAATTGCAGGTGCACATTGCAATGCTGTACTTTCACTGTAGGTGCTACCATGATGAGTGGGTGTTTCTTTCAAATAGGAAGGAAGTGTTCTTCCTGGAAAAATAACATGCTCAGCTGGGGAGCGGAAATTGTCCTTTTTGAAAATACTAGTTGCTACCTTCACTGCTGTGCACTTGGCTTGAACATTTGGGCATGTCCATGGAAAGGCTAGCAACTGTCTTCTGAGGGATTTTTCATTCAGTTGTCAGCTTCTGTAGAGTGTTCTAAAACTCCTGTCTGGTGTGCTCCATTTGAAAAATGGTAATTTGGAGGTGGCTTGAACAATCACCAAAAAAACATGGAGTGTCTAAAAAATTAAGTGAACCTGTGACATTGGACACTGGCCCAGTTTTCATCATGGAAAGACATAGGAAGTTAGCATTTGACTTTCATGGACATGTGTGTTTGAGCATGCACATACACACATAAGAAAACTCGACAACATTTACAGTAAAATCACTAAATAAAGTCTGACACTTCACCTTTTCGTGTGATCTCTGATGGTTGTTTGTGAAGGCTGGGCAACACAGGTCAGAGTGTCCAGAAACAACTGCTAAAAGCCAGTTCTGAATATCAGCATCCAAGAATTGTGGCCTGTATTAGAAGTATCAAACTTTTACAGTTCACATTCAATAAGTACCTTCCACTTCTCAGTAGGCGTCTAGAAATGGACTGGTTTAGTTAACTGCAAAAGTTTAGTAACCTGCAAATGTAGCTGTATTGTTCTTACCCTATGCAGGTAAGACACATTCTGGTGAGGAGCCAGAGAGGTTTGCTGTCATCACGTTGATTGGGAAATATTCGGCTGCCAATACAGGTTTCTCCCTGCATGTACCCTTCTCCTCCCTGCAGCTCTGACTTCCTTCCTCCTTGTTTGAGCAAGTCAGCTGCAGCCATGAATGCCCCAGATACTGCCTTTCCAATGGGGAGATTCCTAATGGATGGAAACTGGCCAAAACTTGGGATTTGCTGCTGTCTCTGCAGACGTTTCAGCAAATTGTCTCTGCTAAAGAGAGTACTGCTGCTTACTGAATATGTCTGTAAAAATGGATAATAATTAGGATAGTAAAGACAGGAAAAAGAGATCATCCATTCAGCAAAAGACAAGTCAGATATTAACCCTTTTGTCAGAACTTCCCCTAAGCCTGCTCCTGGCTTTTGGCACACTGTCAGCATGGATCTGACTGAGGTATTCAGCTGCCTTCTGCATCTTGTGGAGCCCTCATTGCCGTCACCTCGTACCTCCAACCCAGCAGTACTGGCGTGGTGTTCCCAGTACTTGTGTGCAGCACCTCTGTATCAGAAACATCCCTCTGCTTTAGATAAAACACTGAGAATAGCACTTGGGGGTGAATTTATCTGTGAACAAGCCAATCAGAAGATTTTTTGGCTCTTTGCTCTGGGCAAATGTTACATTTTTAAGAAGGCATTAATGCAAACTGCATGGGGGTGAAAGAGGGCTCATATTTTAACATGGAAGTTGGTTTATTTAGTACAGAAGCTTAAGGATCTTGTAATAGATTTCTTCAAGAGATAAATACTGTAAACAAGGGACTCCTTCTTAACCTGTTTATGAAAATAGCAATCTTACTAGTACACGTGCGTGTTTACTGAACCAGCTCTTACATGCAGCTCATTTGGTGGATTCAGTGAGATTTAGATTTCGTATCCTGTGAGAGGAATGGATCTGAAGGTCTGCTTGGCACAAATGATTGTAACAGGGGACACTCCCACACACTGTTGGTTTTCTCTCAGCAGCCGGGCTGGAGCAGCAGAGCAGGGTCACAGCACCCACCACCACACTGCTGCACTGTGAGCCAGTGTCCTGTGTCTGTGACAGTGAGGGGAAACTGTGAGCAGTGCAGGCACCAACACCTGGTGAAGCTTTTGTGTTTGCTTGGTTGCTTTTCTTTTCTGTTTCTTAATCCAGCCAGCTCAAACTTTTGTGTATTCTTGCTACATCCACTGAAGTCACTGTAGTTGGAATTGTAGAGATACAGGCAGGCAATCCTCTCTCCTTCAAAACTCAGTGTAGGCAGAGATATATTTATTTTTGTCACCATCTTTCTATCTGAGCAAAGCTTAGTTAGTATCAGATCTTGTCATCTTCTGTGATAACATAACAAGCTTCCCATTATCTTTGAGATAGTTTGGGACAACCTGAAGTGTTACAGTGCTACAAGAGGAGTGATGATAGAAAAGTCGTGGAGAAGGTAGACAAGATGAAAAGACACAGTTGCAGAGAAACAACAAATGTGGGGCCACACGGTTACCTAACTCAGAGCTGGATGGAGAGCAGTCACGTAGCTGTTCGGTGTCTCTGCAACTGCATTTACCTGTGTGGCTACAGCCTCTTCTTTTGAACAGGAGGCTTAAACAAAAACTTGATTTCTTGTGAATACCCAGAATCAAATTTCCTACACAAAAAGTATTCTCCAGCACTTTTATAAAGTTATTCTTGACTCTAGGGGGGCTGACGACCAAAAGCCAGCTTTAAACCAGTGAGCCAAGCCTGGCTTCAAGACAGAGCCAGTACAAGGTCCTTGTCTGCCATGTCAGATGGAAGCTGGTCGCAGCAAGGCTTCTCTTAAAAATACCCTTCCTGAGCATGGTAGGACTATATACTGTCCCAAATCTCTCTTGAGGTTTGTGGTGTTACCTTATCTGTTGTTGCTTTTTTTAATTCATAACTCTTGGTTAGTCAAGATGCAAGTGTATGAAAAAGTATGTGTCACTTAACTCTCTGTTTTCTTCCTTGTGATATCATTTACAATAATTCATTCTTGTTGTCTGATATTTCCAAATCACTTGGCCTGTTTCCAAAATGTATCTCATAGATATACTGATACCTACTTCCCTTAAGCTTGAAATTGCTAGAAGTGTTTAACCAAACAAATGGTTGGATTTTGTTAGTGTGTGAATACTTAAAGATTTAATTGCTGCATAAGTGTAAAGCACAGAGTGCACTCTGTGAACTTGGAGCAGAATATGCTGAGATCACGCAGCATAAATCTGCTGGGACTGACTTGCTTTTATTGCAATAAGAGGAGGAAAAGACTGTGTGTACCTTTATTCCCGCTGTCCTAGGACTGGCTGGTACCAGTTCATCTGTGTGGCTGCTTATAGGGGTGTTGGTTAATAATGGCTCAAATCCCTAAAACATCAGTAAATGTTGCTGAGTAAAATGCCTCAGTATTCATACCTGTTTAACCTGAGGTGTGAGGAGGGCATGGTAAGATAACGCAATACCTGTTTTCTAATTGCTAGTCTTGCAAACCCACCCAGGGGAGCCAAAGATTTTGTCTTGAGAACAGACTGAGGAGGACATGGGTTGCAGGCAGGTGATGCTCAATACAACACTGTGTTGGGGTGAATTGCACAAGGACATCCACCTGGGTTTCACCCCAGTTATCACTCTGCCACATTAACAGATTAACTGCAGAAGAGTAATTATTTTATAACTGTTGTGAGGAGATCCAGTTCTGAGTGTACAGATCTAGCAGATCTGTAGAGCAGGAAGGTGACAGCTTTATGTGTTAGCTCATGGGAGTAGCTGTAGGCTTCCCGAAAAATGCCTGCGAGAGCTTGTCTTTGGGTTGGGTTGGTGGTTGGATCATAACAATTCATACACATAGCTCAGATATCCCAAATAAAGTATTGCTTCCCATTGTGATATTGGCCATAATTTGCTTCATTGCCTGGCAGTTTTAAATTATTTGACAATAAAAATGTCAGCAAGCCTATAAAAGAAAAACACATGCTTAAAGGAAGATGATGCTTTATTTTTAAAAAATGGTATACAGTGACTTTTTGAAGAAAAGAACCATGACTCTTTACAGTCCTTTATAGTCTTTACAGTGTTCAAATCTAAAGTGTTACACAAAGCGTTTCATGATGCTTCACAGTCAGAGGTTAAGAAAGCAAAAATCAGTATCAAAATTCATAGTTTTTTCTTGGCTTGAAAGCACAAAATGTAACTATAAATCTGCATTTTGTGGTGCCAATATTCTGTGAAAGTAACACAGCCATGTCTTACTCATCTGTTTTGTTTCAGAGGGACAAGGAGGGGAAAAGAGCTTTTGTGCATCATGTTGTGGTTTGGTTCCAGTATTGACTTACAAGCCTGCATTCACTTTAAAATTGGATTGGAAATATTTCCTCCAAACTTCCCTCCTGGGTTCCTGCATGGGGAAAAGAACCCCAGTTGAGTCGTACATGGAAGTCGTTCCCCTGCAGGGATCTGCTGGGAAGGGCTGAGGAGTGGCTCTGAGGAGGGGCATGTCCAGCCAAGCCTTTCTGCAAGGCTGTGGCATATCACATACATTTCTCCTTCTTTTTGACTATGGTACTGGCTTATGTGCAATATTATTTAAACTAGTTTGTTTATATTTTTCCCTGTGAAAGGAACTAAATGTTCTTAGTCATTTTTGAAGGTGACATATAAAGCAGACAGAAGCCAACTTGTTTTCTGATACTGTTGGCTAATGTTGGATTACTGGTGCATAAGCAAGGCATTCCGTCAGTAGAGCAACTGATGGGTTATCTGATTTTTCTTATACTTTGCATTGCTCGGTTTTAGTTGGTAATGGTTACAGTATTTTGCAATATGTTTTGTAGGGAAGATTATGTATACACACAGGACTGAAGCCTCCATTAGGAGAGCTATGCCCATACTTCCAAGAAGTTTGGACTGTTTTTGATATGCATCTTTTACTTATGGTATAGCTTCCTAGTCGCTCTAGAAAATACATTGAAACAGTAGCATGGAATTTCTAGGGGGTGCTCAAGTCTTCTGACTGTTATATCTGCTTTATACATCATGCACTTTTCACCCTGAAATGAGGGATTTTTTTGCTTTTGCTCAGAACAAAATGTTGCAAAGCAAGATGAGCTTCTCTCTCAGAAGGTTTTGAAAGAGATTGAGCTGACTTCCTCAGCTTCAACCTAAATCAGTGAGAAGTCTGACGTATAACCAAGTGCCTCTCTTTGGTCAGCAGTACTCCCTTCTCTATTCACCATCCCTTTCAAATGCCCCATAAACCTGACAGCCTCAGACACATCCTCTCATTGAAATCAGCAATTTTCAATTGCGTTCTTACTGAAAAAGAAGCAGTGAAAGGGTTGTTTTAGAATGAAATTTTTCATAATTCAGCAGAAAACTGAATTCACAGTTAGGTTTTGTTACATGAAGTGTATATGCAGTGTATATGTAATGGCAACATATGCAGTCTGCTAGATGTGTAGCACTTAATTTATTTAAAAGGGAATTATAATAGTTTTTTTGAGAATGTTTATTATATTATTGCATATCTTAATCTGTTTTAAACAGCTCTTAAGAGGTAAGCCATAGATCAAGATGCCTTTAAGGCCTATTTTCATTTTTGCATTTAATTTGTTTATATTGCTGCTACATTTGATAACAGTCCAAATAACATTAAGTAGTTGTTCCTGTACGTGACCCTGTTAAGACTACACTATCAGACAGGTAATTTTGTACATGCAGTTAAGAACAGACTAGAATGCACTAATAATATCTTTTTCACTAGCAATTTGCCATCTAATTTCAGGGTAAAATAAATGTATGTTTTCTAAGGAGCCTTCTTTTACAATTTTTTTTTGCTGGTTAGTCAACAGGAGAAGATAGTAGCTGTCATTCATTTTATTTGATATAAATGTGCTTCACCACTTATTTTGCCTGGCAAGCAAATACACAAAACTGGGATCTTCTCAGGCTCCCATTATTTTCTCAGTATAACTACAATATTTGGGCTATTTCCATGTCTTGGGCAACATTTTAGCTAATGGATATGTTCCCAACTGAAGTTAAATGGAAGAGAATTCCTGATAAGAGCCAAAATATCTCCCGGATGTCCCAGTTGGTTTGGACACTTTCTTATTGAAGCATAAAGGCTGAATGGTGTATTGTGATCTGTGGTAGAATTTGAAAGATCATCTTCCCTCATGTCTCCTCTTGTCTGGAAGCCAAGAGACCTGAACCAATGGTGCTTCCTAGCTTGTGAGCCTTGTTTTGGTGTACCATCAGCTTGGTGATATTTTTTTCCGTTACTCACTTCTCCAGTAATTCAGAAACTATTTAACAGCCACTGAGTGATAAATGGGTTTGAGAAAATGCTGATAATTTTAAGGTTAAAGACATAGCTAAAATTCTGCCTCTGGTAAGTTCAGAAAAACTACTTTGCAGGTAAAATATACAATAAAATATACATGCATAGTAACTTCCAGTAGACACGTACAGGGAGTTTGCAAGTTTAGTCACAGCTTTACTCTCACCGTGCTCAGTGGGCATTTACACTTGTAAATGCAACAGAGTTGGGCTGCAGAACTGCTGCAGGTCCCACAAAGCATCTGGAAACTTGATTTTTGATTTTGAAAGGGTCAGTCTGGGATGGGTTCAAAGATTTAGAACTGATTTGTTTCTTGTTGGCACATTACAGCATGTAGCAGCTTCTTCCATGATTCTCAGTTGCTGCAATTACTTTTCTGTATCCGTAGATTGTTTTATGTGTATCTTTTGTTATTTTTAGAAGCAAGTCTTAACATAAAACCAAAATTTAGGCAGTGTTGGTGGGGTTTCTGATTTTGAGGTTTGGCCAGGCTGGCGTACAGTTTCTATGTTGGTGTCCAATCATGGTTTTTTCACCCGTGGATCATGGATCTGACATTTGCTCCCTGTTTTGTTTGTTTCTTCAACTAGCAACTTTCTGGATTAACATTCTATATTTTGTATTTCAGTGAATGTATGTAGTATTTGTATTAGCTCAATATGTACACAGGTAACTTTGCAGTTCTCTCTGTAGCACTCTCTTAATAAGTCTGCTGCTGTAGCTTTAAGCCTCAAGCAGCTCTGCAGCTGCAGCCAGCTGGGCTGTTCCTGATGTTCCGGTCCTGCAAGTCTCAAGACTGAACCTTGCCCAGTTTGGGGAGGCTGGTGAGGACTTCAAGCAGAGCTTACACCCAGTGCAGAGATTTGTTCATGGAGGAAATTGTAGGGTGGATTTTAAAAGTTCTTGGAGTAAATCTTCATGAGTATGTGTCTGTGCTATGCAACAAGAAGAGTCCCAGCCCTCCTGAAATATTCTTTAGTTTTATCATGATTGCCTTTGTTTACTCACTGTTGATTGCTTTCAGTAGCAGTTATGTTGGAAATGGTGATCAGCTACAGCTGAGTGCGATAGCACTTTTGCATTAGCTTATATTTATCCTTACCTGATCACATATGGTGGTTGAGGACAGAGCTACACTGCATAGTTCTCCTAGTTACTGCTGTAAATAGGACTTAGTGGCAGAGGGTGCTCCAGTGGTGTGCCCTGCCTTCTGCTTATGCTAACTGACCCTGTGATGAAAGAGCAGCAATCAGAGGAAAACTCCAAGGTTTTCAAACACAGTGAAGGAAAATTATATTTTTTTATGGTGATGAGCCTCTCATATTGCTGTTTGAGGTGGTTGGAAGAAGACTTAAATTCACAGATTTCAAATCTGACTCATTACCATAGAAATCAGGAGGTCACACAAATACTGTGTCGAGTCTTATATGTAAAATGTGCATTCCTGTAATCAATGTATGATGAACCAAGGGGGTTATTTGCTCAAGTGTTGTCTGGTCCAAATGGTTATTCGGTTATTTGCTGATTTCTGAGCCTACTGAAAGCAGTGAAGTGCCTTATCAAATAGGCTTGAGAAGCATCGTACTGCAAATGTCTAGCATGATGCTCACAAGGGTTAGAGTCCCACTTGCTATTCTTGTAGATTGATTTCTGGCAGCTGAGCAATCAGTGGTGAGTCATTGATTCATGTATAGAATAAATATGCTTCTCAAGGAGTAAGCCAGTTTTTTTGTCCCCATAAAAGAAAACATTTAATAATTTCTTTCTTCTGCCTCTTATGCAGAGAACTGTACTGTGTACTTTTATGGTTGGATCTTTCCATAATCCTTGTTACATTAACATTTCTTTTTTAAGCGGGATTCTGTTTTGGATGTTGGATGCTGTATGTGGTGCTAGCACTTCTCAGGAAAAAAAAAAAGGATATGTTTTTTCTTCTGAGAAGAAGCCCTAGAAACTGGAGCTGAGGAGCTTGATGTGGATTCTTCATGTACTTTTATCTTCCTTCCTGTGCTCTCTGAGCATTTTCATCCTGGACCAGCACAGCCCCTGAGGGTGTCCATTTAAGCCATATGGAATGCAGATACCCTTCTGCCAGGAGATTCCAAGGGACTGTTGTCCCATTTTACTTAGAACAGTGTTCAAGTAGTGATTATATGGCGAACTACCAAAATGCAGATGATTTTAAGTGCAGAGCAAGAAAAGGTCCACTATGTCCTACTATTTCTTTGGAACTAAATTTTCTTTTCTTTCCCATGTGTTTCCTTTTTAGCCTGTTTGATATGGGAGGAGAGTATTACTGCTATGGCTCTGACATCACCTGCACCTTCCCTGCCAATGGAAAGTTCACCGCTGACCAGAGGGCTGTCTATGAGGCAGTGCTGAAAGCATCACGGGCGGTGATGAAAGCAGTCAAGCCAGGTAAAACATCAATGCCTGTCAGCAGAAATTGAGAGGTTTGGTGGCAGCATTCAGACTGTCAAGTCAATTATGTTTTCATTTTAAAAAGCGCTGGAGAGGAACAAGATGATAAAATTAATTTCCACGATTAAGCAGCTCCTAATATATAGAGGTAGGACACACAACGTTTTCCATACACTTTTAAAGACATAACATTGAAAAAACTATCAACACAATTAATATGATATTTTAATCTATTTTTTCTTTTCATATAATTCATCTAAAGGTGACAGTTGTTCTTCTGATGTCCTCTGACAGCCATCTTTTCAGGAAGTTTATGCCAAATGCTGAAGTCAGAATTCGAGTGAACATGTGTTGTGCTTCAGTTTGTTTCAAGCATTTTCTGTGTTTTATGTGTAAGCACAATAGAAATCTCCTGGTGAAAAAGAGGATGAAGTGTGCATCTTTGGGAAAGATAATTAGCCTTTAAAAGCTTTCAAAAGCACTGGCTATTGGGTACTTCATGATATGCCTTTAATTTGCAAGCAAACTGATTCATCAAATATACATTTTCATTTGAAACAACAGTCTGGCTTAGTGAAAGCCTTATTTTTCTCCGATTCTGCTGTCAAGCCAGCAAATAAATGTTTTAGAGCTAACTGCTGCTGTGATTTTGAGTATGTCACTGGGGAAGGTACTTAAGCATTTCTCAGTATTACTAATGGAACATCTTCGAGGAGAATGTACTCAATGCACAAAGCACACTTATCCTTTAAATTTGCTGTATTAGTCTTCAGTCATCAGGCCTTGAGTGCATGTGCTTTCTGGATTGCCAGTCAGAACAGGTGCAATTTTCCTTTTATACAGGCTGGCAGCAGCACTATTTATTTGAACAGCTTGGAACAGAGAAATAACACTTGACACTTACCTGCAAAATGAGACTAGATATTTTGCTATTTTAATAACAGCATGCATTCTTCATCATCTGCTGTTCCTCCCCTGAAGACTCTTGTCCCTATTCCTCTTCACAGTTGGCATAGCATTTCAGTGTCACCTTTAATTTCATGTAACATTTTTGGCAGTATTTTGTGCTAATAAGTTGCAGACTGTCTTCAGAGCTTGAGAGCTAATATGATGTTGTGCTCAGGATGCTGTAGAGAATTTTTCAGTTTGCTGAACAATTTATTTACAGTGTCAGAAAATAAGGACAAACTAAGTTGAGTATTTCTGAGAAGTAGTTGCATGGATCTTTTGCTAGCTTTGGGAGCTTGAGATTCACAGACAGGCACATCATTCTTAATCTCTGGCAGAAAAAGGGACTGAACTTTCTGTTCTTACTGTTGTCTTGCCTGTTTGGAAGAACGGTGCAAATGCATTTACACTCTTCATGAGACTAGTAATAGTGAATTTTGAATCTACAGAAAATGTTCAGTGGACTGCTTCGTTGGTTTTGTTCCTTTTGTACTTCAGAGTACAATGAAATGCAACCTGGACTCTTGAACTGCAGATTCTGTTAGAGTCACATAACATGCGAAAATTTTCACCATTGAAAATGTCTGCTTTTTAGGTCCTTTTTAGGATCTCCTGGAAGACCAGAGTTCTGAAAAGGAAGAAATGGAAATGCTGACCTTTATAGCATGGTCGGTGTCACATAATTGTCAGGCTACTGGGAAACCCCAGAGCCACTCAAGGAGCTGATGCAAACTGATGCATTGTCAGTGCTGCCTAGAGAGAGACATTTCAGCAGGAGAGGCTGCAGCCTCCTTCAACTCCTTAAACAAACTTAATTTGTGAGCTCCTTGATTAAAGCACTAGGATCTGCTCCTGGGGGATCCAGGTACTGTCGCAGAGGGGAGCAGGACATTATATGAATTCAGCTCACAAGTGTGTCTTCTCCCTGTAATGCTGTGGGTCGCCAAAAGAAGAGGCAGAGGAGCTTGTGGGATTAGAGGCACTAAATTTGAAATCCAGATCCATCATGTTTTAGTGAGATTTTCTGGATTATGGAGCCCATGTTAATTTTGCTGTTATTTTTGTTAAGTCTTCGTTTCCCAGAGTTCCTAAGATCAAAGCCAGCCAAGTGACTGGTCAGGCGGCAGGAGCCATTCCTGGGGCAGGCTGAGCAGAGAGTGGGCACAGCACAGTGAGCAGCTGTAAGAAGTGGTGTTTCCCTCCAGCTGTAGAATTGCAGCCTTAATTGTTCCTTGTGGCAAAGGGTCCCAGGGGACATCTAGTAGTTGTCATCAGTGTGTTAATGATTCCTGGGGTCTTTCTGACTGCAAGATGGGCAGCAAGTACTTCAGGGAGAATCACTGACCAAATACGGGGTTACATAACTGTGTTTATGCAAGGACACAGCTTGCTAGCAAACTTAAACATTCTATATAGGTGTGTGTAATTCAGAGATTAACATTTCTTTTTTCAGTTTGGCTCTCATATGACCCTAACTAACTTTTGAGTAAAGCTACTTTCTGACAGATAATAGACCTCCTAATACATTTTGTTTATATTTCTATATACAAACAGTTGTCATAATTTAAAAAATACTCCGAAACATTGTATTTCGTTATAGAGAAGCGTTCATCTGACTACAATCTGTGCGTGGTCCAAATGTACAAACAGCTCCAATCATATAAATGGGTCTTTTTACCTTACAACTTTGAGAACAGAATTCCTTCTGCAAAGCAAATAATATATTCTGAAAGTTAAGAAATGCTCTCTGTGGGATTATAGCCCAAGTTCAATGCAGTTGTCACAACTCCTGCCACAAACAAAATCTGTTTAAAATAGAAGGGGAGGAAGACTTGCTCAGTCTTGCATAAGCAGCAGTTTTGAAACTACTGAACATGGAGCACTGATGAAGACAGTGATGCTTGTCAGTCAGTGCGCTTGTCAGGGAAAGTCGAAAAAGTGCACTTGTGTGGCAGGGGGCTAATTGTCTTTCCTACAAATTCAGACCTATGATCCAAGATGTCAGAGAGGAGTGTTGCATTCCTTCTTAGAGGATATTCTTAATTGTGTCAAGTCCATCTGCATTTAATTTCCTCTTCCACAGAACTAAAATACAGGGGCAGATGTGCAGAATATTGACACGTTCATTTCCTTCAGTGGCTGAGGCATCGTCTGCTTCTTTCTCAGAACAGTGATTAGAGAAACAATCTGCTTTACAGAGATATGCTACATAGAATGAATAGTTATAAAAGAGTGAAACTGGAAAGCCAAGTGTCTCAGAATGTTCCAGAAGTTGTGTGTCCTAATTTGTCTCACTTCTGCATTATTTTTTAATCTCATTAGATTTGCCAAAGGTTGAGGCACATTAAATGCAGTCCTGGAGTACATCTCCCAGTTTACTTTCATCTGAAATGAATTCAATTCATGCACTTCAAATTCCACTGTGTAAACAGAAACACAGTAAGTGGGGACAGCCAAGAGATTTCACCTTCAAGGATGATTGGAATTAAATGATCCTGTAGATACATTCATTGTTTCTCCCTCTGCTGTCTTCACACAATGCGTATCACGGTAAGAGCTGAGGTAATGAGCAGCTATTCAGTAATGTAGTTTAACCTTTTGTTCTGTGCATGGTCCAGAGGTGTTTATTGCCTACTCTTCAAAACCTGCTCTGAATCCAAAATTATTAACGTCCTCACCAGTTTTTCTCAGAGTGTTCATCATAACCATACACAGGTACTGGACAGGCAAGTAAGTTTGCTTGCACTGCATCTTAGTGATGAGCGAGTGTGCAACAGTCTCTCCTCTGCAGGCAGGGGCCAACAGGCTAGAGAAGTTAAAGTAAACGCTATTGACTCATGTGGGATTCCAAGGCTGAAATTTGTCAGAGCCAAGATTTGTCAACTTTTTTGAGGGAGTTGAACATTGCTCTTGCTCAAACCCCAGCATTTTTGACCTCTGTTACAGCTGTTGAGTGCCCAGCCTTTCTGCAAATTACACTCCAGACTGTCAAGCTGAACTCTGGTAAAATGAAAGAAAATTATTAATGAAAAAATGTAAAATAAATAAAAACTAAAAACCTCTGCATTTGAAGCAAGTTGCTTAGCATCCTGCTGGGAATCTGAGTCTGGTACAAGAGTGGCTACTAATTCCCAGAGGCAACATTTAGGTGCGTTTGCCATGCTTGCTTGCTTGTGAAGTCTCTTGGCTTTTTTCCTGCTTGTTTTCAGCTTTTGCAACAGATGGAAGAGGAATTATATGAGGAACAGATATATTCAGTGGTTTAGCAGGAGCTGTGCTTGCCTTAGAGGTTAGAATCTTCTGGAAACAAGGTGGCTATAGAAATAAATGAACTTGGGACTTTGCGTCTTGTGGTTGGTGGGAAGCTTTGTCTGATCTAGTGGTTGCTTTTCCACTGATACTTCTGAGGCTCTCCTCCATGTGAATTCTCCTGTCTGTAGTAACACAGGAATGGATGTTGCAGTTTTGCTTGCATCAGGTCTTCTGTCCTTTAGCCAGCTGCCTACATTGCAAAATGTAGCCCTTGGTCTGTTCCTCTGGTGAGTGTCATTGAAATTTTCTTAAAATTTTTAAAGGTTTTACTGTAGGACTGGAATAGGCAGCATCATCAAGAAGGCCTTGGTACTATTGAAACTGTGTGTAAAGGAGTAGATATTAATGTAGCTAAAGGACTGAACCGTAACACGTCAGCACTGAAGGTCCAAGCAAAGCTCACGCAGACTGTGTCGGTTGATATTGCTCAACTCTGGAGTCCTTGATGCTGAAACCATAACATTACTGCTTTCAGTGTAGCTCTCCCCCGCCCCCGTAATTGCCCAGGCTTAAAAAAGCAAACTATGGTGGGAAAAAAGTATTGTGTAGCACACCCTCAGTAGGCATAAGGCTGCAAAGTGCAGTGGTTAAGGGCAGAGTGAAGGGTCTCAGCTCTGATGACAGTAGCACCTCCAGTGGACGCCTGTCATGGTAACAGTTGAAAGCCTGATCTGCAGGAGTAGACTTGGCTCTTCTGTGAGCAAGTTGGATGTGTCTGTTGATAGTGGAAAGATCTGCAGGACTAGAAAGGGCATATGTGCATGGTTCCCAAATCTGTCTCACTCCATTCTTTATGATAGTTGCATAAGTTAGATCCAATGTCAATGTATTGGCTTTGTTATCCATCATTTGTCACTGGTTACACCTGAGAGACCAGTATTGTTTGCTCTTTGTAATTAATATCAATCTATCTGAAAAAAAAAAGTGTGAAATAATTTGTTTTGCTGTAAGTCGCTCTCTGAAACCTCAAGAAAACAAGTTTTTGAAGAAACATGATCTAACTTTCAAGTTAATCCTACTCTGAACCAGGGTTTGGTACCCTCCTAGTAGCCCTCCTAAACTGAATCACTCCATTCTATGTTGTGAAACATGCACATGGAAATGCCAGTGATAGGGGGAAAGGAAATGCTGATGAGGATCAGTGCCTATGTACTCAATTCTGGGTCTGCCCAGGGCAGATAGTGCTGCCAGCCCACAGGGAGAGCTGTGGAGTGTCTGTGTGACGTGCAAGCATTCTTAGCCCAGCTCTGGGCACCACTGTCTTCTTGGACAATATATTACTGTCAGTGATACATAGGAGCCCAGTAGTGTCGGGGAAGCTTCTGTGGAGTAGCTTCTCTTTTATTCATCAGCAAATGGCTGTGTATTTATACCATGTGCAGCCTCTCAAGTGATTTCTGTTATTTACTGTTTGGGTTATTATCTTAAGCATTTAGAGAATATTAATAATTAGAGTTCTATACATTTAATTCCTAATTAACAGTATGGTTGCTACATATAGAAAGTTTCTACATACATTTTCTGTTTATAGAAACATTGAAGTTTCTGAAATATATTAAGTTGCTACTCTGTTCAGAAGAACTAAGAAGGAAGTATGCCCATCTCTCAGCTTTGCAATTAGAACTATTTTGGATTAATGCACTAGAGCATAAAGAGAGTCTTTAAGATTAATGAGCTAAATATTGGAGCAATCACATACTTTCCATCTTCATCCTTTTGCAATTGCATACTGGGACCTCCAAACATTACTGTCTGTCTTCTCTGTAGACTAATGGAAAATCACAGGAGAAGGGGAAGGAAGGGAGCTGGTTGTGCTTAGTATGCCTGGTACCACTGCAAAATTTATGTTTAAAAAAAATAACAGGAAAGGTTTTTTCAGTCTTTTAAGTTATGTACATTAATGTCTGGGGTGCAAGGAAGAAGGAATTAAAACACCTCACTCTGTAAGGTTTATTGTCCTAAATTCCAGTTTCAAAAAAGATCTCCTTGTCTAGCAAACTGCTCCCAAGGAACAGTTGAGTAAGCCCAGGCTGGCAGCCACTCAAGTCCCTATCTCTACATTTTTATGATTTGAAAAGCTTGTATATACAAAGTCCCCATTGAATCAAAATTGCACTCAGACATTAGCTATGTATGTGGGAATATTTGCTGATTGATGTTTGTTTGTTTCAACAAAATGAAAAATTAAAATTAGTTCCAAATATGCACAGAAGATGTTCGCCATGTCAGCTTATGTGCAGTGTGAATTCCTCCTTGGAATACTGACATTACCACAGGGTTTCCCTATAGAATTTGTATCTCTGCATTTTTTCAAGTTGGAGCTCATCTTATATGCATATCCCCAAGTTCTGCATTTTACTATCCAAGACAGTGAGTATTGTCTTGCCTCTGGCTTTCAGGCTTTGCTTTTCCAATAAATGCTGTTGAGGAACGCCTTGAAGAAAATCTCTGTCCCAGGGCTAGCACCTCTGATAACACAAGATGGAGGTTTCTTCATGTTCGGGCTGGAAGATTCCTTGTATACAGTTTTCCCAGAAATCCAGTTTCACTTAAAGACGTGTGTTCTTTAAGCTCTTAAATCCTGTCTTCAAGTATAAAAGATCAGACTTTGCAGATTTCATTGATGCCAGGATTGCCATGTAATCTTTGAGCAAGAAAGTGCAGTCAAGTACACTTCAAGTGCTGGCAAAAACATTTCAGGCAAAGAAGTAGATCCACATGCCAGGCAAATATAAGATCCTTTTATTAATTGTGTAGATACCAGCTGATCCTCAGAGCCTACCAGAAATGGGGACCCTTTTGCTGCAGATGCCAAATAAATGCAAAAAAGTAAGTAGTTCCCAAAAGGCTCAGGTGTTTTGAAATAGAGAGGCCAAGGGGAGTAGGCTGAAACAGCCAGTAGCACAGGCCAGCATTGTCTGGCTTCGAGTTCAGAAAGTTCTCTGTAGCTAGTGGTCCCTTCTCTGTCTTTGCTCCAGGTGCTTCACTGGGTCAAGTCTTGCATTTTGCAGTTGAGATTAGGTGTTCAAAGGTGTTTCTCTAATGTTAGGAGCAACCCTTCCACTCTGTCATTTCTTTCTCATGTTCAGACAATTTTGGAATGAACAGTTTGAGATACAGAATAATTCAGAAGAGGGCATTAGGCCCTTCTGTAGGTCTAACTCTGAGGACTTCCTTTGAAGACCAGGAGAAACAATCCTTGGAAGTTCTCTAGGATGGAACGTCACAGGTCCACCATGTGCCACCTGACATAGGGCAGCCTGGAAAGCAGACTCAGCGTGTTTGGGTGGCTGCTGCATCCTGCCTGGAGTTTGAATGTCGGCCACTCCTGGTTTCCCCTTGGTATAAGAGAATGTGTATTTGTAGGTGCAGGATGCAGAACAAAGTTAATCTCATGTGGTCTTGGTCCTCTGGGCAGCTGTAATTGCACAGGAGTTGAGCTGCTGCGTGAAACTCTGACCACTTTTTGTGTGTTTCTCCTGTTTTCTTCAGGTTTCCTTTATTGATGTAACTTTCTAACTGCCCTGCAGTGGAGGGGTTGTCTTAGCTAGTTTTTCCATGTACAGCCTTCCAAGGAATGTTGTGAATTAGAAGGACAAAACAAAGATGCCACTTTATTTTCTAGCAATTTACCTCCTTCCTGTTTGCCTGATGCTAAAGGATTGAAGTAGTAAAGCTGATGGGAGTAGAGGGGTAAGCCCAGGGACTTTAGAGAGTGAATGGTCTGTACTTTAGTACAGCAGAATGTAAACTTTGGGTGGTGTGTCCTCCTTTGGTACCTAAATATTGAGATACAGTTCTTTCAGTGAGACTGTCAAAAGGAGCTAGGTTTAGTGAATCACTATCAGTTTCATAAATAACCTATTCAGACAACAAAAAATGCTGTGGTTTGAATTCAAAGTAGCAGTATGATTTCCTGTTCTATTTTCTAGTAAAATGCCTCTAACAAAGAAAGAATAGTGGAGAATCCAGCTCAGGTAGAATAGTACTAAGGCCAAAGACTAAAACAGCTTGATTAAAGAACTGTTTAATTGAAAACTAATAGCTAGGGTATATATTTGGCATAAGAGATCAGATTATCAGCAGATGTTTCTGTTATTGAGCAGAGTTGTGCTTAGCAACATATGCAAATTCAAAATTCATAGCTTCACAGATTACTGCTTCTTTTTGTCCATGTGAGTTCTATAACTTCTTTACAATTCAGATTTGGTTTCAGGTTTTAATACTGTTTTAGAGTAATTGTCACTCTGTTCAACTAGGATTGGAATTTATTACACCTAAAGAAAATAACTGCAATTGTTACTAATATCTGTCCTCCCAAGTACAAGGTTCCTATTCACATGCAATGGGTGTTTTTTGCATGGAAGTCATTTTGAGTTTTATTTTGTGTAGTCCAGAATTGTGCTTAGTAGAACACCATGTGGTCATGCTTCTCTGTTGTGCTGTATAAAAACAGTAGCTGATTTTGGTGATTTTTTAGAAAGAAACAGGGAAGGGTATGAGAGCACAATCTGTTGTACAGTTTGTTATAATTTCAAGATGCCCATATGAGTTATTCCCATTCCATTTATGTTATGACCATTTGATTTTTGGTCAAAGCACTGCTGATCATTATTAATGTGCTGTAATATTTGCAGCACAACAATTCTTCTCAGAAATAAAATATTAATGACAGAAGTTGAAGATTTTATGTCAGTTCCTCTGAAGAACAAATGCTTTTAGGGCATGTTGTAACCAGTACTTGAGATTCACAAATCTTGCTGAATGACACTGCAGTATTAATTTTTCCCCCCTTGCAGTTCAGAATGTGTTATTGCGTGGAAAGACAGCTTGGAAAGTAAATCTTGTCAATGTATGTTTTTAAAAAAGCTGATTGTAGTCTGCTCTCTCTCTATTGAATAGAGTCGGCTGTACTTCTTTGTTGGCATTAATGTTCATCGGTAAGTTGAATACTGACTTTCTGGAATGGACTCAGCAAAGGTCATACAGCTTTCTGTGGTACATTATTTCTGGTTTTGTCAGTATAAATGGTTAAGGCATTGCTACTACTTAGGAAATAAAAGCAGAAGGCACTAAATGATGCATAGACAATACTGACAATCAAGTTGGGATTTTTTGTTCTTTCAAGATATTAAATAAAAATGATGTCATTGATTACTGGAACTCTCATTGTTGGTCTTGTCCAGCACAGCAGTAATCTATGGCAAGAGGTGAAAGAAAAGGCAGTATTTTCTGCCAACTTTCAGTAGATCCTGCAGACTCTCTGTGAGAGCAGCAATCTGTTGAAATGCAAGATCTCTGACTGGAAACCTGGGAGCTGCCCTTCCCACTGTGACAGACATGTGGGAGCTGCCCCACAGACAGTGACCACTGCAGTGTTCAGAGGCCTAAAATAACACTTAGTTACTCCCAAGAGTATGAAAACAGGCACTTTAAAATTGTTGGGCCCTACTGCCCTGAAGTCACTCTCATCTCAAGATACCTGAGCAGCATCTGCAGGAACTGCCACGGTTCAGGGGCAAACCTACGCCTTTCCAACTTGGCTTAACATGGATTTTTTCACTACTTTCAGGGATTCTTCAAAGTGAATGGGTTTTGGTTTAAGGCTGTTTTTTTAAATCTTTTTTTTTTCTAATTGTAATACATTGTATATTGTAAAATTTTGCAATTCTGGTTTTAATAGTGACTTTGAGGGAATAAGCTGCCTGTACCTTGTCTGATTTTTAGTACCTGATTTTAGTGCACTGATTTTCTCCCAGCTCAGTGTTCAGGAATTGTGCTTGTTACACATTGTAATTTCAGTTGATGTACAAAGTTCACAAGTCTTACAATCTTGACACTGCATCAGCTGTAGCTGTCAGAGTGCAAACCTGCTAGACATAAATTATGCTCTTTGCCCTGAGTCTTATCTAAACAGAGTCTTTTCTGAGCTTCAAAGACTGATGTTTCCACACCACAATCACTCCTTCCAAGCACTTCCTTCATTCCGTCAGTCTTTTTTCTCTTTAACATGCACCTATTTGGAAGGAACATGCAGTAAAATCCAGTGTCCATAGCCAGCACTGCTCAATCCCAGTGGTGCATCCAGACATGGAAAAAATCCCTCCTCTTGTTCCACATCTGCATCTATTTGTATTGCTTTTCTTAGTGTTTCTGCATGCAGAATGTTGTCCTCATGTTGATTCTGATGTCTGGCAGCTCATCTGATGCAGGGTTTATAATTGCAAGGATGGACTTACTGCTGAAAACCTCCATCATACTCATGCAAAAAAGAATGTCACAATACAGCTGAATAGTACAATGCTGTTCAGGCTTTTGAAGAAGAAGTCCAAATTTCAGAGATGATGGGGAATAATCTCTATTTCCTTCCAGTAACTCCCACTCCTGTGAGGCAGGCTATTGAAAGAGTCTGTCCTGGTTTGGAGCTGTGGCCACTGGGACTCAAGGCACAGGGCAGGGTCAGGTCTAGTAATGCCTGCACTCAGAGCTGTGAGTATTTGCAGATGTGACACAGCAGTAATTTCTGTTTAGTTGCCTTTTGGGCTGGGAAAGTTAACAGGCTCTTCTCATCATATGGCAGCCAGTTGCAGCCATGTCACAGCTGTAAAATACAATCTAAAATTGCATCCCTGAATTGGGTATCCATATAGCCATCTAATGCTTACCCCATGAGCCATGTGGTCATCTACACAGTATATGAAGCTTTGAACAGCTTCACTGTTGCTCAAAAATTGCCATTGTTGGAATACAGCATTTGGGGGTTTTGCCCCATGGCAGAGTTGCTTTACCTGATGCTGCAAGACACCAAGATCAAAAATGGAGCAACTACTGAATATTTTATGTAGTGTGCAGAAAAGAAAGCATGAAAATCACAAATATGAGAACTGTTGCTTTAGTACCCAAGTGAAGAGGGAAAGGATAATTTGTTTTAGTATTTAAATGATGTTTTGGTTTGTTTTTTAAACTGGGCCTGATTGGAATTTTTAAAGACCTATTGTTTTATGTCTGATATGGTCAATGCCAGTTGGCAGACTTTAATCTGTTCCAGTGGGTTGCTGGCTGGACTGGGATTGTGTGTTCTGTCTGCATTTCAATGGCACTGCCAGGGGACATTGGGCCTTTTGCCCTTGGATGTGGACACTCAGAAATTAAATGTAACTTAACCTTAGCACAATTTGGGGAGAAGTTACTCCAACCTTGCCATACTCGGGTTTTTTTTAGCAAGATTGTGACATCTGTGCTGGCAAAAATCCCCCACCCTACAGGAACAAAAAAAAAAATGCCTGTTAAATCATTTGTGGTTTAATCATTGTCATATTACAACCACAAAGTACCCTAAGTAGTGGCCAAAAAAATCCTGTTCGGCCTTTTCAGAGTACTTTCTGACCTAAGTGGCTAAATACCACACAGTAATTCTAAATTATTTTTGTGTGCTTTTTCTACTTTATGTTCTCAAATGGCTTCTAATAAAACATCAGATAATAGTCACTGGAATGAAAATACCAGTCAGTTAACAGCAACTAAGGAACAGTTTATAGTGTGATGTGTTATAGCTACTCATCATTTTAATTCAACTGTTTAAAAAGTTCTGGTACATTCATCAAAAGATAGGAATGCTTTTGACTTCTGGTTTCACTAGAAGCACTTCTTTCTTTTTGGGGGTGCAAAAAAGGTACAAATATCTCCTTCATTGGTACTGTGATCAAAGAGGTCACAGATTATTGCAGAGATCCTTATATGATGTTCCAGAGTCCATAACCTGGTGTTTTATCTGAAATTTTGTGGGTTTTGGCAAAAAGATAATCAGAGAGGAAATATTTTCAAGGAAGTAAAATAATACTAATTTTATCCTTTTCCTTTCTTTCACAGTAATATCTGAGTACCAGATAATATTTAGCCCTATTAGGATACATTTTTAAAAAATCTTTTGGCAAACAGTGCATTAAGTTTGCCGTTTTTGAGTGGCACCTCACACACCTGCAAACCTCTGCTATACTGTTTTCATGGTGTCTGAAAATTAATAGCCTCCCTATTTTTTTGTTGTTTAATTAAATCATGATCTGTTTTATTTCATTATCATACATCTCCAGTGTCTGGTTGCTGCTGTGTAGTTCATTCACTCTGTATCTCGAGCAATCTCCAATGCTTTGGTTGCTGTAAAAGGTGGGTTTTGACCTGACCTCTCTCCTAAGCACGTGCTGTGTGGCAGGTGACAAATCACTGCCTAATGAGCCTTGGGAACTGAACTTTCCTGGGGAGCCAGTTGCTGGTTCAGTGACCTGTATTACCCACTATCTCTTTTGGCAGAGAATTAAGAAGGGAGCAGACACCTCATCAGCAGATTTTCCCGAGTATAGACACATTTTGGTACAAGCTGTCAAAGTCCAAGGACCCTCCAATCTGGATTTTTAAACCTCATCTGTCACTGGACTATAATTGGTTTATAAATTGGTTTAAAGATAATAACAGAACTAACCTTTCTACACAAAAAGCACATCTGCAACTATCATAAAAGTTTTTTACACAAAAGGTATGCCTGCAACTATGATAAACTTCACCAAAGCTTAGAAATAATAGTCCAGAATAATACATGAGTAAAACATCCTAGTGAGTGATTGGTAGTGGGAGGTTAGTGCCAGCCCGTGTTGCAGTATTGAACTAACTCACACACCTGATGGTAGAGGCACTTGTGTGGAAGATGTTGTTGTGGGGTTTAGTTGGTTTTTAACTGCTTTTTCTCCCTACAAGAATTGCTAATATGGTGTTTGACTTCTGCTGTCAGCTTGCAGCAGGGCACAGAGCTCTCAGCTAGCCCCTCAATAATCCAAAAGCTGAAGTGCCTGAACATTAATTAGTCTCCATGAATTAATGATTCTTTTTACAAAATGTTGTTCATTCAGCACTGTTTAGCCAGTGTTCTTTTTCTTCACATCTGCAAGTCTGCAGTCTGTTGGGCAGATTGTTCCTTGGCTGCCCGCACAGACTCTTCTTTATTATTGTTTTCTTTAACATGCTAAAACTGTCCACACATAGATGTGTGCACAGACAACTGAGCAGAATATAGACATCTCTGAGCTTTAACAGAGGGACTCGCATATTCTCACTGCAGGTCCTTGTGGTATGTCCAGATTGTTGGGTTGCGCATCGTGTGAGAATACCAAAACATTCTGTTAATGGCTTCCAAGTCAAGTTATCAACTTGATGAAGCTATCAACTCTGATATTTAATTTTTCCTCCTTTCTCTGCTTTTTGCAATTATTGGAAGTTCAGTATCTACAAAGTAAAATTAGATTAGCAGAATTTAAAGTCTTTTGCTCTTTAAGTATACGTACTAGTTAACTAAATGGCACTTGAGTGCAGGCATGCCAGTGAGTCCCAGAAACAGCTGGGCTTGCACAGGCCATTGTATTATAAAGATTTCAATTGCCAGATAAAACTAATACCATTTTAGTTTTAACATAACTTAAAAGCATAATATATTTCTGTTTACTCTGTAATAAATGTATACAACATACAAATATACTTTTGTATAAAATGGAAAACATCTGTCTTGAATTACGGTTGTTCCCTTTTTCAGTGGAACTTTTTGAACACTTTCAAATAATTGCCTTAGTACTGCAAAATAGTTCTTTCTCTTCACAAAATTTATGTTTTTCATATTTTAAGGGTAGTAGGAAGTGTTTGAAGATTTGCATTTAGATCTTCTTTCTTTGTCAAATTACCTGTTTAAAAAAAGGTGTAGAAATCTGTTTGAACCTTGTTATTAAAGTTTATTCCTAGCCTGATGGGATTCCTCTCATATCAAACAAGACAAGGATATCACCATTTTGTAAGTGAAGACCAGAAAATTCATTCCACTTAATTCACTGTCTCTAGTCAGCTCAAAGTATCTTCTTATTTTGTCTTAGCACACAATTAATAGTCTGTATAGGAGTGTTTTATCCAGGGCTTGTAGGTTAAGTGTCTTGGAGGGGGGTGGCCTAATGCCACCACACCATAGTCAGAATAAAGCATGACACCAGACAATAGAATAGAAAGTGCAATATATCTATAAACACTTTGCTTTTTAATTAAGACCATTTGAATACCTATTTATTTGTGAACCAAGATTTGTATTATTTAGCAGAGTGCCTCCAGCAGAAGCCTAATTTCTCTCTGCCCAGAGCAGCCCCAGTGCTGTCTGCTGCTCCTGCAGCATGTGGGAGAGACATATTTTATACCTCTAGCAAAGCCCGTGTCACTGGCTAGGTGATAAAAGAGTGGCCCAGAGTAATTTTGCTGGACTCTGTCTGAAGCACTGCCTTAGATCCAAGAGAGAGCCCAAAGCTGCAGATTTTCCATCCAGCCTCATTATGTATTTTACAGTAGAGCTTTTTATTATCTTCAGTCTCTCTCCAGAGGGAAGCTGAGCTGCAAACAACAGACACCTCAGCTCCACTTCACTCAGACAACTCATCTTAGCTTGATCCAGAGCATCCAGGATGTGGTTGTGTTTTGTCTTCCAGCCGTGGGGTTCTGATCTTCATTTATAACAAGAGAGGGTGAGGCTTCAAATAGTTGGCTGGGGTCAGATGTTACATGTGGCTTTGCAGTTATGGGGGTGAAAACAGGTGACTTCTAGTAATAGTGAGCTAAGAAATCATGGGAGAGACCTTGAAAGAACATCTAGTGTCCTCAGAAAGAAGATGGAAGACTTTTGGAGCAGTTGGAGTTAGCTGCAAACTGCAGAAGCTGAACCTCAACTTAGACATAGCAATTCTGTATTCCCACAACTATAAAATAAACAGGAAAGCAACTGTGATTCAGTAATACTTCTAGTGTGATGTGTGTAATATTGATGTGATGGATTGTAGTGATTTCAATTTATCATGCAATGGAATGGAGCCTACTGTGAGAGACCTGTGAAACACTGGTGAGTCTAGAGAAGTGAAAATTGCAATACAATCAATATTCAGAAAAGTAAATAATTATAGAATATGTTGAACAGTTGTCAAAGAACAACTGGTTATAGTTGTATTGGTTCTTACTAAATGAAAAATCTGAATTCCTTTTTAAATTAGGGAAAACATTTAAAAAGCACATTTTGAGCAGGAAGACTGCACACATTTTGTGGGTTAGCACCACTCGGGCACTGTTGGCTTTTGTGAGAAAGCAGCAACTGAGGGTTTATAGGTGTCTGTTATCTCTCTTGTGGCCTTGCTTGGCAGGCACAAGCCTGCTGTCCAGCAGGCTGCAGGTTTGATCCCTGAGTGATTTGATGGGAAAGGAGGCTCCTGTTCACTGATTAAACACTCTGCGGTTTCCCAGCCAGTGCTATTGGGAGTGTAAAGGTGCATCTGATCTCTATAGCAGAGCCATAAAAGCTGAATTTTATTCAAGCACTCCCATAGGATGATTTTATTTCAGTCTTTGAAACCTCAGTACTTTCACAAAAAAGTGCTATTGTAATTAAGATATGAAATTTGTGTTCACAAGACCCTAGAGCTGCATGCTTAACTGGATTAAAGCAAATGAAACTTGATGGGAGTTTGGCCTTAAAAATTGCTCATTTCTTGTTTGTTTAATCATGCCAAAATTGAACAAGGAAAATATTCTTCTACTGTACCTTAGCCCTAGTTGTCTTGACTCTGCAACTGCTGCTCTGTTGATGACTCAAAGCCATGGTGAACTAATTAAGACAGTACTTTGGTGCTAACAAAAGTGCTGCTTTCTTCCTCCCACCTCTCCCCAGCAGTTTGTCAAACAAAATTGTATCCTATACCAAAATAATAGCAATCTAATGTATCCTGGAGCTCTGTTTCTAGTCAAACAACACTATTTTGTAATGCTGTTTTAGTACATGTATTAGAGGAGTTGTGCTTTACACACCCCATTAACACAAGGGAATCATTAATTTCTGGACAGTGTCTTTGCCAGAAAGATGTGGGCTTTAAATCTTCAGCATACATAGAAAAGTATTGTCCATGTCAGATGTTTTAAATGGGTATGATCATTCTTGAAAATAATAGGATAGTAATATTCTATGCTCTGCACTTTAAATAGCTGTAATCTACAGCTGACATAGGAGATTCACTGATACATTTACATCTGCATGGACATGCTTAGATAGATTGTATTAACATCTTTTCGTATGGGTTCTGGATTGTACTATGCTGCTGTTTCTCTTGTTTGTAGTTTCCTGTATTTCACAGGCATGTTAAAATGGTTTTGTCTTGTTTAAAGTGTTTTTGTGAAAATGTAGTTGCTCTTTCCACCTTTGTTTTTTATATAAACAAAGGGCACATGTGTTATGTCTGTTTTTTGAAAGTCGTTGTTAAAAAACTTTTAGTAATAGTTAACTCAGCTGCCTGTTTCTGCTCTCTAAGGGGTCGCCTGGCCTGATATGCACCGTCTCGCTGACAGAGTCCATCTGGAGGAGTTGACTAGAATTGGCATTCTGAAAGGCAATGTAGATGACATGGTGAAGGTTCATCTGGGTGCAATATTTATGCCACACGGACTTGGACATCTACTTGGAATCGATGTGCATGACGTTGGAGGCTACCCAGAGGTTAGTGTTAGTCCATTCTCAACTCCCCTGCAGATTAACCCACTTTACTCAATCAGCATTGCTTGTACTTTGTGTGTGGTTGCCCAATTGCATTTTCTCAGAGGTAGAGCAGATGTGCATTTAAGTGTCTCCTTTTTTTTTAGATGTGGTATTTTATGCAGCTTACTCTTAAGGAAATCTGTTAGTTCATTGAAACATAAATGGTTTATGGGGAGAAGTCAACTGATGGTGCTCTTTGGGCATTCTTAATCTGTTCCATTTCTACATACATCATGTTGTTCCTCCATGAGTCACTGTTTTAACACCCTGTGCTGTGGCACAGCATCTCAGCCTACATGAGTCCTGTATTGGCAAGATTCACCTGCTCCATTCCAGACATGAGGCAGCTGCAGGAGCCCACTGCTGTGCCTGGACAGTAAATCCCAGTGGCTGTGTCATATGGAAACAACCTGACTCATAGCCCTTTCTAGAACTTTGATATTCAGCATCAGCGTGGGCACCAGTGTAGATGTATTGTCCTGGAATGATAGCAGAAAGAAAAAAGTCCATCGAGTCTTCCAGTGCTTGCAAATGTGAAAGCGTGACCTCTTGTATTCTGAGTTTCTGCAGAAAACACAGAATGATTGTCTCTTTCCTTGAATTAATTTGGTGATTCATGATTGGGGTCTGAAAGCAGAATAGGTAAAATTCCTCAACCAATTACTGGCGGTATGTTTGCAATGATAACTAAAAGAAAAAATTCTCTAAGGTGAATTTTAGCTAAGGTTTGAATAAAGAAAGTTTACAGCAGCTTCAGAAAGATTTCAGAAGGGTTTTATGTGTGTTAGGTTGTGGTTATTTCAGGCTGACTGTTTAAGGGTTTTCAGTAATACAGTGCAAAAATGGATCATTTCTCTTATATGTAAGCTGTTCTTTTGCAAGAATCTGCAAAAGAAACTAAGAACTTTATGGGTAAGTTTTAAGCGTATTTTGGGTTTTGTTCATATTGAGTGGTCAGGCAACATAACAGCTGCTATTGCTGGCTCACTTTTGCAGACAGGGAGAAACAGTATATAATACTTGAGGGTACTCATTACATTTACGGTATAATTATAGTTGAGACACAATATTGTGATAATGATGTATTAGCATCAGCTAATAAACTTACATGTAATGAAAATGAAACAAAAATCAAAAGCAATCCTATTCTGATTTTAAGGTTTCTGCACTAGCTGATAGAGAAAGGATGGATGCCTGTCCCTTGGTTCCTCCCAAGTGCATTTTCTCGGTGTACAAATAGAGACATTCAGCAAAGCACAAGGACTGTGATTACTTGGAGAGTTCATAAACTTTAAAATGCAGGACCCTGTTGTTGCAGGTCTTTGCTTAGATTGTTTTCACTTGTGTTGTGAATAAGCTCTCTGTATGTGATGGATTTAAAAAACAGGAGCATGTGTTCAAGACTTGGTAAAGAGATAACTAAATTTTAGGAACAAGTGAGAAGATTTCTGTGAGTGCAAAGTACCCTTCTTGGTTTTGCTTAAAAACTGTATTCTTTGAGGTTAGAGAAAGTACTTCACTGTCAAGGGAGATTTCAAGATCTGATTTTGTGTGAGTGTGGAGCAATGGACCCTGTACACCTTCCATGTCTCAGCAGGTTTCAGTAGTGTGGCATACAAGGTACAGAATAATTTTTTGAAAATAATTTTTATTTTCATATGACTGAATTGATGATTGTTATTGTATGATATATTATATAATTGAAGGGTCATTTTTTGAAAGCAAACTGATCTATCCATAATTTTGAAAGAGCAACCTTTTAAAGATAAAAATGGATATAGGGATTGTATTGTCAAATGAGTTAGGCTCTCCAATTTCATACTTGCTGTGTGTAAAAATACCAGAGCTCTATGCAGAATTTTATACCTGCAAATGTTAAAATTATTTGTGTTGGCATGCAACTGCATTCTTACATGAAGAACGTTTGCATGGCTAATTTACTATCAAATGGCAAATTTCTTGAATATGGAGGAAGCATGTATGAAAGCTCACAAACAAATAGCCAATGTTCTGTATTTACATATAAAAGTGCACATAGTTGGGTGTATGGCATCACCTTAGTTTGAAAAATTGTGAATTCCAGATTCTGCAGAAGAGCAGACCCTTTAAATTCCTTGTGGAGCATTAACTTCACCTGTGGTAGACCCTTCACTTCTCTCTGACCCAAAGCAGGAGGCCCTTTGACTTGGGTGATGTACCTGGGCGTGGGAGCTCCCAGTGGTGGGAAGGACCCACCAGGAGCCTGTCAGGGAGCTGGACTTCATCACACTTCTGTGGACTTGAAGCCCTCATGGGAGGCCTTGTCCCTGCCCATGGCAGGGGAGCCATGAAAGGCTGCAGGGGATGTGATTTTGCCCAAGTTAATCTAAACATGAGCAGCTGGGCACCTTTCCTGCAAGTGTGAGACGTGTCTGTATTAAATGTGAGAGGGCTTGTTATCCGTGCCTCATTGCTTTTTGAAAAAACACATTTTGAAGACATCAAGTACACTCGGAGTGATTTGTGGTGTGTTTTAAATGTTTACCAGCTAGCGAGATCTTCACGAGGATTTTTATAAAGCTATTTTGGTGTTTATTGTGCACTGAGTCCATGCCTGTAGTATCATGCTCTTTTTTCTAGCTGGTTAAAAAGCAACTTCTTTGCTTTTGGCTGAGGGAATTTCTGGGATTATTACAAACAATTTTTTAGAAATAAAAACTTTCCAAGTGGATATTATTCCATTATTTTTCCTCAAGTGTAAACAGTTACATTTGAAATAATACAATAAACGTTAATTTCCTAATTTTTATCCGTCACAAAGTTTTGTATGTTCCAAAGAGACTATTTCCAGACATTGTTAGCTTAGATTAGTTATTCATTGGTAGCCAAAAATTTCTTTTTTCAAAATTGGCAATAGTAAGTTTTCATCTTTTCCAGTAAGCTGATTTCACATGCAGCATTGAACACTTTCTTCTTTGACAAACATTGTAAATGCTTGCAGATTTTCTGCAAAGTATGCTCTGTGATATTAGAAAATATAACATTTCCCTTCCTATTTTTTGCCGTGATAAAGAATAATCAGTTTTGGCCAGCAATGAACGTGTCTTGGCAACCTTATTTTAGGACATTGTTGGCAGTAGTGTAACCACTGGTGTTTCCCATTGAAACATGCAGGTGAAGGTGCTGGTTTTCAGGAGTACTGAGCAGTCAGGAGCTCCCTGGGGAGCTGCGACTCCTGTTGTGCACTGCAGTTTTCCTCATGGGAAACCGAATGTTGAGCACTGCTTTGAAATTTTTCTGAGGGTCTGACTGCAGCTCAAGGAGTTCTGAAAATTCAGCCCCAGTGGTACTAATCACTTGAGAAAATCTGGCCCTCAGTCAGACAGAGCTCACTTCAAAGGGTGAAAACTCCACTGGGCTTAGCTTGCGCTGTAAAATTTAATCATGGAGATGGTTTTCTCACATTCTTTCAGTTCTTTCTGGGTAAATTTGATATGGGATATAAATGAGAGTTTGTGCCTGTTGCAATGAAGAAAATGTGGTAGGTGGTCCCAAATTTTCAGATCCTGAGGTAGATGAAGCAGGAGTTTTTATTTAAATCTAGGTTCTGTGTTTCTAGATGCTTGAGTTGATTCAATTTCATGCTATATTAATTGACTGTAAGGCTCTAAAGAATGCTAAGTACATTTGATGACTTTCTGTAATAATAAGGCAGTTAATTTAAGTTAGGTTAATAACTACTGTGATTTTAGCATCTTATGAATTAAGAGTTTAATTTAATTTTGTTTTTTAAAATTATAAAATTTCCCTTAGTTTAAATTTTTAATTCAATTCTCATGAAACGCTGATCCTTTTGTTGCCCTTCTGCATCACAAATTAGTTTTGGAGTTACCCAGGTCCTTCCATCACCGTGCATGCTTGGGGAACATCTCTACTGTGCACAAGCTGTGTCTGGCTTTAACAGAAAGCTCGTTCCCAGATCCCAGATGACTGACTGGGAATTTAAGTCAGCAAATGTACTGGAGGATACAGGAAACCTTGTTTTGGCAAAAACTATTTTCCTTATGTATCCTACTTTATGCTGAAGCAGAAGATTTTATTTTTGTGATTAGCATTGCAAATTATGCATTAATGTTTTTTCCTTTAAGAATCAGAGGATGAAGTGAATTTACCAAGAAGCCTAAAGCTGTTATATAGGGCCCCAGTGATGCAAATTGTTTCACTTGCCATAACCTTGCCAAGCCCTAGCTCTGGCTTTGTATACCAAGGACCTGCAAACATGAAACAACCTGTATGGAAAGCACTTAGGTGAGCAAAGAGTAAAAGGGATTTTCATTACTTTTAACTTTTGGTTTTGTTCTTGCAAATGGTTATACACCTTAAGAAAAGATTAGGAGAAAAAAAATGCTGCTTCTTCTTCATGGGATCCACTTGAATATTTTTTTTTTTTATTCTCTGAATTCCTGCATAGCAGAAACATATATACAGCCACTGAAGGAAACAGAAGAGTGAAAACTGCATTTCCACACAGAGCAGCACTGAAATCTATAGTGCTTATTGTTCTCTGCTGGGTTAAACATCAACTAGGAGAGTTTTCTGCAGCCTAGGATTGTTCTGTGGGGTTTAAACCCCTCCCAAAGTTAGGCTAATACATATTCTCACCCCAATGTGGTATCTTTTGTTCAGAAAAGTTGTGATCAGTTCCCAGCAGCTTTTCCCTGTGAGAACAGATGCTGAGTTTGGGTGTTCATGGAAACTTAGGACATGAGCAGAGGCAGAAGAGGAAGGAAGGCTCAGATGCTGTGTCAGTGCAGTGCCATGATGCAGACATGCCCTGTCATACTGCAGAGTTCCCCTCCTCCACTGAGAAAGCGTTAAGGGCGTGAGGTTTTCAGTTGTTTGGTTTGGGTTGCACTAGTTCTGTTTATTTTTTTTTTTTGATGGAGATACTTGCTTATGTTTTTTGACTTATTGAAGTTTGTTGCAAAAGACTTTGTATGCTAACAGAGTTTTTAGCTGAATATTTATTGTCCAAATATTTCTGAAATTCCAGCAGCAACTAATGGACCTTGTGTGGTTTTGAACAATTCATTCTAGGTGCAGTAGGACAGAAAAACCAAAACAGCAGAGTTCTGCTTTCAATTACATAAAAAAGTAAGGTACCACTGGTATACTTCAGGAGTTTTGCTATGCAATTTTGACTCATGGTATCTAAAGATCATGAAAGAAAAAGCCCTTTCATTTAAGACTATTGCCTGTGTCTGTTTTCTGTGTGTCACAAGAAACCTTATTCAGTAGATTTTAAATGGTGCTTGTCATTGGTTTCATTCTAAAACAGTGCTGTTGGTAGCTTTTGAAATTCTTTATGTAATTTCTTATAAAATTCTTACAATTTTCTTAGAATTATTCTTCTCATCTTCCAGGTTAATGCTGTAGTTGTCAATTTGGGGGTTTTTACTATTTGCTATCTCTTTTTTTCTCAAACTCAGGTTTTAAGAAAAGAGAAAAAATATAGTCCATATGTTTTATTATTTCCATTGTAAAAGCACTGGAGCTGGTAACATCAGAGGATCAGAAAGCAAAAATTATATGGGAGTTCAGCTCAGAAGCACACTGTAATGATGTATTGAAAATCAGCTCCAGCAGAATCATCCGGCAGCAGTGCCTCGAATAAGTGGCAGATCATTTTTCCTCATTTCCTGCAATAACAGGAAAATTATCAGATAACAAACCTGATCCCATAATTAATACTTAGAAAAAGAAGAAAACACTTCAAGTAAAAAAGCCAGTTAAACATCATGTGTGCTCTATTCCCCCAGTATTAACTTTGAGCTGTGTCCCAAAAGCTCCAGTTAGTAATTAGATTCTCCTGCAGAAGTGGAAGCTTTGATTTGCAAATGCCACAAGTGATATGTGGTGCTTGGGGCATATTCTCCTGTAACCTGCTGCTGATTTCAAAGTCAGGACTGACAGCAGCTCCTTCAGGTGACTATAGGCAGCTCAGGCTGCTGGGGGAAAGCAGGATAGATTGAATAAACTAATCTTCATTAGTAACTCTCAGCAAGTGAAGCAAGGGCTTAGAGAGAAGGGACCAGGAGACAAGTGAAATGGAATTTGAGACTTTTATTTTCTTAGCTGCGCCAAGCTCTGTTCATTTTACAGTAAATGAGCTAATTAGAAGTTGGGTATATGCAGTGGAAGAATAGGGAAGAGTAAAAGAGCTGAGATTTCACTTTGGTGCTCATTTCATGTTATCTAAATGTAATGTTAGTATTCTGATTAATTTAAATACTTGATTTCACTTAGCTTGGTAAATTGGTTAGGACTTCACTGTTCTGGATGTGTTCCAACTGGGACAGTCTGTCAGGCTCGAAAAAGTTCTGTGATGATTTAGCTGGAAAAGAGCATGTGAAACAAGATTGTGTCACTAATGAGTCTTTTACTGTGGTTCAGTATTTGCAGTTACGAGTAGCTTAGGTATTTCCTTCCGTGGCTGAGGTTTGTTGCCATTGCTGGCTTGAGGGAACTTCGGGGTGATGCCAGCTTGCAGCCCCTGGTTTTGGTGGGGGGGTGCCCCTGCATCTCTCTGCACTTGTGCATCTCTAGCTACTGCCATGGCCCTGTGGGTGAGGACCAGCCAGCACAGGGATATCGCCTGTGGTTTTCTTCTGTCCTATTCCAAAGATAAACCCATGATCAGGCCCGAGTGAGCGTGGAGGTCTCTCTGCTTCTGATTGCTTTGCCTGGTAGAAAGTGCTTGTGGAACAAGTTCCAGCATGATACACATTGCAGTTCTTCAATGGAAAATGCAACATATTAGCCATTGAGCTGCTTAGGAGCACGCAGTAGTTCATCCTTATTCTGAGATATTCTGGGGATATTGCAAATTCTAGTCTTCCACGGCCCTTTTTCTGGGAAATAGGCAGATTTACATACTTCCTAATTCCCTGCTTATTCCAAAAATAGTAATATTTTATATTACTGTACACTTAATTTGAACTTTTATTTTGCTTACATAGTAATAAAATGAGTTTACATAATTCTGTTGTTCCCTTGACAGTCCTTATTGCCTAGACATGCTGGTTTTTGTTACCCTAGATGAACCATTAATTTGAATCCAATGTTCTTGGCAGGAGTGCAGTCACAAATGACAGTGTCATACATCTGTGCTTACTAGGGGAGGAGTGTCTCAATTTTAAAATGTAAGCAAAATCTCCAAATAAAGTCAGTCTTAGAAAACAATTTCAGATATAATCTGTTCTTGCAATATACAGGAGAACAAACAGTTATTCAAAGAGTTATTTTCACAGAATATAACTGCAGGTTTCTTTTTGGATGCCTTGGTATTAATATTTTCTAGACTATTACGTACACTTTTTGGGGGGAAAATTACCATCTTATACTTTCTCTCTGTGCAGCACTGAGTGTGACAAGGGTCCTGCACAGTGGCCAGGCCTCCAGGTTATAATGGTGATAGAAACAGTTACCTACACGGCTGTTGTACCAGCACTCACAGTTTTACTCTTCATTTCATCTGGCTGCAAAACAACATCATGGTCATTTTTGAAAGCAAAGCTTGTGTTGTTTAGCTGCGAGATGTAGGGAGGTTTCCTTCTCGCAAAGAAGGAAACGCATTAATGGCAGAAGATTCATACTGACGGATGACAGTGCAAGGTTTCCCGGTCAGGCTTTGCTCCCAATAGAGTTTGACTTGATGGAAAATGGCAGGTCTTGTTTCAGACCTATCATCTTCTGTTTGGGGGTTGTGGTATTTCAGTCATTAAAAAACAATTCTCAGTTTGTCCTTCTTTTCATGAGCAACCAGAGCAGACCGAGAGCTGTCAGCCCCTGGACCTGATGGGCGTGGTGGCTACTGAGATGGTCATGAGTGCCCAGAGATCAAATATCACTTGGGTTGCTGAAGCCATAGTCTGTTGTATGTTTTAAGCCATAGTCTGTTGTATGTTTTAATCCAGCACTATTCTCAAAAGAAGGGATTTTGTCATCTACCCAACTTGGTCACTGGCCCCTCTCTGTTTATTTCCTGTGCTAGCTCATTTCATCCTTCAGCCTCGCAGCAAATTGGATTGGGGCTGTCCTCTACTCAGTCTGAGTGGCCATGTACATACCCTAGCCTGAACATGTCTCTCTCCATCCATTTCACACATTTCATGGTGAACAACACCTTGCTAGTGTCTGTTAAAAGGGACAAGGCCACCCACTGCTGCCTCGTTTCCTTTTCAGGAAAAGCTGAGCAGTGCTACCCTTTCTCTGAAGGCCCACTAGAGGTGCTTTCATGGTAGGGCTGTAGCTGCATCAGTACCTGCAAAATCCAAAGACCTGGAGATGTAACCAAGAGCCAGCACAACCCAGGATTGAGATAGGATGGGGGCAATATCAAAAAGGCTGCGAATTCCTTCCAGAGAAGTTAAAATTTTACTTTTGGGTGAGTAGCGGTATTCAGGTGCCTCAGGGAGTTTCCTGCATTGCTGAGAGACATTTCCAAATGTGCATCCTGGGTCTTGTTCCTGAGTTGATGTTAACTTCTTGAAGGAAGTACTAAAAGCAGAATCAGACTGCAAGCAGTCTAGACAAAATGCTTACCATTGTGGCTAGCACAGGTCTTTCCCGTGAGAACACCCTTCTGTGTTTTATAAACAAAGATAAAGTTTGGATGTTTTGAAATAGTGTCTCGAGATTTGGACAGTTCAGTCCTGGCCAATCAGGCCTAGGGGGAGGTTTCTGACTGACCAATCTGGGCGACCTCTGAAAAGTCTATATATATTGAAATCAAAATAATAAATTTCTTCTTTCTTGTCACACTGAGAACTCGGGTCTTTTCTCTGCTAGCAGCTCAACAGCGACATACCATTGCTTTAGCAGCTGTACAGAGATAAATAAAGTGGGCTTTATTGTCACACCTGCTGTTAAATATCATTTCTTTTAAGAAAAGGCAAAAAAATATTGACACTGTGCCAGGGCTGCCTTCAGAGGATGTTTTCCATTGTTTTCCTTACTGCACATTTGTCTTTCTAGCATCTGTCTTGGATTGACTGCCTCGGAAAAGGCATTTACATGTAGAATTGAGAAATGTACTTAAAAGCCAAATATGGGTTTTTTGTTGTAAGGTAGCCAATAGTTGGTGAGGCACCAAAAGGTCCAGACACTAATCTAATTGTTTGCACCTCATGGAGAAATTAATCCACAAGATTGGATGCCCTCATTTCCTTTACGCATTACAATGAATGTGTGAAATGCCAAACCCTAAGGGGCAGTATGAGAGAAAAATGGCTCCCTTTCAGTGCAGTTATTGTTTCAAGTTTAGAAATACATTGATTTTCTTTGAGTTTTGATAAGAATACAAATTCAAAATGCCTTGCTTAGTATTGCAATATTCTTGTTTCCTAGGCTCAGTAAAACAAAATCATGTTTTCTTATTTTATTTTAATATAGTGCTCTGCAAAGTCCAAATCAAACATGACATAAAACATGCCAAATACACAGTCAAAATGGGCAAACCTACACCAAATGTCCAGGCTGGTTACCTCTGGAAATCTTGGCTGCTATAAGATGCTGTGCATTGGAACAGAATAAGTTCTGCAAAGGGAAGAAAATCAACCCTAGCATTGCTTGGGTGACCAGTGAGAATAAAGCAAACACTGTGGAGGAACTGCTGCAAAATAGTATTTCTGTAAAAAAGACTTTCTCTAAACTGAAAATGGTGCTCAAGAACAAACACTACTGCACTGCTGTATCCACTCTGAAGAGGGAATGATTCAGTAAGATAAAAAAAAAAGAAAAAGGTAATGTGCAGGGTGTGCTCAGGCCTCACTCCATCCCCCTGCACTCGTCTGGCAGAAACATGGGATCTTGGCTGTGCCAGGACATGGTGCCTCAGCACCGACGGTAGTGCCGGGCCGGGCTTTGTCTGGGAGAGAGGGGAAGTTTCATCTCGTGATACCAGTTATGCTGATAGTGATAACGACAGCAGTTACCCCTTCTGCCAGCAAGGGACAGTACTGTGGCTTTGGCCAGAAGCAAAATTCAGGAAAGCTTCATGGAGACCAGATAAATGACACCATGGTCTCACAGACATGTTAACCTCTGACTCACTGGCTGAAGCAGAAAAGGTTTAAAGAGCAGAGTGTATGTGCACGACTGCAACCTGGTGCGCCTGTGAGCTGTTCACGGATCATTGCTATAATTTGTTGGGGAAATTTTGCTACAGTTGCAAAGATTTTTTGAAAAGCTAATGGGCATGAGATACATTTATTCTGATGTTGCAATACCTGGCACATTTGGGGGAAGAAATTAATATCCTGAATTAGCAGTGTTTCTAATTCCTTGACTAAGCATGTCCTCATATATCATTTTATTTTACCAGCTTTTGGGAAGAAGAGAACGTTTTGCTAGTCAGGACTTGTTTTGACTTAGCATTTAATAATACCAATCAGCACCATGTTGCCCGAAAGTCTGAATCTAACAAAAGTTTAGTTTATATGGGCTGCTTTTATGAGGTCATGTGTAGACTCATTGCTCCTGAATCAAGATCATAAATGTGTAATTTATAATACCATTCAGTAAGAATAAGTATTTACATATCCTTGGAGAAATTGTTCTCTGCTGCATAGTTCAGCTATTTCAGCCATGATGTGGCAGGGGCATTTCAAGATTTGCATGTCACTTACAATACCATATCTTGCAAGGGAGGGTAGAGCAAGGAATAGTGAAAGTAATTATTTTTGCTTTATAATGCAGTATTTCTCCCAAGGTAGAGAGTAACAGTACCAAACATATCCAAAGCCAATATTTCTGTGGTGCAAAAAACAGTTTGGGTGTTGAGTTGAAAACTGATCATCGCTCTATGTGAAAGCTAAATGAGGACTAACAGGAGGAAGGCAATTGCATAGCTACGTTTCAGTCCTTTATGATTATTTTTTGTATGTCTTATGGAGCAGTCAGCATAGGAGGGCTTGATGTAAAGTCGTCCATGGATTGCCTTTGTGTCTGAGAGAACGAATGTCTCTCCTGCAGGGAGTGGAGCGCATCGACGTGCCAGGGCTGCGGAGCCTGCGCACCGCCCGCTGCCTGGAGCAGGGCATGGTGCTCACCGTAGAGCCAGGCATCTACTTCATTGACCACCTCCTGGACCAAGCCCTGCGTGACCCTGCCCAGTCCTGCTTCATCAACAACAATGTCCTGCAGCGTTTTAGAGGATTTGGTGGGGTGAGTAATTCTTAGCAGATGTTTTTATTAGTTGCTTTTCTCTTTGTTTACCCTCACTGTGTATCTGAGGAAAAATCTACTGAGAGTTGTAATGTATTGCACGTAGGGGTGTTCCTAAAGCAGCACCTTGAGTCATTTGGACCATTTGACTCTGCAGACAAACTGAGGGGTTTTATTCTAATTTTTTTAATGTGGTTTTGTACTAGTGATGTCTGATTAATGAGAGACCCATATTTTCCCATTGGTTGAAATACCCTCTGTCAGCACCATACAGTGGCTTGCCAGGTAGGTGTTTTGTCTAATGTGTGAAATGTGTATGTTATGAAATATGAGACTGAGTTCTGTAGTCCAGAATTGGTTTCCTTGAGAACAGCCCGGTCCAGTGCTACCTGCCAGGGCAGAAGAGCCTGATGCTGTTTAAGGTGGGGAGGCAGTAGATGAAAACAGCAATTGCTCTTACTGGATTATTTGACAGAATGGCATGAAACTAATGCCTTGGGAAAGCCTTCCCCATTTTCCAGAAGAATGGCTGATGGTCTTCCCAAGCACCTGTGCTCAATGTGACAGGCTCAGGCGGCAGTGTGGCAGGAGGATTGGCCACCTCAGGAAGCAGAGGTGGTCTGGGCAATCATTCCCATGCAGGCAGCTGCTGGGCAAGTAGAGAGGCTGTGTTTGTACATACTCTCCAGGGCATATTTCTCATTCAAAGTCACTGCCCTCGCAGTGCGTTCAGCAGTTGCAGTGCTTCCAGTGGATTTTTATTTCAGCAGGGGAAGCATTTGAAGGGTGCCACATTGTTCTCCAAGCTTCTGTATTCCTGCACAGAGGAGACAGAGCAGGCAGTTGCAGTGCCCCATCCTCCCCATGGCTCTTCTGCTAAGTCTCAACACAGCAAGCAATCACTGGCAGCAGTGGTGATTTTCTGGTATGAAAAGTCACACATTAGGAATTTGCTGCTGCTATTGACTAGTTTATCACTGTACCCCAGCCATGAGAGGGTGATTACTGTAGCACTTCGGTCTGAGCTGCCTTTGAACCACCAGCCCTGACAGAAAAGTTGTGTGCTATCCCCAGTTGTGTGAGCCAGCCAGCCTGTAGGGCAGCCACCCGTGGTGTGAGTGCAGCCTTACTGAGAGACACAGGACTTTACCCTTGCTGATATTTAATTCACTGCTGAGGTCTGGGACATTATCTGTTTCTGTGCTGTTTCTTTATCAAGATTTGCCAGCCAGACAACTGAGGTACTGGTGAACAAAAGGCATTTTCTGTCAAAATTCTGCATTTTCTAACTGTGAGCACATTCTGTATGACACCACACGCTGAAGTGTATTTTAAAAGAACATTGTGATGTGCTTGTGTATCTTGACACTGCAATGGAAACAGGTTTAACTGTCTTCATTTTCCTTGTAAACACTCTGTGGGAGTTTTTGGCAATTGAATTGATTCCTGGTGAGCTTTCACTGAAATTGCTCAGCAAAGCACACATTTTTCCCAAATTGCTGTGAATGCCCACTCCAGCTCTGCAGCTTGAAGTGTGCCTGTGGCTCACCTGCTGCCTGTGGTTGCACGGAACAGGAGTGTCAGCATGGGATCTCTGCCTTGGTAATAAGTTGCTGGATCAGGCACTTTTGTTCCAGAGATTTCAAGCAAAGCCTAACTTTGTTCCCTCATTTTTGCTTAGTTTCCTGCAATGATGACTTGTAAGGAGAGCCAGCCAACAAACTTTTCTAAAAGAAGGGGCGGCCCAAAAAAGCAAAAATCTAAATCTCTGATCCCCCTGTGGACAATACATTTTACTTAGAGAGAGAAAAATAATAATACACACATACCCTGAGCCAGATGTTCTCACTTGATTTTGTCCAGGAGAAGAATGAAAAAAAATCTGAGACTGGAATACACCTGAACATTTTTTTCCATCTTTATTACTCTAACTTGATTCTGCATAAATAGAAAATACAATTCGTGCTGTGTAGTGTCCTTAGTTATGTACAAGCTGTTTTATTCTAGTTTATTGAGAGTGAGTATTTCTCACTAAGGCATGCCAGAAAACTTCTTCTATGGGATTAAAAAAGATCCTCTAAAGCCCAGTGTTTTTACTGACAAATATTAATAGTACAGGGGCTAGCATTGGTGTCAATTCTAGACGAAGAGTTCACTACAGCCAATCCAATCTTCCTGTAAGTTTAGTAGAAAAATACATTCTACAAAAGTAGTCCATTTCCCTCTGCAGAGCTCAGCACTAATTAAAATGTTCTTAATTTGGTTGAGTGTAATTCACTTCAAAAATTAACTAACATTCACTGAAGTTACACCACTGTAATTCTGAGTAAGTCTGTCCACACAGGGCATTTATGGATTTTAATAAATTCACCTTGAATTCATGTCTTTTTTGGGCTTTGGATAATTTTTGTGACAAGTCTCAGCATTGAGAAGCAAAACTCTTGTAGTGTGCCTGGAGGGGCAAGACTGTAGCCACTTATTGTAATTCTGGCTGCCTGGAGTTAGCCATGAACAGATTGTAGAAGCTGCAGGAGCAGGGAAGAACAAGGGTCTGCACAAGGTTTCCTTGGCTGCCTGTGCTGCTGGGACAGGTCCATCACCAGCCTACCTTCCTGCATCCCTCAAACACAGACACAGCCTTTGTGGCTGTCACTGCTGCTCAGGGACCTCATAATCGGGGCTTTTAACAAACGAGATCTTCTGGGTCAAATACAGATTCCTCCAGAGGGAAGCAAGCAGTGGTCAGGGGATGTTGTCCTGTCTGAAGCCGTATACTCTTTACTTGACAGCTGTTGAGTCCGGTCCTTCACAAACTTCCTCTGCCATTTTTGGCACATTTCAGTCACACGTACTTCAGTTCTCCATCTGCAAAACCAAGGTCCAGTTTACTGAGGTCATAAATCCCGTAGAACAAGGGCTACTGCTGGACACTGGTGCAGTGCCTGGCCCAGGACACCTTTGCTCTGCCTGGACTCTGCCCGACACACTCATAAATAAACACAGATGTGCAAATAGAGGGATGTGCATATGGTTGGATGTATTGCTCAGGAAAAGCAGCCAGATCCTCAGGGAAAAGGGGAAACGACAATGCCAAATGCTGCCCTTTAGGGTTTGACATTTCCATTCTTCATAAGCTGATTACTGATTCATGCAGTTCATATGATGTTTTCTCAAAGACACAGAAAAGCCATTCAGTCTTTTTGTGGTCTTACACATTCGCTCTCTGTTCAGGCTTTATTTTTCCCTAGGATTTGTAGAAGTTACACTAGACTTAAAATGTGAAAACTATGCAACTTAGATAAAATGCTGAAAGACAGATGATTATTAAATGCATTTCGTTCTTTCGTTTACAGATTTTTTTCATTAAAAATTAAACAGATTTACAAAGCCCAGGAACTTGAAGTTCCACTAATATTACAGTATTTTTCAAAACAATAGCACTTCCCTTACTCAGAATAAATGTTAAACCAAATAAAAAGCAGGGAATTTAACTGCTTCTACCCTTGGTTCAGAGAGCCATATAGTTGTTTCTGTCCTGATTTTTTTTTTTCCAGAAGATTAGGCACTGTTTCTGGGTTTATGGTGAATGTGTGTTGTGAAATGAAATAGTTTACTAGGTAATAAACATTATGCTCATCTACTTTTTAAGATTGCATATTCTAGCACAGTAATAATGCTACACAGCATTTCATCCTAAATTTTCATAAGAAAACAGTTGTCACAACATACATACTTAGCTTTCTTTAACAGTTCTTCTAAGGGAAGTGATAGGTGTAGGCAACCCAAAAACTGCTGCTAGTTGCTTATAAACCTTCTTTAACCCTTTTCTCTTAAGTTGTTGAATTAATACCATTAGGTTAAAGTAAGACCAGTTGTTTCTAACCTGTATTTAGCATGTAGTTTATTGATTCTTTTTGAGCCTGGATGAAGGGACTGGGCACCTGAGGCTTTTTTTCCCATGTGTATCAGTTAATGTAATAAAATACATGGCTTTGCCCTACTAATATTGATCCTCTTCTATAAAAATGTGGACATTTAAAATAAAGGTTCTCTTGACATGAGGACTTGCTTATGAATAAAACTTGCTTGTGCCAGGAAGACTAAGGCATGGGATGAGAGTCATTGAGCATAGAGTCTACTGGCCTCTATAGAAAACATCTTGGCACGGCCACGGTGTATAATGACAGGAATGTGCCTTTCCCAGCCCTGCACCCTTTTCCTGTCCCCAGGTTTGATGTAAGGGCAGCTCTGCTTCCTAACCAGTCCCTCTGAGATACAGAAGTCAAACCCTGCTCGTGATAAGTTTGCTCTGCTAAAAATTATTGTTAAGTCAATGGCTGAGTTGAAATAAGTTCCCTTAGCTACACACAGCTGCCTCCGTAGGACACTAGCCATAGGAACAGACTCAGGTCCTCCAGCCCGACCTGTGTTCATCTGCTTTGGATGGTCCTGTGTGTTACGGTGTCCTGTCATCATTTCCCAGGCAAGTGTCCCACTCTAAGGTCTTGCAGTGATAGCGTTGCTGTTTTCCACAGCCATAATCAAACAAATGCTCAATATTTTTTTTAAAAAAGGGGAACATTTCACCAGTTACCTTTTCTGACATCTGGGATCTGTCATCATGCAAATCTGGATTATTTAATTGGCCAAAATGGTTTCTTGATTGTCAAAAGTTTTTTATATATACCATCACTCAAAGCAAATGAATAAGTGCTAAAAACCCCATTTCCCTTGGAAGGTAACACAGGAGGCTCTGGGGAGCATGACTGTATTAGTAAGTCAGGACAAAGTGCGAGGCTGTACAGAGCTGACAGCAGCCCTGAGCTGTCCTTGGCTGTGCCCCCACAGCCCTGCTTTGGGACAGAGTTGGGACCATTGAGTCAAGCTACATGATGGCCTGTTGCTGGTGCTAGGCAGTTGTGCAATCAGGTCTATCTAGACAGATCATGCCACTACCCTTGATAAGGAAAAGTCATTTTAGGAACAGTCCTGGCATTCCTGGCCGCTGTAGCTTTAGACAAGTAGTTTTTTTAAAGTGTGCCATTTCACACTGAAAAAGTAAAGCCTTCCCTAGGTTTTGCAGAGCGCCCAGAAACTGGGGGTGCAGTGAACCTCACACTTCAGTGCCCAACTCCAAACCCCTTTGTAGCCATGAAACAAGCTGCACTGATTAAGAAAGAGCCTGCCAACAGGGACAGCTCTGAGAGCAAGTTTCATAACCACTGTCCCCCACTGGGAAAGGCAATCCCAAGCCAGTGAGCCTTGCCAGGCAGATCCAGCATCTTTTCTCCATTTGGACAGAAGACAAGACCAAATGACAGGCTCTCCTGTGGGGAAGGTTTTACAGGTGCTCTAAAGCTGCTTTTTGCTGCTGCTGAGTTTAAACTCAGGGTGAAGCACAGAGGGTGGGAAAGGAAAGAGCAAATTAAACCATTTCCTTCCCCTTGAGAGCCTGTTCCTTTGCACTCATGTTGCTTTTAGGCAAAGGGAAAAGTATGCACTGAAAATGGGAAATCTGTCTTCTCTGTTGTGGCAAGCATCCATTTCAGGTAAGATTCATCCAGTAGAGGAAGCATTAGATCCTGGAGAAAGAAGTGGTGTGTTCCTAGGGAGTAAGGCCCCAAAGGACTAGGTGGTTCTGTGCGCCTCCATCTGCATCCCAAAGACCATTTGGAGGTTCTGATGCTAAGCAGGCTGGTGTGACAGTGCTGGCTCTCTCACTTTTCACAGCAATTCACAGCTGTGGATCGACTTCTATGATCTCGTAACAATGCTCCTCCTATACGAGGAGTCACTGTGTGTGGCACTTATCCTCCCCCATTTGGTCACTCTCAGTTCCCTGCCTTTGGCAGCTCCAGCCCCCTGTGCACTCTCCTCATTTAGGATGTCTCACTTCCACCAGGATCTCCCTTCCTGGATTCCTTAGCCAGCCCCAGCTATCTTTGTCCATTATTTGTCAATCCTGTCTCACCTCACTATACCTTCCTTTCCCTCAGCCTTTCATCACTCTTTACTATTTTTCAGCTCCTTCCCCATCCTGATTTTCTCTTGTGGCCTAGATAGAGTACAGTATGGACAGACACCTTGCCCCACTTGTTCTTCCCTGCCATAGTATGGCTTTCATCTGCTCTGCTTTTAAGTCAGTCCATCCTCCCAAAAAGTGCGGAGGTATTGGTGAAGGCATGAAACACTGAACTGGAAAACACAAACCATTTTTCTTGCTGTTTTGTTAATGTTACTGGTTAAGCAGACGAATTGTGCCTGACACATCTCTGTAGCTGGGGAATTTAAGCTCAAGCAGGGGAAGGTTTATAAAGCTGGCAGTGCTTGGGAAAAAGCTCTCTCTGTAGGTAGAGTCAGTTCTAGCTTTGGCTGACCTCCCCTCTGCTCTCAGACTTACTTTTGCACTGACATTTTTACTTTCCACATCATCGCTGTGCCCAGCTTTATTTACATTGGTTAAGTTTGCCAATGTGATGCTTTGGCTTTTACCATCTCACCAGGTCTGTCCCTGGATTCTGGCACTCCTGTAGGGCTTGCCTTGTACCATCAAGTTTTTGGCAGGGACTGATCCCCTCAGGCAGGCTGTGCCCAGGCCCAAGACCCAGCAGGACAGGCACATGTTAGGATTTGCCTTTGGATGCAGTGGGACCCTCCTGCTGAATCCTTGGGTTATGTTTTGCTCAGCTGGTCAAATTTGAAGCAGTGAATCAAAAGCCCATTCTGGTAAAATCTGGTCAAGTGCAGGGTCATTGCATGTGTTGCTGATCTCCAGTGCAGCAAGGCACTGGCCTTTCAGGCATACTGAATATACAAAGCCTCACAGCTTTCAAATTTATAGCTGTCCAAAACAAATGTGTGAACTCGATGGAGTTTATTTAATTCTGATACCAAGTAAAAGTAAAAATCTGGCAAAGACATCATTAAACAGTTGAATAAGGACTGGATGACTCATTTTGTTTGAACAAATGGATTATTTTGCAATCATAAGTCAAATGTTAACCAGCTTTATTTTTAGTTGAAAATGTCAAGAGGTCAAAAACAATTAAAGCAATTGTAAGGTGGGAGTACCCAGTGTTTGTGTTCTTTTGGATTTACACCTTACTAAAATTGCTTTTATTGCAGCTTAGCGACTTAGCAACATTTTTCTGACAAGATAACAAGAATGACTGTGTAGGCACATTTACTGGTAAGAAGAGATTAGAGACAAACAGAAATAGAACACACTTTTAATTTTAATAGAACAAGAGTTGGAAAACTGAGAGGATTTGCTTTTTCCTTCCATGATTTGAAATTTAGTGATTGTATTTTAAAAGAAACGTCTGACCTGCTTAGGACTTTCTCATCAGCTCAGAATTCAATGTTTGGAATATTAGGTACAAGTTATTTTATGTTTAAAGTTTCACTTTGAAAGTTTATTGTGTTTATAGAAAAGTTTTAAGTGCAAAGAGAAGCTACCTGAATTGCAGCTCAACAACAGAACAGCTTTAGGAACAGACACTGTGGGCATCAGAAGGCACTGTCCCTAGCAAGCCATGTGCTAGGAAGGCTGGAGCCAAGTCCAGGGAAGAATGTTCTTTTTACTGCTCCTGACATCAGGGGGTTAAGATGTACTGGCCCCATGGAATGACATAGCATGAACTCACTGTTGCAACACCTTGTCTCTGATGTACCTGATGCAGCAGAGGCACCTGAGACACCTGAGGGGCCACTGCCACACCAGGGGTCACCCCAAAGTTTGTGTGATCCAAGGAGGGTGGCAGGGGTCAGTGGCCTGAGGGGAATTGGAGCCTACAGAGCTCCATGCCAAGGTGCTGGTGGTGACAAGCAATTCCGTGCTTGCAATATAATACTCTGCCTGGGTTGCCCAAGCACCTTCTGCCCTTGCTGCCTGATGTGCTTCTCATCCCCATCTGGAATGCCTTGGTAACCATGTGTTCCCTGTGCAGGTGCGGATTGAGGACGACATCGCGGTGACAGCCACTGGAATGGAGCTGCTCACGTGCGTCCCACGGACTGTGGAAGAAATAGAGGCTTTCATGGCAGAAGGCCAGAGCAGTGCCAAATCATTTGACTGCCTCTCCAGCCAAAAGCAGTAAACTTCAGGATGGTACTTACTGCCTCAACTAATCAGTCATCATTCTGATTTAATGCTGCAGCATATAAAATAAAATGCATCCAATTCTTAATAGCAAGAGAAGCAGGCAGCCTATTAGCTGGAAAAATTCATGCACTAAAAATGAAGGTAGAAGGCTTCAACCTTGATACCCAGGTAATGCAACTGCTGCTTGGAATCAGCATTTTACATGACCAAGTGCCAGCTAAACAGCCCTGCTGCTTTATCAGTAGGGCTTATACTTCTGTCAAATCTCAGCTTAGAGATCTGACAGAATCTATCAGAATTTATCTTGCAATTAAATCTGAATTTTTATGATTTAGACTCTAAAATACCAAATGAATTGTCTGAAAGCTATGAGCAATTGTAACACTCTTAAGTCCTTTTTTAAACTTCATCACAAGTACTGTGAAAAACAGAAATAAAAATCAGCTGTTCTCAGTGGACATAATGTCACATTTTTCTTATGAATCTGTATCCATGGAGTAAGCAGAATCAAATTCTTATTAAAATTCACCTTGGCATCATTTATGTTCACAACTTCATGGTCATTATGCTTTTCTGCTCCAGTTCCTGCTTCTTTATCTGACCCTACTACCAATTTGTGCTCTGCAAACTTTGACTCTTCACTAGCCAGAGTTTTCTGCTCTGGATAGTGACTGTACTGATCCTTCACACACAGCCCTGTGCTCATTAGATTTTTTAACCTATTTGTTCCTTAAAAACATAGATTGCTATGGTGTTCGTGACATTTAGAAGTTGCAAGAAGGGAATATCTTTGCAGCAGGGCTGATGGTCATTCAGCAGCATATGCTGTGCAGCATGATAGAGTTATATTTAATTGTTCACTGTTAGAGAGTTGAGAATGAAAAAATGTAAATTTTATTTGAATTTTATTTGGACAACATTACAAATATGTTAGTATTGGTCACAAAATTATTTTCCACTCCTGCAAGATTTAAATTACCAAAACAGGTAGGTATTCATCAGCCTGCAGGAGAAAAAATACATTTGTTGCATCACAAAATAGCACTAGGTGCTGGTAACATAAAAATAATCTTTCTCAATTTACATACACATCCAAACTCCTGTTCAATATTCAGGCTTTGTTTCAGTTTGACAGCAAAGCAACTTCAGGTCATCCCTCTGCTGTGTCAGGGGGAACAGAAGCCACAGCACAGTATTAGGGCCTTTCTGGGTCTCACTGCCTGCCAGATGAGGATTTTCTCACCAAAAGGATCAGCTGAGTTGATATCTCAATTCCTTGGTGTGAGCATCTCAGTTCTGTTGCTCACATCAGGCCACTGACGTGCAGGTGATGGAATTGACTGTGAGCTTCTGTAAGTGCCTGTCTCACATGGGGGGTACAGCATAACATGAGTTTGGATGGTGTCAGAAACCACTGTGCCTTTGTGCCCTCCCCAGGACGGGATTTAGGCTAGAAAAAAATTCCTTAAAAATTGTCAAATATATTGCTCTAGGAGAACTCTTTTTGCTAAGTGGGTTAGTCTCTGTGACAAGAACGTGCTCTTTATTCCCAACAGCTTGGTGCTCCATTGCTACGTAGGAAACTGCATGTGGGAGCCCAAAGAAACATTGTGAAATAATCAAAGACTTCATTAATGCAATTCAATTAACAAAGAAACCTATTTACATTTTCTTAGAGGTTTCATGATGTTGGTTTGTAAGAGGTAAGTGCAGGAGTTCTTGACTGTGAAGAGGAAGTTTTTTGAGGAAGGGAAGGTGTGATCAGAAGCTTGTATGTGCTGCTGCATTGATGTTCCTGCTGTGGTGACTGAAATCTTCCACCTCTGAAATGTAGTACCTACACAAGGACATCAGGTTTTGCTTTGGTAGCCTTGCAGATATGAGAACACAGAGACTATACTGGCATTGCTCTGAACTCATCTGCCCCTAAAATGCAGGTTTTTTCAGTGCAAGACAGTGCTCATGGCCTCAGCCTCTCTCCCTCCACTGCCAAATGTTTTACTATGGCAGGCTCTGAACTCACCCAGGGGATGGCTCACTGCTATGAGCACTCCAAAACCTGCTGTTGCTTGGGTTCAGCAGTAGTTACTATTTTATAGTAACACTTCACAGATTTTGAAAGAAAAGCTTTGGAACTGTTTCAAACTGAGCCATCACCCAGTGTAGTTAATTGGCCTTCCCTGCCTGTGATGAATCTTGGCACAAGCTGGGCTCTGCTGCTGCAGAACAGGTCGAGCAATGCAGGGCTCTGCAGGAGGCAGAACTGGTTCTGCTTCGGGCTGTGCCAGTGCAGCGACCCTGCCGCGGGCCTGGGGAGTGCCCGCTCACATACCCAGCTCCCAGCTCCACCTGCCCAGCATGGGGATGCATTTTGGTCTGGGAAGGGGCACCCTCTCCCATTTTTCTTCATCATCAGGACCATGAACTCAGAAATGATACATGTAAATTGATTCAACAAATTGCTTCAGCTGCAGCTCAGGGGTTGGGTGCACTCTGAATTTACCTGCCAAATACACCACTGCAGCAACAGGAAAAGTTAAAGCGGTACAGCCTCCCAGTGCTTATGGGGGCCAGAGCAGATCCCTTCCCTTAGTGGTACAGTGAGAAAATGGGAATTGGGTTTCCTGGTGAAGTGTGCGGTGCTGTACCTCGCTCTGACCAACATGGGATTCTGTCACAGACTGCAGTTAGGAATAATGTTTCAAAAGGAAAACCTTAACGTTTTGCAGGTCTACACTGAAATTTTCTGTACCTTGCAGCAGAGGAGTGAGATGGAGACACTTTGCTGTCGCACAGCCTGGGCTGCTTCACCCTGGGTGAAAGGGCCTTTGCTCCTTGGAGCTACTTTGGCAGGTAGAATAACAGACTGACCCCCTTCTTGCAACTAGCCTCTTACTGATGGTACATTTAACACAATGATTTGTTACAATCATGGCAGTGAGGTGCTGCACAGAGCCCGATGCTCCTCCTAGGCTTTGTCCCTGTGCCAGCTACGGCCAGGGATCGTCGTCCCGGTGGCACCAAGGCCAGGATCGTTGTCCCGGTGCCAGCCACAGCCAGGGATCGTTGTCCCCGTGCCGGGAGGGGCGGTGCTGGAGCCGTGTGGGCGCGGCTGCGGGTGCAAGACAAAGGTGCTGTGCGGAGGTTGCGCCGCCATTTCCCTTCCTGTCGCGGGGCCGGAGCGGCGACGAGAGCGAGGGCCGCGTCGTGTTGCGCTCTGTGAGCGCTTTGCGCGGCATCATCCCCTCTTACACGCTGTTCTCATTAGTGTTGTTGCTGTCGCTGTTTGTTTTCTTATATGTACTGGTTGCTATTTCCAGTAAATTGTTACCTCAACCCGTAATCTGCATTTTGTCTCTCACCTGAGGGGGTGGGGGGACAGGAGTGGCAGCGTGGGGTTTATTTTCCAATTGGGCTTAAACCACAACATCAGCTAAGAAAACCAGTGCAGAGGCTGATAAACGAGAAATTTCACTTTCCAAACAAATTTTCATAACTAAGTGGTTTGGTTGTAAACGAGGAGGAAGTGGAATCAGAGCTGTCAGAAGCAACAGGTGGAAAAGTCACCCTTCAGAACGTGAAAAAGGGATCACTCCAACTGAAGAGAGATCTAAGAAATCATTTTCACCAAAAGCAGAAAAAAATAGCCAAGATTTCCATCCCCTGTTCTGACTGGTAGAGGAGGGCCCCACACCAGCCTAGCAAACCAACTTCAGGACCACAGGGCAACACAGCCCCAGTTCACAGGCCAGAAAACCAAAACAGATTAGTGCTGGCTTTTTCACCAGAGCAGGTGCACACTTAACAAATGAGATTATCTTTTTCCTTGTAATTTTTGGTGTTGTGTTTCTTCCCCCACCCCTCTAATTGCAGTGTATTTTCAGTCTTATATATTTTTTCCTTTTTTGTTAAATCAGACATTTACACAAAACTGTAATGAGTTTCTGATAGCTTCCATGGAGCAAAAACCTGAGTGAAAGAGAGGAACAGAGTCTGTTGCACTGATTTCTCCAAGATAGCTGTGCGAGTTGGGCAACTCTGTACTTGAGGGAAATAAAAAAGGGACAGGAAGAATGAGGCCACTAGAAGCAAAACATTTTTATTAGCTTCTGGTATTTCAACCCTACCAACTTAAGCTGCAGTTAGAATGAAAAAACATGTCTGTAAAAAGTCTACCATAATCCAAATCAATTAAAGTTTTCCACATGTATTAAAAGTTTAAATTCAAAAAAGGACTTTCCAGGGTTTCATTCTCTAACAGTATCTTCACAGAGATAACATCCAAGTTTTTTCCTAAGTACAGATACAAAGCAAACAAGCATCCCCCCAAATAATGGACGGAAAAAGGCAGTGTAAGAGGGAAATTATGACAGTGTAGTAATCTACAAGCCAGACACACAGGTTAAATGTAAAATAACCATACTATCAATGAAATATTTAAAAATGAAAATAAATTAAGGTTACATCAAGTTTCTGGCTTTACTTTGTTTAAATCCTCAATATAGCACATAGCACTGCATTAAGGATCATGGCAAAGACTTAGCAGTAGCAGTAAAAAAGTTGCTATAGAAAAAACTATGAAAATAAAACAAGACTAAAGATACTCCTTCACACAATTGTATGATGGCTGTAGAAATTCCACCGAGGCAGCTACTCATACTAGGGCCATTTCTTTTTAAAATCACTGTGAATTTCTGTAAAATTAACGTCAGCCAGCAGCGATCCATACATCCCAGCTGAACATGTGCTGTTCTGCCCCTTTCACTGCTTAGCCAAGCTGCACTTTTTGTTCTGCCCAGAACTTCCTCCCCAGCAAGAATGCAATTTTGCAGGACACAGTTTTTCAGTAGCACTTTCACATTTTCTGAAAACAAACTCCTAATCTCATAAGGCCCTGGTCACTATGTGAGCAATATGAACACAAGCTTAAATAAAAGGTTTTGTCAATGTGCTGCTTTGCCTCTTGTACGTGGCACTTCATGTGCCACTTGGAGGCCAACTGCCTGTATATATCATCATAGCATATTGTTATTTTTCTGGAGAACACTGATAAGCATCCCAGCTCACTATTACTACAACCTCCCCATTAACTATAACTGGGCAGGAGGGACCTACATGGTGCTTTATAGGACTTGCTCTACAGATTTAAAGTAAAAAGCAAACATTCTCCACAGCCTTTGCATTTTGTAATATGTAATGAAGAAAACAAAGGGCTTAAATACACTAACAGGTATTTAAAAGATATTCTATCCAGTTACAAGTTTCTGATACTATAGTGAGCCATCCTGGTGGATTCCCCCATTATGCGAAGTCTAAAATGGTAAGTGAACATGCCTGTGAAAATGTTATCTCCTAAATACTACATTCCTTGTTGGCTAAGAGTTCAGATTGCATAAATCTTTGAGGAGAAAAATATTGAAAACAAATACCCTAACCAGTTTCTGGTTCAATTGTTACAAATCTTCAGTGTTAAATCTAAAAGAAAAAAATTTCCAAGAAACAATGACTAAAGTTACAGTCTTTGCTTGGTTACTGCATGGGCACTGCAGACAAGCTGCACCTCAAGAGTTCATTCCGTAAGGTCGCAGGTGTCTACTGTCCACTGTTTTCTGGATTTGTTGTGGTGGTTTCAGTACCAACAGGTTGCACATTGTCTGCAAAATTGTGGGCATGCTCAAGGAACAAGTCTTTCAGTACGCTCAGCTCCTTGGTCAGGAGCTTAATTTTTGCCTCTAAACGTTCGTTTTCTTCTTTAAGCTGGTTGACCCTTTGCAATGTGTCTTGTGCTTTCTGCTTGCTTTTTAACCGGCTCTTTTTCACTGCCATGTTGTTTCGCTCTCTGCGCTGACGATACTCATCACTGTTTCTATCCACAAAGGAATTCTTCTTTCCCTGTTTGCTCGGAGGCACAGCTTTGCCTCCACCACCAGGACTAATTGGCACCAGCTGGGGAACCTGCTGCAAACCACTAGAGTGTGCTTGGGTGTGAATCACACTTACACCGCTCACATCTGCAGTGGTGTTCTGTTGGGATGTCTTGCTCATTTGGACAGGCTGTTCTTGGACACAATAGAATTTATTAGGAGACTGAAAGCTCTTGTGTTTCTAGAAGATGTTTCCAACCGATCTTCACGTGAATTAAGGGCAAGGTAAACCTAGAAGAGGAAAAAAAAGCTATTAAAGATGCTGGCTTCAGCTACAATCTTATCCATCACTGGCTTTAGCATAAAGTACTGATGGTACATCTGGCAGTAACACATAACTATGCTGGAAGTGGACAAGCTGCCAACTACATTTCTGAAGCCTCAAACATACTTGGATTGGATGGAACTATTACTGGGTCATCTAGTCAAGCAGTTTGAATTGTTCACTGGCTTCACTCAGTTATTCCAAAGCCATCCCTGATGGATGGGTGTCTAGCCTAGCCTCAAATATCTTCAGTTTCACAACCTCTGTCTTGGCAACATGTTCCACTGTCTAACTTTTCCTCCAGTTATACAATTTTCTTAGTTTTCAGACTGGAGTTTTCCTTCTGTGGCTTAAGCCTATTAACAGCCTGACTCTTGACCAACAGGGGTACTTGATCCTTGTCCTCCTCAGATCATCGCTCTGGGTGTATCCGCAGACAAATTCCTCCCTGCTCTCTTCTCTGGAGCAAGAGTGCTCAGTCTGTCCACCTTTCCTCAACCATCTTACAGCACTCATTTTAAAGATGATATTCAAATTGATGACTGTTGTAAGGTCTATTAGTACTAAGTGGAAAAATAAATTTATGGAAAAACATAGCACATTGCAAAGACTGTGTCTGGGTGACATTCAACCATAAGCAACATGCTGAGCCTGTAACAGTATGTATCGAGCTGGTGGGACAGGAACACAGGGTGATGGCAGAGTAGATCACTACAGAAACACAGGGGACTGTCACCCATCAAAAGACAGCACCCACAGCTGACTCATCCACAAATATGGTCCCCTGCTGTAGTTTGTGTACTGGTCATGATCCACTCTCCAGCAGACAAACTGGCCTGATGAGCAAGACATCCTCTCACCTGACTCATGTTCTCCCGCTGCTGAGGTCAGCCTGCTCCTGGCCCTACTGGTGGCACAAAGAGGATTCCACCATAGCTGCTGCAGGGCCATGGCCCTGGTAAGGCTAACAGCTGGTCCCCTTCTCTTCCCATCTCACAGGATGACTTCCTAAATGGCTGGGAGAGAAGAGGGAAAGGGCAATAGGATGGTCCTAAGCTCCTGAAACATGTACCTACGGCTCCAATGAGAAGTACTCAGTGATCAGTCAAACGGGCGAGGATTTGTCGTGTTGAAAAAAAGCATTTAACTAGCACTAAACAATCCTACTCCGAGGTCAGACTGCATGGCAGCAGCGCAGCCCAGCACTCTGTCACACACAGACATGCAGTATCACACCACCAGTGTGATACATCCTCCCTGCCTATCCTCCAGCAGCCTGAGGGGAAAGCAAGCAGTTGCAGCAGCAGTGGGCAGCGCTGACCACCCAGGGTGGGCAGTGTCCAGCCCAGAAATGCGTCTCACATCCTTAACGGCACAGTGATGGATGGCTGCACTGTCTGGCTGATGAATGGAGGGATGTGTGAGAGGTTTCTAAGCAAGCTCCTGTGTGTCATGGGTCATTCTAAACTTACAGGTTCATCAGCTGTGTACTGTTTCCTGTTTGTTTTTCTCAGCAGTCTGAGTTGCCGTTTTACTTTTGGATGGGATATCATTAAAAGGTTAAAATTCAACTGTGTAGATCAACTGCATGTTTTCTTCCATGATGAAGGAGCCAGAATGAGATGCACCTGCAGAGTGTGGTTCACTAACATTCATGGAAAAGCCCACTAAGTTTTGCTTGAATATTACTCAAAGTTGACATTCTCTGTCACTGAGAAGTCTTCCCAGTTGTAAAGATGCATGAGTACACCCACACCCTTCCTATCAAGAAATCTTCTCATTTTCCTATTTCAGGGCAGAATGAGACCACCAACTCGTTTTTGACATCTGTGGAGCTGAATCTGGATACATAGTGTCTCACACCTTGGTATTTAGTATTTTCCTGATTTCAACTCAAAGCAACTTTTGCAAACCATGTTTCAATCTCAGATTCTGATCAAATTAGCAGTTTGGTTGGGCAGTTAAACTGAATATCCAGTTAACAAGATGTTCCTATGCACTAACACCAGACTGGCAGGGCCTGTTGTAGTAGCATGTGTAATTGCACAAACATTTTTAGTCAAGGTGTAAGTGTATGCTCTTCTCAGAGGCCTTGTCTGCGCTTTATTTTAAAATACAGGATTTCTGTAGCCCTCAAAGCATGTACAGTTCTGTTCGGTTGTCTCTGACAAGTACGTTTTTGACACCTTTTCCAAATCAGACAAAATGCTCTGCTGTCCCATCTGTTTCAACACAGTTCAGTGCTTGCAAAGTTCACCTGGACAGGCCAGTTACGTAACCCACACCATTTTCACTGATTTTTGTGCTTCATGAACTTCTACAGAGAAAGGGATGGCTCCTGCCCCCCAAAGGAACCCCACCTGACATGTAACAAGGTTCTTCACATCACCAGGTTCCATGTGCCACTTCACTCTATGCTATCAAAACTATTTAATACTGCCTTAACATTCCTTTCCTATCTCTATCAGATTTCCCCATGATTCAACAAAAAAAAAAATTTGTTCCATTAAACTTAATATTAAGGGAGTATCTTAGTTGGGCAGTACATGGATATAAGCAGGGAAGATAACCAGTGTTTCACCTCTCAAGCAAGAATTCTAGCCCTGCTAGAACAGACCTGCCTCAGTTCCTTCCCACTGGAACAGCACTGGTTTTTTTTATTAAATAACTATTTCTTGACTGAGATGTGCTCTTATCTGGCCTGATGATCAGAACCCTTAACTGCAAGGGATGACACCTGGGTTCCTGCCCTGTTCCAAAGACCATGCAGAGCAAATAGTACTAACTGTACTGCATGGCAGAGTTAAAGGAGTGCTAACATTTGAGGCTTGAAATTAGTTTTTTCATCTGGTGATTTGGAGGCTGGATGCCTATTACCAGTTGTCAGAAAGCTATCTCAGATAGCACGTGCTATGGGGCATCCTTCAGCAGATACTGCAAGGAGATTTAGAGGCAGCAAGTACAAGACATGCAAAGGGGACCCAAGAAGGGTAAGGTAAAGGACATGGTAATTGGGAGAGGCCATGAGGGTGGGGAGGCAGACAGGTCTCAAATTTCTCAGAGCCCATGCAACACAAACACAGCTGTTCCACTCCTCTCCACACAGGTTGGTTTCCTGTGAGTGGGTGACAGCCCCAGCACAGCAGGAGACAACTCCTCAGAGAGCCAGCCCAGTTTCTCAGCATCTTGTTCCTATAAAGCTGCTCATTAGCTTCAGCTCCGCAACAGCCCTAGGCTGGTTCCACCCAACACATGGTAGTGTTTCCAGTGGCCAGTTAGAACTGCCTAGTTCTCTCCTTGGGCCACCAGCTGGCCACCCAGTAAACCAACTGGCCACCCACTACAGCATAATAGCTGGTAACTCAAGAGGTGTCTTCTCAGGCAGCAAGATGCTTCTTACTGTCTCATAGTGCTCCTCAGAGACCAGTAAAGCAATGAAGACCATCATTTGCTTTCATACACACAAAAAATAAAAATAAAGACATTAAACTTCCAAATGTTTGCTTTGGTCAAAATAACCCAAAAACATAAAAAAAGTGCTCTGTCAATTAAATCAGTATTTTTTTTTTAACGTGGTAGCAAAAAATACAAAGTGCTTCTCTGCACTCCTTCCCTAAGATGTGACTGTGCTGATTCTGATCATTAGTCAGGATGACTTTATTGCACAAATTCACTCAGCTGTCTTGTCAAATGCAAAATGGGTCCCAATCTGGACAGCAATACGTGGCTTCTCTTAGACTTCAGAAGGAATATTCTAATAGGATCCAATTCTAGATTCCGATAACCCTGTACTAAAGACAGTGGCACAGAACTCCGAGCACGCAATTGCTGAACAGTGTGAGGGTCAACATCGGTCACACTCACTGGTTGGTAGAGCTGATGCTAACTCTCACAAACTGAAGGCTGCTCAACAGCTGTTTTGAAACTGGGTAGTTCAAACCCATCACCTCTTGCCATAGCTGACAACATCCCTTTTCCACATTTATTTCAGAATCTCTTTTTTCCAATATACATCTTACAAGAAAAATGCATTCTGACATCCTTAACAGACTGTATCAGAACACCTAAAGCATGTATTTTAACGTGACAGAATCCCAGACACCAGGAGGCAACAAAAGACTCTCTTTTTAATTAAAACGACAGCTGCGATTTCTAACGATGAACCAGTTCCTTAAATCCGAAAGTTTTGCAAATTATAAATGCTCATACTTTCCGAAGAAGCTCTGCATGGCACTGTTGCGGAGCTGAGACTGCTCTTCCCTGCCGGATGTCAGCGCTAAGGCCGACGCCGAGCTCCCGGCTTGTCTAAAGCTCTGGTTTTAAACTTGCGATTGGACCTATGGAAATTCGCGAAGAACCAGAAACATGTGTCGAGACACTCCCCAGAGCGCCGCGCGGCGCGGACCGGGTGGTACCGCAGGCGCTCCAGGGCGGCTCGGCCGTTCCCGGGGTCCCCGGGCCGCGCACCCCGGCTGCCCCTCGGCCGGGCTCACTCCCACTGCGCAGTGAGCGGCCGCCGGGCCCCGCCGCCAAACGCCCCCGGAGCCGGCCTCGCTCCCCCGCGCCCCGGGTCGGGACCGACCGCGGGGACCGGCCCAGGCCGACCCTGCCCGGCGGGCCCACGGCGCCGCCACCGTCCTCTCCGGGCCGCCCGCCCGCCGAGGCCGCGCTGCTCCTCCCCCGTCCGAGCGGGGCGCGGGGGTGGCCGGCGCTGCCAAGCCGTGACTTCACCGGGGGAGGGAAAGGGAGGGAAGCCGGGGCCGCCCGCCGATTGCATCACGCGCTGCCGTGCGGGGCCCGGCGGGCGGGGGCGGACACGGCCCCCCGGCGCGCGCCCCCCGCGCTTACCTGAGCGGCGCGAGGGGCCGGGCGGGCCGCGGTCGGTACCGTGCGCGTGCGGCGAGCGCCGATTGCGACACCGCGCGGGGCCGCCCCGCCCCGCCCCGCCCCGCCCGCCCGGGTGATGCAACCGCCGCATGATTGGCAGCCCTCGCGGCCAATCAGCGCCCCGGTTGGGCGGGACTGCGGCCTGAGGTGTCGGTACGTGAGGCCCGCGCGCGGCCCGGGGGTTCGGCTGCAGTCCGTCGCGGCGGGCCGGGGCTCTGTCACGGCCGCTCGTGGCGTTTGGGTCCCTGCGCTGTTGTAGCCGCGCTGGAGGAAAACGCGTTCGCGGCCACGAGTGTCGCTGAGCCGGCGGCGGCCGGGCCACCGGCAGCCGTCTTCCCATCTCCGACGGGAGACGGGGTCGAGAGGCCACCCCGCCCGGCCCGGGGGCTGGCGATGAGCGAGGCGGCCGCGTCCCCGCGTCGGGGGGAACCGGGAGCTCGCCCGTACCTCCAGGGAGGGCCCGGTGCCACCCGCAGCCCCAGGGCGAGAAGCCGAAAGCGCGTTTCCCGGATGAGTCCCCGCACGGGGAGCTCGTCTCGGGCGCCGCGGGAGGGACAGCGCAGCCTCGGTGTGCCCGGGCCGGGCGGTGTCCTTGCGGTACCTGGCACAGCTGGTCACAGCGTGGTGCTGACAGCGCCAAAGTTGTTCGATCCTCGTATGGGCCACTCGCTTAGGGGCTGGACTGCATGATCGCTGCGGGTCTCTTCCAGCTCAGAATGTTCTGTGGTTCTGGTGAAGTTGGTCAGTGCCCCACTGGCATCGATGTAGATGGTGCTATTTCTGTACTATTTCGCATCTCCTAATTGTTGTCGGGTTGTTTATTAACACCTGTCAGTGTATTCCCATCTCGATCCTAGCTGCCATGTGGTTTGCAGTTCTCTTGACAACAGAAATTATGACAGATTTCTAAATTAACTTGGTTAATTTTGCTTTTCAAACTTACTATTACAAAAGAAATCCTAAATTCTGGCAGACTAGGAAACACCTGGATCATAGAGTTAAATGTCACAGGAATATTATGCACCATTTCACTGGTATGGTTGTTTTTATAAAATACATCACATTTTGTGGAGAAAAGTTCTTTTTGCCCTTAATATTTTCCAGACACTTTGGTTTATATCACTTTAGTTCTGCCCAAACAAGCATATACAATATAAAAACATATATATGTTTTTATATATATTTATATATTTATACACACACACATGCTCACATCACAATCTGTGTGTGAGCAGGGTGTGTTTGCAGCTCCCTGAATGGGAAATGTACACTTCTATAAACAGGTGTGTATATTTGCAGTGAGCAGGTCTGAAAATCATCTGTTTACAAGGTAGACAAGTTTAGAACAAGTTCAAGTGTGCAGACAGTGAAAACAATAGTGTTGGAAAAGAGATTTTTTTAATGCAGAGAGAAAACGTAACAATCTATGCTACAGTGGTTTAGTACATAGACATGCTTGAAAATGTTTTATGTCTGCAAAAGACCTGAGAAGAATTAGATTTTTAAATACAATTGCAGAGCTCAGTAATATAGATACAGTTATTTGTATTTACCATTTTTATGGCTGTCTGATATTGTGGAGGGATTTTGCTGGTTTGGTTTTTGGTGGGTTTTTTTTGGTTTTGTTTTTTGTTTGCTTGGGGTTTTCTTTTTGTTTGTTTGTTTTGTTTGTTTTTGTAAAGCCCTGTGGAAAATAAACCATATTTGCAGAAAAATTCTGAGGGTTAGTCTGGGCACACAGTTTTACTCAGCTCATTTACCACAAAGATATTTTTCCTTGTCAGTATTTGCTTTAACTTCTCTAATGTTTTTCTGTTTCTTAATTGAAACTGTTACATTTTGTATGACAATGACTCATCCATCTGTAGCTAGAGTGAAATTCCAGGTAAGCATTAAATATTATCCTTTGCTCACAATAGTTAAATAAATGTGTGCTCTTAATATGCTTTCCTAGGATTTTAGAGCACTTTATGACCATTCATTCATTAATCCTCATCAAAGATAGCTTAAGAAAATAAAATGTAGACAAACTTATTCTCACAGAGTCTGATTATTTTAAACATTAAAGCTCACACATAATTCCCTGCATGTAAGACACTCCAGTGCTTGGTTGGCATTGTATCCTGTTACAGGAAACCATCACCAGTGTACTTCAATGTTTGCAGCATATTTCCCCCCCTCAATGTTACAGTAAAAATAGAATATTATGGAAGCTATCTAAAAAGTAAGCACAAAAATACATGGACGACTGGGATGTGGCATTGAAATACACACTTTACCTGTTTATATACAAGCTGTGCTAGAGGAGCAGTAGCTCTGGAGTCAGGTGTAAGAAGCAGGTTGTTTCCTGCTGGGATGGAGCCCTTCTCACTCTGATTCTGGATGTGTTCCTATAGCTACAGGTTACCCATACGACTATGGATAATACTGTAATAGTATCTTAATTTCACATGTATTATCCAGTCTCACGGTTGTTTAAAGACTTTAGTCCTGGAAAAAATTACACCGATATTTAGTGTCTTCAAGTAATCTACAGCAATACACAGTTAGTGGCACAGAAATATACAACACACAGAAAGGCCATGGAGGATATAGAAACTGTGGGAACAGGAGTCAGAAGGTATAAAGGGGAGAGGAGCCTGTTGGGACAAATGTCCATGTTTACTGCCCACTCAGTATGTTCCATGTAATGCAAAAACATTAAGAAGTTCCCTGGAGCCTTTCACTTAGACCGAAAATTATTTTGCTGCCCTTGAAATAGTTTCTGTTTTGTCTGATTTCATTGCTCAGGTGTGTTACATCTGTCTTCATGGCCAATTATTTCTTTGTCTTAAAAAATCCTACAAACTCCTAGGCTGCAACCCACACATTAAAAAACCGTTTGGGTTTTTTTTTTCTGTAAGCTTTTGCCTCTGTTTCCCTCATGGATAAGCCTTTACCAGATTTTTTTTTTTTACTTCAGACTTGCACATTCCAGTTAAAAGTTTACTTTTCATACATGATGTTGCTGTGTACTTTTTCACTCTGGTCCAAGAGCCATGCCTTCAAATTCTAGAGAAGAAATCAGTAATTTCTCTCCAGTGATTTAGAAGAGAGAAGAATAAATATATTTGTATATGTACTTTACAGGTGGAAATAAATACACCCCTTAGGTAAAAACACATAATTCCAGGCTGTGATGAACACTCAAATGTTTTTAAGGGCAAATGCACTGATTTATACCAAAATATAACCTTTTCTTGGTAACTGCTGTCCCTTTTCTTGGTAATCTCAACCTAGATTTATTCAAAAGTGAAAAGATTCTCTCAATATGATTACATTCCTTATGATCACCAAGCAGATGGCATTCATTCAGGAATATCCCAGAAATACAAAGTCTGTAACAGAGGTTTTCCATAATCTTATTATTGCAAATCTCCCTTCTCTTAATAGCTCTGCATTTTGGTATTACAGTAATTACTTTTTATGTTCAGAACTGACCTGCACCAAGACCAAAATCCTATTGTTAGAAATCTGAATTTTGCAGAGCCGAGGCTATTAAAGCTTCAGAGAGCAGAAGGATTGCTGAGTTTCTTTTCTCAGGAATCTGGCTATATTAAAAAATAATTAAATGCAGAGAGGAAAAGCAATATGAATAGCTCTGCCTATTTGAAAAAGCTTATACTTGCTGAGCACAGAGTTTGGTTTTTCACTATGATTTGATAATTTCAATGACAGAAATTTAGGTATTAATAGCTGATTTTTCAGAGGTAGCCTTTTTGACTAGGTGAGGAGAAAGGAAAGACTGTTTAATGGTGATGGCTATTTCAGTATCATACTGCTAATTCTAGCACTGACTGGCTACAGCCTTGAAAAGTTATAGTGCTTTTGTTCTAGCAACTACTAAGAAAGGAACCAATCTGTTCTAATATCAAACATCCATTTTATTGTCACATTACCTAGAGACCATTTGCAGAAAAAATTGAGTGCCTTTGTTCTTTCTCTCTATGCAGCTAATAAGTCTTGTAACTAAGTATTTCCAGGTTCTGATTCTGCTTCTTTCAGTACTACTCTGCTTATTTGCATTTAAATAAATACCCAGGTTATCTAGATATCTAGAGTTACTCATACTGGTTTCTGAAAATCAGTTAACTCATTTACATGGGCAAAATAAAGGCAGTGGTTCTCAAATGGAGGAGAACAAAAAAACCCACAATAGGCAACTGTTCCCTCCTCCACAACTTCAGCAGGATATTGGGTGATAGCAAAGGGGCTCAGACTAACACAGAAATCTTACAGTGTCTGAAAAAAACGAATGGATCAATAAGATACATACATCATATAGTAGAAAACTAATGCATTGATGATTTGTATGCTTTTACAACAAACTTAAGCTGTCACTTCTATAGGCACTATATGTTGTGCTTCTCCAGCTACAGTTGTTTACATTTCCTCTACAGTTTTGATAGGAATGAGATGTTTGGTACTTCATGCCTGATGAAGTAGTTTCATCTAAGTAGAGTCTGCAATAGTGGTGCCCTGAGATTTGATTTCCTAATTGCCATATTTTTGTTTCATATCGTTACCAGGAAGTTAGTTTTTTTTAATAAGAAACTGTTAGCAAGCACTTTCAGAATCAGTCAACTGCATAGATAAAGGTGTGCGCATTTTTGCAAATTTCACTTTTTTGTGTGGTATTCTGGTTAATAGGCTGAGTTCTTCAGCAGTCACATAACAGTCTTCACTTTCATAGCTACACAATACCTGTTGATGGTAAATTTCTATTTTAATGAAACCTTTACTCAGTCTATGCTGCCATGCTGTCAGGCATTCATTCTTCAAGCCAAGCCAGCTCAGGTTCTCCAATACTAATGCTCCATTTCACCAAATGGTACTTTGATCTGAGAAGTGGGTCATTATAGCCATGGCTTCTTGAGGGATTTGAAGGTAGAGGGACGTCTTGTTACCTTTTTGACAATTCTCTGCACATAAATATACTGTCATCAAAATGTGTGCTATTTCAAAATTTAGCATATATCATCCCATCTCTTCACTGTATTCCAGAGTACTGCTCAGGAGATGACCAACGTATTTTAGGTAGACAAAGATGACAAGATATACATTAGTGTTCAGTAGGCACAAGTCCCTTTGAAGTGAATGACCAGCTGAGGTTACTATCTGTGACCTTCTATATCAGAATATGGAATTAAAAGATTCCTTGTAGTTATTTGAGTTTAAAAATATCAAATGTGTCCCAGAAGAATGCCTGATCTGTGAGGAGACTTCTAGGAGTGTCAACCCAAAGTGTTCAGATTTCTGGAATATCATCTAACAAAAAGAATGAACGCTATGTTCCTTTAGATTTTTTTACAGGTTTTTTCAAACATGTGTTTGTGTTTGAGTGTTCTCTGGCTTTGCTCTGATGTCTAGTGAGCCAATGAAAATTAGTGCAGCCTTTGTTGGGAATTTCACTGGGACTTGGCTTGAGTTTTACCTGAATTTCTTTAGCAATTGTACTAAACAATGCAAACTGCAAGTCTTCTGGTATCTACAAAACGTGACAGGGATCTGTAGACTGCCACTGACAGCTTTGGGGATTTGCTGCCATGTGTATGTAAAATGGTAGGTAAGATGGGTAAAAGCAAAGTAGATAAATGGATTGAAAGGAAAATGCTATTTATTGTGTGAGTATATGTGCACATATAAAATCTGGTTCAAAAGACACTTGTTAGAACTGAACAAGTCTGAGCAAGAATTAATGGCCCACACCTGGGAATAAGGGGTGAATTCTCAAGTATCCAGGTTTAGTAACTGCCACACCTGTCCTGTATTCCCAAAAGCATAAATGAGGCCTGCAAGGATTTAGACAGCTTAGCTTCTAAATACACAGTGCCATGGCTCTGTTCCAAGGCATCATCAGTCACTGCATGAAAATCCCCACCCATAATTACTAGGGCATTATTTATTGCAGGGTATCCTCTAGTGAAGAACATTATCTTATTCCTATGATATAAAGAAAAGTGAAAAGTTTTATTCAGTAATTTTAGCCAGACTTCAAAGTAGTTCAGAACAGGAGCCTAAAATAAATATCCTTCCAGAAAAGCAATGAAATTGGAGCGGCATAGCTTTGTTTATGGTCTCGTGGTGTTGGAAAGATGAGGATACAAACTGCATTCTTATCAATGGCTTTATTATGCTCCAAAACCAATATGACCTCATGAAAAAACACGAAAAGCTCAAGGAATGGCCACTTGAAATACAAAACTGAGAGTCTGGCATCTGGCAGAGGACAGTCCACCTGATTGTTTACTCCACCTCATTTCTGTTCATGAACATGATTAGAAAATGAGTTATTTATGATCATATAAAATATGTGGGAGGACAGTTTGAGAAAATGTATTGGCAATTGGAACATGTCTGTCACTGACCTCCTGCTACAACAACGAGGAGAATTTTGGACAAGATAATCAGTGACTTATACAGCCAAGTAGACAGTCAGACAAGTAGACACTCAGGCAAGAAGACTCTCTCTTTTGTCCTCAACAGAAAAGAAGATAAGTACTTACATCAGCGGGGCCATCTTCCTTCCAGAAAGTCAATTCTCTGCATTTGGTGAGTTAACTATTTCTAATTCTCCAAAACAGAAGCAAATTCCAAAGAAAGTGGGGTGCAGCCTTCTGCTTTGGCTCTGCCAACCTTCAAACATAGTGCAGACTCCCAGAACAAAGCAATTACACTTGCAGGCATCTGAATATCTCTGTCATTGTGAATTTACAAGACACAATCTAGGTTTGTATTGAATATAAACGCTGTAGACAAATTTGTAGAAAAAAACACTTTGTAGCATGTTCCAGAAACAACAGTGTACCTGAAGAAGGACTCATCTGGCTCCCTCTCTGCAGTAACTAGATCAGACTTCCCTCTGATAGGAGAAGCTTTGTGCACCCTTCATCTCTACATGTCCTTTGCAGTCAAGTTTGTGCACCTCAATGGCTGTAAAATTCAACTTGGCAAATCTCTTTGCAGAGGAAAGTCACCTCATTCTGAGTTGTTTAGTAATCATGTGGGGTTTTCATGCATCAGGCACGATTTATTTGATCAGAAGTTCTCACACAACTAAGACACCAATTGAAGTTATCAGGAATCCTGCCCAAGGAGAGAATGCAGGCTCGGCAATATTACAACAAAGCTGATGTCAATGACTTGCAGTGGAACAACCTGTCTGCGAAAACATGGGGCAAAAGAGACTAACATGCAAAGGAAAAGTTGATGACAGCACAGAACACTTCAGAACATTGAATGTGCTCTCACAGACTCCCAGTGCTGCATGTGCACTGGCAACCAACCACCAACTTGGCAGAGGTTGAGACTTACCAAAACACTGCTGTCCCTGGATTGTTTCGCTGCAGACCCAATACCTGCTGAACATGCACATTTTAAAGAGGACTGCACCAGGTTGTACAGAATTGTAGAAACTTTCAAAGCTGTTGGAAGTTAGGATTTTTCCTTTTTTTTTCTTTCTCTTAGGGAATTTTCTCCCATTCATTATGTAAGAGATGATAACTACAATACTTAGGAGATAAAAGATGTGTCTGGGAAGAGGAGAAGAGGGCTACCCTCCTAGCTGGGGGTTTTCTCTTGGGAAGTGCAGAGATACTGGGAGATTTTGGCTGGGGAGTGAGTGGCTTGGCTCAGCCCTCACATACTCTCTCGCTCTCTCAAGATCAGAGTGGGGACAGGTGCGGTTTTGGTGCCAGTCTATTGCTGCCCAGGGGATTCACTGCTGCTACAGAGTTTTTGTCCTGCACTACCTCTCCTTACCGTGGGAGAGCCTCTGCTTGTGAGAGCAGCTATTGAGCTGGGTCCCTTTCAAAACCCGACCTCCCCCTCCACCACCCTCCCCCTCCCCCCTCCACCTCCTGAGGGAGGGTGTCCCTGATGTTTGCAGGAGCCTGGCTGCTGCTGCACAGCCCCGCTGTTTTCTGCTGCTGCTTTGGGGTTTTTGCTACACTTAAACCCAACATCCCTTGTCCACCTGACCTCCACAGCTCCTGCTATGGCTGCGGAGTTTCTGTTACATTTTGTTTGATACCCCAGGTATGCCCGCCTCTGCTGTTCCAGCAGCTGCTCTGAGGTTCCTGCTACAGCCCAAGTCACCATCTGTAGGAGCACTGGGATCAGCTGCTCCTGCGGGTTTGTTAAGGAAGCTCTTTTCCATCTCTCCCACCAGCTCACCTGCCGCTACCCGGTGGAGAGGTGGCTGAACTCGCACCACAGCGCCCCCTGCACTACGGGGGAATCATCGCACCTGCCCTGTCCGGCCAGGAGCCAACAGCGCCCCTGCCGGCTGTGACTGTAACTGCAATGAAAGGGGAGGGCATGTGACAGCCCAGAGCAGGCTGTTACTGGGTTTCTGCTTTTGTTTGTTGTAGCTGCCGTTGTTGTTGTTTGTTTGTTTTATACCTATATATATATATATATATATTCTTTTCTTTATATATATATATATATATATATATATATATATATTACTTATATATATATATTCTTTACTTATATATATATAAGTAAAGAACTGTTATTCCTTTTCCCATATCTTTGCCTGAAAGCTCTGTGACTTCAAAGTTATAAAAATTTGGAGGGAAGGGGGGTCATATTTTCCTTTCCAAGGGAAGTTCCTGCCTTCCTTATCAGACGCTTGTCTTTCAAACCAAGACAAAAGAGCATAATGAATATGGTAAAAGTCACAATCATTTGTGCAGGTTTTTGAGGCTCTCCTCCAGGGAGTACAGGATTTGCTTTTAAGTCACCTGCAGTCCTATTGGAAATGTGGTTTGGCAGTTGGAGAAAAGGACTTTGCTTACCAAAAAAAAAGGGATTCTTCAATGTATGTTTGTTTGTGTGTACTTTCATGTCATGTCCTCTTTTTCTTCTTGTGTAAAGCCCTTTGACATTAAGGGACTCAGCAAGTGGGACAAAGAGTCTAATGCACATGGTGGTCTTTTTTCTTCCTGTGAATAAAATGAAGACAGGATGAGTGCACACAGGTGTATGTGTACTCCTAGCAGGAATATGCACATAGGCAGCCAGTCCCAGAGAACTCCAGCTATGAGAAACTTCTGTACTGCTAGCAAGATAATATGGGATGTTGTGCTTCACTGGTGCCATAGATGGAAAACCTTGGGCACAAATGCCGATGCCATAAGTACAAAAAGTTTATAACAAAGCATTTCATTTGTGTGCACACTGATTTAATGTAGGAGCATTTATTCAACACTAGTGTATGGCATCAGAAGAGAGTACTGTAGCACAGGCTGAAAAAGCCCACATGCCTTTGGCTTCCTTCATGTGAAGGCTGTAGTTCTGCTGCCAGTTCACACTCAGCTCTCAGACACCTCATGCTATGGTAGCATGGGTAGCTGAGCTAAGGGAAACTGAGGAGCTGCATGCTTTTACTTCCTTTCTGAGTATTTTTTAACAGATTTCTGGAAAGATTTTCCATCCACTGAAAATTTGATAAGTCACACCTTCTGATACTCCACCACCAGATGGATGTAATCAAAATATGTAGAGCCAAGGACTTAGAGTTATTTCAGTGCTTCAAGGGAGACTTGACTCTGTAGCTCTGCGCCCACTGAAACAAATAGCCAAGGGGCACTGAGGCAAAACACCTTCCTGAAGACTGAGTTTTGAGTTGATGTGTCACAAGATCTGAGCTCTACCCCCAGCATTTCCTACAGTTTGAACATTTAGCATTTCCTCTTAATAGGGGCACATACATTTATATGGATTGTCTTCCATTAAACACTGGCACCACATTTTGCATATCCAGTGAAAACAGCAGCTGAACTTGCACAGCTATGTACAAGGGACAACCATAGTTAGGAGACCCTAACAAGACATAAAAGAGAAGGAAATGGGAGTCTCAGACTTTATCAGTGACATCCTAAGCTGCGTAAGTGGTGTTTATTTCAGTTTATAAAGAAAGAAGGAAAGCAATTCCCATGTGAACTAGACTCTACCACAGACGCAAATGGTCTCTTAATGAGTTAAATTAAATGTAAATGATCCATAAGCCCTGCACTTAGTTATATAAATATTTCCATCTACTAAGCCGTTCTAAAGCATCCCAGAACATTCAGGCTGGTGTGGAATAGCCCCTTTCTAAATGGAAAATACTGACCCACTATCAGCTATACTGTCTTTCCCAACATAAATCCCAGCTGTGCTGGCTGTGGTAACTGTCAGCAGTTGTTTTCCTGACAGGGAGCAACAGGGTTCTGTGGCAAGTTACACTTTCCTTGTCTTTTGCAGCTGACCATCAGATTGCAAACAACCAGCAGAGATTCAGCCTTCCCATGCCATGGGTTCTGTGCCACACAGGTTTTAAAATCATCATATTCCTTTTAAAATCATGTATTTTAGTAAAATAAAATCAAGAACTGTAGCACCCAGCACTAAAGCATGTTGCATTTATTTTTTTAGAATCACACAACTCATGTAATTAAAAATCTGGAAATTTGGGCTGCTTTAAAGAAGACAGGAGTCCTTCTCTAAAATTAAATTTTAGTTTGCCAAGTTGAATTTCAGTTTTTACCACATTTATGTCTTAAATGTGAGCAGCTTGTACTGCTCATATTCCTCATTTATATAATATTGGTGTTTGTTAAGGAATGTAGGATTTTATGCTCATATTAACATATTACATGTAATTTGATTTAAATTAGCATCTAGCATAATTGTTTCAGCCTGAAAGAAGTATTCAAAGTGAATAATTTAGAGTCCAAAACTTTATTCCCATTTCCTATCTTTCATTATAGCAGAAGACAGAAAACCAGATATTTTTGCAGTGTGACAGCCCATTTCATAGTTTGTTCATTTTTTACCTAGAAACACAAGTAGTTTGCAAGGACATTTTGCTTAGAATTAGAGATGTCTCAGCCCCAGGCTCTTGCTGAATGATTAGCCTTGATTGTACTTAGCTCCACTATTAACTATGGCCAGGTAAGTCACATGACATTGTTGCTCCCTCCTATGTGAAGGGCAGTGCCTTTTCATCATTGTTTATGAGCATTTAGATACCCAAACCTTGCAAACAACCTAGCACTCTCACTGGCTTTTACTTTATGAAATATTATTGCAAACAAAATACTTTTACGATTCTGTAAAATGAGTAAAGAATATAATGGCTTCCATCAAAAGAAGTCTTCTGGTTGTATTTGTGTGAATTTGCTTGCTTTGTGATTAACTCTTATTTCATTTAAGACTTGTTCTACCTAAAGTGTAAGATTCCAGTTTGAACAAAAAAGTGTAAATATGAAGGTCTTGTGTAGCAGTGAGGTTAACCCAGATGAGCTTGGAAGCCGAAATAGCTGACGAAGCCCCCTGGGTCTGAAGAAACCTTAGGTCAGGGTGACAGAAAAGTGTTCCCCCAAGACACCTTGAGACTAGCCTCATAAATATGCATCAGGAATCAGAACTATTGGTTTCTGGAGTTCTCCTCCCCTTCATCCTTTTAGAGATAATAGCTAGAATGTTCCTCTACCTGCCGGTTATTATTGGTTTTTGAAGATCTGTAACCTCCCCCACTGCGCCCCAATTCCCTAGCTCCTCTGCCAGTTCTGTATCCCTAGCGTCCCAGTTGGTTATTCTCTCCAAATCCCACCCATCTTCCTATCCCTTTTAACCCCGTGTTTGCTTCCGCTCTGGGCTCTGAGCTTTGGGACCCAGCGCTGTCCCGGTCCTCGCCAACACTTCCCCGACTCCACGCACCCCGCTTCGACCCGCTTCACTCTAATAAACCCTGGATTTCTAAAGCTCAGCGTCTGCATCTTCTAATCTCCACGTCTCCTGTTATCCTCCGTCGGGGGGTCAGCCTGTGCCCGCTTGCCGCGGCTTCCCGGCTCCGCTCCGCCGGTTCAGCGTGGGAGATCCCGGCAGGGACCTTGTTTTTGTGAGGTTTTTCGGGGTCCTGCCGCCTCCCCGGAGCGAGAAAACCTCAGTCTTGAGGAACTCATGCAGTGGAGAGTAATGACCCCTTATTAACATGAACAAGATTGCCATGCTGAACATTACTGTGGGCAACTTCTGTTTCTGTGAAGGCTGAGAAAGCAAAATAGGTGTAATCCCAGCAGGCAGGAGTACCAGGTTCTTTCTCTGGATATTTTCAAGTGACCTTAGAAATCCCTGCAGGAAAGGAAGGGCCATATCTCATGTCATTTGCCAGTGGCTGCAGCAGAGCCAGTGCTGCCCTGAGCCTGCTGCAGGTCAGTCACCCTGGCAGGCTCAGTGTGCCACAGATAGAACTTTCAGTACTTTATGCCTGCTCCAAAGGGTGAGCTGCCTCCTAGGCCTCATCTCTGTGCAGTGGTTACTCCTAGGAGAGTCAAGGAAATTCTGATGCCAAAAGTGTCACTATGATTAGCTTGAAACAGATAACAAAACTGTGAAACTTTTCAAGCTGAAATTGCCTCTGACTTGATTCCTTCCTCTATGCACCTGTTGTTCCCCCATGCTGGTGGCTGATTTGATCCGGCTTGGATTCATTTGTGATGTCACCGAGTGATTCTAAGAACTTTGCTGAGTTTCCTTCCTGCCTGAGCTCCCTTTTTGCTTTCTGCCATTGACATTTTTTATTTAGTAGGCCATCTCTTGCTTGGATTGCTCATGCCAGTTATCCCTGGGTTAATAGTGGGATAATTAAAGAAAGCTGAATTTATCTCAACAGGGGCGTCAAATTTTAAGATAAAAGATGGCATCTGCTCTGAGCAGTAAAATTGTTTTCTCTTAGTTTAGAGTCAATACTTATAAAACCTGACATTTTAAAATATGAGTCAAGTGTATTCCCGAAACTTTCTGCCTCTGAAGTTGAATGCTTTATGACATTAACAAAAGAAGGGTTGCACTAAAACTGTATTATCTTCATATTTTCAGGTCTTAGTCCTTAATTCCATAGGCACTTTGAGCATCGAATATTTGCAGGCTGGTAATCAAAAACTGTGAGCTAATGGGTTATCCCAGTGTCCAACCTGTAAATCCCACAATAGCTTCACTGTAAGAGTAGTGGGAAAAGCCCATGAGATCCTTGAGTTCTCTGAGGGCTCTCATGCTGAATCTGTCATGGATTCAGCAATGTTTTCATCTGTGAATGAAACTTTCAGATTCATTTTGTACTACAGAATGTAACTTTTTACCACCTTTTTGGTCTTTAGCTAAATCTTGATCCTTGTAACAATCTCTCCTAAAGGGGAGTAAACTGGATGAGAACACAGAACTTAGTCCATGCCAAGGACCGTGTCCTAGGTTGCAATATAGATGTAGTTAAGTATTCTACTGCTATCACCTGCTAATGACCCACTCCGGATGACAGACAATGGGCCATCCGTTAGCTGTTACCAGCTGCTAATGACCCTCCGGATGACAGACAATGGGCCATCAGGGACCCACCGTGTGACTCATGGACTTATCCCATTGTGGGATGCTTTGCCCAGGAGGGAGGAGCCAGGTGTTCCCACCTGGATATAACCTGGCCTTGGAACTGCCTGAGTTAGCCCTGTCTACTGGGTTCCCAGAGGACAAGAGCTACCACTGGATCTTCAGCTGGAAACTAGACCTTCACAGGATCACCGCTTCAACTGGACTACTTCAGTTGGACTGCTACTACCACCCTAACAGGGTGTCAGGTTGTATCTGACTTTGTCAGTGCTTTTCCTTGTATTATTTCACTTATTTTTAATTTCAATCTGGACTTGTAATCTCCCACTGGTTTGTTTTCAAACCAACACAGACTGTTTTTTGACAGGATGTGTCATATACTAAAATATATAATTAAGAAACGGCATTACTATTTTTAGTAGCTGACATTCCCCTTCATTTCCAGTCCCATTGCTCTCACTTCTTGTATCTTCTTCTGATTGTTCATTCTTTGTGTAGCAAAGCATCTCTTTCTATACTTCAGGAAAATGTTTAACATATTTTGGTATTTTTTATAGAAATTTTTTATTTGCAGATACTCAAAAAATAATGTCTACAGTGCAAGCTACTTATAAAGAGTGATTTAGCTTGAGCCATGCTCTCCCATCTTCTTTTTGAAAGTCTTTTCAGAGCAGCAAAGTGTAACATCTAAGTCAGTGGCAAGATTCCTCATTACTTAAGCAGTCTTCCCAAGTATTAGCTCAGCTCTGTAGATGTACTTCCCGAAACCAGACTATAGACTGCCAAAGTTATGCTTAAAAACTACTTTTACATTAAAAGGACATGTATGAATAATGTTGCAGGACGGCGACACAAATATTTTTAAAGGATTAATGCACAGTCATATATGAGACACATGTATAAGAGACAAATGAGGGTATTTTCTTCTTTGTGATTCAGTGTTACCTCATAGTACCACACAGTATAGGTGTGCTTTGAAACCAATGTTCTTGTTTGGCATTAGATGCCACTTTAGTTAGTATTGGAAATTGCTGTTTTAAGGAGAAGCTCATAACCATAATGTACTTTGGGTATCAGAGTGAATTACTCATACAAGTGAGGAGATGCTACTGCTCTAAACTAGCAGGATTTTGGTACATACTGATGCTAACCCAGGTGTACAGTCCTGCTGACAAGACTAATAAGACACTTATTAGTCTATTTCAGTGTCTAGTTTTAGATGCAATTCAGGACATTGAGATTTGTAAATCTAAGTTCCTTGCACAGTAGGCACTTTGAGAGCATATAAATTAAATGCTGGAAGTTGGTATCACCTGAGTGGGGAAAAAAAAGTATCAGTTTTCTGGATTTACAAGGACCTTAAATGTCTGGTTTTGGATTACCTCTTGTGTGGTGCCATGAAAGGTAGCTAGCTAAAGTCTAAAGCCATGATCTTTAGAGAATGTTTTGAGAACACCTCCCTAAAAGCAGCACTAGGAATTGAGTTTTGGGTAAGATACCCTGTTATTGTTCTGATGCATAATTTGTACACCAGATAAGGGTCTGCATGGGTTCCTACTGAGATTAGTAAGAGTCTTCAATCCATTAGACTAGGGCTAGGGTCTAGAAGAAAATAAGCTGTATTTTCTACATGCTTCTTTAAGCATACAATGGCAAAAACAAAAAAGAATAACATTTTCTTGGCAGATCACATCAGAGATATTTTATTTCAGATAAAAAATTGATCTATTTCCATTTAAGTCCCAACAAACAAGAAGGAAATATGTGAAAGGGCTTCCTTTGTAGGAAAGCAGTAGTCAAAATTTTGCATGCTCAGTGGTGGAGATATTAGCAGGCTGATATTACAGCATAGGAGAGATGAAATTCTCCACTTTGCTACATATTTCTTGCATGGCCTTGGCAAGTCATTCCATCTCACAGCTCTCTAGGTGTGAAATAGAGAGTAATAACACTGCTCCATCATCCACGGAGATGTAACATGAACAAATTAGATGATAAGCCATTCATGATGAGAGAAACCACTGAAGTTTGTAAGGTAAAGGCTGAAGATTGGAAAGTAAATTCAGCTGTTAAAGAAGGGAGGTTATCATTTAATCAGAAATGAAAGACTAGAGAGAGAGAGAATGGGTGTGGATAGGCCAAATACTGAGCCAAGGGGTAACTGATGCATACCAATAGGAGATGTCCTGTTAAACATCATAACATCATTTGTAGAAGTCTTGAGGCAAAGGTGATGGCCTAATACTGCAGAAGATAACAGAGGTGAGGAGCAACAGTATCTTTTTTTTTAAATTTTTTTTCTTTTTTTTTTTTCTTTTTTTTCTTTTTTGGTGGTATTTCAGCTATATGTTCCTCGGAACAGGACTTAATCCTGTATCTGAAAAATATATGCAGTGTTTTGGGCACCATGGATGTGATTAGTGAAATATAGCCCTAATTATAAGAGAGGAACTGTGTATGCAATGGCTCATTAACCACGCAAAGATTGTGAACAGATAAGACACAGCTTCACAGACTGATTGGTGCAAGATTACAGGTGACAAGCTGGAAACAGATTGGTCTGTGAGGGCCACTTGAATGGAAATGAGCAGTAATCAGGTAAATAGAAGTGAAAATACACTCTTGGTCACCTAACTTGGAAATTGCAAAGGACAGAGCTCTCAGTACAAGAGCCAGAAGCCAACAGAGCACAAGGATAACAAGAAATGAGGATGTGGTCATAGGGACCCTGAAAACAAGGGGAATGATACAAAAATGGAAGAGGAAGATAGCAGGGATTTGAGTTGGCTCACCTTGGAGCTGTTTCTACAAAGGAGAAAAGCTGTATTGATAAGTAATTAAATCATCTGTTGTTGGACCAAAATGCACATTAAAAAACCATAAGTGGTCCCCAGCTGCCTTTCCCAGATGAAGGGAAGGCTCTGGTTGACTTGTCATACACTGCTGCATACTGATCTATGGGCCTCCAAGGTCTTGGCATATAAAGTCTTTTCCTTTCAAAACTGTCATGTGAGGCAGCTTTTATGTGCAGTATCATGTGTCCCCTCCCTGGGGCAGAAAACACAACAGGAGAGGGGAGATGTTTGTGTTTCCATACACCACAACAGGCAAGATGGTAGATTGCCAGCTCTTTATTTACGTAGGAAATCGCTGCTGCTCCATCCCTGCCTACTCCCCAGGTGCACTCAGGATGCAGCTAAGGATAATATCCCCTTGTCACTCCCAGGACAGCTGTCCCATCCTTTCTGCTCCACAGTGCCCCACCCCTGCCAAATTGGTCTTCTTTCCCCCACCAGTTCTGCAGGTAGGAGAGAGGAGAAGCTGGACTGTTGCTGATATTAAGACATAGGAGAGATGAATTTCCAAGAAGTTCCAAACTTCCCAAGAAGTTTTGCATGCAGACTCCTGTCTGGAGCTTTGGCAGTAGCGATGAAATATTCTGGTTTAACAAGGTAGTAAAACAAATGTGTAGCTGCACTCTGGTTCCTAACAGGTCTGCCACATGCTACATTCTGCACAAACTGCCAGGCTGTTAGTTTAGCAAGCAGAACATCATCCTGCCCACAGCCTGCAGAGCCAGCCTGCATCCTGCAGCCAGTAATCTGCTTTGCAGCCCACAGGAGTGAAAGGCCTGAGAACAACACAGGAGCAGAATTTGGATGAAATAAAGAGAATTTAGTGTTCCAGTGCAATTAAAAACTCTTACTAGTCACAAATGCACTTAGTCACATTCCTTCACAGTTACCTTTTTCTATTCAGTTTCTTTCCCTAAGCAGAAAGGAGTGAAGCTAACTTGGTATAGATGACTCTCAGTGGTGTTTCAAATTGCAGAGCACTCTGTTCGCCCTCCCTGAGCGTCTGGACAGCAAGGTCTGCTTTGGGATGGACGAATAGCACCCTCAAGAGTTGACAGTGCTGCTTCAGGGAGCCATAGTATGCAACACACTTCCTTCCTCTCTTAGTTAAATCAGTTCCCTGGCTCATGTAACTTAAACAACAAGTTTTCTCTCTAATGTTTAAATATTTGCTATCAATCACTGTTGATATGAATGTGGAAATACTCATTTGTGCGTGTGTGAGAATGATCTGGTTCAAAACATTTTGTCTTCAGACAGGCAGGGCAAATAAAAAGACAAAGGTATGTCTTTTTTTGCTAAGTCTGGGAACCTAATTTTATACCGTATTAAAATAATTTGAACAGGAATTTAGATTTTCATGTAAAAATAGATTATTTAAAAGTTATTAACTTAGATAAAAGGGGTCTATGTAAAAAAACCAACCTCAAAATAAACCTAAAAAAAAAAGGAAAAAAAAACCAAAACCAAAAAACTGAGCAAACCAGTCCTTAAGTTGTGGGGACTTGTTCATTAATTACAGTAATTAGGAATGGAATCTGATGCTAAACTTTCTGATTTACTTTAAATTTTTTTAATATGTGGTTAGGCCTTAATTTCAGAATGATTATAAAATGTGAGAGCATTTTAAAGACTAGGGAGGCGTACATATTGTTATTAAATCACAAATTTATTTATACACTTCTGCTTACACTTTTAGTTATCATTCTGCTGTTTCACACAGCACTGACCTTTTATTTTAAATGTCCATGGCCTATTCCTGTTTCTGCAGACTTCAGAGTCAGACAAGGCCTCTTAAAAGCTCCAAGTACAAACTGCTTACCAGCCTTTATTCCAGATGATATTTCTCCTAGCAGGCAAAACATCCAGCTCTGTCCTATTTCTGGAAGTGGGTTCACTTGAGTAGAACAAGCTGAATTTGGACAGTTGGGTGCAGTCAGTGACATTTTACTCTCCACTCTGAAGCACCCAAAACTCTCTCCTGTCATAGACTTGAGCTTTTCCTCTGTACCATGACTTTGTTCAGAGTTCTGAGTATTTTGGTTGCTTAAATAGTGCTGCAGCTCCCTGTGGAAGCAGTCCTTGAGAGACACTGCTGCTGCATTGAAGCCAAGACGTATAATTTTAGGAAATATTGACTGCACATAAAACCAATTTAGGATTAATTTTTTTCAACTGATAGTGAAAAGTATACTCTGTAATCTGTAAATTAATGTTTCCCTGCTGTAATTAGAGAATTTATTCTCCTGAGAAGGAGTGTGCACACTGGAGTGTGCCAACTGACTGCTAGCCTTGCATTTGCTCATGAAACAAAGGTTTACACCCGAATTGTGTAAAACGAAAACATGAGGTTTTGGTGCGTTGTCATTTTTGTTTCATGATGAATACTTCATCAATTATTTTTAATTGTGAGAAATCCGTCAAATCCTTTCTGAGGAATTTAGTGTCACAAGTTTCTGTTTTACTAAGACAGTCAGAACCAAGAATTGCAGGATTTTTTTCTCCAGCCATCACTATGTTTTGATTCATTTTCCCTGCAGATCTTTCTGTAGCTATTTTAAGCCTGCACCTGCTCCAGTGGTCTTGGCTTGTCCTTTTTCAAAGGGACCTTCCCGACCAGGAGAGCTAAATGCCCATGGGACTCCCCAAGGCGCATCTGGGTGCTGAGCAAGGAGGGCGAGACACGTCTACTGTGCAGACTGCAAGTGATGGCAGCAGGAGGAATTCTGTGCATCCTCAAGTCTCCCGAACTGAAGTTTGAGACTCCTGGGGAGACTGCGGCCTGTACACAGGAGCCACACGTAGGTGCACACCCCAGAGGCGGGAAGCGGTGGCTGGGACACGCAGTTCCTCTCCAGTCCTGCACTGCGGGACCATTTACCGCCTTCAAGACCCCCAGAAAACGGAGGCTGGGAAGGCTGCCGCCTCGGGGCCGGGCACCCGCCCGTGGTACACAGGGGTAACTGGCCACTGCAGCGCTGGGCTGGAAGGTCCAGGCCCAGCTGCGCCCGCGGTTATCTCGGGTCAAGGCCGGAAGGCGGCCCATGCCTGGCACTGGTCGAGACTGCTGAGTGTGCGTTTGGGGCAATCGGTTGTTAAATTTACCTGCTCGATTCGTGCGGAGGTATCAAGCGGCCCGCAGGTGACCCGGCTCGGGCTATTCCGTGCAGGCAGGGCAGCTACTACGGGCTTGGGACCGACGGTAACCGCCGGAGAAGGCAGGGCTGCCCGGCCGATCGCCTCCGAGCAGCGGAGCCGGGGAGCCTCCGCGGCCACCGAGCTCTCCTGCTCTCCCTCTCTCAGCCCCTGCCCAACGGGCGCCATCCCCGGACAGGTCCTAGCGGCGCTCGGGGCCGGACTCCGCGAGTTCCGCTGTGACCGAGCGAGCCCCGCGGGTGCCGCCGGTGAAGCCGGGCCGCGGTGGATGCGACGAGGTCGGCCTCGGCCGGCTGCTCCGAGCCCGCCGGCTACAGGGCGCTGTAGGCAGGTAATCACCTCCGGTGAGGCAGCTCCTTGCGTCCCAAACCTGACGGGGCGAATATTCCCGACTGGCGAAATATTTGCAAGTATGCGCGGGTGATGGTAAACTTTGAGACTTTCTGCGAAGCCTGGCCAGGGAGCGCTGGGCCGGAGCTCTCGGTGCAGAGGTGGGAGCGGGCGGTGGAAATGTACCGACCGCGTTCGCCCGCTCTGCCCCGCCGAGTGGTCCCGGCAGCGCGGGCGCAAAGTCCCCACGCCGTTTCCCCGGGCCTCTTATCGGCGCGGAGCCTCCTTGCCAGGCGTTGTCCAGCGCTCACCGCCGGCCGAGCTCGGGGCGTCGGCGGGGGCAGGGCGAGGAGTGCGGGGCGCTCTCCCCGCGGAGCCGCGGCTCGCCGGGGGCGGGCAGGAGGTCGGCTGTGCCCGGCGGGGCGCTGGGATCCGGCTGCGCGGTGGTCAAAGGTTCCCAGCAGGAGGTTGGACACTAGAGGGCGATCCCCGGCACTGCTGCGGGCTGTATATATACGGCAGGCAGGACCGCGGCAGCACACTAGCAACAGGGCAGGCAGGCAGTGAGCGGAGGGGCGCTGGGCTGGGGGACGGGCTCCGGGCGCGCCGAGCCCTGCCGTGCAGCACCGTGCCGCGGGATTGCTAGAGCTGCCGCCGCCGCTGCTGCCGTAGTCCCGCTCGAAATCTGGATTGCAGGAGCCCTTCACCATGCCCGGCAGACTGTAGGTGCTTCATGGAGCAAGCCAATTTCTACGAGGTCGATTCCCGGCCCCCGATGAGCAGCGGCCAGCACCACCAGCTCCAGACTCCCCTGCCCGGCAGCACCTACAGCTACAGAGAGGCTCCCTCGGCGGCGGCACCTGCTGCGGGCGGCGCGGAGCTAGGCGATATCTGCGAGAACGAGAACTCCATCGACATCAGCGCCTACATCGATCCCGCCGCCTTCAACGACGAGTTCCTGGCCGACCTCTTCCAGCACAGCAAGCAGCAGGAGAAAGCCAAGGCCATCCTGGCCGGGGATTTCGACTTCCACACCATGCATGGGGCCGGCGCCGCTGCTTCGGCGCCGGGGCACCAGCCGCAGCACCACCAGCAGCCGCTCTTCGGCTGCGTAGCCGGCTACATGGACGGCAAGCTCGACCCCCTATACGAGCGCATCGCCGCACCGGGCTTGCGGCCGCTGGTGATCAAGCAGGAGCCCCGCGAGGAGGAGGAGGTGAAGTCGGCGGCCCTGTCGGCCCTTTATCCCCATCACACCCCGCAGCAGCACCCGTCCCACCTCCAGTACCAGATCGCCCACTGCGCCCAGACCACCATGCACCTCCAGCCCGGCCACCCCACGCCGCCCCCCACGCCCGTGCCCAGCCCGCACCACCCTCACCACCCGCACCCTCCCGGCGGTCTGCCCGCCGCGGGCACCCTCAAGATGATGCCCTCGGACCACCGGAGCAAATCGAAAAAGACAGTGGACAAGAACAGCAACGAGTACCGGGTGCGCCGGGAGCGCAACAACATCGCGGTGCGCAAGAGCCGGGACAAGGCCAAGCAGCGCAACGTGGAGACTCAGCAGAAGGTGCTGGAGCTCACCACCGACAACGAGCGGCTGCGCAAGCGGGTAGAACAGCTCACCCGGGAGCTGGAGACTCTGCGGGGCATCTTCAGGCAGCTGCCCGAGAGCTCTCTGGTGAAGGCCATGGGCAGCTGCGCCTAGCGCCGCGCCAGGACCGGCTGGGCTGTCCCGCCCGCGCATAGATACTGTATGTGCTGGCGCGCGGCAAGCGCGGTGTGCCGCGGGGAGGGGATGGGGGGTTGTTTTGGTTTGGTTTTGTTTCGTTCGTTTGTTTTTTATCAAATCATTACCTATACAAGAAGCCAGGCAGCTCTAGTATTGAAAGGTTTGTGCCTTACGGATGACACACGAGTAAGCTGAAAACATGGTAGGTTTTCTAAGGAGAAAGGCAAGGGGAAGAAAGAATTAAAAGACCACGTGTCTACACAGGGTAAATAATAATAATAAATAATAATAATAACAATAATAGTAACAACAGTAATAAAGCATGCATAGCAACCCAGATGTGCCTTAAAAGCTGTCTGCAGGAGTTCTGGGGCTTACTATGCCCTCCAGCCTCCGGAATGCAAGGAGATGTGCAGGCTTGAGGGTTGGGGTGTCTGGGTGTCCTGCCAGGCCCCTTCCAGCTAGCCTGCAGTGCAGCAGGCAGGAACAGCTTTGAGGAAGTCAGCGATGAGAAGAGGACTTGAGGCTGAGAGATGTGCAGCACTGGATGCCCATTAAGAGCACTGAGGTGTGGGGCAGCCACCAGACTGCTGCCAGGACTGTTCCAGCCTGGCTGGAGTGCCTCTGCTGAGCCCTGTCTTCTACCTTGGCTGGGAGCAGGGCAAGGGGCCAGAAGTGCTGCAGAACCGATGGACAGCCTGGGACTGATGGAGGAGCAGCTTGCAAGAGTATGTTGAGCTCTCTCCATCAAACGAAAGAGCAGCAGTGTCTTGTACTGTATGTCACAACGTGGCAAAAGCACAAATGAATAAATACCTATTGATGCGGGTATTTACTATGAACTTTCAATGTATTTTGCTTTATTCCAGGACATTTAGCTCTTCTCCAAGTCTCTGTCCATCCAAGCTGTGCCTCATGTAATGTGAAAGCCATTCTGTGTACACTAGCTATACTTTATTGCCTTACTTAGATCTTTGCCATCACACAACTTTCTTATCTGGTGACAGAGACTATGCCCTTGTGCTGCAATGTTATTTTATTATTTGTATGGGTGGGTGAGTATGAATGAGTGTTGCTTTCTTCACATTGTTCTGTACTGGCTGCTGCCTCCTGACCCCAAGGCAGAGGTGCCTGGAACAGTTTGTGGGGCTGCAGGATGCCTGTGATGGGGCAAGGAGGCTTGTCCCTGGTGCTGCTGCACCTTTGGACTCTTCTGCCAGAGTGAGAGAAAAGTAAACAAAGCAACAGGCCCCCAGGGTGTTCTGGTAGCCATGCAGAACATTTCTTCCTTGTGTCATAGCTGCATAACAATTTGTCCAACTGAAGTAAGTCTGGACAAGAGAGGAGAACAAGGTGGATTAAGCTGTTTGAAAGCATGACGGTGAGAGTACAGTGCTGGCAGCGTGTGTATGTGTGTGCAGTGTGTGTATGATATGTATACGTGTATGTATATGCACACACATTGGTGGGTTTTTTAATTTGGGGGAGGGGGAACCGCATATAAAATTTGTCAGAAGTTCTGGTTACGTTCATAAATAAACAGCATATATTCTACCATAACCATCTGCCTATCTTGTTTCCAGTCCTTCTCCTGCAGCATGAAAGCAAAGGCTCTCCACTTCCTCCAGACCAACATCTCCAACGATTTCTGCATCCCCTGCTAGGGCTGGTGACTGAAACGTATTAATGGAGTGCAAGTCCCCAGTTTTCGTCCCAGAGAAATAAATACACGGTTGCCTTTAAGAGAACGGCAATTTCCTAAACACTTGCGGCGTCAGATGTGTGCCCGTGAGTCACGCCTGGCTTCACTCTTTACCCCGCCGCGGCCGGGCCGGGGGCCTGCGGGCGGGCTGCGGGGCGCGGGGGACGGGCGGGACGAGGGAGACGCCGGGCGCCGAGGACGCGCAGCCCGCCCGCTTCCCCGGGCCCGGTCGGCTGGGCAGCCCGCGCTCCGCCCGCGAAGGCGGGGATCTCAGCGGGGCGTGGGGGGCGAGCCCAGGGCATGGCGGGGCCTGGCAGAAAGAGGCGGCGGCCGCGGTCAGGGCCGGCCCGCCCGGCAGCGCTGCTGCTGCAGCTGTCCGTCCCTTCCCGGGGAGACACCGCCCGGGCCCCTCCCCTCCCCTCCCCCTCCCCCGGGGAGTTTCGCTACCATGGGATCGGGCCTAGAGACGCCGCCCTGGGGCCCCTTGGTGTCGCTGGGGCAGGCCCGACGGTCATGGGGGCGGGAAGGGGCAGCTGTGAGGGGGGAGGCGGCTGCGCCCGGGCCATTCCTTCCCGGAGCTGCCGCGTGCTGGCGGCCGGCCCTGAGATGAAGTCGCCCTCGTCGTGTGCCGCAGTGCCCGGGCGCCCTGTGACCAGGTCAGCAGGGTCCCGGGGCGGCGTCACCCCTCTCCTCTGGCGGGACCTGGTGCCCGTGCGGGCGGCCTGCGGCTGGGCTGGGACTGCGTCTCAGGCGTGTGAGGGAAAGCTGCCCCGGCCCTTGTCCCTTCAGCAGCCCCTGTGTCGACCTTTCCCATGGAAGGGGATCCACCGGGAGAGCCGCGCTCCCCGCAGCTCACTGCTTCGTGGTGTGTCCATTGCCCTCATGCTGTGTATGTCCAGCGCGGTACATGACAGCAGAAATTAAACACCCCAGAGAGAGAATTGCACTCACAAGTGTGTGACCCGGCGATGCGTGGGCCATGAGGGTAAGACTGGACTCCTGAAGCACCTCAGCCTGGTGCAGGTGCAGCCCCCGAGTCCTGCTTGGCCGTGGGCTGGATGAGGGTAGTTCCGAGGGGCTTTGCCCTCCTCCTAGCAGGGTTCGTGCTGGGCTATGAAAGGGAGGGATGGCAAGGCTGCTCTTCCGAAGTCCACTGTGGTGGTGACTCTGCAAGCACTCGCTGATTGGGGTGGTGAAAGGTGAATGCTAATCAGGATCAAGTATTTCACTTTTCAGTTACATGTAAGTTGTGGGGTCCAGAGATAGGTATTTTCCAAGGGGAGAGTTAAGTTCTAGTGATGTTGGGCAAAAATAATGACTTGTGCTTCCTTCCCAAGCTCTGCAGAGCTCTACACCCGTTGGGTAGGATGTGCCTTACTGAATAATGCTGTCCAACATGTAAACTGAGGAGATGCTGTTATCATTTGAGCAAAGATTATTGCAGGGTATATATGGGAGGGACGGTAATCTAGTGGTTAGAGCATGGGAATACAGTCCTGGTTGTTTGAGTTCCATTCTGAATTGTGACTCAATGTGTGTGTGTGGTTTCAGCAAATCATTTATGGCCTCAGACAAAGCAGATTTTTCCATTAATTTAAATGAGCTGTAGATTAAACTAGTCTTCAGTGGCAAAAGAATCAGCCATTATGTGATTCAAAATTAAGATCACCTATCTACCACATAGGTGTTTCAATAGTTACTAAACACAGAATGCCATGGAATACTACAAAGGGTATATTATTGATTGCAGAAAAGTGTTTAGAAACTCTTGCTTTCAACACATTGCCAAAGCGAGCAGCGTTCTCTAATCCTAACCCTAACTGTAGGCTGAGACCTCAACAAGGCCCTCAGTCATGGGCTTTGACAAAACAGTTCTCACAGCACAGAGTTTTTTGCAGTCTCTGCATGCTCATTGTGGACTGCCTTTTGCCTTGGCAACGAGTTCCCAGCCCTTCCCAACTGCAGATCTGCATTGCTCTTCTTTTCAAACCAAAGCCTTACCCTGGCACACAGCTGAGCCTTCGAAAAGTCCTTAAGTCATTGCCCAGATGAAAAAGGTTCTGAGAGCAACATGTCCAGGAATGTTTGCCTTAGCACCAGGTTGTCAAAGCCTGCAGTCCTGCAGTGCTCGACTGACAGATGACTCTGTGCATTGCCTGTTTCAGCAGTATTCAGGCATGAACTACACATGCTGGATGGTGGAAAGGATTTTATGCACTGTCCACTCAAAATATCACAGGACAGTTGGAGCTGGAAGGGACCAGTCTGTGCTGCTGCAGAGGATGGCAGGCAGCGGCTGTGCTGCTCTGGTATGCTGTGGTAAGTGATAGGACCATAGGCAGGGAGTGTTCTCACATGTGGTATTTCCACTCATCTCCCTGCACCCAGGCACCCTGCACAGAGACTAGCCTGGCATGGGCAAAGGCTTGAGCAGCTCCACTTCTGGGAGGGTGCTGTAGGTATATGTACTCAGCAACATTTGTCTTCATGACTGCTGGGTGGCTGAGCCTGTTCCTTTTATGCACAGCACTGTGCAGTCCTTCCTTTTCCACCCCTGCCCCTCGCCAGTCCCAGTCATGGGGCTGGGGACGTGGAGGGGGTGAGGCAGGGGGTGGGCAGTGACTGAGAGGCTGAGCAAGTAATCAGATGTTGAGGAAGGGAGTAATTGTTTGCTAGCACTGTGTACAGAGTTGAGAGATTGCTCATGACCATAGCAAAGTCCTGCAGCAGGTTCGGGGTGGTGGAGGAATGTCCAGATTTCTGAGTCTTTTATTTTTTATTGCTGCGATTGGTGAATTGCCCCTGAGGAGCTTTTGTCATCCACCCGCTTCAGGAGTTTGGAGGAAAGGAATGAATTTCATAGTGAAGTGACACAGTGCAAAATGCTTTGCTGGTAGGAGAAAGCAGGTGTTTTGCACTTACTGATTTGTATTTATTAGTTGAATTGGCTTAGACCCCAATTCAGTGGTGAAAAGAATGGCAAGTGTCTGAGTAAAGGGTGGAGAAACAGGCCCACTGCCCTCTCTTGGCATATTAAAGTAAAAAATAATGTTTTATACATTTTCATCTCTGGTTTTGTGTGTCTTTCTTCCCCTGTGATGAAATTCATATTTATACACATGAAATTGCATACAAATATCAGTGTTACAGTGTGGTTTGCAGTGTGGTTTACAGTGTGGTATCATGCTGAAGGTAACTGCATTTTAAAGCCAAGACTTAAGCATGTGACAAGGAACTTCAGAAGAACCAGAAAGTCTGTTCAGATATTTCCTTCCAGTCCATATATTAGTATTAGTATTAGTATTAGTATTAGTATTAGTATTAGTATTAGTATTATTTTATGGTACTGTTTATTGTCTCAGACTTAGTCTATGGATCCAAAGAGAGAAAATCAGCCCATATCACAAAGAATTTACACCTTTGGTGGAAGAATCACCATATGCTCAGCTGATTGAACACCTGTATATCCAGAGTAACCCAGCCTGTGTATGTAGCCTAAAATAAAAATCAGCTGTTTGGAATACAGATTTTTTAATGTCCTTTCTATTATTGAGGTTGCTCCTCAAGTTACCCCTGGTGGGGCAAAGACAATATGTTTACACTACCTTTACTGCCAAGTACTTTGCTAAAGACTTCCACGAACGCCCTCTCTAGGCGGGAGCAATGGGCTGATGTCTTCAGGAGTGTGTGGGAATACCTCTTTAATTGGAGTGGAATTCTCACAAAGGGAATCTGATTCATTAATCTCAGTAAGTGCAATTTTCTTAGTTTAACACCATCCTATTTTACTGCAGTATTGCATCTTGCCTCTGAAATTAATAGTCAACCACAAAGAAAGACAGGTCTGGCAGAATGGAAGTCAGGCATTATATTATCCCATGAGTCACGTACATGCAGAGAACCAAACAAGTGTCAGCCAATGGCTTTGAGCCCAAAATATGTCAAAGAGGAGATGAGTATCTTCATTTGTATTAAGTAGATAGAAGGCTTGTTGCCGTTCCCATTAAATGTGTTGGAGTTCTGCCATTGCCTTCAGTGGGAACAGGGTTGGTCCCATGTGGTAGAAGCTGGCTCTGCTTACCTGCACTGACTGTATTTTCTGAGCGGCAGGGCAACTTATATTTTAACAACAGTTCTTAGTCAATGCGGAGATTCAAGACCTCTCCTAGTTTTAGACATTACTCTTTATTAGTTTGATGACTTGACTTCTACAGTACGTTAGGATGCTTGGTAGAAGGCAGCAATGGAAGCTTTTCTGAGTGCAGCTTCACTGAAAAGTAGAGATGAATTAGCATAGAACCTTTCCTGTAAGGGGTTTTGTGATTTCTAGTTGTTTACATTTAAAATAAAGAACCACATTTAGGAATTCCACTTTAGACATTCAAACCACTTTCTCTGGCAAAATCACATTGGAGTCAGGGGAGGTCTTGGCTGAATAAATGCCTCAAAATACTACAGAACTTTCTTGAATACTGTGAAAATTTTGTGTCTCAATTTTCGCACTCTGGGTATTCACTCCACAGCTCCTAATGCATCTGGCTGCATACCTGCCTCAAGTACCAAATTAATCTTGAGCTACTGTTACATACTGGATCCACCATGTGATTTGTATACAAGTCCCTCAGGGAGGGGAGACTATGTGAATAACAGTAAGTTCACACAAACTGGCAGCTCTGAGATCAGGGCTGAATGCTGTTGGTTACTAAGTGTCACATATTCTAGCTCTTATATACAAGCTTATAATAATTTCTGTCATATAAATTCTACTTTTGTTAAATTGTCATTTATACATTAGGGTTTAATTGCTTTGGTGGAACCATGTTCAGTTTGGTGGACTGGGAATGTAACTTCCCTAACTTCTAAAAAGTTATGTTCACGTTTTTATTGATATGTCAGTTCAATTGAAAGACTGATGACAGAGTCAGGCTGAAATGAATGTTGTTGATTCATAATTGTGCGAATTAGCATTTAGACTTCTCATAAACTAATACAAAATTTGAAAGGCTATGTGCCAGTGCTGTTTGCTTCATTCCAGTCAGCAACCCTCCTGTGTTTACTGGAACTCATATTGAATATCAAAAGAATGGGATTGCCAGAGTTTTCATACCAAAAATTTCTTGATATGTCTTATTATTTGTTACAGAATGGGCTTATTCAAATTGTTTCTGAAGGCAAGGGGAGTTGCTGTTGACTGGAATAAAACTGGGATTTGATTCCCTAGACTGCAGTTTTAAGAATAGCACTGTATGTTTGGTTTGCTAAATGAGGAATGTATATAACAACTATTGGCAACATGTTTTTGAAAAAGTCAGTCTATGATTTCCACAGGACAGCATTAAATTCTGATTTTAAGTGAACATGTAGGCAATGTAAATAAATAAAGCTCTACGTATAATGCTCTCTGTTTGCTTTGTGAGTAATAACATATAAGACATCACATCAAGAATTTTGAGTTGATAAAAACAGTCTAAAGGTGGCCTTTGCTAAGGCAAATTCCAAGTGGATATTTGGACCCATTTATCCCATAGCAATATAGGTCATTATATTGTATATGAAGAACATAATTCGCACTTTTAATTTATCTCATGTAATATATTTTGTAATGGGATTACCAAGTGCTTTAGGAAATCTGATTTTTGCAATCAGTAATATAACTAACTTTTATTAGCTAATTTGTATATGGATTACTTCCATAGAATTTTAAACAGCAACAGATGTTTCATGACATGACTGCTGTTCATCATGACTTTTATTCAGCAGCTGTATGTATTCCTCTGTGTTACATCAGTGACCTGAATTATCCCTGCAAGAGCTTATGAGCAGCCAGCTGAGAGAGTTTTCATGTATTCATTTAGTAGAGTGAAATTTGCTCTTTCAGTAGCCAGTAGAAGAAGATTTTAAGTAATAAAAGCATTTTTGAGCTCAGCTGAACAGTATGTATTTCAGTATTTGTATTTTTTGCTTATAACTGAGCGATGATTTTTAGAGGCTTGCATACTTATGTGCAAGGTGTCCATTAAGAAAAAGTTATCTTTTATGTTGCTGGTCATTCGTGGTTGGCTTGGAGGAGCTTCCTGGAAGTACGTGCTGTTGTGTCTGCCTTTTCTTTTTGGCTATGCTGTTAATAGAAAGTTTACATATTGTTGTGGTTGCTCTTCCTTTGCAAATGCTGCAGTTGACAGTCATAGAAGCTCTGCTGGTGCCCTGCCTCTGCTTGTTTGCACTGCAGCAGGGACTGTGCTCAGGACTGACTGAGGAAACAGGGCTGAGCAAACAGGCACAGCAAGACCCTTCACATGAGTCTGGCAGTGCTGTCTCCAGTGCTGCTGTGTGTGTAAAACATATGTGAACAAGGAAGTAGGTTTCCCTCCACCAGTATTGTGCTACAGCACTGATCATTACAGGCCAGTTATGGGCAACCACCAGTGAGCAGAAGCATAAACAAGGTCATTGGAGACAAGGAGGGATGTATGTGGAAGAAAATGTGATAATGAGGGAAAGCTAGAGAAGAGAGGAGAAAAAAGGCTGCAGTTAGGATGTGAGGCTGAGTTTGATTCTGCCAGTGGCAAAAATAGCATTGAGTTTAACTGGACTGGAAGCAAATGTTCAAGGACAAAAATCCAGCAAAAGCAGAAAAAGGGCCCGAGAGAGAGAAAGAAGATTATCTGCTCTTGGAGGGCCAAAAACTTGAAATGTTATCCAGCCAAAGCGTGGGCATGTGTACTTGGTGATGGCAGGCAGGCTGTAGGTGTGCTGAGCCTACTTTATTTTTTTAGCTTTCATGCTATATAACATAATCTCTTTATTTAGAAAAGCATTTTTTTCCCCAGCCAGAGTAACTGCCCATGAAAAACAAAGTGCTCTTGCTGGAGGACTGCTGCATTTTCTGAAATGTGAGAACAAGAAGAAAAGTTGCAGAAAAATTTTGAAAACATGGGAATCTTTCCCTCCATTTCTTTCATCAGCAAGTAATTCAACAATTACCTCCATAATTCCAGTGTGGTGGTAGAGCAGAGTAAGGTAATTCAAGTTTGCAGTATGTTCACATCCTGAGCACCGTTTTATGATGTACAATATGGATTATATCCTCCCAGTGGAGGAAGAAACACTTGCATGGTGTTTCCTCTACACATTAAACACATCAGACTGGCTAGAAGCTTTCACATTAGCACATAAAACTGGGAAATAGGCTTTTATGGAATATTTATCAGTAAACGTGGGATTGTTGTTACAGGGCTTAAAATGCAAAAATTACCTCTGATACTGCCATTTTGGCAAAGCTGCCCCACAAGCCACTGTGAATCCCAATGATAGCATTTGCATGGCTCTGTGTGTGTACAGCTAATAAGTATATATCGTTGCTGCAGTTTATATGAAAATTATTTTTGCAGGCTGAAAACCTGGCATGTTGTTACACATACAAATTGAGCTGTTGTTTACATCTGTGTAAACCTTTCAGATTTGTACACACAAAACCAAGTTTTCAGGAAAATATTGCATTCTGATTAAAATGCAGGTCAAAAGCTCAAAATATTTTCAAGATTTTATTTTCTGGGGATCAAAATGTATACGCTGTATTAGAGTTCCTTCTAAAATAAGCCTTATATATTTCATGGATGAGTGCATTAGTAGAGCCTATAATCTGTTGGCAGTTATTACTTATAGACCTTTGTAATTTCAGTAATTTTATGTGGTAAGAAATGGCTCATAGGCAGCTCCCTCTGCTTGGCCAAAACAGTAATGCTGACTGTAGAATCAGGTATAGAAAAAAGAGGGAGGGGAGGGAGGGAGGGGAGGGGAGGGGAGGGGAGGGAGGGAGGAGGAGGAGGGGAGGGAGGGAGGGAGGGAGGGGAGGGAGGGGAGGGCAGGGAAAAAGAAAATTTAAAAAAGAGAAAAGAAAAAGAAAAGAAAAAAGATAAAAGAAGAGAATGATAAATGAGGTTTTTTCCCAAGGCTTTTGTCTCATTCCTTTAGTTTAGTGCTCTTGAGTAGGTTTTGAAATTTTGCCTGTGTTCATGATTTTTAATAAATAAGTATTGTTTCTCAGGCCAGGAAAACATAGTTTGCCTGGAGAACTGTGATCACATTGTAAGTTGGTGATGTTGCTGAATATCACCTTGCATAGCAAGGTAGAGCTAATGTCTGTGAGTCGGCCAGTGCAGATCTAGCTGTGTTGCTGCACATGCTCGAGGAGTCCCCAGGAGAATCAGTGTTCATTCAGTCCATGTGCCTGGATGGGAAGATGCACCTGTATGAAGAAAGTCCAATATTTCCAAGGCAGTTCTTGTTTAGAGGTGTACAGGAGTCTCTGGCAGTCAGAGGATGGGGAGAGTGTGCCAGACACCATCCAGGGGCATCGAAGAGAGTAACAAGCCCAGACTGCCTTAACTGTGAATGTGTGACTCAGCTGTTTCTTCAAAGTTTTGAGTTTCAGCAGAATATTTTCCCACTATGCTGACAGCTTTTCCACCCACGTATTGCATATGTGGCTTTGTGCCACAGAGGTATGTTGGAAAACGTACCGCATCTTGAGAGGTATTTTAGGATTATGAAGCCTAGTGTAAAATTAAAAGTTAGGTGTGAAAAAAAAGTGCATTCTGGATCTTAAAATGTGTAGGATTGATTATAGAGTGTAGGGAGTCGGCATGCCTTCAAAAAACCCAGGGCTTGGAGGAGGTATATCCCTAGCTATCATTTATCTGGTTTTATATATTCACCAGAACCTACTCATTTGTCAGTTCTTTATGCAAGAATGTAACCCTTGTTGTCAGCTCTGTGACTGCTGCATGAATCAAACATAGGAGGATGGAATGAGGAGGAGGACAGTTAGGTGCTAGGGTTTTGCTTGGTCATTTATGCCTTCAAGCAACAGAGCTGTGGAATCCAAAGGTTTTCTCTGTTGCCACAATTTTTTTTGGTGCCAGAAATGCTGATACAGCAGCAAAAGCCTCTGTCAAGAGCCTCACCACATCATGGGACTGGAGAAGAAAAAGAGCAGAAATCCAGGGAAGTCATGCTGGTTACCAGTAACCACCAGTCAGTGGCAGATTATGTTGTGGAGCAGGCGGGTCTATGGCTTCTTTTGGCCCTGTGTCAGTTGAAGGAACAATAATTCATGTGTGATGTCTGCAGAACTCCTCAGTTTTCTATGGTGTTTGGATTTTGGGGTTTGGGACTGTGTTTTGTTTTGGTCCTTTATGAAGTTACTTCCAAAGAAAATATATAATACAAAATGACAGCATATATTAAGCATAAAAGCATCACTGTCCTCTGGGAGTTGTTGGAGACGAAAATGCAGAACCACTGGCACCCCATCCACTGTCAGAAGTGCCCACCGGCATGTCAACAAATCTCTGAGATCATTGCTGGACAGATCTAAGAGAACCAAAAAGACAAGTGACTTTTGTCCCTGGCTAGCAGGAAGACACCACCCAGGGAAAAAAAAAACCTCACCCTTTGTTTCACCGTCAGGCTGCAAGCAGATGAGGAAATATGTCCTCCCAATATCTTGCACTGGATGCTGATCATGTTTTTCCTGTGTCACAATAGGGCAACTTGGTTTCATACAGTAGTGTCCAGAGGAAGAGGAATGTCCTGCTCCACAGCTGGAGCCCAGGCTTGGCATAGTTTACCTCTCTAGGCTGAATTTGGAGATTTTTGAGGCTGAAATTCAAAGTAAAACTCAATGGATGTGCCATGGGAACAAGAGCAAGCACAGGAGGTTTGCAGGAGGTTTGCATGGATCACCCTGAGGTTGGAGCTGCCAAGTTTCATATGGTACTAAAAAAAATACGGTGTCTCTGGAAAAAATCTGTCTGTGTCTTGAGGCAATTGTACATGCCTTAAGCCAGCACCTGATTCACTAGCAACAGTGACCTTCAAGGCATTTCAGCTGGCAGACACTTGTTCCAGGGGCTCTAGGCCATAAGGGCTGTTTTCAGCTTAATCTACATTTAAAGTGGTACCTTACTGCAGACTGCTGAGTTCTCACATTGTTAGCTGTCATGGTAGTAGGATTGTGCAGTCTTATTGGCTAGAGTTTTCCACTCCAAGTGCCGTAAATTAGGTTCCTAAATCCAGATTCAGATTCCTTAATGTGACTGACACATGAGTCAGTAGGAATTGGCCGTGGTCTGCACCTTGGACAACAAGCCAGGCCATTAGGTGCATCACCCAAACCTGGCTGCAGGCACACAGATTGTAAGATGTGGGCCATCAGAGGAATGGATTGAGCCCAGACTGCAAACAGGCATCCCCAAAGGTCAGAGAGGTTCAACTGCAGGGTTCTGCCCCAGTGTACCTGTTTGTGAGATGAAACTTTATAGTGCAGTGACTGTGTGAACTGTGATGCAATTCACAGGGTGGCTTTGACAGGGCACCATTTTAATGCAGATGTTCCCCTTCCTGTCCTGGCTGCTTTTTTATCCAGAATTGATATGTAGGCAGGAGGCAAGAGGTAATTTTTTCAGGAATTTGGAAATGGAGTGCATTCTAGCATTCAAAGTCTAGCAAGTGGCAGAGAGCAGCAGCATGCCTGTTGCTTTCATTGACTTCCTGTCTGTTCTACTTCTCCACCCATGATCTTACACTGTATATTTTTACTCTACTACCTTCTTCTGCTATTTCTATTTCTAGCACCCAGCTAGACTTGTATCCAAGCCAATCCAAAATTATTCTGAAACTCCCTGTGCTAGCAGCAACACGAAAGCAGAACTCTGCAGTGGCTTCAGCAGCTATAGCTGGCTTTAACTAAAGTTAGGAGTGGTGTCAGTCACTTCAGTCTTTACATTAGAAATGGAAATACCATCTGCCAAAAGAAACAGCTTGCAAAAATTGTATCGTGTTGCTTTTTTTCATGGAATTACCAACCAGCACTTGCAGCTGATGACCTTTTATTGCTTTGTTTTATATGGGAAATTTGTTTTCTTCTTCTTGTTATTAAGATAACAGATAAGACCATGAAAGTACACTGTGCTTTCACCCAGATGAAACAGAACTTACATGGTACAGTGTAAAGATTGTTTTGTGGCAGTGTGAATGTGTCAAGTCATTTTCTTCTTCTATTTTCTCTAAGGGGAGAGAAAAGCAATTTTCGAAGTGTGCTGTCCCACCAAAAGTCAAAAACATACAAGAACCAAAACAAATTCCCATAGAACATGTCCATTCACTAGCTAAAAACTTTAAAAGCCTCAGTGAACCATGTCTTTTCATATCATATCAAAAGAGCACAGATGAAAGACAAGCCCTTGGTGGTAATAGTGCCACCTGGGCACCCCGGACCCCGAGTTATAACAGTGGTGCTGACTGACTGTGAGTCATGGTGTGGAAGGCTCACTGTCCAAACAGGAGGTGCCACTGTCTCTAGTCTCGAGAGCCAGACCCAGGAGCCAAAAGCACTCTTGTGCCAAGGCTTCCTAGCCCCTGGACAGGGAGGGGTCAGCAGGCCAGGCTGCTTGGATGGGCTGAAGAGATCATAGTCCGGATGAGCGTATGCTCCCAATAAATGGAGTAGCAATGCTATACAATGGCATAGCCCTTTCCTCCTCTCATTCTGCCTGTTCAAGTAAGGGCTACATCCAGATCTAACCTAGACATTTGAGACATCTCCCTCCCATACAGAGACCATGCTTGATGTCTGAGGGCAGACTGAAAATGCAGGTGTTTCTGAAATCTTCTACTCTCCCAACCCTGCCAGAAACCTTACTCAGGACTTAGTGTTTGAGTCCTGTAAGGACTCTGATGGCATGCATCTCCCCAAGGACAGTGCTCTTGGAGATAAGAGAGTAGTGTTCCTTCCTTCTTGGTTGATGTCTAAGTCACTGTCTTTTGTTTTAGGGCATGCACTGAGGAAGTGGGAGACCTGGGTTCAATGCCTTCCTCAATATGAGAGTGTTTGTCTCTCACTTCCCATGAGACTGTCTTAACTGCCAGCTGATCAGCTATTCTGGGTGAAGGTCTTTAGAGTGAAACCATGCCTTCCACTACCAAGATGGTTGCTCTCACTGTCCTGCTGGTGGTGGGCAGCTTCTGTTTGAGAGTGAAGGGATTAGAGCTCCATGGTTTGAGGAGCCTCAGGCTGCATTTGGTGTTCTTGGAACTGGATTACAAAACCCCATCCTTTGGGGCATTCAGAGAAGAGGCGCCTCATCTCTGGATGCCCATGGAGGAGAGTGTAAAGAGCGTCTCCTTAGAGATGCTGTTCTGGGCAGTTGTGGAAGCAGAAAACTTGAATGCGAGCCAAGGAGAGACCACAGAGTACAGGTACCTGAGAGCAGGGACCTCTGTGACTCTGGACTTCAGTGCCTGAGTACAGGTAAAGTCCAGATTTATGCACTTGAGACCTTTATTGGTGGCAACTCCTTAAACCCAACTTTGCATTTGGCTACTTCATGTGGACAGATCCAGGCAGATCAGTCAGGATCTTTACTGCCACTTATATGCACATTTCCAAGGTTTATTAACTATACTCTGCAACGTTCTTTTGTGGACACAGTAATTTGACAGTCATCAAGTAAGAAACCAAGAGTTTGCCATCTGGCCTGTCAAGACGCTTTTCTCTTTACTATTAATTAAACTGAAGTTATTGCAAAATTTTATTATGATGGTTGTGATTTGTCCTGTGATAACGATGGGGCTAATACTGAGGTATGCAAACCACCTTCCATGCTGGTGATGTTAATGGGAGGTGCAGCTGAGCACCACCTCTTTGGACTCTGATGTCAGCCCTAATAACAAAGTTTCAGGGCCAAATCAGGCTAGCGCTATTCAGGCATCTTACCCTGGAGCAAGTTCTTCTGGTTCTGAGGGGATGGTTTCACAAGTAGGAGGACGTAGCTGGGGGGGGAGGAAGGGGAGGCAGCTTCTTGGCCACAATAGTGTCATATAACGTGCCCTGGCAGGAGATCTCGCTGACCACAGCTTTGTCCTGCTTAGTGAGACTGTGATCATTCATGGGAAAGTAGATCAGCAGCAACAGATTCTTAGAGCACGGTGAGAAAAGAAAGGAGGGAAAAGCAATAGGACTAAAGCTGAAATAATCTGCAAAAAGAGGTGCTGATGACAGCTGAGGTGAGGAAGAAGGAAATGAAGCTTTTCTGGTGATGCGACAGAAGGTGGCTTTAGCCTGTATGAGATGGACAGGTGCAGTATTTGGCCTCTTGGAAACCTACTTCCAATCCATACACAGACCCAGATCGGAGCCCTTGAGTGTCAGAGGTTCTCATATACTCTTCAGTTGTCCCCAAGCTGTGACAGCAAATATGCTGATGCTGATAGGTTTGAGGAAGTTGCCTGGGTATGAAGTTGGTGAGTAGCCTTCTCACAGCACTAACTCGTATCTTCCCTTCTCTGTCAGAGACTTGAATGTTTCACTGCTCAAAGTTAACAGCTTCACAAGAAAGTCAATACAATTTATTTTTACACAAATCCCTCGAAGTCTGAGGGACTGGAGACAATACCAGTTTGTGATGAACAGCCAAGAGAAGTAAATCATTCTTGGGTCAGAGTGAACTCTCTTTTGAAGCTGCCAAGATGGCAAAGATGTTAATGAATCAGCAATTTCACAGATTTCTACCCATTCAGAAAGTAATGTGAGTAAAGAGATGCAAAAACAGCACTGGGACACAGCTTTCCAGATCTTTCTGTGTCTTTTGCACTGCAGAGGGGGACCTCCACAGAGAAGGAGAGGGCTAAGGTTCTACGCACTGAGCTAGGCCTAGGGATGGTCGTCTCACACCCTCTGCTGCAGTTGTGTGAGAGCCAGGGAACAGGGTCATGGGGAGACACTGTTCCTTGTTCACCTGACATCACACCCGGGTGTGCTTTTCAGTAAAGGAGGCAGCTACCAACAAGCCCATTGTTTGAGATAAAGGGAAGGAAGGAGGGGTTAGACAAGGACATGATCTGTTGCACCATTGCCCTGCTGCAGGTGCAGAACCCCTCCTGTATAATTGGGTGGTGTAGAACAGGCCTACCCCACTAGGCAGCTGCTCTTGGCTGCTGATGGGTACACGGAGGTGAGGAAAAAAGATGCAGAAAACTGTGGCAACATGATCCTGCTCTTTGATACCTGCCTTGGACTCATGTGCCCATGAGTGCTGGGACCTCAGCAACCCATTTGCTTACTGGAGTCCCATGTTATGGTCCTATTCCCTTGTCTGTCCTTCCCTCCTGTGGGAGGGAAATAGGGCCAGCAGTGAAGGCCACTGTGTCTGTAGAGGACAGAACTCACGGCTGGTTGAGACAGAGCTCAGAGAAAGGGGAGGTCTACACAAATCAGAGAGTCTCTGCCCTTAGCAAGTGCGGGTTATACATAGCTGTCCGCAGGCTTTGAACAGGAAATTCTCCCATGCAAAGGTGCTGTCTCAGGCTGTCAGCAGACTCCAGCATTCTTCCTTTCATCCTGACTTTGCTTATTTTAGTTTTTTTCTATCACAGTCACAAAAGCTCTGCAGAAAGCTCTGCCTAATTCCATGGTTCTGTGAATGACTGCAGGCCAAGGGTGTGTACCTGGACAGAGCGTGCCTTACCCTGAAGAAACCCCCAAAACTCCTGTCAAGCTTGGGGGGGTGAGGGGGTGGGGATACTTCCTGCCTCTCTGATGTTTGCCAAATGTTATGCCTGGAGAGTGGAAGACCGGCAGGGTGTGCAGAGGTTCCCCACCTTCACTTGGGTTGTGTATTCTGGGATCTGCTGGCTAGGAGGGCTCCCGGAGAGATGCAGCATCACTTCCATTCCTGCCTGAATGTAAGCCCAGGGGCTGCTTCTGCTGTAGAATAACATGCTAGTGGTGAAAGCCAGCCAAGCCAGCGCCTGTGCCTGAATTGTTTGCTGTACTTTTATAGACTGCCTATCTAGGATGAAACACAGAGCCCAGGCCTTCAAAGCACTGTGTGGGATGGCAGCTATGGGATTCCCATTAAAGTTACTGGGCATCACATGGCAAAACTTCTGCGGCACCAGTGTGTTTGTGCAGAGGAGCTGCTGGGACTGGGGCAGCCGAGACACGGAGAAGTGGCAGAAAATGAGTTCTGCCATCCTGCAAAAGCATGACCTCACAGAATTTCAGCCATAGTGTCTGTTTTGTAAGGAGCAATTGCAGTGGTTATCACAGAAGATATAAAGGAACATGTGAGACATCAGGATTTATTGTCAACAAATGAGATTCTTCAAATTCTTTGCAAAGGTAGAGGGCTTTCTAAAGAACTTGGGGGAATTAAATGGAGTAAACTGGATGAATATGATGGTAAAGTTAGAGCATCCACCTTTCCAGAGAAGAGAAAAGGTTTCTCAGAGAATGTCTTCCCAAGGTGTGGATCATAGGGAGTGAGAACAGTCACAGAGTGAGAAATTGCCCACCTGTCAAAGACCGGTGATTGTATCACAGACAAGAAAATGGAATCAGTCTGGTCACAGTGCTTTTTGTCTTAGAAGACACTGATGGGTGAAGACGCAGTGTAGACAAACATTCTTTTTCTTGCTTTCTGACGTGTTTAAGGTTTTGACATGAATTAACTACTATTACCCTAATTTTACAGTTGGGGACAGACGGATTATGTGACATGCTCAAGATCTCATGAGCAGTCTGTATCAGAGTGAAAACCTGTTGTTCTTGGGACTTTATCCTGACTTCAAGAGGAGATTGACTTTGTCTGTGTCCTTTCTATGCCGACAAATGTAAGTTTTTTGAATAAATCAACAAAACAAAGAAGTCACCCCTCCAAATTGTACATCCGGTCATCCAAATGCTGTGGCATAATGTTCCTTAGAGGAGTCTGCAATTAGTACAAGTAATTACCCCATGCTACAAAAACTGTTAGACATCACTGGTTAAGAATCTAGATGAAACTTTTACCTTGTTTACTGAGTGCCTGATATTTTGCTTTACAAAATGGATTTGGGTGATGTCTGAAGGATATTTTAACTTAAGATGAATTTTACAAACTTCTTGGTGCCATTGTCATGTTTGGTCACCACTGGAGGTTTAATACCAGTAGAGACAAGTCAGGGAAATAATTAGGTAGGAAAAGTAGTCATCAGCTTTGCAGAGGAGTTCCTTGTGGTTGTCAGAGTTTGCCTCCTTCATCCAAAAAGGTTTAACATAAAAGCGGACAAAAGAATGGGTATCCATAGCTTGTTGGGACATTTGCAGATTTGTAGGTGTGTCCTTGATCTTCAGCTTCACTGAAGATCTGCAGAAGTGGGATATTCCGAAGTGCCCAAGCACCATTGGCCATGGATCCCAAGGCACAAGATAATTAGGGCACATCCAACAGTCCCATTCAAAGCAGGGCAGCTACTGAAAGCCCAGCTCTCAGTGGAATCCTTTTGATTCCAGTTCCCAAACCTACTACTGGCTTCTGCTGCTCCAGATACATTCTGTGGGCTGCTGCTTTTAACCTGGCAGTGTTGCCAGAGGCACTGTGCACCTGACATTTCATGACACCAAGGGAACAGCCATTAATTGAAATTCATCAAGCAAACTGCCACTTCTGCTTGCTGTGGCTCTGTTTTCAGCTCTTCAGCTCTGAAGTAAAGCTGACAATTTCTGCTGGTTTCTCAGACCTTCTATGGAAGGTCTAATTAATATCTAATTAATATTTGTGAGGTACTTAGATGTTTTCAGGTTTATGGTGATCCCAAGTAGTATTATTACTGTTGTATTATTAAGAGTAATAATACTGCTAATAACCTTAGTGAGCCTGGCAAAATTCAATTTGACTAAAATCCTTGCCACTAAAAAAACTCGCCATGAAAAAAACTAACTCCGGGGATGTGAGGGGGTGCGTGACTCAGTTACCAGTAACTTCTGTTTACAAGGGGCAGGAAGAGTATATTTGCTCAAATGAAAAAAGGTCAAGGCAGAGGCCCATTTGCTGTTTGTTAATAAGTAATCTAAACTACAGCACAGCTTTACTGTAACAAATCGACCTGGCTTAGCTTTTCTTCCATCACCATTATTTCCAATCCAGTTCTGGACTAAATTACCAGCTAAAATTAATCCAAATTCTCATAGATTATTTTAACATTTCCAAATCTATGGAGAGGATTTGTAACCAGGGGACAACAGCAACAATAACAACAAAAGCTCTTCTATATTTCTTCCAGTGTTTGTCTCTGGACACTGTAGGCAATCAAGGTTGAAATATCACATAGAGCACTATTTATCTCCTTGGAAATTCTCCTTTAGGCTTAGACCTGTGCATCTTCACTATGGAATTGTGTCAGTCAAGAGCGGTGGTGCAGCTGGCTTGCTTATAGACACCCCACAAAGTTGCTAATGTAATTTAAAAAACATCTACGTCTCTGTAGCTGGCTCGCAGTCAACAGTTAAAACTCTAACATGGGTACTACAACACATCCTTCTTCCAAGTGACAGAGCATATGTGCACTTTATGCATTGTGACTTCTGTCCTGTCATTGTCTTTTGCAAAAAAAAAAAAAAAAAACCAGTCATTTTCCAAGAAACACTTCTCTTTGGACACCAAATGGCCTTCTGGAAAAGAGGCGGAGTCTGTCCTTTGTGGTTCATCTGCTGGCTGCAGGTAGGATTCTCTAGAAAAGGTTTTGCCATTAGAGCCATTTATCATAAAAGCAATACTTGTCACACCTGCCAGCTAACCACAGCTTCTCAGCTGTAACACTTAGGGCTCCTGTCCTTCAACTGGCCTGGCCTGAGGCACACATCTAGTCCTCAAAAAAAGGAATGTGATAGACACAGGACTGGAGCTGCCATAGCCAAAGCGCAGCCAGCACGGCACAGCTGACGTGCCCCTGTGGTGCCACTGCCTGAGGGTGGTCTACCCTGGGCATGGCACATACAACAGGCACACACACACATGAGATCGCTTTTGGAAACAGAAATCATGCAGACTGCAGGTTACAATTCCTAGCTTCCTGAAATGCAATTTGGAAAGGCAATGATCCTTCAACAAATCAACAACCCCTGCTCCAGCTGTCCCAACTGCCTGTTAACTCTAGGGGAGGCAGAGAGGTTGGTGAGGAAAGGTTGTCCCTGCAGAGCAGGTCATGTTTGGCTGTGAGGTCAGAGCATCTTTCCAGAGCCAGACTTTTAACAGAGTCTTCGTGAGTTCTGTAGTCATAGAGGGACCAGGGCCTGCCTCCATCCACATGAGCAGGAGAGGGAAGGAATGGCTTTGTACCAAGCTGCCCCTCTGCCCCAAGCAGAAGACAAGGAGGCTGAGCAGCAGATTCTGATGTGAGAAAACAATATGGAAAGAAAGGAAAGAGTGGGAAGAACATATGTGGGAGCTCTTGAAGGGTCTTTGTAGAGGGAGGGAAAGAAGATTCATGCAACTGAGTGCTCACACACATCAGGAGGCAGCACCAGTGGCTCTTAGCTGCTGGGAAAGGGATATTTTGGGTGCCCCAGAGCCCTCATGTTTGTCTTACTCTGGTCTGTGTTATTGACGCTAGGATGGGAAGGAGTGAAGGACCTGGGGAAGCAGGAATCGTTTGTGCTGCCCAATGAGTCTCTACCTGCATGATGGTCTTCACGTGGGTGGCTGGCAAGCAATACAGCTCACAGATCCTTGAATTGACCTGTGTGTGCAGGATGTTCATCCCAGGAAACTTGGTGTCAGAAACAGGGAGTAAAGTGAAATTGATGCTCACTTTTAAGAAATCTGGCTGAGTTGGGGATCTTGGCAAATATCTTGTAGCTTAAGCAAGGCTAGAAGGATAGCAACATAAAGTCCAGATCCTGTGCCTCCATGATGCTCTGGAGAAGCATGTGGCCATGCCGTACATCATATGTCATGGCAGGAACAGCAGTAAGTTTTACTAGATGGCAGACTTTGCAGAATGGTGATGCCACATGAAAACTCATCTTACTCATGAGATACACATTTGCTGCAGCAGTATACACCCAGGGTGGAGGAGCTTTCTGCTCCTGTCCCTGGATTGTATGCTATTTCCTCATGTTGCGCTTTGTTCTGGGTAACATCTCTTGTTTCTAAGTTGCCTAGCACGTTGCAGGAGTCTTTAACAACACTGACTCATGGCACTCTTCCTCTAAAAACCAGGTGACAATTTACTTCTTCCCCTTACAGGAGTGGAAAAGCTGGGGTACCAGGATATACTCCCTGAAGCAGTGGGACTATGTAGAAAATGTTAAGCATTCCTTGAACCTAAGCCTGAGTATTAGTCATCACTACCATGTCACCACTCAGTGGCATCATGGCAGCAAGCTTCTGGACTGTACAGTCTCTTGCACATAAATGTGAGGCTTTTAATGAAAAGTGAGCCCTGTGCTGCCAACACCACTGTAGAGACATGTAAGTTTTCTAATTGGTAGCCAGGATGCCTGGGAAAAAATGCAGGTGGTTTCAGACAATCATAAGTAGCTGATTAGCACAGAAGAGAGGGGGAAGAGACCCTGGGAATTTTCCCCATGAAGATCTGTTATTTTTCCTCTGAAGCGATTACTTTTGCACAGGGTGGCCCTGCTAACAGTGCTGTGAATCAGAGCTCAGCACTGCCGTTGCCGGACCAAGTGAGCTTCACTGCTGGGGAACAGCACAGTGACAAGCTTCCTCAGCTTGTACGTTGGAGCTTCATGCACCCTGGCAGTCATCAGCCTCAGAGAAAGTTGTTTTTGTTTTCTACCTCTGCAGCATCCATAGCCATCTGTAGCTAATGATGGTCTTGGGGTTGGACCCACCAGTGGCTGTGTTCTGCTTCTGCTTTGTGCTGGAGGAGCCAAATTTCTTGGAGCAGCAGCTATAGTGATGTAGAGCTCAGTTGGGTAGCTGCTCCTGCTTTTAGCTGAGGAGTTCCTAATATTGCCTGTGATGGCAAAGGCAGTGGAAATCCAAAGATGAGTTGTGGCATTAGTGAAAAAGTCATGGCAGAGCTCGCTTTGGCTGAAGTGAACAATTCAGAAGCATACTCTCAGCTTTCTCTTTCTTTTTTTCATTTTTCTGAGGTATCAGAAAGAGGTCTTTCCCCCAGATCATGGCATGCAAGCAATGTGAATAGCTTTGCTCTTTATCGTGTCATCTCAGGTGGAAGCCTGAGAGCATTTATGAGAAACAACTTGGCCTGTGGCTCTCTCCTGGTATTTTCAGTGTGTGTACTGGGTGTGCTGAGTGGTTTCCAAAGGAACTTCCTGAGCACTGCAGGGAAAAAGGAAATTCACAATGGAAGAGTTGATGAAAAAGTGAAACAGAAACAACCTCTGCTTTGCATTTATAAGCAAGAGTCAGCATTTTTCAAAGCATTTTTGTGTATTTGGTCCAGGGCAGAATTATCAATTTCTACCATCACAAATATAATTTTTGTAGTAAAAATGGAAACCAACCAGACCAAGCTGCACACTGTCATGAATTTGCTTCAGATGGAAGACTGTTCAGTTGGATGTTTCCTCAGAAAAATGCAATAATTTGTGCATTTTTTATGGTTAAATAATTCTTCTATAAGCAATGGAAACAGATGCAGAAATAATTTTGCTATTTAAAGATATAAATGCAATTTCCCCCTATTTTTAGAAGAAACAAAGCTGTTTGTGCTCCCCGCCAAATGGTCCTGGATGGGACAAATGCATCACTAGGTTTTAGGGAGAGAGCATTATTAGGGAGGAAGCTGATGTGCAATCTGGGTAGGGGAGGACTTTGTTTCCCTATGCACAGAATTTCCCGATGACTATCTCACTTAGCACATGTTAATTTATGACTGTCCTTATGTCGTGCACCAAGACCTGAGTGCCTAGGCTGAGGATGTGGTGTATCCATTTGCAGGTGCAATTGCAAGTTTTTAATGTTATATTGTAGAGTACTTTGATGTCTCAGGGTTAACCTCTGTGTTTCTTATTTCTAGTGCCCAGCCCCTGATTTTAGAGCGTGGAATCCCTGCAGCATGCCTGAGGCAAGCCTGGCACTTCCACACAAGGACCAAAACATTCAGGGTGGTGACCAGAGAGAGTAATGGGGAAATTTTAAGTCTTAAATGCTACTGCTGCAGTGATCCAGACCTCTGTAAAGCAGCCTTCTGTCACAGCACAGCTGTCTAATCTGAAGGGTGGATTACCAGCAGCCAGGAAGTGACAAACAGGGTCACTGTTCTCTTGAGGCTGTTGGTTCTCAGCTGCCACCTCTAGTAGAGCACCTAAGCCACAAGACTGGGGGCTGAACATTCAGGCCTGTGCTCTGCGGAGGAGCTGCTGCTCTACAGCAACATGCTGATGAATTGTGCTGGTCAGTGAGGTGAGCATGGCTGTCCTACCTACTGGTTCCAGTATTCATAAGGGAGCTTGAGATTCTGGACTCTCCTCTCAGGACTGTTTATGCATGTAACATGAAACAGTCACCAGGTAACATATAATCCCCGATCAAAGCCCTCAGGGGATTTAGGCAAAGCAACACCTGGTTTCTTGATCCTGATCAGACATAGGTGTGAATTGGGTTGAACTGCTTGGCCTTGTCAGGACTAGGGCAGTTCTGGGCATGCATGAAGGTACAAATCTAAATAGCAGCTGAGCTTGAAAGTATAAAAGTAAGTTGGAGCCTGAAGGGGCCAGAAAGTGGGAAGGACCTAGGAGCTGCAGAGGGATGTATATGAAAGTGTTTCAATCCAAAGTACAGATTTCAGGTAAAACATCAGGTGCTCCAGTAACAAACTCCTCTTACAGCGAAACGATTTTTCTCACATATTCGTGAAGTGGAAACTTATTTACATAATCATCTTATGTCCTTTTTAAAAAAATTCCATCCTAGCCAGTGCATTTGCTTGGATTTTTTTCCCACTGGGCTGCATGTGCTGAGCTGCACAATGGTGGCTGCCATATGAATAGCTTGTTATTCTTACCAAGCATGATAACTGCCGTAGTGAAATCAAGAGCAACCTGCTCTAATGTAAACTGATTTCGTATTGCTCCTGGCAGTCTCAGCTACCTCACCTAACCTCTTTTTTTTTTTTTTTTTTGGCCAGTCTGTTTCCCCTTTTCCTTTTTTTTTTTTTTTTCCACAGAAGACACACCCTGTGCTTTCTTATAAGGTGCTTTATCACACTGGCTGTTGCACTAGTGTGTGTGACCTGCAGATGTGCTTCTCTGGTATTATCCTTGCTGTATTCCAAAGCCACTTGAGCCCTCCAGCAAATGCAGGTTCCAGCTGCCTGTCCATTGCAGGGGTAAGGTCTGTAGTGCCTGTGATGATCATACCCAAGCATACTTGTCTGCAGAGCACCACAGATATGCTCTTGTTGTGGCTGTTGCATCTCTGATATCCCACCTTCATGTTTAGAGTGCTTCAGGGCAGGATAAATGTGGACAGAGAGAGGCTTATTCAGAATGGCACTTCTGTCAGGCTGAAAACATGCAGATACCCAGTGGGAAGCAGTTGTGTTGGTAAGGGAGTGGGGACATGGGGGAGTGGATTTGGGGTGGGAGTGCCATGGGAGAAGCAGTCCAGTTTGCCGATCATAGTTGCCAGATCAGCGTGTATGATGGATGTGATATAAATTACTATCTATAAATAAATACCACAACAGCATTTTAATGAGGTGTTTTCTAGTAGCACTTGTCCAGGCTGGTAGTGTTATGTTCAGGCTGCAGAAGTATCTCCAAGCAAGCTCCTTGGCTAAACCTTCATAAGCATGGTGTTACCCAAGGTCTAACTATGATTTGTTTGGATAAGAGGTTTTGCTTGTTAGTTTCTGAACATACTTTCAATTAGGTTTAGGGGTTTACTTCTATTTATTTTTTCCCTCTTGGCCCAGGATTTGTGTTAGTGTCACAAAACCCAGCTAATGCAGAGATCTACATTTATTGTTTTTAATGCACAAATCTGGTGCTTTTTCTGAGAATTGTTGTTCTGACAACAACAGGCTTACAGAAGGTCTGGGTGGTCTGGGCTTTTGGGGTTCGGGGGAATTTGGGTCTGTGACTCACAGGAGTGACCTGTGTCTCTCCAGAGACCAGCAGGTCTATATATCCTATATATCTCAAAATCCTGGCCCACTTCAGCATGACACACCTGGCATTAAAGGCAGTGCTGTTTGGAGGCATGGTCTCCTGGACTCATGCCTCAATGTTTGCAGCATGGTTCTGCTGATACTCAGCAACCATCTTTGGTTGTGGTTTTGGCTGGGATGCAGCTGAATCCTGGTACCAACCGGTGGGGGCAGGGGGTGTGTCTGAGGGGCTGCTCTGCACCCACACACACTCCCTGAGTGTCCTGCTCTGTGGAGTATGTCAGAACCTGGAAGGTTGTCCCCTGCACACCTGAGAACACAGGCTGCTCCACACCCTTTTGCAAGGGACAATCAGCGGTTTGGTTTGGAGGCAAGATCTCAGGTGTTGTTTTCAGGCAAAAACAATGTTTTAATTAGAAAGCTTCTCAAAATGTTGATTTGCCCACCACAAGAGCTGCATATATCCAAAACAAATCTGACAAATAGTCTTTCTTCTGCTAGCTCTGAACTGGGGAGGTTTTTGCAAATTTTACTCCTGTGTGGAGGGGGGACCTCTCTTCTGCTTAGTTTTACGATCTGAGAGAGAAAGTTATTATCTTTGATCCTTAAACACAAAGTCTCAGAAGTGAAGTCTCTTGATTGTCTGAATTTGTGATGCATACTCAGAATTCATTCATATTATAAATAAATAATTGGCAGGTAACCACTGTAGTGGTAACAGCTTCCATTCTTTCTGAGGAATCATTAACTCCAGCCAAATCTCCCTGGTTAACAGCTATAAAAACAAACAAAAAAGTGCAACAAAAGAGACACAAAATAATATTGGTTAGAAGGGACATCTGGAGGGCTGTACACCAACCTCTTCAAAGCAGGGCTATCTTCAACATTAGCTCAGGTTGTTCACGGCTTTGTCCATTCAATTTTTGAAATCTCCAGGAATGGGGATTTCACAGACCTCTCTGGGCACCTCTGTGGAGAGCCTGGCTCATGCAGGCCAGAGTGTCATTGCCCATCAGCACTGCAAAGGCACTCTGCTGACTGTCACATAGGTTTATTCTGTGTCAGGTGCAAACTTCACATTTGTCCTTGATGAATTTCAACAAATTTCTTTCAGGCTTGTCTTCCAGGTTGCTGAAGACCACCTGAATAGCTGCCTTGTCCTCCAGCATAATTACATAGAACCTCAATTCAGTGTGTCCTTCACAGACTTGCTGAGGAAACATTCTTTTCTGTCATCCAGGTCACTGGTGAAGACTGGCCCTAGTGTTGTCACTTGAAGAATGCCATCTGTTAATACCAATTAAATGTCTAGTTCTTGACCATTATTATCCTTTGAGCCTTACAGGATAGCCATGAGCTTTTTTCAGCCAGGTTGTGGTACATCCATTCAGGCATTGCCATCCCAGAGAGGCCCATATGGGAGACAATGTCAAAGACCATGCTAAAGCAAAATAAGAGACATCCACTCCTTCATTGAGCACATCATTCCAGCACAGGTGACAACCACACTGGTCAGGTACAATTTCCTCTTTTAGATCCATACTGGCTGTTACTAGCTACCCTATTGTATCTGGACATGACTCCTGTGTGGACTTGCTCCATAATATTCCTAGGAAAAATGTATGGATAGCTAATGTAAGGCATCTTCATCTTTGCTAATGCTTTGGCTAATCCCTTTCAGAACAAGCCTGTTGATTACATATGCTGAATTTGTGAGATGCTCAGCATGAGCCTGTGGTGTCGGTTGAGGAAATTTTTGATAGGGAGTGGCTGAACAGGCTAAACTTAGAAGAAACCTAACCAGTACACTCCTATTTCTCCTCTACTGAGAATCCCTTTCTTCCCAGCCCCACCACCAGGGACAATCTTCCTGTCATTGTTGCCATTGTCTTTGTTTTACCTCAGAGCAGGAGCCTTACAAAGAAGAAATGGGAAGAGCAGAGCAAGGGGCTACCAGGCCATTGGACAGTAAAGTATGGTGGTGCCAGGTTCTGACCCTGGCAAGCATTCAAATAGTTGAAGTAAAAGCGAAAAGTAAGCAGGAAGAAAGTGTAAGGTCAGCTGCATGGAGTGTTAGGGATAGGCATGGTCCTTTCTAGGTAGTTCAGTCAACAGGAAGGGCCAGGCATTTGCCAAAGCCCACATTTGCACAATAGCCTATAGTGGTTTGAATTCAGAGCAATAGTTGAGTTTTACTAGTTATAACTTTGGTTCACTGGTATCTGAATACAAGAATGAGGTCAGTGGTACTGCTATAGGAGGTAAGAAAGAGAATGGTTGGAAAACCATCAGGTCTGACTGTGGAGCCTGAGCAGGACAAATACTACTGTGGCAAGCTGGCCTGTGTCTGGGTGGCTTGAGAATTACTCCTGCCATAGGGGCCTGGCTGCAGCCACAGCACCTGCCTCCAGCCAAGACAGCATGTGTGACATCCCCTCAATCACCCCATTTCTGTGGAAAACAAAACTCCTGGAAACACTGGTCAGTACAGTGATGGGCCAGCCTCACAGGGGATCCTGCAGGCTTCATTGTGGCCTTCAAGACCGGAAAGACTGAGTGTCTTACATGCCTTGTGACTGAAACTGGACCATGGAATTGTACTTGAGGAAAGAGCAGCACAGTGGTGGTTGGTAACGACTCTGTAGGAGCAGTCAGGCATGCAGCATCAGGCATGTCTTATTAATTGGAACAGACATACATACTTCTGTCATCATTTATTGTACCCATGCTAATGTGATGGTAATTCTGTGATGGACTCATATTTGTAATCTCCTTACTAGCACATTAGATGACTTTTAAGAATGATGCACAGAAAAGCAAATAGGATGTTGGTGTAGTGACAGTGCTGCTGTGGAACCATGTGCATTGCTAATGAAGGAGGCACAGCTTATTTCTTTGCGTGCCAGGCTGAGGATTCCAGGGTCCCAAGGTAAGTGTGAGCACCTGCACACTGCAGTCTTGCATTAATGAAACCTGATTTGCTGGGTCACCCTCTTGGAGTGACACAATACCATCTAAAGCTGTTTGCTTATTACAGAGATACTATCAAAAGGTGTGGTGCTCTGATTGGAGTCTAGCAAGAAAGAAATACCATATTCACCCACCCACCCACCCACCCACCTCTGGCAGATGGTCTGAGGGTCTCTCCTTTGCTGTATGATGGATTCACCTCCACCTAGCAGTAATTATGTGTTGCTGCCTACTGGAAGTTCCCATGTTGGCATCAGAGTGGTAAGCCTAGAACTCACTGCTAAGATTAATTGCAAACTAAAAGCATTATTTCTTGATGTCTGTTTTATATTCAGTAACTTATTGCACACTATCATTTCCATGGGATTTTTTAATGATCATTAAAATGTTGCTCATTGCTATTACCCTGTCATGGTCCTATTTCTCAGCGGCTATTTGCATGCAGCCTTCTCCCTAAGCTAGAAAGCAGCTCTGGTAGCAAAAAACTTATAGCATTTTTGGTTTTTTTTCCTTTTTGGAGCATCCCCTTATAAATTCTAGAGCCCCCTGCGTGAAAACACAGCTCCTACTGTCGGGGCTTTGCCATCCTGAAAGCTTGTCATTTCATGCCCTTAGATTTTGGACAAAATTATTCCCTTGTCAGTGCAGTTCCTATTGAACCAGTCTGGCTTGGCAGGTCTCCACTGCTTCTTTGTTTAAGGTTATTTGTTTTTATATCAAAAAGGTAATAAAATTGACAAAAGAGGTTTATTCAGATTCTCTCTGTACAGTTTACTCACAAGGAAAATAAAAACATCCAACACACTTCGTTTTATTTATGGCATCAGTGCTGAGCCATTACAGTACCAGCAGTAGGCAATGTTTCCTCCCTTCACCTTTTGAAACCTCTTTGGCACCAGTATCCCACACCAAGCTTTGTGGTTGCTCAGCATCCTCCATCATCACAGGGGGTTGACAGTATGAAGTGGAAAATTTTTACCAAAAGCAAGGCCAAGCATGTAGAGGGGGCCCCAGCCCCAATGTGCAGGGCTATGCCTGGGAAGAGAGGGAAAGAGTAGCACAGCAAGGGGTCCTGGTGCACCTTCAGCCGCTCAGCTGAGTGTTCTATCCATAACAGTCTGCAAGAAGGCTTCTGGGAGCCATTCTGGGTGAGCTCAGGTTGTGTGCAGCCCATCCTCACAGGGAATATGTTCCCAAACACTTCACCAGGACCAGTGGTAGCCTTCCCTTGGCTTGGTTCTAAGGTTCTGGAGCACCTCAGAACTGTGGTGCTGAGCACTGTGATGAGTGACCTGTTCCAGAGAATGAATGTTGGACCCCAGAGTCCTTACCCAGCAAGTGGGCTCACATTTATGGATCAGATATAGTATTCAAATGAGCTTCTAAACACACTATGGAACAGGAGCTGCAATCTCTTTAGTAAGATCTGGTTTCATGTATGTTCATCAGTGAGCTGGAATCAGAGTAATGTAGGTCCTGGGGGATGGCTGACTGTAGTTACTGAAGAAGAAAGATGTGTGGGAGAACAGAATTTTACTTCAAAACGGCAGACACATTAACATCTTCAAAAAAACCTGTTTCTAGACCGTGGATAAGAATTCTCCTGATACAAGGATACATGGGGCCTGGACAAGGGGACAGATTGTCTTTTAATGTGTAGATCAGTGGAGGGAAAAGAGAAAACACAGCAATGAAAGGGGAAATCAATTCACTCAATCTATTAGCATACCAGCTCCACAACCTCTATAAGCATTATAGTATCAGTGTCATCTGATTCAGGCGTGTGACATGTCACCCAACAGGGAGGTTGCTTATGAGACAGGGATAAAGCTAGTGACAGCCATGCCATACACCGGAATGTTTGCTGCAGCAGCAGATTTGTTCCTGACCCTGGTACTAGGACTACCCAGCCTCCAGACCTGTGAATGTTTTGGGGGTGCCTTACTGTCCTGAAGCTCTGCTCCCCACTGAGACCATGTGCAGGCAAGTATGTGAATCTGCAAAAGGGAACTGGGGAGTTACTGTGCCCTCCTGAGCAGGATCACTGCAAGCAGCTGCTCCAAGAGCAGTGCAGGTTACAATGTCAGCCAGCATTTCAGCTTCGGAGGCTGTTACTGGCCTGGGTTTCACAAGCTCTCCGAGCTTGTTGTGGTAAGTGCTTCTGAAAGCCAGTGGGATGGTGTACCCCAACCCCATTGGTGCTGTCAGTGTCCCTGTCTTGTGTACTTCAGGCATGTCCAGAAGGTGTTGACCACCAGTGTTTTTAGTGTCAGTGCCCATGTGCTCTGAAGTGCCTGCCCTTAGGAAAAATGTAAGGGCATTGACTCTTGCCCTGGACAGGATGCACAGCCTGTCTGTTCAAACTCCCAATGGGTGCAGCCAGAAGCTAGACTTTGGGAGCTCTGTTTTTGTTCAACACTGCCCGAGCCTTGCCCTTGAGAGTGCTGCGGCTAAGGTGGTTTGATGGGTCACAAGCCCATGCTGTTGAGCTCTCCCAAACATAAGCCGTGTCTCACCTTTGTGCTACTTCCAGCTGAACAGAGAGAGAACTTTGCCTCCTCTTTGTGTATCAGGAAGTCACTCTCTGTACAGACTGCCTTTTCTTTTAAATCTATACATTAAAAGGCACCATAAAATGCTGCACTAGGGGTGCAATTAATGACTCTTTAGAAGCACTTTGAGATTACTGGTTCTCAGTGCAGTAAATAGAAAGCAGGAAGGTTCTGGAGTTCATTTCCAAACAGGTGAGTGGGAACTCTCAAACCAGGAGGCAATTAGTGTGTCTGCAAGTCTGGTTTCTCCTTTCCCTGAAGTGAAGGTGGGCATTAGGCTGAGGTGTGCAACATCCACATCATGCCTCATCTAAGATTTGCCAATATTAATTTGTTGCTTTCTACTCTTTAGCAATCAAACAGAAACATTTCAGCTGGTACCTTCTGGGTGACAAGGTTTGAGAAATAACCTTTTGGCCACTATTGCAGCTGAAGTGAAATAAGTGAAAATGTTCTTAGGTGATATAACAACGACATCACATGAGCAGAGCACATTATCTTGGAGTTACCTGTATTCTCCAGTGTGATCCAGAGACTTTATTAACAACGTGTATTAATTCTCTGAGTGATACACACTGCAAGGGAAATGCTGCTCAGGCTCACAGGAGTGTATTTGCCTGATACAAAAACCTTTTAACTTGCTACTGCTTGAACACCATCAGTGGCAAAAGCTGCCTTGGCTGCTGTGGGAGCAGGCCTAGGGCAGTAATGCCATGTTACAAGAAAAAGGCCAGATTGTATCACCAGTATTGTAGTTGCTCGCTAGGTTGTCGACCCTCTAGTTAGTTTTGCGAAATACCTTTAAATTCCAAAATTTGTATTGTCATATTTAACCAGTCTAAAAATGTAGGTAATGATATGTAACAGACATAGGTATCTCTTCCCAGTGAAGCCATGTCGAGTCATTTTATATTAACATCAAAGGAACAAACCAAGTTTTTACAACATTAGTTGTCATTATTTCAATTAAAAAGATTTAGCCAATAGTTTCTAGAACTGCCTGTTAATTAAAGCATTCAGGCCTTGCAGGCAGTTCTATTTTACGTAAGTGCCACCAATGGCAGACTACAGCCTTCTGTCACAGGCAAACAAGACCATGAGTTACCAAATTCCTTTCTGGGGTAAATCCATTGACACTGTGGGATTTTTTGTTTTCTTTGGTTTGGTTTTGGTGGCTTTTTTTTGGCTTGGTTTTGGTTTAGATTTTGTAGGGGTTTTGTGGGTCTTTTTGGTGGGGTTTTTTTTGGGGGGGGGGGTTGTTTGTTTTTTCTTGTTTTGTTTTGTTTGTTTTTTGGGGTTTGTTTGTTTGTTTGTTTGTTTTGGGGGTTTTTTGTTTGGTTGTTTCTTTGTTAGTTTTGTTTTTAGCTGACCCTGACAGGTATCATTCAAAGGAGGCAGCTTATATGGCACAATATGACATCTGCGCAGCAACTGCTGGCCCAGGCTAGGGACCCATGGCAGGCACAGTGCAGGATGTACTGGGCTGGCTCTGTGGGAGCTGGGGCAGCTGAAGAGCAGGAAGGTGCCTGCACTTTGGGATGCCTATCTCCATCAGCTGGGGCAGCTGAGCTGTCCTGTGCATCCTCTGAATACTGAAACCCTGCTGCACAGTTGGTAGCACTGGTGTGCTGCTGCACCTGGCTCTTGCTGGGGCCCAGCTGCTCTTGGGAGGTGTTATGCCAGGAGGACATCATGTTGTGCTGCAGAGCTTTATCATCTGCCTGCACAAAACATCCTAGAACACATGCCACAGGAACAGATAAGGATAAACCTCTTGCAGGTAACTGTCACAGTGACTGGAAAAAAAGTGACATTTATTGCGTACTTACCACTTTGACTAGCTGTACTTATAGCTGTTGTTAGTGCTACTATTGCAATGTTACTTGCAGCTGCCCAGTCCGTGCCGAGCTTCATTGTATTTAGCTCAAATGTACCCAAACCCCTCAGAAAGCTTACAGTTCAGAATGCAGGTGACTTACAGTGGTGAAGAGGAGGGATAAAACCAAATGGATACAATTAGCTTGGGCACAATTTAGTCATTCCCTTCTTGGTATAATTATAAAATGGACAAAGGTAGCACCAACTAACCTCAAATACTCTCCTGGCTGTAATTAACAATATTGCATAATAATGGTGTCAGTTTAAACATTGTTTAAACCTGATGCTTTGCTCAAAATTACTATATAGCCACATAATCTTGCACAACAGACTAATACGCAGCAGTGTCTTGACTTCCATTTTCTATTTAATTTTGTCATCTGTGCATAGGAATAGCTCTTGGTCAAAGAGGAGTCAGTGGTATAGTGGTAAATAAAAGTGGGTAGATTCATCTGTCTGTGGTATGCAAGGAGCAGGTAAATACTAGAAGTACACAGAGCAGAAGTAGATACAAAGGGAGTGCCCTTTGCCTGCATTTACCCTTGACTACACCACTTAGAAGAATTGCATAATTGATACAATTGAACCACATGAGCCCTTTATTTATAGAACATAATGAAATGGTTTTCAACATCCTGGATCATGCTGCATGGGTGATTGCCCTATATGCACCCAATGAGAATAAATAAAAACATTTCCCTAAGGTATTATGTCTCTTCACCTTCTCTAGTTGCATCCAGGGCTTTATTTCGAGAGCAGTTCTGTGAAGAGTGCAGCACATAACCCCGCTGTGCTCTTGCACAGATGCCAGTCAGAGGGGCACTGCAGTGGGGATGCTCCACAGCCCTGGAGTTTCCCATTTCCCATGTACTACATAAAGCATTTCGTAAGCTGGCGGAGCTTAGGATGTATCTAAACATACCACAGACTACTGAGCACAGTACCCCATGCAACACTTCAGTTAGTCCCTGTTCAAGATCCATAGCTTGAATTTGACACAAATCTGGCTCACCAAGCCCTGCAGAGTCAGGCTCAACAACCCCTCACACTGTGGTGTTTGGAAGCTGTTTTCCATGATGGCAATGGCCATGAGTCATCGACAAGGCAAATGACAGAGCCTGCTATCTGAACCATGGGCTCCCACACCAGCCACACCATCAGTGTGTCTGATGGTCTGTCAGGTACTCGCTCTTACACCCTGACTGTGACTGTCACCCAAGACAGACTCTGGTCTACAAGAGAAGCAGGAGCATCAGGTGGCACTGAGACAGGGATACTGTAAAAGTTGCATAAAATAAAACAAAGTACAACTATTCTTTTCTATTTTGTTGTTGTTGTTTCTATTATTGGAAAAATATGGACAAGTGTTTCTCTTGATAGCTTGTTTGTCCATCTTTATATAATATTCTACTGTTTCTCTTGCATCATTTACATTTGGCCTTTATTTATGATGCTACATTGTTTTATGTATACACTTTATAATTAGAAGTACTAATTGCAAACTTGCCTACTACCTTCAGTTGGCTTTTCCAGAGCAGTGCTTGCAAAAACCTCACAATTACTCAGTTGTTTTCAATTGCTCAATGAGCATTTTCATAAATTAAAAAAACCCCAGGACTATCTTTTTAACTGGTCCTATTTCTAAGCTTTACATGGTGCCCTGCTGGTGCATAGAAATGAACAGCAACAAAACGTGCATTTTCTTAGAAGCTGTTACAGGACTTATCTCAAAAATCCTCTTTTTCTGAATGGAAAAAAAAATTACCACATAGACATACTGAGGGGTTCCCATGCTAGCTGTTATATTAAATTTTATTTTTTTTTTGACATGTAAAACTTCAGCCTAGGCACATTGTCATTTTTTTAATATATTTCGAACTGAAAAAAGTCCATATAGGTTAATGGTTCTTCAAGAGGGAACTAGTCATTTCCATGCACTCACTGAAAACTTTGACACAATGCTCCCATTTTATAATTTGTTATTTCAACTTTGTTGATGATTCAGTGGTGTTATTCACTGAAAAACTGGAGTAACACAGCAGTGAATCAGGCTCATTGGCTGTGCATCTCACTATCTAAAATGAAGATCCACCTACAGGTAAAATACTATCACACTGCAAGTATCTCACAGACTGAAATCTGTCCTGGCTTGCCAGATCTTCATCAGGAAAGGATTGCACAGGCTCAAAATTAAAGTACATGGTGACTGCATTTTAGTCAATGGGAATACTCAGGTCAAAAAGATGAGCTGATTTTGGCTTTTCTCATTACAAATTGCTCAAATCAAAAATAGCAGAGTGGAGGGTTACTTTTTTTTGTTGCTGCTGTTTTCACTATCTGGCTGCCACGGACATAGAAAGCAGCATCTCTCATTTGCTCAGAAGGGCTGCAAAGCCAGGGCCAGCACCTGCAAGGCTTGGCGTGCAGGGGGTCGCTGGCTGGAAGTGAGCTCATGCACCAAGGCTGGAGGCAGCTGCAAGGAGACACCTGCAAGTGTGTGTTCTTGCAGCAGTGGGAGTTACATCAGACACTACAGCTGTTTTACTGGCAGCCATGAGCTTGGCGTCACAGTGGGACGCTTCAGCAAACACTCAGTGGCAAGTAACGCTAGAAAGTGTATGTAAGTGTAATCACCTTATTGGGTTTTCTCCCTTCAGTGTGACCATGTCACGATTTATTAAATAGTCTCTATTCAAACTACCAAATAACTTCCCCTTTCCCTTATTATTCCCTTAAGAATATGTCATGCTTGCTTTGTTCCCTTCCCAAAGTCAGTCTTTAAGTGCATCTCACAAAGAAGTACCTTCTTTCAGTGCCTGCAGACATAGGCCTCTGCCTTGTGCACAAATGCTGTTCATTTATGTCTCATGCACTCTGTGCTCAAACTGACTGATAACATAATGGATCCCAGTTACATGATGGCCCAGCCAAATGTCTGTTAATTGACAAACCACCATTACACAGGTCCTAAGCAATTAACTGAGTACAGTTTTACTTGGAGGGGAGGGGTGAGAGAGAGGCTCCATTTACCTCTAGCAATTGCTTGGGGAGCACAACTGCAGAAGCTCTTTTGTTTCTGCCACTTGGTACGAATGTCACCTTGGGTAGCACCTCTGCTACTTGGCAGTGGGTCCTCAGGCATGGGGCTTTGCCTGGCATGGTTCACACCTCCACTCTGGAACTGCAGATGCAGTGCCCAGGCCCTGCTTGCCCAGGGCACTGGGGTCTGTGAGTGCCAGGCATGAGTGGTGTCACACAGGCTGCGCTCTTGAGAATGACATCAACACTGAGACACTGTTTCTGGTTTCACTGGGTTAGCACAAGCTTTTTCACCCCAGTAAAGGCTTTGTCTTTGGAACTTGAACCTGAAATCAGGTGTTAACAGGGAGAGGTTGTTACTGCCTGCTGGTGTTCAGCTGGAAGATGCTGATGGCATCAGGCCATAGTGTCAACTGGGTGACACTATAAATTGTGCCAATATTTTGGGGACCCCAGCAGTGGGGAAAAGGGGACTTTGACCTGCTGCTCCCCTGCCAAAGTCACAGTCTCCCTGGCAAGGTTTGGCTGCAGCAGACGGGAGAGAAGAACCATGTCTAATTGCTTTCAGGAGCAGAATGATGTCTTCAGTCTGAAATGACACCCAGCCTTGACCAGCACGGAGCAAATGAAACTGTCAAAGAGACACCAGATGAACCCAGGAAAAGTGAATGACCATGGTATAAAACACGAAATGAGTCAAAAAGGAAAAATCTTAAAATAACACTAATGTAAACACTGGTCTGTTAAGAAGTCAGCCAACTTTTATCTTGTAGCAGGGAGATTGTTTTTGAGAACCTTGCAGAGTCAAATGAATTCATGAACCTCCATACCAAGGTGCAGTCATTAGTCAGCAAATGAATTACACATAATTATCTGCTTTGTATTTAATTCACTTGGCTTCCAGTTTCTTACTCTTCATACAGTGAAACTCTCCCTCTCACACAAACACACTCTCTGTGGGCAAGGAGGTTTTGGAGGGCTGCCATCATCCTGACTCATGAATCAGACTCCATGATGTGAATGATATATATCTAAGCCTGCAAACAAAGAAGATGGCTATGTGTCCAATAAGAGAATAATTATTGTTATTATGTTTATAGAGCAACAAAGTTGGGAGTTAGGACCCTGGGGGAAAGGCGGCAGGAAGGGCGAGCTGGGCAGAGGCAGGAGTCTGTAGGCAGTGGTTCAGGGCAGGCTTGTGCCAGGGCCCTCGCAGTGTTCCCTGCCTCTGAGTCACCTCTGCCAGGAACGGCCCAGCAGCCAAGGGCAGCGGACAGGTGATGCCTGGCTGGGCAGAGATGCTTGCTGGGAGCTGCAAGACCACCTCCTCAAGGGCTCTTGCCATGATACCAGGAAAACACTGGCCCTGCAAGGGATTTGGCAGTGGCTGAAGGGAGTTGGTGTTGGCACAAAGCACCCCAGACAACTCTGCCACTGTGAGGCTGAGGGTGGGGGCATGCCAGCCTGCAAGTGATCCAGCCTTGGCTGCACGGGGTAGCAGCACTGACAGGGCAGCCTCCTGCCTGCAGCAGATTATATGTGTTCTTTTCTTATACGGAAGTTAGCTGTACACCTACATCCATAATTACTTTAACTAACCTACCACGGAAAAAAAATCCCTAACAGAAAAAGCTTGTTTTGCAAGTAACAGCCCCTGCTACAGCAGGTTGCTTAAAAATAAAAATGTTCTTTGAAATGACATGAGGGTTCTCCCTGCTCCACAGTGCAAGTTTGGGCAGGGGAGCCCTGCTCCACCACTTGGGACACTGTGACAGTGGCAGTGTCATGAGTGACCCAGGCTTGATCCTACGACGTTAGTGTTTTGTGTACTCAGAGAGGGCAGTGACAGAGAAGGGTCTACCTGTCCTTTAGGACTGTCCATGACGGGTAATAAGTTTGGTATAACTAACAATTTGAAACCCGTATTTCTAAAATGTATCTACCACTCAAAAGCCTCACTTTGGCTGGTACTGCAAGCATCCCATGAATTTAGAGGGCACCCCATGCCATGCTAGAAAGAGGGCCCCAGACCCCAGACCTCTGATGTGTGGCTGTTGCCAAGACATGCACCTGCACAGAACTCACGTTTCTTGTTGAGCCCATGGAGACACATCTGACTCCTGGTGCATTTTCATGGTGCTTTTCATTTCACTGATGGTTTTTCATCAGCTTGGTACCAACAGGCCTCGGCCATCACAGCCATGTCTCTGGAGACATTGGAGGACACCAAACTCTGGAAATGCTTTGGCTTAAGGATGCAATCAGCTGTGGTAACAGCAAGCAGCGCTTCTGTCAATAAAGTTGGAAAAAGAGCCATTTATACTTCCATTAACTCAGCTTGAGGATAGTAAAGTTTGAGCCGCATTGTAACTATCTCAAATCATCTTTAGGTTAACAACATATATCCAGGGAGACAGCAGGGCAAACAGCCAGATGAGGACATTGCCTGGAAATAACAAGAATTTAGAATGAATCCTATATGGGGAACAAGACATCCCATTCTTGTTATTCCAGACCACTGTGTTCCAAATTTTGCCCTTATTATTGGTAGGGAGGCAAAACCAATAACCTGGATAATCATTAATGCTTAAAAAATACCAGTAAAAATGCAAAATAAAAAACTCGATGTCCCTTCTAGCCAACCCAATTTTAGAAGCAAGTTTTATCTCACTTGATGCTTTAACTGATGATTATATCTGTGGTAATATCCTAAAAAGAAATATGGAAAGGCTTTGACAAAGGAATAATTGCCAATGCAATGACAGAAAACAATACTTTGGATCACAAAGCATTTCTTAGAGGATGGGTATTGAAGTGCTGGATTTTTAAAGCTGTAGCAAATCTTCCCTACTTAATTCTCTTTTCAGAGCAACTTAAATTTTCTGGAGATTGAAAACACCTACATGCCAACATTAATATCCCAAAGACGGAAAAAGGCTTTATAGGAGAGCAATCAAAATTATTTCTGAGACAATATTGGCCACAAGGAGGAAATGTCTTAGTAAAAACTGGGAGCCCTGGATCAAAACTTTCTCAGTCTATCAAAACTGGCACATAACCTTTAGAGAGCCAAACCACCTCTCCGTGCTTCAGCCTGCATTGCTGGAGTAGCAATGGGACACTGGCTGCCTCCCTGGTACCCTTGGAGAAACAAAGGACATTGCACTGGTTACCTGAACTCACAGCAGCACTTAGCCCATATTTAGCATTGAAAATTGCTGCTTGTGTTGGAGATTATTTTAGAATGGAGACAGATCTTTGTTGCCCCATGTAGGTTTGTTTATTTAAATATCAGTTTGTTTGCCTATCAGTTGAACTAATAAAAATATTACTGCTCTTCAACCAATAACTATAAGGCATTTTAAGATCCTTGAATGGAGGAAGCAAACAAAGCCATATTACCAAGCAGGTAGTGAAATAACTAAGCACAAGATTTCATAAATATTATTTTGCATGCAGCAGTTTCCACATCTCCCTTTCTCCCTCCCTGGTACACAGAGGGTTTATATTAGTACTACAGGTAGAAAATCTAGAAAGCAATGAAACTTACCCTGTTTACAGTCCCAGAGCAATACTGCCATGAACTGTGGGCCCAATACGAATGCCATAAATTCTCTCTGAGCTGTCAGAAAACAGTCAAAAGAACAAGGCTGTAAATCACTGCTTCATTATAAATCACTGCATTTGTCAATTTGTCATACCCACTCCAGCACACTTTGAACATGATGTGGCTTTAATTTTTAATTTTTCTAATATCGCAACATGGATGGCAGCTGGCTTTGCACACCTGAGCATGATCATATCGTCACATGTACCCCCAAACCACAGAGCAGTCATGCTCATCACTATCAGACCCAAGGAAGTTTCTGATCAATGTTGTTCTCCAGCTGCCTAGTGTTCCTGTGAGCATGGGGCCAGCCTGGGGCGTGGTGCTGTGGAACACGTCTGTGGAACACATCCAAACATCACAAAGCGCCAGCAAAGCAAGTTCAGGACTGTCTGCACTCGTCTGGAGAAATGTATTTTTTCATCATAGCACAAGAACTTAGAACCGGGTCCATTTCCAGACTGAACACTGTTTATTTTGGTGCAAGATAAGTATGGGAAAATACATTTTCAATTTTGAGAGACGAATTTCCTCAGTTTACAAACTGTTCAATATTTACAGGGTTTTAAATTATTGTAGGTAACAAAGACCACAGATTCAGTAGCAGGAATAAGAATAAAGCTTACAGTTGCTGAACATCTTGAGTTATACCAGTGAAGCTAACACAATTATTTTGTGGAATGATTAATAGCTTGTGCTTGTGGAGATTTTACTTATTTTTGATGAAGGTACTCAAGTAAAATATTGTTTACCAGACCTGGGATGGTTACATTTCTGGGCCATGCTCATGTGTCCTTTGGAAGGCTTAGAAGGGGACAGGGAAAATGAATGGAAAGAACCACATCCTCCTCTGGACCACAAATCATGCCTGTTTGTACCTGAAAGACCATGAAATTTTCTGTTTGCAGAGCACTGGCAGGTCGCCTGGGAACTTCCATTAAAAGATACAGCTCTGCAATGCACCTCTCAGTGTCAAAGGGGGCATCTCCAGCATGCAAAGGAAAGCTCTAAGGTCATGTCTGTGATTAAAAAAATTTCTGATTAATCTGACTACATTAATCTGTGTGTCATTTTCCAGTGAGGCTGTTGGTGTACTTCCTCCAGTGATGTTGCAGTCCATTCCAGTTCCCAGCTTTTATATTATTCCATTTAGTTTTGTTGTACAGCCCTTGCTATAGGATGAACCTATGAATTCATATTTTGGTGATGTGAAGCAGTGTAGCCCTGACCTTGCCACAGTTCCTTACACACACATGGAGCGTCGTCTGAAGCCAGGGAGAGTTTGGCTCTAAAAGCTGACGGCAGGACATGTCATGACCTTTATATGCCAGTCAAGATCTGACTGTGTGCTCATGACTCCCAGGCCTTTCTAGCACCTTCCTGTCTGATAAGGAGACTCATAACCTGGGCTCAAATGTGCAGCTTTGTGCTGCAATCACACACTACAAATTCAAGAAAGTGAGTCCACCCAGCACAACTAATGGGCACAGCTGTGAAATACAACCTTTTCTAAAGAACCCATTTCTGGCTCTGCCTCCTGCTGCCCCATGCCAAAGTTATGAACTAATCCCACTTACAATTGTTTTCTCAACATATGGGTCCCAGATAGGGAGAAATAGCCAAAAAAAGGCAAATTTAACTCAGTATGGGAAAGACTCTACTGCAGTGGGTGTGGGTATGGGTGAGCTTGGCTCTGCAACAGAGAGGAGAAAAGCTGAGTTGGGAGGGGCAGAGGAAGATTTTGTGTGTGCCTGGAAAGAAAACAATGGGACACGGGGAAGGAATTAAAAGAACCACATCCTCTGCATCACAGCCCTCCAGTTTAAGTTACTCCCTCACAGTGGACCAACCCGTAGTGCCCTACTTCTCACATTGCTCCCCTGTGATTGCTGTGGTGAAGCTCCATCCCATTAAATGTGTCTCATCCAGGGACCATGAAGGCAGCAGTGCCCTTAGCATGTCAGATCACATCTCCCTCCTTCTTTGTGATGACATTTTGATGTGTTCCCCACCCATTTGGGCATATCACAAGCCCCTACAATTAAGCTCCAGCCCCACAACCTCTGATGAACATAAGCCAAAAGATGTTTCTCCCTTCTCTCTATCTCTGACCTCACAGCCAAACTAACCCTGCTCCAGGCACATAAGCTCTCTCTTTGGAGGAAGCCTTCAGTAGGGAGGTCATTCCCACACACTGCTTCCCTGCAATGCTCCCTGGGGAAGAGCTACACAAGGGAAGGACAAAGTCAAGATGGAATTTCCTTGCATGCTCTTGTACCTATGTCCTCTCATCTCTGCTTCACAAAGTTTCTCAAGCTCATTACCTTTTTTGTCAACTGCTTTATGTCTCAATAGCAATATTGATTCTTTTCTATTATTGCTATATTCCATAACATTATTCATGAATATTCACCCTTGTACACTCTTTGTATGAACAAAGCATTTGCAACTACTTACTGCTTATTTCTCCCAAAAGCAGTGCAAGGGACATGGGGATGTCAGCATGAGAACCCCCACTCAGCAAATGGACCAGTCACTGCAGAGTGGATAAGAGTTACCAGCAGCATCCTTGGCAGATGAGCATCTTTTGGTTTAAACTACGCAGAAATAGGTTTCCTCAATTTATGGTTCCCTTCAGATACAAAAAATGTCTGCCAGTGCCCATTCAGTGAGTCACTTTAAGAATTCTCAGCCATATACAATGAACAAAAATAGTTTTAAAAAAGGTGTGTTTGTGAACACACACGCACATATACATGCACATGCATATATGGATAGATGGATATACATATATATATACCCACCTAATGTATAATGCTTAGCTAAGGTAGAACTGCAAATATACAATAACAAATTGTACATTATATTGTAGATATTATATATGTCATATATCTTTTATATTGTCATATGTTTATGCACCCCTATGAGATATAATCAGGTTTCTCTGCTTCAGTAAGCCTTGGGCTCTGGTCAAGGTAATCTGTCTGAATATTTGGGGTTGCCTGTTTGGAGGGTGAACCATAAATGTCCAACTTCCCTGTCTCCAAAAAATCAGAGGAATTTTATCCCTTCCTTATAGCACCTGTGAGAGTATTGGGTTGACATTTGTCAAGAGAAGCCTAAAACAACCAGAACACCACCATCCTCTCAGCTCTCTAAGTCCTGTTTCTGTGAGGTCACACCACAATAAATAGCAGTGCTGCCTGAAGAGCTTCTGCACTTGAGAGTGTGAAGGAACAAGTTACACACTTGGAAGTGTACAGTGTCCTTCAGCATTTATTTGTTCACTGCAGAGAGAAAGTGAGTCATGAGAAACCTTAAGGTGGAGCACTCAAAACAAGGAGTGTACAAATTATCAGCTAGCAAGGGAAGGTCAGCACTAGTCCTTCAAGTCTGAGCATGTTCCATTGTTGATGGTACATAAAAAATCCTAGCTGGATGCCTGTGGTTGCAAGAGAACACCTATCACCCTTCTTGTCTCTGACATGTCCGACTCATATAATATCATCAATGAGGCTGATCTCACTTTTTTTAAAAAAAGGTAGTTAAAGTTACAGAAGTGGTAAAAAATGGAATTTGATGAACAAATCCAGTTTCAGGATTTGGTTTTTTTTTGATACTTTTTACAAACAAACGACATCTTCATGACATGGAGAGACAAATACAGGGATGGGAGATGGACCTGGATTCTATTTACACTTGCGCAGCAATGCAATTAGTCATCTTGTCAGATAATATCCAATTGCAGAATCTTTAGTAGCACACTGATGAAAATAAAAGAGAATACACTGCCTGTTTTCTTCAGATCACAGGTTGAATTTAAAGCATTCACTGATAGGGAAAAAAAATCAGTTGACCTTGTCAGTGAGCAGGAATGACTAGTGATTCACTTGGAGGTACCTGACAAGAACACTGAGATTTTTTCCTAAAATAAACTACTGATTTTATAGAAAATATTCTGTGAATAATACACCTAAGTACACTAAGTATGTTATGCTTAAATGCACTGATATTTGTGGCATTGCATGATGAAGCATCTAACTACTCTTGTCCAAAGGCTGGAGGTTCTGGTATTTTCAGCAATATCAACTGTATCAACTATCCAGGATATTGCTGTAGTTAATTACCCAGCTTATTATGAAATTCATTATCTGTGGCCACTATTAGACATCTCTGGCACCACATCTCTTGTAGAGCTACCAAGTAGCTGAGTACCTTTTTTACTAGTACTAAGCTTTTCTTCAGATACTCTGCAGTAAATTGATTATCATGAACTGAAGTTGGGATAGGTGAGCTGCATCGTAGAGATGGGGCAAATCCTTCATGGTGCAGAGAAACAGAAGCTTCTGTGGAGTGGGAAAATACATATTCATATATGTTTAGCCTAAAGGTCTTATGCTAAAATGTATGTAAGTAATTTCACAGACATCTGCATAAGAAAGGACAGACTTCACAGCATTGGGTGAAATAGTAATTTTTTCAGTATATTTCTATTTAGAAATTCAAGAACACAATCCTACAACAGACCAGCAATTAGAAGGAATACCAGAAAAAGTGAAATATATAAATATAACAGACAACATAATCATCGTTCTGCCTTTTCTCAGTGAGTTTTTCTTGTGCATTTTTCTTTAACCTGCAGTCTGAGAGACTTTGATCCCTTATGTCCAAGCAGGTATCTGGCTGAAAGAAAAGGAGCCAAGAGCCCACAGAGGTGTAAAGCTAAGGCCAAGTGTTCTCAGTGAACTGTGTGGGATGAGAATGGATGAGGTGCCCTGGACTGCTAGATGCAGCAGATCAGCAAGATCAGGGGCATGCAGGGCATAGAAGTGCTTGTGGATCAGTGGTTCCTGTTGCAGCTGGAATAGGGCAGGTGACAACTGGGTGATGCCAATACAAAACCTGAATGTTGACCCATCCCTGTCCCTGCCTTACTCTCACGCAGTGGGTGGCAGGAATGGTGGTGCTCCTGCCCTCTGACGGCAGGGAAGGATGGAATTTTCATACATTTGGGTAAAGATCTGATGTGGGCCCATGGTCATACAGGCACACTTTCCAACCTCAGTGTCCTCTGACTTACAAGCACTTCCTCTGCAGCCACCACTTTCTGTCTGGCGTAGTTCTCAGATCCTCAGGTAATACTGCAGTGCTGACAGAGTGTGTCTTGCTGGTTATTTAATGAACTGTAGCACTAAAGTGCAATTTTTAATTTTAATAGGTTTAACTCTATGCAGAACTGTACAAAATTAAATTAACAATTTTGCATTTTTCCCTGTCTAAATACATCCACAACTATGTGTCTTGTCTCAATGTAATCTATTTGTGGATGTGGTCCATGCATCCCTTTGATGTGAGAATCTTTAAATATTTTTTGAACAAACATTATCTGGGGAGTAGAAAATCCTTAATATGAACCATTCTTACACCTCAGGATAGCTGAGATACAGGGGAGACATATTTTCTTCTATACAGCAGTTATATATTTCAGGACCCCCAAAATCTGATATTGAACTGGCCAAGAAAAGAGACAAGTCTCTTGCTTTGGTGACTGGATGCCAACCTTCTGCCTGTCAGATAACTTCAATTAACACTTGACCATGTCTGGTTTGCAGATTTAATTAGCTTTTTGCTTTCAAAATAAACTAAAATAACAGAAAAGGTCCTTGTAAAATAACAGAAAACATGCCTGGAAAATGCCAATTGTTGTATGAGCAACAACGGGTGAAATTGGGAGACAGAATTTGCTTTTTTTGCATATATGGGGAGTGGCAGAAGGAAGCTGGACCACTGAGGAGACCTGATACCATCGTCAAGTTATAAGATCCGCTCCTAAGCCATTTCAGCAAATATTATATGCTGAGTTTGCCTCATTCCTCTCTCCATTGTGCAATCACATGGATACTCACTTGTGCAGCAATAGCTAGGGCAAGGAGCCAAAACATAATGGCCTTGTTTAAACAGCTGAACTTCTGAAAAGGGTAAAATCTAAAATTAATTGTAAGTTCTGCTTGTGGACTAGACCCACATATATACATTTTGCCTGGAACAGTATTTTTCCTATGCATTTCTACAGGCAGAGTAATGAGTGCTGAGATCCTGGGTGTGCAGTTTACTCATGCCTGTTTTCTCCTTCAATAGGTACTACAGAGGGATGTGTTTCCAAAGCAATTGTCAGTGAAATGGTGTCTGCATCCTTTTGTGCAAAACTAAAGAACAAGACAGAACAGAATAAAAGTTAAAAACTAAACAGAGGTGTGGAAACTGCTTTAGATCTACATACATTTAATGAATGAATAACCAACCTAACTACTTAAGCAGTGCTATCATTCTTTGTTAGTGTGTCCCTCAGGCTTACGCAAAGATTATGAATGTTTTTATGACAAGCAGACCAGCATGTTAGAGAGAAGACTGGTGCCTCACAGTTCCTTGTAATGAACTATACTGAAAAAGAAATTTTAAACCTTTAAACTCTGCTTTCATCACACAGACACATTGCTATGACACAGCTGACTGGGAACACAAACAACTTCTTTGGTAAATTCATAACAAAAGCCATATATTTATTCCCTTTAAAAGACAGGAGGAATAACCCCCCCAAAGCTGACCAAGCTGTTTCTTTCTGCCCCCTTTGTTATTTTCTAGTATCTCCAGATCAGAGTCAAAATGACAGCTGTTCACCCAAGCCTTCCCATTGAGTACTCTGGGGTTTGGATGAGGCTCGCTTATTATCAGGATTTTGTGCTGACCTCAGTCTGCCATCTCATCTCCCAGGCTCCCAGGAACTGAGAATAGAAGACCCCAAACATCATGAGGAAAGAACTCAGATTAAAGTTGCCTGGGACAGGTCTCAAATATGTGTTTTGAAATATCTGGTAGTTAAGACATGGCTTCAAAATCCAAACAAAGGGGGGATATCTTGGCATGATATCCCAGTATATGTTTGAAGAGCATCATACACCATGAAACTGAAGGCTTTGGGCAGTGTTGTTGATTTGATACAAAAATAAAAAATTGAACTGTGATTAAATTTGAAATTTGATCATATTTTTTGTTCTCTCAACTTTGCTAGTATACATTACTGCTCCATATTTTTTCTGGGAAAATAGGAGATACAGACAAACCTTGAAGGTGTAGCTTTCTGCCTGGACTTTTAGTGCTTCAGGCAGCTGTCTGTAAGTGGCCCAGGCATAAATCCTCTGTCATCCAGAATGGCACAGGGGCCATCCCATCCAGTCTCTGGCTCGCTAGCAATGCCTCAGTAAATTTTGCCATGCATTTGGGTCCCAGCCCAGAACACATCCTCTAAACATTGCTCCTTGCAGACCAGCAGCCTTCTATTCACCCATCATCTGTGTCGCCTCCTATTTTGTAAAAATCTGTGAAGCACAAGGGCGAAAAAAGTCAGTGACTGTTCCACTCATCTAGTAAGGCCTTGTGTACAAGATGGAATAGCATGTGGCACCCAGAACAACATCAAAACACAGCTCTGTTTAAGCCCAGTGGATTTGACTAAAGGAGTAAAGCCAGGGAAAAAAATTAGAGTAATAAGGTTCAGTTTGATAACCACAATAAACAGCTGCTAACCATGTATTAATTCAGAGGGTTCCATAAATCCATGAACTTTGCTAAACCACTGGGAATATCCCATGACATCTTCTCAGGTAAGAGAGCATGGGAAGCAGGGGTATTTCTTAATTCATTCCTTTATTCACACCTAGGAAATGCCTATTGTTGACAGCAAACCACAGCAAACGAAGGAGCCACCCCTCTTTCACAATCTGCAAACCCACACTCAGGGAAGGAGGTGCATCCAGCATAGTGCACCCCCAAACTTCTGCATTTAAGGAGGATCAACCACTTTTGTTGATATGCTCTGCCTTTGGGAGCTCTCTGTTGTTTCTCAAGGGCTGTGACTCCTCCAGGGAAGGAGGAAATTTTTTTATAAAGTCATGCTTTTAGGCTGGCATTCTATTATGGGTGGCAATTTTTATCATCCTTTTGAAAGGAGGGGTTCAGTGGACCTTTGAGAATTTGATTGTTTGCATTTTTCTGTGGGTTTTTTTTCTGTTTGGATGAGACAGACTTCAACATGGATTTGAAAAATACAGTTTGTTAATACCCACTGGCTTTAAAAGAGAAGGTTTGGCATACACATCTTCCCTTTGTGGTTTTGATTTCACAGGTCTGAACCCCATGCAGCAGAGGAGCCAGATCATTTGGAAGTAATGCAAAGTGTGACACAAGTGACACTTCTGTTCACACAAATCCTTGCATGTACAGAATTTTGCTGAAGTGCAGGTAAATATTTAATAAAACTATAGTTGGAGAAACTAAGACTCCAGTAACTTGAAAGGTGGCTCTGTGAATGAAAAACTGGTATCAGCATCCTGTTGCCATAAGCAGACCTGTATCACAGTGGATCAGGAGCATGAACCCTGAGGACTCAGCTCCTTGTAACAGCGGTATGAAGGTACTTTAGCTTAAAGAGTAATAAGCCTTTCAGCAATCAACCCCAAAATATACCTAACCACTGATTCTTCACCCCTGCATATTGATGACTCACCTGCTGTGTTTCTTACCCTCATTATATTCCTGGTATTGGTGTTTTCTGTTTTGTTTAGTAAATTCAAATGTGTTAAACAGTACTATAGGTCTTTTCCTCTCCATTCTCAGTGTCATTTTGTACTACATCGGTTCAGTGACACTTTATACTGTGATGAGGAATAATGCATTGGCTGCAATGTATATTGCTCGTGTTCTTCTTCACTGTTACAATGACTTATTATTCAGAGTATGTTTATGTAATATCATAAATACCAATCTCTGGTATTTATGCAGCGTAGTATTTACTTGGGCAAGTTGCCACATGCACTAAAGAAGTAAACAAAGAGCCATTCTTCAGAGGGTTAAAAAAGTCTTAAAATGAATCCAATTTTCCTTCATAAGGCACTCCTTGTTATTTTACCTAAAGTGGCTCCTTAAGATATACAGTATGATAAAACACAATTCCTGGGAGACGTAATTATGGTTCCTAAGAGACTGGTGAATAAACAATCAGGAATAGAGTGTTTGTTTTCACGAGGTTTTTCTTAACTATTAATGGAAGGCATAAAAAAAAATTAGGGAGGAATGTGTTGGTGTCGATAAATGGTAAAAAAAGTTGAGGAGCACACTTCACTGAACACCCAGGATTTCTGCCTAAAAGCAGTACTATTTTATTGGATTGCAAATAATCCTATTTTGCTAATGCATTTGTAGTGAGGGTAAATACCACAGTGGATTCTTTGTTTTTTATACTTACTGTACTGTGTACATCAATGGCACAATATGTGTTCTAAAGTAAAGAGCTTGCCTTTTCTCACATTACCTTTAAGCATTAAGACAAAGAGCTTCCTTCGAAGGTGACAAAGTCTTCTGCAACAAAATGTTCTGTCTGACACAAATTCTTAAGGAAGGGCAGGGGGCCCCCATCCAGAACAGTGCTGAGCCATTGCAAATACTTTCCTAGGAAATCAGGGACACTGCAGTCAATTTTACACATGTGGTCACTGAAAACCTAAAAAGTGGCTGAAGCTATGCTGAATCAACAGCTCAGGAAAACCTATTTGCCACCTGCCATCAGAAAGCAATTGAATCAAAGGCAGTGTTTAATAATATTGGTTCCCACAGAGATATTCAAGTGATCTATCATCTAAAACCAGAGGACACTAGTCACCTTTCTACATCACTAAACCAGACTGATGAAACCAAGCTATTAATTCAATTTGATGGTGGGAATCTCCAACTTATTGTCATCAGTAATATGTCAGTAAATGACGAACTTTGTAGGACCCTCACAGAAGCACAGCTTCACACCACAGGTCCTGGACTTACACCAGCATCTGCCGCTGCAGATTTTTAATCCCATGAATATAATGATCAGGTCTTATTAGTTTAGTAGAAACAGACATAGACCTCACATTCCTCCTGTGGCAAGTGGATGTCAGAGTAATAGATCACACAGCAGTAGTTAATACGCATTTATGATCTACTTATTTCAAGACAAAGAGGAAAAGGCAACCAAAGTATTGATAAAGTCAGTTTGGTGCCAGATATGAAGTAAATGCCATTTCAGGCAGAAAAGCACACAGCTCATGAGTTATTGCCTAAATAATGGACATCCCTTGCCTCTTTCTATCCTGCCCATACAGATTTGCAAAAATATAGAAGAAAAGAAACAAGAAAAATATATGTGCAGATGAATCTGGTCAAGCTAGTACTTGTTCCTGTCTTAAGGATTTATTAGAGAAGTGAATAAACATGCTTGATGTGGTAATTAACCCCATGTAAATCACAAATCCTGCCTTTATAGGGTTTTGTTTGTGCTCCTGTTGTTAAGGGCCATTCAGTATTTCCAAAGTGGAAACAGGGCTGAGGTTAAACCTCAGCAAATGATGGGGAAAGATGCACAAAATGGGGATAAGGGGACCCTGGCAGGGGAACCCAATCAGCAAGCCAGCCTGTTTTTCACTGGTTCACTTCCTTGAGAGTCCTGAGAAAGGAAAGAGAGCAGTATTAAAAAACATTGAATCCTACAATCTTTAGGCAGTCACAGCCTGGTATCTACATTTGTAATCTAAAAAAAAGATTTACTTCAAGCTCTCCACTCCCAGACTCATTGCCCTTGCCCAGGCAAACAAGGGTTTTCCCAGGCCTGTACTGTCCTGGCATGTGTGTGCAGGGCACAGGGCATGGCCATCCCCCTCCCTGTAAGCTCTTCGGGAGCTAATTGCTCCTGCAAGCTGGGTTACCTGTTCCTCAGCCTCTGGATGCTCCCTTCCAAGGTCTATTGAAATCTACTGAAATAATTTCACAGATTTCTGTGGGCATTGTGTCAGTTTAATGTTTCCAAACCAGATGCTGGAATGGATGTATAGTGGCAGCTCGAAACAGCTCTTTGTCTTCTCCTTTGTCTTTAGGGTCCATCTTGCCCTGTTTTTTCTAGCAGCTAGCACCATTAGTAATGAAAGTTTATACCTAACAGGAAATGCCTTCTTTTCTGTAAAAAAGCCCTAAATTAATTACCACCAGTGTGAAGAAAATCTGAGTTGCTGGTGTAGCACTGATGGAGTGGATACTTCAGTGATTTGCTAGGCCTTTTGGTGACATCTGCTGTAGCATGCAAATGATAAGCCATAGCAATAAGGAATGAGTTTCTGTGTGCACTCTTCTGATCACTTTGGCAAGTCCTTCAAAGGAGGTCCATCAAAGATGCTATTCTGTTCAGCACACTTTGTCCCAGAGAAAGTTTAATCAAGGAATAGCCTGCAGCCGCTCAGACAGGAGCATGCATAGGTCATGCACAGGACAGGAGACAAGCTCTGTCTCAGTGCTTGTGAGACAAATACACTCCTCTTGTGCTACAAACCCATCTTGTCTTCTGGCTACACTGACGACAAAATAATCACCCAAGAAAGACAGCACAACACAGCAAAACTGAAAACACATTTAGCAATTTGCATACCTTGCGTGCCATAGAACATCCCCAAATCCTGGTGGAAATGTTCATAATGTGCCAGACATCTTGAACCCAGGAACTCCCCTCCCCATAATCCCTTGGGACCAAAAAGTTTCTGATTGTTCTCCAGCTTCCCCATAAAAGCTTCATTGTTACTGCAGCCCAGCCTTTACCAGGAGTCATGGCATCGGGCCACAGCCTCCAGGGACACTCTCAAGCTGCACAAAACAAGTTTTTCCAAACACTTTAAGTATTTCTCAGCCCAGACTCTCACATTCTAGTTGTTTGTGCAGGGACAGTAACCCACCAAGCCTTGCCTAAAATACTGGTTGTTTAAATTCCACAGAGACATTTTTTACTGACATTCCTTACTGCTGTAACCTCTTGATCATTTAAAACTGCTATTAATGGGCAGATTCCATAGGCCTTATGTCAAGGAGCCATGCTTGCTGCAAATAAAGCAGCAATCAGACAATAGATACCTAATTGCTGCTTCTTCTGGACCACTTTTGAGCTCACAATTTCTTAATTTAACAGGACTTTGCTGCAGTCCACGAGATATGTGCAGCATCAGCTGAAAAGCTCTTAGTTGCAGTAATATTTTGTGATGAAAGCAGTAAAAATTGCTCAATGCAGGCTGACTTGACTCAGTGGTGGAGGAGCTGTAGCTCTTGGAGAGGGCTGAGCCACTCCATGAGCAGCAATACCAGGATGCCATGTCAGTGCTCAGCTCCCTTGCTTGTTGCACAAAGCACCCCGGCACATGGGCAGGTTTCCATGGTCGTATTTTGGACAGCATTTGTCCAAGTTTCCGTGTAGAGATTTTACTCTCCTTTCTAATCAGGCAGCATGAAAATTGAAAGAGGCCATTATAAAATTGCTTACTGTACTCAAATTTCTCCCCTGGGAGTTGGGGAGGACTCTGGTGGGTTGGGTCAAGGGCACAGACAGGCTGGATACAGGGGTTTGATGGCAGCAGGTAGAAGTTGGGAAGGATGAACATCACTGGGACACTGCAGATGCCATTACAGTCTCTGAAAGTGCCTGTCTTGCACACTGCTCATTTGCAAGGGGACACCACAGTCAAAAGCCTCATGATAGCGGCTCAGGCTCCCCTACTCCTACCAGAGTGAGCAAGAGCCTCCTCTTCTCCAGCAGATTTCTGCCAGCCGCAATAGGCTCTACACAAACATCAGTCCATCATGACCTCCCTGTTTGCAGCAAAGGATTGGCAGCCCAAAGCACACTGCCTTTGGAGATCTGATGAGTGTGTCTGCATTTGCACAGACAGCAGCAGCCTGCCCACTCTTCCTGGTCAGCCCCATGCCAGTCCTGAGCTGCATCTCCCATCCCTGCAGAACAGCAGCTCCTTACTTAAACCAGAGCAGACTCCTCAATATCCCACAGCCTCCCATTCATGCTAGTCCTAATCAAGCTAATCATGGCATTCATTCCCTAAATTAGTACTAATTAATAGAATCCTAATTAAAAAAAGGAATGATGGATCCATGGATTCTGTTCATAATGGACTTCTCTCTCAGCCCTTTGGAGGCACTGCCATATCTGCCCTGTGCTGAGAAGGTCAAAGCCATCCAAAGTCACAAACACAGGTCACAGGGACACTCCAGCCACAGTGCCTTGACTTCCTCAAGCATCATCAGGAAAAATAACACCAGTTTGAATCACCACTTTGCGCTATGGAGTGTTTGGTGGTTTTTAGTATGGGGCTCTTCAGAAAGTGACTTCTAGATGACTTGCTATGCAAAGATAATAAAACAAACAGAATTGGAGCTAGAGAGGAATTTCTGGAGTGCTCAACACCAGTCCTGGCCTCTGCCATGAGTCCAGGCAGGCTCTTAATGAGCCATGGCAAGCTGGTGAATGCCAAGTAGGCATAGCCCTTTTAGAGGTGCCTAAATACACACTGTTATTTAAGGAAATAAAAGGCTTTAAAATGTGCTCATTATTTCAGTCAGGTGTGCTTGTGCTTAAATGACTCTAGTCCATCTAACTTTTATCTCCCACAACCTTGAGGGGCTTTGGGTAGGGATATAGACACTGCACCAGCCAGCCACCCTCCTCACATGCTGCCAAGATTTTCACTTTGTGTCAGTGCCCTCTCTCACCAGGCAGCAGCAGAAAGCAAGCCTGCAATACAGCCTCATCTAATACCTTTGGTCAGTTTGTTCTAATTTGCCAACACATGCACCATAATTACAGGGCTTGTGTTTAGGTGTACCTCAAGAGTTCTTTGTGCAAATAATAGAATAGGATAATTCATCCAGATCCCATCAGGGAGGTCCAGGGCCAGACACAGAGCCATTTGTACAGATGGGAGCAGCCCCAAAGATATTTGGAAATCTGGTGCAGATCAAATCTGGTGCCTGGCAAGATTCTGCTTTTGCACCTTGTCCTTGCGCCTTTGCTGCCTCACAGGGGACTGCTGGCAAGAAGCAGAGATGCAGGCAAGTTTCCTCATGATGGTGCCCAGTGCCACTCCAGTTTTCAGTGTGGGCCCTCTTCCTTGCCTTGTCTTGGTTAGGGACACTCTGGAAGCTTGAAGATGCCAATCTGAAAAGGACAGGTTCATGTTGGTGAGGGCTCCTGTGTGATCATCCCCTGTCTGCTAGAGGGGTGCACAACACAAAGGAGACATGGCTATTTACACCAGGCTTCTTGCCAGCATAGCTCTGTTGCTCAGAGGTGCACTACCTTTCTCTTCCTGACCATTGTTGCAATGGCCACAAAAATTTAAATGAAGCTCAAGTGTTGGAGCTGATCCTTTGCCTTGTGTGTGCCTAATGGCAACATCTTATACTGTCTGGTAAGTTCTGTCTTGCATCTCTCATCGCACAGACTGAGCCCTGAAAAAGCTTTTTGGATCTTGTATAAGCCCTTGGCCAGATAATGTGCAGCCCTGCAGAAGGGGCAGCCTCTCGGTTGTGCCTGCAGCAGGGGCTGAGGTTTTGCTCTGCTACATGATGTTTGCTGAAGATCTCCACAAAACACCAAAATCATCCTTGTGCCAGACTCAGTGATACTCACTGCTTCTGAACAGTAAGCAGGGCTGTTTACATGCTTTGAGATGGCACTAAACTAACAAACAACAGCTGATACAGAGATCTGATGGAAAAACAAGTTAATGGCATTTTTCTGTCCAGAAATTTATCTCACCTTAATGCAAATATTCTATCCATACTCTGGTGAGTCTGTTCCCCAAATCGATCTGGACCTGACAGAACATCAGGGTGGAGCTGTGCCCTGCAGCTCCATGATAGTGAGCTCTGAAGATAAGTGAGGTCCTGAGCAAGGCACTGAAAGCTCTGCATCCCGGGTTCTTGGTATTGACCTGCAATGGTTCTTCTTTACAATGCAGCGAATTCCTGGCCTTTGAGTGGGGCTGTTGTGTGTGGGCACAACGTGATGGTAACAGCTTTGCAGTGGTTATGGTCTTTTGGGAGAGGGGAGGATAGCAGTGTTACCAGGAAGGTTGATGCCTCTTTCCTGACGCTTTTATGGAGTCTCTGACAATAGTTTAAGACATTTAATTTACAGATTTCTCAAGAGAGATTTTTACTTCCCAGAGGACAGAAGCATTTTGAGTTCATCACACTGAATTATTGGCCCCAGATGAAGATGAAACCATGCAGCTGTCTGGACCATAATGCTGCCTTGAGAGGACGGACATAGCTGTCAAGGGCAGGCTCTGTCTAGGCCTATATCCTAAGGATCACAGCCCCACCCGGAGCAGGCAAGGGCCCTTCCACTGAAGGAATTGCAATTTACAATTGCTCTCACTAAAGCTACATTTGGCCTTTTATCTGACCTTCTTTGATCTTCTCCACAACCCTGGCAGGTCTTCAGTGCATTCAGTTCTTTATATTAAAGCAATTAATCCCACATGCAACCAATTAGGTTTAGACATAGTTTGATGACCATAATATTGTACAGACATTCTACCAAGTTTTCAACAAATGAGGGTGGCTCCTACATGACACTTTCTAGTGACTGCAGTTCAGAAATATCCCAAGGAGAAAAACATTCCAGAATTACACTCCCAAGTCCAAATACCCCACTTGTGGACAATACGCTGTTTTTGTGTCCATAAAATAGGGACCCAAACACTTTTCCTTCTTGTTGGGCACAGCATGCAGGGCAAGGATCTCACTAGACCTGTGTGAACAGGTTTGTCATCCAATGGCCTCTTCACCTGCCACTGTCATTGCTAGCAACCTCCACCAAATATGTTTTCCTTATCAGAGGCAAAGAGGCAGCAGCACATGTAGTCATTTAGCTTCATCCAGTTTGCCTGGGTCCCTAAGGAGGGCTGAAAGGGCAGCTGGTACAGGAGAGCATTGCCTCTTACTGGCTTTGCTCTGAATACAGTGCAACCCTCATTGCTTCTCTCTCTTGTGCCACTGTACTGATGCAATGCAGTATGGCCAACACTTACTGTATTACCTAAAGCCCCTCTTTGGGTAGTCTTCAGTTAGTGAGGCATCCTCCATCTGGTCCTGGTGTCAAATAGGTCATAGTTTTACATGGGTGAAAAATGAGACTCCCTTCTGTTCCGATAACCCTGGAACTGCACAAGTCTTCCAAAATTCACTAGAGGCATTGCATGCCACCACTGTCTCTTCTGATCTGTGTAATGCAGGCTGTTGATGCTGGTATTTGTTGAAGTATCCTAGAGTCTGTTCACTTGGACTTTGCTCTGTTAGTGACAGAGAAGAGGCACATTTCCTTGTTTAGGTCATTTGCTTTCAGTGGAAGGAGCCAGTGTTCATGCCCAGGGCTTGTATGTTTGCTGGTTCTCCTGCCAGGGAGAGGATTTATTGTGTTTGGGGCCTGACAGCAGCAAGAGCAACTGCAAGCTCGTTCTCTCACATCTTGACAGCTCTCTTCAGAAAAAGTGCTCATTCCTTCCTACTCATACCTTGCCAAGGAGAAAGAGACACCCACGTGGACCTTCTAGGTCCTGCCACAGCACAAATGTGCAACAAGAAGCCCGCAAGCAGGAGCATTACAGACCATGGTTCTGGCACTAGACTATCTGTAGTTTTTGCATTACAGTAAAAGGTCTGAACAATGTGGCAAGAGGAACCGTAATGGACTTCAGATGGAGAATTATCTAATGGAACAGCTTTCCTACAAAAATGTCATTCTGTCACAATCAAAATGCTTGTGAAACTATCAATTTTCCCAACTATTTTTCTGAAAAGAAAGTGCCAACAGATTTTAAAATAAAGCATTTATAGATTTTATTTTATATCATATATGCAGATTAAAAAGCTATAATGATCTAAATAAGCCTAAACTATTTTTTTGGTGGAATTTTCCTTTGTCGAGAATTTCAACATTTTGAGGTTTTGTTTTGAATTGGAATGAAAACAAATTTCAAAATCTCAAAATTGTCTGTGAAACACAATTTCCATTCTCTGGCCAGCTCAGGTTTCAGGCTAGAGCATGTATAATAGCTCCCCTGCAAGGAAGCTCTTTAGGAAAAATATATCTGAATTAATTTACTGGTGCAAACATATAGTTTTAAAGATTTGTCAATTTGTCCAGGCAGACATGTCCTCGCTGAAAGCTGTTCCAAGTCATAAGAAGCCTCCACAAGTTCCTGAAAGACTTGTTTCTGAAAGGCATTGCTAACTTTGTACAATTGATCGTAGTCATTTCCTGGCATTGATATTAACCAGGCAGTTACACTTTCCACTTACTTGCAACAGACCACAGAATTAATACCATAACTATTTTCTTGGTCAGTTTTAGTTGGACTTCTTTTAATAGTTTAAACTAGATATTAAGAGCTTAATATTGCATTTTCAATAAAAGCCTAGTCTGTTCAGACTAAAATATTCAATAGAACAAAATTTATATTCTACAATATTTAGGTTAATTTAAATATTTACAGCCTTAACAAATAATTTTGCCTCAAAAAACCCCAAAAGACTTGTACTTTTGTGTGTAAGGAATGGAAACCTACCATAGGACAAATTATTTATTAGGAACATTAATGGAGAGTTATTGTAAGTTTTGTTTTCAAGTGAGTCACTTTGGATTTGCAGTGACATAAATGAGATCATAGGCCAATCTGTTCACAGCAGCTTTATATATCATAAAGGTATGAAGCGGCCTAACACTGAAGTACATTAGCATAAAGAGATTGTAAGTTAATCATACACCTTAAAATAAAAAAATACCCTCCCAAACAGCAACGAAACACCCCTGCATGCCACAGGACTTTTTGCTGCCTTTAGTAGTTGTTCTTTACTGTAGAGAATTTGATGTGCACTGTGCCAAGATACTCCAGAGAGTGTCTCTGCTCCTCCAGAATGCAAAGGTTTTGTGTCAAGGTGAAAGCTGAACCAAACACACACTCTGCAGTCAAAGTTGGTTTATAACTCCTGACTCTGCTGGGTCAGTTAAGTGGCAGTTTCACTAAACAAACAAGTAAAACACAGGTCAACGTCCAAATACATGCAGCTTATTTAAGCAGCTTCAGTAGCTGGTAGAGGACCAAAGCTGTAAGTGGAAACAAACTGCTTCTGAGGTAAATAGCAGGGAATGAAAGTGGGGATCAAATCGTGCCCAGGTATGACAGAGGTTTTTTTTTTTGAAGATGCCTTTGACCAACTAGCTCAGCTGGATGCAGGAAGTTATTGAAAGCACATTAGGTACTTGATGCATTTGTTGCAGAATCAGCAAGACAAATCTTTCAATCCACTATCTTCAGTTGCTATATTGTAAGGGTGTGTTCAATCATCAATCAAGGAATCACCCTCTAAAGGACTGGAGAGGGGAAACCAAACAAAAACTACATGGTAAATCAATCAAGTAACAACACAGAGGAACACAGCCAGCTGAATCAGTACTGTATGTGTATCTTTCCCATTCCTGAGTTCAGCAGGCTATTTTCTATGATTCTACTGAGTTAGTTGTTGACTTGCATATATACACCATCTCCTTTGCTAGACTGCCCATCCATCTCATACTCTTAACACAGTTATACAATCACTATATAAATCCCTCCCTCCTTGCGTTGTATTGTCCAAGAAACATGTTAGCCTGCTTCCTACTTGGAGGCTGACATTATAAAGCACTGCCAAGGAACCTTGTCATACCACCGGCAAGCAGCTCAGCTCAACAGCAGCTCTCTCCCTCTTCGAAGGGGAGCTCCTAGAGTTGGAAGTCAGAGGAAAAGGTCTAGCAGGGAGGTCGGCTTTTTGCTGGGAAGGACCTGTTTGTAGTTGTCCTGTACTTGATAGTATTTCACTTGTTCAATATTAGCAAATTCAACTGGAGTCTTGGTCACTTTCCTCAATGTAAAATTTCAATATAGAGTCACAGAATATTCTGATTTGGAAAGGACCCACACAGATCATCAACTCCAACTCTTAAGTGAATGGCATTCTGTCTTGATTTGGTTCTGCTGAGACTGTAGAATGGACTGCCTTTGACAAGAGTAAATATAAACTAGGGTTGTCTGGCTTTGAACACTCCAAACTAGAAAAAAGTAGAGATTTGCAAAATCAAAGCAACCTTACTTATGCAGAGTTATTCTAAGGCAAGGGGGCAGAGAACTGGTCCTAGGAAGACTGCAGTACAGGAATTCTTAGATTCCTAGACAAAACCTGTCGAAATGAGTTTGTGGTCAACACTTGAAGCAAGAAATTGACCCTCCCATCAGCTCTTTCAACAGAGCGATGGTGGCAGAGCTCCGTGTGGCTGGCATGGGGAGCTCTTTTGTGGCTTTGGCTGGCAGTCTGGCATGTGAAGGTGTGCTAACATATTAACTGTGCACCACAGGATGGAAACCACTGGTTCTTTTGATTCTACATGCAAAATGTTTTTTCTGATCAGCATGTAAACGCGGGCAAACAGAGACAATGGTTTAAAAAAGCAGCAAGCATGATTAAAAGGCTTAAAGGATAAGAAGATACTGTTCAGCTGAGCAGAAGTGAGAGGGAGGCAACTGTCCAACTTGGAAAAACAAGGGATTTGTTTGGGGAGTCACAGAAATATTCGTCTGGAAGCCACGGGAGAAAATGAAGAAAAGGATGCTTTATAAAAAATATCAAGACTATCTTGCATCATTAACATTACCAGGCTAGGAAATATTTTCTTTGGGAAAGCCCTGGCCTCCAAGTCTAATGGAGATTTTCTAATAGAAAAAGAAGAAATACATGCATGGAGTAATTAAAATAGCATTAGATTCCCATGCACAGCAGCAACTATTACAGGACTAAAAACCAGTGAGAGAAATTGAAATTGCTGCCCCAAAATCAGCCAGCTATGGTCTCTAATCTGCAACTGTGTCAGCAGGAAATAATGGGAGAAATTAAATGGTTCAGTATAAAACCAATAATGAAGTAAAAGAAACACAAAATCTATGTAATAAAATCAGTATCTCATTCATTTTTTGTTGTCCAGCTCCTTTTATAATGTAAGAAAAAGCTGGTTTGCAGTGCCACAGCAAGAAAAAAGCTTACTGCAGGCTTTCTTGCAACTTTCTAAGCAGATAAACACAATCAAAAAGTCTATTTCAATTCTATTTTATTAGTAGTAGCAGTAGAAGCATCAGCAGCAGTAATGGTTGTTGTGTTGCAGTAGCCTTGAGGGCCATGAACTACATCTCCCCAGCCTGATGCAATGTGCATTCTACAAGCATATAATAACAGATGGAAGACTTTAAAACCTTGACATTACTTGTATGTAACGTATGTAAAATTTTGATTTGATTTAAAATCCGCTCTGTTCCAGCAAAGATTTATTTGTGTGCTTTTCTTTACCACTGTGAGGAAGGTGACTACTCACAATGTGGAAAGCAAAGCATGTGCAGGATGAGCATCCGAAACAAGTAAGGAAGAGAAGAGAGATGGAAAATATTATCATCCCTGACAACTTTGCCCCCCTTGCCTTTGTGTCCATGAAATGTGAAACTTTATTTTCTGTTGAGCCCTTCCACACTCAGAAAACATGGGTGAAGATGCAGAGCATACTTGGACTACCCTAAAGCTTTGGATATTTAAAAATGGCAACATGGTTTGGCTTCTCATTCGGCATCTGGTTTCTGAGCCTTGCAATGCATTTGGATCACATTTTCAGGTTTTCCCCTGCAACTGGAAGAATTAGGAATTTATTGTTTAAAAAAAAAAGGTTAAAAAGTCATGTGATTGTGTGCTTCCAGAAGCTGAGGCTTGAGGAAAAAGCCCATCCTAGACTCACAATAAAATCATGAGAATTGAAAACAGCAGACCTAAGAAGCTCATCCAAGCTTTCTGCTGTGCATATGTAAAACCCGGGTGTTGTCAGGACTAGTTAGCTAATGTCATAAAGCACTCATAAGAACAACGTTAGCTATTATTTAAGAGGAAACCAAAGTGTAAAGTGTTTTACATATAAATCTGCCTTTTAGAAGAGCAACATTAAAAAAGCAAGACTGAGTTCTGGATTACTGAAGGGTAATAAGGAAGTTCTAAACACAGCCATAACTCATTCTACATGAAAATGAATGACTCAGCAGTGCCTTGACCAAGTTGGAAACAGGACCTCTGGAAGCTATTAGAAGTGGACTGTCTCCCAACATGCCTTCCTCCTCTAATCTGCTTGGGATGGCAGATGTGCAGAGCAGCCCAATGAAAGGAGTTAACCCCCAAACTGAGCAGGGATACAATGGCTCTGCACCTCCACAACCTTTGTCTCAGGAGCCAAGTGAAGAAGGGTGCCAGTGGCTCTTTTGGAATGACAGGTAAAGTCTTGCAAAGAAGCAGATTGTGCTGTGAAATACATGGTGTGGCCATCCTTGTGTCTCTATTACAGTGATTTTGGTGGTTTCAGACTATCTGGCTATGTGGACTGAACACTCCCACTAGCAGTCACAGTCCATTTGTTGCACTCCTGAAGTGCTTTTGGGCAGAGCAATCCAGTTTGCACTGCTAAGACCATGCTGCCATGCAAGCAGATTTGGGTGAGTGAGGACAACAGCGAGATTTCCTTCAAAAGCTACTTCTCAGATGAACCAACCCACTGCCACCCACAGATCAGCATGGCTGGTGTAAAGAACATCATCCCTGAGGGCAAAACTGAGCCTTCTGCAAATAATATTTTGGGCCAAGTGTTTTTCTTCTTTGTCCACTTGTGGGTTCATAAAAATACTGCCAACGGCGGGCGGGGGGGGTGTGAGGACTAAGTGACAGCAAATGCAAGCCTGCTGACAAAAGGTTTACTTTTCTCTTGCACTTTTTGCAGACTCTTCAGAAGAGCCTCTATCCTGGGATGACATTATAAAACCACTTTATTCCTTTACCTGCCTGCTTAATGCCCACAGCTGCTGTACCTTTAAGATGCATCCGGGGGGAGGGCAGCGCCGGGGGCAGTTAACCGTTGGCCAACCCAACGGTCACTTCAGCCTGGCCGCACCTGGGGTCATTCCGACGGCCGGCGGGCCCGAGGCGGGGGGGCTGGAGCCGGGTCCGTTCAACCGAACCGGCACGGGCAAGCCAGCGATAAAAGCGGTTCAGTCCAACGCCCAAGGGGTCAGCGCCTCTCGGAGAGACGGCAGGTACGCGGCTCTATGCGGGACTTTGTGTGAGTTGACGGCTCTCAGCCGGGACTTCGTGAGGGGACGGTTCTCCGCCCCGTGCTAGCTTTGAAAAAGGTTTTGTTTGTTTTCCTCTCCCTCCCCCTGGCCTCCCTACCCTCCTTCCCTTCTCTCCGGCCCGGCGGGCCAGCTGGGTGCCCCGGCCGGTCCGAGCTCCGAGGAACGCCACGCCCGTGAGGGAAGGGGAGGAGTCACCAGAATCCACCAGCTCCGCCCACTGTGGTGTTGGCTTCTTGCAGGCACCCCTTTCCCTTTTTTATCTCTTTGTTTTCCCAGTTTCATTTTGTGTTAATAAATAGTTCAGTTCCTTTTTCCACTTTCATTTGCTTTTGTTAATTTGTTTCATTGGCGGAGGAAAGAGGGGAAGCCCTTTACCCTTGGGAGGAGGCACTCATCCCTGAGCGTTTCCTCCTGAACACCTTTGTCTCCCAAACCGAGACACCCTCCTAGCCCCGACACCTTCAACTAAGAATCACTAGTTTCAATCTTTTGGACCAGATCTGTGAGCAGCAGAGCTCTGTTCAGTTTGATGGGTGTAGAATAATTCACACATGTTGAAACATTCTTTTCCAGGCTTTAGCTGCCTTAGAGCTGAACCTGTCTTACATGCTACATAACTGCTTGGAACCCACTGGTCTGCTCCCCTTTCAGTTGCAACGTGAAGTGGGTGCTGTTATTTTGTTAGAAGAGAGTTTAAAACAAAAAAGCCACCACTAACTGCAGTTCATGTGTATGGGTATGATTTTAAATTGCAAACAGGAGGCTACTTGGCTTTGCATAGTAAGAATTGTCTGGCAGTAAATTGTCTCTTCTGATCTCCCTGAGCCTTGGATTGCTGCTGTGAGGTTGTGTCACAACTAGTCATTAATTATTTCATCAAAAGATTATTTTTCTCATTTCCTCATCATTGTTTCCACCTAGTTTCTTTTAAATTGAATCCATTTCTTGGCAAGGCTTTTTTCTCCCCTAAGTGGGGTCTGGGCTTTGCAGAGAACACTGACCTTAGAAAAAATGTATTGTTAACATATGTAGTTCACATGCATACATATGCATACACTGAGCAAGAAATTACTGTATATGTGTATAAACATTGCTCTGGCCCTCTGACCCTCCTCTCATTCACTTTGGAAGCGAATTCCCCTTCTTGCTACCTACAAATTCCTCCTGTCTTCCTACCTTATAAATATGATAAATGATAAAATATTGTGGGGGGAAAAAACACAAAAAAGAGATATTGTCGTTCTCACCATGTGAATGAATAAACAAGGAAAAGCAGAGAGGAAAAAGGTAAGTGCAGCTATCAGGAGCTCCATGTCCTTGGGGGTTTCTTGTTTTTTAAAAGTGCCACAGTCTTCTTGGAAAAATATAGACCCCTCCTGGTAATGACAGCCCTGATAGGCAGGACAGGATGGCACTATTCATGGAGATAATTACAACCACAAAAGAATTGGGACTACCAAGCCAAAGAAGTGGGGGAGGAGCAAGACAGCCAAAACATCCAGTAGAGAGGCTCAGAAAGCTCTCCTGTCACCAGCTGCTGAGATGCAAGCAAAGAGAGAAATGGGAGGAGCTGCCAACACCTTCATGCCCTCAGAAAACTAAAGCAGCCTCACAAGCACATTGTAGGCAACAGCACAAAGAATAGAGGCTACTGGGCTGCAGTAGGACAGAGGTGAGGAGAATGCCCCAGAGGGGCTCTCCAGGCAGTCTCAGCAATACAACATCCTCGATGCTAAACCAAAACATGTTCTGTTAGACAGAAAGCTGCTGCTACCACCCTTCCATAGGCTGAAGCTGGAGCAGTGTGGCTGCAGGAGACAGGAACACTAGCAGCAATTTGCTGTACCTACATAAGAGTCATCTTGGTAAAGAGCCTGGTTGTTTTTGAGAAATACCAAATCTTTTCTTCACAATCTGTTCAGCATATTGTGTGCAAAGCAATGCAGAATGTCAGCAAGATCCCTTTGTGTCTGACTCAGCAATGGCACCATGATAAGCATGGTTTGTCCTGCAGTTTATGCTAAAGAACACAACATTTACCACAACGGCTCCAACTCTTTCACAATACAAGAGCACAAGAACAGAAGAGCAGCCACACTGGGCCAGGCCAAAGGTCCATCTAGCTCCTGTCTCCAACACTGGGCAAAAGAAAAATGCCTGGATAAAAGTATGAACACAGGGTAAGCACATACAATATTTCCCCAGAGTGCTCTCCCAGACACCATGTCCAGATGGGACCCCAGATTAGAAAATTTTTGAGCCAAGTATATTTTGATGTACTTAGAGCCCTGGATTGCATCCTTCAACAGTCCTTGTGCTTTCTCTAATCCTTATGCTTTCTCAAGAGTGACTCTTTCTAATCTCTTATTTATTTGCCCTTCAGATGCTTTTCTTTGTCTTTATGCTGGATGTGTGCCCCTCTATATAATTCATCAGTGTTTTCACAGTTTTAGTATTACATGCTCTTCCTTTCTTCCCCATCCTTCAAGCTTCACCACAACTCATGAAGAAGATGCCTAAAGTTCAGTCACTTACTGGGACTGTCCATCACTGCTACAAACCCTCAAAGCTTTTTGGTTGCATGGTACGCATATTGTCCCATGTTTCCTCACCCACATAGTTTCTTTCTGACCCTTCACTTTTGCAGTTCTTTGTCCAGGACTGCTGTCTGTTTTGAGGTTTATCTGGTCCCTGAAAATTTCTGAGGATTATCAGGATTTCCCCCAAAATGTTTGTCTTATTTGTATCAGAACTGTTGATTAGAAGTGGTGGACCAGTTTTCTGGTGCTGTCACCTTGTGTACTCACGGTTGGGTCACAGAGTGTGTGACACTCCTGGGCTAGGTAGATGAAACATATATCAGATTTCTGCAAAGTGTGAAAAAGACAAAAGCCTTAGATCTTTCCAGAAATCCCCATGCAATCTTTTTTTGGCTCCTGGGAAAGACCCATTAAACTGTCCGCAAGCCTTCACGTAGTAGCTCAGCCATAGTAATTCAGAACTGACAGTGAGGAGACAAGCCCGTGTCTGTCTCCTCCCTATCTGTACCATGTGGCTCATTCCCAGAAGCAGCAAGTAATTTCCAGTGCTACTAGAGTCAGGGGGGAGATCATAGCTGTCCCTTTTGGGAAGATGGTGTCCATACTTCATCCTGGACTTCCTCAATGATGAATCACTTCTCCGAGAAAGCTGCTCCAATGAGTGCAGTAGGTTCAAAGAACTGCTCTTGCATCTATGGTGATGAGCCAAGCCTCTGCTCGCTATGCTTTCTATTGGATTGCCATCAGTGTTGACATGCAGAGCCCACTGTTTCTCTGCAGGGGGGGGGAAAGACCCAGGGGCTTCATCGGTAATGCTACAGGTTTTGAAATGACACACCCTTTCTTTCTGCTGGGGAAGATGAACTAATCTGGTGAATCAAAGAAAGGCTGTTACCCCTGTCACCATGCCTTTCTTGTGGAAGTGAATTAGGTCGTGGAAGGTCATATGATTTTTCTTGTGCTTTCCTCATCAGTAATCAGTGTGAATGATTGAGGCTCATGCGCCCTGGGCATTTTCCACCCATCCACATGCCTCACAGATATTCATTATATAGACTTAATTTCTTGTATCTAATTTCAGAGGTAAAGTCCATTGCTCATAAAAACAGTATACTCTGGGCAGAGTTCTCCACATTCCCCTGTGCTGACACCAAGGGGCAGACACCATGTCTACATATCTGAGGGGAGCATGTTTGAATGCCCATCAGCCTAAGGCTTCTCACAGTCAGTAAGTGTGCATCATTTCAAGCAGTGTTCTTGTGAACTCCTGAGTGGTGCCCTACCAGGAGATACCTTACTTTAGAAAAGCAAATAGTGAGGCAATCTTCATCTTGCTGGACCCACAAATAAAGGAGAGGATGTACAAAAGTGTGTAGCTTAACTCCTGGATGCTCATCACAAGGACTTGGCACAGAAGCCGTTGCAGCACTTCTGGAGTGTCAAACCTCTGCCAAGTCAGCTATTGTTCACCTCTGCAAATGGCATTGGGAGAATCCACACATATTTTAACCCTGTAGCACACCATGACATCTAAAGCCATCCAAACAGATGACCAGCTGCAAACTGGTGCAAAACTGGCATTAGCTCCTGCCCTAGATGGTGCACACAAAGCACAGAGGAAAGCTATTATTGACATAAACAGAGTCTTATTTTGGCATTGTCTATTGTTGCCCATTTTTGTCTAATGTGAAGTCATTGTCCTGCAACTAACAGCAGGCATATGCATGCATGACACTAACAAAGCAGGAGATGTTGTCATTCTCCACTGGAATTAAAAATCTAGCCTGGAACTGGAAAGATTTTTAAATATGGTGCTGCTACATTCCCATGACTCCACAGAGCAGGAAAATGGTTTAAGAATTCTTACTTAACATCTTTATCAGTGTATAAGCAAAAGAAGATCCTTTTATAGCTAAGGTTTATCAGTGTAAAAATACCGGGATAAGAAAGGATAATTAAACCCCAGTTAAAGTAAATATATAGATCAGTCCTTGGCTGGAAATGTTTTCCTTGGTTCAGGAAAAAGAAGCTATTACAGCATTACCTCCACCCACACTTTTATTTTACCTATTCTTTTAATTGTATTTAAAATTATATTAAATATTTTTTTAGTAGTTGCTATGCAGGGACTGAATTCTTAGGGGCAGGACTTTTTTCCCCAACATCTAACACACTAAGGTTTTGCCCTGGCTAATAGCCACGACATCTGTTCTGAAATAAATATTAATGCTACACCTCACCATGCACCCTCTGATAGTTGTCAGGACTGTAATTCACAACACACATCTCACCAAGAGATTTTCCTGCACAGCAGTCAAAAGCCCTAACAAGCTTTGAGCAGATGTCAAAACAGTCTGATAAGCTGGCAGCGTTAGCAAAAATAGATATTTTTGCAGCAAACCCAGAGATTTATACGATGTGTTCTAAAACAGCAATGCATTATGGAAGCAATACACATCTGCATAATCGCACTCTATATAATGCTGTCTAATTCCCATGGCCCACTGTGCTGGAATATGTTCATTGATCCCCTAAGGTCCACTGGGCTCCATTTAAAACAGATCAGCTCTAACCATAGCATCTTCTCACACTTCCTATGCAAGAATAAACAGCAGAAGGAATGAGTTCCTCTGTCCCTCATGCACATGCAGGGACTATACAGCTCATTGTGTCCCACTCACAGCAGACATGAGCATGACATAGGTTATCTCATGGAGGTAACATCATTATACATCACCCATGGATTTAATTTTCCACAATCTGTCAGATTTAATGGTAGTTAGCCTCTTTAAGAACTTTATACTGAAACATGGACACCCCTTGACCAGACTAGCTCAGGCAAGCTGTCATTACAGGGACAATGCCAACAGCCTGTCTCAGAAGCCATTTCGGTCACAATCCCTTTTGCTCATCCTCCTGCTCTTCTATCAAATGTACTTCGGACACTTCTGAGCTCCAGCTGCCACCAAAGGACACACATAAAAGCAGTGGCATATTTTGGTTCCAAATGTCAACCACAGCAGTTGTATCCGCTGCAGGAGCTCATGGGTGCCTCACACTCACAGCATGCACCGCCCCTTAGGCTGAGCTGTTGGCATTTCTGCAGCTTCTCTCAGTGCTGGCACACTGAATTGAGCTCTGACTTTTTCATGTTAAAGAGAAACTGGGTCTCTCCTTCCCTCTTGCCTGTGTGTCTTGTGGACTCTAGCAGCAGCTGTACATGGGATGGTGGGGAGTGTAAGGGAGATACACATTAGCAAAAAGTTAGAGCTTGGCTAGGAAAGGCACACAGAAACCAGAAAGCTAAAGGGACCACACGGTGCCAGTGCTGTTTCTGAGATAACTCATTTGAAAGCAAAAGGGGAATAATATATTTAAACTGAGGCAAAATTACACAATGAGGAGGGGCTGGGATACTACCCAGTTGACAGAGTCAGCAACAGAAGAGAGCTTTAAATCATGCATCAAGAGAGGAACTGGATACATTTTTGGAAGTGAAGCAAACTGAGGCATAAAATCACTGGCCAAGGTTAAATGAGTTGGAAAAGAAACTGATTTATGTGTCCTGGGCTGATAAGAGCAGGTCTCGCTGCGCTTTAAGGGCAGACTTCCCCCATTTCTTAGTGTTTCTACATTGCTCGTATGCTTGGTTCATATTGATGAGATTAAATGCAATGACTTTGGGAGTGTGAAGGCATGATTGCCTTGAAACTAAATCAATGGGATAAATCCAGACTGCCTTCCACAAAGCCAGCAGAGAAAGGCTGAACTTAAACCAGTTTGGCTAAAATCAGTATTCAGCTTTTGAGAACATAACATAACATAAAACATAACATAACATAACATAACAACATAACATAACATAACAACATAACATCACATAAAACATAACATAACATTACATTACACATAACCAGCACTTTTTGGCTTAAGCAAAGGTAGCAGGTTTGAGTTGTTGAGAATATATTGCTTATATCAGAGAAGGGATATTCTTTCTTTCTCTACCACAAAATCAAAGTATGTGTGGGCTGAAACACAAGCTGAGGATTTATGGCTCTCACTGGTTCAGCATCTCTGAAAAGTCAGTGCCATGCATATGCACAGTCTCAATGGGAAAATAAGGGTGAAGCATCCTGGAGAGAACAGCTCTTCCCCGGCTCACATTAAACGTGTCCCTTTAAGCACGTGTATCATATCCACCACCACCACCTACTAAGTGGAAATTGAAATCCTATAACCAATGGGAGGGAGGAGGCGAGGGGGGGAGGGAGGAGGTGGAGGGGAGGGCGGGGCAGGTCTTCCCTCTAGATTTGGGAATAAGAACTAAAAGTTACATCAGGTTTTCTGAGAAGCTAATCTGTGGCTTTCAGGCCAACGTGGGTTGTTGCCAATGACCCTTTGATTTCTGCATCAGCAGGTCACAGAGATCAGGTGGGGGCAGAGGGAGTACATTTATCAGCCCAGTGAGACAAGGCTGAGCTCTTTGTCCACTTTCTCCTTCTCCTATGGTTGGTGTCTCCCTGCCCTGAGACTGGGGGCGAGGGATGGAAGTAACCCTTTGAAAAACATAACTCAGCTGTACACAAAGGCAGTTGCTGGCAGACAGCTGTGATGCTTTCTGGACAGTCAGGGGATTCTGTAAAGCCAGAAAGTGAAATGACTGTGCAACATGCATGGTGTTTACTACTAAAGGCTAGACAGATGAGACAATTGCTCTCAAACCTGTGCTAACAGCACCACATTGATCTTCTCGCAGCCACTGCGGGGCCCAGCCACTCAGTAACTGCCCTCTTGCCTCCTGGGTTATTGTCCTTACACAGACTCTCCAGGTCTGCACGTCAGACTCTACAAGAGGTCTAAGCATAGAAGCCACAGTGGCAAAGGCCACAGCAGCCTCCTGGGGAGGTGGGTCCCATCACACTGGAGTGGCCAACATTGCTTCAGGTGCACAGTGTGAACTCACCACACACACTGGCCTTGCTGAGAGTCTTCCCTGCTGGGTGGGCTGCTCTGCAAAAGCAGCTGAAATGGATGCAGCACCTATTTTGTCACAAGACAGCATTAGACAAGAGGCACCTACTGATGCAAAATGTGATGTAGGGTGTAAAGTCAGCATTCTGGCTCTTGGAGTCAAAAAAGAAGAGAGAGGTGAGAGGAGGACAGGATCAGTCTCATACCATCAGCCTGGGATCCTGGCTATGCTGCAAACACACTGGGACAAGAGGTCCAGCTGCAGAGCCAGTTAGTTCTGGGGCAGTGTGAGGACATTTTGGACTTGCACAGCATAACCTTTCCCAACCTCTCCCCCAAGCCTGAGAGTATTTGGCCTGCTTTGTCCTGATGTCCTTGATTTTGAATCAAGCACAGAAGGTATGAGGGTCTCAACAGAAGATGATTGGAACCAAAACTTCTCAAAGAACCCTAAAAACAAGCTGATAAAGGAACATTTATGACACAGTCCCATTTTATATATGAAGCAAGGGATAAGAGGAGATAACAGATTAGAGGACATAAACCCTCTACCTTCCTCTACCAGTCCATGATACTGATCATACCCAACTGGCTTTAGCCCAAGGACCTGAGACCCTGCAGTGTTGAGGCCTAAGGCAAAACATCAAGAACTGAATATAGATCTCCTGCTTGTGGCCATGATTCCTGAAAGATAAACACACCTTCCCTCATGAGGAAACACTGATAAAAGTATTAAAATAAACCACTTAAGTTTTATATTGAAATGTAGGCATCTGGGATTGTGACTGGAATGAGGAAAACAAGAACTTGCAGTGTCTTGAAGGTACACCAATAGATCATGGTTGAAGAAACCTCAGAAGCAAGACTTGGTACTATCAGCCCAAATTTAGACTCTGATGCTAACAATATGGAATTATAAGTTCATTAGCAGAATTTTATGATTGTAGCATTAAAAAAACTTCAAAAAGCAGTTAGAAATTAATAGTGCATAATAGCAGCAAACTAATGAATTTGTCTCACCTTCCTAATCTTTGAAACATGTGGATGCTTCAGCTGTGCAAGTTGTACATTGGCTGCACTACCAACTGGGAGGTTGACAGCACTTGACTGAAGAAAATCTGCATTTCCTGACTTGTTCTTGCTTTCCATACATCTTGGAATAATGTACAATAAGGTACAATTCCCTCTCAATCTTTAAACAAAACCAACTAGAAAAAGATAAAAAAGTGGTTTATAGCCAGGACTTTTTCAAAACATTTGATCTTCAGCTCAGCCAGGCTCTATGCCTTGTGAAACTGGATTTTAATGAAGAAGGAAAAGAAGAGGAAGCAAAATAACCTGTGGCTTTGTTTCTGAAGAACTAGATGGTTACATTAGGCTTGCTTTAGCCTGGCTTTAGCCTGTTTAACTAAAGAAAATGTGTTGCTTTCCTAAACTGCAGTCTGCAGTAATAAGGAGAGGAATGCATGGTACGATAGAAAGGAGTCTGTTGCAAGTCAAGTAAGCCCATGCAGTATAAAGTTCTCTTTCAATTGCTAAATTTTGAATTTATATACTATGTAGCATAAATGTGTTATTGGCTATCACTGTTTCTACAAGTACAGCCAAGTCAAATTGGACCAATGTGAATCTGAAAATGTCAAGAATTAGCGTATTTAATACACTAACTGCCAAACATTTCAGAAATTGCTCTGTTTCACTAAATCGTAGCACTAAATCCTCTTATATAACCTAAAGAACAGATCTCTTTTTGTTTTTAAAATGTACTCAGTGTTGCCTCGTTGGCTACCAGCTGCTGCTATCTGCCTACTGTGGTTGGTAACTGTAAATGTGGGGGGCCATTTTGAAACCAAAAGATTAAAGACAAGAAGAGGAAGTCCAACAGTTTGAAGATGCTATCATCAATCCACAGCTGGCCAGGAACAGGAAGCAAGTGAGGATGGCATACATAACATACAACCTCTATGGCAGAAGGACAAACAAAAATTTAAGGCTGTAGAAATGGCAGAGGTTATTTCTCTATGGGCATTGTTATTGGTTCAGGCTGGTCATCTGTGAATGAGCAGCAGTCACTTAGAGCATGGTATCTCTCACAGTGCAGATGAGGGACAGTTTGTCCTACAGCACAAATGCTTTTATAGCTGGTTTAGGAAGGGAGCAGGGCAAAGAATGGAATAAAAAATAATGACCTGCAAGGGAACTTGAGGATAAGACTTCATTCTCATGAATGTCAGACCTTTGTATTGACCACAATGCAAGGGTATTCAGGACCTGAATGGTTTCATAACCAGTTTAATTATAGCAGATGAAATAAGACAAGAAATAAGACATAGCTTCACTTACACAGCGTACAGGGAAATATAACGTTATCATCAACTCAGGAGGCTGTGTGCAATGGAAAAGTTGCCATTAGAAGAAAGGCCATTTCAGGCCAAACACGAGAGACCCAGATGTGGCAAGGAACAGCAGTCACTGAGAACAGGCCTCGAAAGGCAGGCATGCTGGATATGCTGACCCACAAGAGCAGAAGTTTCAGCAGAGCTGCTCTGCTCCTTTGCAGTGCTTGGTCCAAGGTGAAGCCTCTGCCCAGTTCATGCAGAAGCACATTTGGTGATGTGCTGTATCCACTTTGGTATTTTGGCTGTGGCTTCCCTTCCACCTGGACTGTGGCACAGTGGCTGTCAGCAGCATGCCACACCATCCCTGCGGTGGCTGCATGGAGGAAGAGGACCCACAAAGAGTCTACAATATTTTTCAATTCCTTGTGATCCCTGAAGGCCAGTGTAAATGAGAAGAACTCTCATGCCTGGAAGGAGCAAAGCATTAAGGCTAGTGCCAGACACAAGACAGGGAAAGGAATGCATTACACACTGACTTGCAGCCAGAGCAGTTCAGCCAGCTCCAAGGATCTGACACAGCTCATTAAACACTTCACAGTACAGTCCAAATCAGTTTTTAAGTTTTGTTAATGCCATGAAATAAATTGTACCTGTAATACATTTGCATCCATAGCATGCATCAGGTTGGATTAAGTTATAAAAAGCTTCTTAAGAACAAAAGTGGCCATTGTAAAAGCACTGCCATTAATGACACTGTGCTCATTTAGAGCAGAGCTCAGGCACAACAACTACCTAGTGTCACTGTCAAGAAATCAAAGTGGGCACATTCAGCCTAAGCGCTAATACTCGATATCTGCACCAGTGAGGTAATTACAATAATCCCTCAATTACTGGCACCAGGAGAGTTTGAGGAATAAGCTCACCCTATAAAACAGAAGTTCACAGGTCTGAGAAGTGCTGAAAATATTCTAGTGGATGGTTATATCCATACAAATAGAAGATAATCAGAGCGGGAGACACATGAGAAGAAAAAGCAGAATCCACATTTTACATGTGGCTTTCTGGCCTTTGCTGTTTGTTTCCCTTAGTCCTTTCCAGCAGAAACACAGGATCCATTTAATAGGCTTCATTGAGGTCCCTCAATGCTCCAGCTCCTCATCCTTGGCACTTCACATACAGCAAGAGCAAGAAAATGAAAAAGTACAGGCAGGATGCACCAAAACACATGCTAGATGGATCACAGTGCTGTAACCACTAGCTCCTACTGGTCTCTGCACAGCAAAGGCTCAATGAGAAGTAGTCCCTGTGCTGTCCCAAATGGCATTAGGTGCTAACAGGAAACACAGACAGACTAGATAAAAACTGAAAGGAAATTAACAGTGCCAGATGCAATGAATTTTACCAAGGACTAGCCTGTGCCTGAGCAGCCTGCTCTGAGTGAGGGACTATGTGTGGCTCAGCTGCCGCAAAAGCAAAGAATGCGGACTGTTAGTCACCACTCATTTCCTGTTTTCTCCCACCTCTGCAATGGAGCAACTTGTGCAGGCAATCCCAGCTACCCTTGCTGGAGCATCCAGCATCTTAGCCTGGCACTCCCACTCTGGGCTGCAAAGGAGAAGGGAGCATGTGACACCAGCATACTCTGTGAGACTCTCATCACCCCTGCTTGGCTTGGGGAAATCAAGGGTGCCTTGGCTGTCATGTACAGCAAGTGGTGATGCTGGCCTGGTAGCACAAGTCACCGCCCAGGCAAACTCCCAGGAACTGGCTTAGTCAGAGGAGAGGAAGGGTCTCAGATCCATTCCCCAAGACAGAAATCCCCTTGGAAAGATAAAAAAAATGGGACTATTCAACTATTTGGCATTTCAGGATACTGGAGTGCTCTGTTTGCATTGAAGTTTCCCTCTTCTATTCATAAAACAGGTGGCCATAGACTTTAGCTCCAAGAAGACTTGGTTCTGTGTTCTCATCATCAGAGCTCCAAATGTGATGATGGGAAACATACCATGCTGAACTGCATAGGAGGTCTACTTAGGCTCTGCAAAAAGTGCATTCAGGACTGTTTACTAATAGCAAATCACATAGCACACACTGTACTCAAACTACAAACCACTCTAAACTTACTAATGCAGATTTGTTAAAATAGAATAAAATAGGCCAAGCAAAGCACTGAACAAACTCTGCACACCAATATTCCCTTGTCAGGATGGCACTAATTCTTCATTTTCAGTCTTTGGCTCTAGCATAGACAACTGGATAATATCAACTCATATAAAAATTCACAGGCAGTTCTTTTTTCTAATTGCTAGAAGCATAGGTGTGACTGCATTGGGGTCCAGGCACGAGTTTAATTGATTCACTAAGAATTACACTACACTATTGCACCATACCAGTGGATAAAGCTTTAGGGAAATATGAGTTTTACGAAGCAAATAAGTACATATCCCAAATGTCATGGGGTACCATCAGTACGGATTTCCAACTTCAAATGACCAGACCAGTCAGAGTATCCAGGGAGTCAGTTTCTCAGAGAGGAGGTATCAAGGGAGACAGAAATGAGCACAAACCTAGTGGAAACTTCTAGTATTAATTAAACCAAAACCCGAGTCCAGCATCCATTGTGACTTATGCTTTGAGAGCAGTTGCATGCAACACTTTGCTGCAAATTGCCTTCTACTGTGATTGTAAAAATAAAGCCAAACACTTGAAGAATTGTTCTTATATTCACTCCTCCAACACCAAATATCAGGACAGGTTTATCAGCTTCACTGACTTCAGTAAAGATACCCCCAAACTAAATCTGGCTTGCTGAACTTTGTGCCTCTTAAAATTTGCAGTAAATGTTACTAGCCGTGAAGAGGATGGACTGAGCCAGACAGAACAGGCACGTGCTGTGCAAGCTTCCCCACAAAAGTTCTGCTGATACAACACAATCCTGACCTGGCCATGATTACTGTTTTTACAGTCAGCCTTTCTTAAAGAGAAACTGTTACTAGTGTGACACTAGATACAATTCTCTGTGAAAACAAGCACATCTTTCCTAGGAATTAGACCAAACATACTTCATAGGTGACTTAAAAGCATGCTTCAAAGCAGCCTTGAATTCTGCTGTGGGTCTAAAAGAAAGCAAAACCTAATTCAATAATCAGGGTAAAAAGCCTCTACATCATTTACACCAAAAGCCTGATGTTCAGATTACACCAAAGACCTCTCCAAACCTAGGTAAATCTACCAAAAACAGAGCAAGTCATTCCTGGCTAGCAGTTTCCTGGAATGTTCTAGCAAGCTAGTAAAGGAGATACAATAAAAGTGAAATATTTTCAAGAGGGCCCATTAAAGGTGTGCATATCATGAAGGATGTGGGTACCCTGTAGCACAGGAAGACACCAGCAAAGTTATTGGAGCAGATTATGCCACTTTTTATACCCTTTCATGCTCTTGTTCTCTGACTTGCCCTCAAGCTCAATAATGAAGTCATTCTATATAATGGGCAGACTAGACAGTTGTATATATGCACTCTGCTTAATTGCGCATTGTGTGCTGTGGTTGATCATGCAATAACAATGAATCCATCATAATTAAATCTGGGAAATGTTAATTGATTCTATTTATACATAGTTGTCTTCCATAGGACCTGAAAAAATCTGTTGTCTTTAATGAAATTGCACTTAAAATCTTGGGTCCCATTTGAAGTCCTGTAAGGCAGAGATTTACCCGTGGTAGTTATTTCTAGTGAAAACTGGGTAATTATTTTGTGTATAAATAAAGGCTCAAATGCACACTGTAATAACTAGGGTTTTTTGGCTTTTAATGTCAAAAATTAAGGACTTAACTTGTTTACTGCCTAACTATAGATTGGTTTTTGTGGAAATGTTTATAATGAAATTCAGCAGCAAGGGAACAACATAAAAATCAAGGAACTGGAACTGATCTCAGTAATAGAAGTTCAGTATTGTCCTAATAATTATGCTGGCAGCTGCATTTGCATGAAACCAGGCTTTTTCTGTAGTACTCAATTAAGGTTATTCAACTGCCTTGATGTGTTTAGAAACAAAACCACTGGCATCCAAATAAGGCTAATAACAAAAATGCAATATGATGTTTCCCATTTCCAGCAAAGGGTAAGAGAACAGATGTTCCTTATGTTGCCATGTTTCACCAGCACAGGGGGGAGCTGAGAAAGTGTGCCATTTCTAGTGACAGTGCCATTAAACTAATATAGTGCAGAATGTGCCTGATGGAAACATGCAGTTCTGAACAATCTGTTTGGTCACCCAGGAAAGGATGGAGAGAATAAGAATTGAACTTTCAGGTTAAAGAAGAGCAAACACTCTAGCCTCTTTTCCCATATTGCACAGAGCCATCAGCTATTAGATAAGACTGCTGATAGTATTCCAAGCTCCTTTTGCCATCTGGACATGCAGTCTGTCACCCTTGTCTCATGTGAGGGAGTGTGGTGGACAGTGCTGCACAGGCAGGCTCTACTTCTGCAGCTGTCATCTGTCATGAGAGAGATGCCAGTGGAGGGGATAGCCAGCAGTATCCCACAGCTACTTCAGGCCACGGAGTGATCTCTTGCTCTCTCATAGGTAGCACATGTGCTGGTCTGTGCCAGGAAATGACAGTGCCACAGTGCAGGTTGGACAGACACAAGGTGGCAGTGCTCTTAGGAAATCGCCGCAGATCTCTTCTGGGATCTTCCAGAGCCGGGGGTGCTGCTGGTGCTTAGTACCTCGGCATGGCAAGGCCCCTATAACCATCTGTCCCCTTGGTGCACTGGTATGCCACAAAGCCTTCTAGCAAGGCTGATGGCTGGCACAACAAAATGCCAAATCTTCCTTGGGATGTGATGTTCCCTGGGTCTATGGTTGCAGGGAGGCCTGTGGAGACCCTGCAAGTGGGGCAGGGCCTGGGGGACTGCACAGGATGGGGAAGCAGCCTTTGCTTCTCTGAACTGTTTATTCCTCTCCAGAGGCCTTCTGGTGGGGAATATTTGCCCCATCTGTCACACCCAAGGACACAAGCAAAAGCTGCAGAGGAAAGCACCCCTGATTTGGATCTTGCACACAAGACTCCTGGCCCCAGTGCTGAGCACAGGCCATGCCATGAGGCTCTCGTCGGCTCTGCTGGTGAGACAGCTTGGCTCCCTGTGGCACCGGGGCTTTGGCACCACTGTAAGGAAGACAGGGTGACAACTAGTGGGACAATTAACCAGGACAGTATGTGTTTCCTAGGAAACACCTAAGTCCTTTTGAAGCCATCCTCCACCCCGCCTTGGGCAGTACAGTCAGTGACAGCTGAGCAGGCATAGCCCTTCCCACTGGAAATCCCCAGAATGAGTTGAACAAACCATTGAACAAACACATTCCCCCGGGAGATCTCCCTTCCTGAACTCGAGTCATCCTAACATCCTGAGGACATAAACCCAAGAGCAAAATATTGCATGGCATATTTTGGGGAGTGGGGATAAGGAACCACAGACTGCATCCACTGTCTTCGAAGTCTCTGCCAGTGCCCAGTTAAATAGTTCAGGCTTGGCCACTGGGGCAGGCTGGGTGCTGGGATAGGAAGGCTGCTGGAAAACACATAGCATCAAGTAAAGGGTAGGTCTCCAGTGATGCAGACAAGATCAGGGCCACCAGCAGAGAAGGAGACACACAGAACCCAGTGGCCACCAAACCAGTCAGATGGACCCAATAATTATTTTGCTATCTGTGCAAATTCCTTGGGAAGGCTGTGAGCGCCCATGTTGCCCGAGCAGGCAGCTTGTGCTCCAGCCTGCTCCTGACTGATCACTGACTCAGAGGGGTGCTGAGTACCTCCTCAATGGCAGCAGGACCTCAGCACTTCGCAGCATCAGCCCCTAGGTCAGATGTGGAGTATTTTCACTGACCTTCCTCCAAATGTGTCTTGTCTTGCCTCACAATGCCAAAGTAAATAAATAAATAGACTAACAAGCAGAAATTCCTTTACCGGACATTATTCTGGGCTGATTGGTTGTGAAACTACTCAAAACCCCAAAACCACAAAAACTGCCAGTTTTCCAAGCCCTGTGTTTTTCATAGTTCTCGTAGCATTATGAATAGTTTGCATTTCAAACATAGAATAAATATACATTTAAGTTGGTTGGATTATTAACACAGAATTAAGAAAATTTAAAAAAAGAGCCACTTAACTCCTTGTTTGGTTTCTTTTCCCCATGAAGTGAAATAAGAATTAACGCCACTGAATTATGCCTTGGATATTCACATTTACAAATATAAGTACTGACAACAGCCAGAGTGCCTGCAATGCATTCGTGCAAAATCCATTGAATAGGTGTACTTTAAATTAAAAACAAATCAAAACTCACTACTTATGTCTTTGCGTCATTTACCCAGAGAAAGTCTATCATAATGATCCCAGACACTTGCACTGTTTTCTTCACTGCATTACACACCATGTCCTTCAATGTTAGCACATCACCATAGCTCAGCTGAGCTCACTATAACACATTGGGCTGTAGTTACTCCTTTATTTTACGAATGAAGTAACAGGTTACTTGGCCAGAACTGTAACCTGTCAGCATCAGTGATAAGGAGTCTCAACCATCAACTCTCTGCTCTTGTACTGCTCCTGAATTGTACTTAGTGGTCACAGACTTGACTTCTAAGGCCAGAGGTCTGTGGTAACATCTAGATGGGGCGTAACTGTATGAAGCACAAAGTGCTGGTGCCCATGCCATGCCCCAGCACACCACTCCTCTGAGCTCCTTCAGGGTGCACACTCAACCCCTGCCCAGGGTCACTCATAGTCACAATGTCTGAGGGAAAAAAAAAATTGAGTTGCTGATCCCCTATTGGAAAATAAGGCACAGAAGACAATTTCTCCATTATTTCTTCAGAAAAGCTTTTGTATTTCATGTGGTCATAATGCCATAAACCCAACACACTGCTGAACAAAAGGGAACTCAAGGACAGGAAGACAGACATCTGGGAAAGAAAACCAGTCCGTTGTATTTGGAGATCCTGCTCTCATGAGTAACCTTATACAGTTATTCAAATACAAATATCTGGGTAGCTGAAGTATTATATGTGATTAAACCTCTACAACAAATTATGTTAATATTGTTACTTCAAGAACACAAGTTAATTTAAAAGTTACAAAATGTATGGAAATTACGTTGTCTAGAACCTGTATAGACAGTTTCCCCTTTCTTGCAATAGCTGGATGAATTACTGAAGTGGCAAGACAATGAGAACCCTTGCCACGTAAAGTATTAGAGACCTCAAGAGCCTTCTTTCTTAGTACTCTTCATGCACAGAAGTGTGATATAAAGAGATATTACTAAAGGAACAGGAACAGTACTGTGTGTGTAATTTTTATACTAAATGTAACTTTGAGAATATTTAAATTAGTTTTGCTGGGGGGAAAAAATGATCAGTTTGAGTCTGAGCACTTACTTCTTTCTCAGCATTTGTGCTGTTCTCTGGTTATAGGCAATGTAAATTGACTGACTTTTTTAATTTATTTTTTATTTATTTTTTTTCTTAGCTTCATATTTGTTCCTGACCTGCTTCATTCAGTTGCCTAAACAACTCTTAGGAGACGGAGAGTCAATGGCATTTGGGCAGTTGTTTAAAATCAGGAATTTACTTTAGAGCTATCGGGGTAAGGAAGTGCTGTCCTGAAATACCCCCTTGGTCCAACTTTAATTTCTGTTGAAAAATTGCTTTCTTTAAACAGTGATAATTGAACTGTGAAAAAAAAGTAAATGCAAACAACTTCAGTTAAGCTTGTTGATGTTTTTTAAACAGCAGCAACAGCAACAAAAAAAATCCCTTTCAGCTTCATATATATTCTGAGCCTAGGAGTGTCCAAGTGTTCTCATAAACACCCATCCTTACTCTGTGACAAGAAGAGTGGATACAGAGTCAGACAGAACCCTGGTACAGTGCTATTTCTGTGGGAAACAGGACCCAGAGATCCCAGGCAGGCTGACTGGAGCTAACTGCATTCTGTACAGGTGCCTAACTGGGCAGGACAAGAGCCTGAAATAAATCAAGTGAAACTGAAACAGACAGAGAAGCCAGGGCTCCTTTTCACTGAAGAGCCAAATGCCTCCAGGACTGCCTGAGTTTAATACAGAGCATGCAACCAAAAGTCTTTTATTTATTTCTCTGTTCTTCTGTGCTGAGGGAGAGATGCCACTTTTCTCTGCATGCTGCTGCAACACAGCCACCTATTAAAGTTATGGTTGTACTCATTTCTGGAATTTGTAATGGACAGTAATTGTGCCTGTAATAGTAAAATTGCTCTCAGCGAGGCTTTAGGTTTGCTGTGATGCATTCTCTACTGTCACCCAAATCCTGGGATAATAATGAGGCTGAGCTGCTTTTATCACAGACAATAAAAACTGAATACAAAGTATTGCTGAGAAACAAAGTAGAACACTTCCCATCTGGTTATCAAAATGTATTACATACAGGTTGTCCTAATTAGAGGGTTAGGAGGTAGAGTTTAGCATTATGTCAGGGTAACCAAAACTACATTCCTCTACGTCATCTTCAGTGGACTGTCTTTTTAAGGCAGCAGAGGAAAGAGGAACGGTGGCCTGCCTTCTCTGGCCCGGGGCTGGGGAGAGAGGTATGGGCTGCCCGGACGGCACCGCCGTCACCGCAGGTGCCCTGCTCGTCATTTTTTCCAGCCCTATGGAGTCCAAGACTTGAAAAGACAGCTCCTGTGCGGAAGGTTGCCACGGGAAATGCAGCACCAGAATAATGCCAGTCCAGCCGAGCCGCGGCTGAGCTGTGTGCAGCCAAGGCCTGCTGGGGCCCAGCCGCGTGTGGGTGCTAGCTTGTTGCTGCTTCTCCCGAGAGAGAGAGCAGCACTCCCAGCCCCGCTGCCGCTCGCCACGTGAAACAGACAGACGCCCACCGCAGGTCTGGGCCGCTTCAGACGGCGCCGGCACCCCCACTGTCACTGCTGCTGGGAGAGAGCTTGCCCAAGACCACACAGCTTGGCAGAACAGTTCCTGGGTCGACCCAGTCTCCAGGTTTTTCTGTGGCCCTGTTTATTGTCGCTGGGGTGGGAGGACGAGGTTGAGCCGCAAGAGCCGCTCCGGTGTGCTGCCTTTGTTCCCCTGGGCTCCACGTGGCAGACAGCCAGGGGACAGCCACCATTTGAGTTTTGACCTCGGGGGGGACCAGGTGATATCTTGCCTTTGTTGGTTAAACCATTGTCTTTTTGTACAATCATTTATAACTATTGTTGTGTTTATTGTGAGCCTCTTTAGTAAATTGTGATTTCAACTTCAGTCTTCCTCAGTATTTATTTCTCCATTATAGAAAAGGGGACAGCTTGAGAGGCCTTCACTTCCCCGTTGAGCTTTTAATCCCAAGACACCCTTGGCACCCAATATGGGGCACAGGAGAAAAGTTAAAGTCACAATTTTGATTAAAGCATTTGTGTATTGAGTACAGAACTCCCTGGTCACCATGTTGCTCTGTGGGTGTGGCACCTAACCCTATATTTGTGTCCATATGTGTGGAAATTTTTGTCCATCACAGTGCTCTTTTTCAAATCAGGGAGAGGAATCTAGATGACTCTGTTAATATACTATGTGATACCAGTTTATGGCATGATAACATCAGGGGGAATGAGGTGCATTTGAAATTTGTATTTGGTGGTGTTTGTTCTGGCCTTGGCTGCTGCCTATGGGAGTTCATTAATAATCAGACTCAGCTTGTGGAGGGAACAGGAGAGGATGATTTTTTCCAGCCTTTTTCCCCGTTCTCCTCCTACAGGTCTGTTGCAACAGGTTTTGAGAATTTTGAGTTCCCCACTGGATGCTAGGGATAGCATAATCTTGTTGCTAATTCTGCTATTGTTTCCTCTGTACAGTTTACATATAGTTTACACTATATTTACCATGTTTAGGGATAAGACAAAGATTTTGAGGGAAACTGTCCAGAGGCCTGTCCCAGTCAGGTAATCCTGACTGGCATGGAATGGTGGAGGAAATGGGATTAGTGTTTGGAGGACTTCTCTCCTCCAATGGATTGGGACTTCAGCCCTGAACAACTACAGGACAGTGTAAAATATGTGATAAAATATGTGAAGGAAAAATGTTGTGACAGTTCCAGAAAAGCACAAATTTACGCAACATGCTGGGCCCTGGCTATGATTTATTGAACACTGTCACTGGACAGCACCTTCAGGGAGAGGGGAAGGAAAATAAATCCACTGGCATCACAGTCAAATCAAACAGCAGCTGAACAAGGACAAGCCAGTAGCAGTAGCCCCCATTCAGAAGAGGCAATCCAAGTCCAAGTCAGTTTGCATAGTAGGTGACGAAGAAGAGGCAGGACCCTCACAACCAATGGAGGGGACAGAGCCAGAGATAATCACCCAATCCTTATCCCTGTATGAGCTGCAGAAATTCACCCACCAGAGAGATGAGTCCATATTGAGCTGGTGGTTGTTTCATATCTGGAATGCTGTGGCAAACAATATGAACCTAGATGGTAGTGAAGTCAGGCAGTTATGATCCCTGTACCAGGGAGTGGTTATTGACCAGGGAATTGGAAAAAGTCAAGAACATCTCAGCCTCTGGAGGTGACTGGTGAAATGTAAGGGAAAGATGCCTTTGCAAGGAAGACATCTATGCGCAGCAAGACCAGTGGAACACCATGAAGTGAGGTATCCACTGCCTGAGAGAAATAGCTGTGCTGGAGCTAATTTTTTTTCAGATCAGAAGCAAGTTGCTAAAAGTCAGATCATGTCTAGTGTATGTCACAGATGAGGCTGAAATTTGTACAGCTTGGCCAGAGATCTATTACCACTACTTATCAACCTCTATTACCACTACTTATCTCCTTCAATGGAAGGAGAGAAGACAAAGTGGGTGCTATGGCTAGGAAAATCCAGGTAGATGAATACACTGTCTCTGTCCTATTACAGGTCCATGCCTTGTCTGTGGAAACAAAAATGGCCAAGCATGTCCAGAACTTGGAAGAAAAATTCGAGGGGGCCACCAGAAACTCAGAGAGGAACTCATTTTCCATCTCACCAGTATAGACCAGTCTCTGCTATTAGGAGCAGGTGCCCCTTGGCTAGGGAGAGGGAGTACACTTTATGAGGTAACCTGTGGCTTTACCTGCATGAAGATGCAGGAGAAGACACGAAGAGATGGCATGGAAAACCCACCTCTGCCTTGGCAGCATGGGTACGTGAGTTTAGAGGAGGAAGAACTACCACAGGAAGCTTGTCAAGTATAAACGCCACTGCAGTTTTGTGGGGGCAAGCCCCTAGGCAGAATAGCAGGGATGATGTTATGTCTGAACCTCTTGAAGGGCCCTGTAATTCATATTTACAAGAAATGAGCAACAAGTACCATGACAAGGACTAGAGTGCCCTGCCTCCAGCCAAGTGGAGGAACGGGTCAATTGGATCTCTTGGACTGTGTGGATCTATGGCCTGCCACGGCAGAGCCACAGGAGTACAAGGCTTTAGTTGACACTGGCACACAATGTACCCTGATGCCATCAAGATCTATGGGGGAAGAATCCATCTGTTTCTGGTGTGACAGAAGTATTCCAACAGCTGACTGTACTGGAAACTGAAGCGAGTCTGACTGGGAACAAATGGCAAAAACCCCCCATCATGACTGGTCCAGAGGCCCTGTGTATCCTTTGCATAGATTACCTCAGGAGAGGGTATTTCAAGGACACAAAAGGGCACTGTTGGGCTTTTGGGAGAGCTGCTGTGGAAACAGAGGAAATTAAACAGCTGAATCCTTTGATTAGACTCTCCCTTCTGTTATGGGACTGCTGAGGGTTGAAGAAAAACAGGTACTGATTGCCACCCCAACAGTGCCCCATCAGCAATATGGCACCAACCAGGACTGCAGGATGCCATCCATGGGATGATGGCCTTGGATATCAGTGAAAGAGAAAAATGGCCAACTGTACCTCTACACTGACTCATGGATGGTGACAAATGCCGTGTGGGGGTGGCTGGACTGATGGAAAAAGATCAGTTGGCAGCACAGAGAGAAACCATCAGGGCTGTTAACTATGGCAAGACATCACTGTCTGGGTGGAGAGCATGGCTGTCAAAGACCTTCATGTGGGACTGCTGAAGGACATTGCAACAATAGACAGGTGGATTGGGCTGCCCAAATTAAAGTGCCTCAGGTGGATCTGGACCGGCAACACAAGGCTGAGTTATTGCTGGCTTGATGGGTTGAACTAGCTCTCCAGGTTTTTCTGTGGCCCTGTTTATTTATTGTTGCCAGGCTGGGAGGACAAGGTTGAGCTGCAAGAGCCACTCTGGTGTGCTGCCTTTGTTCCCCTGGGCTCCACGTGGCAGACAGCCAGGGAACAGCCACCATTTGAGTTTTGACCTCGGGGGGGACCAGGGGGATATCTTGCCTTTGTTGGTTAAACCATTGTCTTTTTGTACAATCATTTATAACTATTGTTGTGTTTATTGTGAGCCTCTTTAGTAAATTGTGATTTCAACTTCAGTCTCCCTTAGTATTTATTTCTCCATTATAGAAAAGGGGACAGCTTGAGTGGCCTTCACTTCCCCGTTGAGCTTTTAAACTCCAGACACAGGTTAAAGAAAACACAAAGCACTTGGTGACTAATTTCAGCATAATTAAACTCTGTATTAAAATACATCTCTATAGTGGTGGAAAATAAAGTTAGGTCTGGCATCTCTCTGATTCAGTTGAGATATTACAACAGTTCAACAGCTTTGGAAAACATAACATGCCTCAAAAGAGATCTGCATTGCGTAAGTGTCATAATGCTTTAAGTAAATCAACTGGTCCAGAACCATCCTGAGTAACAGTCTGATAGCCCAGTGTTCACCAAATATGTAGAAGGCATTCAGAGGTATTGTTCCTAAATATTCTTCAGTCCTTATTTCTAGAGATGAGATTTTTGATTTCTGCATCTTTACAACATTTTTACTAACACTAATCTCCATTTTAACTGCAAAGCTTTTGGACCCAGCTGTAGGATTACTGTGAAATGGAAGTCAGGCTAAGTCCAGGCTGCAAATTTGATCGCTCACATCTTCTCTGATATGGGCTAATGGTATTTAATTGGTCTCCTGCATGAAGTGTAATAAAAATGTGCTGAGCTAGAAATTAATGGTATCTTTTGAAACCTTTGACATTTTTGTCAAAGGCTGTGTGCAACCATCAACACATGGTATTATAGCTCACAAATAGTAGGACATAATAATTTGTGAGTGCTAACATGTGCAAGCAGAATGGGTTTCTCAGGTGAAATGTTGCCTACTTCAGTGGTATACTAACTTTAGCAATCATCCTCCCAGAAAAAAAAAACCTAAAAATGAGATTTGACACTGTTTCTACAGGTGTTTGGCTTAGGAATTGCAAGAGGAATCCATACTGCCCTCCAATTCACCTAGATTTCAATAGTACTCCTTATATTTTCACTTTAATGTGTCAATGCTCTTTTTTCCCCAGGTCATTTTAAGAATGAATATGCCATGCAAAATTCTCTTCTAAGCCTATTTTAATGGGAAACAATGGTGAAATGGCTTTGAAATAGTGGTGAATTTGGCATGTGGCACACGAATGTGTGCTTTGCCTATGAGTGCCTTGTGGACACCCTGAAGCAAATCTTCCTCATATTCCATTACTATTCTTTTCAGCAAGGAGTATCTCTTCTGCTAAGCACGGTCCTCCTCACTCTGGGTGCCTGTTCTGCATTTTATGGCAATTCTGTTTCTCAGTTCCGTTCCCATCCATTTTTACCCCACAAATAGGAAGGACCCTGATACGGGTCTGCTGCTGTTACTTGGTGGCTATGTCAGAGTTTCCTATCATGGCATGTCTCAACAGCAGAAAATGCACATTGCAACAGCATGGAGCTGTGGCTTATGGCCAATCAACTGTTGCGATTACGCTATCACATTGAACTGCTTTTGCATTTCTTGGTGAGGAAGCCTTTCAGAGGCCCTAACTGTGTTTCATAACCTTTTCTGGTTTTACATGTCAGATGCATCTTACTCACTTGCCTCTTGCCCTGCACAAGTTCTCCTTGGAATTCTCTGGGAGATGCTGATTTGGGCAGCAGAAAAATGGACCCTTCATTGGTGCATATTGTTCCTTGAAGGCATGTTAAGAGGACACTGGTCAGGACACTGATGGGGCCTTGGTGCCCAACTTCTTTTCAACAGGGAATCAGTTCAAAACTCTATGAGAATGCCTGTGCAACCTCCCAGATTTCTTTATAGGCATTGTATATAGGCATTGTATAGCCAGAACATACAAACCAGCTTGGGTTGTGTCAAGAGCAGCGTCCTTTCAAAAGCTAATGGTTGAATGTGAAGGTCCTGCTTTTGGCTTCTCAGGAATCATAAAGCAAGATAATCTAAATACAGTACTGAATAATAAATTTTTTAAGTGTGCATGAAACTGTTCATAAGCAATTGAATCCTAACAGAATTATCTTTAAATACATTAATACTCTTATTAGCAGAAAGCCAGTAATAACATACTTCTAAAATGGAAAAAGCTGAGAAAAAGAGTCAGCCTTACTAAAGTAGGAAGAAATTGAAAAGCCATAGGCCACGTCTGTTTTTACCTGGGTGTATTAAAAATCCCTCATCTACTTTATGCACTCTTGTATAAAGTAGATGCATAATTTCTCCTTTCACCAAGGCGAAATTTGGTAACAGGATCTAAAAGACAATATCAGATAATGGATAGCATATTACTATGTTAATACTGATTGTGAACATATCTGTGTTTTATAGCTGAAAACGCTGAGAGGCAAACATGGCACTCACTTCTTCCTGAGCTCAGCAGAGTGCTCATCCTCACCAGCCACATATCAACCAGGCACTGAGCAGGTATTCAAAAGTCTTCATTTGCAGTGCACACTGTAGTCTATAATCATAGTAAACCTGTAAGGCAGTGCTCCATGGCTGCCAAAGACTGATTAAAAAACTGGAAATACTACCTTTTTTCCCTTCCCAAAAGATGCCCAAGGCAAAATGTGTTTCTTGGCCAGATACTTTCAGCTCTCTGTGAATTGGCTTCCTAGATAGGGGTAACCAGACACATTTCTAAACTGGCATTAAAGGTGCAGCCTTTGGTTTTCAGTTTTTCAACCTGTCAAATACCTGTCAAATACCTTCCAAATTTAGAGACTACTCACTGTGGACCACTGCTGAGCAGCAAGGGAAAAGTCTGTCAAGTAACCCTTGCCAAGTCTCTTCATTTGGGTCACTTGTAGCTCTGGCTAACACAGCTTGACAGACTAACAACATTAGGGCAAGGACTGGACTGTGCTTGGGTGCTTTCTGCTGCAATGCTGGTGAAAACAGCCTTTGAGCTGCAGTGATATCCATTTCCAGAAGGCAAACAAAGTCAACATCTCAATGCAAAGGCTGTTGTCACAGTCATCTTCACACAGTGCCACACTCCTCTGAAATGCAATTCACTACTTAACAGCAGGGAAATTCAATGCCCCGTAAATGCTTCTTCTCTGCACCATACCACAATTAAATGTCGTAAATATGTAGGAGCCGCTGAGGCATATAGAAAGGAATGCCCTCAGCAACACTGGGAGTTTCCTGCAAGCCAGAGACAAGGTAGAAAATTAAAGAAGTTCAAGTCTTGTGAAAGAAAGCACAAGGAGATACAATCTCTTTAAATGTGTGGGCCAAAGCTAAGGATAGAAAGTGGGGGAACACAATGTGATTGGGCAGCTGGCTCTGAGCAGTGGTCTGATTCTGCTTTGAGCCACTTCTGCTGAGCAGCACTATGATGTGCTTCAGTGCACCCCACGCCTGAGTCCTGCGGACACGTCTGGCCTTTTGGACTAGCAAACAGAGCTTTGCTGCTCCCCTGGGACTTTATCATGCACTCCATTAGGATCTGGAAGGAATCCATCCTACAGCTTCAGACTTCAGTTGCTTATTTGTTATTTATTATTGTTTTTATTTTGGTAGCCTTAAACGGCCCAAACATACAAGGGTACCACAGGGTTCAGCCTTGATGAGAAGCAGATGAGGAGGAAGACCCTGCCTACAGTAATAAAATGCAGAAAGCTGTTGTAGCAATGCAATAAGGCTTTTGTGTGGTTTCCTTCCCACTACCCCATCTCTTGGTTCCTAGGGATGTAGGAGACAGAGTCCTGGTACAACTATACAGTATTACTGTTAGGAGGATATATTTTCAAGGCAGCAGAAACTGCAGGCCTTTGGCCAGAGCCAGGTTCTAATAGTACTGTTGCATTCAGATGCACCTTGTAATCTACTAATAGGTCCTATGATGTTCACTGGGTTGCTGCTCATGCAAATGTAAAATGAGAGGTATAAAGATCTGGCTCTAATCATAATTTATATACAATTGCCCTGTTTATACCAGATTTTAAACTTCGCACCTTAGCCGTTCTGTGGGGAGGAATATTTTTACCAGAGCTCTGTTCACAACAATTCAAATTCATGGTTCAGTTTACGCTGGGCAATGTGTAAAAGGTTCTCCCATACACAGAAGTGGCTGAAGAGATCTTGCTCAACCATAGCACTGAGTGCTGTACCCCACTGCACAACAGAAGCTGAACTCAAGAAGTTTCAGCAATCAAAATTACACAGTTCAGGAAATTAGAAGCCTGTTAAAAGCAAGGATTGTAATGGAAAATATTTTGCAACCCTAACTCTTGCTGTTTCTAGAGAGATAAGCGGAGGAGAGCCAAATCAAAATCCAGCTAAAACATCTGGACTAATTCTTCTGCAAAATGTCGCATAGAATTTTTATTAAAAACACAGGCAATGCCCTTGACAGCCCAATGTAATGTAAAAGCAGTGTGAGTCAATTGACTCAAGCCCTCTACAGAACTAGTAATACCACTTTCCCCAGCTTTTATATTACACCAAGAGGTTTCCCATTCAAATTTAGATCAGATCCAGCCCTGTTTCGCTGGTGAGCTCTGGTGAAATTATATCAGAGGAGATCTAAATTAATGCTGATTATAATAACCCTCTTTAATTTTTTTTGTCTCTTTTTTCCCTGATGGAGCCAGAGACAGTCCTAAGTAATACACTTTTAAGAACTACTGGTTTTAATAATATAAATACAGAAGTGACAGACTTATTTGTATTTGCTCAGCTAGTCTGTGATATTTGCAGAGCAGAATGTTTCAAACCTACAATACTGTCAGTAAGAATGACTATAGGTAACCTGGGATTAGTTGCTTCCTCTAAAATTGGAAGTTGCTGAAATTACTCCAATTACCAGAGCTGTTTGGGAACACAATATACACATACCACTTGTCCTATGTACTGTTTGGGAATATATTAACTAATGGCAAATTATTTGGTCAATTAGGTAATAGACAATTATGGACTATCCCTAACTGTCTATTATTATATCAGAGACAGTTTTTCATCTAAATCTGATTAAAAGACCATTTTTGTTTCCAACATTTAGAGAATACAGCAGATGTGGATATGAATGATGTTATCTTTTCTAATAGATACAGGACACGTGGTAATGTGGTATTAATAGAGGTTTGGGCCAAGATTTTCATAAATAGGAGCCTAATTTTAAGATTCCACCATCCATATTTACTGTTGGAGATCAACAACCTTTTTTCACAGAGCTCCAGCAGCTTCTATTGAAATCAGTCAGAGCTTTTGGAATTTGAATTGCTAATTCAAGAATCCCAAGGGAGAGTTAAGAGCCAAATTTTCATCTCCTCATGTTTTAAAGTCTGGGGATAAGATTATGTGTGTAGCAAAATTCCTGTTCACTTCAATGAAGCCAGGATTTTTCTCTAATCTGGAACTGGTTTATGAGAAAACCAGGTTACTCTGAGAGACACAACCACAAGCAAGTGATCTAGGCACTTCCAGCACACAAAAGCCTAAGGTCATCCCGGAGATGCCAGGAGTTTTACAGAATAACTATTCTGCTATTTTTTTTTTTCTGACCATTTTGACAGGCTTTTTAGAATATTTATTTGTTTTAATTTTCCTACATTCTGAGCATTCTTACACATGTGAAAGTAAAGACAATTTTCGTCTGTGGGAGGACATGCTCCAAATCAATACTGTATATAGGTGATGCAATGTGAAAATGCAGAGATGTCTCATAGCTCATCAGCTTCCAAGACAGTTCTATCACAGGCATATTCAGGGACTGGAAATGCAGTTCAAGTGGCCTTGTAGCATAATTGATTTTTCTCTAATTACTATTATTGAATGCCCCTCAAAATAGCTTTCTACAAAGCATTTCTGCAAGTACCACAAGCAGGAAGAGGGGCTTCTTGACAGCAAAGAAGTGAGGCAGGGAGTGACATGCAAGACCCAAAGCTAGTCTCTCCCCTTTGCTCATCCCCTCCTCTTTGTGTCCATGGGACACCTCAGAGATTCAAGTCTGCTTCCAGAGCTGCTACTGGCAGCTGAGACTGCACTGCAATCAGGATATATTTATATATATTATACCCTTATGGATGTGAAATTCTGGAAGACAGGCAGATTCACTCCCTACCTATGTCGTCAAAACCAGAGTTACACCCAGTCATGCCAGCAGCAAGCCCTTTGGCTCTATCTGCGGTGAATCATGCCAGTGTAGAACCTGATTCTTCAGGAGAGATAACATTGTAGCTCAAATATTGAATAAACAAGGCTGGGCTTGAACTTCCTTTGGTAAAACCACACGTGGTCCCTTTCAGTTTCAGGAGGTGAGAACCAAAATGATACTCTGCCCCCAAACAAAAGCTCACTTTTATCAATTTCCAGGATTTTCCCAATGCCAGCATTGTGGTTCTCATTTTTCCACACAAACATTGCTAGTAATAGACCCATCTCTTGAAAAGTTCCAGGATTTATAGCAACTGGCAGCATGTTCAATACGTAATTGTTTTTTGGAACAATCATAAACTTATTAGTTGCCAGTCTCCCCTACCAAGATAAATTTAAAGGAAATCAATCTCCTGACACTTCCCTGATAATTCTGGCAATTCTAACCTTTACATTTAGACGCAGCACTCAGTGCATACCTTGAAGGTGTGAAACCCTAAGGCTTCCAGTTAAGAATTAAACAGTTAACTACTAGCAGTGAACAAAGACTAGTCACTGGCATAAGCCCTGACTTAGTCCAATCAATATTACAGGAAGATAGTGAAACAACTTTGTCAACAAGTTCAAGCAAACATTTAATGCAATTATCTGGATGGGTAACAAACATCAGAACATCATTAGCAGAGAGAATAATTCTATATTTCTTCAAACAAGAAGTATGTTTTATCCCCTGACCTTCTTCCCTGGGTCCTGTGGTGATAGAATGAGGTTTCAAATGATAAATTATCTGCGCTTTGAGACTGGTAAAGGTTTTGGGTTATCTGGCTATGTTTATAAAGTACCCCTGCTTTAGTGTTAGCTGGATTTATTTCTTTGGTGAAAATTAACTGGTCTGGCTGAATATCAAATGCTGAATAGCTATTTCTGTTCTTGAAATTCTAATCTTTGGGAGAATAAAAGTCTTGTAATCAAAAATCCAGTTTACCCAATAATGTTGGATTAGTAATGATCCTGCCAGCAGTGACTGATGGTGACAAAGTATTATTCTGGATGCACAGTCATATACATCCAAATGAAGATCTGATGTAAGCTCTGCAACCATTTGTTTACAAAATTTGGCCCACTGAACACACACATGAATGTATGAATTGAAAACGTAACTACAGAGGTTAGATGTGACCAGAACACTTAGAGGTACTTGTGTGGCACATTTATGTGCCATGCAGTGTGTGCTCAGGGCAGCATGGATGCTCATGCACCATCACACCAGTTGTGGTCAGTGGGGTGAACAGGCATGGGGCTCTGCAGCCAGCCTGAAGAGACAAGCCATGTCTCAGATGGGCAAACCCTGCAGATCACTCGAGATTTACAAGTTAGTCAAAATGAGGGTTAACCTCTCCCAAGTGTCTGAATTCATGGCACTGAGTGGCTGCATCCAACCTGGTCTGCAGAGATTTGACAGAATGCTTTCCCGCAGTTACTGCTTGTTGCTATCTGACCACTTTGTAACCTCTTTTTAGCTGTACAATTATATAATGAATACACAACAGCTGGTTTCTGTTATGTTTGAAACACGCCTCATAAGTGTTTGAATGAGAGGATATGCTGATGAACAGCTCTAGAAGACTGATGCAGCAGCGGACAACACTGCCTTTCCACTGATAGCTCTGGCATTCTTGCAGCAGCCAACGTGGTCACAGTGGTATGTGGCTGGCATTTGCTGATTGGAATTTATTGATACAACTCGTTAAAGAGGAGTCTATTTGAGAGTGCCCCCTCCTTACACTGGAATGTTTCACAAGCAGGAAATATCACATCCTCAGCCAACCTGGATCCCTGCTACTGCTGGAGAACAGGAGATGATGCAGCTGGCAGAGCTGATGACATTTTGCAAAATGGCTGAAGCTTGGTGGTAGGGAGGAGAAAACAGACTGATTTTGTATTATATTCTCTTTTCCCAGCATAGTTTCAGTCTTTTTTTTTTTTTTTTTAACCAGCTAAATTAAAGCTACAGCTCCCTGTTGGCACTCTGAGGGGGAGACACTATAAGAGCTGTTGAAAATAAAAGAGAGCTAAAGAAAAACAGGTATAAAATATCCATTAATATATTTGGGTTAGAAATCAAAGGAAATTTCTGGTCTTGAGAAGATGAAAGATTGAACAATATTCTAATAAGAAAAGAGGAAAGAAAAAATTCATCTCATTTGTGGGTAGGATTAGATTAGAAGACACAGCTGACTGCAGAAGCTGGAAACTGGATTTGAAAAGTTTTCCCACCAACATATTTCTGTCTCCTCCAGGGGATGGAAAACAGAGGCATTTTCCAGGCGTGGGTCAAAAGGATGGGTCTAGCTCTCTGGCTGACTGATTACAACTGCAGCTCTGAATCCCAAATGTGTGACTTTAGGGTGACAAGCTGGAGCCTGAACTGGGCATTTTTACACATTCTTAACAGCCTTGGGATAAGAAGCCCTTATTAAGGCATCTGGATGTGAAAATATGGGCCCCTGCATTGGTATGATACAACTTTGTGTATCATCTATCACTCGTGGTGGTGCTACTAAACTGTCTCCTTCCTAGACCTGCTCAATCCAATTCATAATCCAACTCATAAAGGCACATCCTTCAGCCCAAGTTCACATGATGAATTGTAATACTGACAGTTATTTTTATAATCTTTCAAAACAAAATCATTACTTTCCAATTATAGATTTTGTCTTCCCCTCTTCTCCCCCCAAAAAAACACATTTTCAATGAAGACAGAGTTTTTCCCCCAACACTTTAATTGAACAGCAGATTTCTCCTCAAAAGCCATAGGCAGGCAATTTCTGAAGAACTGTTCTTAACTGACAGAAGAAATGAAACATGGTTTTCTTACCATGCTAAAGATCATGAACTAATATTTTCTTTTATGATCCTTTATTTACACAAATCAGCATTAGAACCTGGATTTTGAACACTTGAAATCTTAACTGAATTTTCTCAGCAGAGATGAAATTGCTGAAACACTCTTCATTGCATAAATAATGCTGAAGAAAATCAATCCTGAACTAAGGACCGGTAACTATTATTAAGATTTAGGTAGATCTTTTACAAAGTGTCACACTTCAGGATTTAGTAGTTAAAGATACCGTTTATATTTCAAGACAAAATACAGAGCAGGAATTAATCTCTACCCATATTCCTATCCATTTAAGTGAGTGATGACAGGTACTATATAAACATCAACATGTGTGATAAACCGAGTTGATTTTAATTCACTGGTCTAACTGAAGAAGTTATTGTGCTGAAAGGTATTTTGAGAATCAGGCAAATACAGTCAATTGCCTGACTGGAATTAGTCTTGCTCATCCTTTGGTGACTACAGTCTGCTCCTGACTGACCACATGTGCTACTGAGCAATGGGCACAAACAGCTGTTTGAGCCACGCCACTCAGCCAAGGTCCAGGTGTCTGCTGCCCTAAGGTATTGTAAACTATGGCTTGTTACTCAAAGGAGTTTTTGTTTCAGATTGCTCTGCCATGGCAGCTAAATCCCACTTATGAACGAAAACATTCACCAAGTTCCTCTTGTATCAGGTATTCTTCCCTCCGTTACATGTCCCATGCTAATTATAGAATTATCTGAAGGGCTTTCTAAGTGCAAATGACTGTAAAACACAGTTCAGTTTTGCAATTACATTTCCTCTTTCTATCCTGTGAGGCTAAAGATTAACTGATTTCATTCTAACATGCCAGTTTTTTGATAACTTCATGATGTTTCCTAATCTCTGACTAACTTCCAACTGATGAGTTAGCTGCTGTAAAATAGGTAACAAAATATCACGATGAACAGTTTTTGAAAAAGAACAGTGAGGGAGAAAGACAGAGAAAAAGAATATAAAGAAACAACTCAGTTTTACTGTGATTCATATGAATATCAGGCTAAGTTATGAACTAGTTTTGACTATAAGAATAGTTTTCATAATTTTTCATTACTTCTAACATATTTCAATATCTTAATGTTTCAAAACTTCCATGCCAACATTTTGGAAGTTAAATGTTTTTGCTTTCATTTGAAAGCATTTTACCAAGGGGGAAAAAGTGTTTAAAAATATGAAGAGTCAATATCTAAATGAAACTCAAATGCTTTTTTCTTTGATAATTTGCAAAACATAACCACTTTTAGGTTGTCTCAGATTTGGGATGTGTGCTTTCAGCATTTTGATATTTCCAGAATGAGAATATTGATTTCATGGCAGGAAATTGGCACCTGAATTTTAGGAACCAGCAATGCCCACAAGCCAACTATGGGGTGGTCTGCATGTTCATTTCATTGCTAAGTTCTGTCTTTCAGACTCTTCCCAGTACCGGTATCCAATAAAGAGCATTTTCTTCTATTTTTTCTCCTTGGAATTGTTGAGTATCCAAGGATGAAAACAGCACTGCTACCTTCTCCTGGCTGCTGCAGAACCATTGATGGAGGAACTCTGAGGCAGCTCCCTGTGCTGGGCTGCCCTGCATGTCTACTGCTCTCCAAAAGAATCAGAGCAACTGCATGTAGAAGAAACTCTTCCAGGCACATTAGACAGCCTCACTGTGCCCGCGTTGATTACCCCATTGTTCCTCACAGCGGCAGCCAGTCTGATGCCCCAGGAAATGTTAGAGATGTGGTTTGAGTCCTGTAAGCTCTTCAGAGGATGAAAAGTAAATCTGACTTGTGCCAAAAGAATCAGAACTAGGACAAAGAAGCTGGTGCATATGCATATATTTCTCTCCTAAGATTATGTGGCTCCATCCTCTGCTGTGTGAGGTGCAGCAGGGATACAGACCCAGTGCAAGGACAGGAGAATTCTGAAGGATGCAGTTGAAGTGGTATGTGAGTTCAATGAATAATTTCTGGCAATTATGGTTGGCGGTGGCCAATTAAGTGAAAGGGAGGGCAAAACCCACTATCGTAAGCCCTGTACTGAGAAGAAACAAATACTCTCAGTAGATTAACAACAGCATTGCCTTGCATTGCAGCATTCTTGTTAATTCTGTCAGCCTGACCCTGGTAAAATGGGACCCAACACCCAAGAGTTGCTTGTGCCTGTGTTTTGTGGGATTGACTAAACTAGCTTTGACAAACATTCATTAATCCCATAACTGCCTTCCATGACAGATCAGAGCATGCCCTGATTTGACTTACATTTGCTGTTGAAGATCACACACTGAGTCAGACACAAGTGGAATCCAGGAATTTTACTTCTGTCTCCTGCATTACCCACCCAGAACTCCAGCTGGCAACTGATTTCATCAATCATTTTAGTTTTTAGGGGGTGCCAGTCACCAGACTACAGGATCCAGGAGGAATAGTTACCTCAGTGCCTATGAAAACAGGAAGAACTTCATTCCTTGTGCATGGCTGTGGGCGCACACACATAAACTTTTTCAAGAAACTTCTCTTCAGATGACAATTTCAGTCCTAAACAAAGGAGAAATACAGCTCTCTGCTGCACTGAACATGGCTTGTTTCCATAGAAAACTCGGCAGAGATGTTTCAATAAATCCATTTAGATGATACTCTGCATTTTCCAGACGTGCCAAATACTGCCCAGGCAGGAGACATCACAGGAAAACTGCACAGGGTGCAATTAAAAACTGTAATTCTGATACACAGTGGACTTAAAGGTGTGCAGGTAATCTTAATTGTGACATTTGCGATCTGCTTTGTGTTTGACCTTGTAACCTAAATAATTGTCTCTTAATACAATTTTAGGAGGGTGCGTTATGCACTTCTGAAAGACTGTATAGCCTTCTTCATCTGCTGCAGAGTTTCTAGAAGTAACTGGCAAATATTCAGCTCAATGAAGTCTCTCCAGTGGTCTGGATGTGGAGCCTGTGTGTGCTCAGGCCTGAGAATGTTTTTAGTCAATGCAGTAACCTTTGGCCACGGGTGACACAAGCTCTGCCTGCATGTGATGGTAGGCCTGAAGTCTGGCTGTCTGTCTTTCTTTTGTGCTCTTTTATAAACTACCTGCCATAGAGTCTCTAAGCTCCCTCCACGATGATTGAAATATGCAGAAATTAAGATAACATAGTACCTGAACATGCAAAATTCCCAAGTTCAATTGTGATTATGCCAGTGTCAAAACTGTAAGATTTGGTCATACATGTTGATTATTAACAAGTACTTAAGTACAGGTTGTTCTGAATTTTTATGTTGATTTTCTAAACCCAATTATTTAGCTAATTTGCACAATTGAATATTTGATGACCTCTTGCAAGCACAGATTTTATCAGCTCTCTACCTTCTGTGTTTGTAAAGTCTTAAGGATAAATTCCATCTTGCAAAATATATAAACTGCTTTCTGTCACCTTAAAATAGACAGTGGTTCTGCCAGAGACATGTGAAAAACAGATTATAAGTTGGGCATTGTGGTGTTATTACCAATGCGTCATTTTTTTAGAATTGATTAATCATAAAAGTAAGGTTAGGGGTAGTTTTATAACAAATGGTAGTTTTCTTCCTTTCTCATAAGGTTATGCTATAGGAAGCAATAGACCACAGAAAATGGCTACCCCCTTTGATTTTACTGCAGATCTGGCCACAGGAAATGTTGCACATTTGGATCAAGCAGGATAAACAGCAAGGACTTCCTCTTTTGTGAAATCATCTTTAAGCAGCACCCCTCCCCAGGAAAATAGGTTTCCACTTTACATAATGTTGCAGCAGCAGTGGTTTGTGCCTGAGTTTTTTCTGGGTAGGTTATGAACTTTACAGCTCTGACCACAGATCAGTTATTTATCATAACAGGAAAGATGAGACCAAAGATATTTCCTAACCTTCTCTTTGCAGATCAGAGAGAAGCAAGGCAAAAAACATTAACACCTCATAATCAACTGACAAAGATTATACAGAAATATTAATTCCTCTCTTCTGATCATATGTGGTTGAATTAATCTGTAATTTTAAACAGCAAGGAGCAAATCAATATACAGTTTCACTTAGATCTCTTCTCCAATGCAGTATGATCAGTCTTTCAAAAGTAGATATGCCAGTACAAAAAGAATGAATTTGTTTAGGGACAAACTAAGGAAGGCAATAGAGAAATATTCCATTTCTGCAGAATACTCCATTTAATATCTATAACAGATGTTCCCATGTATCCTGGCAGCATATAAAAAACAGGAAAAATGTGTTTGAAATACTGTTGGAGACAAAAAGCTTTTCTTCATCTAATACATTTGCCCCTCAAGAATTGCCCCTTGGCATCAGTGAGCTTGAAAACACTGAAATGTAGTGGCAGATCTAGCATATTTTGTATGTTGCAGCAGAACATTAATAACTGTAGAAAAGCGTGTTCCTACTTTATAGTGCCATATGACAAATTGCACATAGCTGGGATTGCTCAAGTTACTGCACCACAAACCTAAAGTGCAGAGTATTTCATACAGGACCAGATTGCAGAACTTAACCACAGGCCTGGTGCCAGTACAGAGCTGCGCTCTTAGAGGGGGAGGTGGGACAGATACCAACCTCTCCAAAGCTAATACAGAGCAGTCACCGACAAGCATGCTTACAGGTAAAAGATTTAAGAAATGAGGGATTAATCACAAGTAACTAAACTTTTACATCAGCCACCTTGGAGGGGTAGTATTGAGTCGCTCTTCAAACACTCCTCCACATTGTCGTACACATCAGTTACTCTGGTTCATGATGAAAACCTGGAGTAAGCACCTTCACTCCACACTTGTCAGTGAAAGTGTCTGTTTCTGTTATGTTTGTCCTATGTCTAAGTAGCATTTTGCTACCAGACCTGGAGACTTTAGGGTCATGTTTTCAACTTGCTTTTCCAGCTAGCACTGTGTTCAGGTGCCCTCAGCCTGTTTTAACATGTTGCTTCTAGTATGTTCCTCTAGTGTGCTGGTCACCACAAAAATTAATAGAGTAAGGAAAATCAGCTGCAGTTATTTGCAACTCAGGAGACTGCTCTGGGAAGATCTTTCCTACTCACCTTAGGTGACGGAAATGCATTCAGACATGCATGCAGAGGAGGTGAATGTCATTGGTCACACTGTAGAAGACACATCTGATCAAAAAGCTGAAGTCATGAGGCTCTAGCACTGGATTCAGTAAACTTTGCATCAGATTCCAAATGAATTGGTTTTGTTTTGTTTTGTTTTGTTTTGTTTTGTTTTGTTTTGTTTTGACATCAGCTGGATACTTCCTAGTTCACATGAGCTGATCACACAAACAGGACTTAGCAGGTTGGAACTGCAAACCATACAAAGAAATCCTGCAAGCCTGAATTTGCTGAGGCTTGCCTCAAAAAGAAATGTGGGTGATCTACAGCTTGTGGGGCGTAAACGACAGGCTGCTGGCCATAAAGAACACACCACCACTTCTCCATCCCTGTGCATTAGACAACACAGAGATACTGAAACACCAGTTGACTTTAATTCAAAACAATGCCCAACTCAATAAAAGGTGTTTCCCTGCTGTAAACAACATCAAGAAAATATATGCAATTATCACTTAAAAATACTTTTAGTAGCTCCCAGCTACCTCACCAGTGTATGTCAAATAAGATTAATGCTTCCAGATTGAGAAGTAGGGTCTTTACGAGCCTGCCACTAAACTTTGTGCTTTGTTCCTGCAGCCAAAGATAGCCTTAAAGGCTGTGGCCGTCCTGATGTGCTTAGAAAATCCTTTGTAATTAAGATAGATAGATAGATAGATAGATAGATAGATAGATAGATAGATAGATATAGATAGATAGATGATAAATAGATAGATAGATAGATGATAGATAGATAGATAGATAGATGATACAGAGATAGATAGATATACAGAGAAGATGATAGATAGATATACAGAGAAGCATAGATAGACAGAAGATAGATAAAGAGCAAATAAATTTAAGCTCCTTTGTTACTGAAATTACTGAATTGTCTCTGAATGCAAGCAATGCAAATCTGGGTGTTATGGAAATATACAAAATTTAGTCAGTTTGATTCTTTAACAGAAATTCTACTTTGGTGTCCTGGTTCTGGCCGGGACAGGGTTAATTTTTGTGTTAATGTTTGCAGTAGCTGGAAGGAGGCATGTCCAGGACTAAGACGTTATTCTGCACCACCTCATGTCATTCCCAGGGGGGAGAGGGAGACCCTTGCAGGGAGAAGGGGTTCCTTGCAGTCGAGTAAGCGTGGCAGATGGAGCGAGGGGGTAACACTGGTCCCAAGACAGAAAGAATGGGTTGGATAACACTTGTCACAAGACAGAGGGAGCAGTCAGGGAGGAGTGGCTGCATTCGGGTATTGTGTGTTGTCCGTAAAACCATTGTTGGGATTTCCATAGTGAGCAATAATGGTTTTCTTCTTGTACCCTCTGTCAGTAATACTGTTCTGGTTACTGTTTGTTTTCTTATCTCGTTGCCGTTTCCAGTAAATTGTTCTTATCTCAACCTGTGATCTTTACTTTTTGTGCCTCCAATTCTCTTCTCCATCCCACCACAGGAGAGAGGAGGAGAGAAAGGGGAGAAGCAAGCAAGTGGCAGTGTGGTTTGTAGTCTCTGTGGGAGCACTAAACTGGGGAGTGCCATTCCTAAACCACAACATCTGGTAAAGAAAACTTGACTGATGACCTTTTTGAATCAAAACCCTTCTGTTTAAGCAGAAATGGCATTTATAATAAATATAATACTGGTATAAGAAAGACAAATCTATTGTCTGAGAGGAGCAAGATAGTTAAATTCCAGTGATGGAAAAATTGAAGGGAAAGAGATGGCTTAGGGGCTTTGTGATTTGCACAATGCCTCGAGTGCTGCAATGAGAGCAGAAAATAATAGTCATCTGCTTTGAGGATTGTGTCTGTTGCAAACATGCATCATTTCAAACAATGATGACAACTCTTCCAGTCTCATTTTAGTACTGTTGCTGTTATGGAAACTTTCTCTGTCTTCATCAGCTCAAACATGTGTCTTTACAACATTAATGAATCACAGCTGACACTTCCGGGACTCAGCCTCTTTTGAAGGCATTTGCTTCCTCCATGACCTCTTTGGTCAAGTTTAAAATCTTATTTTCAGGGGCTGAGTGAATTTTGAAAGAGATTTTGAAGATTCATTTAGAAACACATGAAAACAGCAATGACTGCACTCATATTTCTACCACTGGTATCTTTCTAAATGATGCCTTTAAATTTTTGAGAGGCAGTCAGATGTAGACAAAATTAAAATAAATACAAATAAATAAAATTAATTAAGATTCCTTTGTCTGATATTTTGAGTGCTTGTTACCTCCTTGGCTGGGACTCTGCTTTTACATCTCCTGATGAAAATTTGCTACAGGTACTCATAGAGGCTCAGGGCAAGTAGTATTTCTTCTGGCGGTTTGGGGTTCTCTTAGGCACTTGATCATTTAATCAGTTTTGGAAACAAGACTCACACTTCCAAGAATTAGATCCACCAAAGACCATTATAATGCTGACTTTTAAGAGCTCAGCCATCCAGCTGAACCTGTAACCCTGAATACAGCTTGTTGTAAAAGACTCCAAGAAAGGACAATTGTAGGAAAAACAACCACATAAAATAGCCTTTAGTAAATGCCAAGAAGAGATATATCTTTGCTGCAGTCATGTTGCCTGTTTTCCTCTGGATGCAAAGACACAGTGCCCACTACCCACATCCTTGCCTGCAGGCTGATACTCCAGCAGCACCAGCCCTTTCTCCCAAACCTGGCAGGGGAAGCATCTATTTTTCTCTTCAGGGGCTCAGTGGTTACAGCATTTGTGTGAGATGTGGGAGGCTGGAGTCTCTTCCTTCCTCTGCCTGAAGGGAGTTGTCTTTGTGGGTGCACCCATCACCCACTTCTCAGGTAACTGAGGGAGCCTGGGAGGGCCTGCTGTGAGCTCAAGGGCAAAGCTGACTGTCTTGAGCGTGGGGTATTGCACATGCTCCAGAACAGATGCTGCCAGAGGAAGCACAGCTAGCCCTCACCTCCCCCTCTGCTCCGGGGTGACCTTTCAGCTGAGGGCTTCATAAAAAACAGCGGCTTGCCTGTGCCAGCTAACATAGAAATACTAGGGGACTCGCTACTGCTCTCACGTCCACTAGCTAAAATAAGGATATTTAAAGCTCCCAACACACCTTCCTGGCTAAAACAGCAGTGAGATGGTGATCCCAAGGATGGGTCATGCACTACAGTGATGCCTAAAACCTGGAATAGAGGCTAGGACAAGTTAGGAGAGTAAAAGCAGACAAATCTATTAAAGGCATTTATGGTACATTCAGGGCAAACAAAGCCCCTTCATGAGGCTGCACCCAAAAATGTATGACCGGTCACGAGTTCCTCACCTTTTAAAAGTTCTCACCTTTTATAAGTTCAGTCATATTAGCATATTGGCCCTTAATTCTCCAATCACACCCGTAGGTGATGATGTTAAGCACCCCAGGCCTGCTCCCCTCCAACCCACTGTTGTTTACATATTTTTGGGCTCTAGGGCAACAAATGTGTCCTTGGATTTCTATTCAGAGGAAATTGTTTTGGCTAAAGGTTCTGAGAACAGAGGTTTTTGCATTTTTATACTACACCAGAGTTACAGATGCACAAAGAGTAAAAACTAGAAATTCTTAGGTATCAACAATGGGATGGGATGGGATGGGATGGGATGGGATGGGATGGGATGGGATGGGATGGGATGGGATGGGATGGGATGGGATGGGGTGGGATGGGATGGGGTGGGGTGGGATGGCAAAGCAAGGCCAGCAGTAGGCACAGAGGAAGAGTTCTGAACAGTTCAATCACATGTATTTTGTAGTCCACTAATATACATCCCATTTTTGACTGCTAATGAGAGTGAAAATTCTCTTTCATAATTTTTATAATTATTAGATCTCCAGGAATTTTTATTGGAAATCACTGACAAGCTCCCGTCATAAGTACAGAAAACTTGGTGTTTAATGGCAGAGTTTGGCTGATGGTTTTATGACTTCTGAGCCAAACAATCAACTGCATTTAAAGCCAGATGACTCTCTTATTGTACATCCATATATGCTTTAAAGTGCAGCTGTAAACAATAGTGAAAACTTCAACGGGAAATTAGATTTGCACGTTTCAGCTTTTAGAGGTTGGGCAAATTAATTTGATTATTTAGTCTCATCAGTCACTGATGCATTTTGCATTAAACATTCCCAGGGATCTACCCAAAGTGAGATGACCTACACAATGTGAGATTCAAAGTCCCATTGTCACCCTAATTTTCATTTTATTCAGTTTGAAACCTAGTTCTAGGAAATCACCAAACATTGACCTATGGTTTTCATGAGCTCTAATGCCATGAAAACACACTTATTCATTAACCCAAACACAGAATGCAATGACAGAAAGAGCACAAACAACATGAATTTCATCCCAGTAGAGCCATATGCCGTGAGCATTTTTCTTGGTAGCATTCACCCACCAAATGAAGTTCTCCCCATAAGTCAGTCTAAAGAACTACTTCCACCTCAGCATTTTGGAGTGTGTTTCCCATTTCAATTAATTTCTTATTATTTGAACTTTAATGAGCTGTGGGGTGCAACCCAGTGGCCTCTTCAAGGCATGCTGACTGTTCAGCTTTGTTACTTCACACAAAGGCCTTTTTTTTCTCCTAAGGTTATTAGCTTGGATGAGCTTGTAAAGGGAAAAAGTAATATATAAGAGGATTGAGAGTAAAAATCAGTCATGCTTTTTAAAATCTTTCCTCATTCAATCCAAACTACCAATGATGGCATGCATATAGCAGCAGTAGACATCCTGTCTTGCACTTTTACTTTGTAGTAATCAACACAAAAACTTGTACCAGGTCAAACGCTACTGGTGAACTGCTTCCCTAATCAAAGTAACTACAAGCGACTTACTTTCTCATATAACCACTGCCATAAGTCTTTGAGAAGCAGTTCCAGAAGAGGTATTTATATTTTAAAAAAATAAAGTCAGTTTGTCTGGAAATTGATTGTCCATGGATACTGAAAGATTTGTGGCCTTTTAGATGCAGCCTTAGGAGACCATTGTTGAATTTCCCCCTGTACAGGTGAAAAAAAGAAAACAATGGCACTGGGAAGAATATGACAAAGAGAGGGGAAAAGAAAACTTTGCAAACTTTGAAACTCTCTAGAAGTGTTAATACTCCTTGCTAGAAAAGCTATGCTGCAGGACAGATGTTGACTGCGCACTTGTTTGGAGACAAAGCAAAGTTTTTAAAATGAAAGAGCTAGACGCTGGTGTCACTTCTCAGGTAGCAAAGTAACAGTGCTGATTTGGTGCTCCTCATACTGCTAATTCAGCCAGTTCTGTAAGCTGGTCCCCCATCAACTGTTGCTTCCATGATCACACAGCATTACTTTTAGTGCAGCAGGCAGAAGGAAGACAGGCATGGAGCCAGAAGAAGAGATCTGATAGAAGGGTTTAAGTTTTAAAATGAAGCAGAACTTGCTTTTTTAAAAGCTGAAAGGCAGAACAGGGAAAATTTAAGAATGGTGGGAAAAGGAGAGAAAGAAAATTACTGCACTTCTGTTGGTGTTCTTGGGAACATTTCACTTCTTCTATATAACTAATGTGCAATCTAAGGTGTGGACACTAAGGGAAAAGGTATTCTCACTGCATCAGTGAGATTTGCATCATCTGCCTGAAAACAGACCAGAATTCCTTCCCAGTAAACATGCACTGGCATTTATTAACTCCCTCCCAAACTCAGATTATAATGAAGTTTACATGGTTTAAACTGGCAAGAATATAATTTCTCATCTTTGAGAACATGGGAGAGCTGTAAAGTGGGAATTTGTATGGAAAATTCAACATGTGAAATTGAGCGTGTCCACTATCCCTGCAGGGTCTGAAAACAGATGAAGATTGGCAGCCGGTGAAGAAAAAGCAGAGCAAATTCACACCTTGTGTCATCCCGAGAGCTTCAGCATCACACAGAGCTGCCTATGCAAATAGCTGTATGGGAGGTTTGGCTTCAACAAAATAATGCCTGCATGAAAGAAGCGACACTCACATCTTTGGAGCTGTGGCAGGTGGCAGGTGCACTTCTGGACTCACCCTGCTTCTTCCCCTCCTGGGCCAGAGGTGGCCCCAGTGCCTGGCCCCCTGGTCTCGGGCCAGCTGTGCACACGCTTTGTCGCAGCCCTTCACAGGCCGTGGGAGCCACAAGGATCTGCAGAACGAGGTGCAACACCCTGTTACTGACGGGATGAAAAATCCTCCATGTTTTTGTAGTGTTGTGGGTACACAAAGCATTTAAATCAGGAGCTAAGACACTTGTCTACTGCTCCACAGTGTCATATACAGTGGTTTTATTTCTTCCTCTTTAGCTGACTTGGGCCAGAGTCAGCCAAAGTGCAGCCTGCAGCTGGTCCTTTCTTTGATTATTAATAAGGATTAGGATTTCTGTTCTATGTATATCTCTGTACATGTGCAAGACATTTCGCACAAATATACAAGGACAGGGCTCTAAGATTTTATACAGCCCAAACAAGTTGCAACAGAGCTAGTGAAGACACACACATGATTAAAGACTTATTGATGTAAGGTCCATGTGTACCTTAACAGGTGGACAAAATGTAGGGTCCTTTGTGCAGCCTTTTTCTAAAGCCCAAGGTTCATTTTTGCGAGTAATGCCTTTCGTTCTAGCAATCTGCTGTTTCAGAGCCTAGCTCATAGGACTTCAAGCTTGTATTCAAGTTTCGTGGATGATTGGCTTCAAAAATAGCTTGTGAAAGGTTTACTTTTGATTACCAATCATTAATTGTTGGGTTAAGGGCAAAAGATGGCCCTTTGCTCTTGCTTCAGAACAAAGACACTTTATCCAGCTTTGCCTACAGGACTTAGCAACCATCTGCAAGCATGTGGGACTACTTTCCCTAGCTTTCTCCTCCCTGTATCCTCCCAGGAGTAGTCCCAAAGGTTGGGCAAAGGGAACAATAGGATTTGCCCCAAAACACAGAGAAATAGTGCCCTTGTACTTAAAACAGAAAAAAAAAGCCCTAACAAACAAAAAAAAAAGGAAACAAAAAGTTGTGGTATGCTTTCTTCTGTTGTTACCTCTCTGGTGCTGGCACCTCATATAGGGTTACAGCTACACAATGCCTTTCTGTGGCTCACTGCGGGTATCCACAGTCATGCCACTTCTTACTATTTTCCTTTCACTCTCAGTGATTAAAGTCTAGAATGAGAGGCAGCCTCCCACTCTTCATCCTCACACCATTCTCCATGCACCTGAACATGGAAAAACCTTCTCTAAACTTTAAAACATGGTTTTACTGAGCTGGTTTTCTAACATTCACTTGTTTATTTTATTGCCTGTGCCTTTACCATGACACAGCATCTGAATCAAAACCTGTATAAAGGGATTGTTTTCTTCATGCTTTAACAATGTGAATGAGTTTTAAATGGAAATGTTTTGACTACTTAAGTAAGCCAATTACAATATTCTCTGAATAGGTGTGTATTGCAATGGCCAAGATCAGCATGTTACACAGCTATTCAAACACATGCTCTGACAGACGTCCTGAGGAGGGACATCTGAAAGACCACAGCTCTGGTTTTGGATGCACTACATAGGTGCTGCATGGCAGGTAACTGAGGTTCAGATTTATGATTCTCCCTCATCTTAGGGGCTCAGGCCAAGAGATACAGAGCCCTGTTTTCAGAGTTGGTAGGCAGTGCCAGCTGGGAACAAAGCTCTGGAAAACAAGCTGAAAATGTCCTCTCTGTCCTCACAGACAACAGGAAGGAGTTGTCACTTTATAAAGCTCTACCCTGAACTGTCCCCAGTATGTATTCCAGTATGCTAAATGATGATATTAAATTTAATCTTCTCAATATGTGTTTCAAAGTGTACTTTATGAGTCCTGGGGATGAGTACGTTGCCAAAGCAGAATTCATGCTGAAGATTAAAAACACACATAAGGATCAATAACGACCACTTTTGCTGATCAGTGGCACACAACTCTAGTTGACTGCAAGACTTGAATGATGGACACTATTACAAACCCTCATCGAGGTAATCCTCAGTGCTCTGAGAGAGACGTGCAAAAGCCAGGGGTTAACAATAAGCAGAAGAATCAACACAGGAATACTGAGAACTAACTTGGTATACCTGAAACCCATTGAACAAGCAATGCTTACTATCAAAGACCTCTCACATTACTGAAGAAAATTACTATGAACCAGTTATCCAACAGATCCCAAATTAGACAATACAGCGCAGCACTATTTTAAGCCAACATGAAGCAATAGCTATCCAAGAGAATAGTTATATCTAAAGAATACATCTGGCAAGATGTGACTTATGGACTCACTGCAAAATACTGACGGCTGTCCATGATGCTTCAGCAAAACATTTCCTGACTCCTGCAGCCTTTAAGTCAGCCATATATACTGGAAAGGATGCAAAAATGGATACCTTGGATAGAAGTGAATCTATGAAACAGCCTTTAAGATAGACAAAAAGGGCACTAATTAATAAACTGGCATTAAAACCAACTTTTTATTCCATTAACTTCACAGGTTGGCTTAAAGCCCCCAAAATTTTGCAAATCATGATAGCTCCTAGGGGACTATCTCTGTCTGGTTAGTTTATTTGTTTGCATGTACATTCGGTAACTAAGGTCAAAAGTTTCATAGCAGCAACTGTCTCTGAACTATTACTTGGCTTTGATTTTTTAGCTATGGCACTGAGACTTTTATGCAATAGCGTTAATAATAGAAATGCACTTTGTTTCAGTTCTGACTAATTATAGATTTGCTTGAGGCAGTATTTTGTGTGCATGGGTAAAAGGCAATTGTTATAGCCTTATAAATCTCAAGATTAAATTCTGCCTGTAATTACATAGATATCAGTGGTAATGCAGGGGATTCAATTGTGCCAGAATTCATCATAATTATGGTTAAGACATGAGATTGGGAAAAATACTTAATGTCAAATCATAGGGACACAAACATACTCTACAACTTTAGAAATGACTGCCTAGGCCTGACTTGAATAAATATCACAATAGCACAGCAGAGTTCACACAAATATGGCTGATTCCAAACTGCAAAATTCAAATCACTAAATTTGATCACTGCAAGCACTGTGGAACCCAGCATCCACCCCTGTACTTACAAATTCAACATCATTTTTATTCCACCCAGTTTCAAGACCCCTATAGGGCATTTGACACAACTTGCACAAAAGAATTCTGTTCATGTAAATTTTAAGGAAACATCCTATAGTGAAATCTCAGCCTCCTTTGATTTTCCAAAGCAAGTGCTCATAACTTGCAAATTCATACAATTACTTGATATTATTATTTGCTTTAGTTATAGTATGCATATACAGGGCAAACTCTGTCTATGAAATCTGGGAACAGAGCTGATGCCATCTATTCAAGTCACCCCTCCTTCACAAGTACTAAATGGAAGCAGCAAAAGTGACAATTTGATCTTTTGTGGTAAATGTTCACAAATAACTAAGAAATAACATCTGCAGAAAGTGAGAGTTTCATGAACAGAAACATAGCTAAACCCAGTGTGCGAGGGATTTGCATTGCAGACTTAACTGATATGTAGCTTTATTTAAAATTTCCACTGGTAAGCTGATAGGGAGAAAATACTCTTTAACACTGAAGAAAACTGACATTTTCACCTTTAATATAAACTGCAAAAAGAGGCAACACCACAAGCATCTACAACAAAGGACCTCTCTGGGCATGATGCCATCATCACCATTGCTTTCCATTATCATTGAACATTTGCAAGAATTATGATGTTCAGATTCCATCTTGAACTCCCATTCATCAGAGTGTATAAATTTGTCCTTTTTCATTTTCTTCAAACTGCATTTTGGCAGAGGAGTACTGGTGGGTGGGGAGCTTTTGGAAAGATTATGATTTTTAAAATTTGGTCTTTTCCAGCTGTTCCAAATACAGCAGTGGGGAATATACCCTGAGGAGCAATGCTGTTGCTTGTCTCCCAGGGTATTGACAATTAGATATTGTCTGTTTCTTATTCAGTGCAGGAGAAAAACAAGCATTCGTGTTTCAGGCTAATTCATGGAAGGCCTCTGGCCCAGCATGATGATGTGGGCAACAGTGATGCTGTGGGGCCAGGAGGCCGGGAAGCTGTCCATCAAGGCTTCCCAAGAGTGGTCTGTAGTCCTCTTGCAACACACAGGGTTTTTGTATGTGGCCTGAGGAGGATCTGGGGGTTGTGGCTGTCCTCCACAGAACCAGCTGATTGTCAAAGCTGTTGTAACTGTGGGGTCTCCTCCAGCAGCTCTGGGATGGGGTGAATGTCTGGGCACTTGGGATCTGTCAGCCATTGGAAGCTGGACTAGCCTGCCCCTCCACAGCAGTCAGGCATTTTGGCATGTCTAACAGCTGTGTATTTCAGGTCCCTGGCTATTTCTCCAACCCTTCCTATCACTCCACATGACAACAAGAATCCTCTGCAAGGGCTGGCCCAAGAGTGCAATATTTCCAGAATCAAGATGAACTTCCAGCAGAAGCACTACACAGCCCAACTCACAGTGTTAGAGTTGAACATAAAGGGGAATAACCAATTCCCACTCCAACCAGGCGCCAAAGTAATGGACAGACTGGCTTGAGAAGATGCGCTCCAGAGGGAATATCAGCAGTTAACTCTGAAAGAGGAAAAGAGTGACAAGGAGTGATAAAGAGCAAGGTTGAGGCAGCCTAAACACCAGCTTACAATGCTAATCCTGTTAAAATTTTTCTGAAAGCCCACTTGTCCTCACACACCAGAACATTACCTGCCTTCTTCACCATAGAATCTCAGAAACCCCAAATACAGTCTGCCAAAAGGAGGGTGGTCTAGAAAAAATGACCTTCCATTCACTTTTGGATCTCAACTCACTTACAAATAGTGTTTCTTCTTCTTTCTCCTTTTATGCCCACCTTCACTAAAAGTTCCCAGAAGAACTCTATAGATAATGGCAAAAGAAGTGAAAGTGTTTGCCAGGGGCCTGACACAGGGCAGGAGTTGCTGTTGTGAAAAGCTGAACGCATTTAGTTACGTGCTGTGAGATCTCAGTGTTGCCTGGACATTGCAGAGCGGTACAATGGCCTTAATTACTTTCACCTGATGGAAATGGTCAATTGTCAACTGGAAAGAATGGCCTTTGGATCAGGCTCTTATCCCTTAGTTTCCATACCTGCCATCTGCAAAACCCCAGTGCTCATTCAGCCCACACCTAGAAAGATGCCAGAGATCTAGAGTTAATAACAAAACAGGGGCTTGAAATTCAGGATAGAATTTTTGAAAAACTTTATTAGCAATTATTTTAAAGAACAATGCATAAATGCCCCTAAAATATCATAAATGATATTTCAGTAAATTTGTGCTGATTTGGGCTGGATTATGGGGAACTCCTAATGGATGCTATACAATGCAAGGTACCTTCACCCAGACATCTAAAAAAAAAATTCAAAAGATGCACAAATTGAAATGTTGGATGATCCATTTAGCCCTGAGAAAAAGTGACCATCTTCACACCTGCTAGTGTGTTACTGGAATCAGCAGATTTGCACATTTGCTTTTGCAAGACTGATTTATTTGGGTGCCCTTTAGTACATTTAATTTATCACCTTAAATAGCACATTTAATTTATCATCTATGCTGCAAATATGATGCAATCGCCTAACAAGAATGTGTAAAAGAGTAGGATATGACATGAAGTTGTATCTATATTTCCTCCTGTGCTTCTTAGAACCTAATGCAATTACAAAGCTATTCTGATGAGACACTATCGGTAACTCCTTTAAATAAAATGAGAAGTTACTGACAGGCTCTTATCTCCTCCATCAGAAGAGTGTTCCTGGAAACAGGACAGTCCATGGCTCAAGATTATACATCACAGAATCTTGTGCACCTGCTGGGCTGCACCATCCACCCTCTTGGTCACATGTAAGTTGTGGTGATAGGAGACAGTATTTTATGCCCCTGTGCTGATCAACACGCACCATTCCACAGAGCAGAAGTGGTAGCTGTGGTGGTTTCCATCTGCTCAAACAGCATGAAACCCTTTAAGGGCCTGCTTTGGAGCTACATGCTTTTCAGTCAAATCATAAACCCTGCAAATAGAAGGTAACCTGTCTGTTTCTGGAAATGTATTTCTAACATGCAAACCAAACAGTACCTACAGTTTATAGCTGTTATTCTAAGGACAGATGTTTTAAGCTGGGACCAGGAGCTAATTAGTGACAATCACTCCAAATTATAGAAAATCTTTAACTGTATTATGTTCTTACTAGGAACCAGCACTAGGCATGATTTTATTTACAATACCCAAAGAAGAGCTGTTTCAGTCCTGGGAGAAATGTATCTTTTATGTCCCTTCATCTCTCCTTCCCTATTCCTAGCACACAGATGATATAAGTCTTTCTCAGCTTCGTCACCAAATTTTAGCTGAAGAAAACAGTTCTTTTAGTATATCATTGTCCATGATGGCAACTGTCACATAAAATATGCCATAATATGTTGGGGAATACATAGGTGGGGGAAGGTGATTATTAGGGAGAGAGGTAGGATTTTTCATTTCCAGATAACCAAATAGAACAAAACAAAGGTTAATTCACTTTATCCCTCACGTGCAAAAACTCTCCCCACAATTGCTGATTCCCCATGCCTTATAAAAGATGGGTAATCTTTAAAACTTCTCCCAAATTGGGGGTACTGAACTTAGGTCTTCTCTTGTTGGAGGTGGGTTTTTTCTTGCCAAGGCTTCGCATGAGACGTGACCCCCTTTGCCTTGACAAAAAGCCACCTCCAACCCTCCACCCACCCCCAGCCAAAAAGAATAAACTAAAAAGAAAAAAGAGACTCCTGTACTAAGCCAACCAGGCCTCCACCAGCTCCCCTGCCACAGGAGCTTTCCAGCAGGCTTACCAAGCACAGAGAATCTACAAAAAGCACTCGGGATGGTCCGCCGCCGTTCAGCTGATCTCCTTGGAAAGCGCGACTTTCTTCCAGAGGCTATCCAGCCGCCCCTTTGGCCCTCTCACTGAATGCGAGCTTCTTGTGGGGGAAATGGCTTCCCAAGAGTGACTTCTCTCCTGCAGTAGTGGCTGCAGGAGACACTCTCCAGGGCAGCTGTTGCCGCACGTTGGGTGCCATTTGTTGCGGTTTCGGTGTCTTTTGCGGTGGTATAGCAGACCTTACCGGAGAGCATCTCTGCCTAGCCCAGGTAAACGCCTCAGTGCCCCAAACTTCTGGTCACTACGGTCTCACCAGCCAGGGAGCCGAAGGCTAGCTCTGATTTTGTCTGCTCTTCGCAACACGACAGCAGTAAAGGAGGCAAGAAGGGTCTATGTATGCTGACCACAGGAGTTGTTTATTCACATGGTCCACCAGAGGCCAAAGACCTCCCAGGGGCAAAGACCCCCAGATGCAAAGATCTCATGCAAAGACATCCCTGGTGCAACGACCTCATCATGGTGAAGGGTCTAGGGTTTTCTATAGAGACAGTGGGCGGAGAGAGCACATTGGCCCCCTGATCTCTGGGCACAGGGGCAGTACATGGGTGGAGTTAGGGTACAGGAACCAATAGGGAAAACCTGAGGGAGTGGCCAGGGCCAGAGGCGGGAAAAGCAGCACAACAGGAGAAGGGTAGACATATAAGGAAGAAAAGGGGTGGGGAAACTGCAGTTTGTATCACAACAATAATAGAGATGAAGACATGGCTCACCATCAGTTGCCCTTGACCACCCTGCTTCACTTGCGTTACAACGGACTCAGTACCCCTGCCTTGAAGAACTTGCAGATCAAGCCCAATTCTATGAGACCTACTGTAAGCTCAGCTTTCAACCAAAAGTTAGGTGGTAAACAGGAGACATGGACCAAACAGATATAGTTTTGTATTGCTGCTTCCTAGTCACTGTCAGCACCCTAAATGGTACTCAGAACAGGGCTGATTTTAAAATTTATTTTAAAAAGGTAGAGAAATTGTGCAATGATTTCTTTAAATCTGGGCAAAAATAAATCAATCCCTGAATTATACTTCTGTTCAGCTCCAAGGGCTGCCACCATGCTGTTTCAATGACATGGAAAGTTAGAGTGCTCCTTCTGATCTATTTTCTGCATCCTTGCTTTATTTTTAACAGTTTACAACAGAAAAAAAATTGTGTTATCTCATGACTGTCTAAAGCAAATAGCACATTGTGGTTTTGGGCTTGAACACTTGAACAGCTAGGAGTAGTGAACCCAGCAAGATGTAGTGTTCTCTCTGTAGGGCACTTCTGGTAACTCATCTCTCCTAGTGAGAAGGAAGGAGAACTGTCACCTAGTGATCAAAAGAGCTAGTTTTTAGAGCCCTCCCAGCTGAGAAAAAGCAGAAAAATTACTTCAGATTGCAATTATTATAAAAGATACAATACTGCACAGAAAACAGCAGGTCTTACTGATTAACACCAGCACTGGGCCTTGGATAATTGGGATACGGTCTGACCTGCAAGAGGATAGTATGCCTTCCCAGACAAGTCATCTCACTTTTCTGCACTTCAATTTCCCAGTCTGTGAAAATGAGTGTGCTGTGGTTTATTTTCAAGCATTTCAGCAACTGACATATTGTACCTCAAATTGCTTAAATGGTAACATAATTTTCACTACTATTAAAAGTTGACTAAAACAGCATTTCAAAATCCCTCTCTATGTATTGTACTTACTGTTTGCATGTCTGACTGTGGTTTGACTTCTGGCATCTGAAATTTGGTCTACTATGGTTGTTTGACTTCAGTCAGAAATTGCTAATGAATGTAGATTTGAATAGATTGCATAAGCAATGGAAACAATCAGTGCAGCTTTAAACACTGGTCTATACCTCATTTGTGCAGGTCCTGTTTATAGTGGCTACTCCTTTGAGAATATTATTGAGAACCTGTAAAAGTTAACAAGCACCTTTTTCAGGTGCATCATTCATTTAGACCTCTTAAGAGAAAAAATCTGATTCTGAATTGATGAAGAATATGCATGTGAAATGTCAAAAACAAAATAAAACACTTTTAAGAAAAATTTACTTTCCATCCTTGGAAAAGACAACGTATAGCCACACTCAGGCTTTGGGTTATTTGTTCATTATTGCCAGTTTAGTCAGAAGCTGGCAGGTCCAGTTTTGTTACCAAAAATGACCAGAGACCTGGTAAATTATTTTGGTGACAAAACTGTCTTCTGCATGATTTGTCCTGCCAATAGCTTGAGTTTTCTTAAAAATATTTGATCTAAATTTCATCAAAATTAGAAACTCATCAAATAAACCCAGGTTTTCTCTTCTCAGTTTTGCTGTGTTTCCTCAGTCTGCTGTTGCACCCAGCCAGTCCAGTGAGCTGCAAAACAGTGACAAATGGGCTCCAGAGCAGCTGACCCCACCCATCCCAAACTGCAAGGAGAGATGACAGGTGGGGTAGGAAGAGATTATTACAACACAGACAGAGGAAAATGGCCAGGACTCAATTCAGCTCACTCTAATGAAGTTGGCCTAGAAATACTAGAAGCTGAGAATCATGACAACACTACCAAGTACATACTTTAACAAGCAAAAGTCAATGGGATGTTCAATAGTCACAATACTGAGACAGCTTCTGTAGGCATGTACACTCACTGTGCATGGGAAGAACGATTCATACAATTCTGAGAGCTGATAAAGACATTATAAAATCACTTTGCCATGATAATAAGGAATCTTTATACTGCTGAGGAGGTAAGCAGTGAAACAGCCTCATCTTGTGCAACCAATTGATGCCGGAAACTCCAACACATTGCGAAGATGTTACGTACTTTTCCTCAAAGGACCCATTATGCTAATTCAGCTGAATTCACTGGAACTCTAGTCAGACATCAGCTATTTTTAATCACCACCCATCCCCTTCTTCCATGTGGGACCTTTGACCTACATGCTAAAGGCAGGTTGCTCTTCAATATCAGCAGACTAGGATAAACACCTATTATGTGGATCTCACTAAAACAGGGCAAAACCTGTCCTGTTCAAAAACTTTCCACATACGGGGGTCTATTACTCTGGCTCTAAAATTATGTAAGTGAGAGGGCTTCAATCACTGAAGACATCTTTCCTAACCATTATTTCCAACTGTTCTGTAATTGAACGGTTTTCTTGCTGCACCAGCTGTGGTGCCAGGTTATCTTTCAGTACTATTTCCTACACTACCCTTCATCACTGCATCTAGTCATGATTTTTCTCTACTATAATTGATGTAATCCTACCATTGTCTGAGATGGTAATTTCAAATGTAATATCAGAGTTATAGCAACAAATTTGCAGTAAAATGTGAAAATTAAGGAAGTGCAAAGAGTTCCTTGAAAATGTTACTTGAAAAAGTGGATCATGCTGTTAAATATGTCAATTATTTGCATACTTCTGTTACTGAAATCAGAACAAAGTCTTCCAGTAAAATCTGGTCAACTAAATGACACATATGATTTCTGAAGTGCTCATGGATTGCCGCTGAGCTACATGCGCTCACAGGAGTTCTTGTGTCCAGGGGTGGAAAAGAATAAAAGGGGAATTGAAAATGGCTGACTGTAAAGATGGTTGTGTACTGCACTTCCTTATTCATACCAAAATAAAATGTAAAACCTCCTTAGCCATTTTCAAATTTAAATGGCGCAACCCCTGGGACTGGGAGCAGTAGACATGCATATGAGTGCATGCACTTCATTCATGCCCGTCTTGCGCACTAACCAGACATCACATACACATGCAAAAGGACTTCTGCATTCATTCAAGCCTTCACCCTGCACGCATGGCCTCCCTCAGCAGGCACAGACAAGTGTGTGTGCTGCGCACAGCCAGTCTGAGGCTTCCCACCATCCTGTTTACATTTAATTACTCTGCCATATTTCCACTTCCAAACCTAGTTAAAATGGAAGCTAATAGCAAAACATACTGACACAGTGGAAAAATCCAGGCTAACATTTTCAGGTGATTTGGCATGGCTCCAGTGCTGGTGCTCAGTTTTTAAAATCTGACCTAAGCCTGCTTTTTGGGTACAAGTGAGCTTTCTCATTGAAAGGTCTGGCAGGAAGAGCAAACAGAAGAGGAGTCACCCCAGTCTGTCTCAATTTCCAAGGACATGGGACCTAACTGGGTTCTTAGCAATGGCTTACTCAGAGACATCTTACAGGTCTAAAATTCTAGTTCCAAAAATAAAAAATTGTAAGAACAGCACTGATAAAGCAATGCATAAATAAAACTGTTTTTATAGACAATGAGTGACTGAGAGAAATTGTGAACCTAGAAATTTTACAGTTTTTACAAGGAAATCCTACAGAAACTGCAGTGGAGGGGGTATGCTTAGAACCACTGGTACCCCCTTGCCTTCAAGAGGTAGAATATTTGTTTTAGTGGGGTAGGGATTTGAAGGGTGGTGTGCACTGCTCTCAGCTTTGACAAGGAGATCATTGTGGTCCCTAAAGCAAAAGCTTACAGAGGACTGAATTTTGTACAAGCCCTGAATCTCTGTGTGTTTTTTCCTGTAGGGTAAAATCTACTGACTTCATTGGAACTGCTACATTGTGAATGATAGTAGATCTAAACACAGAGAAGAAAAATACTGTGTTCAGAATTTTAGTACCTGCATTTTCAATACAGCTTTATGTTCTCACTCTTTTGAATGCCAATAAATACAATAGGGAGGAGCCTGAAAGAGCATGAGTATGCTTTTTTGTTCTGCAGAGCTGAAGTTTCCTTCCTGCAGAATTAGAGCAATTAATATCACCAGCCAAATGCTGCATGGGAGGTAAGGGTCAACATGAAATATCTAATTTCCTGAAAAATAATGTTTTCCCTTTATAAAATTCTGGAAGAAAAGTTCTGGGAAAAAAATCTAGGCCATGCCACAAATCCTGCAGTGGAAAAATGGCCCAAAGATAAGTTTGCCTTCTTCCCGAGACATATCCTGGAATAGGACTTCATATACATGCATCACAGGGAACTGAGCTATCAGACAGTACCACCCTGAACAGAGCTAGAAATGCAAGTGTTACTTTGGCTACATCTCTCAGTCCTGTCCTACAGCTGAAGATTTTTTCATGCCATTACACATTTATAGGAGAGAGCAACAGGCAGCTAAAAATAACACATGCACTGAGGCAGAGAATAGAAGAAAACACAAAAACAATAATAATTAAGGTTTCAAACAATGAGAAAATAAGAATTGAATTGTGTCTTCCCAAGAAGGAAAAAGGTATTTAAAATCCACCTGTTAAGGACACTTAAGGCCACATGGGCTTTCTCTTCCTGACCTCACTTAACCTCAAGTTTTTCATCACCTTACTCAACCCTGAAATCACCTATTGTAATAAGGGGCAAAACAAACTCCTCTTCAGAGCTAAAGTCATGCAGAGGAAAATTATAGCTTCATTCCTTTGGAAAAACACTACCAGATTGTTATCTTGAAACTGATTATGAGCAGCACCATGAACATTAAGGAGAGGACTAAATTGTTTCCTCCACAACCTTACCGTAAGCCACACAGTCATAAGCTACACAGCCCTACATCTTACAGAATCTTTAAAAAGGGGAAAAGCACAGCTAGAGCAAGGTCAGGGCTGAACCATGTTATAGTTGGGACCAAAAAAGCATCAACCACTCACAAAGACACACTGATCTAATTAAAATGAGTTTAAAGCTGATTCAGTGAGTGTATTTAAAGTTACTTAAACTTCAGTCAACATAATGTACTGTGACAACCAACTAGACCTAGATTCCCTGATATGGGCTGTTTTGTGTGAAGGGTGTCTAAGCTGGAAAAGAGAAGAGAAGGGTGTTAGATCCATGCAGCAAATAGAACTTTTGAGTTTGACTTGAATGAGGGTCTCATGCACCCAAAGAGGTTTGCTTCCCTTCTCAGCCTCCTTCCTCTGACTCACCTACTACAACATCTCTGTGCACAACTCAGGGTGGGCAAAGGGGGACTCTGATTTGGAAGCACAAGACTGTGTTCCATACAACCAGCTGCAGATACTATATACTCCTTTGGAGGAGGTGGGGAAAGGAAATTTACACAGTAGGCTGAGTTAGCCTCAGATTATAACCTTTCATTCAACTTTCTTAAGGTGTGTGGAAAGAGCTGCACTGCATATGGACAGTGCCAAAAGCAGCAGATGGGGAGTGGCAGAGTGTGTGGGGATGCTGGGGGCTGCTGGCAGGCAGCCTTGAAATGACCCACATTGACACAAGTTGCAAGACATGGAAAGGGGTGTTCTGTCTGTGCTTGCCTATGTTCTGAAAGTGCAGGATGAGGGAGATGGGCTCTGCATGGTGGGTACTGTGTGTCCTGAGCCCTCAAGGGAGGGTATAAGGGCATGAACTACTCAGCTGCTGAGTGGTCTGAGCAGCATCAGACCAGAGGGCAAGAAGACATCACAGCTGAAAGATGTGAAATCTTGGGCCTGTATCCAAGAGGGTGGTGTACTGTTGGGTGTTGGAAGGAAAGCAGTCCAAGTTTAGTTTGACACCAGCCTCTGGCTCTGTGGTTTAATCTAGTGCTTAAAGACAGAGCAATTCTCTCCCTGACACAGCTGGACAACGCAGGCTCAAGATGAACAGTGCTGCACAATGCACAGCAGCCATGTGGTTAAGGTAGCTGTGTGTGAGAGGAAAACAGCAAGATCCCAACATTTTCTGTTTGTCCTCTTTTCCCCTTTGCCCCCAGAAACTGAGCCACTTTTGTCATGTTAGATTTATCAAGATAGCAGCCAGCAGTGTTGTCCCCAGTCTTGTCTGCTGTCGTGGGGAATTTGCTTCTAAAAGCAGTCCAAAGCCCTTTGGGGGGTGCTCAGAGCATGCAGAGCCTCTGCAGCATCATCAGACCATGTGCTACAGAGCAGGTGGGTCAAGCTCCTGCTCTGCTCCCCTCATACCACTGTCAGACCCAGCTATCCTCATTAGCAAAGCAGCAATGCTGTGTAGAACTAAACTTGCTTGTCAAAAGAGATGAAAATTATCACTCCCCACAGTACAGAAAGAAAGCAGTAGTAAGCCCTGCTTTGTCAAGAAATGACCTGAACTCAATGTAAACATTGAGTTTACATTGCAATGGCTGTCTTGTACTGCCCTTCTCTAGGACCTCTTGCCTCCTGTAAAAGGCTACCAGCACAGCTGAGTGAATCACCTCTCTCTGGCTCCCATTGTAAGGGCTTTGGGAACCTATCCCTTTTATTCCACACCTCCTTGCAAATCTCCTCTTAAGGATTAAGCTCTTTCTCAACCATTGGAAAATCCAGTTCCTGATGCCTGACCTACATGCACTGGCCGAGTCAACAGGGAGTGGAGGGGGACATCACATTTATTTCTCAATTGATTGAAAGACCAAATGAAACTTGAGTCAGACAAATCCCTTTGTTTCCTCACACTCCACTCCCTTTGCTTTGGGGAGCTCCAACATGTTGGGAGGAGAGATAACATTTGGCAACAGCAAAGAGGAGTGCGCAGGAGAAGAAATAGGGAAGTCCACCCCCCAAAAATTGCTGTAAAATCTGACTCTCAAAGATAGGCTGGTGAGATTGGGAGGAAGTGGAAACCCATCATGCCAGGAAGGCTCCATTTGCCAGCCAAGGAGCAGAAAAGCTGGTAAGTGCTGGCAGATGTCTCCTGTTGTGTTATCTCTTCCAGCTGAGCTGCCCAATAGGAGGATGAGGATTAAGTCAGCCCATGGCCTCTCCACTTCTATTTGCTATATGCTGCCCCCCTTGGAAGAACTCACTCATTTTCAGCCTGAATATTTTATCTTGTCACAGAGTTGGTGCAAGCACTTCCTGCAGCCCCCTGCAAGGCCACAGCAAGGGCACAGAGTGGTGTAGCCCAACACAAGCCATGTTCTGACAAGCCCCACTGGCACCTGGTCATGATTACAGCAGCCCCAAGATGCTGTAAACTCTTCTCTAATATTGCTCTAATCAGTGCTGGGGCCAGCTTGTAACATTTCCGCAAAACATGGAACTATAATTAATTTGCTACAGCTCCCTGTAGGATCCAGGCACAACTCAGATCCCAGCCTTTGCAGTTTAACACTTATCTGACTCTAACGTTGCTGTAATTAGTTTTTTGCCAGCACAAATCAGAACTGTGAGTGATTACATGTTAAATAAAAAAGATATGAGGACAAAAGTGTGTGAATTTCTCTGTTTTGACTACTGTTCAGGCAAGTTTTGGTTGCCTGTTTACTTTGGTATGGTATGAAGGTCCTGCCTCAGTGAGGAACCTATAGAACTGGGGCCATACATAAATCAAACCCAAGCAATGCAGAAAAAGTACAGTATGCTTTCTTCCATAAAGGTAACAGTAAATAATCTACTAAGTTAATGGTTCGCTGATGCAACTCATCTTAAGAGGTGGAAAAAAACAGGGAGGTTTTATCTACGACCCTTGGCTTAGGTCTGAAATAACAGCCTTAACTGAAGAGCAAAGGTTAACTGTAACAGAAAATGTCTGCATTACTACAGCAGTAGTCACATTCTGATTTTTTTTTGTTTGATTGTCAAACTGGAGACAACTTCTTTAGTTATGGCAATACAGCTGTAAAAAGTTGATTGCAGAGTACTATTTCTCAATGTTTCTCCAGAGTACCATGGAAGAAGAAGGCAGGAGTAGGTAGAAACAGAAGCTTTGGGAAAGGGGGAAAACCTCATATTTGCTTGAAAACTACGAAGAGAAGCAAAAGTCAGGAGAGCTCTCTTTGATGGGAGTAGCATCCTTTTAGACAGAGCTAAACGTGGTAAAATTCATGTTTTAAAAGTTATGCCAAAGCGCAGCTTCCACTATGGGCTTGGTATCATCCTACCTATGCTTTACCAGGCAAAGCATAAGAAAAGAAGCAAGATGGAAAAAGTTGGGCAAATAGTAGGAATTCTTCAAACAAATGTTGCTCTAGGGTAGCATAAAAATATAAAGGAGAGCAGAATGTTAAGGAGAGCAGAACTGGCCTCAGCCCAGTGGCCAGCCCTCCAAAATGCAGCCAGGGGAAAATACTTACATTTCCCAGCTGAAAATCTAACAAACACAACATAAGTCTGAGGGAACTGCCATGGATTTGTCTGACTGTCAACTACTGATACTTTGGAGCATGCTGAAGGGATGGAAACTGCCTCCTGGCAGCTACAAACAGCAAGTCCCTGCTCTTGACTGGTATAGAAATGCACCAGTGCTGAACCAGTCAGTTTGCATAGAAATAGGGTGAAAATAAAATGACAGTGAGGACAGCATGAGAAACTGACAAGCACCAAAAAAAAAAAAAAAAAAAAAAAAAAAAAAAAAAAAAAGCAGTCAGTCTCTCCTGAGAGGAAATTTTCATGTGGTTTTCAGGCATTGTCTTTTGAAAAACGCTGGGGGTTTACTACCCTTTCAGCTTCTGGAGTTCTCAGAAACCAGGTCTTTATTTATAACAGGAATTTTGAAACTATTTTTCGCATTCTTTTAGACTCATTCAATTCTTGACCCCAATTATATTGAATAATGTGGTTATGACTAACATAAATACAGTTCTATTATAAATCAGGATGTGTTGCCTGGAGACAGCCTTTTTTCTTCCCCTTGTTCATGTTCTACAGCTGTCCAAATACATCCCCACACTCCCTGCAACCTGCAGCACAGTCTCTCTGCCACAGCTGGTGAGGGCAGAGGTAGTGGGCTGCAGGCATCTGTCCCTCTATGCCCAGCCAGCAAGCCAATATCTACTCCAGTTTACACTGTGATGCTTAATAGGCTGAAAGAAGATCATGTCCCTGTGAGGGGTATTCAATTTTCCTACCAGGGATGAGGGTTGTCTGAGTCAGTTTGATAAAGATTCAGTAGCTGGCTGGCTGACTCCTTGGGGCACAGTTCAGTCTTGGCTTAACTGGAGCAAACATCTTATTGCATCTATGTGCAGAGAATAAATCATTCCAGGAATGCAACTGTAACTGAGTATTCAAGGCTTTCCACAGAGGGAAAACTATAAAAAAGACAGCAATTGTCATCAGATATCAGTGATGCCACATTTGATTAGCATAGGAAATAAAATCTTTATTGATTATCTGCTGGTGAATGCGGATCTTAACTGTCATGCTGCTCTGGTACATCAGGTGTCAACACCAGGACAGCTAGGGGAATTAGGAGCCCAACAAAGCACTTTCATAATTCTGTCCTCCTCACCAAATAAAGGACTTGTCAGAAAGATTTTGTAATAAATTATACAAATAGCAAGGGCAGCAAACTGATGGATAAAAATAGGGCTCAGCCACCTTTACAGAACTAATTTCTCAGCATGTTCCTTGTAATTCTTTTTTCACCTTCACCTCCTACTACTGGTTTATAAAAAAAAAAACAACCTTGAGCTGTCCCAGAACAAGAGGATCAGCTCGGCTTCTAACATTTTAATACTACTATGGAATCCAAAAGAACCAAATTGCTCTCAAGAAAACCCATTCTCAGGGGGTTCCCACCTCAGTTCCCAGTTCACTGGATGTCACTGAAGATAAGCACTGGTAAGCTTAATGAAATGGCAGGATCCAACATCTACCTGCACTTACCATGCCAGTTCAGGATCTGCTCCTTCAAAAGCGTATTCATATTTAACTCCCACTCAAGTCAGGAACACAGCACAATGTCCTGAGAAGAGAATATTTGATATTTCATATAAGAGTTTTAAAAATACAAATGAACTTTCAAACGATACTGAAAAGCTACCAAGCCTCTAAACTGTCATTACCAAACACCAATCAGGTCAAAAAGAAGAGAGCTTAGCCTTCTGCCTTCAATGAGATCTAGAACTCAAATTTCACTATTTGTACCAATTTCTCCACACAGATGTCCACACAGTTTTGCCACTATCTGAGATATACAATTGCAGAGTAAGTTGGTGGTGAATCTGTTCAATTAGGAGTCACATCAGGACTGAATTTAATGTTTTTATTGTTTTAATTTTATTAGGATCAGGAAATTCTCTGTTTGATTCAACAAAACTTACTCTAACAATGTGTTTGACAGAACTCACTTCCTGGAGACAAAAAAGACCCTAATCCTCAAAGTTCCAGCTGCTTTTGGTCTAAATGTCCCACGCTAATGTGTCTGATGTGGGCACAGGTAAGCCCCAGCTCTGTGCAGCAGACTCACAGGAACTGCCTCAATCTTCTTTACACTATTCAAGCAAGTAAGGAAACTCAGTGCTTCCTGCAGAACGGTCTCCTCACAGAACACAGTCATCTTTTTCTTATAAGACCATTGGCTTCAGCCCCCTCTTCACCAACAGCTCAGGGGCAGGAGTATCACCCAAAAGGGCAGTGTAGAAGAGAAACAGGTTTAATTCCCTTCTGTAATTGAGGGACATACCTGCTACCCCACTGACACTGGAGGAAGGGCTTTCTCATCTTTTTTGGGAGCTACTGTTCAACTTTGCATTCAATCATTAAACAGTGACTGAGCCAGAAAGAGGGAACGGTACAGGGAAAGAGACTATTTCTCAGCCTAAAGCTAAAAAAGTGAGGCGATATATAGAATATATCAGTTCCTGTCTCAGCTGCATCCACAGCCTTAGGACTTAAGCTACGGTTAAATAATTATGAAGTCCACTACCAAAAAATGTCCACTTACCCTGATGTATGAATGACTGTGCAGTAATTATGGCTCCTTTGTGTATATTCCCTGTTCATTGATGTTGAACTTACAGATTATTTAATCAGCGACCGATTCTGATTCATCAACACAGAAGAGGAGTTATTCCATAAACAGTACCACTGAGATTAACTGGACTTTCAGTTTTACTGCCCAGCATTATACTTTTTCTCAACAAAAGGTTAACTGGGAGCAAAATACTAGAGTATTATTTTTGTCCACTTGGCATTTATTTCAAAATACCTCCATGCTTTCAGAACATTGAATTTAGAGAGTTCACCCATTAGAGTGCAATGCATTGGCATGAAGTGAAAGTTTGCAGGTACGCATGATCCCAGAAACTCTGCAATACATGCTGAAGTGCTGTATCATAGTTTTGAATGTGATTCACATTCTAAAAAAGAAATGAGATAAACTAAGAAGTAGTTCTCCTACAATATGTCAGAGAACTTTGAGAACTATATGAAGTTTGCAGACAGCTGCTTTCCAGCCTTGGTTATTAACCTGGGCTTGAGCAACGGGGGAAAGAGGGTGGAGTGAGAAAGCCATCTTGGGACACTTTGTAGTAAGTCACACTGGTGAAGATCTTATCTTCAGTGTGAAGTCCACCTCTTGGTACCTTGGGAAGCCTGCACACATTCACAGTGCAAGCATCTGGTTTCACACATTGTACTGAAGGGTTACCTGCACTAACACTGAGCCAACATTGACCCTGAGATTAGTTCAGTTGGTTAGGGCATAGTGCTAATAATGCCAAGGTTTGTGGTTTCAATCCCTGCATGGGTCATTCACTTAGGAGTTGGACTCGATGATCCATGTGGGTCCCTTCCAACTCGGAAAGTTCCGTGACTTAGTGAAAAAAACCAAAACAACATCATGGAGTTTCAAGGTGCACTAAGTGAGGGTTACTGCTACAAGGGGTAGGTCTGATCATGTTAGCACGATCTTACCTTGTGAAAGTCCTAATCCCTGTGTGATTGCACAGGGAGCCAGATCTGGGAATCCATCCACATAAAAATCAACCCAATATATCAGCTACCCTGTGCTCTTCACACCACTCCATCAGCACAGGTGCTGAACACAGCTGGGGCAGTACAACCAGTTAGACACCTTTCTCAGGAGGAACCCACACCTGGATTAACACAAGGCAGTCATGATGCTGCAGGCTAAGAAACTCTGCTGTCACGCTAACCCCATGAAACAGCAGTCAGTGGGAATGACAGGACAGGTGCTGAGTGGATATCCACATGGCACATATCTGATGTACAAGGGTTCAAGTGGAAAATTAGTTTGCTCTTATATGCCATTGTGAAATTCTCCTGAATGTTTCATAAACAAACAATTACGTCTTGGACACCTTTTAACATTTCTTCAGACACCCATGTTGAGCAAAGTGAATACATATGTTTTCTTTGTGAAGTTTCCAAATGCAGTTGCCTCAACTCTTATTTCAGTGTCGGTGGGAATCTAAGCTAGGTAAAAGACCTCAAGACAGGGCCCTTTGGGTAAAAGAATATTGCAAATTATTCTTCCAAAAGATCTGGTATAATGCAACTTCATGCAATTTAATGTTTTGCAATGGCAGACATTTCATATGTATCAATATTCCGATACTGATCATGTGCAAACTCATCCAAACAAGAGCTTGCAAACGGCCTCAGTTTCCCCCAGTACTGGTCATGTAAGCATCACTGGAACCACCAGACCTTTTGCCTGGCAGGGGTGACTTCAGCTCTGTGCAGGACTGTGTTTCCAACAGAGTTTCTATGGTGCCCTTTGCTAGAAATAGGTAGGGCCCTGTACAGTTGACATGTCAAGGGCTACAACATTGTCTCGTTCCCAACTCTTATATTTAGTTCCTCATTTTTTTACCCAAGGGACCAGGGAAGCAGTTGTATATTTCTAGGTCATTGCTATCCATATATATGTATTGTGATTCAGGTTACCAGAGCAATATGCATCTGGTAACATTAGCTCAAGTAATGGCAAACTGGTGCACAAATTCATGGGGGAAAATAATGAGGAGGTCGCTCAGGGCTTGGCAGATGGAACACAAACCTTTGCTCAACTACAGAGGTGTAAATCTTACTTCAGTGGGCTTAAAGAGAGTTGCTTGGGAAAATTTACCTCCAAGATTGTCTCTTCCAGGATATGCCTTGCAAGAGAACATTAAATATGCACGCAGAAACAGTACATTGGGCTTTTTTCCCACTTCCCTGAAATAATTCTATTGATACGGCACCAGATCCTCTATTCTGGATACACTGGTGTGATTCTGCATCCCCTTGTTTAAAGCTGGCAGTTAGCTATGGCCTTACACCCACCTAACAGCAGGATTTGCTGTGTTGTCTTTTTGTTGAAATGTGACTACCCTTCTTCCATACCCTTCCTTCTCCTTTGCCAATGCCGACCACAAGAAAAACCACAATGATAAAGCTATTTTCTCTTATTAGTCCATTTTTGTAAACAGTACTGAGTGCATGAGCATAGCTCCTTGGTTTGTGTTAAGGAATGGAAATCTCCACTCCAAGTTGAAGTTCTGTTGAATAAACTTCTGTTTCTTTAACTTGAAAGGGAAATGTTACATAGGTAAAGCTTTATCTAGAAAAATCTTTGCAAAACAAAAAGGAATTTAGGGGCAAAATTAATGCAGAATCAGCTCCAAATTGTTCCTATACTTACACTAGTCTTATTTTCTCCTACTTCACTGGAGCGTTTTTTGTTTGTTTTTGTTCTCTTTTTCTTTACTTCATTGAGTTTTTGACACTCAGATAAAATATTAAAATATATCAAACTTATCTAGAAAATAGGCTTGACTCATTAGACTGTCAATCTAACATATTTTCCAAATTATACTCATATAGTCTAATTTCAAACCATTTTAATGTTTGAAATTCATATTTTGACAGAAAGAAAGGCAGCTAGCAATGACAGAAAGGAGAAAACTATTTTGAGAAATACAGTGTGAATCATGAGGAACTAAATATCTACTACAATGAAACCAAATGAAACTGAATTTTAAATAACTCAGCTAAACTGTTCATGTATTTTTAAATAAAAATATTAACCATCTTACAAAACCAACACTTCTTAAATGCAATGTACTTAGAGAGGCTCTTGATTGGAAGAGCTTTCTGCTGCTCTGTCTTGTAGAAAAAGCATACACAAAAGAAATTCTTCCCTCTAAAACCACATACTAACAAATGTGTTTCCTTCTAAGACTGGTCTTCAAAAAGTATTAGCTGTCCTAAATAAAGATAATAAAAATAAATTTAAAAAGAAAAAAGGAGAGATAAAAAAACCAAGAATATAGCAATTCATTACCTCTCACTGTCAGAGGCAGTATTTTGGACTGATTATTAGATGAGCTATGGAAAATAATGGAAATATATAGATGTTTTCAGAGATGCCTCTAACAGAAGCAATAAAAAGAAATCCTCATAAAATTTCTGAGTTTTATTGTCCTGAAAAAGGTATATTAAGAACAAGTATGGTCTCTCTATTTGGTCTTTGCAGAGAAAAGTACAGTAACTGGGCCAAAACCAAAAAGGTTGAAAAGCAAGATATGTTCAACTGAAAATGAGAAACTTAATCTGGAAATCTGGAAACTGCTTAAATATGTCTCAGATGTAGGCAAATGTCCTGGATAGGTTACATCTCCCATCACCTCTATCTCTCCTCTCTGCATGGATGAAAATTTGGTCATGGGAAACCCTCACTGCAGGATATCAGACATTAAATAGCCCAGATGGGGACATTGTCATCTTGCTGCAGAGGACAAGAGTTCACAAGAGCCCCTTCCTCAATTCCTGCTGTTAAAACACTCAGTCTTGATCTGGGGCTTTAGAAGTCTTTTGGCTTTAGGAGGCACAAAAAACTTGCTTTTCAGATGGGTATAGAAGACAGCTGTGGAAAAATGAAAAGCTTTTGTGGAAGAAGAAAACGCTTTTCTGGATATTAGTGGATATTAGTGGATATCAATCTAGCTACAGCTGGAGGAAATCTCTGCTTGTGAAAGACAACTGACACATACAAGGCAAACAAACCTTAAGCACCTAAACACTTTCTAGCTCACAGCAGCAGGACTTGTGTGCTATGTGATGTGATTATGGAGACTGAAGCAGGACAAGACAGAATCTTACAGGTGCCCACCCATTGGTGTGCCATCATCAGCTGTAGTACATTGCAGTGGCCACACTTACTGCTGTCATCTTGGAGGTCAGGTGCAGCTAGTCACACACTTGCAGAGCCACATGCTGCATCCTGCACATGGGCTACTGGATCAGGGACACTGCAGTGAGTGAGAGACAGGTCTAGTGAAAGATGGACACTCATAACACCTTGTACACCACATGAGAAGCCTCTCTGGTCTGAATTAAGAATTAACCAGTAAAAGATAGTGAATATAGAAAACTGAGATTACAGACAGTTCAGTTATAATCAGCAGCAAAACTGGCAGCAACTTAAGAGTGCAGTCCCTAATGATGCTATGTTAGAATACCGTCTTGCTAAACCCACAGTCAGTAACAACAGTTATTTTGGGTAGCTGCACTCAGCAGGATCAACAAGGACCACAGTCCTGCAAGATCTGCAATGACTTGACTTGCCTTTGAAGCCAGTAAAATAAACAGTCTATTTACAAGATCAGGACTAGAGTTTAAATGCACAGAGCTGTCAGCTCTCCCTGTCTCCTTTCCCCAAAAAGGTGTGATGAAGAAAATGACCTAGTTGCATCCCCTTATAAAACCTCACTGGTGGAGATTTCAATGATCAGTCTGCTGAACATTTGCAGGAAAATCATAACCTGATGCTCACCATAAGTCTTGTGTCTCTGTTAATATCTTAGCATCTCATCAGGAAGGTACACACCTATGCACTCTGCTTCTGATGGAGGGGCTGAACGACCACACATGTGCTCAGAGTTTCCATGATCATACAATGCTAACAAGGTGTGGAACTGCAATGGCAGGTGTCTCTCACCAGAGACTCCTTAGGCTGGCTGCTGCTGACAAGTGTCTGTCTCTCCTTTTCTTTCTTCAAGGCTGTTAGCTCCAGCCACCACGAGGCTTAGTGCCAGTGCTCTCAGCAAGGAAGGACAGCACAGCCTTCACTCACATCCTACACAAACTCTTTGCACAGCTTCTGCCCAGCCCCCAACATAGTGGGGTTTCAGATGCTACCTCCAGTAGTGTAAATGATATACAGCTTCTGCCACAAGCATAGACTCAATTTCAGCAGCACAAAACCAAACTTCAGTACTTCAGTACTAGGAGATGGTTTTAGTTGTTCAAATGTGCGGTAATTCCAACACGTAACTCCAAAATTACTGTGGTGTGCACAATAAAAATTTAGGAAAAAACAAATCAAAGGGTTAAAGAGATACAGCATTACAATTGACAAGATACCGGTATTGTGTGGTGTGGGTTTTTTCTTCATGATTCTGCCAAAACTGACCTATAACCACAGCATTCAATTTTTCAAGTGTGTGTGCCTGAGGCAAGGCAAATTTTTGCACCTACACACATGGGTTTTTTCCAGGCACGTATATGGCTATCATGAGTGCTATTATCCTTCATTAAAAGTGATAGATCTTCAAGATAAATAGGCACAGATTACCATTCCCCAGTTGAGTCTGATCTATTATCTAAGTAGTCACTCAGTTTCTATAGTTCAGCTTTATGAGCATAACATTATATGTTCTTTCTCAATGTCTCTCATCACATTATAATTTCTCTTTACCTGGAATCCCTTTTTGTTTTTCAGAAACCAAAAGAGTTTGTCTTACTAAATACTAGCCAAGTGACAAAAATACATGCACTGAACTGAGGAGTCTTAGTTTAACAAAATCTAACTTAGTTCCAAACCAGAGAGTTTTTCCTTAGAAAATACTCTAGGTGTAATTATACACTCATGCAAGTTTGTTTTTCAGTAAAGGCAATGTAGAAATTTCCTTCATCAAGCAAAAAATCAGTAGTCATATGTTGTGAGAAAGCTTGTCTGAAGTGATGATAGGTCAGCTGGATATACCAAAAAGCGTGGATACATCAGGATGAACCAGAATTTTTTTTTTTAAAGAAAAAAACATATGGTCAGACATTAAATACTTAGATTTTCACAGAAGTGGTAGCATTTGTTCAATGAGCTCACTTTTACTGTCCATGTACAGCTAACCTCTCAATCAGCTCCTTTCTTTATTTGTTAGCTGGACTGAAATCTTCAAGCAAAGCTACTTAAACAGCCCTTTAAGTGTCTCCCAACATGCTGCAGATAGTCTCAATCCCTATGAATGAAACCAATCCAGTGAAAGGTGAGTAGCAGAAAGACATAAGAAATAGTATGTTAAGATTATTTGCGGTGTAGAAAAACTGCCCTAGTTCTTCTATATTTATCCACATGTGAAGTGCTCTGGTGGCAACCTCTGGTCCATGAAGGTTTGGCATTTGGTTGATGTTCATGTGCAGCAGACAAGCAGCTAACTGCTGCATACCCATCCACAGGGCCCAAAGGACACTCTTCAAATGTATAATGGCTCAGTTATGGCTCTGCCTCCAGATATTCATGTCCAAAGCCTTGGCAAAGTCTGCTTCTCAGACCCCTGGCTGAATTTGCAATGTAGGGAATTAGGCCTGGCTGGAAAAGAGATATTCCCTTTCAAGCAAAATAATTTCAGTGTTTGAAATTTGTCTTCAACACAATACAAAATAAAACCAAAACCTCTCAAATATCCTGGGAGACCCAGCCCTGCATCCTCAACTCAATAGTCAGCAGGTTCAAGTCCCCACTTTGAACCAGGAAAACACTGACTTGAATCTGGATCTCCCACATCTCAAATGAGTGTCCTAGCCACTAAGCTTGGGTGGAGCTCTTCCTCTTGCTTTACCCCACCCTGGATCTGATGACACTTTTATAGGAACAGATATATTTGTATGAAGAGGAGAATTCAGGAACAATTCTGATAGAGAAAAATCACTTCTGGATATTTAGAATCTGCCAGAATTTTGGTTTATTCACTCGTTTTGAAAATAAGTAAAAGCCTGATGCTTATCCTCTGTGAAGGACCCCATTAGCAAATACAGGATAGGCATATTCTGCAGTAGGGGAGCAGTATTTGTCAAGTGAAAGAGGGAAAAATACCCATTGCAAATTTCAAAGTGCTCTGCAGGACTTACTGAGTAGAAGCCAGTGTAGGAAGACAAAAAGATTTTTCCCAAAGGTTTCAACAGAATATAGATCATATCAGCACTGTTCCAGCCATGGAAAAGACACTGTAGGACCAAGTCGATATGTATGGAGGCCCCCTTGATTATCTCTGAGTCATGAGGAGCAGGGCAGAGGGCAAACTGTATCTCCTCCTTTCAGGCCAGCCCTCTGAGGGTAGTACCAGCTGGGAACTGAAGGGTAGGTCGAGAGTTTTTCAGATGAGGATGCCAAGAATTTTAGCTGGTGAATTAACCCAGAGTCCTCATGCCCCAGACAACAGCTAGATCCTATTATTTTCAGGGCAGAAGTTGAGCCTGCTGAGTATGGTATCACTCCTATTCTTTGTACCAAGGTAGCTCAATGAGAAAATTGCTGTGGAAACAGCATCAGCTGCTTGCTTTTCTCTTCAGCAAGTGTGAAACATAACTGAGTTACACCAGTACTGGGGGGGAAGGAATTACTAAATTGTCTGAAAAACTGACACAGATTTCACTAGGGACCATCCCAGCCTTCCCTCAGTGAAGTTCCCACTAAACAGCCTTGTTTAGGGCTCAGCAACACAGACTACTCTGTGACCTTATTCTGTTCATTATTTTCTTTTCCTGATGGGTATCTTAGCTGTATCACAGATTTTTTTCTCTATTTCTCTCCACTAAATTTTAGTACTTCATTTAATTCTTTAAGTGCTCCTGAACTCTAAAGCCAAAACTGTTACGGAATTAGTTAAAATCACTTCCAAATCTCTACCTCAGTGCTAGTAACTAGCTCAAAACCAATGAAGCTGATGTGGGTTTCCTATGCATATCACCACACATTGAGGTCACAAAGGCTCTGCTAGTATACTAGAGTACAGAATGTATCACATGAAAATCTGGCATCAGATATTGTCAGTATTTCAAGGTCTCTGTGTGATCCAGTTGGTTTTGGAAATCTCAAATGTCAATTCAAGTCTTCTCTCAGTTTCTAGGGTTCCTCCCAGAGGGCTGTTCAATCCTTACGTTAGATTGTCCTATGTACTTTATAAAAGTCTGGCGAGTCTAGATTAATATCCAAGCTGTGGGAACAAGCAACAGGTCTCTTCTTAGCTCTTTAAGTGAAGCATCCATCCATTTCCCAAAAGATGTTTAAGTGCTAACATATCTGCATTTCACAGTGTTCTTGAGAGAACTCAACACAATACATATTTGACGCACATTTGTATATCTAATATTGAGGTAAGACCATTTCCAAATAGCTGCTTTTTCTTACTGTAATATTAAACCTTTCCCATTCAATCACTTCACAGAAGACAAGTGTGCTTCATTTTAAAAAATTTGTTGCAAATTATAATGATGTGAATAAACATGACAAGGATTTTACAGCATGTAACCTTCAATTTTACCTACCTCTATCCAAAACATTTAAATGTGAGGGTATAATTAAATTCACTGTGCCAAAACCTTTTCTCTCAGCTATATTCCCAATACTTAGCATTGTCCTTTACCCTACATTTAACACAGGTGATGTAAAAGGATTCTAATCAGTTCTATTCCTTAACCCACAGAAGCTCTCCTGCCACAATAATCTCTTTATCAAACTGCCAGATTGTTTTCTTGCTTAGAATGACAGACACAATAAAACACTGGGGGCTTTGAGTTTCTTTCCAAAGTTCACAAGGTATGTTGGCTTGCACATACATGCTTTAATGAGAAGAGCTAAAACACACTGAAAAAATATCCAGCAGCATTGAAAGCAATCCAGGCTGAGCAAAATGATATTCAGTTTTACTAATTAGTGCAGAACATAGTTACTAAATTACCAATATCATTAACACATTGCATGCAACTTTGCATAATAGGCTGTAAACTAACGACATTTTAATTCCTGAGAACAGATAAGCACATTTCGTAGATTAGGCTCCCAAACAAAATTCTCTCAGTCAGAACAGGATCCAACTTTTATATTTTCCCTCCATGTAACTTTTTCAAGCAGATGACCTGCTGGGTGTAAAATTTTTTATCTTAAGTTCTTTTTTTTTTCCCCCCACCACAAATTAGAGAATCTCATGTGAATCTGTGCAAAGCTGAGTGAATTTACTGGATAAAGCATTAAAATCCAGGTCATACTTGGCCACTGATCATCTTTGTGTATGCAAAACTCCACATCACATAGATAATAGAGGATAAAAACCTGACTGACCCCCAGTTACTTTTTGTATCACATTATTTCAACTACATTTGACAAGAAAGGGTATATAAACAAAACAAAGAGAAGGCTATAAATAAGAGAAAGCACTATTTATTTAAAAAATTCAGGAATATCAAGAATTCTTTGGCTAACACCACAACAAAGCCTCTGCCTGGGTTAGACTCTTCTGTGGTGGCTGCATTGTCAAACTTCACATAATCACAGAATGGTTAGGGTTGGAAGGGACCTTTGGAGATCATCTTGTCCAACCCATGAATTTGACCCAATAACTCTTAACCTGTAAGTGGACAAGAATCTCCCACGAGCTTCAATGCTCCATCACACTCTTTCGCATAGATGTGAGCCCCTCCTCTTCAAAAGCATGCAAATACCCTTTGGATTTCACAGTTGCCTGTGTCTGAGATAATACCTTATAGAATGTTGGGCTGGGAGGCTTTAGGACTTCTTTCCAGACAGCTGGTCCAGCTGCAGGAGAACTTGCCTGTCTTCCAAGAACACCATGGCAAAGGCATTGTAGGACTAATGGCCCTTGAGTGATTTAGTCTTACTGTAAGGTACACAAGTTCAAGTACACATTACAAGTACATATGGGCTAATGCAGGCACACACTTCAGCAAAATTTGGTTTAAACCACTCTGATACCTAAATCAAGAAACTCTTACAGGGATACCAAAGTCATGAATCCAACTAAGATCCATGTTGGCAGTGCAGCTTTGATATACTCTGACTAAAAAGCACCTTGTGGGAAGCACCCCCTCCTCCTTGAGCTTGGCAAACATGCTCTATCTAGAGGACCTTTCAAACCAGCGTATACAACCTGAGTCAAAGCTGAGAGTCACCCACTTTCTCAGTTGTAATCAGATGCCAGAAAGCCCTGCCTGAAAACATTTCTGTTGTCTTTCTGCCTCCTTTCTCTCTCTCTCATCTCACACTCTTTGCTAAGGAAAGCACTTTGTGATTTGCCTGCAGCAAGGTATATTCCTGACCTGCCTAAGACATAGAGACTCTTTAGTATGGTGTCCTTTTCCAAGTCCTCTGGCTCATAATCAGCTTGTGTTTAAATACAGTCAGTTGGAGCTGAGGATGTTGTCTGTAAACAATGTGAAGGAAGTGAAAGAGAGAGTCAAGCTGAACAACTTGACACCCTGCCAGCCCAGCAGGCATCTGAGAGGAGTTTTCAATTTCACATCAACTTTTTTTTTTCCAAGAAAAACTTGCACTTTATTTAAAAGCTGTTACAATTCCATATGCTGCCTGAAAAGGAGCATACTTCACCTAAACTCTTCACATTTTATAAAATGTGTATCAACACAACTTAGGAGCTTCAATCTCTGCCCATCAACTCTTTCTGTCAAAAGACTTTATATATTTTAGCCTACAGGAAGAGATCCAAACGTGCCCTTTAACCTGGTGAAATCTGCTTCTAAGCTAGTGTGTAAGTTTCAGCATTTAATATCATGCCATACTCTCCTTGCTTTTTGTCCTGGACCACATGCTTTCATCTCTGTAAATGACACATGAAAAAGTTTAATTAATTTGCCAAATTTAAGAACTATCCAAGGGTGGGTTTTGTTTATACTAATTAGTTATAAATATACATATTTTTTTAAAGTAATCATATCTCAATTTTATTTCCACTACTGCAGGTTTTCAAGCCTGTGCCAAGCTAAGTAAAACTACTGGGTTCCTGAAGATTTCTGTAAGGCAATTGTACATGTACTTTCAAAATTTAGAATTTACAAACATCTGGCAAAACTTCCCTAATTATGTCCTCCCTTTTCATCAGTTCTTGCAGTCAAGTTGATTAAATACCTTAAAACACAGTCATATTTTAAATAGAAGATAGTTTAGACAAAAAAGCCTCCAAATACTGTCTCTCTAACACTACTCCCATCTCCTAATGTGTTGTATCCACAGGAGATGTCTTCATAGATCAACAGGCTTGAGAATTTTCTGCTGGTTGTCCTTGCTAGCCAGACATTACCTGAACTTGAGAAGCCATATAGACTTCACCACCATCATTACCATCATTAATCTGATATGATTAATCTTGCTAATGAGGCAGGTATATAAACATGGGATTAATACTGCACTAATGTGTTTGTACTCACATCCAGTCAGCTCAGGGCAGAAGCAGAGGAGTGTGTGAGCTTTTTCCTCTGGTAGACATATCCACTCCATTCTATAGAAAACAGCACCTGTAACCTGCAGGCAAGTATGCAATGAGATAGAAGCAATACCTATCAAAACAGACTGAATATTTAGCATCCGCAAATACTCCTATTGAAATAAGAAGAGCTATGAGAAGATAAGATTGGCTTATCCTCAAGAGTACACTTAATCCAGGTACACAAACCATGTGCAATACCATTTCACAGTCACTACAGAGTTCACTTGCAGCATTTTCTTACATGGGTTTTGTGGACTTTGAAAGAGCTCCAGATACTCCACTCAACTTAGCAACTTAGAAATTTTACTATCTCAGTGGGGCACACACCATATAGAAAGCAGCTGGAGCTTCAAATAGGTTCCCCTAATCTTTCATATTCTACCTTTCAAAGCTTTTTTTCCCAGGTACTCCCAAATACTTTTTCACAAATGATTCTCCCCCATGCCAGGCAACCACATCTCCCACCTTTAAAATAAATACACTTCACATAGTCTATAGATTATCATCTTTGCATAAATTATCCCAAGTCTTTTTCTACACCAAAAATGCAATGTCTCAGGAACCATGAAGTAAGGTAAATTGCTTGGTGTTCACATGCATAACATGCTAAATTAAGATGCCAGAGAATCTAGAATCTGCATGCTTCATCCTTTGAGGTTTTGGCTAAGGGTAAGTCACCAAAGCAGTCCTACCACCAGACAAATATGGCCTACATGTATTTGATGACCTCAAGAATGAGTCTACAAATACCATCCTGGAGTAGGTCAGATATTTTCCCTAAAAATAGAAAGGCAATTGGGAAAAACAGACCTGCTAAAAAAAACATGTTCACATGAGGAAAGGTGAGTAGCAGCAATGTAATGCTGCCATTGGTTAATGTCAATATGAAGAGTGCCGTCACCAGGTCACAGCAATTAGATGAACCGTGGCTGTCGGTGTAAAAACATAACGTGCACTAAGTTGCAGTCAGAAGACAGGACAGGCTCAGATATTCTTCATTAAAAAGTAACAGGCTGCTCAGTGAGGTTGTGGAATCTCCATCCTTTGAGATATTCAGAAGACATCTGGACATATACCTGGGAAATCTCTTCTAGGTGACCCTTCTTGAGCAGAGTGTTTGTACAAGATGACTTTCACAGTTCCCTTTCTACTGCAATCATTCTGTGATTCTGGAATGACATGGCTCCTTTCCAGAGACATGAAGATAACATCCACTGCTGCACACTGACATACTCCAAAGCATAAACTAACAAACTATAAGGATAAACATGCAGTGCGGACTTTTTCACATTTTGGAATTGGTACTTAGAAGGTCAGCATGGCACTCCCTCATCAGTTCCCTTTATCCATTAGTCAGTGCTGATCCTTGTTGAGTCAAGTTGCCTATCTGGCATTTTCTTGAGATGCCACAACATAGGTAAACCTCTGACAAACAATACTCAGTGGAGAACAGAGTCTCTTATGATATACCAACTCATCTTCCTTCTCCCCTGACAGGACAGCTTGAGCAGCAGAACAGATACACAGATTAATCTGTGCAACCAAAGACCTACCTTGCACCAGGAAACATGAGGCTGGTAGTTCCCAGCCAGATTATTCTAAACTGCAAAATTTGAATTTCACAAAGAAGCCACAGACAAAGTAAGACTAAGTACGGTTGGGGTTTTGTTTGGTTGTTTTTTCTGTTTTGTTTTGTTTTGTTTTTTAAATATAGCCAGAATGGACAGGTTTGAGGAAAGGGTTTGGGGAGAAATAGAATGGAGAGCCTGACCTTTCTAGACATATCCTCAGGTGTAAGTTGGGACCGATGTTTTGTGCTATTTCCCCCACTCTGTTCTTCTGCTTGTCTTAGAGCTAAAGATCTGAAGAACATCCTGTGCAACATTCACCAAATCACGGCTACAACAGCATCAGTATAGCAACCCATCCTCAGCCCTGCTTCATCCACCTCAGATGTCCCATGTTTTGCAGAACATCAGTCATGTTGATACCAGAACACACAGTTCATGTAAATATGAAACCTTGTCCTTATATTGACTTAAGTTATCTACTGAGAGTAAAGAGTCACTGGCCTGAGACTACATAGAGTTATTTCTACAGATGAGGTCTACAATGTTTTAAGACTTTGTCTCTGTGACTGGAGCTTGTCTCCACAGAAATGCTCTCCTACCTACATGGTACAATTACACTGGTATAGTTAAACCTCTGTAGTTACATTAGAATTACTTCTTCCTCCCTGTAATCATTTTTATTTCAGAATAAGCATGGGCTTTTATGTTTAATTTTGACTACTTCCAACTACTACGTGGGATAAATAAACAGACAAGCAAACAAAAAGTCATTTTTGTATCAGAGTAACAGTGCCCAGACACAAGGCAAAATCCACATTGCTCCCTTAGTTTCTTTCCACAATAAATTAGATCTGAACATGGTTCACTTGCAGACAAGCCCCTTGCTGCTCTTGCATCACACAGCTTTTCCCCAGCTGCTGGGAAGAATCCACGTGGAACTCAAGGCTCTGCTGTGCACATACTGTGGGGCCCTGTGCTTGTTTTGAAGGTCCCCTTGGTAGCCCTCTTCACATCACAAAACATTTTGCTCCAGAAGCTGCCCTATCAAAGTGGAAGCATTTTCATGACGAGCAAACATATGCCAGTTCTCCAGATAGAGCTACTGTGGGACTCTTTACCTGTCCAGACCTGGCCCAGAGCCAATGTCCAAAGCCTGCTCACTCACTGCCATCCAGACAGCCATTGAGAGGCAGTGCCACGCTGAAGTGACAATGCAGCAATGTACAGCTCCAAAGAGGTGTTCAGCTTCAGGCCACTGAATTGAGGTGCCTTGGCCTCTCATGGTAACAGGCTTGCAATGCAAAGGCAATTGCATGGATACAACAGCTTACGGACCCAATCTCCAAGTGTATTTCCACATTATTGTGACTGTCCACATCAAGGGAAGCTACAGCCCACTCTCAGTCAAGTACTACGTGGACAGCTCTGACTCAGCTTTGCCCAGCTATCTCCAAAGTCATTTTATAAACCCTTTTCCAAAGACACTCTTCCTGCCATCACTGTGGAGGGTGTTGGGGTCACCACCACTATAGGAAAGCAGGAGCAGCTGCAATCAAAACTAAGATGAAATTACTGAACCACAACTTCCCCCCAAATACCACAACAAAGATGGAGGTCCAATAGGTAGCTCAGATGCCTTACCATAACCTGGGAAGGGCTAGAAAGTGTAAAAGTGGTGCATTCAACTACCTGGAGGGAATGTGAGCCTGGAATCATGCACCAAGAAGTTCCAAACCAAGTAAAGAGACACTCACAGGCTACATTGTATTTTCCTTTTCTAAAATTTTTCTTAAGGGAAATTGTTGGACCACAGTATCAGTGAACTCCTACCTCTTTTCCAGAATCACATGCAGAAGATTATACTGAAAACTAGCTAACTAAATAAAAAAAATCCCCACAGATCTTCTGTGGACTTTTTCTACTGGCAAGAGCCCATTCCACAGTTCTTGTTGACAAAAGAATCCAAAATTATCAGATCTGAGTAAAACTTCTCAAGCAAAAACATTTTCCCGGTACAAACCATTGTTTTACTGAAACCAAACTTTTTCTCTAGCAGTATACTTTATTTGTTAACATTTAGCTATGGCAAATCTCAAAGCAAATTTTTATGCATGAATTTTAAAATTTCACTCCAAATAAAATTTCTTGTACAGAAATTTCTTGACATTTTGTTTGTTTGGGTTTTATTTAACAGGAAGAACACCAAGGAACCCTCAACTTTGTCATCATTGTTAAAACTATCAGTTACTCATTAGAACTTGTTACAGAAAAAAAAACAAGGAAAAAGACAACACTGTCACTGTTTTTGGTTTATGTTACTGGTTAATACGCTATTAAAATGTTTAGGTCTTATTATGCTCTTTAAAAATGTTAGTGCTTAATGTGCTCCCATTAGGGCTTAACAAGCCCTTTAAAATGGTACAATGTTAAACCACCAAATCACATTGTCTCTGAGAAGTAAGAGGCTTTAAAAAATCTTCTGTTCTTCACAACCTAGCCCTTACATTAATAAAAACAAAATCCAGTCATAATAAGTTTATATCATATATCAGAATGTTTTGACATCCTTAATGACTGGGAGTTAAAAAGTTGGCTTAACTCTGTGTGCTAGTGTGTGCTTGTTTGAGTTTAGGAGTGAAGGTTAGTGGTTTTTTGAAAGCCTTAAATAACAGAGATAATGGAGATGAACATTGTGCGTTTTTGTCATAACTGGTGTCTGGAATCCTATTGCCTAATTTAAAGGGCCAGTTATGTGACTGTAAATAGTCAAGAAAATATCCATTGTAGCCTCACAGCTGTGCTCTAGTGGGCAGAATACTGATGCAGTGACACTCACAAACATGAGCCAGGCTCTGCTACCTCACTCAAACGAGTCACTAAGACATGTAATAGCACTGGTGGTCATGCATCTCCAGTATTCATTCAACAGTTCTGACAGTTACGCTCTAAAAATAAACAGTTTTTGTTACTATTCATTACTTGAGGAAAAAAGCTCCACAGCAAAGGATGTCTATCACAAACTTCAACATAACATGACAAACAATCAACTGGGTAATAACATTGGCTTCACAAAACAGATGAAAGTGATAAAATATTTGCAAATTGTGACATTCCAGCTGGAGGAGAAATTGTTCTGGTCTGTACCACAAAGGACGCCTGCACTAGTGGTCAGCAAATGTCTCCTATCTATAGCTGTAAACAAAACATCACAGCAGTAAACATGAGAGATTGGTTTCTTTATTCTGCTCTTCTAATTTAAATATGTGTCACTCTGAAATTTGCATGATCACTCAGGCAAAATGTATTCACTTCAGTATATGTCCAGCTTTCTTGAAAACCATAAGTATGGGAGACATCCAATTGCAGCAAAACAAACCCACATTACTTATTTAGCTAATTACAGAGTGTGAACAGAGAATTCTAAAGTAATAACCATGGCAGATCTCAAGGCTGAAATACATTTGCACACCCTATTCATTAATTCAAAAAAATAATTTTAAAAAATGATTAATCTTCATGGATAGTGGAAAAAGTGGTCTACTTAGCTCAATAAATAAATTGCTGATGCAATTATGTCCACTAAGTTTTAAAGGGCCACTCTTCATGGCTACACTTTCCAAGAGGACTATTGCAGCATTACTGAGTATTTTCCAGAGGCATGGGATGTGTTTTCGAACTGACTACTGTCACAAGTCGGATCCACAAGATGGGGACAGAACTGATGGCTCTCCTTTTTATTTTCTCACCATAGATAGCTCAAGTTTACGTTATCAATGTAATTTATGCACACACCTGTGCTAATATACTACGCTGCTATATTCAAGTCCCCAGCTGAGAAACTTACTTACTTTTACTTACTTACTTGTTTACTTACTCCTCATTAACTGTGGATTAAACTGTTTAAGCCACTGGATCAAAATTTGTTGAATTTCACTTGTCTTTGGTTTTACTTTGTTTACTAACATCAGCCTCTTGTGAAACAAGCATGAAAAATGTTCAGAGGCTTAAAAAGTTCTTCCCCTTTCCTTGGAACTTTCATGTTCTGTTCAATTATAATATGTGGTAAACTGATTTTCTTTTATTTTCCATATTAATTTCCCCATGTTCCTTTGTATTAAAATAACTAACACAGAAAAATTATTCCATCTCCTCTGCACTCAGCTGCTTATGCCTTCAGATATGCTGGTCTCTGTGCAGAGAGCAAACAGAGTGTTTCAGAGCTACTCTTCTCAGTTCAAATTTTCACCAACCTCAAGCACCCAAAATCACAAAGTTATAAAACTCATCATGTAAAGAAACCCCAGTGCTTCAGTTTTCTTTCCATTTTCTTTCTAGTGTTTGAACTTTTCTATTAAATACGTAGTAGATTTTCAAAGTTTTCTCTTTAACAGTTACAGCTTAAAACTTGTGTGAGAGAGAAGGAACAGGGAGAGAAAAAGGAGAGCAGTAAGGGAGAAAGAGAGGAGAGAGAGAAAGACAGCCATGGGATTGCCAACTTAGCAGCTATACCTTGCCCGGGAGAGAACTGGAGTACCAAGGCCAGAGATAGGTGCCTAGGCCAGCACCTGGCAGAGTGCCTCATGCACCCAAACAGCAAGGTCAGCCTCCTGCTTTCCCACATGTGGCTGTGGGAGGTGCATGAGCATAGGCACATGCCTGGGGCCAGTGACTCCCCAGGACAGCCCATAGGTAGATGTTCTGTAAAATTGCCTGCACATTTCCCCTCTGTGGACCCATAAAACACCCAGGCCTGTCTCCCTTCCTTCTTTTGTGCTCCTCTGTAACTCATTAACTTATTTCAACAATTAGGAATTGTTTTTGTCCTATGTCAGCCCAGTTTGAGTGCTGCAGTTGCAGACAATCAAGATGGCATCTTTGCAGGCAGGAATTTGTGGAGAGATGCAGCGCAGGGAGGGCCCAGTGGCACAGACATGCTCCTTTATCTGGGCTCCATAAGCTGCTTCCCAGCTTCCTTTACTGGAAGGGACAAGTGTGAATGCTCTTTGCTTCATGCACAATTTATCCTGTGCCTGGGACACGAACCAAGGCTGGCAGCAGGCTACAAGCACAGGAGCTTGCAAACACGCCCACTGCAATGTTGATGAGTGTTTGCTGCCGTGCTCTCACACAGTGCCAGAGAGCAACATTTGCTGCAGTGCAGAAACTATGAAATTCAGATCCTCTTAATATTCCTTAATAGGCGAAAGGCAGAAGAGTGGGTGAAGAGAGCAAACAATGTGCAACAGTGTTTCAATTATAGTAAAGCACATTAACAATAAATACTCTCCTGTCAAGAATATGTCATGTAATTATATTTACTGCACTGAACAGAGGTAACCAATGTTTTTAAAGGCTGGTTTTGCACTCCCAAGATGATTCTCCTTCAGGGACAGCATATGTGAATAATCAGACATGGGATATCATCTGTGAAAAAAACTGCTCCAGCACACCGTGCCAGATGTGATGGCTAGAAAGTTAGCTCCCTCTCCTGGATTAGACCAGAAAATTAAAGTAATTTAATTTAAAGTAAAATTAAAATTGCACTGATCTAAATCAGTACTCAGGCATTCCTTGGCATTGTTATTCATTTTTTCCCAAGTCCTAGAACCTCAGTCAAAGGAAATCTATGCTTCCTGAAGTACTGGGTTTTGCAGAGAGATACAGCATATAACCTAAGCAACAACAACACTTTCACTACCAAACGTACTGCAGTGCTGTTAAATTGCCACACAAATGTATGTAAGAATGCAGAATACACATCTGCACGCATCTGGAGACCCCAAGCAATGTCACATACTGACATAAAGTGCCACAGTCCATAAAAATGTCATTGCAAACCAGACGTCTCTCATGGCTTTGACACCCTGTCTCTCAGCCCTCCGTAAGCAGAAGGACCATTGTTCTGAGTAGCAGTTTGGCCAATTTGGACAACGTGAATGTAAGGACAGCAGGACTTACTGCATGAGCTGAGAACTGGAGAATTAAGGCTGAGGTGAAGACAGAGAGCAGATCATAAAAATAAATTTTACTGGGGTTTTGAATATTTTTATAGGTGTCTTTGCAAATAGGCTGAAATATTGCAGTTTTCACTGTTTCCAGACCACATGGGAACACCAAGTCCTTTTACTTAGAGAATTCCATCTTCAAATTTCAGATCACAGAAGTCTAGAAAGCTAAGATGTAACCAGGAGAAGAGTGAAAATAACAGGTGTTCATAGCTTGCTCACCACTTGTGATTTGGTCAGATTCAGATAAAATAATAGTGAAGAAGCTCCCTTTATATGTAGGGTTTACAACAGCTATATGAAACTGCACAAGCAAAAGTTTAAATGAAGTTGTTCTCCTAACTGTAGACTTTATTAACTGCTAAATACAATCATTTATGATTATATAGGATCTTTCATCCAAGAAACTGAAATTTCTTCATGCTTTCAACAGTACCCATCTGAGGTCATCATGCCCTACTTATAAATGAGAGAACAAGGCAGAAAAAAAGTAAAATGAAATGCACACACAAGTGATTTGTCCAAACAGGAGATCATTATGATTAAAGCCCAGACTGTTCAATTGCTCTATCTCCACTTTAACTACAAGAGCAATTCTAAAAGAGAAACTTAAAAAAAAAAAAAAAACCACTGACAAGAGAGAGACATATCTATGTGCAACTCAACGTCCTCAAAGCTGGAATCACCTTCCGAAAGAGGCTTGCTCTTTCTACTGAGGAGAAAGACCTTTCAGCTGCCTTCCAGCTCAGACATTCCAATTGGGTAATCCAAGGTCTTTAAGAGCAATATTGTCAAGAATTTTTAGAGTAAGCATGGGAATGTATGCCATAATAGGAGGGCTTATTCACTACTGCATCTCACTAGCTGGGTAAGAAAAACAATCTTGTTATCCAAACTCAAAAGGTTTGCACTTGATCTTACTATTATAAGTGCATGTTCACAGATACACACAGAGCTGCTTCCAGAGGTGTTGGTGCTGTGTAAACACTGAGTGAGCTTAGGTTACGCTAGTTCTATTGCTTAGATAGGATGAACTCCCTAAAAATTTGTGAACCTCTCTGTTGCTGAGCTTGGAGCCTCCTGAGCATCTCTCTCACAAAGCTACTATTCAGTTGTAAATTTTGGGGCCAGTTTGAATAAACTCCATTACTCTGAGGTTTCAATATTTGTTAAAGTCCCTTACTGACTGACAGCCCTTCCCAACATGGGTGAGGTACATATAGGATGGATAGTGCCATGGACAATTCATTCTGCATTGTCCTGCTCCACAGATCTGTCTGTTTGGACAAACTTAATACACAATTTTAATAATAGTAATTAAAAATCCTATTTAAAAACAGGGTATCTACCCAAAGAATTCACTGGCAAAATTATATCTTCCTATTTAGTTAAAAAAAAAAAAAATTGGTTCTTCCACAATAAGCACACAACACACATAAAGCATTGGGTGGTGGAGGGGTGGAATAGGCCTCTGCGTTTACTGAAAGTGTCTCTGAGGCTATTGTGAGATCACTCTGGCCAGCACTGCTCTGGTGCTGTGCAGAAAGACCCTTCTCACACCCGAGCCGGTGTAAGGCACAGATTCTCACTCACCCAGAGAGCTGGACAGCTCATGCATTACCAGAGACAAAGAATCCAGAGGCTCAATCAGCTAGACATTCCAGAGGTCTTTATTCTGAAGGGTTCCAGGGTGAAAGAGGAAGATGGACCCTAGGTATCCCAAGATATAAGGGTCATCTGAGGGTCAGGGGAGAGAAGGCGGAGGGGAACACCAGAACCAGTGGGGAGAAGGGAGGGATGGAGGCAGGGGTTAGGTTACAGCCAGGAGGATTTACATAGTCTGGGGAGGGACCATCTTATTCTCAAGGGGGTGTACTCAGACTTTAGGATTTCTCCCACCAGCGAAATCCTGCTGTACTGGGACCACTCGGCTCTCCAGCAGTTTCTGAGGTGGTCTCATCCACCACTACGCACACAAAACCATAAAATTTTAATAAGTATGCATTTCAGGAATTATTTTCAGGATACCATATTAAAAGACTCTCATAAAACATTCTACCCTAATACCACACAAATTAACAGCTAGATTAGGGCTAGTTGGCCAATACTAGAATTAGATGAGATTACAAAAACATGCTCTCTTTGAGAAAGCAAGACATCACACACAGAACAGCCGTCCTACACAGGAAAAGGTGCAGAATTTTCTGATTACCGCAAAAAACGTTGATTTTTACTCCTGGGGTCTAGATGAAGTTTGTCTATGTCCAGAGACCAAGTGACTCACAAGATCACTTCCCAACTTTTAACTCAAATTGCACAGGACTTGTGAGCTTGAATAAACACTGGGGAGGATATAGGCTAGTGACAGCTCTGTCCATTTTGAAGGAATTCAGCCAAAAAAGGAAGAATAGTGGCCACATAATGAAGCAGAGAGGTGCAGAAAAATACACACACTAAAAACCTTCAAAGGGTCCTGCAAATAAACTTTTGCTTTTAAATTCTTGATTAACATCTGTAACACGTATGTATCTTCCCAGAGAGACACATATTTCCAGGCAAATGAAGGACTCAAGTTGTCCTAGACTGTTTCCCCAGCTTTCTGCACAGCTGGTATCTGTAAAGGAATCTCAGGAGTAGTAGAGCTTGGAGTACTGAACATCTCTGAGGACTCAAGCCAATGACATCATTTTCATGTCAGGATGAATCTAAGTTGCCAGAAGATATTTTGTCTCCTCCAAATTCTACAGAACTCCTGGAAAAATGAAATATTTTTCCAGGAGTTCTGTAGAATCTTCATTTGCAAAAGCTGTATCTTAAATTTGGCCCTACTTATGCCACAACATTGTACAGTCTGGCAGCATTTAAACACAAATAGTGTGTGCTGAGTGAACAGTAGTAACTGACAATGCAACTGGTCTTTTATTCTGAGTATTTGGTATAACAATATACAAGCTTGTATTACACTGCAGGGTTATAACATTACATATCTTGTAGATTTACTGTAATTCCTATTGATATGAACAAAAAAAAATGTTTCTGAATGAAATATTGCAAGTTAGTGAAGACTTATTCTCTGCTGCATAATCTGATTCATGTTTACCCTCAAATGCTGACAAAAAAAGTAGCAGCTTTACAAACTCTCAATTTCCTGCAGTGACTGTTGAACCCTTTTTAGTTAGCTTAAAATAAATGCAAAGTGTTTCTTTTATTTGCACACTCATGAAACGTGCGTTTTTACGCTTGGCTTTTGAAATTACTCTAGAATAATATTTTTTAAAACTTAAAAACAAATAAGGGGGGATTATGTTTGCCATAAACTCCCCCAATAGGTTCATTGACAGTATTTTTGTTTCTAGTCCCCATGGACACCAATACAATGGCATTCAGATCTGGTTTTTAGAAAGGACTATTTCAGTCCCATCTTCCAGTCTCTGTAGATTTTCATTAATTGAGGAGATGTTCTGACATTCAGTGAGACAATTCAAATAAGTGTCAAAATAGTGCTATATTAAAATAATCATTTTAAGTACTATATGCACATTATTAAGAACTTGTCAAGAAGTGTAAAGAAATTATTATTTAATTTAAAATTTAAATCGTATTTTACTTAAAGTTACAATAGAATTACTTACAATTTAACTACTTAAAGTCAATTAATCATTTTGGTATTCTTGACTTTTTGTTTCTTAATTCCTGAACTCTCCTATTCCCTTTTACTTCCACATCTCTGCAGTCATAGTATAATGAGAAAAGAAAATAGTGAGAAAGGTGAGAAAGCTCATATTTAAAAAGTCTGATTTTCACATGAGGAAATTATACTTTTTAATCTATTTCAAATAGTTCACATCTACCTTTTAAAAAATCCAAACATCAGAGGCATATACACACATGAAAACAAAGATCTAAATGAATAGGTAACAGTCTGTATTTCTTTTGATTAGCATCCATGCAGATTGCTAGCACATGCAATGAGGTGCAAGTCAAGCACACTGCATGTGAGGCTATTTAAAAGCTCACAGCTGTAGAAATAGTAAAGTAGTAAGCCATAAAACATTATTTTTTCAGAAAAAGATTAACAAATACTTCTGATTTTATCTCATTTTCTTAATAATTTGAATAAAACAGGGAAAAAACCTCACAAAATTATGTCTTTTAAGAATTTGAGTACGCAGTAAGGAATGAGAAGTCTAAGAGCTGTTTTTTTACAAATGATTACTGCCATGATCCATCTGTGAAAACAGTCCTGACTTTCAGTGAAAAATAGGGAACCATTAAGTTAAAGTTAGAATATTAATGACAGCCAGTAATCACTTTGAAGCTTTATACATTGGGCCTGCTTGGATGTGAGCCTATTTTTCTTAGCCTTTTTGACTGGAACCAGATTCCCTTAATGTTGTCCTGCACACTACAGTATGTTCTGCCACTCTTCTTCCCATAGTCCCACTGTACTGAGAGAAAGCCAAGTGCACCTGTCCTACTGTGAAAGCACACAACAGACAGAGAGGACTCATTTAGGGACAGGACCAAGGTCTGTGCCCATTCTTACATCACCAAACGGTTGTTGAAAATTCAAAGGAGTCAAAGTAAACTGCACTACAGTATTAATCCTAGACACTGTGAGACCTGTGCAAAGTAACAGCCATTATTATGAGCTTATATTCTGTTGGCTACGGAAGAATGGCTTAACTCCTATTTAAATGAGAGTGCAAAACATGGGAGCGGATCAAGAGAGTGTCTATACAAGATGAGACTCTCTTACTTACTCAGAGGATATTCAAGAGGTTCTTTGTCCTGCATGGAGACAACCACCATTGCTGAAGTAACTCAGCTGCTCCTCAGGACTCCTGTCAGAGTCTTGCCATTTCTGGCAAACAGAACACACTTTGCGTCCTTGTTCTTTATTGTTTCTCAGTACTGCACCAGTAATACCAGGAGCTGAGCAAGCACTTCATTCAAACTAAATAATAGTGCCCTGAAGAGTGAATAGGAGTTTTACTTTTTATTTCAGCAAAGGCAAATCACAGTGTAGGTGACTGCATTTCCATCCAAACACGTTGAATCCTAAGCAGTCAATTAATGCTACTTCAAAGCTTATATATCTTCTCAGTTACCTGATGTAAGTCAGATGTATTTGAATTTTTTTTTCATCTTATTCAGTATTACGAAATTGGATGGGAAAAATGTCTGAAGTTCCTCTTTTGTGGAGGGTATATGTCATACAGAAAGTGCTACTTTCATTACATCTCGAACTCTCTTTTTGTGGCATATCTCTTTAGGTTAAAAGGGCAAGGGTTGGCCAGAAGTTGCTTTTATGAATAATTCAAGAGCTAAATTATGAAGGCCATAACATCCCCGTATTTGTTCACAGTTGCTGTTTTCAATTTACTTAGCTAACAGGTGATTTCAGTTAAACATTCACATCCTGCACAGGGCAAATTTCTGAACTATGAATGGTATCTATGCTATTATTGATATACCCTTTCAGAATTTCTGGTGCACCAGTAAATGTGGTATTTCTGCCCAAGCATCATTCAATAACACCACCATATTTGTATAATGGCAGGAAGGGAAGCTAAAAACTGAAACCTAAGATGAAATTTGAAGAGATAATTATAGTTAAATTTGTGTTTTATTACTGGGCTTACATCTGAGAGTGTCTTATTACACTCTCATATTAATACAGTCTTGGCAATCTGAGAACAAATGGACAAAAGAAAAAACACTATGATTCTGCACAGATGTGAATCAGCACAATTGTGTTTTCTCAACTGGGAAGTGGCTTAAACTTCCTCTTTCATCCCCTATTGTTTTTAGAAAATTGTCTTGTGATTGTTCTTTAGCTACACAAACTTAAGCCACTCCCTGGACAGGCCCAACATATGCTTTGATTTCATTGCCAATTTGAAACAAAAACCAAGGGACCTAGCATCAGGATTAGATATGTACCAGGAGATATGATACCATCTCCCTGGCACAAAGGGTTTTTTTCCACTTTAAGCAATGCTGAATTTTGATTAAATGCAGTTACCCAGAACATAACCTCTTGGCTTAAAGAGAGAAATGCTTGTCCTCCATTCCTCCCTTGGCAGTACATACTTAGTACAAGAAGAGACTAAACCACCTTTTGCTACTTCCCTTGCGAATTCCATGGTAGTGATCAAGTTGCAAGTTGCCATGCAAATTCTGGCCTTCAGGTGTGCCTCAGATCTATATACACTGAAATTCAGACATAGAGCAGGAGCTCTAAGGCTCAGTGTAACAAAGGGAGTCTTACAACAAGCTCCATTCACCCTGATGCACCTTTAGCCAGAGTGCAACTCCCACTTTGAAGGATCACACATAATGGTAACTGCAGCAAGGCCTATGGTGCATCCACTGAAAAGCCCACCATCACCACCACCTCCCCTATCCCCATTTTCTTTCACTGATAGCTGGAACTAACATAGAGAAGGAGATTAAAATTATAGAGGAAGAAGGCTCTCGTATGGTCTGCTACCAGCACCAGTTTACAGTAACACCCTGCTTGAAGATTTTTTTGCCTTATGACAAGCAAATACATTCATCTTCATTTGATGACTGTGAAAATTGGTGCATTTTCACTTTTCTTCACTAGTAGAATTGAGTTGGCTAAATATTTTAAACAAAAGAGAGATGAGCATCTAGAGCATCTAGCTAGTATCTGTGTCTCTACCATGCCCAGCAAGTCTCTCCAAGCAACAAATGGTTGTCTATGGTGACCTAGTAGTCATCATGTTATACCAGGATACTAGAAACATCCCAGGAGTAAATTCATGAGTGCTAACCAGATCAAGCTCATAAAATTACACTTGTCTCACTTGGGGACACCAATATGTTAAAATTGTCCAATTATGGAAGAGAATTCATAGGTGACTGCATTTTGAAGGAGAGAGATAGAGATTGCAGTGTGCAGCATTAATTCTGCTCAGGAGCTCCCAGAGGGGAGAATGGTGGAAACAGCAAACAGTAGAGGCAGACGGGGATCTGTGGGGTAACACCTGGTGCTTGCCTGCATTTTTTCTGTTCCCTCAGCATCTGCTTCTGTGCCTTGACAGCGGCAGGGCACAGGGAAGAGGGATATGTGGAAAGAGACTGAGACAGAATCTTCAGGCACAGCAGCAATCACTAAATAACATCCAAATCACTTTTGTTGGTTTTGTTCCTGTTGAATTAAAAACTATTAACTAGTCATACATTTAAAAAATATATTTATTATTTTTGAACTAGGGAAAAACCCTGACATTTTAAACCAGAAAAATTTCCCTTGAATAGATTAAGGGAGAAGTGATTTCATGGCTATTAACATCAGAGTAGTCAAGTGCGTAGAATTCACATTTCATTGTGGAAACAAGCAGATAAACGTTCTCCTTCCATTGTCTGCAGTAATCATGGACTGCTAAATAATTTCATGTCATTATTTTAGTTGTGCAACAAATAAGGGAAATACCAAATGAAGTCTAAAGCTCCTTCTGTGTGTTTTGTTCTTGTATTTAAAATGCCTTTTTAAATATGCAGGGACATTTAAAAAATTTTTTTAAAATCCTTTTTAAAATGCATTTAAGGCAAATCCACAATTTATACAGGAGGCATGTGAAAAGTGGACAGACATACTTTTGCCAGAAAAAAAGTACATCCAAAATCTACTTCCCATAGAAATAGTGCTTATTTATAAATTTAAGATTCCCATCCTCTCAATGCCATATAGAAGTGAGGCTGTGTAAAAGCTGTTAAATCTAATTGTATTTTGCTAGCTGGTAAAACTAAAACTTTCAAATCTGTAAGACTAAGAAGTCCTGGACACTTAACACCAAGACAATAAAGGAAGTCTGTATAATTCGGCAAAATTCTATACCTTGAGCTTGATAAACTACTTTAAAATAGATTGGTGGTTAGGGTATCAAGAAAGCCAAGAAAGTGAAACAAATTTTTAATTCAATTCATTCATTCTTATAGCACATATTATTAAATAGACCCTATAGTTCTGGCTCTGTTCAAATACAAAAGAAAAATAATCTTGCCCTACAGGAGCTAATTAATGAAATTAATAGACAAAGTCTAGCAGGCTTGTGCTCTGCTTGCTCACCTTCAGCATCCTCAACATATGCTGCAGATAGGAGGGTATCGCTGCTAGATCAGTTTATACACCAGTAGCAAGATAATAGTTCTTCTTGCTTTGTACAGCTTGATGTTGATCCCTTACTGCTGACACAGATTAAAGGAGAATATTTTCATATAGATCCTTTTGTTTTGTTTTGTTTTCCAAAACCACATAGTAACTCTGAGCTCAAAATAGCTGTTTTACCCGTGATCTCCTAAACCCAAATTTAGAACCAATTTTAAAGCAACATTTTAAAGACAATTCAGAAAATAATTGGAAAGTCTCACATCATTTTGACGCCAACTTTGTATTGCCAAGTGGTGGTAATAATCTCATTGTTCATGAGCACAGCACTTGAACATGGGAAAATGCAGAGCGACTGCTGAGTTGCATGATTCTCAGTGTGTGTGTAGGGATTGAGCAGGCAGAAGAGAGAACATATCTTTTAAAGCTACTTAGATCCAATGTGTACATCCTTCATTTGCTGCAATATCACAAGATGCTCTGCATACACTGCATACACTTCAGCCAATACTTAGAACACACCTGAAGTAGAAACAGTTCTGGGCAACCTGAACACCTACAGTTGAATGGGATAACCTCATGGTGCCTTTGACTTGTTCTTACTAGTACACCGAAATTGTGTGACTGCATTCCCCAAGAACCACTGTGGAGAAAACAAGAGGAGGAATAATATATTAAGATGCATGTTCCCCACAGACACCATGTCTAAGTAGAACACCAGAGAGCCACTGAGGGTACGATTACTACACTATCTTCACACAGCAAGGCAGAAATTATGTTAGCTAAATGTGAAACAGTGCAGTCTTGACAGGACAATTATCTTCCCATGTCAATTTAACTAAGTGGCCTGGACAGCATATTTCAATCACTAAAGTCATTCATTACTTTTCAGGCTTCATTCAGACTTCTCAGGTATAATGACCCAGCCTCAAAGAGCGATGTCTCCGAGTGACTTGGGCCATGGAAATGGGAACTTCAAAGAAAAGTAGAATCACATTGGAAAGAAGGGGTGTACAGGCAACTCAAAAGAGCACATAAAAGGGGAAGAATGTAGCCAGGAAAATGGAATATTCAGAGGAGGAAGAAAGAATAGAGAGACATGATAAAGAAACAAGATGCACAAGGGAGCAAGTTCAGCAGTAGAGTGGGGAAGGGTGACTGAGAAATGCTGGTTTAGTCATCCCGAAACTGTTAAGTGGTCAACTGGTTTCATCTGGAGAGAATTAGCAGGGGCATAGGGGGAGCAGATTCACAAAACTGCCTGAGGAAGTGGTAGTGTCAATCCCCTGTGGCCAAAAACTTGGCTGTCGGCACACTCACTCCGGTTGTGTGGGATCAGTTGCCTTTTCTGGCTGATGACATTTGAACCAAAACTTCTGGAAGTGCCTTGCCCTAGAGCATTCGGAGGGATGTACTAAGCAGGGAGGGAGGGAGGGATGCACCAGTCTCTCACACTAATGCTATTTCACTCTGTAAGAAATACATTAATTCAGCATTTGTGAAGGATGAGGGAGTAAGGAGACAATTACTCCACGACCTGGCTGTCGACAAGATGGATATTGAAGTTGCGGGGTAGTAGGTATTTAAAAACTTCTGCAAAGTGACAGAGCAATGAAAGGATAAAATGAGGACAATCAAGGGAGCCCAGATTCTATCCCAGTGAGGGCAGCTGCCCTGCTTCTACTCTTAGAAGGTGCTGTTTTCTATTATTCTTTCCCAGAATGGGAAAGAAACTTCTGTAATCCAGAGCAATTTACTCAACTACAGGGTCACTGGATAAAAAATGCTTAGAGAAAAACTGTTTGAAATGTTTGGAGCAACGGGAAGAATATCACCTGACAAATAGCAATAATTCATGTTGGTAAAGAAAAACTGTAATTTAATAATTTCCAGGAATTTTTGTCATTACTACCATCATTATTAATATTATTGTCTAGCTTGGTGAACAAACCAAAAATTGTTCTCCTGTACAGATCCAAAAAAGAAACAGAAACAGAAACAGTGGTCTTTCAGCTGTGAGATACTAGAAATTCCTGGAGAATTTGGGCATCAGCAGTGGGGAAGCTGCAAAGAGAAGCCAAAATCAAAGGCAAGAAAGCTGAAAAAAAGGAAAATAGATACAAAGAGGAAGAGCTAACCCCACTCTCTTCTTTCTAGCACCACAGGCACCCAGAGTATGACACATGTTTTCTTCCACTCCATTATGGGAGTAGGAGGATTCACTTGATTTCTACCACACCTGCTTCTTATCTACCATCTTCCACCTACATTTAAGATTCAGAATTGCCAGAATTCAGATATTCTCTTTTGGCAACATTCTCTTGTCCCTCCTTCATTTCATCTTGAGTGTGATGGGATTACTGGGGTTTGCTTTGATCCTGAAGCAGATCTAAAGATATCTGCACAAGGCCTATTCAAGCTCTGAACATGCCCTTAGGTTAAGCAGGTTCTTCAGGACTGCTCAGTTATTCCCTCAGAACTGTGCATAAAAATATGTATTTCTTTTAAAAATAAAACTAACTAGGCAGATGCAAGCCTGATTTCATTCATTCATCTCAGTTCTTCATCCATACATAAGCTCAAAATCATTCAGTCTAAGTAACTGCAATAGTAAAATAATTCACAGACTTTGGAGTGAAATATCACTCAGAAAATACTTCAGTTGTTAACTTAAGGATCTTCTTTATATTTTTCAGTTTCTAATGTGGTGAAGACAACATCAGTATTTCTAAACATAATTCAGCCTTGAGCCATGCTGGCTTACAGGAGTTCGATTGAGTAACTTTTTTATACATTTTAGTTTACCTGAAAAGTACTCAAACATTCAGTTGAACCAGTCATGACTCTCAGTGTGAAAGTAAGGTTCTGTATCTAATAATCAAGAACACTTCAACTAAGGGACAGATGAACATGCTGAGTACCCAATGCCATTCAGCCTTATGTGAATGAGCAGGCCAGGAAATTCAAGAGGACCAGTTAAGTGAGTGTGTGGATTTTTACATCTTTGATACTGTGAAGCTTCTGTGTGCAATGTAAAATGTCTTCAGAGCACAAAGACAGCTCTATTTTCGAATATAGTACATATAGACTACATTATGTATTGCTTTAGATCATCTCTTGCTTCTTTTATACCAACAGCAGAAAATTGGCATTTTTCTAGTTATTTATTCTTAATGTGTTTTAATGTCCTCAGTGGAAACATATCCCAGAATGGTTTAACAGCGCATTGTTGGTGTGATCAGTAAAAACCACACAGCTAAGGATTGCTTTGAGTCCTTTTAAGTATCCTGTATTTGTGCTCCTTCCATAGTGACCCACTTAGGAAACATCACGTTTGTGTTGAGCTTTCAGGATAGCTTAAATAAGCCAAAAGTCGTTGTGATTACTTAAATTCAATTTTTTTAAAATTAAGTTCATTATGCATGTCAATAGGATTGCCTATCCTGTGATAATTATACAATTATGCTTATGAATTGCATAATTAACTTGTAACTTTAAAAGATAGATGATAGATAAATAGATAGATGATAGATAGATGATATAGATAGATAGATAGATAGATGAGTCAGCTGCAAAGAGGGATTTCTGTGGTACACAGCATTTTGTTATTATGCACAATTACTACACATTAACATGATCTTAATCATTAATCTTTTGTACTTGCATAGTAGTTTTCATCCATAAGGACTTCGAAAGCTGTGTACGAAGAAATTCAATGGAAGCTCTAGAATCCTGAGGCAGGAGCTCCCTGTCACAGGAAACATTCTGCAGATGGGGATAAAAGACCTTGGCCACTTGCATCAAGACAAGCCCTGCCACAGAGGGAACATACCACAGGGCATTTGAAATTCTTACAGAAGCAGACAGGAGCTCTACTTTAACACAGAGAAAGCTGAAACTTTTGTATTCGTCTTACTTGAAAGGATGTAATATTGATATATCTGACAAGCATTTTTCATACAGAATGACAGACATCACACTTCATGCCTCAATTCAGTTTAAGAACACACAAACTCCTGAATCAACTAAATTAGTCACACACCTTTCCCAGTCTTTGCCATATCACTTCCCCACTGCCCCCTTTATGCTAAGAATAGTTTTATTTTCCCTGTCTCTCTTATCAGTGCTGTTCTGCCATCTTTTGCTCATTCAAATCCTTCCCCACAAATGCTTGAACAACACTAAAAACAATAGGTAAAATACATGTGGCTCACTAACTACTTATAAATAAGATCTCTCTCCCTCATCCAGATGACAAATTGTAGAACAGGTTTTGTTCCTTTTTTTACTGCAATGAGTCAAATAGTTTGTCATCCTCTAACAAATGTATTTTTAGGCTTGTGTAACAGCTAAAATATACATATCTATTTGGTATTCAGAAAACATCAGCTAATAGTCAATTAAATCAAAGTAACTTTAAAGTACTCAACTTGATAGAAACTCTCCCAGTCATTTACAAAACAGATTGTTCAGTCTCTCTATTGTAATAACTTCTTTAAAATACCACAACAGATACTGCAATAATAGAATGGTTCTAATTTTTATAAAGGGACATATCATAATCAGAAGACAGGTCCTACTCAAGCATGACCTGATTAAGGTTGGGGCATAATCAGACAATAGCAAAAATAAATATATACATAAATATATGAATAAATATTGTCATTGCTGTCTCCTCACTCTTGTTTACATTTTAATGAATTCTTCTAGTAATAACAGTTTCCTCCATTTCCAGAAAACCAGCACTCCATAAATATTGAGTTGTACTATTATCTGCTGATGTACCAGTTTTCTATAAACAGAGAAAATCCAAACTTATCACTAGGCCTAGCTGTTGAAAAAAGGTTAGCATAACTAAATAACAAAATAGGAATGTTGTTTACTTGTTAATGCTCTACTAATGAAAGAAAGCTGTTATGGCTTTGATTAATCTAGACCATACTGGACAATTCTGGCATAACTTTCCTTGAAGAGTGACTATTTATTTCCTTTTCATTCTACACTTTGATACCACATATCTGGAATCTAGCCGAGGTTTCATAACTGCTACTATCTCCATATTAACAGCCTGTACAAGATTAGAAATAGCTTTTGAAGATATATGCAAGGGTGAGGCAATCCAAGAATTTTCTCCATTTCCACAGGTTGAGCTTTTTCATCTCTCGGTGTAACAAATTTTAAGGAATTAAAGATGTTTGTTGACATGATCAAATTAATCAGTTGCAATTAATTAATTATACCATTGTTTAATCTTTTACCTCTCCTCTCCTCTCCTCTCCTCTCCTCTCCTCTCCTCTCCTCTCCTCTCCTCTCCTCTCCTCTCCTCTCCTCTCCTCTCCTCCCCTCCCCTCCCCTCCCCTCCCCTCCCCTGATATTATAATATCTGGTATAGGCATGATGCTATGGGATCACAACTCAAGTAGATGCCAGTAACAATCTTGGTACTATTCCCCTCCATCTTGTAGTCTCCCTAATGATACTCTCTGTCATTATTCTGTATTCTGTGTGGATCTTCCATATTGATCTATACACAATGCACAGCCTGTCCAAGACTTACAGGTTAAGTAAGTAGCCTTCAACTATGAAGATCAATGCATTCAAAAGAGGTCACAGTAATTTGCAAATAACAAGAAAAAATTACTTCTAAAGAAACGTTTTTTTAAATTCTGTGTAGTGTATTTATTGCTTGACACATGTCAGACAACAAAACATATTCTGGTCATTTTTAGAAACACGTAGCATAATAAGTGACATAGTATTCACATCTCAGACAAGTCTTCTTTGAGAGCTGGTATATTCTATTTTTCCATTTTACTTTCTCAAGTCACAGAATAGGTACTCTAAAAATCCTGTGTCTGGAAGTCATAAGAGGCTCAGCCATGTGGTACCAGGTTAATAACCAAAGAATTGGAGTAAACTGGGAGTTCAACCTAATGTTGAACTAGGAGTTCCTCATTTGCAACAACGAAGATTAGGACCCGGCCCATGAAATTATTATGGAGTAATGACACAGTGCCACAATTAAAGAGACAATTGTATTTCCAAAATGGATCATAAAAGGTTCTTTCAGAGTTAGAAAATATTAATGCCATGTAAAAAACTCCAATCTCCCAAGCAAAGTGATAATACTAATTTATCAATGGAAGAAAATGAAAACCCTAGCTTTTCTGTCAATTGTCAGCAACTAGCCAGTCAAAGGCAATGAGATGGCCATTCTTATAGAAATCTAGTTTATGGATCCCCTTTTAATTAAAATAATACTGTTAAAGTTGCTCTTTTTAAGTCTAAATAAATGTAGGAGTCAAATGACCCAATACTAAATAATAAATTGCTTAAGTAATAATAAATTGCTTCAGACAAAAACAATGCTATATAATTTTTTTTACACCCGTTGCTGCCACATTCTGCTAGGTACTCACTACCACGAGAGAATTTTTTCTGTCTGGATTTCTGTTGGATGAAAACATGAGAAAATGAAGCTGTTGTTTAAAAGAGAGACCTTCTATCACACAGCATCTTTATTATTTTGCAATTGTAATGAACTCCAGAAGGATAAGATGGTTGACTTGTGACAATGATTGTTAGACACAGAAGAGAAAGCCTGGTGATTGACAGACTGAAGGGGAATCTGAACAGTGGTCTGCTGTTGTAAAGTGAGGAATCATCAAGCTGAGAAGCCAGAAGAGCATTATGCAAAGAAAAGAAAGTTACTTCCCCCTTCACCCACCTCCCCCTCAACATCCAAGGGCTACTGGTACTCTATGCTACAGCTCTCTGCTCAGATTGGAGCAAGGCAGGAATTCAAAAACCGTAACACTCAGGGAGCTAGAAATTGTGATCTGTGCAGACAAAATGAAAGAACTAAAGCTGTCTCCAAATAACAGAAAATCATGTACTAGGTAAGGAATTTTCAGGTCCATAAAAGATTTCTGCTTGGAAAAGTATCAAGCAATTTTGCAGCTCACCATTAGATAGTGCTCTGTAACAGAGTAGGAGTGGAACGCAGGGCCCTGCAGGCACTGGAGCTCCTTTGGGACAATTTACAGAACTCTGTCTGAAAGGAGGAGAAATAGAAACAAAAGGTCCTTTCCAGACTCTTTGTTTTTCCCCCCATGTAGTAATGATCTTAGACAGTGTGCACAGGTTTTCTACTTTCATTATTCAAAGTGCAAAACAAGAGTAAAAGAGAAGCAACGGCCCACTCTCAGCTCCCAATGACACTTGCAATGTTTACTATATAGCCCTGAAAACACCAAGCCACACTCTGGATTTGATTTCTCTCAAAGTTCTTCACATAAAAGCTATAAGCCTAGTGGGACCATGGTCTGGGCTTTTCTTACCATAATCTAGTTTCCTGAAAAGCCAAAAAAAACATGCTGAACTGAGTTACTGAGATGTTTTCTAGTGCAGATATCAAAGGTCATAGGAATGGGCTGTATTTCACTGAATATACTCCCTGTTAGCAATGAGATCCATTCTCTGTGCACAAAGTAGATTATTATGTCCTTGATGACTAGATGCATTCACATGACGATCCACCTGAAAAATCGGAAAATTTTCCAGAAAATATTTTCACTGGATATTACAGTAAGGACTACAGACAAACACATAATAGGACACAAAGAAAGCATACATTTTAGACAGGCAAAATACATGCCATGCATTTTTAATAGTTAAGGTGATTAACCAAGTTATTAGGGATGTGGTATTGAAATGTTTACATCAAGGTCAGATATCTTAGAACCTAATGAGAGAATACAGGTTTCCTGTATGTATTGCTTGATGAAAGTCTTGGCCTTTGCCGTACAGGTCAAAGCATTCTCTTCCAGCCCAAAGAATATGACTAATAAGGGCAGTAACACAGCTGGTAAAGGATGGAACAAAGGTGGCCACTGGCAAAAGCAACAATTAATAAATAATAGTTTGCAACACTCTAACATAAGCCTTCACATGTCCAACATGATAACTAATTAATTATAGCAACAACTTTGTATTCTATGCTGCCTTTCATCCAGCACCTCAAAGTCCTTTACAAATATTAATTACTACGTACACTGTACTTTGAGGAAAGATATTATGGCACTGCCCCCAGTCAATGTTAATTTGTACTTCAACAGCACAGCTTGTGAAATCTGGTCAACTTTCCCAATGAAACACAAAATGCACCAATCTTCCTGGCACAAATCTGAAGATGTGTTTCTCTATTCAAATATAAGCTATTCCATTGTTTTGCTGACAATATGGCATTCTCCACCCCTTCATGTTTTACTCCAGTATAACCTCACATAACACAGCATGGTTTAAATGTAAGAGGAGATTAACTTTTCACAAGAAAATTGGATAACTGGTATTTTAGTCTGAACATCTGGCCCATTTTTAGCTAAACTGTTTCTTCAAAAAGCTGTTTTTTTCTTTTTTTCTGTGCATTCACTTACTACCAGCATTTGACTAACTTTATCTCAACAGCTGAGAAGAAAGCTAATTTCTTTGCTGCAATGACCAGACTCGGGCTGCCCACCATGACTGGAGGTCTGCATATTTTAGAGTTATTCTAATTCCTCTATTTAGCACTGTAAGTTTACATTGCATTTTGTATACATTCAACCATTTTCTGCTGATACAATTAATCTCCTGGCTTCAAAGGGGTGCGTGCTTGAATAAGACACACAGGATTTATCCAACATTCCCTTTTAAAAATCATAATAGATTGCTCTTTAAATTCTTTGAGTGTTCTCATACTGTGCACATATCCTGACCACAGAGCTGCTGAAGCAAAACCTTTGGGCCCCTACAATCAGAGTTTGAAAAAGCAACCTAGTTTCCCTCTGTTACACAGGTTAAGCAGAAAATTGTTAATAGCTAGAAAGCTTTTACCAACTGCTGCAACTTCTTTTTTCTTGTCTTTTTAAAATCTCATCATGTATCCAGAAAACCCTAAATTTATACTGCTAGAAAGCTCTATTTAGCCTCTAGAATAAGAAAGGAAGGATACCTTATGTCATTCAAGTTTTGAATCAAAAACATATTTGCAAACATATTTTAAATACACGTACACACATTTCGTTTATTGGAAGGAAACACTAAGGAAAAGCAACACTGAATTAACCTAATCACATCAACATCATAGAAAAGGCTGCCTACTATTCTGTATTTAAAAATTCACCATTTATTTTGGGAACCGCTGCCCATCTTCATGCCCTAGAAAAATACTAGCAGTGCAGGACAGAAAGAGAACTAGCATACCTAACTTTTGAAATTAAAAGTGTGCACAGCAGGGCCAAGTTTCACCTTGAAGGTGGAAGAAGGGAAGGAAGGAAGAAAGAAAAGGGAAAAAAAAAGGCTGTGAAAGATAAAAGCACAAGAGTTATCACTGAACAGGTGTCTGCATAATAACAACATGAGTAGAACTAATAAGCTTAAATTCAGTGAGCCTTGAAGTCAATTGCAGGCTATTAAGAAAAACAGTGGGTTAACATTCCGTAGCAAGTTTACTAATAATATTGCACAAATAAGAAGTAATTTCTTTACATCTTGAATGGTCATAACAAGCTAGGGCTTACAGCTTTTTTTTATCAATAAAGTAAGACAATCCCAACAGCAACATAAACTGACACACTTTGTGTATGACTCTGTATGTGTGTCTACTATATGTAGCAACTGCTTATAAATTATGCAAAACATCTACCTTTGTTACATTTATCCTAATTTGTCTAGAACTACAAAAGGCAGATGATGTAAAATGAAAAAAGATGAAAAACCTTTGCCTAATGACCAATGTCATGTTTCAATATATCTGAGTCAGTCAAGGGGTACACTTACTGCTAAGAAAGAGGAAAGAGATGAAGAGTCAAACTGTTCCTGGGATCATGAAGCAAGCAGCCTTCTGCTGCTCTTTAATCAAAATATATTTTAACTTCTCATTATTTCTCCCATCCAGGGACCTGAGAAGCAACTCCCTAGCTACCACTTGTCTTAAAAGAGGAAGACAGCATGTCCTGGGGCACAGAGAACCTTTTGACACTGTTCTTTTTTGGGAGTTCCCACATGATTTTTAATAAAAGTAAGACCAATCATTTTCGCTTTGAGATAGTGTGGAACTTATAAATGAATGCAGCTTCCATCTAAACACATTTGAGTGTGTTGATACAATATTTGCTTGAATTCTTAAGGGTACACAAACAACAAAATGCTGCCTTTACTTCATTGAATTCAATGTCATCTTCCATGACTATGTAATTTAAATTCTTTTACTCTATACAGAAAGACTGTACTCTCCCAAAACTTAACATAAATGGCATAGATGGAGATAGTAAATGCCTTTTTTTCCCCTTTTCTTTCTTCCTTCCCTTCTTCTGCCTTTAAGGTGAAACTTGACTCTGCTGTGCACACTTTTAATAAACAACCTTTTCTTCCATATATCTTTCATTTTACCAGAAACTCTGAAATTTAACAAAGAACCATGATTGCATCAGTGCATTTCTGGTTACAGTTTTTTCTTTTAAACTCATACTAGACACCCATTGTCAAGGTCAGGGATATTAAAAATGATTTGTTAGATGTAAAATACTGTTTATTATAGTCTAAAGAGCAGGCCAGCTTGAAATAATAAATTAGTGCCAGATGAAAAACTGCCAGAATTCTCTATTATACATGCATTTCCCTGGAAAGTATCCCAGATTTTTTTCTTGATAGGCTCTTTTACTAAAGTCTCCCTGACTTATGGAGTGTGAGCAAAAGTTATAGCTTATAAAAGGGTCAGTGAGGAGCATTAAGGGGCTCTGAAAACAACAACAACAAACAAAACTCCTGTATAAACTGAGTGGTGGTTTCAGCCTAAATAGTACAAGCTGATGAACTGTAATAAAATGCTAAGAAAAACTTATGGAGTTTACCCACATAATTGCACTGGGTCAGATACATGTAGCATCATCAGAAATCTGAAATCTGCATGAAGGAAAAAACCTGAATTATTCTCCTCTTCCCCACTGTTCTGCTCTGTGTTGTTTTACAGACAAGATTCATCTCAAAGAAACAGGTAATTTGTCTGAGTTATGCATTTAATTCTTAACATGAACTGAAGTGATTTGGGAAGAACATAACTTGATACTATGAAAGAAAAAAGCACTATTGATACCAGCAGGAAGGCTGGGCTGCGATAGAAGACTGTTTCCTATGCCAAGGTAAATGTTTCCAGGTATACTGCAAACTGTTACCTGTTAGCATTCTTCAATGGAAAATAACATATATTAAATTTATATTCTTTTTTGTAACTGTGAGAATAAGGAGAAATGGAAATGTCAACCTCTTTCTCTCTCTCTGTCTCATACATGATTGTTGATTTCACCACTATATGCTGAGAAAGCAGGGTGGGACCATTGATCACTGGAAGTGAGCATTAGCAGCAGGGGCATAAGGAAGTGCTTAAACCCAAGCAGCTGGCTGTGGCTGGGAACCTGAAGAGAGAAAGGGAGGACTAGAAGCTTTCATTGTACATGTTGCAAATATGTAGATCCAGTTGGCAATGTTGGCTTGCTGCATCATTACAAATAAGCCAAAAGGTGCCCTCAAAAGCAGTCTGCCAACAATAAAGCAACAAAGAGGCCCCCACTGGAATGGTCAATGCTGAAAATAAAACTCATATTATAAATGTTTACATGATGTAAGTTTGGAGTGTAGAGTCCAATAATTCTCCCTGGTTCTTCTCTCTCACTTCCGTTCTTGGCAGCTAGATAACAAGTTCAGCCAAGCAACTTACTTAAATAGTACTGACATGAATCCCCATAGTGTAAATAACATGTCTCACCTATGAAGGGTGATTATGCTCCTTTTATTCTTGAAAATACTATCTTTCTAGCCTTTTCATGAAAATCAATTCTTTGCGTTCCTCATACAGTTTATAGTCTATAATCACAACACTGAGTACTGCTGTTAATAACTAGAATGACATGGGTGCAAATCTAAACCATGGAGCTGACACCCCAGAGCAAAGAGGAAGTTTGAATCTGAACATTTCAACTCCGGTCTGTCTCTGTGGGAGATGAATTCACAAAGCAATAATATAATCATAAACAGCACTTAACGTGTTAGGGCTGATCCTGTCAACCCATACTCCTCCAGCACAAAAACTCTTGGCAGATCTCACACACTGCTAAAGTCTTGCTGAAACTTTCTAAATGGATCTTATGTGGGATTTAAGAATCACACCATTGCCAAAAGGTGACATTAACCATTGCCTGTACCACTGTCATTAGTCGTCATGCTGGCATAAGGAATACATGTTCTATAGAAGTAGATCACCTCTGCAAGAACACCAGTAATCAGATTTTTGTCATCCCCCTTTTTGGGATTTTATAACTAAGGCAGATAAATCTCATGAGCACAGAAGTCATGAAACAGATTTGGGTCACCTTTTGACCCATGACAACTGCTGTTCTCTGCTCTGCAGCAGGATTAGATCTTTTTTGTTGACCCTTTCTGCAGCTGACAGTCCAGTTCAGTCTGGCTGTATGTCTGTCAGGGACTGGCCTGGAGGGTATCACACAATCTGAGAAGGAAGCCAGCAAAGGTAAGTGCTGTGTTACCGGAAGAGGTGCAGAAATGCTGAACATGTTGGAACAGTACAGCTCTGCTAGCTGAGATCTGTCCCCTGCCCTCACACTGCTGTCACTGGCTACAGTTTCATTCTCCAGCAGGCTAGATATATGTCTTCCACAACAGACCAGCATTATCCTCCTGAATACACATACTTCTTGCCTTCAGACTTCCTCTTCTGAGATTTTCTTTTCTCCTAGCACATCACAAGTTTTGTCTGTATTTTAACGCATTTTCTGAATATTAATTCCTAGAGCAATTCTTTACCTTTTACTCTTCTACAATCTTAAATGAAAACATTAAAAATAAGAGGATAATGTGCAAAATTTCCAGACAGTGAAGAATGCTTTCTGTGCTAAGAACAAATTGGCAAATCCATATGCAAATACCACATATGGTTAAGATTACTTGCCGGGACAGGTACCATAAAGGTACTTGCATAGACAAGCATACAAAGATATATACTGTACCCAATTCCATCACACAATGTTTGCACAAGAAATTTAATTTATTTATTGCATCTATTATTAAAGTACTGAATTTTTAATGTGTTTCTTCACTCTATTGTTAAACTGAACTGCCAGGGATTTGCCATGAAAGGAAAATGAGTATTTAAAACCACAGAAAATGCCTTACCAACACTTAGTTATCATCATGTTTCAATCTAGGAAAGAATCCAAAGCTTAAAAATAATTTTTAAAACATTAAAAATCTAAACAATGAGACAATCTTTTCAAGTTGAAGGTGAAAAGTAATACTCAATTGCAGCTGGCCTAGGAAACTTAGTTCAAGACAAGTCAGACTGACTTGGTATGGATGCTTTTCACTGCATCAAAGGAAAATCAGCAGTACAAATTGAGATCAGTAGGGGTCTAGCAGTGTGGTTCTCAAAGGACATTTGTCTCACACTGGTCATCAATTGGAACTTCAACAGTTCTGTGTCCTGTTGGAATGGATGGAAAATCATCATGGACAGAGGAAGATAAACAGCACTCAGATGTTATGGTACATGCTAACATCAAAGCTCAAGAAAGTCCTTGGCACCAGCAGTGACAGAACTGATGTGACACAAGCTGCTGAGAAAGAGCTGCTCTCTTTGTCATACTTAGCCCCTTATCTGCTCCAGGTTGACAGGAAGGAGACATGAGTTTCTATGTTTGAATGCTCATATACAAACACTCAGGGCTGATCTCTTTCCTTCTGAACCATTCCCAATGGGGATTGGGAGCATACATCACAGAATTCATATAATGTGGGATGTATTTACTTGCTGCCTTCAGGCTTTCCTTAAGATAACTTGAGAATAAAAGATTTTAAAGATAACAAACTAAACCATGAAAAAATCCAAACATCTCAAATGGGATAACCCATATCAGCAAAGATAACTAACTGCTGAGTGTCAAGCCCAAGCAACACATATCATTGAGGATAATATACAGAAGATGTACTTACTATCTACATGCTATATATATAATTTGAACAGCTGGGGGCTTTTTCTAGCAGAACTATAGCAGATAGCCATTAAAACTGCTCCTGGAACACAGCAATACAACAGATCATCATGGAACTCATCCTCACACATTGAAAGTTATATTTGGCCTTTGCTTCCACTATCAGACAAAGCTCTCAGAAAAGCACCTTTCTAACTAGCTTCTGAGCCATTACCATCCTTCAGCAAAAAAGCAACACAACTTAGGATAAATACATAAGTACTAGTTGTACAGTCATATTGCCCATTACTTTTAATAATGTTGCCACCATTATTTGTAATAATGCTTTCATTTGTTTCTGCTGTCTGGTAACTTTTCAAAGTCCTCTCTTCATACAATGATGGAGAAACTGAAACACGACAGCACTATAAGATTGTATAATTTCACTGCTTCTGAAATAAATTCACCCAAACAGTGAAAATTTTTTGGATGTATTTTCAGAGCTTGTATCTGAAGTGAGATGGTCCCACAGTATGAACAGCAATTTATAAGATTTGAAGTTACATAGACGTTTTCATCCACAAATGTCAAATACTCCAAAGCAGGGGCAAAACTTCTAGCTTTATTTCACAGACAAGGCAAAAGACAGCAAAGAGGTACCAGCTCTGCAGAAGTGCTGGTACCGAAACACAGGTCTTCTCACATTTCCTGTTCCATGACTTACTCACGGGGACTGTATTCCTTCCATTCTCTGAGCATCTTTCCACCTTCTCATTAACATGCAGTAACAACCGTTAACTTGCCTGGGATTACTAAAGAAAGTGGAACTCAAGGTCATCAGCATTTTCGAGGAGATGGGCTAGAAGCCCACCAGCAATCTAATATGAGGTTCACGGCTGGCAGAGAGCATTGCCACATGGTTCTTTCAAACCTTCTCTGGCAGCAGGAAGATACTGAAATGCAGAATACAGCCAGGAGTCATGAAGTCTAATGAAGAGCCAGAATGAATTCCTAGCCTTTTCCACCTCAGTTCCACTGATACAATGAAGTGATTCCCAACAAGCAGCACAATCATTCTGAGTGCCAGAGCATGAATCAGCACATTGGTCTTCTCTGATCAAGGATCCTCCAATGGTTATCACACCATTCTGTAAGGCCTTTGCTCTGCTCTGATCTTCCATTGCCAACAAAATGAAAGCTGCCATGTTTTATTTGTAGGAGCTGTCATAGCACCTCATTCAGGGTAAAGAAGTCTCGCATTAACTTATTCTGCACATTTCAGTCCTGTAGAAGCTCAAATTAGTTCAGAAATTTGAGCTGCAAGAAATCCTATAAAATTTATCCTTAAGCACTAGTGGGAAAATGTTAATATGCTGTCAGGCACAGTAATTGAACACATGCTTTTCTCAATTTCTGACAGTCAGTGTTCAGGGACTGTACTGTCATTGTCCTGTATTTTTTCACACTTCCGTATGGTATAACTCTACCAAGAACCTGTCACTCAAGGCTTTGCAATAACTAAGTTAAAGTATAAGGTATTTTGTGTCCTGTGTATATTCTAATGGAACTGCAGTAAATTAAAGCAGTAGATACAAGCATTCTAAATGAGATGCCACTTTAGTTAAAAAAATTATGTAGGGATCTGAGCATTAATTCTAATGAAAGATTCAGGGATTTCACAGTATCATTTAGGAGGAAGGTAGGTAATACAAAATACAAAACTGTGATACAAAAACCTGATACCTCAGCTGGATACTAAGCAAGTTTGCAGATATACAAAACTGGGAGAAGCTGTTGACTCACTTAAAGGCAGGAAGGCCCTGTAGAGAGACCTCAAAAAATTAGAGGACTGGGCAATCCCCAATCATATGAAGTTCAACAAGGGAAAGTGCTGGATTCTGCACCTGGGACAGGGTAGCCCAGCATGTACAGACAGACTGGGGAATGAGATGCTGGAAAGAAGTGCCACAGAAAGGGACCTGGGAGTCCTGATCAATAGCAAGTTGGATCTGAGTCAGCAGTGCCCTGGCAGCCAGGAGGGACATCCCTGTCCCAGGGGCATCAGGCACAGCATTGCTAGCTGGGCCTGGGAGGGGATTGTCCTGCTCTGCTCTGGTCTTGGGCGGCCTCACCTTGAACATTGTGTGTAGGTTTGGTCACTGCAATATAGCAAAGATATTAAAGAGCATCAAAAGAGGGCAACAAAGATGGTGAAGGGCCTTGAAGGGAAGCTGTCTGAGGAGCAGCTGAGGGCACTTGGTGTGTTCAGTCTGGAGAAGAGGAGACTGAGGGGAGACCTCATTGCAATCTACAATTTGCTCATGAGGAGAAGAGGAGATGTAGACACTGATCTCTTGTCTGTGGTGCCCAGTTAGAGGACTCAAGGGAATGGCCTGAAGTTGTGTCAGGGGAATGTTAAGTTGGATATTTTATAAAGGTTCTTCCCCTAGAGAGTGGCTGGGCAGTGGAACAGGCTCTCCAGGGCAGTGGTCACAGCACCAAGCCTGACAGAGCTCAAGGAGCATTTGGACAATATTCTTGGCCACCTGCTGTGACTCTTGGGGGGATGGTCCTCTGCAGGGCCAGGATTTGGACTTAATAATCCTTGTAGGTCCCTTATAATTCAGCATATTCTGTGACTCTGTGATATGCCCTAATGTCGCTGTTGAGCCGCTAGCAGAGAAGAAAAACCCGGATTCTCAGCGTAGCATAGAAAAAAGTCCTTTATTATTTGAATCCAACATATATATAGACTTTTCAGAGGTCACCCAGATTGGTCAGCCAGAAACCTCCCCCTAGGCCTGATTGGCCAGGCCTGAACTGTCCAAATCTCGAGACACTGTAACAACAACATCCAAACTTTATCTTTGTTTATAAAACACAGCAGAATGTTCTCACGAGAAAGACCTGTGCTAGCCACACCCTAATTCCAGAGGAGCCCTTCATTTTTACAATATCATCTTGTTCCTTGAGTTCTGCTCAGCACCTATGCAACTGCTAACATGAATCAGGACACGAGAATTCAGTGCCTACCCATCAAAGTCTCTTGACTTGACAGATGGTCTCAGTCATGCCTGACAGCAATCAGAAGACCCCATGCAGACCCCAAATGCAGTCAGAGAGCACACTCTGCTAAAGTGCTCATGTGCAAGAAGGAATGCAGAATTCACTGGACCAGAAAAGAGAGAAGCCTACAAGAACCTACCTCCTTAGCCAGGTGGCCAAAGAGCTCACCCGGGAACTGTTTTGAACTGGGACTAAACCCTGACATCTGGTAAATTCTTTAGTCACCAACTGACAGGTTCATTCCCTTTCTTGCACTGACTCTCTCATACTGTGTTGTATTCCTTAGAGGCATCTGACACAGCTCTCCTGCGAGAAGAAAGATGACTGAAGACTTTGCTGCCTGAAGAGGCTCTGAATATTGGCTTCCTCATTAAACTGCTGCATCATTATATGCAAAAGCGGCTAAAATCACCTTTTAAACCAAATTATTTCTACTCAATATTTAGAAAGAATGGAGCCAGCCTCTATGCTTGGGAAGGTGGTTGAGCTATGAATCCACAGCTCTGGCTCTACATGGGCCCACTGAACCACTTCCCTACATATCCCTGGCTAAAGATTCAGTGCCCTGTACTCTTCCTGTAGATTATTACACTGTCTTCCATATCTAAACTAACTTGTGCAGCAGTTACCCTGGTACCACTGTACAGCCCAGCAGTGCTCCACACAGGGCATTAAGCCATCGCTGCCTATGAACTACAGTCCTACCTGGATCTACCTCCAAGTCTAAAAGCTCTGGACAAAGGACTCCAATCAACAGTTTCTCCCATATCACTAAGCAACCACATGAACATCAAATCTTGCACTTCCCTTCCAAATTGATCTAGCCATGATCCTTTGCAAATTGATCTATTCCTCGATTCTGTCCACTATGCTGAAAAAGATGGCACGGCAGAATTTCAATGAGAAGATGAAAGAACTGAAAGGATAAGGAGGGAGTCCAAGCCTAGAATATGAAAGTGTCTACCTGAAGTGTATCTAGAGCTGGCTGAGAGGAGATGAGCACAGACAAGCTGTCTTTAGGGTCAAAGACAGCTACATCACCCATCCATACAAACAGGGAAGTTCTTTACTTCCTCAGAGTTGCAGTTCAACATCTTGTAGAAGCAAACTGAGCTTTTCAGGGGTGCAGCATCAACTCAACTAAACTGAAAAACATTAAAACCTTTTTCTCTGTGTGATGTGTAGCAGTCATTGTCAGCTATTAGGAAACTAGTGTCCTTTTGCAATCACAAATCAACTCTGTACAAAACCTAGTGCAAAGCTACCTGAATCCAACAATGACTGGCCAATATGAAAAGCTGAGAGTGCTATCTTTCTTTTTTATTCATATACTGTGCTTCTGTAATGAAAAGATTGGATATATCTTTTAAAATAAGCATAAAATTTACACTAACATTGTGTCACTAGGGTGAATAAACTTTGACAGACAAAGCCAGAATTCTGCAAGAATAACTGGCAGACATTTTGTTGTTTTACAGTGGTTATAGCCAGCACTTCTGCAACAAAGGGGAGTTTCAATTACTCTGGGGCACCAGGCATAGATCGAAACTCATATTTCCTTATCTATTTAAAGTTGCTCAAATAAGCATAAAGCAATGGTGTAATCAGAGAAGCTATTTCCATTCATCTTCATCTAGATTTTTTTTTAAACAGGTCATAAAGTTAGTTTATAGGGATGATCTTTCTTTGCATGCAATCACAATGCACACAATACCTGTGGGCTTACCCAGGCAGTATTCCCATTGAACCTATGGGGATTTTTTTCCTGATTATAGAGCACAGAGTAATTTCCAGTATTTCATATCAGCTATCTCTGAGATGAGTATTGCCAGTACTGGAGCAACTTTAAACAGAGAAGTAAGACTATAGTAGCTCTCATCCAAATTCTGTGAGCTATGACATTTTAGAAGTCCAGAACCAGCTGTTATTAAGGTCCCTGGGTGTAAGCTAGGGCAGTGCAACTTTTAACATTCTGCATTTAATTAGAACTTTAGCTGAAATATATTGAGACAATAGTCAGAATAAAAGGTCTCCCTCCCCTTCATTCAAAAGAAATTATACTCTCCAACACACATGTGAGAAAATTATATTGTTGTAAATTCTAATTAGGAAAAAATAGAGAAACAATTCAATTACTTCACAAGTATTGCTCTAAGTTACTCATACAGAGCACATGAATGTTGTATCTTCATTACAAATAGTACAGACATGCATTTATTTCTAGTGTACAAGCAATTGCAGTAGATTATGTAACATGTATAAAGCAGACTGCTAAAAGGACAGACTCATTTGGTCAGTTTACCTAGAAATAGGATAAAATGCACTAGCCCAAGATACTCCCATTAATTTCAGCAGGCTTTGGATCAGGCTTTACTTGCCTGCCTAATTAGGGCTCCTCTGGCTTCCTGGCAGCAAATTTCCAATTGACCACCCTGCCAAGAGCTCTCCTACTTGCTGCTGACTCTACTATTCCCCTTCCACAAGGAGGTGGGGTTTCTACTGCACAGAAACCAAATACATCCTTTATCAAACTGCCCAAACATATATGAATCCAAATGTGCAATCCAAAATTCAGTTCAGCTTTAACAATATTTTCTTTGTCATATGTAAATTATTGCATGTTCTAGTCCAAGGAAAATAAAAATATCCCAAAACTTAGTCCAAAGTCCAGCTTTTAGCACTTTGAAGTAAGCTACAAGACTCGAAAGTGTTGGTGTTACCAGGCGTTTTATCCAATGTGGTTTCATTGCCATCTAGCGGGAGCAATGTGCAACTCCATCTCTCGACTTTTCTCACGTTACAGCCTTTTACAGAGGTCCTGCCCTCTCCATCCCAGAAGAACTTGTATATTTGCAGGACATAACTACCCAGAAGGTGTTTCCACTGGCTTGACTCACCTCTACAGAGACACATTTTTTCTGGGCTAGGGGATGTCTATCAAAACAAAGTGGCAGTGATGCCATATTGGCTTCAAAGACAAAGCCATACCTAATCAGAATAAGCCTCACACTTTTCTGAGGTCTGAGAAACAAACTATTCCGTATGCTATTCCCAATTTGAAGTTTACAAAACTCCCAAAAGACTTAAACTAAAATGCCCAAAGCCTAGATTAAGGCACTTATAAGAAGATACTGCAATACTTGGGAACCATCATCAAATCCCAAGTACTTACAGGGAAAGAAAAAACACAGTTTTTCACTTATAGGTTATTAAATATTTACAACTAACTCAACAAGTCGGCTAACTCTAATTTACAAACATATAAGCAAAAATCTTTTCTTATATTCCAAGTGTAAAGCAAGGAGCCTACCAGCAAACTCATTAAGCAAAAACAATTTCCATTTATAAGAGCTTAGATTCAGCTTTCCAAATACTTAATTTCTATTCTTCCAATTAGCATGGCACATATGGAAGATATACTAGCTACCCTTTACTGTTGTTCTCAAAGCTATGAGAAGGACCAAGTGGTCCTTAGTTCCTGATGAATCCTTAATGGCCTGCAATATGACATATTCCTTCTTTTATCTTTTTGATCCTAAAATGTCAAAAGCGAAGTGAACAAGGCACAATGTCTTATTCTGACCCTTTCATTTTATATATTTCTCAGTAACAGACATTAAATAATAAACACTAGCAAATGCATAGTATCCATCTGCATTTCCTTTCAGTCTGTCAGCATCTTCACAGACCTGGTAGTCTCTTTGTTAATGGCTCAGCTAAATTTATGTCCACGATCAGTTATTCCTCCAAGGGCAACAGAGATGTGCCACACAGCAAACTGCTGTCTTCCCAGTATGGTGCCAGACCCATCAGACCCCAGGCATCCAAGTAGTCATCAGGCATTAAAGCACAATCAGCATTTAGTTTGTGACAGGATTTCAGGTCTCAAATCCCATGTGTTAACATAAGCATCACAGGCTGACACATACAGTAAGGGAGAAACAAGGAACTGATGGCGTCATCAAAGGTATCTCTACCTAGTTCCTGCTCTGAGAACGTTCCAGTACCATATCACTCCTGATATTAGCAATGTCAAATAACATTTTTTATTTAACAAGCCCTACAAAATGCATATGCCTTTTCATTTAGCATCCTATCCTACACAAACACAAGTTACCAAGTAAATCAAAGACAAGATGCCTACTTGCAAAAGAATAGCCAACTAGATGTGGATCTTAGCTTAGATCAACTCCAGGTCAGCCTGGAGTTCCCACGTTAATGGACCTTAATCAGAGCTGGATTAGCATTTAAGAAACACACTTTGCATAAGTCTGGAATATTGAAGTTACTATATGGTCTGTGCTGGCAAAGAACTCTTGCATAAAGTTGGTAAAGCTCACATTGGCCAATACTACTGTACATCTGTCAGGATTATCAAATCCTACTTTATACTTAGGACAGTGGAGACAATGACACCAGTAAGACTGCCACTCTGAAGGGCTTTGCTCAGGAGTGGTTTTATCAAAGCAGAACAAAAATGCAGCTTCAGGGGATGAGCTGTGTGTGCATTTTGCTCATGTAGTATTGTGTTAAGCATCTGCGTGCTATACCTAGAAAGTGTAAGAATAGTATAAACCCATTGGTTTCCTTTTTATTTTTATGCTCAAACCTACTTTAGAATAGGATGGCACCAAAGCAGCTCAAGCAGTTGTCCAATAAGTGTATCTAAGAGCAAGGTAAGTTGGTTTCATTACATCTGTGGCCTTGACTGGGAAAGTCTCTCCAGACACATTTATCTAATTGCAATTAACACAGAAGTCCTGTGTGTTAGAGTCATACTTTATAGTACATGGCAAGTGAGGATAAAAAGCATGTGACCTGTTCATAAAACAATAACCTTATTGAAAGAAGTTCATTATCCCAAAATGATCTGATCTTATTTGTGAATACCCCCTTTCTATTTCAGGCTCCTGAATGCTCAGCTACAAGAAAAGCCCAATCACATGCTCAAATCCATGTTAAAGTACAAGAACAGTTTATAACTCAACACTTTCTGAATGATTATGTCCTTGGGATATGGAGTTAATGCTATAGTCAGGTTTTTTTTTTCTCATGTTGCAGTGATTCCGTCTGGAAACAACACAATTATCTCCTATCCACCAAGACATCCAGCTTCCATGTGCTACGTGTCATCCACTGGTATCTCAGCTTTCCCCAGACTTCAGTGCTACAGTTGAAAAAAAAAAGGAGAAACAGGAGTGGCCTGTTGCATAAGGTGCACTCAGCTCCCCGCAAGACAGGCAAACCTTAAGGAGGCACCAGGCACCGATTGTTAGAACAATTTTCTGAACGATTTCTCCATAATGCTGTCTGGGTCAAGCCTGACCAGCTACAAGGAAGCTATCAATAAAGACTTTGCAAGCTGTTATTGCTGGGCTAATTCACTACATTTAGAAGCAATATGACCATCTTACACCTAAGTGAATGATTCAAGGTGCTCAAAGTATCCAAACAGCCAGACATTTTGTGACAATATGCTAATATTCATTAACATTCTCAAGTAAAACCACCTCACATCTCAATGCCAATATTAGCTTAATTACTTACTGTGGTCATAGGAACTAACTTTACACCATACAAACAAAACTGAAAAGCAGTAAGTACTGTGGGTTTGGGGTTTTTTCCAAAACATGGTTAATAAAATAGTAATAATATATCAGAAAAACACAGACGCAACATAATAATTATCCTTCGCACTTGCACAGCACATTTCATCTGAGAAACACAAGGTACTTGAAAGAGTAAAATTAATTCTAATTAAACCTCGCAGCATCCTATGTAGTTATATGGCATTTACAAAGTGGTAGGTGAGACTCAGGTTTCGTAAGTTTCACAGGATGATACTGTTTGTCATTGGTGAAGTCAGACCAAAAATCAAGATCCTAGCTTCAAGTTCTTTTTTTAACTGCTAGGCTACCCTTCCTCTTTTGTCCAGCACTAGATTTTCTGCTATAATGAAATGACAGATGAGGCAAAGGAAAGAGCAACCTATTTATATTCAAAAATTGTGAGATTTAATGACGAGCTAAATTGTTTTAATAACTGACTATTTTCTTCAGGCTTTACATATGCTTCTCCATTCCCCCATACAAGTTTTTCATCTCATACATAGTCTAAGCATGTTCAATCAAGCACTGTGAGGATGGAAATTACCTCTGGAAAGGAAAGGTTTTGTCTGTCCACAAACAATGCATTTTCTATATCTAGAAAGATTTCAAAACACCTATAATAGCAGCAGCAATCACAAATAGTGTTTTCCATTAGAAATAATTGTTAAAACATACATATTTAGCTAACTGTATTTTAGACTTTAATTAGACTTTTTCTTTTAATTATTATTCAGTTCTCAGGAAAGAAAGAGGGAAAGTAAGGAATCCAGATGAGACAAAAGATAGTAGGAGATGAAAAAGAAAGAAGGTGCTGATCAGATAATTGCTTAGACTAAAGATAAACATTCTCTAAATCATTAGAATAACATTTTATGTTACAAGAGATGTAACATCTGCAAAAATGAAGATTTTTTTGGTCTTTTTTCTTAGCTTATAGTTATTTAAACTACAAGGTAGAAAAAAGCACCTTTTCCAACTAGTGAATCTTGTTAAATGTCCCTCAAATCTATTTTTTGAAAAATATCAACAAACTTAATAATCACAGCAAACATTTGCAGGTCATCAAGGAAGAGACTTCATCTGCAAGAACCAGCTATTCTGGATGTTTAGTTTCATCAATGTAATTCAAATTGTCATTGATACTCATTAAAAATATCATGCGTAATACAGACATTTGGGAAAGGGGAGAAAACTATTATGAATTCCCAAAGAAAATTCAATTTCCACAGTCCTATACCCTACATAATTCCCACTGGCCAAACAACTGAAGATGACAGTGTTTAATGCAGTTTAACACTATTGGCCCTTTCTACATGAAGGAAAGCAGGACAGAAGATTACAAATCTGATTGTAACCACCCATAAAAGGACAAGATCAAGGAAATGGCAATAGACAGGACAAACCATTATGCTTAAAATTATTAAAATACATAACACAGGATTAAGCCTATTTAAAAGTGTGTCTACTGAATTTACCCTTTTTTTCATGGAAAAAATTATGTATCCTGGTGAGTAGAAAACCATCTCTTATTTCTGTGTCACAGTATTTAAAAATCTGGTCTATAATAAGTCATTTCTGGAACTAAGATATCCAGATTCAGATACAGATCAGAGAATAGCTGAGGCTGGAAGGGACTTTTGGAGGTCCCTAGTCCAACCCCCACACTCAGCACAAAGCCCAGCTACAGCAGGTTGGTCAAGGCTCAGCTTTTGAACACCCCAAGACCAGTGACAGCCATCTCTTTGGGTAGCCTTTTCTAGTGTTGGACCACCACCCTAGTGAAAAAAAAAATTCTCATATATGGTTGAAACATCTCTTGCTACAATGTGACTATTGACCTCCTCTTTTGTTGTATGCCTCTGAGTAGAAAGAATGGAGAAGTATTAAATAATTCCTTACTGAGCCTCCTTTTTCACAACGACATGACTAGTGTTTGGTATCTGAACTCCTGGATCTTGCACACATAACCCACAACAGTAAGGATGTTTGGGTTTTTCCTTCTTCCTAAGTTTTTTTGAGTTGAAGACTAGGTATTTCATGTGGCTTATGAGGAAACTGTAATTAATTAAACTGAGTAGCTGGAATCACCAACAGAAAAACCTTAGCATGCATTCCAGAATTAACAAGTAAACTAATGCACAAGAAAACAGATGGCAATGTACTGCACCAATAAGCAGTCACTAATATCAAATACCTTGCTGCTACGGAATCCTCAGTTACTACCCAGACCATTACATAGAACTTCATTCTTTGCTGCTGTTGTTTTGGTTCTAGGTACACAAGTTACACAGAAAAACTGTGATCCTGGAAGAACGCTATGTTGGGAGGTGGGGGAAGTGAAAGATGAAAGCTGCTATGTTGGAATAGCAGATCACCTTGCCTCACATTTACCAACCTTTTCCTGAGGAAAACGTCTTTCAGATGAAATTCTACTTCCTAATTTAGCAATAAAACCTTCCTCTTTTTCTTACTCCACCAGCAATGTTTCCTGTTTAAAATGTATTTTGCAATTTTGCTGAGTCTTTACATCAAGGGGACAGGGGGTGGGGATGTATTTATTAAGTGTAGAGTTATTAACAGAAATGGTAGTGTTATGCTGGTACAGGACACCATAAGGATACCATTCTACAAAGGTGAGAAAATTGCTTGTTTTCTGCTTGTGCTTTGCTACACCTGAACACTTGCATGACAGAGCTAATCCTATTTAATAAGCAGACACTCATTTTATGAGACTTCTGCTTTTACAATCCTCAGTTTCTCAGAGTCTATAATCCAATTTTTATTCATTTCCATTTACAAAATAATTGAAACTTACACACACTGGTTTTTTGTTTGGTTTTGTTTGTTATTTTTTAATGAAGGGACGAGGAGAAGGAAGCACAAAAATTTAAGTCCTTCCACTTGTAAAATCCTATTTCCACTGACCAATGTCTCCGAGAGAAATCAAGATACAAAATGTGGCTAGCACAGGTCTTTCCCATGAGAACTTCTTCTGTGTTTTATAAACAAAGATAAGGTTTAGATGTTGTTAGAACAGTGTCTCGAGATTTGGACAAGTTCGGGCCTGGCCAATCAGGCCTAGGGGGAGGTTTCTGACTGACCAATCTGGGTGACCTCTGAAAAGCCTATATAGGTTGGATTCAAAATAATAAATCTCTTTTTTCTATGCTACGCTGAGAATCCGGGTTTTTCTTCTCTGCTAGCGGCTCAACAGCGACAACAAAAAGCTTTTTCTTCTTTTCAGTGTCAAAACTGAGGGGATGAGAAAGGAAATTGTGTGATGGGTTTCTGTTTTGCCACAAGGGCCTGCTCTATTAATTTCCACATAGCCATTAAACTTTGAAGTAATGGACTGGCATGTCAATCATTTTGTTAGAGCAACACAAGAAGAATGACTCTATGGTTAGCACAGAGCACTGAAAGGCAATGAGAAACGTTCCTGTTCATGCCTGACATATCAGTCTGTAAGAATCACAGGTAAATTTCATCAGTGTGAGGCTAAGATCCACAGAGTTGTTAGTTCATGATATTTGGCCCAAGACATCTAAACTCTCAGAAATACTAAGCAGCAGTAGTTCCTGTGAAGAAGACTCTATTCCTGATTGCCCACCATGGCCATCATCATCCAAAGCTTAGGCATTCAAACTTTCAAGATTTACTTTGCAAATCTAAAGGCCTCAGCCTTCAGAACTCAAAAGTTGTGTTTGAAATGTTTACGTGCCTCTCAAGTTGATTTAATGTCACTGTGATGCTAGCATGCAAAATGTGTGATAGGATCAGAGACCATTGGCTAAGTAATCCAGCAGTACAGGTAAATATAAAGACCTGCTTGGCCCTCAAATGCTTTCAGATAAAAAAAAAAAACCAAACATGTTAGTGTTATGAAACAAAAATAAACAAAGGCTCACTACAATAGGCATTTATAGATTCTATTTATGAAACAATATTATGTGAGGACCCAGGAACACACATAAGGGAGAGGTATATATTTTTATATATCATACATGTGTACAGCTTACAGTATTGTGCAAGAAAACGATCCAGGAGATTTTGATCTTTTGCTGGTTTGGGCTAGGGTTGAATTTATTTTCTTTACAGTGGCTGATATGGGGCTATGTTTTAGGTTTGTGCTGAATACAGGGTTCATAATATAGAGATGTTTTTGTTATTGCTGAGCAGGGCTTACACAGAGCAAAGGCCTTTTCTGATTTTTGTACTGCCAAACTGGCAAGGACATTGGGAATGCATGAGAGGCTGGGAGGAGACACAGCTGGGACAGGTGACCCAAACTGACCAAAGAGATATTCCAAACCATCTGACATCATGTTCAGTGTATACGGAGGGAGAAGAAGGAGGAAAGGGGGATGTTTCGAGTGATGGTGTTTGTCTTCCCAAGTCACCATTATGCATGATGGGTCCCTGCTCTCCTGAAGATGCCTGAACACCTGCCTGCCCATGGGAAGCAGCCAATTAATTCCTTGCTTTTGTGTGTAGTTTTTACCTTCCCTATTAAGCTGTCTTTACCTCAACCCACTTTTTTCCTAGCTTCTACTGTTCCAATACTCTCTCAGATTCCATTGGTATGGGAGTGAGTGAGTGGCTACATGGGGCTTGGTTGCTGGCTGGGGTTAAACCACAACAACCTTCTATTTTAAGTCTTAGTATTTTGCAAACGACAGATCATGTGTTACCAACTGCTTTTGTACCAGTTCCCACTCTTCTCTTATTTAAAACACCATATATTTAGTGTATTTCTTACAGATATACTAACCTTAGTTCAATATGGTCTCAAATACTCTAGTAGTATCAAACACTGAGTTGTTGCCCAGCCCTCCACACACCTATACTCCGTATGGCCAAGTGTGTCCCATTACTGCTGGAGGGCACAGTGGCACAGGTGGATAGAGTGAGATAGTTACTGGTAGAACCTAACAAGAACTTTTTTTTCCATGCTGCCAGGGTATTTAAAAATAACAGTGCTGCTTTGAGGACAAAAAGCAAGAGGATGAACAGAAGCAGGCAAAGATAAAGCTCCTCTAACAAAATGCTCAGGATTTGAAAAAAGAATCATCCTTTCCAGGCTGCTGGATAGGAGCTTTCCCTTTATAGGCCTAGACTCTTAGTGTTATTTTTATTAATTCAGTGACAATGCAAAAAGACTTTTTGCTGGAGTTCAATTGTGGAAGTAGATTTGTTTTGAAGGGTTTTTAACATGAAAACCATTTGTTGCCCATGAAGATATCCAACATTTGTTTCTTTTTCATCTCCTCTTGAAACCAGATTTTGCAACATAATAGGATATCCTAGAATAAATAATGTGAATCCTACTGCAGGGCTAGAGCACCCAGACACTGTAGCAACGAAGCACTCACTGTTGATTAGATTCCTCCATTAGATTCCAAGAATTAGCTAACTAATACTACCATTTTGTCAAATGATTGGTCTCACAGATCTGCTCTCCATACTTCCCAATATAGCAAAAGTTTTCTTCAGAAAGTTCAAGTTTCTTACTATTTATTTCTTTCCTTCCCACAAGTCTATCCAACTCTCTAGTCTTGTCAGTGTTTCACCTCAGAAAATGCACCAGACTGTGCATGTTACCCTACTAGAACTATTTCAACTCTGGAGTTCAGAACACACTATAATCCACAGTCCACATGGGTCTTTTTAGACTCCCATCTTTGCTCACATCCTCTCCACTAAAACAGAAAAATATTATGTGCAATTTCCACACAAGATCATAAGTTCTTGCCTAACTCATCAGGTGACTCATTTAGAATTTATTAGCACTTAACTGATACCAAGTTGCAAATATTATCAGGTGGCAAGAAAAAAATTGCAAGAGCACTAGGCATTAAGCTTAGTTTCACATTTAAAATATATCTGGGATTACTAACTCAGAGCCATCTTGTTGATCTCATTCAGAAAGCTCATTCTCAGATCCTTAAGCAGACCTATCAGATTGGATCTTGAAGAAGACACATCTGAAAACAAACAAATATGGTACTGTTGCTGACCCTTTTATCCCACCAGTCCAATGCACTGAAAATTTATCTGCAATGTAAGACATCTGGCATATGTACCGTAGCCTGTGTGAGGACTTGAGCTAGATATACCTTTCGAGGCATAAGCTCCATTACATTCCACTGGACATTCTCAATATGATGCTTATGGTGCAAGAAACAGAGAATGACCCCCCTAGCCAATGGCTGCAGCATTAAATTGTCAAGGACAGCAAACGGAACAACTTCAGTAAAGAAACAGGCAGTGACAGTGTGTCCTTGACAAGCTAGCCAGGAGAGCACTGCTGAGCACATTGCCCTTGCTGAATCGTCTGCCCTTTCACAGGGTGAACACCTCCATGTGTAAGGCAGGGTTATGGGGTTTCCGGCACAAGCAGTGTAGGAGGAAGCTGTCGTAGTTTATGGTTATGTACAGGACCACAGGTGTGCAGAGGGCCTTTCTCCTGCTGTCCATACAAGTTACACTTCACAGCACAGGCCAGGCACCTTGCCCCATGCACTGCAGCAATCCTTCATGAGTGCAGTAAATCAGAGCTGCCATGTAGAACCTGTGGAGCATAACCCCAGCATATCATGGGCAGCAGTCCCCAGTAACACATACAAAGACAGAGTAATTTTTGTAGACTTCATTCCAAGATTCTGAAAACACTGAATTAGGTTCAACTCATGTGAGATAAACCAATTCCTGGATCTGAACTTTTATTCAGAAGCATTCTAACTCTCTCTGTTCTGCCCATGTAACGTAAGTTCACTGCTCACACCTCATTACCCAAAAGCAGCTGATGGTTAAATATCTAGGATATAGAATACCAGAACAGGTGCTGTCATTCCAAATTACTGCCACTTGTCCTCTTCACCTCTGTTCTGCTAGTTGTTTTTTGCCCCAGAATAGAAGTGAACAGAAATTTTTAAAAACCCAGATAATTGGAGAATTTTCAGGGAGAAACCAGTCCTATGCAGTATATATGTGTTTATGTGCACCACAGTGATCTTCTTTATCCTTGGAGGCATAGGAGAAAATGAGATTTTATTTTATTCTAGTGCCGGTCTCCCTGATTCATGTTACCTTTTCACCCCAGTTAACATTCTTGTTACAAGAAGCATGCAAAAATCAAAGAAACAACCACGCACAACTAGGGCTAGCACCCTGTTTTACAACACAAAGCAGAAGGCTGTAGGCATTCTTCATAAATTGAAAAGTTAGCCAAAAAAGGGTGTGTTGGGGTATATGAATTTTAATTTCATAATTACCCTGTTATTTAAAGCTAATGAATAATTACTACAGCAACCTTGCTGTCATACAGCATACACCTACTCACCCGCAGCTCAAGATGAAACCAGAGAATCACATTTGGAGCCCCAATCCTCCAAATATATCTTATTGAGTTTAACACTTGGCTCGCCAGCATCTCATGGCCTTACTCTCCATTTACCCAATCAGATCCTTCGGTGGCATTCATTGGTCTCAAAATAGTTTCATATCAGAAATCACATTGGGGGTGTTATACTTCAAAATTCTTGACTTTCATGTTTACATTCATCTTTCAACTCTCCCTTGGAATTTCTTCTAGCATTTAAAATGTTTTATGTGCTGAACTTTCCCTCAAAGGTTCTGCTGACAAAGAAAGAACAAACCCAAGCCCCTTCATTAGTACATGTGATCCACAGCAACTGAGGAATCCCAAAAGTGAAAGTAAATCCAAGCAAGCCGTGATGAAAACTTTTGCAACTCTTACAACACTAGAACTTTCAAAAATTGGTTTTTGAAAAACAATTTTTTTCAAATTTTTTTTTTTAAATAGAGATCTATATTCTCCTCTGCAAATACTACAATAGGGCCAGTACTAAGAAAGATAAAATGGTTTTCCTACAAGCAAGCTTTATCTGCATTTGCCTTTAAGTAAAGCAGATTTTCTGACTACGGTGTGGTCCTGTATGGGAATCAGAATAAAAACAATGTTTGAGGGAAAAAAAATGTAGAAAATACTAACCTCAAATATGCTTTTCCCATATTATCCCCTCTCCAAGGAACATCCAGGAGAAAGGCTGATTCTGGTAAAGAGTGGCGCAAAAGCAGATGAAATCCCACTACGACTCTGGGTTACCAGGAAGGAATAAATACTATATTACCCTAATGGAAATCAGGTATACTTTATTCAGCTGCATTATCAACAGTCAAATCACTGTTTCAGATACCACAAAAACAGAGATAGGTCTGTTTAGGCAAATGTGGGTGTTTGTAGGGGGAAGGGTTGAGTTTTGTTTCAGGTTGGTTGGTTTGTTTGTTTGAATGACAAGCATGCAAGAGTGCAGGCAAAGAATGCAAGCTGTCTCACGTAGCAATGCACTGACCCTAGCTCTCTTCTGAGTAGAGGGAAAAGAATGTGCGCAATGTCTCTCTTGTCAGAATAGAGAATAGGCCAGCCCTTCTCTCACCAGAACAGGAAGAGATGCAGAGACATAGTAAGGAGCAGAATTCAGCACACAGACTTAAAACCACTCCATTGTGGCAGTAGCCCTTTGACAAAGTGACCCGCCACAGGGAGCTGTGTCAGCAGAAGAAGAATCATGGGTCTGAAGGTGAAGGCCCGCACTGTTGCAGTTAGGGTGATTACCCTGTAAGCCCCAAAAGCCCCTGAGGTAGGGAAGATTTAATATGCACCTAAGTGAATATTTATTGGCCCTGCACACTCTCCCACCCCCGTTCTGTATATGGTTAAGGTCTAGTACCTTCTCCCCAGTTCAGCTCCCCATTGGGTTCTCAGTTTTGTACCCTCTCCTGTTGTATTTTTATTGGTTTGTACCCCTTTCCTTTTCCCCTTGGACTTTCCCTGGTTGGCTCTTCAGAGCTAACCACTCCCCTTTTTCCCTTCCCATTTAATCCCCTGTCATCCTTTGTTAGGGGCTCTTGAGCCTTGGGTTCCTGCCCTCTTGCCATCCTGCGTTCCCCATCCCCCTTTGTTACCCTTCGCCTTCCCCGTTGGATCCTCAAATAAATTCCCCTGGAATCCCAGCCAAGAGAGACCACGTTTCCTTTATCTCCACACCATCTTCCTCGCGAGCTTCTATCCCCCGAGCTCCACAGCTCACTTGGGCTTCCCTGCTGCCCAAGGCCCAGCGCGCTCCGGTCTGGCCGGTCACCCTTTGGGTGCAGTGTTGGGGGCTGCCGGCTGCGTCGGGGACGCAATGCCGCATTACATCTTTTATGGTTTCTGTCATCACAATTCCAGAGTTCTGGCAAAATATGCCTATTTGTGCATTATCACACAAGATAATCAGGGTCATCTAATTGTTATTACCACTAAGATTGAAATGTGGATATTATCTAGGACTACCTATGCTGTAAAAGAATTTAAGACTAATTTCTAACACCCACGACTTAAAATCTCTGTTTAGTACTCATCCTTCTTCTCCTCATCAATACAGTTTTGATGACACTTTTCAGCTAGAGTGACTATTATACTAGGTGTAATGTAAAAGAAAAATTTTCAGCTATATATACGCTGTACCAACACAAAGCAGCCAGTTAAAAGATATGAGATTATATTGTTTTCTCAGTCAATCTCAGAAGTATTTTGATATTTCTAATATAACAAGCTGTTACAGAAGAGTTGCACAAAATAACCATTACTGACATCACAGCAGCCTGCATCACCTGCAGGTCATCATTTCCAAGGTGGTTTGCTCATTTTTAGCAATCTTTCTAGATTCACCTTGACACAGATGTCAAATTTCACACAAAAAAATAATGACATATGGACCCAATTTAAACACTGAGAAAGAAGCCTGAGATTTCCAGTGACCAGAAAGAGAACAAACAGAAATTGGGCAAAGTTCCTGGACTTCATTACTACTATTAAAACAATCGCCTTTAACAACCAAATGTAGATCCAAACCTCCTCAGTTTTGTTTCTCTAACAAGGTGAAGTACAGGCTAAATGCATGTAAATATTTGCCATCTTTGGAACCAAAACATTAAGCATGATTTGTTTTGGAAATTGAATTTATTTGGTTCTCATATAACCTCAGTCATAAGAAAACTTTACCCTCAGAAGGCATTTCTTGCCCGAAAGGTAAACTTAAAATTATTTTAAACACCAGATGTATATTTGACACTAAACAGAGTACATGAAGACAGGAAATATATGCATAATGTTAAGTCAACTGTGTGTTGAAACCTTTATTTTCTTAATCTCTGTATTAGGGAGTTAGAGTTCTCCACAATAACCTGACTGTTCATTGCTTTGCAGCTCTGAGCCCCAGGACAGGACCAGCCAGAATCAGCTGGACAGACACAAACCTAAACTACTGAGGAAAGATATGTATGTGGTATTTCTAGAATGCATAGCAATAATTCTAAGCAGAAACACTTATTCTAGCTGTCTCCCCTTGATGGCTTCATAAAGAGCATGAACTGTATCTTGTCACCAGTTCTGTTATACAGACTAAGATAAACTAAACCCCCTCTTTGTTTATGTGAACCAAGCAACTGAAAATTCCAAAAAGGATTGAAGTCTTACCCCTTTAAGTGATATCACTTAAATGCTGAGGATGGCAGACAGGTGCTAGCATGGAAACAGGCAAGAAGTCAGCCTAAGCTGAGCAGCTTCACATGTAAGTAACACAAAAGCACAAAAGCTGCCAGGTAGGCATCAGACACTGCTCTAGTCAAGCTTTCTGGGTTACAAAACAGAAATTCATTCTTCTGAACACAGCAGAATACATAGGCCACCAACAAACACACAGGAAGAGAAGTCAGGGTGCCTTCTCAGGGGAACACAAGGAGGTGCGTTTACCACTCAAAGCTCTTTTGCTTTTCAGAGAGCGAACAGTAAAGTAAGGCATTATTGGGGTGGACACTGTTCTGCTCTTGGCCCCCTTTTAGGACTGCTTTTCACCATGCAGATGAGCGACAGGTCCAAATAAGAGTCTGTCACTCCACAGAGCTTCTCTGCTGGGCTCTGCACTACCTCTTCCCTGGAAACTTGCAAAAAAATGCTTGTTGCTCTATGAGAGGATAGTGGAGTAACAAAAGAAAGGCCCCGACAGCTGTCCTCCTGTTGACTTTAGGAGGGGAAACACTGTGCATCTCTTCACACATAACCTGATTTATCATGGTGTTAGTCCCCTTGGGGTTTTACCACCTCCTCCTCCCTTTCTTGTCAGAAGGACGATGGAAATTATGAAGAAGAGAACAATGAATGTAAGTCACAAAGACAAGAAGAGAGCCTTTTCCATTAAAAGGGATGGAGGAGGAGGAAGAACAGCCTGGGGGTGTAAGGAGCAGTCCAGAGCTTGTTTGCAGGGGAAGAAGGGTGAACTAAATGGGGAGAGTGAGAGCACAGATACCACTGACCATCAAATGCCTCTCTGAGGTGCTGTCTCAGCAATAAATCAGCACTGGTGTTTGCCACCTTACAACACACACCTGGCCACCTTGCTTCCATTTACTTTGGGCACTGACACCATTTTGCATGTGTGCTTCTCAGTGTTAGTTGACTTACACTGGGCTCTCCTAAGATACCCTGTGGAGAAACAGGGAAAGAGAGGCAAAAAAAGACCATGCAACAGAAGGCAGTGATTGTGAATTACAAGCTCAGGTCTTCAATTAATTTACAAGGAAAAAGATAGGCAGTTGGACACCACAAACATTGCTGAATCTTTGCTATTAAATGAAACTAACTTTCATTATTTCTGCACCTGCCTTTTAACTGTGACAAGCAGGGTAAATGCAAATATACTCTAGGTAACTTTAGTTTTCTGAAACCACATAAAAATGAAACAAAATTTGGATTTAGAATACTATCAATGTTGAAACAAAGCTTTATAACACCTTTTGTAACAGCCATAAAGCTGTTGCTGCATATCAAAACAATGAAATGACAGCCCAGTGTATATTAATATGGCAGCTTTACAGTTCATTACAACTCTTAGCTATATTTATAGATTTATAAGGACTGACTTTCCAGTTGTTCTATCTTCCTGCAAGCCCCGCTGTCATGGATATAAGTCATTCACCCATTCATTGTATGCAAAATGTTAAATACTGAGTGCCCAGGACCAGATCACTTATTCAAATAAAGAAAAGGACTATGAACAGCTTCCCTGTGGGTAAACACCCAGATTCAAAGCTATCATTTTCTTCCCTTAAAAACACTTCCCTTAATACACTTCTTTTCAGAATGGCAGAAGCGCTGACAAACCACAGAAACAGAAAGAATGAAGCAGCCAGTATTTCAGTTTCATATCCTGCAATAACTCAGTACCAAAAATGGATGAGCATTGCTGCTTGGATGAACAATTTCAGAATGCCAGTAGATGAAAGGGACCTGTAACAAGCCTTATGTTTGTACAGTGAGCAAATCCATTATTCAATGTTCTCAACAGAATACGCTAGATCTCATGAATTAGGAGTTTTTATGAAGTCTTTGTAATCTGCTTCCCTCAGCTCCATTTCTACCTATCATTAGTTTTTGTTTCCATGCGAGCTCTCCAGGTATTAGCCTTAGAAAAGTCACCTGAATTACAGAGAAACAGGGAATAAAATACCTGCGGGGATTTCACAGCTGTGTCCAGAGACTTAAAACATCATGTACATTATTTTTAGATGACTCTCAATTTCCAGGCATTTGGTCCACATGGGGGTATCCTGTTGATCTATTGTGTCTTTCTTGAGCCAGTTTCTTGGTCTGTTGGGGTTTTTATTACCTTACAGGAACTTCCATTTATTTCCTAGTAGTGAAGCAGAAAATGTGTCATGATTTAATGAGTCTATGGGTAAAAATAATTTTAAAATACATGCCATCCTTGGAGATCAAGTAGGCTTGCCACAGTTTAAGATCCTGCGTGGTTTATTAAGCAGAGGATAATACATGTCTCAAAAGGTATTCAGTAAACCAGAAGAATGCTATTTAAATGATTTTTGGATGGTCAGTGAAGGAACATTTAATGCATTTCTGATGATGGAGCATTGCTTAACCCATGTTCAGAAACAGACAGAAGCAGGTACATAAAAAATCTGCTGGGAAGTCACCCACCACAAGTCCTTACCACCAGAGAGTTTTTGGGCATCCTAGGAACTGAAAGTTTGGTGGGAGTAGAATTTTAGATTAACAGAAGCCCACATCATAAAAGTATCTTTTTAAATAGTGCCTCTATGAGAAAACACAGAAAAAAAGCTACAGCAAATCTGTATGAAGATTTTAGCATCCTCTCCCCATTGAGTAAATAGGAAGCCACCTTCTGATTCACCTGCTCCATCAGACTTTCAGGCTGTAGTCTCTGAAGCACCTGCTCTTTGAAAAGGCAAAAGGATTAAGATGACATAGATAAGTGTGTGACAGGGATGGCAGAAAATCCTGAAATAGAGGCAGACCTTGAATATCAGACTATTCCTAGAGCAGAGGCTAAGGCTTGTGCTGTAATCTGAGAAAGTAGAGACACGTGAAAAGAAGAAAATAAAAGGTGGGGGGTGCTGGGGGATGGCTGGAAACTGTAGCCAGAGGTGCACAGAGGAATTCTTTTGGTATGATGCCAGGCTCCAGTGGAATATTGGTTCAGGACTCAGTTTCTGTAAATTTAGCTGATTTTTCAGATGAGAGAAAATGGCAAGGATTATGTCTGTATTTTGAGCAAGGAATCCTGGTAGTGGTATTATCAACAAGTATGATCTAAAATTGAAGATGAAAAGGAATTTCTCAAGGTTCAGTCAATTTACAAACACTTTCATTTACAAAGCCCAATAAAGAAAAGGGCTCCCCAATCTACAGAGCCTAAATTCTTACCAAAAACATAGTCCTGCAGAGTATTCCTTTTACAATGAGAATAATCTACTTTTCTAATAAATAAATATAAACAAGCCCCCAGCCTTTTACTTTCTTACCCCCCTCCTTCCCCCCCCCCCCCCCGCACTCCAATCTCATAATCTACCTCTTTGTGACTGAGGAAACTTATTTTTCTGGGGCAAAGCTGAAAACTGTTTCTTATTTGCTTGACAAAGGACAACAGCTGTATCAGGAGTACCTTGAAAAACAGGCTAGGAGCTAGATATCGGACTTAGAGAGAACTTGATCTGACCCCTGTTCTGAGTTGTCTTCTGCAAACTTGCCTGGTCAATCCTCCCTGTAATCCAGCCTGCACCAGAAGGCTCTTGTAGAGCAGCTGTGGTAAAGACTGAGGAATACTGAGGACAAGAGAATGGATGCCAGCAAGGAACTGTTCTGTCTGTGCACTCTATTCCTTTCCCTTCAAGTTAATAGGGACTGGAGCAAACCCTTTTGTAATGAACATAACAAAAGATGATGAGTTGGCCTCAAAGCAGTCATAAAAAAAAAAGAATACTTATAGTAAAAAATGCATTCATATAACTGGGGTTTATTATTTCCCACAGTTGTATTTTAATATATGACTCAGGGTGTGGAGATGAAGGTGTGATTCAGAGCAATAATGGGACTTAAAAAGCTTGTGCCACGGGGGTGGGCTAGGCCCTCTCTTTACCATTGACAGGAAGCCTCTAGTCAAACAAAACTACTACCCAGATCCACATATACTTTGTCCATGTAAGATAAAATGCACATAAGGCGTGGTGAGTATACTGGGAGGAACAGACAGGTGATATGTATATGAAGGCAGAAAATAGTGGGACTAGAGACTAGCAGAAGTGAAAGCAATAGTCTCTAGATGCTGTTAAGTATTGGTAGCACTTAACATCAGGTACCAGAAAGAATATCTAGATACATGTTGGTTCTTAGACCTTTCAGAGTATTTCACCATGCCCTTTAGATTTTAGGAGCTGAGCACCCTGAAATCCTGCGTGAAATCCCTGGTGCCATCAGCAACCACTGCTGGGTAAGCAAAGAGAAGCAGGTAAAGCATTCAGCCATGGCAGCATGCAGGTGTTCATCTAGCACACTTTGGCTCTGGCCTTGTGCACACAACTGTGATTGCTCCACTGAGAATCACCAGCATTGCAGAAAATTATGCTTGCTCCCTTTCCTTCAAGAGGGATGGAATTGTAGAGGGCTCTACAATTAGTAATTGTCAGTGAAAAGAAGCAGATGTTGTTTGTGAATCAAAGGAATATACCAAGCCTCAGAAGCAAGTGCAGCATTCAGCCATAACCAATTTAAACAAGATTCTTCGACTTGTCACTGGATTCCCCAAAAGCCCCAAAGATTTGCTTTGAGCTTAGCTTGAATGGCCAACAACTCAGGTAGAAAAAACACCATTTTGTCTGAGCTGTCACCTCCCTGAGACATTCCTAAAACACTACAGGACTTGACTCAACAATCTGAGACTTTCCAGCTGAAAAGATTCCAGGTGCCACAGTACGGACCATGGTTCTGGTTCAACATAGCATTTAAGCACATTTCATTAACAGGACTTGAAGAGTCTGTTGTCCTGTAGTTCCACAGGTGATACAGGGTCTAAATTATCAATATTTCCAACACTATGCACCATGTAGTCCTGGATTTCTGCACCTCAGTGCTTTGGGACTAGCTGATCTTGAATACTTCTGAGCAAGATTTCCCAAGAAAATGAGAATTTGCAGACCTGTTATATATGCCTGTGTGTCCACATATTCCAAGTCTGAAAAGAGCACAAAGATGGTCAGAAGGCATGTAAGCACATATGCAGGGTATCAAGAAAGGAGTACTAAAGGCAGACTACTGAAGGGAGGCAGAAAGAAGACACTGAAATCAGGGTGAAAAAGCAGCAGCCTTTGCTGTGTTAACATACAGAATACTACTGTAAGACATTGGTGAGATTACCAGTAAAGGATGATCAGCTTCTGGCCCTCTTGTCTGTTAGGGACACAACCCTTCATAGTTTACAAACTGCCCTTCCATTTCCTTACTGTGATGTGCAGACAGCATGTGAATACCAACACCCAGCCAAAACTGCATCCTTCTGTGAGGCTGATGTGAATCCCATGCAGGATCACTAGACAAACGCACAGAAGAGCCCAGCTGCTTCCAGCATAATCTTCTCTATTGGCAAGTTGCTCCAGAAAGAAGAAACATGCTGCCTTGAAGGATCTTCTGCTTCTATTTGCATTTGTGCAGGTTGCTCCCTGTTTGGATTGAGGAATTGAGTCTCAGTAACCCTACAGAGAAGCACAGCCAGAAAATCTCATTGCACTCACCCACCTCCTGAATTTCATTAGGCAACACCCAAAAAGCCTAACCCTTTTCACGAGAAAAGGGCAAGTAGGAGAAAAATCAGATGCCATCATCAAAAATGTTTGTGATGGTGCATTCCACAGCAAATCCTCTACCCCTGCGATGATACTGTCAAAGCCTAACACAAAGAAAAGGCATCTTGTGCCTCCTCTTCTTGAAAAAGTCCACCACTGACAATACCAAAGGATATTGGTAATACATACAAGTTATACATACAAGTTTCCAGGCAAATTGCTACAGGAAGGAAAAATTTGATTTAGAGGTAGGCAATCAAGTCCAGAGAGGTAAGAAATCTGTCCTAGATTGTCGCTGTTGAGCCGCTAGCAGAGTAAAGAACCCAGTTCTCAGTGGCAAGAAGGAAAAGGACCTTTATTGTTTTGATTTCATCATATATATAGAGTTTTCAAAGGTCACCCAGATTGGTCAGTCAGAAACCTCCCCCTAGGCCTGATTGGCCAGGTCTGCACCGTCCAGATCTTGGGACACTGTTTTTAATAACATCCAAACCTTATCTTTATTTATAAAACACAAAAGGAATTCTCATGGGAAAGACCTATGCTAGCCACACTAGATCACATTATGCACCAGTATGTGAGCTTCATTCACTGTTTTCTGGGCTGGTGCACATAGCAAATGTGAGTGAATGGGCTCACTGGCAATCCTACCTACCCACAGCATCTCTGCTCCCATGAAGCTTTTCTTTAAACACAAATTGTTCTTACTGGGAAGCACTCAAGACCAACAGTATAAAAATGGCTACTCAGTACTGACAGAAAACCAGCAGCACTGCAGTACTCTTGCAGTTCATATTCTTCAAGCAGTGTAAGGAATGAAATGTCTGGTGGTGCTGGTCTAGTGCACTTGAATGGGACGGGTGTATAGCACTATCTACATCTCCCTCCTGCTCTGCTTTGTGTGTGAGCAAAAAAAGCAACAAAAAAGCCCAAAAGCAACCCAGTTCTTTTTGTCTGAGTGTACCCATACCCTGCAGCAACCAGAAAGGAGAGGTGGGTGGATGACCCAATGTGCTTGCGAGAGCCTGTGATCTCTGTCTCAGCAAATTTTGGGGCCTGAGTTTGTCATTAGTGGGGAAGCCAAGCCCAAGTTTTAACTTCCTTGCAGCTCTGTTTTCCCTGTTTACCAGAGACAATTATTTCATAAAAATTATTCCAGCAGGTTTACAGTGCAGTTTCTGTGAACTCATTTAATAAATAAGTACTGGAGGGGACGTGTATGAACTCTAAGCACAATGCACTTAAACCAAATATAGATTTCTGAAAGACAACTCTTCATCTTGCAGACACATTTGCTCCTGGACAACAGGGGAATCTACTTTATTTGTGGTTCTCTGTGCAAATATTCATCAATACATTAAGTGGAGAGCATGATAAATGTTCTAATTTTGTTATTCTTCTCAAAAATTATAATGTTGTACAGATAAAAACTGTTATAATTTCCTTACTATTCCACGACTCAATAGATGCACCAGCTTACTAACCGAAGTGGGGGAAGAAAGCATTTTTGTATTCCAGAGGCTGTTATAAAACCTAGTATGCCAAACTGCAGTCCCCATTCTCTGAAGTATATAAAAAATAAGGTTCTACAATGGAGCCTCCACTCCAAGCAGCCCTGTAAAACACATTGTGTGGGTCCACCAGACTTCTTAGGCACAGGAATCCCATCTGTGCTGCACAGGTAAGGAACACACCTTTGCAAGAAAGGTACAGCTGAGACATGACAGCTTTTTATTGAATTCCTCCTGTGGAACAGGCCATAGAAGCACGCCTTATCTCTTCCAGGCAAAGTGAACAGGCTAATGTAAAGCCTCTCACCCAGGACACACAGTTCACAGCTCTTTTAAAAAGCTGTTTCTTTCTGTTTCTCTGCTGTTAACACCTTACAGCTCAGTCCCAGTAACTGGCTGTGTAAGCACTTCTAGTCAGTTCTAGGGCAAAATCAAACAAGTTGGTTCAAACCACTGCCAGGTTGCTCAGCTAACTTGTTTTATTATGTCCTGAAAGACTCAGGAGTGTTCACAGGTCAGGAAGAGTTGAGAGGGAGCTCTAAAAACCTAAATGAATGAAGTTAACTGGCATCCTAAGCATCGCCCTTTGAAGGCAAAGCCAAGACAGAGTAAGCTAAGCACCACTGACTTTGTCTTAACACAATCAACTATCAGGAAGACTATTCAAAAAGGCAGGAGCTAACAGTGTACTCCATCATGTCTCAGTGGTAAATCATTGAACCAGCAATCTGGAGATATTCTCAGGCAGCTGACTTGCCCTCTACCATGCAGAAATCTGCCCTGCCCCAACACCTTGAGTGACAGGCCCACAGCACACACACACAGCCACACAGGCAGACATGCCTTGGGCCCCAGAGAAAGCAGGGTCCAGACTCCACTTCCCAAACCATGGCCGGAGCCTACAGAGCACCCAGCAAGAGCAGTCAGTAGATCCAAGCTGTGATCACATCATGCTATCAAAATGAAGCAGTAGGTATGGTTTCAGGCCACTTAAATACAATTGGAAACAGAATTCCAGAGCTAATGCCATTAGCAGAACTAATGTTATTTGAAGTCTTTAGTGCAGATGGTACTTCTTCTATGGACCTATAGATCATGGTAATAATGGTTGGACTCATCAACCTTCATGCCTTCATTTAAATTACATCTGAACCATACTTAGACGGGGAGAACACATGGCAGAATGATCCCCATCCTCTGCTATGTTGCATCTGACATGTATACATAAGTGCATTGCACAGCCGACACTGGAAACATATCCCAGCTGCCCTCACAGAGCTGGCTTACTCCCTCAATGGCATACATAAAATTATGCTTTATAAATATATGCTGAAATATTATTTGGTTGTTTTTTTTTTTAATGATGTCAACCCAAACCCACTTACACAAGATTTTAAATACAAAAGTAATTTTAGTCTTAAACTTAGGTGCCAAACTTCAAAAAGTAAGTACTTACAATAATAATCAGAAGAGGCAACTGAAATCACGTTTGCTGTAAAATACTCTGTTACAGATCCAGAGTGCCATCTAGTGCGCTTCTCTGACAAGGGTTTGCAGAAAGAGGGCATGATGTGAGTCGTGGTTTTCATGTCTGATAGGGAACTTCGTTCAGTAGATAAACAGGAAGTGGTAGATATGAACTAGCTTCTTTTAAACTAGAGCTTTTAACTCTGCCAAATGTGTCATGTTCATAAGCAAGAAGATACAAAGTAAGACCCAAGTGACAATCGTCATGTTACCCGTGTTAACTGGTTTAAAAAAATAATAACAAAAAATCCCCGTCCCTCTTTTAATTATGCAAAATGCACAGAGAAGCCAGAAATAAATTTCAAAGTGATTCCCCTGGAATCTGTCCAGGGACCAATATAATTCAGTCTGAGTGACCAAACAGAGACTAAAAATTCATGGGTTCACCAAATGCAGAAGTGAGGGATAAAATTCAGGATGATCTCAGCTGACTGGTGAAATGGTGTAAAGTCAGGACGCTGATGTTTAGCTGAAAATGTGGTGCAAAAAGAAGGAAAGGATCTAGCACACATATGCAGAATAGGGAAGGACAGGGTAGGTAGCAATGAAGAGGAAAAGGACCTGGTGATTCTCTTCCTTCTGTAAAGGATATGAAAAGTTCCAGTGAACCTTAAGCAAAACACCTAAGTCAACAGGCACATTTTAGATTGGTGATTTAAGAAAATCTTTTTGCTTTTTATAGCAGTGAAATGTTGAAATACTACAGTGTTGTCAGAGAGCTTTAAAAATATGCATAAAACAAGTGCTTATTCTGAAATTTATCATCCTTTCATTCCCTTTTGCCACTGCATTTCAGGATACACTGATAACACACCAAATGTACCAATGCTTAACCCAAACTAGGTTCTTTCAATAACTCTGCATCCAGAAACTTCATTCAGCAACAACCTACAAACAGCTTTTTACATAATCTACTTCCACTGATCTACTTATGAGTTGTCATGAAACGTCTTTGAAGGGATGATAGAATTTGAACATTAAATGAACCACTTCACATAGATGAAAATTTAGAAATAGAGTTTTTACTATGTGTTGTTAACAACTAGAGCTGTTACCTATGTGTCTAATGGTGTCTAAGAGTCTAGCAGTTCATACCCGATGAATTAACTACCTAAAAGACAGCAAAGATTCTGGTCACCAAAATCTACAGATAAAAGCATGCTGTTCAAAGGCAGTGAAGCAGCTGACCCTGAATTTTATGTACATTGTCAGAATATTGTCCTTCACAGAAGCTACAGAAGGAATTATCAACACTAGGCAGGCTTCTGGTGGGTACAGGACCCACATTCCTGCTAGAGGAGCACAAAATACAGTGACACTGCCTAGAGAATCTCCTGAGATTCCAAAATTATGGAATTAAAGTTCCCAGATCCTGCAGAAGACCATGAAAGCATGGCATCAGCCAGCCCAAACAGTCAACCTTACCTATAGTTCTTCCCAAAGCCCAACAAATGCAATACAGAATAGAATTCAGAAGATATATTGCCTGACAGAGTTCAGGAAGCATTTGGATGATGCTCTCAGGCATAAGTTGTGATTCTTGGAGGTGTTCTGTGCAGGGCCAGAAGCTGGACTTCAATGACTTTTATGAGTCCCTTCTGACTCAGGATACTCTATGATTCCATGAATTAGCCTCTTTAATATAACTCCAGAACAGTTCCACACACAGAGGGAATCTTTCTCCTGTTGCTGTTATTACAGGGAAGAGTAGCTACCCACAATACAAACTACTCTGGACATTTTCCTACTTTATTGAATTAGAGAAAAATAGTCTGCCTTCCCTTTTCAAATGTACATCCCCTATTTTATTGTGTGGGTACTGGGGAGTCACACAGGAGTCACACACTCATGCATCTTCCTCTACTACAGCTTTCTGAAAACACAGAGGTACAACAGAAAATAGTACTAGAAATACAAAGGACACCATTTTCTGCCTCTGTCTTAGAGACTGAACACAATTGAGAAAGGAGATGGAGAATAGGATGCTTTTAACAAATAACTGATCCACCTACACCTAGGCTAGAATTAGAGTTGCCTAATTCTGTTGGGACTCATCCACATTAAAGTGGAAAGGCTTCTTTTGAGTCCCTCCCACTGATGTCACCTCCCACTAATAGGCCTTCTCCTGTTTGTATTCATGCTTAATCTTATTGCTCTACAAGCTTCTGTCCTGCTACAAACACGTGATGAAACACAGAGTAACAGCAATCCCATTGCAGTGGGACCCCAGAGGCCCAAGTCAGCCATCAGCTGCAGGGGTGGCCAAACCCCTCTAACATGAACTTGTGCAGGGCACATCCAAGGGACCGTTAAGATAAGTCTCCCACATTTTTATGAGCTTTCCACAGACGCTATACAACATGGAAAACCTTATTCACACGTTTATTAGCAATTAAGAAACACTTAACAATCCCATTACTCCCCAAATTTCCTTTTGCTAAACCAGTCAGCCCACTACTTTATTAAAGATACACAAGACAGGTTATTCTTTCAAGTAACTATTTCACAGCTGCTGTTCATGGATCCCATTAAATTCAAAGTTCAATTATGTTTTAATAACCGTTGTATGTTTCAGTTTTGTAGAGTTGGTTGTATTTTAAGACAACAGAAATTTGTTTAGATGGATACAAAAATGGAGTGAGACTGGGAAGAGTATCTGCTATCATGAAGAATCTTTATCTTTCTTTTACCTTGTCCCCTTCCCATACATCAAAGACCACATTCATTTGAAAACTCAGTCACAGCATCCCTTCACAAATAGCATATTAAATTTCCTTTTTCCTTCCCAAAATACAAAACTCAAACTGCATTATTTTCTTCTTTGTTTAGACCATAAGTAGCAATTAATGAAAAAACTCATTCCAACAACTTCAATAATTTCTGTACATTTCAGAACATGAAGAAAATAAGGACAAAAATAGAAACAAAAGAGAACACATGCAAGCTTCACTGCATTCTCTCTATGCAGTTGCTATGCAGCAATTGCCTTCCAACAAAGAACTTTGGCTTTTTTGTTTTCTAATGTTTCATCACTCAAGTAGATACTGTACGTTCAGATCCAAAACAATTTAAATTAGTTTTTTTCTCCAAGAGTTGCCTCAGATAACTACTAATTAGAATGTACATGTCCTCTGACTTGCTCGTTTTGAAACTATATTAACAATAGGACAAAATACACAACCAAAACAAGCCAACACTACCACAAACAGAGAAAAGTCCTCTCTTCATCCTCATGCAAAAAACACAGTGAAGCAGGCAGGCACTCAGCCTGGAAAAAAAAAAAAAGAAAAAAAAAGAAAGAGTGAATTTTGGCAGTTAATGTGGGCAACCTTTGTCACTGCTGTCTTTTCCAACAGGTTTCTGGCTCACTGCCATTCTACACTCCAATGTTCTGCTATGGATGTGGATATATCGAAAGCTTGTGTTGTAAACAGCCACCTGCTTAACCCTTCAGTAATAGTAAAACACTTAAAACTTTGAAAAGGAAAGTAAATTTTTATGCACACACTGGAAAAAAATTCAGTAAATTAGTGTTCTTTATATGGATTTAGGGAAAGAATTTGCCCAGGCACTAATGAGAAAAATTAAGTTCTCTACAGGGGTCCAGGACTACAATCCTAAATTAAGTTACAAGCACAGCTTTCTTGGCTATACCCCTCTTGCCCATAACCTTTAATCCCTATGCCATGAACTCAGTCTTACATAGCAGGAAGGGACTGCGCTGCTGCTATACAGCCACCATCCTCCTTCATCATCAATACAGCTGTACCCAAACCCCATTTGTCCACCAAGTAACCAGGCTAAACTGCTCACAAGCTTATGGCCTGCATTAGGAAGTACGTTCTGGCAGAGATACCACAAAGAAGAACGTATGAAAGTAGTCCTAAGCATTTTCAGAAAAAGGCAAGTGTATGCCTTTGATTTTAACTCTCAAGGCAAGCGTTCAGGTCCCTTCAAATGGACATTTTTAAGTTGGGCGGGCAGCTGAGCTTTGGGTCAGTTCTGTCAGAAGTTCATGGAAGCACAGCTGCCTAGGAAACACACCCTTCCCAGCCACAAAGGCTGCCTATTCCTTCTGGGAATAGCCCCACACAAAGGCAAGGGCACAATGCTGCCCCAAATGATCAAACTCAAAAACCAGGATCTGGTGCTGAAACTGTAAGGTGTAATAGACAACATACTGCCATTCTAAGCCACAGTGAGATGTGGCAGTTCATTAATATTTCTGCTGCAAAATGTTTTACTGGGACAAATCTGAGATTTCACCCCATGGTTCTCTGGTGCCACTCTTTTAGCCTTGTTCAAAATGCATCCAATGTGAAACTGGATAGCAAAACAAAATGCTTTAAGGTTCCTCTACTTTTCACAGCTTTAAGGGCTTGTTAACTACCTCTTCTAAGCAGAGATTTCTGGTGCTTTTCTGTTAGGTTTTTCCTTTCTTATTACCAGTTAAATCGGTATAGTCACTTAGCTGTTCCACATGGCTTTCAGTAAGGAGGAACCATTACAGAACAAAATATTTATATCAGCAGGAAAAGAGCACACAGGTACAAATATCTAGTATTTTCCTTGGCAAAGCCCTCTAAACTGGCCGTAATGTTAAAAAAAAAAAAAAATCAAAATCCTGCAGTTACTGATCAAGTTGAAGAAGATTATTAGAGTCAATTGAATTCTAGTATTCATTTTCATCATCCCAGCATGCACTGTTGCTCACTAATCAGCAGAAGAAGCCTGACTGGGATTTTTATCTTCCTCACAATATCACATAGATTATACAAATATTTCAGAGCAAGCCAACATTTTTGCCCCAGCCAAAGAAAACAAGTGCAATGTTATCCTTCTAAGTGTCATTCATTTAACACATTGTGTGATTGTACTGTAAAGGTTAATCGAGCCTAAATTTCATTAGGCTCTTGAAACTCAGCAGAGTTAGAAACACCATTCATTCACATATTTCTTGACTTTTGTACTATTTTAATGACATTCAAACAATTTTTTTAGGTTTTACAAAATAAATAGACTATGATAGAAAACTTTTCCAAAATAAATTATAATGTCTGTATAAGGCTAGCATGTAGAGACTTTCAGAAGTACCTACTAGGACACACAGGAGTTGATACCAGTGGAAAAAAATAGCTATGAAGCAATCTATTAAGCCACCTACAAAAAACACCCACTATATTGGTTTACTTTTGAACACCTGAAACTTTGTCTCCAGTCTTTGCATTTAATTTCCTAGTCTTTAAAAGGAGAACAGTAATACTGTTTATATAGTTCAAAAAGTAACTCTTCTTGTAAACTTTCTTATAAAAAGCACATAGTAATTCAATAAAAAGGGCATTTTAGAAGTGGTTAGTGAGGAAGTTTGTTCAGAAATAGAGCAATAGATCAAATTAGGAAACAAGCCTCAGCCTCTGAAAATCAATAAGTCTTTCTTAAAACAGCAGCAGTATAAAGAAGCTTTATAAAGCAAAATCACAATTATCAGCTTTTTTAAAAATAGTCCACGGATTTTCTCAAAAGACTCACCACTTGTCAGGTCATACTGTTCATGCTAAAGTCAAAAAAACCAGACTGATGTCACCACAAAAACTTACCAACTTCCTTCACTGAGGTGAAGACATTCCTTCCTCCACCCCGCCACAACCAACTTCCACTGCCTCATTGTTTGCCCCTCATTGTTTGCACGTTGTCAGTTACCACATAATCGTATGAAAATTTTCTAACCTATGCTTCTTCAGAATAGGTCACCCACACGGGGGTCCTCTCTGAACATAGAAATGCTCTCAGGAAGGTGTTCATTTCGTAAACAAGTAACAAGCTGAGGATTTCCATCAATAAACCCTTGGCTGTTTAAACTTGAGGGAAGAGCCCAGGCTCCCAAACTACGATTTAGCCTTCTGATGTCATATGAGAGCAGAGGAGACCTCATTCATTGACTTTCTTGGGAAGGCAGTTTGTTCACGGAACAAAAGATTTGCGAACAGACAGATCCCAACATTTACGCTCCATCCCCTGTGTAAGGAAAGGAAACATTTTTCCTTAAGCTCTCCGGCAGATAACCCCAAGTGTAGCTCGTCAGCAGCCTCTGCCCGCCCAGAGAGCCCCGGGTGGCTGTGGGGGACACAGGAGGCAGCCCCAGCAGCCCCCTCAGCCCCCTCAGACGCGAAGGAGTCGGTGCAGGCACGGGCTGGGACTGGATCCCTTCAGAAGTGGGGAAACAACGTGGGAAGGAAAGTGGAGAAACTAACGTAAAAAGTACAGAAACCAGTCAATCTTGGGCATTCCCGTCTTGGTTTTAACTGCGCTAAAGTGGCAGTACTAATGACAAGCAATAAAATGGTTTTTTTCTACATTATCGCGCTACCTCAACTAATAGAGCACAGCAGGAGGCGGCCGCCACGGAGCCCGTGCAGGGCCGGCCCTGTCAGGGGACCCGGTACGGCGCCAGGCTGGTTCGTGGCACCGGGCAGGACCCGCCGTCCGACACACCAAATGTCTGAGCCCACCGCTCGGCGTTTAGCCCTCACCGCAACAGCGCTGGCTCGGTTGTTCCTGGGGACACGCCCGCAAGGTGTGTGGGAGCGGCCGCGCCTCGAGTGACGCGCAGCCCTCACGCAGCGCCACCCGTGAGCGGTCCGGGACACCTTCCGCGCGCCGCCCGTGCACGCGCCCCCACTGTCGCCGCTCGGCGAGACCCCCCCCGCCCACCAGCACGCGAGGTGGCGCATGCGCGCGGAGCCGCGAGGCAGAGCAGCGCGGGCAGCGATGGCCGGCGGGGAGCTGCGCGCGCCCGGCGGCCCCGAGCGGGTGGCGCTGAAGAAGGAGATCGGGCTGGTGAGCGCCTGTGCCATCATCATCGGTAAGGGCATCGCGTCCCGCCTCTGCGCGCCCGCGGCAGCGCTGACAGCCCGTTCCACTCGACTGTGCTGGGGCGGGGGCTCGGGACCGGCCGGCTCGGGGACAGGCGGCGGTGTGGCGATGCACGGCTCCGCGGGCAGGTGTGCGGTACCGGACAGGTGACAGCGCGCTGTGGCGCGCTGAGATGTGACGGCGCGGCTCGTCCAGCAGCGAGCTGGGCGGCGGGACGGTGGCAGCGGGGACGGCGGGTCGCTGTCGCTGTAACACACGGTCTGTGCTGAGGTGCCAATAGCAGTAACAGCCCCCTCTGCCCAGTCGTTCAGCTGAACGCAAAAACGTGAGGTTTCCTAAAGTCTTTTCCTTATGACTGGTGAACAGTTGAGGCTTCTGCGGTGCTTACTTCTAATGCTAAACCAGATTGATTCGTTTATCTGAGATCGAGATTCTTCAAAGTGAAGGTGGTGGCGTGAGCTTTCAGAAGGCGCTTACAGAGTGGCCCGGGACCCGCAGTGTCCCTTGAGCCAGTTGGCAGCGATGCTCTCCCGCGTCCCGCAGCAGCCGTCGCTGGCAGAGCAGTCAGCTGCTCCCATAATAGTGTGGAAAACTGGAGCAGGGTGTGCTCAGCACCTTTCCTCGGTGTGCTCCATCACTATGGCGTTTGGGCTGGAGATGTGGGGACGAGCCTGGGGAAGGAAAATTTGCCCAAGTGAATACAAGCAGCCTGTACTAACCCTGTGAGCCTCAAAACCCCATAGGAAGACCCAGCCATTACTTCACCAAGAGCTATGGAAAAAACTCACAGTGACAGTTGGGTCAAGGTCCATGGCAGCATGGAGGGGTAACAGTGGGCACAACATGATCTGCCACATCCATGTGAATACACTGTTCAGTAGCAGAATTGGCTGGGATGCCCCAATCTATGTGTCTCTGTGATTGATGTCACCAAGCATCATTATGAGGAAGAGAACATGCTGCCCTACTGCAATTTTATGCTCTTAGTCATGTATCGCCTTTATGTCCTATTCAGGTGGATGCGGTCTTGCAAAAAAAAAAAAAAAAAAAAAGAAATTTCAATCCCATTGAATAAGATCACTATGAGCAAGGCCGTTATATGAAAGGAAAAAATATTTCATTCCTTTCCCATAGTGAAACACTAAAATCTGTGTCAGCAGTTTGTGTGAAGATGTGTTTTACGCATACCAACATACCTTTATTTTGAATCCCTCAGCATATCTAAGGGGAGAAATCTAGGTTCTGGATCTCAATAGAGTACAGATGACCTTGTGTTAGACTGATGTATTGAGTGCTGCACAGTGCTATAATTAAGGCACTTCGAGGGTTAGGTATTGCAAGAGTTGCTATTGGCCGTAGGGAAGACTTACGGCATCTATATCATTTGTTAGGTATTAGAGGATGATGTCTTGAGACTGCTACCCTTCTCTCCCAGTCTACCTTTCATCAACTTTATTTGCAACATCTTGCAAGCAGATACATATTTGTTACACTTGTCCAAAGCAAGTCTTGTGAAAAAGCCTCTCATCTAATCAAGAACATTTGAGCAGGGAAAAGCACTGACATTTATGATAAACTATAGTACTCTCAAATGGTTTAAATATTAGAGAAGGTCATCTGCTTTGCCACATGAAGCGTAAAAATTCTTCTGCAAATTCTGCCATATTTTCATAGAAGACATTTGAAACACAACCCTAGGATCCTTTTTTTTAGTTTTTTTTGTTTGTGTGCAGATGCATGAAATTACATCATGTATCAAAGTCATCAGTAACAAAGTGGTATGTAGTAAGAGTATAGTCTAGCTTTGTAGGCGTCACTGCATAAAACATGACAGCCTCAAATCAGAGGACACTGTAAATTACATCAGGTCGACTTGCAAGCCATTACTGGAGTTAACAAAGTGAAATCTTATTTAAGACGCCTTCAGAAATAAAATAAGCTAGCTGATCTGAATTGATATGAGGCAACCAGTTAACTCATAAATTTTCTGTTTGATAGAATTTAACATAGGAGGAAGACTTATTTCCAAATGCTTGAATGGCAGGGGAAAAAATGGACGCAGTCAGTGTGTCAGAGCCTTTGGAACAGACCAAAGGATAATCCAGGACTTTTATGTTAGCCATCATGTTGGATTTCCTGGTTTTCAGTGCAGGAGGGAAACACAATTCAAGAGTCAATACATCAAATTCTGATGCATCCCACAGCAAAGTTTTACTTCTTGAGAACACCAAGAAAATCAGAAGTCACTTTTGAAAAAACCTCTTCTTGCTCTGCACAGACATAAAGATTATACTTTCTTATTTTTCTTTAAATGTTCTTGCAGGTTATCTTTACTCAAATAGCATATGAAAATGCTGCAGATACAGAAAATGTATGAGCATATTTTTACATTAACAAATAGAAGTTTCATGCTGTGATCTGGCAGCATTACACCAAATGTTCTGGTTTAGCTGACTGTTCTACAATTCTAATCCACTGCAGGATGGATATAGAGAATTAAAATCTTCTAGTAATTAAGAAGAGGAAACATGAGGGAGTATTTGAAAAATACTGTAAATATGAGCTTATAAATATGTGATTAATAAGTTTGTGGTTGCCTTCTACACACTAATTTTGCTAGATTAAAATAAGGCATTATATGAGTTACAGAGCTGGGGAGTCAGATTGTGCTAGGGAGCACTCAGAAAGCAATGAAATGAAGTGAAAGAGAAGACGTGGGGGTGGGAGCACCTTTATCACCATTATACCGTATTTGAGAGTATTCCAATAACGTCAGGATCTCTTGATATTTTGTAGTCTATTAGTACTCCATCACAGTTGCAACCAAGAAAATAAAAACAACCTCTACAGGTACATCATGTCATCCAGGTTAAACATGCCATACTTCTGGCTGTTAGAGTTAAGGAGGAGCTCAGCCTGCCCTGTGAATGCAGGGCATGTACTGGTTCAGGGAGCAGGAAGGGCACAAAAAGCCTGGATCTTGCCAGCTATCATGAAGTTCCCATACCCTGTGCTAATTCCCTGGAAAACAGGTGTTCCTTTTCAATCTTCTTGTCATATTTAGAATTATAGCGCAATTTTCTTACTACTTTTACAACTGAGATATTTGTCAACACAAGAAATTGCTGTATCTCTTAAGGTGCTCACAAAACTCATCCTTTCAAATTTTTATCCTCCTTTTTTTGAGGTTTGAAAGGTTTTGCCATAAGAAATACCGGTTCATCTAACAAAAAATATTCAGAAAAAAAAACATAACAAACTACATCAAAATAGGAATATAATATGCCTGTCCTATATCCTCCCCATAGAACAGTCTCCTGATCTCTTCCAGCAACCTAGCCTTCATACAACATAAGTCTATCCTTCATTACTTCATTTATATTTTTAACTTGCTTACAAACAAGCCTGATAAGAGAAGGCTCTTTCCAAATGTTATTTCACACTGCAGCAGACACCTTTTCTGAGTATCCTAATGTAAATGCAGGTACTAAATACAAAAACTTTTAACTCTAAAAGAGGCTGATAGTTAATGTCTGTAAAACTGAACACTGTTTAATAGTAGTAACAAATCTTGCTGGCAATTCATCTCTGCTACAGGAAGAGCACTTTTGCAAAGTGCCTGAGACTTGCTGTAGAAGCACCCAAACTGCTCTGTCTCAACTGTAGTTACGTATGGTGAAAACAAATCTCTCATGGGCTCCAGACATCAATATCTTCTAATGCACTCAAATACACCACAAATCAAGCTTGCCAATACTTAGATGGACTGATAGAGCTTAAAAAGTAGTGACATACATGCGTGATTATCTCCTAGATAATTAGTTACAGATACTATATAATTGTTTGAAATCCACACTGGATTTTATTTATCAGACACAGAAATTAATTCTGCATTTAATTGAATAGTTACTTCATGCACATACACATAGCTGGCTTTACATCTCATTTGTAGAACTGTGTATGTAATAAAGATTAGTGTATGTGTGTTTTCTTTGAGCACAAGCATATTAGCTATACAGTGCCTTCCTTGGAGTTTTGCCTATGTAGATGAAAAGCTAAGATGAAAAGCTCCATGACTTGCCTCTGCGTCGTTTCTACCACATTCCATTGTTTTTTAGAGAAGTACAAGAACTAGAAAGTGCAGACTGATTAATGTCCAATACCAGCCTGGTTCTTGGGTCTGAAAAACGAAATTCACCATTCTTACATTAGAAATGTATATTTAACTCTATACACATATATGACAGATGTAAAAAGGGTTGTTTGACTGTTTAATACAGATCAAGTAACATTAAATAAAACAAACAGTTAAACATCTCTTAAAACTTTTGTTTATGTGGTTGTAAAACTGCATGAAAATAGCCACAGGGTCATACTTTCATTATGATGAAATCTGTTGTGTACTTGTGAATGATTTAATATGAGGCTATATAAAACCTACTGGAAGACATACAAATTGAGCTACAATAAAATATGTCAGCTAAAACTAAATATGTCTTTTTATTTCGCTGAGCACAGGCAGTCAAGTTACCTGCATCAGCTGACTTGTCATTGCTTAAAAAATGTTTGCATTACTTATTCTACTCACACACAAATGTAATATAAAATCCCTTATGAACTGGTTCCTGATTCAGATCCAGTGATAATAACAAAACTGTGTTCAGCTGACCAGTAAGCAATACATTCAGTTATTGCTAGTTCATAAAGTAACTTTCGGAATTTACCTGTCCACATTGCCCAGACAACAGCACATGCTTACTTGCATCCCTAGCTGCTGTTAGGCATCCACCCGGTGGATGGTCTCAGCAGAATGCCTACAAGCTGAAAAGCCTCCTTACATTAGAGATGCTTCCTTAAGTCACAGTTGTCCCAATATGTAGTGCAAGTTACTGCCCACACCATGATAATCCGTCAAGACAACAACTGAGTTGCCTGGGTTGTCATTATATCTGCCTGGCATCGTACTTACATACAAATAATTGCATATGCGTATACAGGGAAGTTTTTATTTGCATAAATATCACTTCCAGCTGCAGCAATCCAATGTGATTTTTTCTCCTTGACATTAACAGAAAACTATTTACCAGCCTTCCTGTGTGTCAATTAGCTGTCTCCTTACCACTATGCCTCTTGCCATTCTAACATGTCCTAAAATCACACTAGGCAGAAACCTAGTACAGGATTCAGCAAGCTGCTAGCTTAACATTAGGGAAAGAGAACACATGGAACCGGGAATAGCGTTCAAATTCCTCTTTTTCATAACATACAAGAACTCAAATGGAATTGGATAGGTGTTAATGCCCAGTGCTTGCTGTATCCTCTCTGATCACGTTTCATGTGCCACCATTGCTTAAGTGGGCTGGGTTTTGGTCATTGAAACAACTGGCACCCATCAGATCCATGTGTTCATCAAGTAAAAAATCATTAGGACATCGTTCCTAGGCAGACCCAATAGGCTTCACTGGAGTAGTACCCAAGTTACAGAACTGCAGCAGAAAGAAAGGTATATTAAAAACCAGCAAAAAAACCCACCCACACCACTGTATGATTTTTCCTGATTTCTGTGATCATACCTGGAGTCATAGAAAACAGTGGTGTGGCAGCAGGAATTTTCTCCCTCTCAGTCCATGTGGGAGCATTTCATTTTTATAGCTAACTGAAGTTTCAGGACACAGTTTTGTTTGCTGAGTTGTGAGAGTAATACAGATTACACTGCAATGGTTCTCAAAAAAAAAATTTTCTAAAAGGATTCAGCCTTCCTTATCTGTTCCACATGGCACTTACTGACATAACACACAAAGTATTTACAAAAGCACAACTGGGGCTTTTTTCAAGGCAGTAGTTCAGGATCTAGCTCTGGACTGTAGGGAAATGTAATTCAGTATCTTGTCCTCTCATAAATGCAAATTATGGTTTAGTAAAGTCAGCAGTCAGTTTTTGTTCAAGATAAATGGCATATATTCCTTACTAGTAAGAAATCACAAAGACACTTTTGAGGGACTTCTGAATTTTTTTTCCATATAGCCCAGAGGCTTAGGCTTAGATTCAAAACTACTGGAAATTACATCTCCAGGTTCCATGTGTACATTTGAGCTGATAGGTATCCATAATTTGGTGTAGTACCTAATAGGAAAAAAGGTTCATACTACTGAGAAAGATCCCATCCTGCATTTGGGAAAAAAGAAACCTAGAGATACCCATCTGAAATGCAAGTTACATTTATGGCATGATATTTTAGGGGTGGTACCATGTTCCCACGTTCTTCAGGACTGTTCCAACATACAGTTTTCCATCAGGATTGTTTGGGGTTGTCTTTCACTTGAGTTTAGGGAGCTGAAAACAAGCTGCAGTTTCACTTGAAAGTAAAAACCATGGCAAAGTTCAAATTAAGCTTGGTAAAAATTCAGGGAGATTGTGCAGCTACTCTGGGCTAGCAGCTTACTTCTGTGACTAAACTTACTTACAGAGGAAGTCTAGAAAGGAGCTGTAATTAGTAATTCCTGGCAGAGGAGGGGGGAAAAAAGAACCTTACAAACCTTAACTTTACATTTTTCTTTACTAAATATTTCTGGACAAAGAAAAGGGTTTTGTTTGTCCACAGATGTGCCTTTCTGCTGCAGTCTATATCAAGGAGAATTCAGCAAGTGAAATACCTCATGAACCACATGAAGAGTAAGAGCCAAAACAGCACCAAAAGATCAAAGTAAAAAATGTCAATATGAACAAATCCTTCCCATATGGTCTTCAGGAACAGCAGAAGGACCAGATGAAGAATCTTTTTGGGGATGCAGGGGGGAACCAAGCCACTAAATTTGTACTTTATTGCAACAATTGCCACACAATTCTGTTTCCAAGTCATTAGCTATCAAGTATTCGTTGATTGATGATTTTGGTTTGGGCAGGTTTAGTTTGGGTGAGTTTTGCTAGTTTTTTGGGGTTTTTTACCTTCCTACCTTCTAAAAAAGTAGAAAATTCTGATTGGGACATAGTGACTCTGATCACAGGGCTGAATCGATGAGTTCTCTGCAATGAATGCTGGTAGTTTAGATACCCTACAACAAAAACTCCTTCCTTGATAAATAAACAAAGGTAGCATCCTTTGGTAAGAGTCTCACTCCTGATCTGGCAGTACAGTGCCTGCTTTCAGCAATGCCATAAATCTCCACTCGTGTTCCCTTTTCCTGTGCCTTGCAGCTCATTTCCTTCTAGCATAATGTAGTCTTTTCTGTTGAGAAAGTCTGTTCTGCTTTGGCAGGCTCACAACTAGCAGAAATGGTTTGGTGAAGGTTTAGTTTTTTTGTGTTTGGAGCTTTTCATGTGCCAAACCTTTCCTTTTGAGACCCTGTTTTTTGCTGTAGTGTGGGGGAGTTTCTACTAGCTGCCACACTTTTTTGTGATCTTGATTGCAGCATGATAAAGTGAGAAGGCATTTGACAGTACTGAAGTGCCCCAAATATAAAACATCCTGACTGTGTTGTTTTTTTCTGCTGGTCCTGAAAAACTCAGAAGTCTCCCAAAGAGTTCTTTAGCAGGTGTTCCATGGCAAAGAGCAGGGAGTCAGCAATCCAACGTTGACTGAGCATCTGAGCACCCTAATTCCTTTTTACATGCTTGTATCTCTCTCTGTATAGTGAGAAAGCATAGAGAATATGCAAGCCCTGTTGTCCTGCAGAGGAAAGCCATGTATAGTGGTAAATACATTTTTTCATTCCAACCTCCACAAAATCTCTTTATGCAATATTAATTTATTCTCCTGATGTTTTCCTCTGGTGCTGGCATTTGCAAGTCAAGGCTGAAAAGCAAGATTTGAAGAGTGATTGTCTACAAACTGTTCCCATCTTCATGAACTTATAGATTCTGTTTTTCTGATTGCAGGGTAATAGATGAACCAGTCTAGTGTTAGGGTGAGCTGTTTAAATTCTTACACCTAGACATGGTTCATCATCTCTTTCAGGCAATAGAGACAAATTCCACTGGATCTCAGAGCAAGAAAAGTGGAGAGGACCATATTGGTGATGTTTAAGCCTGAGGAATTTCTATATCATTGAGTAATGGAATAACCCCCAAAGCTGAATTGCTCTGATTCATTTAACACTTTCTTTAGAAGAGTACCAAAACTTACAGAAACTAAAATCTTTTTGCATCTGAAAAGAAAGTTGATTTTTTTTATCTGATCCTTAAATGATGGTGTAATCACACATCAAATGTGGGACTGGAATATCAATAGTGTAAAACATAGCATTTCAAATCAGTAAAACTTCAGAAAGATTACCACTAACTCCAAGAAATAGGTCAGTGATCTGGATGAGTGGCAGTTTTTCTGCAGTGAGAAACAATAGCTCTTTCATCAGTTATATGAAGCTGCTTAATCTAGATCAGGCCAAACATCTTAATATAGTATACCACAAAAAATTATGTTTGAACAATATAAGGACCTTATTTACATCCACCAGGATGTAAATATACCAGGAGAAATACCATGAGAAAAAGTTAAGGAAGAATCTCATTCTGTTTAATACACTGGGTCAGAAAGAGTGATCTATGGCAACAAATGTCACAAGGCTGCCCTACACAAAAATTCTAATTCACCTGTAGCACTGGTCAACTCATAGGCACGTTAATTATTGTACACTAACTCTGGGTTAGAAAATCACACAGGGATGAGCAGTCAGTATAAAAAGTTGCTCTCATACAGACACATCCAGACAACGGAGGACAAAAGCTGAGGTCTGAATTCTGAAGCACCTTCTCTATAGCACAAGGAGTTTTGTGAAAAGGCCATTGCACTTGTGTACATGTGCATGACATTATAAGCTACAGGTCTGACAAGAAAAAAACATCCTTACTTGTCTAGTCTCCCAGTTCCTCAGTGTCTTCCATCCTTTTGCTGTTAAATTGTGCAACCACCCTGAGAGAAGGAGCAAAAGCTATTAACAGGTGCCATATATGATAGGGTTTTAATAGTGCTGTGCTATGAGATTGCTCCTGGTCAGGCCCCACAAGCAAGGCTGATTGATCCAGAAGAGTGTTTCTTGCCTCCCTGCTCACCTATGCCTTGGAAAGGATCAGCGTGTTCTTCTCTGTAAACCTGAAGATAATGACTGCCAAGGAATGAGGACTTGGAGCTTTAAAGTGAGTGCATAAAAGTTCATAATTTTGTACAAAATACCCAAGGGATCATTTTTTCTTAGGGAGTTGCAAGAAAAGGACTGACAAGAATGAAAATGTGGGGTTGAGTTCCTTGTCTAGATTATTTCAAAATTCTTTAGCAGCTCTCTTTAGAGCTTAATAGGGCAGGATTTCCTTGCTTATTTTAAGGGAGATCACCTCAGACTATACTTCATTTCCATTTCCCCCAGCTTATTTTTTTCTCTGCTCAGATTTTGTCCTGTTTTGATAGCAGACATTCTTTGGTATCTGCAGTATTAAGCCTTGTTTTATCACTAATTTAAAACAGCACAGAGAATTCTGATGTCCTGAAAGGGATAAGAAACTGTATCAGATGTCATTCTAGGTTTCCATAAATACAAGTTTCTTATTTTCTGATACTCTTAAATGCGTTCTGAAAACTTGAAAAGTCCCAAAAAACATTTTGGAAACATATATAATCAACTCTATTTATAAGTGTCTTGAAAATAGTACTAGCCTTAGTACAAAAGAGCAGAGAGTATCCAAGCTTCTTAAGCTTCCAAACACTGTACTTTGACTCAAGTAAATTTAAAAATAGATTAATCAGTATTTTAAAGAATAAAGGAAATAAATGTTTGATTCTCATGGTGTCCTTACAGGCCTAACTTTCAGCTAGGAGGGGATTTCCATGTGTGTGATAGAGTTAAAATATTTGTAATTAAAAAAAAAAAGCTGACAAATTACCTTTTTTGTACTCCTTCTTAGTAGATCTTGTTGCAATAAAGCCATTTCTTATGGTAAACTCTGCCAGAAACCAGTAGGACACAATGTCTCCATGTTTTTTTGGTTGTGGACACGGCCAGTTCCCTAGCAACGCAGTAAGATTTAAGCAGACTATTACAAAAGGTGCCCAATCCTGTACATATTACAAGTGCATACAGAAGAAATAGCTCTCTCTCAACAGGCTTGTGCTCCCAATGGAAAATTAAAGACGCTTTTCTTAACTGGTCCCAAGTCCCTCAAATCCTACTGAAGGCAACAAGAGCAGAGGACTTCATCGCCTCATAGGATCAGGCTTTAAATTAAATTAAAGCAGCTAGGTACAAAACACATTAATCCTTTATTGCCCACATACCTGAGCGAGGTTGGCAGTCACACCACAGTGAAGCAGATGAGAATGAACCTTACTGTGCTCAAGTTGCACAGCAGAGAGCAGTGCCAACAAGGGTAATCTGTTCTCATTAATTGAAATTATCGGGGGCCAGTCCCATTCACTCATTTTACCACAAATGTGACCAGACATGGTCAGAGGACAGAAGCAGCATCCTGGCTGCCCTTTGCAGCAGGTAGGGATCATCCTCTATATTTCAAACAGGGGTAAGTGGCATACAAAGGCCAAAAGGAGCAACTTCACTTCTAGCCATCAACTCACAAAACCTCCCTGAAGACAGGTCTATGAATACACTATCTATTGAAATCCTTGTGTTACCCTTTGAGCTCTTCTGAGATAATCCGAGGAAGTCTTGGCTGAGATTTAGCTGCTCAGAAGCACCAGAACTGAAAAACCTCAAACAAAGGATAAAACTTATGTAAAGTGACCTTTATAAAGCAAATGCTTCAAACATATGTCTGTTACTTTAGGCAGCTAGGAAAGAAGAAGAAGAAGAAGACAGATTTCCAATCTCTTGCAAAACTAGAAGAGAAAGTGTGTATTATAACCAGGGTCCTATACATTGTGATGGACCCCTGGGGTACCATCATGAATACCCAGGTGTATTCATGTCTGTTTTAACATGTATTTTGCAGGATTAGCTAATTTAATTCCATGTTTCTGTGTGCTCAAACTATTCTGTAAACACATTTTTCTATTCAGGGGGCAGAAGCAACATTCTTTTGATTTAATTTTTTATACAGCTTGTGAACTGGTTAGATATACCTGATACATAAAGACATCAGTGAGCAACATGAAATCACATAATTCTGAAGAAACTTAATTTCAAAAAGTAGTTGTGATATTTGCAAATACAGGATTCACACATGCAAAGGATTATATACTAGTATTGCTAACTCTTGAGATCATATTACAAAAGGTCCTTAAGTTCCCAGATCATAGATATTTAAGAATGGCAAGAAAGCTGCCATTTCTTTTGGAAATCCAGAAGTTTCTAGTTCTTGTCAGTAAAATGGTCTAAACTTGTTCTTTAAAAATAAATTAAATATTTAAAAATAAAGTCAAGATACGAGTCAGCATTGGTTTCTAAATACATGAAGACAGCAACAAGGCATCATAAGTGGTGTCTGTCAAAGTGTATACTGAGCTGATAGGTGTTTGAAAATCTCATCTAAACTCAGGTTGAGCTAGTTACCAAAGTGCACTTCAAGTTAAGTGCAAGCTTTAAGTTAAATGTCATTGTGCAATAGTCATACACACTCCAGGAAGCATAAATACCATTTTTTTGCTTTTAAATTCCACCCCAGTTCATTGACCAGTAGCCTATCTTTGCATTCTTTGATAAATAGAGATAAAGCCACTTAGAGATGTAAATGAGAGACATAAATGCCGAGATTACTATGCTAAGAGGTAAAACTAACTACACAAAATATACTAACACAGATTTACAGCCAGAAGAATGTAAACTTGAGAGATTGAATGATTTTTGATCAAGCATGTGTGAAAGTTGCAACAACCACAAACTTTGCTAAGAAATTCATGTCTTGTTTACATCTGAAAAAAAAATAAAGGTTGTATAAGATCCTAGGCAATGGCAGTAGAGCTTATAGGAGATTCTAAATCAATTTTTCTTCTCAATAACATAAGAGCTATAATACACCAGTTGATATATTTGGATGATTTGTTACTTCCGTTTTCATGTAGCTTTGTTTTAAATATGTATTGCCTGGAATTTCAATTCAGGAAGGCATTTTGAACATTTCAGACTTTTACTGTTCAGGGTAATATTGAAGAATAAGCTTTACCTTAAAAGTTTAACACACTGAAATTCCCATTGTTCTCCTTCAGAAATCAAGGATTAAGTGATGCCTAATTTCAAGATGCTCTTAATGAATTCCAAGTTTGCAGAAGCTGTGTAAGCACAGTCCAAAATCCACGAACTGGCCTGAGCCTGAGGACACTTTTGCATGGCTCATCTTTGTGGGATCAGAGCAGAAGGCATAAAACCCAGAGTGGGAATTAAGTTTTACTTTATTTGCAATTAAGCAATTTAGTTCAAGCTATGTTTTTTCTCCAGACCTGCTCATTCCTGTAATGCTGCCCCATAGGTCCCCACACTGTCCCTTGGCTGATGAAGAGCCAAGAACACGTGGGTTCTTGGTAGCCATAGCTGATGTTTGCAAGGACACCAATACATGCAAACAGTTTTTAATTCACAAGCATGAACATTTTTCACAGCAAAAAGCTGCAGAGATGCTGTGCGAGGTAAGCAGGGAGTATGGAGCAGTGTGGGGGTCAGAGAGATGGTGCCAACTTCCAGGTTGGTTTCTTTTGCTAGAGCCCAGACTTGTGTGACAAAAAAATCCTTCAGTGTGCTGTGTAATTCTTGAAATTGCATACTGATGTTTTATTTAATCTTTCGGATTTGGCCAACAACACATCCATGAGGACTGACAGCTTTCAGGAATGGACAGCAAGAGGCTTTCCCACTGGGTGGCAGTTGCTGGTGAATTTTCCAGACTGAATAATCTGTTCACTGTGATCAATCACAGAGTTAGGAGGAGAAAATAGGAAAAAAAACCAGCATTTTCCATTAAACAAATTGTCCTTCAAAGATTGGTGCAGGGGTCTTTACCACTGGCATGAGCAGGGCTGAAGAGTGGGCTGCCAAAAAGCTTTATCTGTCATGCTGTCCTTGTCTGACCCACAGCACTCCCCAACACAGCTGAACTCTTTCGCTATTTTTAAAGCTGAGTTGGTGATCTTTACAGCAGCATTTTGTAGCTGCTTTTCTTCTTGGTAAATACTGAAAATCATTGCAGGTGTAGAGTGCACTGTGAGAGCCCTCCCAGAGATGCAGCTATCACTTGTGAGATTTCTCAGCTAAGCAACAAATATTAAATCAGCTGAATAGGCTGGCATCTGCCCTTTAAGCTGCTACAGAAGGACCAATCTCCATTAGCAGTTGCTTTCTTTAAAATTGGAATTTATATGTTAGTAATCAGTCACACAGTGAGACAGGGAGAAGACCCCACCATGTCCTCCAGCATGCTTGCAGGGCACAGCTTTACACAGTGCCCATTTCTACATCAGGGGATTTAATGACACACTTCTGCCATTTGCAGGTAGAATTCCAAGTCGGGATATTGAGATACAGAGAGCAGAGAAACCTGATATTGGACAGATAATAAGAGCCAATACAACATAAAGCTGCACTTTTAATAGACTGCAGTGAGTGTGCAGTGCTGCACTTTCTTACCGGGGCAGTCCAGGCATTTTAGGAACATCACAGGGGTTTCCTCCACATTCCTCTCACAGTATCAAGGTAGGCTTAGCTTTGAAATGAGCACAGTGTAACAGTGTTACTCAAATAGAACTGAATGAAACCACGTACTAGCAGACATCGGTCATTTTCTTTATTATTTCACATGCTCCTAGGAGGCCTGATCCCCGGCACCTCCTGGCCATTTATCTGCCTTAGTGCAGGGCTGGCCTCTGCACCCATCATCTAAATGTTTGGTCTCCAGCAGGTAAGGAGTAATAGGGACACTGACTGATAGGGACAACCAGGTTTCCTTCTCAATTAGGCCCTGCAATTTTGCACAAAAGGATTTGCAAATTCATCTGATGTACCTAGTATATGCCCACATACATACTCAGGCAAGCATGATGCTTGCAAGCCAGAGAACTGGATCAGAGGTTTCACTGCTGTTTTTGGTGAATAGAGCATTTGCATTTGAGTGAAATACTATAATGAGAATATCCCCACATCATATCTCTTGTAGTGAGGTCTTTACAGTACAGATGTGCCCTTCCTACAAGTAGTAAACACATGCCAGCAGAACCTCCTTTGAATGCTGTTGAAGCAGCAGAGTATTTTGTGACCTCCATGTTACCAAAAGAGTCTTAAAAGCTTTCTTGACACAAGTTTCTCTTGGTTAACCTGCTCCTGTAGAAGAAAGGTAATTGACAAATTATGACTAATTTTACAAAAACGTAGAAATTTTAAACCACCACATTTTTGTGGGATAAAGCTGTTGGGTACTTTGACAGAGGTTGGGCTACTAATAGCCTGAGCATGGTCAGTCTCCTGTGGCAAGCAGCAGGCTTCAGCTGAATAGCAAAACACTGCAGTCCCATAAATGCATCTTTCAGGATTTAAGTACTGCTTTCCTTTGAGGCTGCCTTCCACTTCTAGAGGAAAGGGATTCCAAACAAACCATCATCATTAAGCAGTTTATACATCTTAAGCCAGAGCCAAATGTGCACTTACTACTTTTAAAGAACCATTCAAATGGCCCCAGATATATTAAAGGTACTGGGAGGCTGAGATTTGCTCTTCATGGTAATGAAATGCAGCCCACATATCCCAGTGCTGGCAAGAGAAGAGGAGAACAAGTCAGAAGTTAAGGAAGTAGAGAAGTCAGACCAAGTACAAGAGTCAGAACAGAGGAGCAGGAAATAAAGCAGTGGACTGTGTGCCTGAAAAGAGCAGACAGAGCCTGCAGCCTGTGAAAGGATTAGCAGAATAAAAGGAGTTGCAATTTAGAACAACAACAAAATCCTATGATACAGGCTTTAACTGTGAAGACTGAGGTTAGCACAAATTTGTCTTGATTGCTCTTCTCTAAGTTGTGATTTTTTCATCTAATTGCAACACAGCTGCCTAACACACTCCCGAAATCACCACAATATGGCTGGCACATGCAAGTTCCATTTGTATCCACATGTATCCATTTGATAGTTCTGTTCATCAGTGGTCTTTGCAATTTAATCAATCTTATATTTTCTTAATATAACAAATGAGAAGGCAGAGGTTATTCTCTCTCTGGGGAAGGATGTGTGCCATCATCCTGCAGACTGGTTAATTACTGGGGAGAACCACAAACCAAAAATTTGGCACCCGCAGTAATATTCCCTAAAATTCAGGGTAAGAATGATATTCCATCCTTGCTCTTAAAGTTCACCAGGTAAGAGACACTTCCAGAGCCTGTTTACCACTGGATGCATAGGTCTGCCTTTTCCCTGCCCTTTGTGCAGCTGGGGAGGGCACAGCTGTGTCCTGCTGAGCAGGTATTGATTTTTAACATATATAAATTTAAATTATTTACAAATCTCCACAGTACCTCATGCAGAAGCAAAATCTAACCCTTATCACTGAAACAGACTGTTGCACTCCCTCTAAGGCTGCATCAGGTATTAGTGAAGCTATGCCTGAAATATTTACTTTCCTTAACTCAGTTTTCTGTTCTATCCACACCTTCATTTTTAGAAAACTTTGGTTCCTGAAGTCCTCATGGACTATACCTGCATATTAGTGCTCACAAGGCAAATATCTTCTTCCTACATCTATCAGAAGTTAAGGAAAGCACTTTTGTCAGTATTTAAAGCAGCCCGATTTTTAAAATCTTTAAAGTTGTGTGTAGTATAATCAGATTCTAAATTCTTAACCCAGTAAAATCCAGTTGGAATGCTGGAATAGCAGTTTATAATGGTCATGTTGTTGCTTGGTAGGAACTTTAGCATAAATATTTGAACTGAAGTCAGCTTTTAAGATCATTTAATGTTGTTAAATACTAATCCCTGTAGACATTAAATTATCACTGTTATTTTTATAGCCATTTTTGAGGGGTTTTTTTTTGCAAGCATATTAGCAGAGCAGCCATAATTAATTGTCCACTGATACAGAAGTTACATCTTTTTACTTGCATATGAAGTTAAATGGCTATTATTTTAATGCCAGCCTTTATAGATCCTTTTATTCTTCATCTCTTCTTCATTAAGAGTTTTCTGAATGCTATTTAAAAACTAAAACAATCCAGGACTGCCACATAGCCTAAATTCATGTTTGACTAGAGGTTAAGAAAATGCACTTGAAGTGTTTGGTAGTTTTAATTCTGTTGAGTCCCTACAGCCTAGTAATTTTTGAGACCTGTTTTCTTGGTTTAGAATTTCATCTTTGTATTTTAATGGAGGGGAAGGGGACACATACAATCTCTTGCATTAGATGCTACATTTGTGTTAATGAGCTGGGGAGGAGCAGGGCAAAGCCTGAGCAGTGCCTTGTGCCTGGCCGTGTCGTTGGAAGCCACAGCACAGCCGTGGTGCATGGCAGCCGCCTCTCCCAGCACTGCCGGCACATGGCTAAGCCACAGCTTGAGCTCAGCCAGAGCAGAGAGCAGCAAGTTTATTTGCTGTGAACAGAGTCATTGAGACTGTGCTGCCACCAGATTTCCAGTTAGCACCAAAATTATGAGCTGTACATTTTACTTCTTGACTGGTTTTGTAGCTGTGTCATGCCCTGAGATCACAAACAGGACAGTCACTAACATCCTTAGGAGTGTTTAACTCCTGGGAGCCAATTAACTGGAAATTAGCTGTACCAGAGGCTGCTTCATTTAGCAGATTTCTGCTAAATAAATACATAAATAAATGTCCACCATGAGTTACATCATCACCATTATTGACACAATCCACCTCATATTTAATTTGGATTTCAACAGTTTGCAAAGCACAATTCCTTTTGATTAAGCTTTTTTTGTTGTTGTTGACAAACAGGATTCTCTATTCTTTACAACATTTTGTACTGAAATAAGATATATTCATTTATAATTCCCAGGCAAGATGCAAAGCTTCAGTTTTTGTTTATAAGAGAACTGTTTTAAGCAGTGAAAGAGACTGTCATCCTGTTGGCCTGAGCAATGTCTACCTAGATGTGCGAGTCCTGAGAGGATGGGAGAACTTTTTGATTATTATTCTATTCTCAGTGAAAACTCCCTGTATCTGCTGTTGAAGATACAATATGCCAATATATCAAAAGAGAGCTGTACCTGACACCAGATTGGTCTCAAACATTTAATTTAAAAGTCCCGTTTTCTACAGCTTCCGCATATTGGCACTGAGAAAAGGGTGCCAGACTTGCCCTTCATAGCTGATATACCCAGACACATACTCAGACCATCTGTCACAGCTGTAGCAATGAAAAACCCACTATACAGTTGGGGATATAACCTTTGATGACGCTGACTCCTGTGATTGACTACTGTCGTACTAACTCCTATTTTGATTCAATATCAACACCTCCGCAACAATGCTGAAGGAAGCAGACACACAGTTAACACAGGCATTCCCTCTGCATGCCTTTGAACATCACACTTCCCCACCTCATTGCACGCAATGTGCACTGAGTGCTGCATGACCCACCTTGAGTTTGGAGTGCCATCTCCTGAGGACAACAAACAACACTCAATTAAAGTAGGAGTCTGGCAGGATTCATATTCATGAACCATGCACAGTTTTTTAGGAATGTTGCCTGCTATAATCCTTCACTGAACAACTCGTTGCAAACTGATTTACCTGACTATGGCCAAATAAAAGGCGTAGAATTTCTTTGTTGTTAATACTTCACTTTGTAGGGGAAAGAAGTGCTTAGGCAAATTACTGACCCATTCAGAATTTCAATTGTACAACAGATCTTTAAAGAAATGTGCAGGCAATAAAAAGGCATGAGTGATACTTTTCTTTGCTAACCACAGAGGAAATTGCTTGGTTTTATCCAGGCAAGACCAAATATGGTCTCTACGTATAATAAGTACATCCATTCTTACAGAACTGATAGATACTTTCAACAGGCTGCAAGATCCATTATTTTTATAGTTTGTGTGGATTGTGTGCTGCAGATAAATAAAAGATGCCCTATGGATTTTGCACACTAAGTGAATACGCCAAGTATTACCAAGTCCCTTTATTTTCTCACAAGACCAGTGATACTATATTTCGTCAAAGTGCAGTTCTTGAAGTGTTTTGCTGAGAATTCAGCTTTTGTTTAAGAGGTGAGTTTCAGTTCTCATAGTTCTATTAGAAAACATCAAAACCCCATACCTGACCACAAATGCACTATCATAGTTTAAAAGCCAGAGGTAAACTGAAAACACTAGATTTTTGAATAAGCCCCTTGTCCTAATTTTCACATCACTACCACAGTTCCAAAATTATTTAGCTCTACATGAGCTGCTGACCTCAGAGCAAAACTACATGCTGCATGTGTATGACTGCTCTGGGAAACTCATTCCAGGGCCAGGTCATGAAAGATCCTAAACATAATTACAAAAACAACTGGAGATTTGAAAGGATGAGGGGGGTGGCATTCTCTTTACAGAAAACCAGGTTTGGGACCCACTTCCACTAAGTCAGAGATGGAGCATGGCTGATAGGAGAGGCTGGACCCACTTCACACCCGTGGTGCAACAGCTGGTTTGTTTTCTCCAGACCCAGGGCCCAGCAAGCGCAGCTGTTTGGGCTGAACATGCAGCACACAGAGGATAGGCTGGGCTCCTCATCTGCAAGTCTGTCTGAGCTGGAAACAGCCAGAACTTTCTTTGTTTAAGGAGAATAGATTCTGGGTGCAACTATCTGAAGGAGCAGGACATCCAGACAGCCTTCTGGATGGTTCTTTCATACAAACATTCTACTACTTTTACTAGCAGCGCTTCTGGATGTGTTACTTGACAGGAGAGATAAAAAGGCACAGATATTTCTTCCTTTTGTTTCTTCTATTCCCCTCCCCCATTTCCTATTTTTCTAGGATGTGGAAATTGCTCTCAACATCATTAAAAAAATAATAATCATGACACTGGATAAGATCTCAGAAGTGACAGATGTATTTCAGGATATGTTACTTGGCTTCTGTGTTTTTTAATTTTCTAAAATGACTCATAAGGGTTAGGAACATAATTTTTAAACAAGACCTGAGGTTGTCATGGTATTGTTATACCAGCTATTCCATATTATTGTGAAAAAGGAGAAAAAAAGGCAACAAACACCAAGAAACAAGAGATGACAAAATATCATGCTATGTATGGGAAAGAGTACATATTGCATTTTCTCACCCCAGAGCTGCTCACCAAATTCCCTTCAGTTCCTGCTGACCAACACCTCCTAAAAACTGCTTCTCATCAGGCTGTTTCTGGCATCTCATTTTCTGGACCATTTGAGTATCTCCACGATATCTATTTTTAAACACATCCTATGCCAAGTGAAGTGAAGGTACTTTTGGGGCACATCTACCACATTCATGGCAAGTTTCCATATGAACATTTTGTTGTCAGAAGGGGTGTACCTCTTCCACTCCTACTGCTATGGCCTTTGCACATGTTGTGAGTGCAAAGTAATACGAAATCCATAATGAATTTGAAAGATAATTGTGCCTTATTCTTTATTCATTCATGAAGGACATTATATTTTTTAAATATTATTAGCTACTTAATTTACAAAAAAATATCCTGTGAATGTTCGTATGAAAGAACTGTCCAGAAGGCTGTCTGGTCCTTGTCCTGCTCCTTCAGACAGCTGCACCCAAAAAGAATTCTCCTTAAACAAAGGAGGCTGTTTCTAGCTCAGACAGACTTGCAGATGAGGAGGACTGCTTTGGCAGTCTTACCATAACAGGAGGCCATCATTCTAAGCCACGGACACTTCCTTCCTGCACCCATTTGGGTTTGAGAAAGAGCCCTGCTGCCAATGCCCCTCACTGCACATCACCCAGGCTGCCAGGGACGAGCTATGCCCCTTCCCTTTCTGCCCTGGAGGCAGAAACATGAAGCACAGAGAGATTCAGACCTTTGACAATGCCAAGCGTAAGCATTTAAAAAACACATTGACTGTCTATTTAGACTGCACTGTGGCAGTGCTGTGCCAGATCACTGCTGCCACCTTCTATCTGCAGTTACACCTCACCAGGACTCAGCTGTCTCTTCCCTGGGTTCATCACAACATGGTCAAGTCACACTGCTTCCCATGGTGCTGCTGATGCTTATCGCTCCACTTCCCCACCCTTCCCACCCCACGGCAGGTCTGTCCATCACACTGCAGGAGTTGAACAGGTACAGAAAACCAGGTGTGCCATCAGCTCACCCCCTCGCCAGCACAAAGCCACAGTAGAGCTCAGGGAAGCACCCTGCCAGCACCACACAGCACAGGTCTGCAGAGACAAGCCGTAATGTTGAATTTCTTCTCCATTATCAGTTTGGATTATAACCTTTCTTCATGTGCTGATGAAATGGAAAGGTGACCCAAGGGCTAGGGGTGGAAACTCTTACTGAGAGCCTGCTGAAGGATGAGCATTTACATCTGCTCTTTGTTGCCAAAAATGGCAGCAAACCTGAGCTAAAGTGAACAAGGGTCCTAAGCAGGAGAAGATGGCATGAAAGGAGCCAGGTGACCCATTTAGGGGTTATTCTGTCTTTGGGCATTTGTTCAGTACTGGACTGGCCAGAACGGAAGATGGTTCCATCCCAAAGAGGCAGTGGAAACCTACAGAACTATTTTGGTAAAAAACACTATGTCTGAACTTTAGCATGCTCCCCAAAATACCACCAGCTCCTCCCAAAAGTGCAGTGTTTTCAGTTTTAAGTTACACAGGTTGATCTGTGAAAAATGGAGACACACAGGTATGTATGCTGGCAGGTAGCAGATCATTTTCAAGGAATTTTATAACTCAAGCCCTGTCTCCATATTCGTGAGTACAACTATTACAATTGCAGCACGCAGAAGTACCAAGAACTCACAATGCTTCCCCTCCAGACCCTTCCCCATCCTTGTGGCCTCCTCTGGACACTCTCTAATAGCATAATGCCTTTTTTGTACTGTGGTGCCCAGAACTGTCCCCAGCACTCCAGGTGAGGCTGCCCAAGCCCAGAGCAGAGCAGGACAATCCCCTGCCTGTCCTGGCTAGCAATAGAGGGCCTGATGCCCCCAGGACAGGGACGTGCCTCCTGGCTGCCAGGACACTGCTGGCAGATCCAACTGGCCATGGACCAGGATCCCCACATGGTCCCTTCCCACAGCTGCTCTCCAGCTTCTCATTCCCCAGTCCACCCACACAGCCAGGGCTGCCCCATCCCAGGTGCAGAATCCAGCACTTGCCTGTGTTAAACTTTACATGGTTGGGAGTTGTCCATCTCTCTCATTTGTTGAGGTCTCTCTGCAGGGCCTCTCTGCCCTCAAAGGAATCAACAGCTCATCCCAATTTTGTGTCGTCAGCAAACTTCCTTAGTATTCCTTTGAGACCTGGGTCCAAGTCATTACAGAAGATATTGAAGGCACAGGGCCAAGGATGGAGCCCTGCAGAACCTCATTAGTGACAGGTCACAAGCCTGATGTCACCCCATTCACTACAGCTCTTTATGTCCAACCTGTGAGCTAGTTGCTCACCCATCATGTAACATACCCTGGCTCCACATGAAAAAAGATCACCTGTGGTATCCAGCACTCCTTTTCTATACCCAGCACTGCCTCAACTTACATCATCTCAATTGTCTCATATTGTCCAATATTTCAGTCATGCCACATTATAACTTTAAAATTTATGGCTGATGACTAAGCAGCACAGGTATTGCAAGTACAAAATGTTAATAGATTTCTGGTATTTCAGACTTTGCAGATGCTTTTTCAAGCACAATCTTAAATCCATCCTTGGTGACAAGCACACCTTTTGGGCCCATCCTTATAGACAATGCTACTCTTTTTCTTTTTTGACTTCCCAACCTCCCTGGACATAGGCCTTAACTTGTTCAAATTCCTCTTAGGAGTGGATGAAAAATCTTCATTACAAAGTTACTTCTAACTCCTGTCAATAAAACATTTGGGCACAGCAGAGGAGAGCAGACAGCTGTGCAAGCCGAGCAAGTTCATGCCAGAAAACTCACGGATCCTCAGCTGAGACTTACCGTGCTTCAGCAGAGCTAAGCACACACTTACCGTACTTACTGCTGATAAATGGCAACACTTTTGCCAGTGCATAATTCAAAAAAGTACAGTCATGCACAATCTGAAAAGGGGAGGGGGCACAGCTGTCTTTTTTGGTTGGGTCAGAGCTATGGGCTTGTTTGCTTTTTTTTATAAATAAAAGCAAAATATTTACTTTCTTTTACCTCACTGCTAACCTATTGTCCTTTCCAGGTAATATCATTGGTTCTGGGATCTTTATTTCACCAAAAGGAGTTTTGGAGCATGCCGGCTCAGTGGGACTTGCTCTCATTATTTGGGTACTTGGCGGTGGTGTGGCTGCCCTCGGCTCTCTATGTTACGCTGAATTGGGAGTCACCATCCCCAAGTCGGGAGGGGATTATTCCTATGTCACAGAGATTTTTGGTGGGTTAGCCGGGTAAGTACCCTATCTCTATAAACTAATTTGAAAACACATTTATATTATGTATTTGGTGCGGAAAAGCCATCTGACTTGGAAGAGACAGCATTTGTCATTAAAAATGCTTTAGCAAAATCAATCTTTCTGTACTCTGTTAGAAATACCAAATTGCCCCTACACAGACCTCCCACTTTCCAAGGGGAGGTGATGGATGCTTTCACTTCCCTCACTGACTCAATAAAGTCCATGACAGAAAAGAGCAATGCTGTGTCCAAGTGATACTCCTGTGTGCAAGTCATGAATGATCAGTGCCTTGTATTGAAGAGCTTTAGCCATGAGGGAGGCCAGGCTGGAGCTGCTTTGCTACAGAAATAAAGCAAAGCTGCTTCACTTACTGCAGTTGTACAGAATAACCAAGTGTGTAAATACAGGGTTTGGGGGAATGCTACTCAGAGAATGATTTCTCTTTGAAAATACTACTAATGGAGTAGTGTGGCTAAGGGAAGAAGGGACAAGTGAGAAGAGGTTATCTTTTTCATTTCAGAGTACACTTTTTCATGTATTCAACACAATAAATTAAGCTGTCAGCTCGTACTCACAGGCTGCTAGAGAAGCACCAGAATTATCTGATCAGGTCTCTCATTGCAAGTAGAGAGGCCAGACCAGATGCTGGTGGTTTAGTTAAGAAAAATAAGCACCAGAGCAGAAAACTAGAGAAACAGTAAGGGGAAAAAAAACCAAACTAGAGTATTCCTTCTCATGTGAGATGGAAAATGAGCTCATAACAGTTGAGCTGCCTGCTGAGCAAGGACAAATCAGAACAGGCATAACACAGGCTGTCCTCTCATGCCTGCCTCAGCTCAGTGCCTCACAGTGCCTCAGCTCAGTGCCTCAGCTCAGTGCCACATAGGCACTGGGCACAGCCAGCTTTACAGACATGCTAGGTCACAAGGTACATTGCTGATGCTTGTCAGAATTAAGCCATTGCCTTATGCTGGGTCATGAAGTCTGTGTTTCTTCAGCTGATGGAATCTCTCCTCTAAACATTGTCCTGCTTTGCATAGAAAATTACACTGACATCACAGAACATATTGAGGTAACAACAGCATTGTCTTGGTTAAGCAAATCTCAACTCTACTGAGGTTTGTTCTCTTGCAGGGGCAGGAGCTGCACAGCCAAGCTCCTGCTTCCCCAGGTCACTGTAGCTGGCAGGCAGCATCTTCCCTATTGCATGCTCACAGGAATAGTGTCTGCAATAAAGGACCAGGGAAATGAGAGCATAGTACCTCACAAACTGTCACAAATCCCATCCCAGGAATCACCATGAAGGAGGCCAGAAACATCAGAGTTTCACAAAGCCAAAAGAATTGTGCTTCTAAGGGAGAAAATGAAACTGCTTAGAAATCAAGTACACCTAAGTCCAGCTTTACATTGTTCCTCAGCTTACTCTGGCACAGAGAACTTGCCTGGTCCCTGCAAGCACCAAGCTATGCAACTGCTGTAACAAACCACACACCAGTTGATTGATCACTGACCAGCATGTACCTGGGGACAGTCTCACCACCCAAGGCAGGAGGTTCTGCTTGTGCAGCAGTTGCTTGGGTGTCCAGGGTTGTCATGCACAAGCAATATCAAAAAAGCACAATCTGGAGGGAAGCAGTGTTCCCATTCTTGCTGTGTAGACACTTTAACATTTCTCTCAAGGAAATAAATAGTCCCACTAGTATGACAAAGGGTTATATTAAGCAAAAGCCTTCAGGTGGGTTTTAGTGTAAAAAAGGGGTGATTCAGTCATATTTTCCAGTAAAGCCAAGATGGAATTGTGCCCTGCTGCACTTTGCTGAGCCACCACCTAAAGCCTGCAGCTTTGAGGAACTCTGAGAAGCACCTTCAGCTTCCCACTTGGAAAGTGCCCATTCACCACAGAGGTTGGACACAGGGTCACAGATAAAAGGGGCCTTCACTGTGCCTCCCCTGAGATAAAAAACACTGCTTCTCTCTTTTGATTTAATACTTCTACAGCAACTTTCATCAAATGCAGCACTCAAAGCTTTAGCACATCTGCCTTTCCAGTGCATCTGACTTTCCCAGTGGCTAATCTGGATGGTTTGGTTTATTCACACAAAGATGTTTGTTATAAGAGCACATGCTGTACCCACCCAGATCACAACATCTCCACTTCTGTTGTCTTTTCCCAAAATCCTTCCATTTATTATGTTTTCCTGCATAGTAACAGCTATTGGAGTACCACATGCCCCAGCTTCTGTGTCTGGCAGTATAGATAGTTGGATGTATGACTTTTTTTAAAAAGGCCACATTACTAGGTGTAATGTAAGTGGGTGAATGGAATAACAGAGACAGGACAGGACCATCTGAGCTGGCAGGAGCTGTGGCTGCAAAGCAGGAGCCCTGCTCTGAGTCCAACTCAAGGACAGCATGAAACACTGGTGAAAAGTGGTGGTGATGGCAAACCTTGGCTGGAGACAGACCTGCATAGAGACACTCCTCAGGTCCTCTGGCCAGGGGAGAAGAAAGAGGTGAGGGAGAGTTCCAGTATTACTAGGCTCTGGTCTCGTACCAGAGAAGAGACTCCTGCTTTCATCTCTATTTAAAAATCATATTCGTTTTTAATAGCATTTGTGTGTGAGCACACAAGCTGCAGGGAATGTGTCACAGCCTGTGCTGCAGGAGCCATCTGACCACAGCTCTTCTTACATGCATATGGGCTTGCAGGTCTGTACGGTTCACAGAAAGAGCATTACCCCAAATAGTAAATGAGAGGCTTGATATGTATTCTTGCAGAAGACAGTGAATAAATCCAGTTTCATCAAAAACAATCCAGTGCATTTCTGATCAACACAGCTTCTTCTGAATGCTCAGCAATAATGCTGTAGCTAGCACAGCTGCTTCACCAGCAAAGACTGGTGACTGGCCATATGTCCTTATTAAAGTCAGTCAGCAGAGAGTTTTCAGCCAAAGCTTTCCTTAGTGTCACTCTAAACTGCAAGTATAACATGCTCCAAATAGACTTCTATGTTTCTTCTTTTTAATTGAAAAAATCTGAATTTTCCAAAGGCAATAAGCCTTTCAACAATGTAGGGTAGCATTAATAGTATCCAAACTGGCTCAAACTTACTTAAGCCAGTTCAGTTTTTCCTGAACTAAGGTTAGCTGTACTATTGCACCTGTTCCAAACTATTTTCTTTTGCCAATGATGCACAAGTAGGGCACACTGCTTTTACAGACTGCTTTTACTCCATAACATTTAATATCTAATTTGAGATCATTGTGGGAGTGCAGGCACATCCCAAATAGAAATTTGAGAACCAATTTCACCAAGCCCACTAGACTATTTAAGACCCAGATCAAACCATGTTTTTTATTTCTTTCCACAGGTAAGGAAATTAGTATGCAGAGATGTCTGCAGAAAAAATCAGTTTTGGTCCAGGGATGTGGCACTTCACATGAATGCCACACCTTCCCAAGAATAGCTAATGGCAACACTTACTCCAGCCTGTCTCTAAAATGGGGGGATGGGCTCTAATTAGACATTATCGCATGCATGTACACACTGATGGGAGCGTGTGCCATTAATTTCAATGAACTTTGGATCAAACTCGACAACAAAACACAGCAGAGGACATCCAGCCAGTAGCTAAAATACAAGCAGGGAGGTTATTTTACCAGCCATTTCACTACCAGCGTGTGCAGAAGCTCAGATTTTTCATGCAAACTCCAACGTTCAGAAAAAAGCCCAACCAACCTACCAAAAACCCAAAACCAACCAACCAAACAGCTACATCTTCCTTTTTCTTTACATTCAGCTGTCTCAAGCCTGTTCTAAAGATCTGATCTCTTCTTAGTCAGCAGCAAGAGATTTAACTTCTCATATTCTTTTAATCTCAGTTAATGACTGTGAAAGGCTGTAGGATGGAGTTCCTCTCCAACATTCTCAGTACCACAGCTCAGCCCTCAGGGCAATAATTCTGCCACTTTCCATCTGAAGAACAAAATAATTCCAGGTATGCCATGCTGTCATCGCCCCTCCTCAAGCAAACACCATCTCTCCACAAGCCATTTCACTCAGGAGCAGCCATTCCCAGCCAGCTGGGCCTCCAGATCCTCATCTGCCCTGACAGCCCCTGGCACAGTGAGAACAATGCATGTTCTCCAGAACACCACAGCCAGTTGTTCAGGGATGTGAATGTGATCTGAGTGACCAGCGTGGAGATCTTTTTCTCAGAAACAGGTTTGGTTAAAATCTATCTGTAGAAACAAGATAAAAGTGGGCCTACAACTTAGGCAAGTTTCCTTCTTGTTTTACGGCCATCTCTCTCTTGAGCTTCACATTTGACAGTGCAACTTTGTGTCCCTCTGCTAAAATTACACATTTGCCTTAATTTGCATTATCAACCCTTCATTTCAATTCCACAACTGTCAGAAATAATCCATTCCCATTCAACTATATTCTATCCAATACCAACTATACCACACTGCATAATACAACACAGAAGCAAGGGTCAATTTTGCCTGAAGTAGTGGTTTCAGAGTCATTCTCCCCACTGAATGTTTTTACACAATTCTCAACCTACGTAATTGGTATGGGTGAAGATAAACATGACAGGGACGAATTGGTAGCCTCTGCAAAGGCCCTGCCAGCTGACAGCCATAAACAACAACTTGACCTCAGTCAGCACCGTCAGAATCCTAATCATATTCAGCAAATTATTATCACAGTCTTTAGCTCCTATTTATTCTTCTGTGTGGATCAGCTGAGTTAAATCAGCAAGCAGGATCTGCAGAGGTGCCCCAAACAGGGTATATCATCAACACCACCAAATAGCACAAAGCAATCACTGGAGAAAATTGCTCTGAACCACAATGAAAAACATTAGCAATTGGGGGGGGGAGGGGAAAAGTCACACAACAAAATAAAGGAAAAACTGCTGAGTTTATTGTAAAAATCTACAGTGTCACTAGGGAAGATAACCCTCTCTTCTATCAGTCTGGTTTACCAAATTAACTCTGGTAGCTAATAATTGCCCCATACTTCTCAGAAACAAGAAGGCAAAGTGAAGGATGGGGAGTACCCAGCAAGCAGTACTCCCTCCAGGTTAATGGCACAAAGAGGGGCTCCCTCAGCTGTGCCAGATTTACAGGACTGGAAGCAGGGTACACACAAGATGGGTGCAGCCTCTTAAAGAGCAACCCACGTAATGCAGAAATTATACTGTCTTATTTGGAAATACCATTTCAAATCCTCATTCATGTCAGGCATCCCTACACATTAAATTTGTGCATGTGTGTGAATGAATGGCTGTGTGTCTGTGTGTGCATATACATGGCACAAAAAACTTCACTTTCTCACAATGACTACTTCTCACTATAGAAATAATAATACTTCAAACATTTTTAAAGACTAACCAGATCCACTGCTGCCTTTCTAATTTTTTTTCCTTTGCACAGAATGAGAAACCAAAATATCTCATACTTTATATTTGCATGGATACCTTGTTGGGTGCAATCACCTTAAGCTACACCTGGAGGCAGACAGCCAGCCCAGTGGACCCCGGCTGAGTGATCCATCACAAAATACTGCAGCACTAGTCTGCCCTGGCCCAGGTCAGAGCCAACACCAACGGTGACAAGAAACATCCCCACTGACCAGCAGGGAACTGCAGCTGCCGCCTTTGGCTGAAGGCTCTGCCAAAACCCTTTAGAGGTGCCTTCAATGTAGGGACTACTGCCTGCTGTGGTAATGTGTCAGCCCAGGAGCAACAGAGTTCCTTTCAGCTAGACACACAGAGTTAAAGCATGCCCACTGGTCATAATCCTCGCTCTTCCACACGTTCCTAAACCATGTTTTGCTTTACAATGTTTCATTTAAAATCCAGATTGTGTTAAGAACATGGGAAAAGGGATGGGGAGAGTCACGAGCAAGTGACTGTTAGGGGTGACTAGGACAAAGGTGCTCGGCCCTGATGCATTGTGAGCAGAAGTACTGCATAGCTGAACACGTGTTATCTCCTCCGGCACAGCACTAGCACTGCTTTCTTGTGCTTTTCCTTGTCTTTCCAGGTTTCTGCTGCTGTGGAGCGCAGTGCTTATTATGTACCCAACTAGTCTGGCCGTCATTGCACTGACTTTCTCAAACTATGTCCTGCAGCCCATCTTCCCTAACTGTATCCCCCCCTATAATGCCTCTAGGGTCCTCTCCATGGTGTGTTTACGTGAGTATTCACTTCTTGCACATACACAAATCTTGCCCTGGTTTTACAAGGGACCACTTGAGGTGCCACTCCAGCCAGGCTGGGGTCAGGGCCACAACTCCAAAGGCCAGTGGGGCGGTCCCAGGAGAGACACTGTGACTGGTGTGGGCAATTCTATCCCTTTCCACTTGCCTGCAGCAAGTATAGTGGCCTGGAGTGAGGCACAAAGGCACCCAAATCCCGGTGGGTCCAGGGAAAGTGTTAGCAGGTGAGCATGTTGGATGGGACAGTGCTGTGCTCCCTGCAGAGCCATGGGCACCCATGGTGACCTACCACCCTTTGAGCCCTTTCCTTTCTTATTCTTCTTTCACATTCACAAACGTGAGTGTGCAGAAAGGCAGCGTGCAGCCAGCTCTGCATTAATTACTTATGGAGCTGACAAAAGCAAACCAGAGCTCTAGGACAGAAGACATTCACTGTTTCTGTGAGGAGGCAATGATCCCTGCATGCTGAGCACTACTCAGGCACAGTTATTGGAGCCTGGGAGAGCCCCAGCTGGCAGCACCCAAGGGATGAAGGCTGATGGCTGCCAGGGATGCCCCTGCAGCTGGGAGTCTTCTTGGGAAAGGCAGTGCTCCACTTCACCCTCATTCCTGGCCACGCTAGAGCTCCCTGCAGGAACTTGCATGTGTTTTTCAATATTTTGACTGTCTGTTCTTAAATAAACATAATTTCATTTCACTGAATTCAGTCTTTTGCTCTCCAGTCCTCCTGACCTGGGTGAACAGCTCCAGTGTGCGATGGGCAACACGCATTCAGGATATATTTACAGCAGGAAAACTCTTAGCCCTGACCCTTATCATTATTGTGGGCTTCATACAGATCTTTAAAGGTACTCTGTGAGACAGCTCTAACATTGGTATGGTACTGTTGATAGACTTGATTTTTCCCACTTACTGCACTGTTTCTTCCTTACAAACTGACCAGAATGTGTGCTGGGTTTAACCAAGCTGTGGAGCTGCATACTGACACTGTGGAAAGTACAACACAAGGGAGAAATCAGCTGAATCCGCTTTAAAAAGTCCCTTTCCAGCCCACTTTGTACGATTTGATAGAATGAAGGAGAGCAGCTCACAATGTTTCAGAATACTTACTTAACATTTTTAATCTGTTGTTCATTCCTTGAATTTTAAGGGCTCTGGATGTAAAATGAATAACCAGTTCTTTGCCTAGAGAAGAAAGATATCTGCTTCATTTCAGGCACCAGTCCAATTTCCAACAAGTCACTTATAAGATTAAATATAGGTGAAAAAAGTCTCCCTGTTTCACCACTTATTGGAAAGCAGAAAGCAAAAAGACTTGTAATATTTTTATCATGTATATGATGAATTATATTAAGGACAAAGAAATATTACATTTACAGAGAGCAGAAAACTTGTTTTCTCAGTGGTAATAGTCTTAACAGTCTTGACAAATCTTTCAGCCCCACTGATATTTTATTTCAAGTATTTCTACTGAACAACACCAAACTCTTGTAAAAGAAAATTGCAACAGGAGCAGGTAGGAATTTACACTGCCAAGGATCCACCCTCAGACAGTGCAGGTTGACAAAGTGTCTCATGAGTTGCTGCAGCACAGAGGGTGGTGAAGGGTGCCTGTACAGCGTGAGCTGCTTCACCAGGACACTGTCCTGCAGTAAGCACTGCAATTGCTATGTCAGCCCATGGTGACACGAAGAGCATGAAGTCTCAGTTCCAATAAAGAATAAAGAATAAAAAGGGAAAACTTACCTATTTTAAAGTGTCTGAGGTAGGTAGGCGTGGCTTAACTTCTTGCTTTCGCTCTCTGTGCAGGAAACTACAAAGAGCTGACACCAAGCAACGCATTCAATTTTTGGATGACTCCATCCGTGGGGCATTTAGCTTTAGCTTTTCTTCAAGGGTCCTTTGCATTCAGTGGATGGAACTTCTTGAATTATGTAACAGAAGAGCTGGTTGATCCCTGCAGGCAAGTATCCATTTCTATGACACCCACATTTTCTTGAAGTGCTGAGACATTAGAGCTATCTGGTAGTATTACTCATTTCATAAGATGCTGCCATGTGGTTCCATGTTTGTGGGATCAGTCTTTCTAACGGAGAGAGATTTTTGTTTAGAATAGATAGTAGGCAAGTTACAGAAACACTGAAATTTAAAAAATATTGCACAAGGTATTAACTGAATCAAAGCAGCCTATAGACAAGGATCTTTATGTCACTATTCAATCATAGTCAATCTTCCATAGTGGAAAATTAACCATAGATGACATACTGGACAAGTATCTACAGGGTGAATCTTCTTTGTTGTAAAAAAGTTGAATTATCCTGGAAGGTGCTTTGCTTTTTCACGCAAAGGTATCCCACAGACACTTGAAAGCGATTTTGTTTTCCACAGGCCAAAAGATTAGTTGTGCAGTGAAGGTGGCACCGTCTGCCCCAGCACAGCTGTTGGCACCAGCTGACATTGACATTGGGTCACTGCTGATTCTGGGTATGGGAAGGGGCTTGGAAATGATTTATCACAAGCAGGCTGAGAAGGCTGGAGGGAAAGGGAATTTTAGTTTAGCAAAGCTTAAATGTTTCAACGTTTCTGAGCTAATGAAGTGGGATGACAAATATCAAGAGCAGCTCTTGGAGCATTAGTTATTTCCGGGCATCCAATGCAAACAGTGATTAAACAAGAAATTTAAGCTAATACAGCTTGGATGGGAATGACAAAGCTACAGCCTTATAAGCATCTCTGCACCCCAGTGAGTGGCAAAGTGAATGTCCAGAGATCTCATCAGGAATAAAGAAAGTGTGGTAATGCATTTCCTTAATAAAAAACAATATTTTAATGGACCACCACAATTTCAAAGCTGAATAATAAAAAAGTCATTACTTAAATAAGGTAAATATAGCCTTAGTTGAGAAATAAAGAGAGAATGGAACAAATGGCGTCTTTTTTCTTTTTGCAGCCTTAGAGGAGAAATTAAAGCATTAAAAAAAATTGGATAACCAAAACCACTTCTCCCTTTTACTAAATCTGTTCAAATTCACAAAGGTTAAACATGCTTTCTGAAACCTTTTTTCCAAATCTGACACACAGAGAAAAATGCATTATGTTAGATACAGAACAGTTCAGGTGTCCACCTCTAAGAAGGTCTCTGGATTGAAGATCAAGTACATCTGTACTACTGTAAGTTGCCATAGTATTGTATGATGAGGTTTATGGTACACAATGGGCCAAGGCAGCAGCTGAACAATGGAATCCCCTACCTTTTCAGAGCAGGCAAAAGTAAAGTGAACCAAGACATTTTATTCCACCACGGTGCCTGCACATATTGCTTTTGGGAAATGGCTGCTTCATTTTTCAGTAACAGGCTGTCCCAGTCCCAGTCAAGAACGCAAAGGGTATTGTTGTCCCAGGAAGCTCCCTGCAGACAGAGCATTTCATAGCACTTTTAGCCTTCTCCAACATGCAATGGGTCAGAGAGCTGTTGGAAGCACTGCTTCCCTCCAGAGAAACAGCCAATGAACCCACCCAGCTGGGTGACCACCCCCGGGCCATATACCGTTGTTGTGGTCTTGCTGTTCATGATTGTAATTTCTTATCTACCCTCCTAATTCTTTTATTAGGAACCTACCTCGTGCCATATTCATATCCATCCCATTGGTGACATTTGTGTATACGTTCACCAACATTGCATATTTCACTGCCATGTCACCCCAAGAGCTCTTGTCCTCCAACGCTGTGGCGGTAGTAAGTAAACCATTCCCTGGATGTCTAAAATACACTTTGATTTTGGTACTGTGCTTTGCAGTATATTTCAGTTTCTCTGCCTTCTGTTGCTTTAGACATTTGGTGAAAAGTTACTGGGCTATTTTTCCTGGGTTATGCCAGTCTCAGTGGCCCTATCTACATTTGGAGGAATAAATGGATACCTTTTTACCTCATCAAGGTTAGATGGAGTACAATTTTATGAACATTATCTAATTTGGGGAGGGGCTGTTTTAATTGCATTTGCTAAAGAAATGCTAGCTAGACATTTTGGATGTTGTAGAGCATGAGGTTGTTGGGTGTGTTGGATACAATCAGTTATGAGTTATTCTGTTTTAAATCAGCAAATGAATATTGAATCATGAAATTTCTTTCAAATTTATCATTAAGAGTTATTAAAAGTGTTCGCAGATGTGGGAATAATTCACAGTAAGAGCCAAACACAGCTTTTGCATTGAACCAAAATAATTTTATATCATTAAACTTCCAGTAGCTCCCAGCTAAACTATGCTTTGTTCAAAGAGAAGTTTTAGGGCCTGGTGCTCTACTCAGTTACAGGCATTTTCATGTTCATGCTGGAAAATCATCTTTCAAGAAAGATGCTTTGTATGGATACTGCTGATGATGGGGCCAGAACCTGTAAAGTCTGTTAGATTGTAATCAATAAAGTCTGTTTATAATCATTTACCTATCTGAATTTAATTTAGAAGTTATAAAGCTTTCTTTAGGAAACAACTCAAATATCTTGGGAAAGTGATTTTCCCAGCACTTTTGTATGATGAGATGGAACAAATCTGAGTGCATATGTAACAGGTTATAAACTTAAAAGTGAAATGTTAAGGCATGTTAAACCTTATCCAAAACCCTTTTGACACTGTAAATAACCCACACAATCTTCAGAGTATTCATCCCCCACTGGGTAAAGAGACAACTCTGGCTAGCAGACAGGAAATCAGAAGATTTCGGTCCTCAGAGTTATTTTGGCATCTCAGAGCAGGTCTCTTCCCAGGTGACATTAGCTGTTAAAGACCTTATATACTGAAGGGTCTAATTTAAATACCTTTCCCCAAGGGACACAGTTTCTAGTCGTCTCTGCAGTTGCAGCCACAGCTTCCTTCCAATGAGAAGACCAAAGCAGGTGATTGAGATAAGAGGTATCATATGACTAGGGACAGGAGAGGCTGTTGCATGCCCAGTGGACTCATCATTACTCTTCTTATTTCCAGGTTATGTTTCTCTGGGGCTCGAGAAGGCCATTTGCCAAGTTTGCTTGCCATGATCCACGTCAAGAACTGCACACCCATTCCTGCCCTTCTTGTCTGTGTAAGTGTTACTGTCCCTGCTCTGTCACCAAGTAACCTGCTTTTAGAAACATTAAATCCCAGAGAGAAGAGCTGGAAAAACCATTGAGGGGTGGTTTTAACCCAGCAGAGGAGCAGTGGGTTGGCCTGAAATGCAGCTGGTAGGTGCTAGCTGAGCAGCTCCAACTGCCCCAGAGAGAAGCAGCCTTCAGCCTCAGAAATAATTCCTCCTTCTCCCAACCCCCTTGACACCTGAAGGGTTTCCTTCACAACCTGAGTTGCAATGTCAGCTCATTAACTCTTGTGCTGCAGCAAGAGATAGGGACTGGCTTTTGTAACAGAGATACTTGATTTAAGAAAAAAATTCCTTAGACCAATTTTGCCTGCTTCCCACAAGCATTTGGAAATCTTCATGGTCACTGCCAATCCCACTCAGGCAAGGCTGCTTTAGGTCCTGCCACCAAAGCCAGAGATATGGTGGGTCCCAGAGAATGTACAAAGTGCTCGTAAAATTACTTACTCTCAGCAATCAAGACATCATGTGAGGGGTGATCAGGCAGATCTCTGAGGGCCGCCTCTGTGGTATTTCTTTTCCACAGGCCAAAAAATTAAGTAAGGGACAATGATCACAGTGGCATTGAGTAACACATCTGCTGAATGGTACATCAGGCAGACAAGAGGCCACCTGCAAAGATCAGACACCAACAGGCCAGCTGTTAGGAGTGTTGGGGGCTGGTCTAGTTGCTGGCACGCTCCCATGGGAAAAAGATTCCCCTCATTTTTTAGACAGTGTAAACTTCCACAATACTAATGACTTAGGCAAGTTATTTGAAACAAAGAGCTTCATATGCTTTTACCAGTAGTGAAACTAGAATGTGTGATGGGTTTTACAGTGGCATAGAAGATAATAAAGAGGAAAACGGTTCACACGGCTGCTGTCCATGGGCTCTGCAGGACCCAAGCAAAGGAATTCCCTAAAGGGAATTTGCTTGAAATCTTGGCTGCATCAATGGCTGCCAACTGCAGATTTGCCACTGATACCAAAACCACGAGGGTTTGACCCCAGATGCATCAGCAAGATACATGTTTACATGCCTCCCAGCTCTACTAGCAGCAATTCTAGCACAGTACACTCATAAGAAATTTCACCAAGTAAGCCTCTGCTCATTCCCCTTTTATGACAAAATACACATCTTGCTGAGGTTTTACAGCATTCCTGAGGTTTAGTGCTCCATCACAAACATCTTGCATGTTGCCCATTGAAGGTTTGGTGTTAACTGCCCTGGGCAGCCATCATGGGATCCTGTGTTCCACTGGGGCCCATGAGGCAGAATTCCTTTGTTCTTAAAAATACATCAGCTGAAACAACACATTGAGTCTCAGAGGCTGTTTCTCTGCTGAACAGCCCCATCAAGAGCAAGCTACCTCTTGAGCTCACTGATCCATGACACAGCATTCCCCTTGAACCACAGTGCAAATCACAGAACAAGCATGACATATCAATTCATTGTTTGAAGGTGTTTTAATGCAGCTCAGTGCACAGGAAATAAATGAAATATTTATTGCTCAACGAATAGAAATGCAATAATAGTATAGTGTAGGCAGCTACAATAGCAAACAGGGCCATTCTTCAGGCAAACCTAGTTAATACATCAGATTCCTTTTCTCTTCCAGTGAATCACACCTAGCTCTCTGCATGGAGAGATGTTTCTTTGTACATGGAGAATGGCTGTACAAAGTGAGATGTTTATTGTTACTGATCTACTATTTTACTACCAAAAATCAAGGGGCCAAGCTAAATGTAAAATAAACAGACAGGGGTTTTTTTGCAAGATTGTGGGGAGTAGCCAGCCTCACTGCAAGCCACGTGGCTGTGGCCAAGCCATCAAGAGGGCAACACCCCCTCTTCAGCCACGAGCCACTGGGGATGGCACCCACACTGTGAGCAAATATGACACATCTGTGTCACCTATGCATGGAATCTTGCCACTCCAAGCGACATCAATGCAAAACCCATCGGTGGCAGTACACACGACACAGTGCTCACCTCAGGGGAGTGCAGAAACCCTGAGGCGTGCCCATATGACAGCAATATGAGATGGTGTCCAATTTTAAATCCATTTTGTGGTGAGACTGGTCAAGGTGTTGAAATTCCCGTGCCAAGCCAGCAAGGCTTTGAACAGGGGAACAGAGGGACCAGTGGGGCATTTGGTTGTGGTGGTGCTTGATTCCTGGTGCTGGAGGTGCAGAAACATTCCCCACTGGGAGGCATTTACTATTGAAAAAGTTAATTTGGAAAAAAGGAACATAAGCAAAAAGATACATCACACACCTGGATCAACACAGAGCAAAATCTTGAGCACTCTCTAGTGGGATTTAGATATTTACTTTCCTTCAGGCTCTGGGTCCCAGCAGACAGTGTTCACTGGACCGGTATTTGGTGCAGGTGAGTGCTCAGCCCCTGTGGTACCAAAGAGCAAGGTGGGGGGCTCGAGGAGAAGCACCTGGCCCCCAAGTTAGCTCTCCTGGCTCCCCAGTATTAGGCAGACACAGAGTTCAAAAAAGCTAACAAAAGCATAGAAATTTCCACCATCCATCTGCCAGTTTCCAAACATTAGTAACGCTCACAAGATAATTTATGCTGGTCAGCTGTGACATGAGCCAGCGGAAGAAAGGGCAAAACTCTAATTCTTTATAATATACACAGCAGCTCAACAACATAGTGCCTTAAACACAACACGTTAAGTCTAAGAAATCCTTTCACCTGGAGTTCTCACCATAAGGTTCAACAGCTTTTAAAACAGTAAACAGAAATAGGTGGAGTGGGAGCTTTGCCGACCTTCCCAGCCCTGCCTGCCTAGCCATGGGCCACAGAGACACCTATGCTAGTATCCCAGGGTATTTATAAACAGACCCTCTAGTCTCTTGCTTCAGCATGACCCAAATCACTCTAAATTCCCATTTAGCCCCAGCCCTGGTGGCACAGCTCAGGGATAAGGCACAGAGCCACAGGAGGCAGCACATGTCAAGCAGATGCCATAAACAAAAGGATTTTTAATGCTTTAACGGGAGTTTTGCTTGGTTTTGTTGTTTTTAGGCTACATTTTCTAGTAATGGCTCAAGAAGGCTATGCTCCTCTCTTTGCAGTGTTTTGCCACACTTATCATCATGCTTGTTGGAGACACATACACACTAATCAACTACGTGTCATTTATTAACTACCTCTGCTATGGAGTGACAATTATGGGCCTGATTGTTTTACGCTGGAAGAAACCCAAAATCTTCAGACCTATCAAGGTGACACTGTTAGAGCTAAATTTCTTGGTTGCAATAGTGATGCAAAGGGTGGGATGGGAACACCTCCCAAACCATGTCCCGAAGTGCCATTAGCGTAAAAGAGGGATACACAGGCAGATCTCTTGTGAACTTGTTGGGATGGGCAGAGAGGACAACAGTGGTAGAAGGAAGGGGGACACAACCTATGGGGGGACCTGGAGCCTGCACTTCCTGCAGTCCACCACAATGAGTCAGCCACTGCTGTTGCTCTGCACAGTTGTGCTCTGCTCTGCTCTCTCCTGGTAGGTGAACCTCCTCATCCCCATCACTTATCTGGCGTTTTGGGCATTTCTGCTGATCTTCAGCTTATACTCTGAGCCGATCGTCTGTGGGGTTGGACTAATTATCATTTTAACTGGAGTGCCAGTGTTTTTCCTTGGAGTCTACTGGAGAAATAAACCAAAGTGTGTAAATAGGCTAATAGGTAAGCCAGCACTATGTGCCTCACTGCCCTCCCTGCTTAAACTCTGACACTGGCACCAAAACAGCTAGGCAACTCACTGTATGAGCCCAGCCACCACCCTGAGCCTGGCAGTCCTGGCACACAAAGTGTCCAGGCAGTGATTTTCTGTGGGCAGATGTTTTGCTCACTCCTGGGTACATTTGCCTCCTCTCATGCCTCCATCCCCATCCACTCAGCTTGCTTACAGCAGCCTGTCCTGTGGCAAATACACAGGGTGTCACTTTACAAACATGGAAGCTAAATGGGTAATCACAAAGAGTCTGAGGAGTTTGTCTGACCCTCACCCTGCCTTCCTCCACCGTGCCACCAGCATGTCCTGTCACACAAGCCCTGTGCAACATGATGAACTATCTCATAGTCAAAAGTTTCGTATAAAGCCTTACATAAAATTACAACTGCACACAAGTATTTTATGTTTTGGTTGTGTTTGATTTTAATCACTTTGCTCTAAGGTGAGGGCTTTCAACAAACACACTGCAGCCCTCTGCTCTGACTGGAGGGTTTCTGTCAGCTGCAGCGGTCTCTGCTGCCAGCAGCTCCCTGAGGCCAGTGGTCACTGCAGCAGGGCTGACAGTGCCAGAAGGGCTGGCAGCCATGCCATGCCATGCCATGCCATGCCATGCCATGCCATGCCATGCCAATCCTGTCAGCCTGCCATGGGCAGCACTGGCAGCTCTGTAAGGGGCTGGGGAAAGCTATCCCTAAAGCTGTCCCATCTTAATCTGCCCCTGCTTCACAAACATTTTTTGTTCACTGAGCTGGAGATGAGAAGGGTTTGAGTCGGTGGGGGGGGGTGGGCAGCAGAGCTGTGCAGCCTCCTTCCCATTTGGCATTGCTCCAGCATCACACATTTGTTTGGAAGAGCTTGAGGATCCCCATTAACCACCCATTAACCACTGGCCGTTTGCTCCTTGCAGAGTCCATGACGTGCTGGGGGCAGAAGCTGTGTTTTGTGGTGTACCCTCAGTGTGGAAGTGCCGAGGAGGAGGCATCCTCAGCCCACTCTTGGCGGCCAGTGAGCAAGACAGCAGTGAGGAAATAACAGCATGGCCTTTGCGGCTGAAGTGGCTTCTTGTTTACATGCTGATTTTTGAAAAAAGTTTTTCTGGAAAAAAAATTGTTTTAGAGCTCCAATAGTGAAGCCCATAAAATGAGCCACATCCTTTATGGCCTCTGTAGCTTTTAGTTATGCCCTAAGAAATTTTTAAAAAAGTAAAAAGAAAAAAAGAAGAAATAAAATATAAAATAAGGTGCTGGTTGGGGTTTTTTTCTGGCAGTGTTCTCGCTCAGCAGAGGCAAGCAGCACAGACACAGCTCTGGAATACTGATTTTAGTCACCACGAGGGTCCACCAGAAATATACAAATTCAGGCATTTCAAAACTAGGGCAGTTCCTAACACAAAATCTAAGTATAGAAATCAAGAGAAAGCAAGAAGACCTCTTGCTGTCCCTGGGTGGGGCAAATGCCCACATAACACATGAGGCATCAAAGTTACAATCCAAGGGACCACCCCTTCACATATCTGAAGGAGCACAGCATCTCTGTCCCAGCTTTGAAGACTGGCACAACCAGGGCAGGGTCACTGTGCTGAGCACAGACCGCAGAGCAAAAGCTGTGACACCAACAATCATCTGGACCATTCTGGCATCATTTCATGACACAGGAAAAAAGATACAGAAGTAGTAATCTAAATCTCAAGTATCTCACTTTTGAAGCATTGTTGTAAAGGTGGAGTGGGGTTCCTACATCCCAGATGGGACAGTGCTCACTGCACCACCCAGGAACTCCTGCACGAAGCTCAGCATTATCCAGGTGCCAACTGGGGAGGATGGAGACATGGAGAGGTTTGCAGTGGGCCCAGCAGTGGGAACTCAAAGGAAACACAGGAAAGGAGTCTGATGTTCCTCCTGTCGATTGACGGTCAGGTAGTGTCATGTTACCTCAGGGACCAATTTCCCATTTCAGCTGTGTTCAACCAAGTAAAAAGCCTAAAACACTCACACATCAGATGCTCCTTAGAAAGTGTTTTGCATCTTTTATTTGCACCATACTCTAGGAAAAAATCCTCATTCATGTACTTAATTAATATATTGAGATTTGCTCTATATATTGTAGCAATATGGCCACTTTCACACCAGGGTATTTTCTGAAAATGCAAAATGTGAGAACAGCTCTGAGCTACTATTCTTTCGCAGTTTTTGAAAACAAAATCCATCACATTCAGTAGCCTTGGTAACAGCCATATGAATGTAATTTTAAAAGTATCTATGGCCCTGGCATAAAATTAAGAATTCATTACCTCTTAGCAAATTATTTCGAAATACTTTTGTTTTTAGAAATCCATCATCATCATCATCATATCTATATATTAAAATTCTATTCATCTCTCTCCAAAATTTCAGATGGTAGGCACTAAAAAGAAACACAGCTTATATTCTTTTCTTAGTATAATGCTGTTAACCATAAGAGATTAAAATATATATTTAGCTAGGAAAAAAGTGTGGTTTTGTGTGTATATATGCACACACATAAAGAAAGATTCCACAATTTAAATAATAGTATGAATATAGAGTTTGTTGTTGAAGGTTGGGGGGGGGGTGGAATTTTCTCCATCCCTGTTACTAGGAAACTTACGTCCAGGTGCTCAGAGCATTAATTCTTTTGTAAGAGACAAAGGCTGTAGCTGGGTAGGGTGAGGGGAGGAGGCACTCTGGCCATTGGGACCAGCACTTGCTCGTGGGACACCGGGAGGAAAGCTGCTGGTTTGGCTTCTGGCTGCAACTGCTGGACATCCAACTGTGCTCTGTTTTCTCCTCCTGGCTGGGTGAGCTCTTGCTTGGAAAAAGGCGCTGGATCCAACCCTTTTTGCCCTCTGGGAGCACACACTTTCCTGGCTGTGCTTTTGCAGCAACTTCGGAGGAGTCTGGCTGTCGCTGCCCCCCGTCCCGCTCGCCGGAATGCACTGCAGCATCTGCCATAACTGCAGAGCTCCTGTACCCTTGCTGGCTAGCCTGGGAGAACCAGCCCCAGGCCCTGCCCCTGCCCTGCCGCCCCACTCGCCGCTCCGAGCTCTCTGCCGCACACTGCTGCCCGCCCAGCCCGGCCGCCATTACCAACCACTGAGACAGACCTGACCCTGCGCCACAGCGCCACCTGCAGCTGCTCGGCTGTCATCGCATCTGCCCTGCCCGGCCGGGAGCTCAACAGCGCCCCTGCTGGCTGTGACCGTGATTACACCAAACGGGAAAGTGTCTGGCAGCCCAGGGATATCTGCCACCGGGTTTTCTGGTTTTGTTTGTTGTTGCTATTGTTATTTCTTGTTTACTCTGCTATAGATACTAGTGAAGAACTGTTATTCCCTTTCCTCATACCTTTGCCTGAAAGCCCTTGATTCCGAAGTTAAAATAATTCAGAGGGAAGTGGGGTCAAATTCTCTATTCTAAGGGAGGGTCCCGCCTCTCTTAGCAGTCACCTGTCTTTCAAACCAAGACATTGCTAATGTAAATAATATCTATTCAGCTTGCCTTTAAAAAAAAATTCAGAGCAGACCTCCCTGTGGCTTAGCAGCACCTGAACCTTTAACTAATGTCAAAGGCTCTCAACGGCTAAGTCTCCTTTTCCATAGCTCAAAATCAACTTCCTGTGGTATAATTTCCCACATATTAATTCTTGCAATACCTGTGTTAGCTAGTGAGAAAATTAAATGTATTACAGCTCCAGCAGTACTGATTGCTTTCAGAACTGCTAAGTTTTGGTGTGCATTTGTTTGTTTTAACAATTAAGGTATGAAAATCAGCCAACAACAAAACTTTGCAGCTCTTGAGACAATTCTGTATGGTAATGAGAAAGGTAATAATAACAGTAATAGTAGTAATGCTGCAACAGCTACCAAGGCTTTTCTTGGCTGTTGTTTAAGGGAATCAAAAGCAAAATTAAAGAACAAATTCCTCACAGTTGTCAATTCAGTTTGGCTCAAATTTTCCCTGAATATACCAACATGCTTTAAAAGAAACATTTGGCCTTAAATCAGAAGGCTTAACTTCGAACAGGTTGATTTTCTAAACCTCATCTTTGAATTACATACCAACCCCCAAAAAGTGTTCCATGATGTTTCATTTTTAGGAACACCTTGATCTCTGCTCCCAACATCACAGATATTACAGGCTTTGAAGAGGTTAGTGCCTAACATGTAGAATTTCTAACCATAGAAATCAATGTTCAAAATTAGAAAGATAAATTCATATGGTAAATGAAATTTAGCAGCACACTTAATCCATGTAAGAGATATTTTTCCTAAAGAAAAAGCAACTAGCCCCGAAGGAGACATAATTGCTAATATTTTAAAGCCCACTGAATAAAAGAAAAACCTTGAAACCTTCTCACAATTAGCATGTTGAGAATATTGTGATACTTGATACAGAAAAGTTGTTTCCAACAGAAAGGACTTTAAATAAAGCTAGAATATAGTATATAAGCAACAGTAATATAAGCAATAGTATATAAGCCTACGTATTATGTGCTATTATATTTATATAGCATAAAGTATTAGAGGCTGTAATGAAGAAAAATAGTCTGAGTGGTTTAGGGGGGCTAGGAGTTACTAATTTAGTGGGGGCTAGAAGTTGGATAATAATCTTCTGGAACTGATGAGTTTGGACAATGATTTACTAGGAACTGCTTACTGAAAACAAAGTATCATTTGCTTAATGATTTTGTGTTTGCCTAGCAAAAGGGAGGAGAAAGAGAAGAAAGACAAATAATTGACAAAAATTACTTACTGTGATGGAATATCCTGCTCTCGGACCCCAGAACTAGCTCAAGTTAGTTCTAAGGTTTGAACTTGGACCAAGAACCAAGGGAGCATGCACAAGAAGACGGGGGAAGAGTTCATACCGAGGAATACTCTGGTTACTGCCTCCCACGACCCTCAAAGCCCGCTGACTCAATTAATCGAGTGGCACTGTGCAGGCGCAAACATATTTAAACTTTGAACTTACTATAATACAAAGCGGGGATAGGTAATGAATATGTATAGGGGCATCATGTAACTTCATGCATATGTAACCTATAACCTAATACAAACCTAGTGAAGTGCTGCTGAGGTGTGCATGCTTTTGGAGGGGCTACCCCCATGTACCCCAGCACTGGAATAAACACACATACCACCTCATAACTATTTGAGTTGTGGAGTTAACCTCTGCCTCATGAGGAGTATTACCTGTAAGTCAGCCTAAGGCAAAGTCAATAAAAAATAGATTCGATTATTCTTATCTGATTTATCACACTATTGAAAAAATCAGCAACAGATATGTCATCACTGTGCTACATGTTTTTCAAGACAGAAGTGGAAAAGATAAAATTCCAGGAGTTGAGTGGGCACCATTGGGAAGCACAGAGAGAATGAGGCACCCCCTCCCTTCATATTCACGTCAACAGATGGAGTCATGGGTTGGCAACGTAACAGTCAGTGTCAAAAAAAGACTGTGGGAGTACAATTTAGGAATCCTTGTGCTTTGGTGTTAAGAGTGACAGTCAGAAATCCAGAAGCTCTGGGCATGTGAAATTTTATTAAAAATTAAGAGATCCAAAGCAAGGCAAAGTACGATGATGCCCATCATCTTGCTTAGTATCTTGCTCAGTCCAGGAAGCAGCAGTAGACACTGACAAACATGACACCATACCTGAACCATTTGCCTGCATACATGCTATGGTAAAATACTGTAACTAAATTAATATATAGAAAACAAATTAAAAACAAAAAACCCACAAACCATAGAAAAGAAATAGAGAACAAGTACGTTTAAGGGATATTGCAAAGTAATAGACAAGCTGGAAGGTACCAGGATTTCTAACAGAAACATTCCCTATTTTAATAGCGGTAGAGAAAATACTAAGGGAATCACTTTTCCCCTTTATGCTGCCTATGAGCTTGCATTATATTTAAACTAGTATGTATTCTTCTCTATTCAGAGGGTGTTTTGGAAAGTGGGTTTTTTTGACTGCTTGGATGGGAATTTTGTGTCTTAAAAAACTAAAACCAACCAACCAACCAACCACTTTGTTTCCTGTCTACAAAAATCTTTAAAGATTGCAGAAAAGCATTATGAAACAAAACAAAAAGTTTAACAAGTTTACTAGATGATTAAATGTTGTATAGTCTTTAAAGCGCTGTATTTCCATTTTCCCCCCTCTTCTTTTTTCTAATTTTAAGAAGTTCTGAATACAGGAAGGCAATCTAAATGAATCACAACTGAGGTGCCTTTGAGGATGGTTGATTCCTTGTTTAATGCTTACAAGAGACGGAAGTACATACACTAAGGCAGACTTTGTGATTTATCCAGGTATTGACATTCCGGGGCACTGCAATGCACCTCTTTGTGCTCGCAGTGCAAACACAGGGATTTCTTCTGTAAAATTAGCAGTGAACTTGTGGCTCTTGCCTCCATGGGGTGAGCTAGGAGGGAAAACTGCCCTGCAGCATACAAAAGTCAGTGCTTACAAAGAGCACCAGGCTTGTATTTCTCATTGATGCAAAGCTATATATTCCAGTAATGAGGGCTGTGAACATTTCTATATGCTTCAACATCAAATTTTCATTAACCTCGACTTTAAGTTTCTAAAAATAAAACCTTCTTGGTGAAGTTTTCACTGAATTACCAAATGCATCAGTACATAAAATATGTATGATACACATAAGAAATTATGTGTTTGCTTTGTCACGTTTTAAGTTTTAAGTTACACATCTTAAAAGTGTTAGCTGTTCAGCATTGTTCCCAAAATATAGCAGTACTCTGCAGTACATATTTTAACTTTATGAGCCTTATGATGGTGATTGTTTAAGGCATGGCATGATCAACATTATTTTATTATAGAAATATTTTTCTGTAACAGAAATAAATATACATGTATTTCTAAGGTCCTTCATATCCAGACAATATAAACTTTTAATATTTCTCCTAACTATACTTAACTACCTTATACATACAAGTCTGTGTATTTAAAATTATCTTTAGACAAAAAAAATAAATAAACATACTAAAACCTGTAGCCTTTGATGCAAACAACTACTCTGGCAGTGAATGACTACAGTACATGGCCTTGCAAAGGTGGAAGGAATGTACCCAGAATGTTTACAAATGCTATGAAAGCAAGATGTCAAAACTACATTTTCCTTTGATGAAATGAGTTCTGATCACAGAAGCAATTGGAAAAAATTAGTGAGCAGTATTTATTTAATGCAACTACAACTCTTACTTGTTATGCATTTTGCCACAAGCCCTTCCTGTTATTGATAACCTTAAAGAATCTGAATTTCTAACTCTGGAATGAACAGAATGAAACCAATTTGAAACAGAAGATGAAAATATCACTTCCATTTAATTCTTCCACATTACATTTTAGCACACCAAAGTTCTATTCCTTCTTTTCAAGGCACTCCCACAAAGGAAGTCCTAATGAAAGATCCAGAGCAAAATATAGCCCATTTAAAGGAAACTTTGACACTTTGATGTAAACCTAACTTTTCACTGAAGAAGCCTGTTTGCCTTTACAGACAGGAAAGTCCTATGGGAAGCAGAGCTCAGGCCCACAGGTGCCAAAGACCCCAGTTTCACAAGTTCAGTTAATAACTCCGGAAAACCTGAATTCCTACAACACCAAACAGGTTTTGGAGCACTCAGATGTTTACACAGCAGCATCAACTTCCTTGTTAAATCCTTTATAAAGCACTTTTGTTTGTCAAAGTGTCATGGGGAAATTGAAGCAGAGCTTTTGTTAAGAGTAGGGGGAGTCTGGCCACCACCCCAGCCATTGCAACGGGACCAAGCTATCACACAGCAGGTTCTGTCATTCTGCAGGGACTCCTCATTAAGCAATGCCACCTTCTTACAGGTCAATAACTTGCTTACTTTTAATTACACTCTAAAAAACCAAAAAGGCACCAGTTTACATTTAAGTGTGTATAATCCACACAGGGTCAGCTTTGAAAATGGCACTGATCTATTTCAGTTCTTCAAAGAAAAAAAGCAAATAAAAATAGCAAAATAACATCCTCTAAAAATAGAAGATAAATAAAATCACTGGCTTATACATCTGCACTTACATAGCAGATCTACAAGCAAACTTGTGAGACAGATTTTATTTCAAAATAAAACAGAAGTCTGATCCTGACCAAGTGGTCAGTGCTTCCCAGGACAGCCCTCAGGAGCTGAAAAGCCTCAGTGTCCTTCAGGGACAGTCAAAGTAGTATCAGCAGAAAGTCCCTGAAAACACAAGGGAGGAGAGGAAAAAGAGGGTAGAGAAGGAGGAAACAATTTTGCAACACTCATAACATCACTATGAAGAAAATGCAATGCATGACAAAACCAAAAAGAAATATTTCTGCAACTAGGATCCAATGCACTCCACTTATACTGAACACTGCTACACTCTCATTTACAAAGCTTCAGTAGCTAAAACACTTGATTTCATTCTGGGTATTCCATACAGAAACTCTGGATTTAGTGGATGCTTCAAGGTACATATGACCATCAAAACATTTCTGAAGGGAGCAAAAGAAGTGAGCAGTTTCTACAAAGAGGAAGCTACAAGGCATTTTAACTCCTCCTAAGTATTTGTAATTAGAATTATTAAATTTTAATTAAATTATTATGCCTAAAAAGACAACAATGTTATTTGTAACAGTACTCAAGAGTTACAAGGACTGGTGTCTGCCCCAGGTTCCAACAGAGTTCTCCAGTAAGACCACTGAAAGGCAGAGAAACATTGAATGCAGAGTGAGTAAAAGTACAAAGAAATACCACAGGATGGAGATGCCTCTAAACTGCAGTGACACACACCTGTTCTCCTGTTGGAGAATAAAGCTTGTGCCAAGTGCTAGCAAGGCCTGTGTTAGCTAACAGGCCGCAGCAGAGCCCTACGAAGGTGCCGTGAGAAAGATACCTAAGAGGCACATCTGTGCCTCTGGGCTGTGAGAGAATCTCGTGAGAAGATTTAGGAGGAACTGAGGAGGATCCCTGAATGTATGAGAATAGAATGCAATAGAATGTAAACTGTAACGTGTAATTAGCCAGTAGATTAATAATCACTAAATATAAGCAGTGTAACGGTATATAAGCCACTCATATGGTGGAATAAAATGGAGCTTGTTTTATGACTCAAATTGAGCTGTGCCGCTTGCTCTCACTCTCGCCGTCAAATCTAACAACATTCTCCTAGCCCCTGACATCACACACTGGCCTACTTCTGCCCCATTGGAGTTTCAGGAATAACAATGATGACAGAAAGTTGTCCCATTTAGTCTTGTACTTCATTCACTATGGGATTAAAGCACACTGATTTTAAGAGAGAACAGACATACCACCTATCATCAAAGTGCATTGTCACATAAACAATGAAATTTACATGGACAAAACAAATATTTTTATTAGCAAACAAGTAAAGATTCATCATCACTGGTATTGTTTTCAGAAAGGGAAGTAGATGACTGTAACATTGGCACTTCCACAGAATGGCAACAAGCCACCTGAACACTCAAAGTCTCCTCCCGATATGAGTTAGGGCAACATTGGTTTTGTCCATCCACTTGGATATGAACATTCACAGGGCTGGCTGGATAACCAGACTCCCACTTTTTTAAGGGTAATCTACATGGATCTTCACTCAGTGGATGACTTCCACTTAAACCATTGTCCTCTGGGACAGTCCTCCTGGATACTGACCCTCCATGGATCGTTTCTGTAACACTTTCAGATAAAGGATCTCTGAAAGCCTTTCCTGAATCCACTTTACTGGACGGCTTAAGCTCTCTGTCACAGTCAGCACTTAGAGATTTATCAGTGTATCCAGCCTCAGGCTCTGCATGTGCTGCTGTGCAAGTATTTGACTGGAAGATGTTAGAAGGCGATGGCTCTGTGATTTCAGTCTCTGGCTGCAAGCTGCTACATCCAGCTTCTTGTGGGCCCCTGACTTGGCCACGTAGGTCTAAACTAGGTCCTTCTGGGGAGGGTGGAGGACTCCGAATAGTCCCATCAGCACTGTTGATGATTCCATCACCCAGGGTAGTCTGTGAGGCGTGGGCAGGCGTCAGGAGTGGGATCTGTCCTCTCACTCGAGGTCTGTGAAAGAGTCTGTTCCAGAGCCTGCCCAAGCGCCGCCGAGATGAGCTCCGTCTTGACGAGTGTCGTCTCATCTGCCTCCTCATGACTGTTCGAATGTTCTGCAGCACAGAAGCCTGTAACACAGAGGTAGCAAACTAGCATTTCACACATACTCAAAAGATGTCTAAACCCTGTTATCCCCACTAATATCTCCACTTTACCACAATACTCAGACTTGGTCCCTATGCTTCCTTGTTAAATGCATTTTCTCTAATCAAAGACAGCTCTGCCTGTACGAAAAGACTCTCATAGATTCATAGAATGGTTTGGCTTGCAAGGGACCTTAAAGATCATCTAATTCCAAATTCCCTGCTGTGAACACCTCCCACCAGACAAGGTTGGTCAATGCCCCATCCAACCTGGCCTCGAACAGTGCCAGGGAAGGACAGCCACAACTTCTGTCCCTCACAGTGCTTATTTTATGAGTTTAAGCTCTACTAGTCTGCCCAGGAAGGTAATTTTCCACTGGAGTAACAAACTACAAGTGCTTTATCACACTAGGAATTGTATCTCAGTTGGAAATTTCTGACAGGATACAGAAGTTTTTTGAGTACTCAGCAATGAAACAATGTCTTAATGGCCATTATAATTTATCTGTAAGTGAAAAACAATCTTTTCGGAAAATTAAGAATTTTCAAAAAATACTGCTAGAGACTTTATTTTCTTATTGTTTCAGGTGCATTTACAGTTTCAGCTTAAAAAGCCTTTTTTTTCTTATTTACTTTCTGACCTTTCTCTCTTTGTCTCTATTCATTCTGTCTTGATGTACAGCAAAACTGTGATGCTTATCTCACTGCTGTTCCTCACCAAATACATTTAACATGTTCAAAACTATCCACAGTGCCTGTGGAACTGTGGTTCTTCAGCTCCATGTAATGCATCTACATTTTTATATTACTTCCATATAATTAGCACAGCCACTGAAATACATTGCCAGATTGATTTTATGGTTGCAGAAATATTCATTGGCACTTGTGTCTGCATACTTGCGATGCATTGTACACAGGGAAGTCTTCAACTGGGGGGATAAGCCCTTGTGCAATCAGCTGTCCATAGGAAGGTGGAGCTTCCCGCTGCACAAACTCTGCCTCCAGTCGTGTCATCTGAGTCTCAAATGCTCTGGAAACAGAAACAGAGAGAAAATATGGAAGAGAAGTAACAGTCAGTTTGTCCTGCCTCCCTCACATTAATGTATAAAAGCACTGCCAAGGGGCTCATGCTAGGAGTAAAACCACAAACCTTCCACTAAGGTCCACAAAAATCTTATCAGGATGCTAAAATAAATAAAAGCACTAAGAATAAAGGGTATGAGTGAATCAAACCAGCAAACTCTCTAGTGCAGTCTCAGGCTGGACACTGCGGCAACCGAATTTTTTTCAACTAGCCAGTAACTGTTGTGCCAGTAAGAGCAGTAACTTGTTCAGCAAGGGCCCAAAGATTCTTTTTGGAAAAGACATTAAGAACTGGAAACAATCACGCAATAAAGGCAGCTTGCAGTTGCAGAGAGGTTTGGCTGTCCTGCCAGAACAGAGGCACTGAGGTTCCCACCTTAGCACAGCAGCTCTTTTGCAAGTCCTTAATCATGCAGATTTGATGATCATTCTTTGATCAGGAGAGAATGTTTAAAACACAGTGTCAGCAACATAGCACAGAGCTGGTGCACATGACGAAGAGATAGGAACCAGAAAATCCCTTATGACTCCCTCCTACATGGCAGAACCCCACTTGCACATACGTGTAACACACAGGCAAAGAAAGACACACCCTACAAGTAAAATGAGGCATATGGGACCAGGGAAAAGGGGCACAGAACAGCTTATACCATGGACAATTCCTGCCCAGAACAGGTCCCACCACAGCAGGACATTGCTTTTAGCAGAACTGAGAACTAGAGTATTTGGGGAGGGGTGAAGGGTTATTCAATTCAGATTCAGTGAAGACTTCACTGTAGCAGTTCAGCATTCAGTTTGCAGCAGGGGCAAGGGGTTTTCTGCAAGGGGAGGAGGAGGAAAAGGAAACTGCTCAAGTTAGATACAGATTCTGCCATGCCGCAAAATAAACGTGTACTTCTCACAGACCACAGAAGAGCTGATATTCTACTCACTACTCCCACAAATCTTCTCTAAGCCTGATGTGGTAACTATTATTTAGCTGTGATCAAGTCCTTGGATTTGATTTCACAGTATATTGCAAATTCTCTGGTTAAGAATCAACTTCTTTTTCCTTTTAACAAAACAGAAAAAAACACCACAGCTATGAAATATCAACCAAGCAAGACACTTACCTGTATTCCCTGGTCCTCAGAGAATATAATTTAAATGCACAACCTAGTGCTATCACTAGCAGCAAGCCACACACGAGACTCCCAATCAGAGCAGCTGTGATGACCTTCCTGGGAACAATCACCAGGCAGTTATGTTCATCACTTCCATCCTGACAGTCTTCTTGGCCATCACAGCGCCAAGTTTCAAAGATGCACAGATTTGTCCCACAATGGAAGTTTCCTGGTTGGCAAGTAAAGCAGTTTTTTTCATCTGAGCCATCTGGACAGTTCTTCTGGTTATTACAGCGGTCAAGTATTGAGTAACAAAGCCCACTGTTTCCTTCACATGGGTACTCATTCTTCTGGCAAGCAGGACAGTTCTCCTCATCCTTGCCATTCGGACAATGCCACCAGCCATCACAATGCTGCTTATCGGTGAAACACTCCTCATCGCTTCCACAAGGGTGTTCCCAAGGAAGGCAATAGCCTTTCACCTGGTATGTTGCATTGAATCCATGGCCAGTGCTCTTGGAGCGGGCATGATACAAGACAGTGAGTTGGCCTTTTGGTGACTCCACACTTACCGGATGCCTGTTGTTGTGGTGCGAAAACGTCTGCATTAATTTATCACCTCTCTCTCCAATGCCATCATACACCTTTACATAGTCATTGTAGCCTAACTGCAAATCAAGCTGCAACAGAACATGCCGATTATCCTGTGTGTCCACATACCATGTGCAACGAAGGTCTGATCTGCTGTGATCAGCACGGAATAAGTCTGGGGAAGCAAAAGATCCATAAAAATTACCCAGCCTTTTGCCACAGGAAAGATCAGGACAATTATCTTCATCCGAACCATCACCGCAGTCTTTAACCGAATTACACCTCAGCTCATTCATCAAGCATTTGGTGGAGTGAGCTGCACTGCACTGAAACATTCCTGAGGGACAGATGCTGGATGGAGGGTCTGTTGGAGGGACAGTGCAATTTTTTTCATCTGAGTTATCACCACACTCATCCATGGAATTACACTTCCAAGTACTGGGAATACACTTCCCATTTGCACAACGTAATTCATCTGGCTGGCACACAGACTGACCTATTTTTCCTGTGAAAGAGGACCAGCAGAAAAAAGTCAGCATTAAAACTTTTGGAACTGGTATCAGTTTTTAATATCTACTACCCTGCCTATCACAAGTCAATCAGTCAGGCCAGTACACTTCAAGAATACTGTTAAAAACCACATGCAAATATCAGTGTTACCACACCAACACTTTACAGTCATCAAGACTGGCCCAAGACTCCAGTCAAGAAAAAGTACTACTAACTTCCAAGTTATGCCAGAGAGAGTATAAAGTGAAGCCAACAAAACCGTAAGATTTTACCTCTAATATAAGAAAGGCGAAATCCCTGAGCCTGTCCTGAGCTTGATGCATCTGAGTGAAAAAATATCCATACATGGTCCCTTGCAGAGATGAAAGATGGAGGTATGGAAGATCCACATACTTTGTACTCCTCCCGCTTAGAAGATGGGCCAATCATCAACCAGTCTACTGCACACTTCTGAGAGTCTTCCAAATCAAAGTTCTTAAAACTGTTAAGAACAAAAGAAAGCACAAGTTACAAAGAGGACATGTATCTGGAACAAAGCCTAACAGAGAAAGAACAGACTCTAATGGCTGACTTTCTGCACCAAGCAGGGCTGACATGAAGATAATACATTCAAAGATAATGAAACATCTACCTTCCATATACTACCTTGAGTATATAGAATCAAAGCACATCCCCCAATTTGGAAAAGCACCCATCTCACAAGCATGAACATCATGCCAAAGTAGCTCCAAAAGCTGAAAGAGTGACTCCTCTTTTTTCAGTCCTTAAATACAACTGCTTCCTAAAATACAGATATGAGGAAAAGCAAAATTCCAGAATACATTATACAGAAGATGATTAATTTCAGCAGTCATTTCCAACCTTAAAAGCTATGAAACTAGGGATGACAGAGGTGACTACAGTCTCAGAAAAAGAACAACAGGAAGCAGTACAAAGAAACCTAAAGGGCCAAGTATGAGAGACACAAATCCACTTTTCAAGCCATGGATGGACAATGAGAGAACAAGAAGAGACTATGGGTGGAAATGGAACCTAAAATCTAACACCATTATCTTTTCATACAAAGATTAAAATATTCCTGTTGTGGGAGTGCAAATGCAGAGCAAACAAGACTATAACCTTTCACAGTGAAATTTCCAGCCTTTCTGCTGACACAAGCCCAGTGATGTATTCAATAGCAGCTTATCTAGTGCAAAGAGGCACCCTGACTATCTGCAGAACACTGAACACAACCAGATAATACTCATTAACCTGTGGCTCAGGAACCATATGTGGTATTTGTTCTCTGATTAAACAGATTGCATTTGCATTCAGTAATCTGCAATGACAATAGCAGATTGCACAGAAAAGCATACTCATTAGGAAAGGACACACTGTTCGGAACACTCAGAAATTAATTTTGGTTCTCTTTTACGTAACTCAGCTACACCAAATTAACCTGGTAGAAGCCTGTGCAAACTCCATGAAAATATCTAGACAGAACTTTCAGAAATGCAGAAAAGCTGCAACGAAATACAGATCTCCTTCCATACAGGATTTTTCACTAACATCAAATTCTTTGAAAAAGATAAATGGAAAGATAATTTTCTGATACTAATGTGTATTTACAAAAGGCTGTCAATGCCTGCCAGATCTTGACCTTCGAAGCTGAAAGGGCAAGAACAGCTACTACATAAACTAGCTAATTCATTTAAGCAGGAGATTCAGCCTACCCACACCTGTAGGTTCTGCCAAACACATTGCCTTAATAATCCTCAAAAAAAAAATTATCAGCAAGAGCATGAGAAGTAAGAGAGCATTGAAAGTGATAAGTTAAAAGGAAATTAAGAGATTACAAACAACATATGTGCAAGGACAATCCACCCAGAAACATGTTCTTCATTTTCTAACTCTTTTTCTCCCACCAACCTCTGTGTGAGTTCCCAGCTGGGAAGAAATCTAGAAGTGCTATTCCCACAGTACTTAATTCTTTGCTATAAACAATCTCATCAAGCTTCTGCAACCAGCGTATTTTGCAAGGAAGTTCTAGATAATTGTGCAGCCAAAATAAAACTATTTAAGTACTCAGCCACTCAAAGATAAACTAGACTATTTCTGTTACAGGCGTTCTGCATAAAATGTTTTTAATGGCCAAGAAAGCGAACAGCCACTGCATCATGAAAAGGCAAACTATAGGCACTCACATAAATTCTGTTTGCTACATGAGATGTGAGACAGCATTACTGAGCTACCACATCAGTTTTGCTCTCTGTAACTCATTTTGGCACCACACATCATGTAGGGTTTCTACCACCTATTTGGAGGATTGTTCACAGGGATTTTTTTAATGAAAACTTTTTGACTGTTAGAAATACCTATCTGCCCAGCAAAAAAAGTTTTTAAGAAAAGGGAACAGTCACTAAATCAAGAAATGAAAACTCAAAACTGGGAAGGGGAGGTGGGAATGGTTATAAAAACTTCTGTTTGTGTGATACAACCAAGTTCACTTACTAAATCTTTTGATCCTTTACTTCTGTAGTTATTTCAGATGTGCCAGGATCAACCCTAAAGAGGCAAACAAATTGTTCTCCTATCTTTCCCAGTTCTCAGCATTCCAACTGGGTCCCACAGCCACTCACTTTCCCTTCCCCTTCCCTCCTGAAAAGAGCTACTTTTGTTTATCAAGTAAATAATTCAGCCATAGAGTTGTTACACAACACACACTGCACAAACACAGGGGGGGAAATTGCCTATATAATAAGCTGTGTATAATTTACTTTAAAATTCATTTCTTTCTAGAAAAAAAAAGAAAAACGTTTAACACTTAAGATTCACACAAAGGAAGAGTACAGAAAAGTCAGCTACATGCACATACCTTGTTTACCAACTACTTTGTAGATGACAGCAATACCTCTCAAGAGTCTGAATTCATGTATAATTAATATCTTTCACTGGCACCTTGAAATTATAGTATTGTACATTGCTCATAAACAGCTTTTTTTGGTTGTAGAAGAGGAATAACCTTTAGTTCCAGCTTCCAATGCAGAAGCCCAGGCATACAGACGATAACTGATTTTCTTGAGTGTCAGTTGTGGATCTCAGATTCAGAGCAGAATCCCACTCTTCTCCACTAACAAATCCAAACTTTAGCCACAGAGTACAAAGGTGATGAGGCAGAACAGACTTGCAAGGAAACACCGTGTTTAACAGATTACCTGAGAACACCATTCCTCTCGGAGATACACAAGCTACCGAAAAAAATGCCTTGGTATTTGAAAAGGGCAATACAGAATATTCAAAAGAACAAACTCTTTTACAAAAACAAACATCTTAATCCCAAGTGCCTAGGAGTTAAAAATGCAATTTCACTGAAATATGTTCTAGTTCCAATGTGAAGTTTTATATGTAATAGATACCATAGCAGTTACAAAATTTCTTCTGCTAAGGGCCAAAGAGAAGTCGAAGCAATTATGCTCCACCTTATGCAAACTAATCAATAGATTTACTTTCAACAAATTTTCCTTTGATTAAGGCATTGTCAATCTATTCCAGCACCCTTTTAAGTTACATTGCCCCTACTAGAAGCAAATTTTTACTCATTTATATTGATGGTGATTTTACACAAGAGTGAAAGCATGCTATACTTGAACAAGTCCTCACCACAAAAAACACTACCTTGCAAAGAAATATGAAAACAATATGAATACGTTTGTATTTGTAAGTACATAATATTTGGTTTCACTTTGTAATGCATTTGTGACCACAAGGTTTTGTGTCAGAAGTTTCTGCCATAGTAGTCTGACATGAAGTAGCCTACTAATTAATTTTAGCCAAGAGTCCTGAATACTGCATTCAGCCTCTACACTTCTTTCATTATCTGTAATTAGATCTAGTGCTGCTCCATCACAGCCTTCTGAAGAATAATTTAATCCTGCTACCCACAAAACATTTATTTATTCAGCTGAGCTTTCTCAAAATTTTCAAAGCTTTCTCAGTTTTTTCTATCTAAAGAATTAGTCCAGTGGTTGAATGAGTGATGGTATACAGTGGAAATACTGGACCAAGACTTGTGCTTGTACTGCTTGTAGGATTATACAGACACTGTACAGTCTTTGGAAAAGTACTGAAGTCTGTAGTTACTGTTCTTGAGGAAAGTCTCAGACCCTTTGTATCAAAAAGCTGCATCATTTTTTGTAACTAAAACAACAAACAGGAGCCATACTGTAAGAGCGAGTATTCATGTATAACTTCACCCGTATCTCATGCAGCACCAGTCAGTACTGCAGTATTTTTAAACATCTTGGGCAGGGAAGCACAGGATTTGAGAAGAAAAGCAAAAGACAGGTCTGCTCAGTCACTAATCCTCTCCAGCAAAGCCCTCTGACAGGACTGGAACGTGGACCCAGAGGTCCATCCTACCATGCATGCTGCAGTGCACAGTGGCACTAAACTCTTGCTCTCCTCAACTACAGCCTTCCCCTCCCACACTCCACCTGCTCCAGATATTCCCCTCCACCGAAGAGCTTCACTTCTACAGCAATGCCCCCCTGCTTTGGTATCTTGGCACTTGGTGATAAAGGGAAGGAGAACCTGTCATTCCTCCAGATTTCTATTCCTCTCCACAACCAGAGCACACAGCCCTAGTTCACAGGGCAGGGAGAGAAAAGCAGTCAAACATTGGTATTTTGAGCATTAGAACTGAAACGTTAGCAAAATACAACACCCATCACAGAACATCGTTTAAAATGGTCTGGCCCTTAAGCTGTTCTCACTGCTACTTGTAGATCTCCAGAACAATACAGGAATAGAGAAGGAGACTGATGTACAAGATCAAAATTACTGGACCAAATTTTGCCAGTTTTGTCTCTCCTGAAAGATACTATTCAAAAGCAGCACCTCCAGTTGTCTTGCTTTTTGGAATGTCTCTTCCATATTTTTATACAAAAGTACAACAATAGCTTATTAAACATTGAAAGTATTCAGAATTTGGGGATCAGAACAACGCAATGTGAACTGAGAAATGCAGTACTACGTCTTGTTTTTACTAAATTCTACAGAAATCAGTAAATTCATCTGATTCTTCTTTCAGGGGCATGACACTAACATCCAACAGTGAGCAGAACTCCAGGAGATTAGAGAAAATCACAGGGTTGGTCATATATATCAGTTCTCACCTATGCACTCACGTACTCACGTGAAGTAACAGAATACAGTGGTATCTTCCTATTAACTGACAAATATTTTTATGCTGCTGGAAAGAACTTAATTAAACCAGATTATCATAAACACACATTAACAGTCTATATATATGAGAAAAATGTGCTTCCAGTGAAACTAATGCTTAGCAGACCTAAGTTGTTTGCCATCTGCATTGAAAGGAACAGTATTAGCTAGGAAAAAAAGTACTTCTATAAATAATGTAGCGAATTCTCTACACCCCTTTCAATAATTTAGGCATGAGGGACTACATATGAAAGGAAAAAAAGCTTTCTTAATAACTGGAAAAGGACAAACATGGGGTGCAAAATCTGAATGAAAGTAATTAGGAAATAAATAAAGTAAATGCCCAATTTAGCCCTCTAAACTAATTTTAGAAATTGGACAATAAATATTATGGGTAGATCAGTAAAGCACAGTCCCAAAATAAAACCGACCGACCAATTAAGCAAGAAAGGTTACTTCTATTCGCCAACTTCTTACAGAATGTGCACACTGTGAAAAACTGATGACTTAATTGGCTCATTAAAAACTTCTGCTTAACCATTGAAGCACAAGGACCTTAAATCAGGAAAGCTCTATTCCGCCCTCAGCTCCCAAGCACCAGCTAGCTGCATAACCTTAGGGAAAAGACACTAGGACTGTTTCTTCAAAAGCTGAGCAAGCAAATGGCTATTATGTGGTTTTCTCCAGTTAATGTCAAGTTCTGAAACACCATGAGTTTGGTAAATAGACTATGAAGCAGTCCTTTTAACTCTTCACGCAATTACAGGCCAGCAAGAATACATGAACAGACCCCAATTTTATGCAGAAATTAAAACTCAAATGGTATCTGACAATTTCTTTTTTCAAAGACAACGTCACGAATCACTGAAGTGAAAGCCAATGAAGATGATCCCCTCGCCACAATTAATAATAGCTTGAGCGGGTCACTAAGTAGATCACTTTTCAATACTCTTACCTTGAATGCTGAACATGGAAAGCATTTTACTGTCAGTTCCCTAAATTCCAATAATAAAATAATAAATTTATACTCCGCCCACATCAGGGTTACTGACAACCATCAGGTAACAGCAACTGATAAACAAAATTTTTTTTAATCTTTTTCTCAGATATGAGGAAACATACACTTATAAAGCCTGTAAAGGATGGCAAAAAGGCAGTTACTGCATATGACATCTTTATCTGATCTTACATGATTTTATGTAATCCTCTGTGCAAAGAAGCATAAAAATAGAGAAAATGGCTGAAAAAATCAAGTTCTTTCTAAAACAATAACTAGCAACTGATTACCCAAATTTAAAGAGACTTCACATAGTCCTGGAAAACAGTGGCTACAGACGTGTTCCCAGGTCTCAACAGAACCATTCCATCAGACACACAAACTTGAGAAAAGTATTGAAATGTGCACAGAGTGGTATAAGCACAAAGAACATACACTTGCTCATGGGAAAGCTCCCTGAAGGATTTCTACAAAGTAAACTGCATAGCAAAACAATAAGCATGGAAATGTGAGGATATGAAGAAAATCAACATACACATGAAATACAGACATTAAGATATAGCTTCTGAAAGACATGGCCACAGAAGCCAGCATCCCACATCCACATGTAAGTTTGGTCACTGTTGTACTGAAAGTTGCTGAATAATAGGTTTATAAAAAAGAACAACCAACTGCAAACAGTTTAGAAATAAAAGATTTAGAAATAAAAACTTTCAATTGCAAGTTTATCCCTTAATGACTCCTGCTGTATCTCATTATATACGTCTCTCACCTAACACTGCTCTCTTACTGTCAACGAGAATTCAAGATCAAAGGAAATACATACAGTGTAACACAACACAAAGGAGATGGGTTTTTTGAAACCTTTCAAAATCCAGATGTTAGCACAAGAACTGTGTTTCATTTTCTCAGGAAAATATAAAAAGCTAGTCTTATGCCCTTACCAACACACTGTTAGAATAAGAAGCATATCCAACTGGTAAGCAGAAAACATGCTCACATTTGAAAACTCTTAGCCTAGGCAAGTCAGTTCCTTCTTTTACATCCTTGGCACTACAAGGGCAACAGCCTTGTAAAGAAATCCTCAGATGGTGTAACATTATGCATTTCATACACTGGAGTGAGTCATTCCAAGTACATTTATAGACAGAAACATAACACCACAACACTAGTCCCTGGGATGTAAACACATAGTTCCTATTATTTGCATGTGCAGAGGAGGGCAGGTTATGGCTGTGTATTCAGTCATAGAAAACAAACCCATTAAGAAGAAACCTTTCAAGTCATATTGCTGTGCATACATCTAAACTGTATGCTCATTATTACCAGTTGCCACACCTCACGTTCCTGTATTTCTTTAGCCTGTATTGCATCCATACTTGCAGAAGAGAGTCCTAATTCTAATTGGAGCTCTGAGACATTTTCACAGCATAAACTGCAGCATTACTCTCCAGAGCAAAGTCCTTTGTCTCACCTATATATTTTCTCAGTTTCCAACAATCTACTTTGAAACAAATTCCCCAAGTCCAGTGCAATGTAATGGGGTTTAAAAGCATGTTTCTATTTATGAATTTCAAATGCTGGCATGTATTTACTTCATTACTTTTAGTGAGTAGTTCCTATTGTGAACTGGGGATGGTGGAGCCTTCCTATTATTCCATCTGGAGCCAATTTGTTTTTAATTTCTAAGCATCTGCAGTTGAAGAGGTTTTACAGTCCTTTTAAGCAGCTGAGCAAAGAATGAGCAGATGGTGTCAAATGTAGCAGTACTAAACCCCCCACAAAAAAAACTTTTCCTAGGTTTTATTTTTGAAGCAAGAAATTATTGGTTTGTGAAGGATCATTAGCCCAGAGAAATTAAGCACATTCACAGTATGCTCATATTATAGCCTAAACATTCTTAACAAACCATTTGCAATATATTTTAGTCTTCATTGAATAGCATTTTTCTAGAACTGAGCTGAAATTGTACGACAAATGCTAACTATTATTTGATTTGATGGAAATAAATATTAAGCAGAAAAACATATGTCTTTTGGTAAACAAGTAACAATAAGCAATAATTATCTTCAACTGTCTATTAAACATAGCTCCATTTCAAGACATTAGCAAAAAAGCCATTTTTGTTCTAAGAATTTTACATACCCACTGAGGCTGTTCCTGGTTTTATAACCTTCACCTACTCCTATTTATAAGCAATGAAGAGAAAGGGGACTATTTAATGTGAGTAAATATACTGTTGCTTCCTACCCCCTCATCTGTAAGAGGTATATGAAATCTCAGGCACTGCAAAGATAAATGTTGGAAAACGCAGTTTTCCAGCAAAACTTGTGTTAGTTGAGCAGGCCTGAACAAAGCCTCAGCATAGCCAGGCCTCAGTGGAGATCCTAACAGGCTGTCATGAGACACTAGCACCTGAGAACCACAGCTTTGCATCTAGGCTGTGAGAAAAATGTTATGAGAAAAGATAGGGAGTCAGAAGTGTTATGAGAAAAGATAGGGAGTCACCAAGAAAATCCCTGAATATGTGAGAACAAACTGCAGATACGTGTGTAGCTATAATTAGAAACATCTGTAACAGTATATAAGTTTCTCGTTTGGTGAAATAAAATGAAGCTTGCTTTATGACTTATGTTAAGTCGTGTATGAGTTCTCTCTCGCCAATCGTCAGATAAATACATTAAAAGACAACAAGTGACTTGAATAATTATGGATGTCAGAAGTAGCCTACAGAAACAAGACATAGTGAAGCATTTTTAAACAGAGAGAGGTGCCCAACCTGTAATCATGTTCCAGCATAACCAATTTCAGCTTTCTTCAATTATCCAGTAGCTCTGAAGACAGTCTCACATTGGTTATCAGGTATGAACTCAAATTTTGTTTCATTTCAGCAAAACAATCCTTTACCTCTACAAAATATCAAACCATACCTAATCGTTATCATGTCTCCATGATCTCCTTGAATGTACCAGCTGCAGTTTACAGCTGGAGGATAGTTCGATGGCCAAGAAGGACTATAGATGACTCCCCGTCTCTCTGTGTGCTGTTCCAGTTCTCCACTGCAAGCAGCTGTTAAAAAGGGGAGAAAAATAGTATTGTTAATGCTTTGCCTAATCAACAATTCATATTAGCTTCAAGAGCTTCCATCAGTTTCTGAGGACTGCAGACAAACAAGAGTCAACAGTTTTAGCCTCTCACTGCTTTCTTCCCTGCCCTGTTTTTTAATGAAGACACCCACACCAAGTGTAGTTAAGCATAACCTGCATTTCAATGCAGGACCCATCAATAATCTTCTATGAATCTACCACAGGCTACAATCAATATTACTGCATGGATCTGCCAAGAGGATGTAATACAGAAATCCTTCTTACCAGTTTCCCAAAGACTAGGTAGGTCACCCAGCATGTGAAGAAGATCCATGCTAACGGTAAAATAGCCAGTACCCCATTTTTGTTGTAACATGTTCCTGGATATGTTGTTTATTCTCTTAACCATAGAGACCTGAAGAGTTTGTAATAGTTAAAAAAATATCACCCACCCACCACAACCCCATGTCCCACAAAAAAGTAAACTGGAGTCCAATGTTAAATGTTTTCATTGAACATTACTAAAGTACTCTAAATTCCTTTGGAATTCATCTAGATGGGGAAAAATTTCAAGACGGGGAAAAGAGCAAACAAGGCCAAATAAAGCTCAGCATTTTCAAAGCACATCTAGTTCTTCCTATGGAAAACAGCAGGCTACATCAAATACTTATAATTTGTAATTAAGCAATTCAAAAATGAAAATGAAATGTTCCAAGGACAACTTGAAAAGCTGTTCTGATAGGAAAACATACTCTTAGCAGACTACAAGAGGAAAAATTCTTTGTAATGTAATAGCTATTCTGAACATTACCCAAAAATACTATTTAAATTATTTTTAAAACAAATTACTATCTAGAGCACGACTTGTGGACTGCAGTTGAATATTCCAGTTTTTGACAGACGCTTACATTCTTGTAGCTGAAAAACGCAGCAAGGGGAGAAAAAGGCTGCCTATACCTTGCCACCTCATACACATACGCATCCAAATACGCTGCATTATAAATGAGAGATTCATGGTATTGCTTGAAATCTAGCCACATAAATACATCATTTTCAATTCCCAGTCAGGATCAGGTTTAACTGCACTGGGGGGATGGAGGGGAGGAGTGTCAGCAAAGCTACTTGGCTGCAGTCAAGTCAGGTGGCAGGGCTGCCTGGGGCACTCCTGGTTGGTGCTGGGACTGGGCTGCAATATGTCCCCTCAGGGAAACCTGGGCCTGGCACTATTCTGTTTGTTCACAATAAGCACTTTTGAAGTGAGAGCCACAGGAATACAGAAAGCATGATGTAACTTACCTGAGGCAAAACATAAAAACGCTATTATTTTTACTCTCCAGGTAGGGTATTCCCCTGAAATACGTGCATATAATTTCTACTAGTTTCAAAGGCCACAAAAACATACTGAATACATAAATACATTAAAGCATTTGTTTCCAAACAATATTTTGCAGTAATGCAGTTACAAAAACAAGAACATTTTTGTTATCCATTTCTAAAACCAGAGAGGCTCCATGCTATGCTCAATGCTGGAAAATACTGAGATGTAGTTGCAATTGTAGAATTATAAAAGCGAATATATAAGATCCACAGGACTTGTCAACTCTAGTTCTCAGTTTCTTTAGGTCTACAAATGTGGTCCTCCACACACTTGTTACTGCATCGACATATCACAGGAGCAAAAGAGGAGCAAGAGCTAGCAAACACATAAAAGACCTCGAAAGGCTGCATTTCCTAACTGCCAGGTTAAGAAAAGTTCAAAATGGGAACAAAACAGAATGCACAAAGTGAAAGAACAAATACACCAGGCAACACTATCCAGATGCTTCCAGTAACACCTCTGCAAATATTTCTGCTGCCCTTGTACCAAATAATGTTCTGGATTAATATCCCTTATTCATAGTATTTGCAATAGAACAGATCACAATTACACAAAACTTACTGGGTTTCCATTCTAACGAATTCCTATTAACAGGCTGATGGCTCCACATGAGCACTTCCATTCACATATTCATCAGTGTAGTTAGTGGAGCTATTATTCTCCCAAATACTTGTTTCTCAGTTTTAGGAAGTAATTACAAAGACTCTGAGAAATAGTTACTTAAGTATCTCAGGTCTTTTTAAGTAGTATCACTACATTTTTTTTCTTTTGTAATAATGTACAGTTTCCCAACGTAGAGGATCTGTTGTAACAACACAGTTCAGGTCTTCAGTGAGAAATCCTTTTTCTTGCTAACACTGCACATCTGATGTAAATGCAAGACAAGGAAAGAAAAAGCGACAAAAGAAACAGATTTTTCCTTTTAACAGAAGAATTGTAGCTGTTCAAATCTAAGGATGTAGCAAGGTAAGGGCTGCACTGACACTATATGCCATTCTGGGCAGTTCATCTGACAATGGCTATTGTTGCCAATACTTTACCATGGCCTTATCCCCTCTGACACCTATCAAGCATTTCAGACTTTTCCTACTTAAAATCAAAAGGACAACCACTTGGCTCTTGCAAAGGGTTCTGATTTGAATAGACCACTAACCTGAATTCCTATCTGTTTTGGTTTAAGACAATTTAAAGGAGAAGCCTCTGGGTCTAGCTGTCTCCAGCAGGGTTCCAAGTAAGTAATGAACGCAACTAGATTAAGTGAAAAAATAAGCCTTTACTAACAAGCAGAACAGCAACAGCCAAAAACAATAGTAAATAACCACCAGATAAAAAACTGCTCCATACTGATTCGCCCCAATCAAGCCCAGAGACACTTCAGAGACCAAGTCAGAGAAGTGGGTATTTGCTTCATTCGGTGCACCGGATGTGTGGAGAATTCTCTCCGACAAACACACACACACCAGTACTCCAAAAGCACAGTGTTATAGGTAAAATTCATGAATATTCATTACATTCTCCAGGACAGGAGTGGTTATACAAATTACTTCTCATACATCATTAATATTATTAGCGATTTCTTGTGCTCAATGGCAAAAGGATTCCTTTTGCCCCCTTTTATCTTGATAAGATTAAGGGAATCCACAAGGCCAGAACTGTTATCAGCCTTCAGCCCTGGACGGGCGCCGTGCTGGTGGAAGGGGCAAAAGCTCAAAGAAACAAGGATGGTTGAAGTGCAAATAGATTTGGGTTTTCTATTTGACCACTCCTTTCTCAATCCCGAACAAAAATCCGAACAAAAATTGCCAGGCACACCCCTCCGAGATAGTGCCCTGGATTTCGAGCACGTGGGTCAAAGGACAAAGGGTGAAATGGTGTCAGTCTTTTCTGCACCGCCCCTGCTCCATTCTTTTATCTCTCACTTGGCTTATCTCGAGATGGCTGGAACCCTGACTGAAGTTCTTTGGATTCAGAGGGCTAGAAACTCACGGTGGCAATTTGTCTTCCTAGAGGCAGTGAAGATAGAGTGGCTGGGCTGGATCCTCTTGGCTGTGTGCGGCTAAATGGCAGCTTGAACCGGGGTGGGCTTCACTGCCCTTTTCTCCCAGTGCAGTGCCTCTAACACCTGAAACCGCGAGGAGGGGGACAGACCAAGACTAGGGCTGGAAACAGCTTTTTGCTACTGTTTTCTCTCAGTGTTGTACCTCCGACTTCCCGAACCACCACAGGAGAAGAGACCAAGCCTGGGGCTGCAAACGACGTCACTGCAGCTTCCCATTGCGCGATATGTCCAACCCCGCAACGGCGAGGGGCAGAGAGGCTGCCCGGGCAGCTTTTAAGAAATGCGTGCACCAAAGCAAACTCACACACACACACACACAACACACACGCATAGAGACACAAGATTCCCAGCCATGGAACCTTAACGATACAATAACGATTTCTGGGCACATTTGATTATGGAATACGCTATAATTTGTATTAATCACACCAAGACAATATTGCCAAAACTTCATTACACTATTTTAACAATATGCCACTGTCCTCTAAACCTGCTGGAGTAAACTGGGGACACACACACATACACCCCTCCCAAAACTACTATAGCGTTTATCCAAACCTCACTTAATTGCCTTATGGTTTTGATGTGGGTTTTTTTCCCCACCAACACTCATTACTATAGGATTTGCAAATATCAATCCTTCCTAAAGCAGCCGCCTGCCTCTCTACTCCTTGTGCAATAACTGCTGCAAGGCAGACAAGGTGAAGCACCTGAGCACCGATTTCAGCAGCTCTTTTTTCACCCACATAAATTTTGAAAGAAAAGCCTCTACTAAACACAGCCTTCAGTGCTAGCAACCAAATGGTAAAACCATTTTGGTAAAACCACACAAGGGCAGAATTTTATACTGTTGGGGCTTCAGTCTCAATAAAAGGGCCCTACTTCCATCCGCAGCTCCTGGCCATGAAGTCTGCAAAATCACTAAGTACTGTGTTATTAAGTAGGGCTTCAGCATGACACTGTAATTACTTAAGGAAAATAAACAGAAGCCTGTTCAAATTGCCAAAAAATCTAAAGGAAAGGGAAGTTCCTAAATAGGAAAGTACAGTCCTGGATTCTGAAGGCATTGTCATCAGTGACAACATGTAAGAATAGCAGTGATAACACTTTTTCAACAATTCTTCTTGTCTTTCCAGAGCTTTTCTGCACAAACCTAAAAGAAAAGTGAAATCCCAATTTACTAGAAGCTCCAAACTGCTTATATTTCCCACATTTAGTATTACTGAAGACACATAAAAATATCAATTCCTGGACTGGCAAACCAACCAACCAAAAATCTTACTGAGATGGTGCTTTTAAAGAAAAGATACATTATAAACACAGACAATAATAAATATTCCACAATTAAAAAAAAAAACCCAAACAACAACAAAAAACAAGCAAACAAACAATGAAAAAGAAACCCCCAAACTTTAAACAAATGCCAGAAGCAATCTGAGTTAAGAGAGTTTCTGTCAAGAGGAGATCTCCCCCTTATGAGGGGGAGATAAATCTTAATTGCTTTCTGTAATCATCAAATGGATGTCTTCTACTGTAAACAGTAGTAGATTCCCTCTGCCAGTTAAATATGCCACAAATATATGCAATGAAGTTTCCAAAAACTTTACACTAATAATATTACTCCTATTTTTGCAAAAGCAACTGTAATAAAACAGACACTGAGCTTCGCCAAAGGACAGCACTGAGGGTACTGTGCCGGAATAAATTTTCAGACAGTCCCAGCTGAAAATAAATCCTGCAGCTTTACACTCTTCTGCACCAGGGCCTGCCACAATCACAAGGAACACATCCCAACCATCTGCTCCAGGTTAAAAGATGTTTTGCACCTGCCACAAGGAACCTCCTCTCAAAATCAAATGCTTGGCAATATACATTTCCTCAAGTAGCTGTCTCAGGGTCGGCAGGAAACTCTCTCCAAGTTCTCACAATGCTCCTCAAGGAGGGCTTGCACATGTGGTTTAATGCAGATCCCTTATGCCTGTGGAAAAAGAAGACTTAAGGCTCCCCTTCACTTTGCCCAGTCTCCAGCTGGCTGCTTCTGTCCCTGCTCAGAATCAACGATGGCACTGTCCAAGGGTTCAGCTCACAGACGTGAAAAAACTGGAGCTCACACTTGCTCGATCAATAGGCTGACCTAGCTTTCTTCAAGCACGTTACAGAAGCTACATCCCCAGCTCCACTTACACCATCATGAAACAGGATAACTCAAAACTGTATGAAGACAAAAAAGCCATGAAGGCTACAACACTCTGAGGTTTTCAGCATACTTTAAAAAATAAAAGCCAGACATAACAACTCTATTTCTAGTGAAAAAAAAGTGTTAGAAAGCAGCAGAGCCAACTGAAAGAAGCTCTACATATTTTAGGCTGAAGAAGTATCACTAGTCTAAGTAAGCCACTGTGTAATTACTCAGTTTACACTTTGTAAACTCATGTCTCATACACCAAAGATGCCAAACTCCATCAAAAGCTAAAGAACCATCCAAGCAGAACATACTAGGACATAAATGACACTGTGTACTTTTTGCAATGAAAGAATGGAAAATACTGTGTTGCAAACAATACATGTCCTGTATGGCTTATCCACACTTCCTCTAAGCTTAAATTAAGCAGGTTACCTAATCATAAAATTACTACCTTTCCCTGATTTAAACTTTCTCTCAACCCCCAACTGTTGACTTGAACACTCAAGCTCCCACATTAATTGATCTACTATCCTAGAATTTTCTGTTTTCCCATATCCTTTCGTCCCACCCCCTTATATTAAAACAGAAAAAGCCAAGTAAGTTGCAGCCTCTTTGGGCATAAAGTACATCTACACATGAGGGTGGACTGACAGGCACAAGAGGGTCCTTATCATTAAGAGGACCCTGACTGCAATATTGCCACAGTGCCAGTAAATCACAGTACTGCACAGATAAGGAAATTACACAAAGCGCTGTGATTCTGGTTTAATTTCCACGCTAGCATTCATAAGACATTTGTAATATTCTTGTTTTAGCTTCTTCAGGAATGAGCCACCTTCCCTGACGTGATGCTCCCAGGCACATTTCCTAAATACAGAGTTTTCCCCTAAACGTATCAGCACATATTATGATCTTAGCCTCAAGCTTACAATTTTTATCTATCCCAGTGACAATGATGCAGACTATAACGCTGTTGTGGTTTAAGCCCAACTGGAAAATAAGCCCCCACAATGACAATGATGCAGTCTATAACCCTGTAAAGGTTTAAACCCAATTGGAAAATAAACCCCACGCCGCCACTCCTGTCCCCCCACCCCCTCAGGTGAGAGACAAAATACAGATTACGGGTTGAGGTAACAATTTACTGGAAATAGCAACCAGTATATATAAGAAAACAAACAGCGACAGCAACAACACTAATGAGAACAGCGTGTAAGAGGGGATGATGCCGCGCAAAGCGCTCACAGAGCGCAACACGACGCGGCCCTCGCTCTCGTCGCCGCTCCGGCCCCGGGACAGGAACGGAAATGGCGGCGCAGCCTCCGCACAGCACCTTTGTCTTGCACCCGCAGCCGCGCCCACACGGCTCCAGCACCGCCCCTCCCGGCACGGGGACAACGATCCCTGGCTGTGGCTGGCACCGGGACAACGATCCTGGCCTTGGTGCCACCGGGACGACGATCCCTGGCCTTGGTGCCACCGGGACGACGATCCCTGGCCTTGGTGCCACCGGGACAAAGCCTAGGAAAACTTAAGTCCTAAACGTCCTAAGATGTCATTGTCAGTCTGTCTTAAACAAACGTCATTAAAAAAGGTCACTCTCTCATTAGAACATCTCTTTGTATGGAAAAGAAACAGTAACAGCTCAAATGAACAGTTAATACAAATAAAAATAACATCTCAAATGAACAGTTAATACAAATAAAAAAAGTATACCTTACCTAATGAGGTAACAGCGCTCTCTATTTTCCCAGTTAGGAAGAGATTCACTGCGTAAAGACAGAAAAATAATTTTCAGACAGGTTCTAGTGGTGGCACAGGGTGGCAGTCAGAAGTTAACTATTCTTAGGTATTTGGTGGGGTGTTAGCATAAATGCTTTGCAGTTTTCCAACAAGAACTTTGCTTATCTGCACAGGCAAGTCATGTAATCAACTATTATCCTTCACTGTAGATAAAACGAGTCAACACACCATGTTAGTTTAGTATCTGCGAAACATGCTATCAAAAGAAACAACTGCCAATCTATTCTAAATTATCTTCCATAGGATTTATTTTCATTGAGGAACACAGAAGAACAATCACACTAAAACATTTATCATCACAGCTAGTGATTTTGTCTGCTTAAATGCTGGATAATAACTAATGCCAATATTATCTTTAAATACATCTCTGAATAAAGCGAAGTTTGCTCCCCTCAGGTAAGTACCACCTTGAAAATCAACTGCTAAAGCTAACACGATTGCCTAGACTAAGCAAAAGCAAATAAGTTTTCAACAAGGTCCACTAGTACAATCAAAACAGGATGAGGCAGTACTTGCAATACATATCTGACTTGCAAATTAAGTTCCAAAGACTTCATTTTCTCAAAAGTATCCTCTCACAGTGTATACCAAGTGATCTGGAAAGAGTAGTTATTGCCAAAAAAAAAAATTTGTCCTGTGTCATTGTTGGTTCAGAAGTCAGCATTAACATGCAGTTTCATATTAGCTTCCCCACACATTCTTTAAGGCACTTCTCTAACAACTACAGCATGTTCCACTAACCGCTCTCATTAAAACAGTAATCTGTAATCTACAAAGATAGCCTATTAGTAAAACGACAAATACTTACAAGAATTAGAAAGGTTTAAAACATTACCAGAAACTTAATTTACAACATCCCAGCCCAAGCACTCACTTTGACTTTATTCTGCATATATTAAGTCTTAAATTTTTTAATAGTTAATCTCCTGGCAAGAATTTAGTTAAAACATCACCAAAAAATCAACAATAGGAGAAGAGAGGAAGAGAAACCATCCCTGTTCCCAACAGTCACTTAGGAAGCAGCTGACAATTAACATTATTTATGTCTGAGAGTGTGGGCCCCCATTGTCTTCTACACTGCCTACACACATCACAAAACAATTACCTTCTGACTACCCTCACTACATTCTGGCATAACTTAAATCAGCAGAAGAGGTACATAAAGTACCAGACACTAAAGGGGTGTAAATGAAATATAATCCCTTAGCTTTCCAGTTCAGGCCCAGTCATGTTTTTCAGTCACCATACTGCAGCAGCCCAGGCACCTACAGCTGTCCCTTGCTGACTTACATCTGGCTATCCACAATTTCCATTTTCTCCTTCCTGAAGCCAAAACTTTTTGCAGACAGTGATTTTGGGAAGACTGCTACAGACCTCAGGCTGAGGCCAGGCCCTGCAAAACAGAGAGAAAGACTGCTCCTGTCATCACTTGTCACAGACTCCAGGGTCACTACCACAGGGACAAGGGCAGTGACTTCTACCTCCTTCTAAGTGGTCTTGGATCTGAGCTTTTAGGAACACACAAAGGAAGAACGGCAACTAAATGGCAGTGCATATATGCTACAGCTCGAGGAGAAACACACCTGAGCCACAGATTTGTGTTAATAAGCTTTAATACCATGTTCAAAGGACTCTAACAGCAGTGATTTTATTACGAGTGTACAGTAACATTTGTTATATGATAATGACAATGTGCCATGAAATTATTTCTTCTTTCACAGTGCTAGCTTGCTCTGTTAGGTGGGAAAGCCTAACAGAAGCATCAATGCTTACCTAGAAGCAACAATACCATGCTGTACCAGGAAACAACATGGTTCTGTTAACTCTGTTAACTCTGCCATTTGTGACAAACTCTGGATTGCAGCAGTAACAGCAACACAACATTTCCTCACACAATACTAAAATGTCCCTATTTCTGTAAGCATAGTAATATAGTCATAAAGACTGAGATTAAATTAACCCATGATTATGTCACAAATTTATATTCATGAGAATTAAAATACTTGGTTGTGCTCCAAAGAAAGTGAATTAATATACTCTGCATAACCATTATCAGCACAAATGAAAGCAGTGTTTGAAGACATGTTGTATGGAAAAGTCTGGGTCTGTGCTACCATTCTACAATCTTTCTTCATGTTTCCTACCTGAATACTCCAACAGCCGTAAGAGAACACAAACTCTGAAGGAGAGGTTTCCTCACATGGCTTACAAGCTTACATGGCTATGCCCTTCAAATGGAAATAAGTAGGATAAAGACAAGGGGCATAATAGAGTGGAATTAGCCAACTCACAGCTACATTACTGAGGACTGTTAAACAGAGAGTCCTAGCTTACTACCAGAAATATTTACAGACAGCCTTGCACACCACATCTGGCAGATCCCTAAGGAAGAGAACCCCCTAAAACCAGTCATTTATCTCTGAAAAAAACTTTCATTAGCTGCAGTTGCAAGTTCTTTGCTCTCATTTTCAAACCAAGAAGTCGGCAAAAACAGTTCTTTAAAATAAAATCTAAGCCTCACATCAGACACTTTCCCAAGCAACTGAATAAGCTTAGTTTCCAATAATCATTTTGCTCACTCAAGACCATCAAATCAAACCACAAGAGCACTGCAAACCAGCAGTCAGCTCTCAAAACCATCAGAGGCCCGTAAGAAAGAACAGCCATTCCCTGTTGATTTTCTTGTCTCTTGTCAAAACAAAACCTTGTCAAAATAAAAACAGGTGAGAGACTAGGGTATTAGAAAGTTTTCTAGATGCTCTTTTTCTTAACTGTTGGAACAGTTATGGGAAAGACAGGAAAAAAAAAACCAACCCAGAAGTGGTTCAGTTGGCTTGAACTCCATGTAGGAAACTTACTGTGCCATTCATTTGTATTGCTAAATAATTCTCAGGGTGAGGTTTTCAGCTGGGAAAGCAGCTATTTGGTTCAAAAGGGAAATTTACATCTTGGCACCTCCAAACCAACTGACAGCTACAAGGCTTTTCCCATAGCCAGGAGAGACATCAGTTTCACCGATTCCTTCTTATTTGGTAACTTTCTATGTCCTCCAGAATTTCTCAAGAATGACAAACAAAATGGCTTCATAAAAGAACAGTTGAAACAAACCCAATTTCAGTCTTTGGAGCAGCAGTTTACAGATGAGGTCACACAGCAATGGTCAGTGGCAGTGCATTGATACAGACATCAAACACCCACACACAAGCTATGGGAAAACAAGAAAAGAATGGCAAGAAGCAAGAACCAAAAACAAGGATGAAAGGAAAGGACAGACAAGCAGGAAGTAAAATACAAAAATAGTTCAAGTAGCAGCATTGTATTCTTATGGGTTCACTGAAGCAAAATACCTTACAAGCTTCCCACCTCTCATGTTTCTCAACTTCCACTACTGTCAGTTGTGCAAGGAATAGGAATAAAACATTCCAGCTGAAAAGAAGAGCCAGACAGTGAAATTCTAGAAGTCATAGAAAGCAGAAATCTACTAAACTGACATCACCCACACCTAAATAAAAGTGTTCTCACTTCAACTCTGGATTTTACATAACCTTTTATTATCTCATTAGTCATTTTAACAATAACCATGCTATTTCTGTCAAATAACAAAAGCTTTAACAAAGGTCTGACTGGGCCATTAGAAAACCCCAAAGCAAAAACCAAAACACCCCCCGCAAAAAAAAACCATAAGAAATTCAGATATATAGTGAAAATATGTATCTTTCTCTAACTTTAAATAAACAGTGCAACAGACATTATCCTCATGCTGTAGCACATCTCTGAAATCCCATTAAGACTGAAAAAAACAGAAGAGTTGTACTACCTGGATGTTCAAACGGTTTTATAGTTTAGCTAGCTTTTTACATTGCAATTATGTTAATTAAAATAGATAAATTTGAAATAACCAAAGGCGACCTTTGAACTTCAACTTCCTAGATTTTTCGAGGCAAGCACTGATGTTAAGGAAGCACTTTTACAAAAAGAGAACAAGCAGTCTGGCCACAGATATCTCTCTCTGATCGTTTACATAACGAATAGACCTGTCACTTGGAATTATTAAAAATTAACTCTAATCCACTTCATTAGTAAAGCGATGTGGGTTTAGCACCTTCTGGATTAAGGAGCTGTGACAGTTTATCAAGTAAGTGTCTGGAGAGCTCAGTGCAGCCCCAGCATTGCTCAGCTACATGAGGTTCTCCTGACTACACTGCCCCACCAGAATCATCTGGCAGGACGCAGGAACAGAGCAGTCAGCTCCAGTTACTCCTAATTTCACGTGCCCCTGTTAAATACACGGGGTCTATCGGTCGCTCGTTCTAGTCACAATGCTTCTGCCTAACAAAAAACATCTTCCCTGCAAAATGGACTGACAGACTGGAGACCAGTAATACGCTTCACCACGTTGTCACTGCTTAACACCTGCTGTGAAGCAGAGCGGAGAGCAACCACTTCAAGCAGAAGGCAGGGAAGAGAGCAGAATATGGCAGAGACACAGAGGGGGAGAAAATGTTTCTTCCCGCTGCCACTCAAGGGCCAGGCAAGCGCGCAGCGGCGCCGAGCAATCCCTAACCGAGACCCGGCGCTGCTGCCTACCCGCGCCCCACACGAGCTCACAGCCCGGGGAAGAACCAGCGATGCCTCCTGAACTTTTTTTTTTTTTATCAGAGCCATGCGAGGTTATGGCAGCGGTTCCAGAGTCAAGGGGAAGGCGATGGGTTCCGCTGCTCTGCGCGGGCCCCCGACAGCGGCCGGGAATGGCAGCCCGAGCATGGCAGCCCGAGCGGGTGTCTAAGGGACCCGTGGCCGCACTGCTCCTCGCCCCGTTCGTAAGAGGGGTGACGGGAGGGGACTCCGCCGTCACAATTCGGTGCGTTGCAGCCTCGTCCCGTCCCGCGCCCCCTGCCCACGGTCACTTCCCGTAGGGGAGGTGGGGGCCCAGAAGTCCCCACAGCCGATGCCCGCCGTGTCCGGACATACCCCATCGCCAAGGGAGTGGCCGGGCCGCACTCACCCAGGCAGATGGCAGTGAGCGGCGCCAGCGCGCTCTGACGGAGCTCTGCGGCCGCTACCTTCTCCATGGCGGGTCGCTGTCGCCTGCCCTTCAGCGCGGGCGGAGCCGTGGCGGCTCCGGCACCCACCGAGCCGCTACGCCGAGCCGCAGGAGCCGGCGGCGCCGCCGGCCTGCGGTGCCCCCGCTCGCCGGGGAGCCGGGAGTGGCGCGGGCGCCTGCCGCGGCGGCGGCCCCATGGCCGGCCCGCACTCCCACTCCGGGGCAGGTGGCAGAGGACGGACCGCAGCGCCGCCGCCGCTGCCCCACGTGACAGGCCCGCCGAGCAGCTGCGGCTGCCGGGCCAGAGAGCAAGGGGAGCGCAGCGCCGCCCCGCTCCGCGTACACCTGAAGAGCCGCCGCCAGCGGGCGGGCGGCGCGGGAGGAGCGCGGCCCGGGGAGGAAGGAAAGACGATGGCCGAGCCCGCCAGCGCAGCGCCGGCCGCCGGGCTTCCTGTCAGGCACAGATTTCCTCGCTCTCGCCGCGCCCCGGCCCCCGCGGCCATGGCGCACCCTGCCTTCGCACTACGCGGGCGGGCCGTGCCCAGCGGCAGGGCAGCGCAGCGCCCCGCGGGGGCCGCCCGTGTGCCTAGAGGATGCAGGGAGCCGTGGCCCCATGCCGGGAGGCCGCGCCCACTGCCGCCGCCGCCGGCCCCCTCTGCCGGGAGCTGTCTCGGCCCAGCGGGTCAGCCGGATGCCCTTTCCCGGCAGAGTTCCGTTCGGAGGTGCGCTGCGGATCCCGGGCGACAGTGGAGGCGCAGGAAACGGCTACGGCAGTTGGCTGCGCTGCAGCTCCCAGGAGTGAACGCTGTGATCGGTGACCGGCGCAGGGTGAAGAGCCTCCTCAGGAACGCGGCTGTCCTCAGAGCTCTCACAGTTCCTTCACTAGTACGAAGGGTTGCGACCCAAACTCGGACCCTTGCAGGTCCTGCCGACCGTGAAACAAGTCATCTCGTCATCAAACAGATAACGTATCCACTGCAAGGCAACCAGTTTGGATTAGTATAAACGACATAAACCCATCCTGTCCCACTGAAAATAGACGAAGCTTAATGTGTTTACAAGCAGCAAGACGGCAAAAGGTAAGTGGGAACTTCACGAGGAGAATTGCGAAACAGTGCAAGGTGACAGGCACCCCTTCTCAGGTTGCCCTAAACAGCTACAATGAGCCAGCTCTACTTCACGTTTGCTGAACTTTTCCTTGTTTTCCCATTTGCAGGTGCTCACATGCTGCTCCTGAGAACCAGTACCAGCTGCACTGTCATTGGCATAGCTTTTCTCTTTCTAAGAACAGAGCCTCAACGGCACTACCATACAGCTTTCACACGATTGCTGCAACCCACTGAGCAGCATTGTAATTCAGCTACAAATATCAACAGCAATAGAACACTTGGTAACATCACCAGTGCTTAAACTACAAAAATGAGGGCTGTGCTACAGGGTATAGTTTAATCCTTCAGGGCACAGATGAGGTTTTGCTGCATTTCCTATAAACACGGAAAAATTTGCCTACATGCTTTAAAAAAATCGCATCTTTGCATTCTGTGGCCATATCACAGAGGTGTGCAGTCTGTGGGTGTTTACAGCAGAACCTCTTCGATCACTAAATTAAATATTGATTGGTAAATTCAACATCATGAAACAATCACGTTATTGTACTCAGTTTCCCATGAAATGGATGTAATCCCCAGGGTAGAATTCATATTTAAGGGGTTTCCATCCAGCATAAAGGTCTAGCTGCGAATGACACGCACACATATTCACTGACTGGCTGGCTGGCTGGCTGGCTGGCTGGCAAAGCCTCCAGGGTAAGGTGTGATCCAGTTAAGAAAACAGTATTCTGTCATCAACAGGCCCAGGTTCAGCTCTTCACTCTGACTGGACCTGGTGAAATGATCATATTGAATAGGCAGCATTCCTAAGGAAGAATAAGAAAAGCAAGAGACAGCAGTAGTTTTGCAACAAGAGGAACTGGAATGCTGAGGTAAAGGTGAGGTGTTTGCTAACCTTTCAGGAGCATGAGTTAGGATTCTCATTAAAGAGATGCAACAACATAAATTACAATTTCTATACTATGGTAAAAGTATGCTGTGTCAGATTGTCATCTGAGAGGTTTAGATCAGGTACTGCCCAAAACCAGGTTAAATAGTATACCCAAGAATGCTCATGAGCTCGTGTAATAACAAAAGTGGATGCAGGAAGGCAAATGAGTGGCTGTGGAGGGAGTTAGGTTTCTTGAACCCATGTCAGATAACTAGCTCACCTGTTCACATCATCATATCTCTCATACCAAAGGCCCATTTGATGCACACCCAGGTGCATATTCAGACAAATATTTCAGATACTTGTTAATTATGTGTGCCCCATCAAAGAAAAGAGCTGTGCAAGTTTAATTGTCAGTTTGTATGGTGAAAAATAATGAGCAAAGCATATTTAATTTGCCTAGGATGACATGCAATTTAAAAATATTAATTAAACTATGATTGTCATTTGCCCCTAAGTTCATGCATGTAATATTAAACACACAGCTCAGTTAAATACTTTCAAACATGTCTAGAAGAAAATGCCTGCGCACTCTTATGCTTATGGCACCATATCTTGTTTAAAATTAGCGGAACATTTCAGAGTCAGATTCAGTCAGAAAAATAGAGAAAGAGACCAAATTATAATATGGGAAACAGCAGATAAGAAAGAAAATGCAGAAATGTATAAGAAAATACCAGGCCAGGCTGAAGCTACTTAAGGGCAATGGTGCTGACAGTTGCTTTCTGGAGCATCTACAGGAGGCAGATCACAGTGGATGTAGAAAGCACAGACTTAGATTCCCTTTTGCTGATTCTTACTTGATAGTGAGAAAGTCTGGCAGAGTGGTGAAACAGAAGGCTTTACTCAATGCTTGGAAGCACCACAGTTCACCGAAGGACACCTTGCAGCACACAGAGATACTGCTTTAGGCCTTTTTGTTTCAACAGTATAAAGTGTGGCTATAGTAGTACATCGGAAGTTGAGGAGATCCTTACCCTCACTGAGCCACAGACCTGTGCCTTACCTTTTCTTATCAATTCCTTTGTTGGAATTATTATGATTGCAATTCACATTTGCTTATCATCTGGCTCTTAAAGGATACCTAATGGATGACTGTCCTGAGGATCAATAGTATCATGTCCGGTCTTCTTGGGATTAGAGAAATGGATATCAAGTTAAATACTTCTACTGTGCTAAAGATGCAGAAATAATAAGTGTGTCAGTACAAACAAAGTTTACCCATAGGTGAGAAGGCCTCACATTCAGCACAGTGATGACATGTCTGTTCTGCAGATAGAGCCTACTTCTCACGTGTCTGCAATTTTAAATAGCATAATGAATCACACAACATTTTTTCACAGCTAAATTCTTCCTAATCTAACCAGACAGTTCTCAAATCTTTAATGGACCCATGTTTGTAAAATCATTTCATCTGGGTTTTTGGGCAATAATCCTCAAATTATGCATTTGCAAATGCAATAATGGAATGTTTCATAAAAGAGTTTTTCCTCAGTGAGTCTATTATTGTAATTTAAAAAGATTATCTAGTCATCTCTATATTCTGCATTAACCCTTTTTATAATAATTACGAGTAAAACACATCTCTCATTTCCATTAAATAATACCCTTGTGTCTCACCAAAACAGTAGACTGTATAGGATGGAAAGCAAAGTGATGGATGTAGGCTCTTTTTTAACAGATTCTGTCCATGCCACTAACTTGTTAAGATAAAACCCACTCAGTTTAGAGTTATGCTTTGATGTTCATGTAGTATTTAAATAGTATTTAAAATGTTGAGAGCTGACTTTCAGTCACACACTTTTGTGTTCACATAAATACATGTATATATTAGAAAACTATATATGAAGGTACATACGTGTATGCCCTAGCATCTACTGGCCTAGGGGAATTAATTATCACATCACAACATCTGTTGCAGAGCAGAAAGGCCTTGCAAAGTGAGGGCCTTGCTGCCCTTGTAAAATCCTTGCTCACTTCTGTTACTTTACCTAACTAAAAAAGTATTCTGAAAACGACTCAGCTAAACTAGAGGTGAAAAACAAGTTACATAATTGTAAAACAATTATTTGAACCAATAAGTGCTCACTCCATGGGGCTCGTGGTTGGTTACATCTGTTACCTGTTCCTATCATGCTCTATGATGGTTGGTTTAACACATTTGTTGTGCCTCACAAGTATGTAAACTCATAACAGACTAACAGTTTAAGAACCCAAGATTTTTGCAGTAAAGTGTCTTTGCCATACCATTGTGGAGATCATGTGTTTTACACTGCAAACATCCACCTTAAAAACATAACCAGGAGAACCCATCTTAGGTGCTCTACTTCAGGATGATTTGCAGATTATTTTAAAATCACTTTAAAAGAGCTGCGCCAAACTAAATCATTGCTCTAGCCAAGTGTAAAGCCTTCATATCCCATTTCAAAACATATGATATGGAGATGGTCCTAAGAATCTCATTTGTAGATGTTGTATATGCTGGAGCTGTAGGTGCATTCATTCATTTTAACACTTTTGACAGAACTGGATCCCAAAAATGTCATGTAACACCATCAAAATAAAGTTTTTATAAGGTTTTACTGAGTATAATCAAAATTATACTGCATTTTTCAAAATATGTAGTAGAAAGATGAAGACATAAAATGATAAAGAAATGTTGACAAAAATTATGGATTCCATCAATATTACTACTAAAAATGTTAAAATAACTTTGAACTTATCCTGTCCATGTGTGTAATGCCTGTATTACACTGATTACATACAATTTTATTACATTATTCACATCAGTTCCCCCTGCGTCTAGTTTTTGTAACTAGTAAAAGTTTATGCTTCTTTTACAAGCATCCCTATCTGTGGTGTATTTGGTTGAGATTTCTTTAAAGTAAGACAATAATTTTACCACTTCCACAAGTAATTTCTATGCATTTATCTCTTTTTCAGCATAAATCAGTTCCAATGCATGTACAGAGTTGTGCAGAACAGCAAGACTGTGATCCTGTGTAATCATCACTTTTGACAGCTGGCATTAAAGAAAAGTTGGTTAGAAAATGTTAGGTGTAGTAACATAGATTATTTGTCTCGGCCTCACACTGTTCATCTCTAGTTTTATTGCATCACTGCACAGCACTATCTGGCTGCATTTAATAAGGTTTACATTTAGTGACAACTACACTCTCCCCGAAAAAGAAGAAAATTCTCAAGGGTACTTTGCTGCACCAATTTAACACTATTCCTGCCTTGATCTATTATAGATCATTACTAAACTTCACAGTGATCTATTTTCCTTCCTCTTCTTTTGGAATTTGTAATTCATGAGTTCTGTGTAGAGTTGAAAAAACCCTGTTGTAATTCACTTTCATTTTATGAAATGTGATGGGAATAAATACAAGCAATTTGGTATCACAGGAAGGCAATTCCAAATTGTTTGATGGAGAAATACTATAAGAACAATGTATAGGCGTTTTTCCAAACAGAGTGTAAAGCTGTGATATTCCTCTATGACACTCTGAACGTTCAATGAAATCCTGAGTTTGTATCAAGCAGGCCAGATTATGAGCAGCACTTACGTTAGGATAATTGCTTGAAAAACAAAATCACTCTCTCAAAATGGTTCAATTGTCTTTATAACTACTATCAAGGCAGCATTAATTGCATATTAGTTTTTTTTATACTTGTAACTTAGCTCTCTTAACAAAACTGAAGGTCCACACAACCTGCTCCATTAAGTAAATTATGTCTCATTTTTGTTTAATTGTGTTACTGAGATCAGATTTTTGAAACATGCAGCATAATTACAGAAGAGGATTAGAATTGTCTGCATTTCAAATACTTACAGAAATAATTGGAGGAAGTTCATCAGGGCTCCCTCACAAAATTGTGAAGCTGCATTTTATCAATAAGCTCCACTAGACAACAAGTCATTCCAGACACCTGAAAGAAAAAACCAGGTCACAACCAGCACTGTTTTATTTCTCTCTTCTTTTTGCCTTTAAATATTTTCAGTGTGATTCAGTTTTTAAACTATAATCTCAAGTTGCTGCTTTATGTCAGCAGTTATGTCAGCTGTTTCAGGAGGCTGCCATCCATCACAGACCAACACACACACTCTTTCTCTGCAGCACACTCTTCAGCTCTGTGCCGTGGAATCCTCTGAGCACCTTCCCAGTCCCACTGCACAGCATGGAGATTCTGCAGTTTGCGCAAGGACAATGAGTTCCTACACATTTATTTCATTTGTAATGCCACAGTGAAAGGCTATTTCAGCATCACACCACATCTCCTACCTCCATGGTGACTTATCTTTTTATAACTGTATCTGGATTGATTTAAACTGTGGTGATGCTGGTTTTTATTATCTACATAGTAGAAAAGCACTGCAAGACAATAGTGAGACCCCATATCTACTAAGATGTTAAACTTATTTCTCTCTTCTGCCTGTTCCTTCATATCTATTGATGATATGAGTTTGGATTATTTAATTTAGTTTATGATAAATCCTTTTGTGCTTTGGTTATATTAGGGGCTTACTCTCTCTGGTAGCTGGAGTCTTAATTTTCCTTAACATACAAAATGTTTGGTAAATGAGGGCTAAAGTGACTCAAGTAAGACTGTTATTCTTGTAAATGATAGCAGTACCAAAATAAGGCTGTCTCGGATTAGAGACAAATTTTTCTAGGTGGAAAGCGTTCTGAACAAACACCTCCCCGAAAGCCAAGGGCTTCTGGCACCCCCTCCCCCACCACAATAGAATTTCTTAGATGAAAGTGAAAAAAAAACTTTATTTAACAGAACACGCAGAGTGCCCTGCAAGGCACAAGGGAAGGGAAAAACGGGGAAAGGAGTTATTAAACCTGAGTAAACAGCTGGTGAACTTCAGTGTCCTTTTCCTCAGACGTAGTTTCCCCTCTCCGGGGGGCCCCCGGGGGGGCTGGGCGGAGAATTCTCCCGGGGCTCCCCGGAGAATTCTCGTGTACCATCCGCCGGGGGCTCCTCAGGTTTTCCAGGCGAGAAACCAAATCGAAAAAAAAAGGGGTCCAAAAGGAGACGACGAAGAAGCAATCCCAGGGGAAAAACTAGCAGCCCCGACAGCAGCAGCAGCAGCCAGACGAAGCAATGTCCTTTCCTCCTCCTCGCTCCCCAGCGGAGAAGCCTGGGGGAAGAGTTTCAAAACAACCCGCGCTTCTCCCAGCTGCTGAACGAAGTTAAAGCTACAGGACCACATTTCTGAGCATACAAGCAAACGACAGGGAATATAGGATTATCATAACATTACCCCAAGACAAAGGCTGAATTGCATTTCAGGTGAATTAATGCATTTTCAGATTCCTCTTCACCTACAGAAATTCAGAGAATAATAGGCTCAGCGGGTCCTCCGGTTGTCTTTATTACTTTACTTCTTTTCTACAGAAGGAAATGGAACAAACTATCAATACATTCTTAGTCAACATACACTAGCTGCATGAATTACTAGACTTATTTTAGAATTTAAGTAGGAGATCAAACAGATTGGAATTAGAAACATGAAAGCTTCTCTAAATCACAGAATGAACACAGTGAATGCGCATTAAAGCTGTCTCCTAGAGAGAGAACAAATATCTTTGCTCAGAATGCGTATTGTTATCAGAGCAGATGAAAATAGCCACAAGGTTGTTCAGCAATGTGATTCCAGCCTCTGTTAAAATACTGTTGAAAAGAAAGAAAAAAATTAGAAATTAATTAAAGTGTTACATGTTATGGATTGGATCTCAAAAACCAATCAGAGACGTAGAGCTAATTAAAGAATTCATAATTGAGCAAGCAGATAGCAGCCAAGTTACAGCGCTGGGCGGGCGCGGCGAGCCTCCCTGCTATGCCTACAGCACTGCACCCAAAGATTACAAGCCATCAATTTTTATAGCCCTTTTTACCCCCTCCCTTGAGTGCCCTCGTGGGTCTTGACTGGCGTTCTCTTGGGGTCTCGATTGGCCGCGGAATCGTCGTTCTCTGCATTGGTTGGTTGTGCTTTGGGGTACGCGGCTCTCGGGGTTTTTTTTTTTTTTCTTACAAGCATAGTGATTTACGCTGTGACTATCTTGTGGGAACTATGTGAAGCAGCTGCACGGCCTTGTGGGGAGGTTTTGCAAGCTTGGGGCTGCCTTGTAGAAAGAGTTACAATTTGTACAAGGTCATCGCGCAGGCCTTTAGCATAACGTTTTGGTTTTAGAACAGAAACTATTTCTGTAAAAGCACGCTAAAAAGCAGAACTTGACAAGAGTAAAGAACTAAAACTTACTGATTTTCTAAACAGTTTCGTGAACTATGCTTTCTGTAACTTATCACATTACATACAATCAGGCTTATCTAAAATTGAGCATGCACAGAAAAGCAAAACATATAATTAAGACTGAATAGACGTCTTCAAAAGAGTTGAGTTACTGGCTTTTGTAATGTGGAGAAGGGCTGTAAACCACTGCAGTGCAGATGGAGAGGCTGCAGAGCAGCTCCCCTGTCACACCACCCTGTAGTATTCCCACTGCCAGCCCAGCAAATGCTCTCTTGTGTAATATTACCCACCAGTTTGAAACACTTAAAATTTTTAGAGCTGTCTTCCATCCATTCTTATGACTGGGAAACTTGTGCAAAGACTTATAAGTTAGCCAGAGCATGATGTTCAGCAAAGCTGATGTCTGAGGTGGTGGTGCCGGAAGTAACTTGGAGCTGGTGCTCTGCCATTTCACCAACAAGCACTGGATTAAAAATGTCATCAATACTGATAGTACAGTTCTGAACCAGACTCCAAGCACTGCAGCAATTCCACTGTAAACTGAGTAACAGTTATACTATGCAGTACACTTATTATAGACTGCCATTTTACTTGCATCCAATCACCAGTTCAGCAGGAAAAGCACAATGGAAGGTAAGGATAAACAGGCTTCTCCTGTTTCATAGACAATTAAATAATTTTTTTTTCTTTTTTTTTTTTTCCCTACTACTCATGTTACCAATAACTGAAACTTAGGCTCTCTGGCTACTCTTCAATAAAATTTGGCCCAAATGCTTCCTCAAAGGTTATATTTGATCCTAGGAAATGCAATTTGTGTTTCACCTGTCTCAGGGGTTATCACTAAGACTGATGTATGTCTTTGTTTCCCTTAGTTGACTACTATAGCTATATTTTAAAATTCCAGTGGTATGTTTTTATGTATAAATTTCTGTTAAACTCATTCTGCACAAAACATTGCACTTCTTTTTCACCACAATACCCCACATAGTTTTAAAAGTCCTAGTGATTTTACAGTATGAGAGTATCCTTAGAATCAACTAAAATCATTACGTACAATTCTTCTAAATTTTCTTCTCGATGTTCTCAGTACATATTCACATTACAGTGATTTTTGGGTTCATAAAAGAGCAAATTACAGCTAATTTCCCAAAGCTCTTCTTAACATAAGTAGACTGATAACACAGCAAGAATTTGGAACTGTGTAACAGTGAAGCTGTTCCACATAAAGAGTGAAAAAGGATATAAATGAACATATGAGCTCATCTTAAAAAGACTACCTATTTTTCACAGGCAGACTCTTAATGTTGTGTTTAAAAGGACATAACAATGACAATGTATTGGCACTTCAGGACAATAATCTGTTCAGCTAATTTCACTAAAAGACAAAACAATTTTAAAGCACTAGGAAAGAAGAAATGCCAGCCTGTGCTCAGGTGTGAATGTCAGATCTTTACACAGGCTGTGAGCCAACATCTACCAGGAAAAGGACACAGAACATGTCAAGTCCATCGCTACTAAGTCACGAGGTGGATTTCCATGACACAAAATTCTCTGCTCTCTTCAGTGTGTCACTGTGGGTAAACAAACACTGTCTTTCTGGATCCTCAGTGATTCTGCCAGCTATTGACAGGAACAGCTAGAATGGGTATTTATTGTGTAAACAGTGTCCCAAACAAAAACTTGTAGCTTGTCATCAAGGATGGTGGGCTAGCAGCTAGGGATAGGAAATTATACCTGTCCTGAAGATGTAATGTTTTCATCTTGGTTCCATGCTGCTTAGGCTGTTTTTATTATTGCACATTGTACAAAATGTCTAGAAAATAAAATCTGTCTGAAGCATGCAAGTAAAACCCAGTAATGTTTTCACAAATGAGCATGCTAATTCAGACCGCATTACAGAGAGGAGAGGAAAAAAAAAGAAAAAAAAGAAAAAAAAGATAAGTGTTGGAAAACACAGTTTTCCAGCAAAACTTGTGTTAACTAAATAAACCTGAACAAAGCCTCAGCATACTCAGGCCTCAGTAAAAATCCTAACAAGCTGCAATAGCTTGCTTCCCTGAGAACGCTTCGTGAGAAAATATCAAGAAGATGCAGCTGTGTAAGGAATGTACGGGAGTGAATTTGTGATTAACAAAGAATGCAGGAGAAAACCCTGTAGATGTGAGAACAAACTGCAGATACGTGTGTAACTATAATTAGTAACATCTGTAACAGTATATAAGTTTCTCGTTTAGTGAAATAAAATGGAGCTTACACTATATCTCACATTGAGACTGCCGTGAGTTCCCTCTCGCCGCTTCGTCAAATAAGCATAAAGCATGGAACAAAACTACTGCTAGAGATTTGTAGAATAATCAAAGCTGCTTCAACCTTCAATTGAGTTTAAAACCATGAAAAGTCAGATTTTCTTTTGCATAAAGAAAACCCTGTAATCCAATATACCCTTTACTATGACACAGTCTGTGCAGCAGAGCTGTGGATCCTACTTGTATGTCCTAACCAAAGCATGAAAATAAAAGGAGAGCCTGTGGTAAATGAGTTGAAGATCAGGGAGGGAAAATAATTTCAATGATTGAACAATGAGTGAACAAAACTGGCAGCCCTGTGGATTCATACATATATAGGCTGTAAGTATGCCTAGAGAGAAGAAAAATTTAAAAAATGAAAAAAAAAAGAGACAGCGAGTATGAGGATAATCAGTGATTTAGAGGATCAAAACTGTTTTAAGAGAGCACTGGTACTTGTTTTCACAAAGCTTTAACTGTACATATTGTTATGATACAACATCATATGTAAACACGTTGCCTAACAGAGGCAGTAAGATATTTGTCAAAAACTGAAAGACAAAATTGAGAAAATTTCTGCCTTTGCGCTTCCGTGTTTTTGAAGGTTGAGTCATCTGAGATCCTTTTTCATACACATCACCCTCTCACAAGGGATAAATGGTGCTCCTCTGAGCTGACATTCATTTATTTATCCTTGAGGGCAGCAGTAACATGGCTGCATGAATGACTCCCCAGGAGGGCATCCCTTCCCAGAATGCCCATGTGGCTGTCAAAACATTCCAGTTATTTCCTTAGTTGAAGATTAAGGTGCCAGATAGAGAAGTCAACTAAATTAATGAAAAATATTATTTTAATATAAATTAGGAAATAAAGAAAACTGCAGTAAAACCACTTAGGATTGTATCCACTAGTGCCTGGAGTGGCAGATGAACAGGACTGTTGCAAAATGGTACCTACTTAAAATCAGAATTACATGAAGGTAACAATAACTTTTCTAAATAAATAATTTCTGTACAGAGTTCTCACTCTGGAAAATCTCAGAGCACACCAGATACTCCAGAGGGCATAGGGGAGAATCCTACAGCAGGCAACAATAATTAAAAACAATTTATATGTATGTTGCTCTATATTTATATATTACACATTTATGAATTCTTTCAAACAGAAAGCAACCAAGCTGATAGACAGAGCCAGTGGGGTCACAAATTCTAAATTAAAAGTAGCTAACAGAAAAGTTCTTTTATTTTGGACAGATCTGAGAGGACTCCAGGATAACACAGTATACATAGCACAGAAAATTCCATGATTCCCCAGATTGGTGTATGCATGTACAGATATGAGTATTCAAATATCCTTCACTGGAGCACTTTTTCCCATGGCAGCATAGTATTTGCTTTGTCCATTTCAGGGGAGGTGCTCTGAAGATTAAACCAGTTTTAAAACCTATTTTAATAAAATACCCAAGTATTCATTTATACTTAAATTTGTTTTCACATTGTCAGACTCACTTATAGGCTTTTCAGATGTTTATAGATTTTTCAGTTTTGATCTTACCCAGCCAGTTGTTTTGGGAGCTGACTGTAATTAGCTTTTACGAATCTATCATTATTCACAGACCATCTTGAAGTGAATGAAGAAAAGTATGTGTATGCATTTGTGGTTTTGAGTACCAAAAATATGGCAGCTCACATGCAATTGTCATGTAATTTAGGAAAACCTACTCATTTTAAAATATTCCTTTACTATAGTAACTTGCCAGCTTTCATATATGACAGTAATTACAACACTTGTTGTTTTTTAATCTTACTTATTCCATGCTCTTCTGCTCTAACTACAAAAAAATAGTAGTAGTTCTGTTCATAAAAGTGGCATTGTACTACCTTGAACAAAGATAGTGATTCAAAGAGAATATTTAATACCATTATTTCATTAGCCAAAATGGCGTTGATCCATTTCCATGGCCACAGGTGCAACAATCACAAATTCAACTCTTCTTGCCCCCCCTATTGCAAAGAACTGGTGTATATTGATGAGGTAATTTGTTCTCAATCCTACACTTGCTGAACTTAATGGCAAAGCAGCAACAAAGGGCTCAGTAGGATTTCTGCAAAGCTCTATCCAGAGTCAGGGGCACAAAAAGTTAACACAAAACCCATCAGTGAAATGTAAATCTTGATGTGCAAGTATCTGCAATCTTAATATTCCCACAATGTACCTTTGTTTCAGAAATGTTTGTATTTACTGCATAATATGTGCTCTTCTTCCTTACAAGCAGTTTTCACTCCTGTGGTCATTACTAATATTCTTCCTGAAGTTCTTCACAGGGAAGAGCAGATGCAGAACAAATATGTGTATCAATTTCAGATTGTACAGTACCAACCAAGAGCTATGCAGCCACATTAGCTATGGTCACTGTCAGGCAGGCCTAAAACCAATAGTACCAAGGCAGCCCCAAATCTATTTTTATGCTCTCCTGAGTACCCCACATTCAGAGCTCCTGAAATACAGAAACCAGCAGCAGCTGCATATTCAATTTATGTGAAAACATTTGGAATCTATTAAGTCAGAGATTCAACAAGACAGTATCCAAAGAAGTGACTAAATCCTTCTTCTATTTCTAGTCATGTGACACTGAATTTGGACAGAGTCCAAATTAAGTCAGCGATTCAACAAGACAGTATCCAAAGAAGTGACTAAATCCTTCTTCTATTTCTAGTCATGTGACACTGAATTTGGACTACAATATCTGAACAACAGTGTTATGGGTCTTACTAGAACGTTTTTTGAGAGATGTGCTATCTCATAACAGCCTTGGGCTCTAATAATTCCAAATTTGTGTTCGGAAATACTAATTCATTAGTTCTCCCTTAATCTTCCACATTTGTTTCCCAGACCACAGCCAGAGAGAATGCCAGAATAAATCACAATTGACTTCAAGGGAAACAATATTAAGTAGCACATGAAATTCACCCTGTTTTTCAGAAGGATGGCAGGTTCTGACCATGGCAACCAAGGCAGTTTACTCATTTTGACCAGGTGTCCCAAGTTAACTATTCACCCAATGCTTTAGTTTTCTGGGTAGTCAAAGAACTACTGACCAGGGACCTGCACATTTTTTCAGCTGGTTAGAGTAGAGAAGTAAAAGTCTTGGGGGTTTTTATTCATTCAAAATGCAAACCTTACACACTGAAGTTTCATTTAAGGAATTTCCTACAAATACCTTGGATACATTTTCTTAGGCAGAAGAAAAAGATGCCATGTGGTAATCGTACCTGGGCAGTCTGCATAATCCCAATCTTCATCACGTAAGCAGTCGTGGTTAAGAACACAGAGCTCTTGCGCTTTAAAGGACATTCTATTACAGAATACAAAAGAACAAAATTTAGAACTCAGCTAGTATAGATAATACTGTGTAAGGATTTGGTTTGGTTTGCTTTAAAGGTAGGGAAATAATAGCATATTGGTACCCTGATCAATTAAGATACTGCATCAATACATATTTATTACATAAAGATAACTGAAATTACCTTGAGAAGCATATAGTAAAATAGCATAACTCATAAGAAGGAAAAGTGAGTGATTCTGTTCTGCCTGAAAATGACATGCAAATCAAAATGTTAATTTAAAAAAAAATTAAAGTCTAGTACTGAAAAAAGTAGCCACTATGGCCTGGCCAATCGGACCCGAGTTAGCATATTATTTGACAATTTTTGTTACTGACTGTAAGTATTTATTTTAATGGAGAAGCACTATATAGAGTATAATTAATCAGAAATAAACATGCAGAGTTAATTGAATAATTTGTATCAGTAATTTTTTCAAATATTAAGCCATACTCATAGTAATTAAGGACACTGTAATAAATTATTTCTGAGCTATGACCTTCTAGCATGTTTGTTTAGCAAGACATGTTGAACGAAATAATATGTATAAATGGTCATATTATTTGCTCTTATGATAGTTATAACTCTTATGATATTTTAAACTATTATTGTCGGACAAAAAGGTAGAAAGATTTCTGATGTATGTAGTAGACGTACTAAAAAACATACTTGTTTTTAAAAAAGTCTACAAAGAATACCTTGTCAACCCTTACATCATAAAAAAAAAATGCTGTAATTCAGACAATTTCACAATAATTCTTACATTAAAATATTAACAAGGGGTTTTTCAGAAAAAGTCATCACTCAACAGTTTCCATGGACAACAAACAGCTAATTATAAAGGGCTGTGTTTAGTCATTAATAAGTAAAGAATAACCACAAATACTACAGGAGATTTGGACATACCTTGCTGTTTTGATGGCATTGCATAGTGTCAAGGTTTGATCCTGACTAAACGCCGGCACTCCAGCTCTCTCCTGCTGCAGACGTGCAGGAGAGGGGAAAGGAAAAAAATCTGTAAAAAACACACACCAATTTCATGAGTTAAGTGAAATAGAACACTGGTAGGAAGACACACAGAAGAAAGGGCAGACAGGCTTCAAACCTAAAGTTGCAAAGTGATTTAATAACCTAACCAAATCAGAGGATAAATGAGAAAAAAAATAAGCTTTTCATACACTATTTTTGTTCACTCACCCTGCTCTTACAAACTCATTTTTATTTACCCCTTTTTTTCTTTCTAACTAACAGCTCGGATAGGGGGACAAGGTGTAGAATATTTTCTCAGTTCACAGAGCAAGTCCATAAATCTATTTATTACCACAATTCTTCTATTACAAATACTCTTTACTTATCTCTATCTCTCTAGACAGTTTCTCTGCTCTCACCTCCTCCCTCTTCAGAAGCAGTCTCTTCGCTCACCCCGCCTTCCCTCTTTCTAAACCAACAGCATGGGCAGGGGGCAGGGTAAGAGGTTTGTTCTCTGGTCAGTCCATTAGGGAGAGGAGTCCTATACTTAGCCACGAAGTCCCTCCCACGAGAAACAGTCCTCTGGGAACTTCTTTGGCATGAGTCCAATCTCATGAGCAACATCCCACCCAAATTCTGCTGTAACGTGAGTCCTCTTGTCCATAAGATGCAAGCTCTCCCGAGCCAAAGCTAAGCTCCTTCCATCTCAGGAGCAAGGCTTTTCTCTCCCTTGCAAGGCCTTTGTAGCTTTAACTCTTTAGATGAGACTCTAACTAGTTCACAGCTTTCTCCAAGCATCCAGTTGCTCCTCTGGCGTGGGCTGTGGGTGGATTTCTGCATTCTTGTAGACTCCATAGGCTGCAGAAAGACCTCCTGCTCCCCCCATGGTCTTCACCATGGCTAGCAGAGAGTTTTTAGCTCCAGCCCCTGGAGCACCTCCTCCCCCACCTTCTCTACTGACCTTGATGTCTCCATGTTGTTTTTCTTTCACATATTTTTACCTCCACCTCCTCTTCCTCTTCTAACTATAAAGAAGTGTGTGACTACCTTGGTTTGATTTTTTCTTAAATATATTTTCACAGAGGCGTAACTAGCACTTCTAATTAGCTTACACTTGGCCGGCAGCATGTCCATCACTTTCAGAGCCATCAGAGATTGGCTCTGCTGGACTTGGTGAAAAACTTCCAGAACTTTCACTCAAGACACACAGGAGCCATCTTTGTGCCACTCCCCACCCCTCAGACACTTCCTCAGGCCTACTACAACAGCTTCTGTAGAGTTTAATTTCTCTTCGATGTTAAAGATACCTTGCTGATGTTTTGGGCCAATCAAAACCACCACACATAGTTAACAGCACAGAAAAGAATCTACCCACACAGCTTGAATTTATTCATCTTTTCCTCCCTTCATTATGAATCAGATTCTTTATTGCCTTTTTGTTGAATGAAAACCTCACTATGGCATAGTGGGACTAAATCAAATCCCCTTGAGATGCATATCATGTTTCCCCATCCCTCTGCATCACCCCCCAGGTGCACCCAGGTCCCTGGGCAAAAGAAATCCCACACATGGGTTTGCCTTTGCCTAAGCAGGATGAATCCAAGCTGCCTTCCCTAACACATTTCTCATATGCACCACTTTAGGGACTTTATCCCCTGCTATAGTACATGGAGCTTTTGAATGACCAGGGCCAGCTCAATTGGCAGAGCCTGTAGTGAAAACTAGCCAGGTGGCCCTCACTAAATGTAGATCCCAATGTCCAAAGGTCCCACCGCCCATTGCTTTCAACGTGGTTTTTAACAGTGCATTGCACTGGTCAACTTTTCCAGAGGCAGGTCCATGATAGGGAATACCATACACCCACTCAGTCATGTGCTCTCTGGCCCAGGTGTCCATGAAGCTATTTCAGAAATGAGTCCCACTGTCTGACTCAGTTCTTTCTGGGGTGTGTTATGATCCAATTATTAAGGTTCTTTGGAAATACCTCTGCCTGAATTAAGGTACAAACGAGACCATATGCCAGTCAATAGCATGGGTTTTATTTAATAGAAAATATGAGAGAGAGAGAGGGAAGAAAAGAGAGAAAAAGAGAAGTAGGAAAAGAGGTGGGGGGGACAGAAAGAGAAAATATCACCATCTGTGGATCCCAATGATGTTGCGTTGATCCTCTCTATCTAGTCTTCTGGGTGGTGGTGGTCCCCCCAGAAGCACAGGATGTCATGGGTTAATATACACTCAGGCCAGGGGCAATGTCCAGGCATGTCCCCCCAGGGGAGGGGCAGTCTCTAGCAGCAGACTCTGCTTGCATCACCTGCACTCCTGTGGTGCAAGGCCTAGCACTTTGGGGGGTCTGTGATGGATTGTGACTCCCCCTCAGCTGCCTCTCACGTGAAAGTCCCGTGGATGTGGCCTGTGGGGTTGGGGGTTCCACAGCTGGGCCAGTCTGTGTAAACCTGGCTTCTGTGAGCTGTGCTCTGCCCCCACCCCAAACTCAGCCAGGGATGATCCTTAGTGCAGCTAGTGGCTTTGGCCTTTGTGTATGTATTCCTTTCCCTCAACTTGAGACGATTGAACAATAGGGTTTCCCTTTATCTAATCTCAGCAGTTTGACTCAGTCCAAAATCCCAGTCAAGTATCTTCAGGGAGGCTTCTTTGATTGTAGCTTCTTTATACACTTTTAGTTATAATGAGCAAAACTTTATATCAATGTTTGAGGCATGAACTATTTCAGTCTCTGACAGGGTGCCATCTCACCACAGGACTTGTTTGTCAAGGCCCAGGATTGTGCTCCAGGCAGTGGCATGAGGCAAAGGATACATCTCCAGCCATCCAGTGGTTGTTTCCACCATTGTCAGCATGCAGTGCTTGCCCTGACGGGATTGGCAGGAGCATGATGTCATCAATTTGCGAGGCCTGCCCTTATTTATATTTCCACCATTGTCCCCCACACCACAGAGGCTTTACCCATTTGGCCCTGCTTTATTGCAGTGCATGTTTTACAGCCACGGATAACCTGAGAGATGGTGTCCGTGGTTAAATCACCCCTTGATCACAAACCCGTCGGGATGTTGCATCTCTTCCCCGATGACCTGAGGTGCCATGGGCCCATCAAGCCAGAAATAATTCAGTCTTGTGTTGCCAGTCCAAAACCACCTAAGGCACTTTAATCTGGGCAGCCCAATCCACCTGTCTGTTGTTGAAAAGTCCTTCAGCAGTCCCACATGAAGGGCTTTGACAGCCATGCTCTCCACCCAGGCAGTGATGTCTTGCCATAGTTCAGCAGCCCTGATGGGTTTCCCTCTGTGCTGCCAATTCATCTTCTTACATCAGTCCAGCCACCCCCACAGGACATTTGCCAGCATCCATGAGTCAGTGTAGTGTTGGCCATTTCTCTCTTTCACTGATATCCAAGGCCATCTGGAGGCTTTCAGCTCTGCAAACTGACTTGATCCACCTTGTCCCTCAAGAGCTTCTGTGACTCGTTGCGTAGGACTTCATACAGCAGCTTTCCATTTCCAGTGTACCTCTGAGATACAGCAGTGAAGACAGAGCATTGCTTTTCATTTTCTGGTAGCTGAATTTATGGTGGGGCCTCCTCAGCACGTCACCTTCTCCTCCTCCTCCTTTGCTGATAATCTGAAATTTTCAGCCTCAGGCCAGTTCATGGTAACTTTCAAGATTCCTGGGCAATTGGAGTTTCCTATTCAAGCTTGCTGTGTGATCAGAGCAATCCACTTACTCCACACGGCATCAGGGCCAGGATGTGTGGAACTGACTTCTCCTCAGAACATCCAACCCAGCACTGGCAGTCAGGGTGCCAGAAGGAGCTGTGCTTCAGTGCCAATCACTTCTGAAGCAGACCTTCATAAATTGCCAGGATCTCCTTTTAGTTGGAGTGTAGGAGGCCTCAGATCCTTTGTATCCCTGAATCCAGAACCCCAGACAGAAATCCACAACCCCAGGTTGTTCTCAAGTCTCCCCTGGTACTTTTTGCCAGAGGCTGCAGGAAAGACCATTCTCCCCAGCTGCAGTGTACAGCAAGTTTTTACACCCTGTCCTGTCCTGACTGGCCCAAGGGCTATTGCATGAACAATCTCCTGTTTAATTTGTTCTAAAGTTTGTTGATGTTCGGGACCTCACTTGAAAGCATTCTTCTTCCATGCCACATGATAGAGAAGAGGGCTGACAATATGACTAATCTGGAATATACATCCTCCAAAAACTCACAGCACCCAGGATAGCCTGTGTTTCCTTCCTGCTGGTTGGTGGGGACATAGCTACTATACTCTTGACCACATCCATTGGAATCTGAAAATATCCATCTTTCCATTTTATTCCTAAAAACTGAATTTCCTGGGCAGGTCTCTTGACTTTAATTTTCATTTATGGCAAAACCAGCCCTCAGGAGGATCTGGATTATCTTCTCCCTTTTCTCAAAAAACTGCTCTGCTGTGTTCCCCCATACAATGATGTCATCAATGTACTTCAGATTTTCTGGAGCCTCAGCCTTTTCCAGTGCAGTATAGATCAGTCCATGGCAAACAGAGGAGCTGTGTTCCCACTCCTGAGGCAGTCAGCTCCAGGAGTACTGCACACCCCTCCAGGTGAAAGCAAACTGCAGCCTGCACTCTGCTGCCAGAGGAATGGAGAAAAACACATAGGTAATATTGATGGTGACACCACTTTGCTGCCTCTGACTCCAATTCATACTGAAACTCCAGCATGTCAAGCACAGCAGGAAATCTCACAGAATCACATAATAAACTAAGTTGGAAAAGACTTTTGAGATCGAGTCCAACCTGTGACCTACCATTACCTTATCAGCTAAACCATGGTACTGAGTGCCTTATCAAGTCTTTTTTTAAACATGTCCAGGGAAGATGACTCAACCACCTCCCTGGGCAGCCCATTCTAATGCCAAACCACTCTTTCTGTGAAGAATTTTTTTCTAATACCAGCCCAAACTTCCCCTGGCGCAGCTTGAGGCTGTGTCCTCTCATCCTGTCACTGGTCACCTGGGAGAAGAGGCCAACCCCCACCTGGCTACAAACTCCTTTCAGGTAGTTGTAGAGAGCGATAAGGTCCTACCTGAGCATCCTTTTCTCCAGGCTAAACAGCCTCAACTCCCTCAGCCGCTCTTGTGTTCCAAACCCTTTACCAGCCTTGCTGCCCTTCACTGCACCCATTCAAGCATGTCAACATCCTTCCTAAATTGAAGGGCCCAGAACTGGACACAGCACTCAAGGTCTGGCCTCACCAGTGCCAAGTCCCTAGTCCTGCTGGCCACATTATTCCTGAATGGAATAGTCACCATTCCCAGTGATAGTGTGACTTCATTCAGGCCCCAACAGTCCACTGTCAGTCTCCACTGGACTTATGCATAGGCCATATGGAGCTGTTGAAGAGTGAGCAAGTCTTGCTGAGCGCTCCCAGCTCTCCAGCTGATGGATCATGCCATGGATGGCACCCTGCAGTCCTGGTCAGTGCCATATTGCTGATGGGGCACTGTTGGGGTGGCGATCAATACCTGTTTTCCTTCAACCCTCAGCAGTCCCATAACAGAGAGACCAGTCAAAGGATTCAGCTGTTTAATTTCCTCTGTCTCCACAGCAGCTCTCCCAAAAGCCCAACAGTGCCCTTTTGTGTCCTTGAAATACCCTCTCCTGAGGTAATCCACGCAAAGGATACACAGGGCCTCTGGACCAGTCATGATGGGGGGTTTTGCCATTTGTTCCCAGTCAGACTTGCTTCAGTTTCCAGTACAGTCAGCTGTTGGGATACTCCTGTCACACCAGAAACAGATGGATTCTACATCCACAGATCCTGATGGCATCCTTGAAGAATTTCCTGTGGTGGTTGGTCCTCCACTCAATTCTTGTACCTGTGCTCCCAGGGCAGAGGTGGGGTTTCCGTCACACTTCCTCATGTCCTCTCTGTGGCCATGCAGGTAAAACCACAGGTTACCTCATGGCATGACCCCTCTTTCTCAAGCAGGGGAACATTTGCTCCCAATACCAGGGACTGGTCTGTACTGGCACGGCATGGGACACTTCTTTAAATTGCTGGACATAGACAGTCTTTTCACAGCTGAGATGCAGGCCCATAGGAGAAGAGAAACTTTCTTCATCTTGCTGGAGGTGGGCAACCAAATTATCCACTGTTTGTTTTCTTTCTGTCCATGACATCACTGCTGATGAGTTGGCATATGACAATGGTGCACGCTGTAGAAACTTACACCACATGAGTTGTGTACACTGGACTTCATCTGGATCAATAGGGGACTGCTTGTTATTTGGATCCCTATAGAGTACTTCTCTGTCGGAACAAAAGTAAAAGGATAAACTGAAAATATACTGAATTGTAATGGTGTCACCTTAAAAAAAATACAAACACAAATTGCCAAGATAGGCAACTGGACATTTAAAATATAAGAAGTGAAAACACCTGCACAAAGGCAAAATTCTGCACATGAGCCATGCACACCTACTGAAAAAACATTTTTCAAAGAGGTCAAAGAACACCTCAGAAACTGCCTCTCTTCTCCCATCAGTCCCACAGAACCCCTTCTTTTGTGGCTATGGATTTCAGCCATTTGGATGCAAAATTTTCAATTTTGCTGCAGGAAGGCACACAACTTGCAATTTACTAGCCAACCACATTCCCTGCTTGAACAAACTTTTGTTTCATTCTGAACCAAAATACAGTTAAAGTTTCAAAACTCTTTCTTTTAATCCGGTGCATTTATGAGCTGGGCTGCCTGGAGAATGGAGCAGCGCAGGTCCTAAACAGGAAGCATCTAAATTACTCAGTGTCCTCTTGCTCTTTCTCCTCCTGGCCTCTTGCATTTTCTTTTAAGTGACACTGTGCGATTGTGGCAGGACGCTCACCCCTCCCCCTTCTCTCTCTCCCTGATCGGTCCCAAAAAATGGATGGCTAAGATTAGGTTGATAGCCTAATCAAGAGCTATCTGGTGCTGGGGACTGAAAGTCTGAAAAGACACTCCCCTGTGGAATGTAGAGAGAATGTGAGAAATTTTAGTGACCACAAATACACACTTTTATCCTATAAAAAGCTCACGAAATCTCAGAAAAGGTAGAAGCTTTCTACATGGACATTGGAGCGTGAAGTAAAGTCTTCTCCCCAGGGTTTGGACGCAGCCCTGTGGTTACTTCCCTGGGATTGGGTGAGGAATTCTAATGTATTCCAGCTCCAAAATTGGATTTGGTAAGATCACTGGTTTCCTAAATTGTATTATTCCAGCTGACTTACAGGTACCTTTCTTAACTTGCATTTCAGCTAGCACAAGCAAGCATTTCTTAACTTGCATTAAGCAAGCTTTTCTTAACTTGCATTTTTAAACTATTTTTATAGTTCAAGCAAGCTTTTACCCCATAATTGCATTTTAGCTATTATAGTGTTGCAATTATGCATTCATTGTGTGTCTATGTGTGTCAACCTGTTCTATGTTTGTATGTTTGTTATTTTCTGTGTGCAATAAATGGTATTTTTAGACAAATCGGCCAAATATCAAAGAATCTTGCGAACGGGACTAAGTCTTGGGGAACTAGCTATCTTAAAGTCTGTCAAACTACAAAAACTCATAAAACTCCTGTCTCCCATGCAAGACAGGGATGTCTACCATATCTGTATCCAAGTTCACAGGCCACTGTTACCTCTGTAAACATCTAGACTGTAAACATCAATAGCAGAATGCATGAGGGACTCCTCTGCTCTATGATGGAGTCAAGTCACTTTCTTCACAATAAGACACTCTGATGTCATTGCTTCCTTTGTAAAAACAGACAATGAAGACCTTAAAACAAACCTACAAGCAACAGGTATAAGTTCTGCAAATTACTTGCAAATTAAACCATTCATATCAATATTTTCTACCACCAGCAAAGGAATAACTGGGAAATGTCTTTGTTTTCCAATATGCAGACTGCAGTATCCCAAACAGTTCTCCCCTTCCTCTCCCCCAAACTTCAGAGCTGGGGCAAATCCTTTCATCATACATACATCACATTATACAGCCATGACGCCATGTAGATGAACACGCCTGTTGAAGAACAACACATCACAGCAGAGAGTGTCAAGAAAGACAAAAAAGCAGTCCTGTAAATTTGGGTTTACAGGCAATGTGGTTTCACTTGATGTTTTTATCAAATGTTTTCACCCAAATCTTTGTGAATAACATACAGGCAGCAATGCCAGCTCCCAGGCAAACCTGAGATATCTTTCCCTAAGCCTATAGTCAGTGTCACAATAAACAGCCACTAAACATTTTGCAGCCTCTAACATTTCCCTTCTTTAGGCAACTGCCACTTTGATAAAAGATGTCTCCAATAAGCAAATCTGCCTGCAGGAGTCACTTCACTTTTTCCTATTCAAAGACATGAAGAAATGAAAAATTAAATTTGATCAGGTCTGTATTTGAAAATTCAAGACTCCAAGCTGGAAATCACCAAAGGCTAGTAGGATATTCTGCCAAAATATTGCTGCCCTTTTGCCCTGTGCTTATATTTTGCTCCAGACATGTGCTGTTGGCCAGGATTATTAGAGAGGACGCTGGGCCAGATACACTGTCGGTGTGATTCAATTTGAGTCTAGATTTTTTTTTATATTAAGTAGCACTTAACTGTTATTATGGTAAGTTCTGAATACAATTTCACAGAACATGCTGGCTATGAAATTCCTTAGAAAATTATTAATCACAACAGCACAGGAGTTAAAGATCTTCTGGAGCAATTCTGGCACTTTGAGAATTCATTAAATTGCCAGATATTGGCTTTCTATTTTGTGATAAACACATATTATAGTATTGGCTTTTCACAAATATTAAAATGGATACTATGTGTACAGCACTAATTCTTACAGAAGTAGCTTCATTATAAAGATGTAGATGTATCATAATAACTAATGCCTTTATTTTTGTAACTAACTGTCAGGAAAATCAATCCACAGACACCAGAAGTTAATGCCCAAAAAAGAGACAGGAGTCCTGCAAATATTCATGCATAAAGGGAGAGGTCATGGGCATTTCCCATGGGGTCTCCCACATTGCTAGAGGATGCAGCCTCTTTTTATCCTAATTTCCCGGCCTTTCCCTCTCTCTTTTCCCATTGGCTGAGGTACTCGAGAGGTACAGAGTCAACCATACACTCTGGGTAGTCAGAAAAAGCTCGGTGCTCAGATGAAGGGATTTCATAAATACATATTTAAAGTGTCCAAGGTTGAGCCAAAACAAGAAACTGTATGTTTTTATATATCCTTAGATCTAGACCCAAAAAAATTCACTCAATTTTACTCAAAATTCACTCAGTTCACTCAATTTGCTTAAATATTGTCTTACAGTGTTACTTCCTGTGTAAGTATATAGATAATCCTTGAAATCCAGGGATTTCAGAAGCTAAGGCTCCGTATTTCTGGCTAATATACAAAAAGAGTCTTGAAAAATCCAGACAAATCACATTTGTGCTCATGAACCAATTCAGATTCTGATTTTGCCCTTCTTCCTCAAACATTTTCATAGAATCATAGAATATGCCAAGTTGGAAGGGACCCATCAAGATTATTGACTCCAACTCTTGGCCCTGCACAGATACCCCAAAAATCCCACCCTATGCCTGAGAGTATTGTTGAAACACTTCGTGAGCTATGACAGGCTTTGAGCTGTGACCACTTTCCTGGGGAGCCTGTTCGAGTGCATGGCCATTTACTGGGGGAAAAATCTTTTCCTGATAGCCAACCTAAACCTCTCCTGATTCAGCTTCATGCTGTTTTCTTGGGTCCTGTCCCTGGTCACAGAGAGCAGATATTGGTACTTGGCCCTGCATTGCCCCTTGGGAGGATGTTGAAGAGCTCAGTGAGGACTCTCCTCAGTCTCCTCTAGGCTGAACACACCAAGCACCCTCAGCTTATCCTCATGTGGCTTCCCTTTCACCATCCTCGTGGCTGGCCTCCTTTGGATGCACTCTAGTATCTTCATTTTTTTTTGGTGCCGTTGTGCCCAGAACTGTCCCCAGCACTCCAGGTGAGGCCTCCCAAACCCAGAGCAGAGCAGGACAATCCCCTCCCTGGCCTGGCTGGCAATGCTGGGCCTGATGCCCCCATGTGGTCCCTTCCCACAGCTGCTCTCCAGCCTCTCATTCCCCAGTCCATCCACACAATGAGGGATGCCCCATCCCAGGTGCAGAATTCAGTATTTGCCCATGTTAAACTTGACATGGTTGCAGATTGCCCATCTCTCTAATTTCTCTAATTTCTCTAATTTCTCCCTTAAGGGAGTCAAGTTTGAGGTTTCAGTCTTTTTTTAGGGTGCCCATGCTAAAGCAGAAAGTGACAAGCCCCCTCCAGTGCAATTTTGGCTGGCTCATCATGCCATTCCTGCTAATGCATCAAAAAAGTGTATTAACAATTTTGATACAAACACCTAGAATTTCTTAACATTGGTGTTTCTCACCTACAAGCCAAAGAACAGAACCTAATTGGAAACTAGCAGAGTGACAGCAGGTACAAATATTCCAAGTAAAGAATGCCTAAGTAATCCCTCTCCTGTGCAAGAGCTGAGAACTGCTGAGCTGTTTCATGGCTGCATTCACTGTAGCTTCTTTTCCCAAATCTGCCTCAATTTGCACTTTCCAGTTTTCTAGTTCTTCTTCTTTTCTTTTAGATAGTGTCAATCTATGGGGGGTTAATCCCAAGATACTTCTAATTTTTTTAAAAATAAATGTTTGCAATTATGGTTTACTTATATTTATGACATATCACATACTATCTAGTCTGCATTTTTACAGCATTTGCTACTCAGAGAAAGATTCCTGCAGGTAAATGTTATAACCAAAATGTTCATCCTAGACATTAAGACTTATACATTACATTTGGGGCAACCAACAACTGTGATTTGGCTGCTGACCTGCGTCCTGAAAACCTGACCCCCAAATGAGGCTGTGAATCCATTTACTCCCATCACTGCTGTGTGAGCACAAAAAAAAAGCACCTGAGGATATGATTGCTAGACTGGGACTTGTATTAGTGGATTTAAAGCCTTTTATCTTTAGGTGTAGGGATGAATTCTGCCTTTCTTTAGAGTAACACAAATTTGGAATATTTTTGTTGAACCTAATTCCCAAGCCTAACAGAGCAAGGTTTGGCCTTTGATTTTTCAAGATTTCTAGGAAAAGTCTTTGACCCTCTGCTGTGTCACTAATGACAGGGTAGCACAGAGTGCTTATTGCAACTTGCACTTGGAAAAGACAGGCTTAATGTGACAGTAGCAGGTAAGAGGCAAAAAGGTCTCAGTGCTAATGGGCAACAAAAAACCTCAGCAGCGAACACCAAGTCAGCAGGCACTCCAGCTATAAGAGGAAGAAAAAAAAGACAAAAATAGCTTTGTTTATCCTAGGGGCTATTGAAGATGTGCCAATAAGAAAAAAAAGTTTCCTGACTCTATGTGAATAAACAGTCCTTAGGTTTGGAAAAAGGCATCCCCATAAAGCACATGAGGAACAGCCTGAATTTGCGACAGTGAGAGATTTGTGTGTGTACGTATTTATATATATATATATATATACACAGCCAACTACACACCGCGGATTTGCTTCCCCGCCGCCGCAGGGGAGCCTCAGCCCCATCCCGCGCCATGAGCTGCCCCGGCCCGTCCCCGCGCTGCGGCGGTAAAACCATGCCGGGGACAAAAAACGGTACATGGTGATGAAGGCACCGCTGGGATTCGAACCCAGGATCTCCTGTTTACTAGACAGGCGCTTTAACCAACTAAGCCACGGCGCCGTATGATAAGCAGCATCTCAGTAGGGTATTAATAGAGCTTCAGGCGAGGCCTGGGTTCTACTCTTGTTCCTTCTCCGGCCCTCTCGGCCCCGCCGCCGGAGCTGCTGGGGACGGAGCAGCTGCGACCGCGGCTCTGCCCCGTGCGTGACTGCGAACCGCACACGCGCCTGCGCTGGTTTTGGCACAGCACACGTAGAGAGCAGAGGAAAATGCAAAATTGTCGGCCTTTCAGACATTTAGGCGAGACTGCCTACCGCCAGGCTCCAGCCCTGCCTTATCCTGCAGTGCCCCGACTGGCCGAGGTTCATAGCACAGGATACAAAGGGAAGATCGGGTCTCAGTTTAACTCTACAATCATCTATAATGATGAAAAATTAAACCACGATATACACATGCACACCCTGCCATGTGCTTCGTGATCTGTGCACACACGCTGGCACAGTGTTGAACCAAACGTGTGTGTTCGTACAAGCTAAATAACCAGAAAAAGTGGTTTGGGTAGTTCTTACAGAGCTGGGAAGACTGGTAGACACAGAAGAGATACTGCTCCCAGTTACCCCCTCCCTGGGCCCCAGTCCACAGCTGGTACCTGCACAGGGCAAAGAAGTCCTGCTCCAAGCAGTGCCAGCAGATCCAGGTGGGCATCAACCACAAGCCAGCCCCTTACCCAAGGGCATTGGGAAAGGATCTTGTCAGGAACAGACCTTTGGCTTTCCAGTACCTGATGGGAGCCTAAAATAAAGATGGAGAAAGACTATTTACAACAGCATGTAGTGACAGGATAGGTGGGAATGCCTTCAATCTGAAAGAGGTTTAGGTTAGATATTAGGAAGAACTTGTCCCCTGTGAGGGTGGGGAGGCCCTGGCACAGAGTGCCCTGAGAAGCTGTGGCTGCCCCGTCCCCGGAAGTGTCCAAGGCCAGGTTGGACAGGGTTTGGAGCAGCCTGGGATAGTGGAAGGTGTCCCTGCCCATGGCGTGGGTGGAATAGGATGAGCTTTAATGTCCCTTCCTGCTCTATAATGCTGTGATTACTCACTTGGAGTGTTATCAGAATCTGCGAAGCACAGAGATTTCTGTAGCAATTTAACAGGCATCCAAGGCATATTTACAGCCAAATTATAGGTGTTATTCTCCAAATAACTCATAGATGAAGACCAGCCATCCCAGCTTGGTCTAAAACAGCCTTACAGCTTTCCCATCAGGTCCCTAAGGATGGGGACTGGGATAATTATTCAAACTACAGTAGTACAAAAGCCAGAAAAAATGCAGATAAATCTCCATCTTGTGAATTGTCCATAACTACCACATTCTCCAACAAACCTATACCACACACAGATGTAAGCTGACTGCTGCAGCTGAGACCAGTGCAGGGCTGGAAGCAACCCATATGGCACCCAGGTATTAAACAGGTGATAGTAATGGACAGGAAACAGCAATAAATAGAACTTCCTGCTTTTATTAAAACCAGAATGTAAGAATTAACGTTTCTTTGCTTTTCTCAATTTGGGAAATAGAGAATTCATTCAAAAGAAAACTTCCAAACTATGAACCAAAATGAACCAAACTTCTAAGAAGCTACTGCTTTTTTTCCTGTTTCAATGGGAAAAAATGGAGCTTTGATTTTCCTAGCTGAAAAGAATAAAGGAAGAAATAAAGAACGCTTCAAATTCCAATATACGATTAATTATTCTAGGACAATCTTTTCTAACATACAGAAATTACTTCTGTATTGCTAACTACATTAAAGCCAAATTAATTAATCTATAAAACATGCATATTTTATGTGATCTGCTTAAGAAAAATACTGTGATGAGCATAGACATAGAATTTTTTAACCTCTGTAACAAAACAATATTTAATAAAGGAGTAAAGAGAAGGAAGAATGCTGGGAAATAACACAATTTATCAAATCCTAAATCAAATCACAATTTATTCAAAATCATAAACCTGTACAAACATTCTACACCCTAGAAATATTTTGCATTTAACCTTCACGTAATTCACACAAGGGGAAAAAAAAATCTACCTACTCAGATTTCTTTGTATTCCACAGCTTAACTGCGTTCCAGGCTGTCACATGCCCAGTTCCAAATATTTTCCCCACTTTCAGTTCCTTTTATAAAAGAAAAGTTGAGAAGGATGACATTACTATTTTTAGGAATAATGCTTCCAAAAATTTTGGAACAGTTAATCTTTTATTAATTGACATTTTCAGATATACTGAATGGATATAATCCTCTCTGGACTGATCCTAAGAAAGGGCAGATAAAACACTACATTTCTTGTTGGAGGAAGCTTTTGTTACACAGAATTAACTTGTGCTGCATTATGCCAGATATAAGCTTCCTCTCAGTACCTGAAAACTCCTTCACAAAAATTTTGTAAGGAGTATGACCACAAGTTAGACAAATGTTCTAGGTTTTATTAATGGTTTTACACACAAAACTCTTCCTGACATCCACTGACAGCGAAGATTCTTGTTTGTCATAGTGAAGAAGAATGTGTCTTCTAGAGAACAGAAGGAAACCCATCAATAATTTGCATTTGTGTCTTCTTTAATAAGATTGGGCTAGTGTATTTATTCAAAATCGTTTAAAGTTTCCCAGAGGACAAGAAAGTAATTTTATTCTCTGGTACCATGCAGCATAAGTAGTATTTCTATTCCTGGGGATTTTATTCTTTACCTGATACATCACAGGTATTATATGGATTAGTGCAAACTATTTTATTATTCTGTATTGGTTTGAAAACAAACCAGTGGGAGATCACAAGTCAAGATTGAAATTAAAAATAAGTGAAATAATACAAGGAAAAGCGCTGACAAAGTCAGATACAACCTAACACCCTGTTAGGGTGGTAGTAGCAGTCCAACTGAAGTAGTCCAGTTGAAGCGGTGATCCTGTGAAGGTCTAGTCTCCAGCTGAAGATCCAGTGGTAGCTCTTGTCCTCTGGGAACCCAGTAGACAGGGCTAGCTCAGGCAGTTCCAAGGCCAGGTTATATCCAGGTGGGAACACCTGGCTCCTCCCTCCTGGGCAGAGCATCCCATAACGGGATGAGATAAATCCATGAGTTATGCGGTGGGTCCCTGATGGCCCATTGTCTGTCATCCGGAGTGGGTCATTAGCAGCTGGTAACAGCTAACGGCCCACAGTTGGTGGTAATAGAATACTTAAATACATCTATATTGCAACCTAGGACATATTCTTAATATAGAACACTATGGTAGAGCAAGGTTAGGGGAAAGTCTCGGCTTTATATATGTATTACATCCAGATGTTCAGTCCCAAGACTGCTAGATTAATTCAAAGATCAGAGCAACAGAAGGTAGCAATGACAAAATTTTTCTCACTGGGGAAGCCAGATGACAAAATGTACATTTGCATATTATTCAGAGCCGCTCCGCAGCAGGCATAAGATAGGTTTCTTACATTCTTCATACTGGTGTAAATGTATTGGAGGTAGAGAAATAGAGACGCTGCTAAGCTGGGGGAAGCAATGAGGATTGTTACAAAGTACAGAGCAGTTATTCTCACTGGATTTTTGGGATACATGTGGAAAAGTGTTTGAACTCTGTAGCTGTAGGAAACAAAGACGTTGTAGAGTTAGCTCCTGTGTGGAGAAAAATGAGAGCAATGTTACAAGCTGTGTCCTCTGAGGCAGAAATGAAGTTGGTGCTGAGACAATCGTTATTTGATAAAAATGAAAAGGGAGCAGAAGCAGCTTCGGCAAAGACAATCTTGGAACAGCAGGTGGCAGAAGTGGCAAAGACAGCTTTAGAACAGCAACACCCAGCTCCCCCTTACGAAAGCTCGCTATTGTATCTGCCACCTCCAGAACCGGCTACAACTCCACAAGCGTTCCCTGCAATAGAAATAGAATTTTGAGGAGGTGCAACTAAAGTGCCAAGAGCACCGCTGATGCCCTCAGAAATGATGCAAAGTGAGCAAGAGCAAGAAAAAGCACCTGAAGAATCAGGAGGGACTCCAACATTGCAAGAACATCAAGCAATAGATCCTGCCTCTGTCCCTCTTCCAATGGACATAGAGGAGAGTTCCCTTAAACTCTATCCTAATATTTATGGGGAGGATTATGCAAGAGAGTTACGAGAGGTATTACAACAGCAAGATCCGAAAATCCAACTAGTATTGCAACAAATGAAAAGGCTAGATAGTGGGTCTAGTAAGACAAAACAAATGATTGCCTATGATAGAGCTGCTAAGGCAATTTCAAGTGGTCTAGAGGCACTGGGGGAAGATTTCGAGAAAAGTCAAGGACCCCAAGCTGAATCTGAATTGACCAAGGAAGAACGGAGATTGAAAGAAGAGCACATTTGTAAATGGGCAGCACAATGTGTGGAGGACGGAGTGTTAGAAACTGAGGAAGCTGAAGAGTACCTACACAAAAAAATTAGCCAATCTGCAGATGCATCAAAATCCAGATTTGCAAGAATGCGGAGAGCAATGGACCCTCCTCACACAGTGAAAAAAAATCAACCGTGTAAGCCAGCACGAGCATATTCTTCAAACTCAGATAATTCTTCAAGCTCAGATGATGATGCTCCTGTGTCACCTGTCAAATCTACAATATATGATCCAGGACCAAAGGTAGAAAGAGGTCATTGAAGAGGCAACCATCAAAGGAGTTATGCTGCCTCCTAGTCTCACTGCTATGCCTATTTATGTTCAACAAGGGAATCATTATTGGGCACCATTTGACTTGAAGATGGTGAAAGGCATACAACAAGCCTTAATGCAGTATGGCATGGACAATAAACACATAATGCAACTGTTGTCGACATTCTTCACGAGCTAAGTTAAAACACATGTTGATATTCATGCATTAGGAGAACTTTTACGACTACCTACTGCTTACTTATTGTTTTTAGAAAAATGGTAGCAAAAGGTTGAAGTGGCAGCTAAGAATGTGCGTCGACTGCAAGGAAATCCATTGAGACTAGCATTGATTGATGCCCTCATGGGACGTGGTCAATATGCTGAAGGGGCTGCACAAGCTGCTCTTCATCCACAAGTATTACAACAATCACAAACACTGGCCTTAGATGCACTGAGAGAGTGTCTTGCATGGGAGACAGGAGTTTTATGTGTTTTTACAGTTTGACAGACTTTAAGAAAGCTAGTTCCCTAAGACTTAGTCCCATTTGCAAGATTCTTTGATATTTGGCCAATTTGTCTAAAAATAGCATTTATTAGACACAGAAAATAACAAACATACAAACATAGAACAGATTGACACACATAAACACACAATGAATACATAATTGCAACACTATAATAGTTAAAAATGCAATTATGGGGTAAAACCTTGCTTGAACTATAAAAATAGTAAAAATGCAAGAAATGCTTGCTTGAGCTAGCTGAAATGCAAGTTAAGAAAGGTACCTGTAAGTTAGCTGGCATAATACAATCTAGGAAACTCAAATGATCTTACCAAACCCAATTTGGAGCTGAAATACATTAAGACTTCCTCACTCAATCCCAGGGAAGTAACCACAGGGCTGCGTCCAGACCCTGGGGAGAAGAATTTACTTCACACTCCAATGTCCATGTAGAAAGCTTCTACCTTTTCTGAGATTTCGTGAGCTTTTTATAGGATAAAAGTGTGTATTTGTAGTCACTGAAAATTTCTCACATTCTCTCTACATTCCACAGAGGAGTGTCTTTTCAGACTTTCAGTCCCCAGCACCAGGTAGCTGCCGACTAGGCTATCAACCTAAATCTGAGCCATGCATTTCCTGGGACTGATCAGGGAGAGAGAGAAGGGGGAGGGGGGAGCATCCTGCCACAGAGAGTTACCTAACATTGCTCACCTGAGCCCTCATATACCACAGTAAAACAAAACCCAGGAGAATCATATATGCAGTTTATTGACAAGTTAAAAGAGGCCATTGACACTTCACCTAATCTTGACGCGGCAGCAAAAAATGCAGTGGCAAAAGATTTGGCAGTAATGAATGTAAATCCTCAATGTCAACAAATTATTGCTGGATTGGGAAAAACAGCTACCCTGCCAGAAATTATTGAAGCTTGTAGCAGCATTCCAGCAATGCAGTTAGAAGTCGAAAAGGCTCAGATTCATGCACAAGCCTATGCAGCTGCCCTGGCAGTCGCTTTGAACAATCAGTTGTAGTAGATAAGCCTTCACAAGCTCTTACGATCTTTACCGGTGCAAGCAGTAAGACCAAAAAAGCAGTATTTGTGTGGCAAGAAGAGGGAACATGGAAAAAACATATCATTGTAGCAGAGGGATCTGCTCATGTTTTAGAGCTACACACTATCACTGAGGCCCTGCAACAATGGCACACAAAACCCCTAAATTTAGTGATAGACTCAGCATATGTTGTAGGAATAGTAAAACGCATACAACAATCACTCCTCAGACACATTCAAAACTAATTACTTTTCAACATATTTGAGCATTTGTGTTAGCATCAGAGAGAACCTGTTGTGCAGGTTGTGCAGCAGGTTGTGCAGCATCAGAGAGAACCTATATTTGTTACCCATATAAAAAGCCACACAAATTTGCCTGGTGGACTGGTGGAAGGGAACGCAAGAATAGACAAAGAAGTTGCTGTCTTTTCTGCAAATAACTCCAATCAAACCATGATGGCAAAGCGCAAAATTCTCCTCAAACCATGATAGCAAAGTGCAATTTTTTCACCTAACTGCAGCAGCACTACATTCTCAGTTTCAATTGACAAAGGCTGATGCAAGAGCAATTGTTGCAGCATGCCCTGATTGTGCCCATGTACCAATATGACAAACAACAGAAACAAATCCTAGAGTTCTACAGCCCCGACAAATCTGGCAAACAGATGTAACTGAGTATCCTGCTTTTGGAAGGCTTAAATACATTCATGTATCCATTGATACATGCTCTGGTGCCATGTGGACAACAGGTCTCACTTCTACATCAGCTAAAGCTGTTAAAAAACATTTGCTCAATAGTATGGCAGTACTGGGTAAACCAAATCAAATCAAAACCAATAATGGCCCTGCATATCGATCCGATCCTTGCTAAGCAGTTTATGCAGACTCGGGATATTTTACATGTTAGAGGTATTCTGTATAATTCTACTAGTCAAGCTATTGTGGAGCGTGCTCATCGCACCCCAAAATAATATTTAGACATTATTCGAAAACAGAGAGAAATGGGACCACCAGAAGTGCTGCATAAAACACTATTTGTTTTAAATTGGCTTAACCCAAAACAAGATACAAATTTGCCACCCGCAATGGCTCATGGGAAAAATAATGAAAAGGATTTTAGGGAAAAGAAGATTCATGTTAAGGTATTTGCCCCTGAGTCAAACAATTGGGAAGGACCTGAGCAATTAATAACTTGGGGAAGGGGATATGCTTGTGTTTCCACAGGTGATCAGTGTCTCTGGGTACCTGCTAAGTGGGTAAAGCCGTGGATTGATGGACCAGTTCATACAGCAGAGCCAAGTGACAATACCTCTGACTCCAGAAGCATTTCAAAGGCTGAAACATTGACTGAATAAGGCCATTACACCGTGGTTTAATAAGTTGCAACAAAGGAATAATAAGTATTCAAAGAATTTGCTAGAGCTTGGTATTCATATAGGGTTTAGACCAAGAGATCTTACGCCTGAACAGATTAAACAAATTGCTGTATTTGTCCACAGCACGGATTGAACTGTAGGCCTTGGATAAAATTGTGTTGTCCTAGCTGTAATGGTATTTTTTGGCGAGTTACACACGAAGAAGACCAAGCCAGATGTTGGATATGTCCTACTTGTGATTTGAAAGTAATAGAATTCCGTTTGCATACATTTTTTAGCAGGTTTTAGGAAAATCGTTGAGTGAGATAGAAGGCAGGGAGAATTTTAATTTTGCTTGGCCACCTACTGAGAGGGAAAGACAGTTTTATGCAGTTGTTAATTTAATAGAAGATATAGGGACTGCAAAAGTAATTTTTGATATAGTTAAACGTATTGCTGTACAACAAATTATAGACAGTACACACATTATAGAGTATCAGTGTGGACGTGCAATTGCTGTTCCAAGAAGCTGGTGGGTGAGTGATAATAGATGAGAGGTTGAGAAGAGACAATGGGCATGTCGATCATGATCGTCGCGATCTGCATCATCCAGGGTGCTGGGTGGACAACTGACGGCATGTTTTTTCCACAGTTAGCTGGGGAGCACCCCATGCTGTCAATGGAGGGGCGCTACCTGAGATGGGACTCTCCCGGGCAATGCCAGAACACAGGCAGTGGCACACCGCAGAGCGCGGTAGTGCTCGGGGGACAGGGACCAGTGGCAAAGCAATGTGAAGAAAGGAGATGTAGGCACTTTGTTCAGGATATCTCCAAGGTGGTTTATTAAGGGCAGAGGGTAAAGAGTGAGGGGCGGCAAGGGGGAGACATACCAGGAGTGAAGAGCCCTGGGCACCTCAGGGCAGAGGCTTTTGAGTGATGGGCAAAGGGGAGTGGTTAGCCCTGAAGGGCCAACCAGGGAGAAGCAGGTGGGTGGAGAAAGGGAGATGTAACGGGGGAACAACCAATAAATACAAAACAGGAGAGGGTACAAACTTGGGAGACCAATGGGGAAACAACTAGGGGAGAACTTTCCAGAATAATACCCTTAACTGGGGATGGGGAGGGGGAGAGTGTGGACCCAATCAACAGTTTATAAAATACATAACTAATCCGGGGGCTGCAGGGGACCATGGTCCGCTGCCATGACCAGGAGGGCACAGATCCATAGCTCACACCCTGCTTTTTCCCTCCTGGTAGCATCCTCCCTGCAGCTGACCCCCTGGCCCCCTACAGGGCTGACCCACGGCAACAGACAATGGTCATGCAGCCCAAGAAACACCACAAGATTTTAAAGTTATCACGGAGAGCAAATGTTTTGCTTACATGGGCAACTGTTACTGGCCAACAAAATTTTTGTTTAAGCATGACAAACCCAAAGGACCATTTTAGAACATGTTTAATAGGCGTACCACTGGAAGAAAGTCAAGTTAACTTCACTACCTGATATAATGAGAATACATATAATAGTAGCTGTAAAATTCCATTCAGTAATATGAGTAGCGATCAATGTCTTGACCATTTTCCTTCTATGACTGGTTAATGCTGGGAAAAAATCTATAATTGAATCATTAAGTAGACCTGCACCCATGTATCTTCAAGAGCTTAACTTATTGGCTAGTGTTGCTCCATGGGAACTGAGTAATGTTACTAATGCTCACAATGTTTGTTACAATTTAGAACCTCAGTTGCAACCTTGGAATGGTACAGGAGCTGTTAATTTCGGGAATAATTTGGAACAATGGCTGGTGAAACAAGGTAAAAGGGACGTATGGTTTAAGGGTTATCAAATGTAGCTGGAGAATCACTGGGATGGCCAATCACCAAAACAGGATATCTCACTGCAAATACTGCAGGAGGACATTTGCTTCCTCCTAGAGTGTTTTTGATCTGTGGGGATTGAGCATGGAATGGCATTCTGAAATAAACTCTTTTCACTCAACACATGCGAGATTTGGTAAATTGGTTGTGATCAAGCAGAAAAAAGTGCTCTACTTCTTAGTTCAATGAGAACTGCAATGACAAGGTAGAGTTGCCGTCTCTGGCAAAGACCATTGCATTGGGTATATTTTTGCCTGGTGGTGGAATGGCTGTAAATGCAAAAAATACCAACAGACTTGCTTGTTGGAGTGAAAAGCAGTTCAATCTTACATTTTGAATTATTTCAAAAATGTTGCAAGAAGTTGACAGTATTAGACGTGCTACTTTGCAAAATCAAGCTGCAGTAGATTTTTTGCTACTAGCACAAGGACACAGTTGTCAGCATTTTGAAGGAATGTGTTGTTTTAATTTGTCTGATCACTCTCGAAGCATCCACTTGCAATTGGCCCAAATGCAAGAAAACATTAAGCATATTGCAGTTTCTATGGATCCATTGTTAGAATGGTTACAAAGGTTAGGCCTAAGTGGATGGATAGTGGGTTTGCTAAAAAAATTGCTTACGCTGTTTTTGCCTTTTGTACTAGTATTGCTATTTTTGCCATATATTTTTTGATGTATTCAAAGTTTAATTGTCCGTTCTGAGAGCATTGTATTTAAAGAAAAAGGGGGAGATGTTGGGGCCTGGGTAGTGGAGGAATTATAAAAGAACAAAGAGGAGCTGTAAAGGCTATGAAAAAACAAAGAATGAACTGTAAAGGGTAAGAAAAAACACAAGAGCTACAGTTTGAAATCGCTGAAACTGTAAGAAAAAAATGATGAAGCAACACGAGAACTAGGGAAGCAGGTAACAAATAAGTTACTGTAACAAGAGTCAGTTTTGCTTTTGTATGCTTTCACACAATATTTATCCAATCATAAGGTAGAATTATTCGCATAGACAAAGCGTCGCATCCAATCATAATTGTGCATGGTGATAGCATGATCACAAGTACGGAACAAATTGTATTATAAATTATGAGCTTATACAATAATAAATCGGCTATCAGAGCATCATATTGGTGTGCTGTAGTCCACAGATCCCAAAAACCATCAATCTGTGTTTTTAGCCTAGAAATCTGACATCTTTCTTTTAACACCAAAATTCCTTTTCTAAATAAGGTCTAATGTGTGGTTAAACAGCAAAGTGATATGACCAGGGCAATTACTGAGCCTTTTCCTTTTCTGATTTCTGTCACTACCTTGGGGTGATGATATGATGATACCCTAGTCCCTTATTGTCTGCTTTACGCCCAGAAATGGTTCCTGTAGCTTTAAGCTAGGTCCTGGGGAGGGGTGGAAACCAGGGGAACTCTGGCAGGGGCTTTGCTCAAACTCTCACTCCCCGGTGCTCGGCTGGTGGCACTGATCGGAGGCTACATTGTTGCTTAGTTAGCTTGCTTTTTGTTGGCTTAGGCAAGAAGTTTTTTCCCTAGACTGCAGCAGCAATTATTCGTTGGTTTCTTTTGTTTCTTCTGGAGCTGTTCGGTTTGGTTTTGGTTCTGAGATCAGATCATCGGCAGGTGCCGGTCGGCACAGACTGGTGGGGAAGCTGTGGGGACACCCCATCTCAGCCCAGACCTCGGGAAAAGCTGAACCAATGAAGGAAAGGACTCTAAATCCACCAGCTTATTGTGCGAGGAGGAGGCCAACAGTGGAGATTCACCAGGTTCCCATCTGGTTTTTTTCTCTCCCCAACCTCTTCTGTGGACTTTTTTCTTCCTTCCCTGAGACAAAAGGCCTTCCACCATTTTGTTCTTTCTTGGCACAAGGTCAGCAGTTTTTTCGCTTCGCCTGGCATTTTTGTGTTGTTGGGGGTTTTTTTGTTGCTGTCCTGTGGGTGGATGTGTGCGGGGGTAAGGTTCTGACAGTTCAATATATAACAGTTGCTAATTTTTTTTGTGTTGTGGGGGCACCTTTTTTTGTCAAAGAAACAGTTGGGATTTTTATTTCACTTTCACCGACCAATATTCATTTCATATTAGCAGGAAGGGATTGCTGAAACCCTTTTCTTTAGAGGAAACACTTATTCCAGAATGGTTTTCTCCTAAACTTGTCTCTAAACGGAAACAATCATTAAAGGAATGTGGTCCATCTATTCAATATACCACAATTTCAAAGTAGAATTCTGAGAAAAAGATGACATTATTTTGACATATTTGCATGAGTATTATTGACGTATTACCAAAAGAGGGGTTTACATTATTTTGATAAGGATGAAATCTTATCTCAGATGAGCTCTCCCAGTATGAGAGAAACTCTCACATTTACATGTCACATCTTTGGAAACAATTGCCAGCAATCTGAAACTGGCCACAAGTTTTAAATTTAAAAAAAAAATATATATACTTATGAAATTCTTTTTTAAAATGTCTGTAATTATTGAGGTAAATACTGATTACAGCTTAGCTCTTTTATGAACCACTTGACCATTTTTACATTTCATTTAAAAAAAAGCTTAAAGGTAGAGGTGAAGTTTTCATATTTAGAGATTAGCTCCTGAAACCACATGAGGAATTCATAATTCCCTTCATAAAACCATAGAATTGCATGGGTTGGAAGGAACGTTAAAGACCCTCTAATTCCAACCCCCTGCCATGTGCAGGGACACACCTTCCACTATCCCAGGTTGCTCCAAACCCTGTCCAGCCCAGCCTTGGACACTTCCAGGGATCCAGGGCAGCCACAGCTTCTCTGGGCAACCTATGCCAGGGCCTCACCATTGCTGTAAGAAAAAATAGTTTTCTTAATACCTAATTTAAACCTATTCTCTTTCAGGTTGAAGGCATTCCTCCTTGTCCTGTCACCACATGCTCTTGTCACAGGTTGAGCTCTGGGAGAGAATCCAACAGAAGAGGCCATGAATTCTGTGAAATTAATATTTGCAAAACATGTATGTAACTTTATACATACTCTTAATCCTTTTCTTAGACCAACATGTCTGATCATTAACTCATGTCTTGCAGATTGCTCCCAATAAAATAAGAAATTAAATAAAGGTATCATAATACAATATGAATTATTTGTAAAAAATAAAGTCATGATGGCACAAAAAACCCTAAAGAGAATTTGACTTTTTTTTAATGAAGGCATTGCCACCTCAAATTCTGGGTAGAATTACTATGGTTATAGAAGAAAAGAGGAGGTCTAGTTCTAAGGTGAGGTAACTAAACATTGAATAGCTACCTAATCTACTGAACTGTCCACCTGAAAAAGTGCTATAACATGTCCCTGTCACTTTAAGCACTAATGTAACCTGGGGAACTGAGCTAAGCTTGACAACCTCAACACCAATTTTTTTTTTCTTTGTATGCTTCCTTTTTAATGTTCTGTTTCCATGGACAGAAGCATGTAAACATACAGATATACAAGAGTTTGGCATTTCAAAATAAATATGTGTGCCATCCAGGCTCTTGTTACTTGCTGGAAGAAACTCTCTCCTAAAACATAGTTACAACTCCATCCAATGTAGTCCTTAAATGAACTTGTTCATCAAAAGAAAAATGTAAAAACTTATTAACAACTGACTTGAAAATGATATCTTTATAGCTAATTGCATAAGAATGTACTGTTATAGCAAATTAAATCACACAAATCCAGGATATATTCCTGCCCATATCTAAAAAGGATGGGCAAGGGTATTTGTCAAACAATGAAATGGTCTTAAAACTAGCAATATATTTTGCATATCTTCATCAAATTAGTGACCAAGTAAGAGCTCAGTACCTTTAAGTTTGACTTTTTACAACCTGCATCTGTATCCCATATAACTATAGTTTCATCATATATGCCAGATACAAGTGATGCTGACATGTAAACTCTGAACACCATATTTTAGCTCTCCTTTGTCATACTGACTAATAAAAAAGGCTACTTCCCACAGAAAGTCAAGAATTTATTTTAAAAAATTAAATAATGATCTATTAGTCATGCCCTATCAAGACAGTAGTTGTTCCTTTCAACTACTTGTTAATATTTTTAATTTTGTAAAAATTAACACATACATTTAGCAAACACACAACTAAATTGAAAAAATATATAAAAATGTTATTGACTTTGAAAATTAAGGAAGCATCTTGTCCAAAATTTAAAATACAGGTAATACTTTCAGAATTGTCAGTCAGCTGTGAATAAAATCAAAGAAGGAGAGTTCAGTGTGGAAAGCATGCTTTCAGATTCAATATTCACAGGTCTATCTGTATTTGTATGTCTCTTCTGTATGTTTGCCAAATTGTCTTGCTATAGAATCATAAGTATCATCTGCTTCAAATATGGTAGTTCATGTGCTCCATCAAAGCAGCTGAGAATATGCATGAAATTTTTCAGGTGTGGATTACTGCCATATGGCATCTGGGCTGTGAGTACTAACAAATACATACACGTTTTCCCAGTTACTACTGATCAGTACCGTATTTACGGAAGGAGGGGTTTTTTAACCAGTTAATGTTAGGAGAATATCTGTAAGTGCTAAGTTAATCTTCTAACATGGTGCTGTGCTTCTAGTCCATTATGTTCTTCTAATAAGAAAAATACTTCTTATTAATACATACTTCTTGATGGATATATCAACTAAGCAAGTGTTCAAGTTGCCTCATTAAGACAGAATACAAACCATTAACTTCAATTTACTTATTTAGAGGGACATCAGTTTCTCATCATTAAACGTTATCCTGCAAATGATGAATTTATTACCGACACGATTAGAGTGGCCACTCATGGTTTATCTGAGATGTCCTACAGATAGGTGTTGAGATACATCACCCATGAGTATTAAGATACCTCTCTGTCTTGGCTAAATAGAGAGGAACTTACAGAATCCTCAAGTCCCTGGTTCAAGGAAACAGGGTTTATGACATTAGAATCCTCCTGTCTTCATACCCCATATTTTTAAGGTTTTGTCCCAGGATTCTGTGCACAAGTAATGACTATCAGCAGCAAAGCAGCAATCTGAGATAGCATTGCTGCCACCTAACACACAGATGAAGAACACAGGAAGAGTGAGCTTTTGTAACCATTATAAATCTCTCAAAGAGCGTCCTGCAACTTTGAGATCTCTGTCTCCATCCAGCAAAACATCAGAAGCATACTCTAAATCTTCATCCCATGAATAGTTCTGTGAACTCTCTGAAGCTACTTACAGTCTCAAAGCCAGCATAAGCTTAAAGCCTTATTCAAAGGTCTTTTTGCAGGACTGAATCCAAGCTATTACGGTGGTTTCTCTGTTAAAAGCAGCTTAGTGAGAAATTGTTCAGCAGCTACAACACATCTGCATTTTAACAAATTACAAAACAAACAACCAAACAGAAAAAAAAAGAAAAAAAACCCAACCAAATAAACCAAGCCAAAACAAACAAAACAAATAAAAACCACAAAAGCCTGACCATTTTAAATGAAATAAAAATCATCCATCTGTCTCTATGCATAAATTTCAACTCAAATATTCAGAGGTAAAAGATTAACAAATTCTAGATCAAAGTCTAACTCTTGAAGCAGTCAGAAAATAAAATCTGGGTGTTCCAGAATGCTAGTGCTTCCTGAAATCTACAGAGGGGAAAAAGATTATGAGCATCTCTTACAGGAATCAATGCTGTAGTCACTTCAATTTGAAAGAAACCTTACTGTGTTTCAGATTGAATTTCCCATCCAAAGTAATTCCTAATTCCTCCAAGACAATTTTATTACAGTGTCTAGAGGCAGACTCTCTGTGATTATTGCTTTAAGAATGCCAAGCTAAATTGGTTGAGTTTATTCAATGGCATCAATATTTTTAGCAGTTGATTTGACATCTCTGTTGTTGCATCCTTCCTTCTTAAAATGGTTACAATGCCCTAAACTGACATAATGGTTTTCCTGTGATGCTGACTTCAGAGTGAGCTTGTTGGGTGAAGGCTCAGGAGGTCATACTAAGCATGGCTTCTGGCACTGGGAATGACTGTCTTCAAAAGCATATGAGGAAAAATTATATGGAAAAAAAGATCTCCTGATTGTGTCACCTAACAGAGTTCTAATTGTTACAATCCATTTGTTGCACTTTTTATTTTTAAATCAAAATTAATTACCATCAGGCTCTGATTCACTGGAGCTAATTTTACATTTGTATGGTTGTTCATATACTCTGAAGCCAGTTCTTAAGGAATGTCAGATTCACTGACCTGAGTGGAAGCCTCACAGGACTGAGGTCTCAGTAGCAAAATTACCTTAAAATGAAAATTATTGTTAAAAAAACAATCACTATTAATCTAATTTTGGCCCATTATCTCCTTTTTATAAGGGTATACTGAAAAATGCTAGGTTTAATATCTTACAGATGAGTCTCTTTGCCTTTCTCAAGTAAGGTTCATCAAACTGAACTGAATTAATTAATTTTCTCAAAATTTTTATAAGAAATTTTTAGAAAACCAAGAGCTGCATTAACAAGTTTTAAAAGTCGTAAGTCTTGCCTTACCTTGGATATGTGCTATTACTGTTGGACCTTTCGCATCAAAAACATCCAGATACCCTATACCTCCTGTCACAAGAAATACTACATGAAATTACAATGCCTTCATATTCTACTGTCCAATGAAGAGAAAACAAAAATGCTTTAGGGTTTGAGAGTTTTATAGACTTTCTATAACCTATAAGCAGATTCCAAAAGAAATCCTTAGTATTTTGTTTTGATAAGAGCTAATTGATGTCTTTTAATGAAATTTTTCTATTTTTTCATCAGTAATAAACTTAGAATTAGACAAGAACATCCTATTCAAATCTTACAATGTTCATTTAATCAATCTTAAGTTTATCTTCTGAGATGGGTTATTATTATTGTGAAAAACACGTTTCACACTCCTGTTGAAATTTAAAAAGTTTAATAAAAGACAATAGGGGACACCAAACAATAAAGCAAATAAACAGCGCTGGGTGCTTGGCCCTGGGCCAAGAAGCACACCTGCCATTGAGGAAGTCATCTTAAATACTCTTTGTATTGCATCAGCCTCATGCCTATTCATAAGCCTTCATGCATACTCAAACTTTTCTCAAAACTATTTTGCATGTTCCAAGAACTGTTTTGCATGGCTCCTCCTTGGTCCCGCCTTTTTAGAGCATGTGCTTTTTCGGCTGTGGTTTCTTCCAGTCTTGGTTATCGTCTCCCAGTTTGGGCTTGGGTTCATGGTCCTTGCATCTGATTATACGCTGATAGTCAGGTATCAGTGGCAGGTCTTCTTTTTGGGTGTTATCCAGTCAAGCAGGTGGTGTGGTTAGTAAAGGAAAGTTTTTTAAACTACTTTTATTAGTTAGTTTTTTTTACTACTATATCGAAATCTAGCTCATAACAGAAATTAAAACATTGGTTATATACCTCTATCTTTATGACAAGACTACTTCTGTAAAAAGAATAAAACCATACACACAATGAATATCTACGAAAAGCCAACACTATATTAGTATTTATCACATTATCGTACTCATTTGTATATGAAAAAAGTAAGACATACTTATGTTCAGACTTACCTGAGATCAAGCAATTAGCAGCATCAAAGCTAGGATTAAAATCAAGCCTGCCTACCCTAATTACATTTTATTATGCTAACAAGGAATGTTGTGTTTTCTTATTTTCAATTAGAAAGCAATAAATACAAATTTTGCAGTTGTACCTTCTGCAAGACGTATTTAAAAGGATATATTCAAGTATTTTTCCCGTTCCCATATCCCAAGCATTGACAGTGTTATCATATGCTGATGTCATCAGTCTAAAAATTAAGTTAATGAAAATGGCAATCAATGTTCTCATTTAAAAGAAGATATTTAAAAAATTAATGACAACGTTTGAGGGAATTCAGGGTGTTAGCTGCGAGGTCCAGCAGCTATAGAGGTCTTTTGTTACCAGTTAATGTGAGACATTAAGAGAGATAAGCTGAATCGCCCCTGGCAGGGGCTGAGACTGATAGTAAGGCAAGACTGTGTTTACCTTATGCATAAGTGATTGGCAGGAGAGGTTAAGAGAAATGACAGTGATCAAGGAAAATAAAACATGTAACCCTGGAAACCAAAGTTCTTGTAACGGCTAAGTTAAGTTTGTAGCAGTATAAAACATGATGCGCTCTGTACAATAAACGGGACTTTGCATGAACCAGGCTGAGGACCCCAAAATCAATCGCTGACGAACATTTAACTGACAAATATTTAATTAATAACATTAAAACATTAACATGATAATAGATTTTTAAGGGCTACAGCAAAAATTATTGCACAGCTTAGTTGAAAAAGGGATTAGTTGAGGGTCACTCGTACTATAACACACATCTTCGTAGAAGTATCGGTGCCATGTCCTTTTATTTTCAGGAAGCAAGTATTTTTATATACAAAAAGTACTGTTCACGTGTCTAATTTACTCTCTTAATTGGCTGAGGCTTTTCATCACACTAAGTATTAGCTAAGATTCTGTCTAGGTAACTGTTTTATCTTGTTTACATTCTTTTATGATGCTCACGTTCTTTGGCTCTTTACATTATCTCTTGGGAAAGGCACTTTAGAGTTAGTCACACAGTTGAATTAAGCTTAAGAAACATATTCATATGGCTTCATTCTGCGACCTAAATTCTGACAATTCCCCCGTTTTTCTTTTTTGCATAACTTAGGTTTGGTTGACTGTCTTTACTGTGATAGATAAGGATTGATTCTCTAAATGCAACAGGAAAACAGGGCCCCCACGGGCCAAAGACCTCCTGCTGGCATAAGCAGAACTTAAGCATCCTGTTTACACAAGGCTTATACAAAACTTGCAAGGATTAGGAAGAAGGGAAGGCTGCGAACGTGACTACGACCTTTCGGAAGGCAGCGGCGGACCCTCTAGCAACAGCAACACACTACGCAGACACAGCCTTATCTCCAGCAAATGACACGTAACCCGGAAAAAGGGACTGCATAAAACCTCGGCACACACAAACCTCTGCGCGGTGTGTCTTAGGCAGAGCGAAGGAGCCTGCCTAGCCCGCCCAGCGCTGCTTTGACCTGTATCCGCTTGCTTGAATAAATTACAAATTACTGAATTGGGATTGTCTCTGATTGACTTATTGAGACCCAATTTATAACATTTACTAGTATACACTGTAAGCATTGCATTATGCATGGCAAAATTGTTAAAAATAGCAAAACTACAATTAAAATGAATACAGCTGCTTGGATTAGGTTTTTGAACTATTCAGTAATTCTTAAACTCTTTAATTACTTGGCAAGTCCAAGGCCATTGGCTACTCGTAGCTGTCTTCACAGGTGTTGTAATAAGTTGTCAGTGAAATGGACTTTGAGTGGTCAGAAAGGTTCATATAGCACATCTCTTCAAATTCTTCGTAGTTATGTCTTTGGGCTAATAACAGAAAATCTATTGCAGCTCTATTAACAACATATTTAGAATTGTCAATACAGTAACAATAGCTGTTCTAAAAAGTGAAATTACATTTGTACACTCACAAAAAATTTTTTTTGCGCAAATATTGCATTGTCTAATTGCGAAAGGTTACACCTCCCCTCTTCTTGTTTTTGGCAAGATGTGATTCTTATTATAAGAAGGTGAGAATGACACAAAGGTATAGCAATACATGGAATGAAACAACAAGCTTACTTAAGAAAATACATCATTAATTGGTTAACTACTTTGCTATCACTTAGGGACTGCAATTGCTGGGGAACTTCATTTCACAGGTAGGGTTTGGAGAACCTTTCCCGGGCAAAGATTCCAAGTTTACCTGGAAGAGAGTCCAGCTTTTTTAAGCTTAATTTAGTAAGTCAAAGTGACTCGATTATATGTTTTGTGTAGAAACACCTGGGACTGATGACATATTTCCCAACCAGTTAGGACTAGGGCTTGGCCAGTGCCCAGGCCTTAACTGGGAGGGTTTCTATAGAACATTTTACAAACAAGCTTTTATTAATATTAATTAGGAAAGTGTCTTAAAATGATACAGTTTTTGCAGATAACTACACGAAGTAATGTGAAACATTTGAAAGCAGTGGGAATTATCATTTAACTTTAACTAAGCAATCACTGGTACTACAAATATAAATTTTTAAATAATTGAATTTTTCACATGCAGCATTGTTTGAAGCTTTCACTCATTCTTCTGTTTCACTTGTGGAAGATAAAACTGCAAAGGTTTCTGTGAATAGTAACATTAACTAACAAATTTAGAACAATTGGATATACAGTATTTTTGGCTATAGCAAGTATTTTACAGACTGTGTTTTCACACAGTTAAATTTTCATTAGGAAAGTTTCTGTCGTAAATTTTCACCCCATCTCTACAGCTGCAGAACTGTGCCCTCCAAAACAAATGAGCACAACTCAACAAAATGTAAACTGGACAAAACTCAAAGTCAACATCACCACAAATGAATAGAACCCAATCCCAACAGAATTTAGCAGAAGATAAAACTAACAGAACTTTAAAAACAGCAAACATCAAACCGGGCAACACTCAAATTGAACAGACTTAGTCTTAATTGAACCAAAACTCAATGGAATTTAAAATAACAATTGCCTAAACTTAACTTGACTCAAACTTAACATAATGTACTTGTAATAAAACCCAAACTCATCCAACTTTAACAGAACTTAACTCCAACAGAATTTAAACTTAACAGAATTTAAAATTAACATCATTCGTGATGCTTTGGGACTTTTATGTTTTTCGTGTACTTGTGATTTTTGTGTACACTTTTGGACACCATATAGGATGTTAGAGCTCTTGTTCTTAGCATTTTTAGATAAAATAATTCTTTTAAACTTGAACTTCAAGGACAGCTTACTGACTCAGGCTACAAGATATGTAAATAACAGTTAATTGTAGGGAGCAAACTTGCAGTAATTGACATCATTCCTTGAAGAGAGGATTGGAGGATTAAATGTAATTGGAGGATTAAAACTCAATATTTAACTGAACTTATAAAATATGAAAAACTCGGGAGCTATCATCTATTTCGGGTGTAGCTTTTCACTTAGGCTTGTTTGCTTTAAATGCACTTTGAAGGCTTTTTAATAAATTTAACTGCTTTTTATTTTCTTAACTTTGTTTCGCTTTTGTTTCAGGTAAGTTCATTAAGTTATTATTTGAACTTAACTTCAATGGCACTTAACAGGTAGTTTAAACCATTTAGCAGTTGATTTATGTAACATTTACTATAATATAGTATAGCTTCACTTATAGGTTTAATTTACAAATTTAAAATACTTAAGAAGTTAAAATAGCATTTTCAGCATGTTTGCTGTAGTAGTTATACTCACATACACACAGACATTGTTTTAAGTAATACTTGTAAACAAAAACATTTCTTTAAATTTAGTGAGGTAGTTATTTTGGATGTTTCTGCAAATAACATACACGGAGTTAAGCTTAGTGTGAGTTTCACACAGTTAATTGCACTTAATAACTTTTTGTAAATTATTCGATGTTTTGACATAAGGATTTAAGGTTAATTGCTATAGTTCTAGATTTTGTTCAGTTAATATTCACTTTAAATACTCTAAAAAGGGTTCTACTAAATTTGTTTAAAACACTGAGCTGGTTCATAAACTAAAATATTATGCACATAGTGATAAATGATGCTTTGAGGAGATAGCTTAAAAAATTAACTTTGCTGAGGCATACTTAAGATAAACGCTTTTAAAACCGCTTAGCAAGGAATTTAGCTTTTGTTCAAGGTTTCATCAATTAAGGCATTATTACTCATTAGGACAATTATTTTGCTACAACGCTTTTTCATTCTAAAAAGCTAAAATTAAGTATAAAATATAACTTAGTTGCACTAATTAACAGGGGAACTTTGAAAATACATTTCATTAATTGATTTTTGGAGTTTTGAAAAAGACTTCTCGGGGTGCAGCCAGCGCCTGCTTGCGTCACACGGGGTGGCGGAGGGAACGGAACAGGAGAAAGCAAGGAGGAAAAAGGCAGCGGAGCTACCCCGAGCCTCTGCTTGGCTCCGCGCGGAACTTCTTGTTTTCTGGGTCCCAGCGCCGCCCGGCTGCACGGCGCAGGCTCGGCTCTAAAGTTTTCGGGTAATACTGGGTCTTGGCAAAACCTTTTTGCATAAGATTATACATCACAAAGCGTTCTCTGCCACTGAACAGTGCTATAAAAACAGCCATTTGCTGCAGTTTTCTTAGAGAAACGGGCATTTTTCTCTTTTCTCACGTTTCGTCTGGCTGTGCTCTTGCTACTGACTTCTCCCCACCTTGCCAGGCTCACGCAGGGGCTGGGGGTGGTGGGGGGGGAGAGGTGCTTCGGCTCCCGGCGCTGCTTCTTCTGGTTAGCTTCTTCTGCTTTCTTGGGGAGCAATTGTTACAGGCTGGTGCAGGGGAGCTGGGCTGGACCGGGGCTCCCTTTGTCTGAGGGCTGTGAGCGCTGGCATGGTATGCTCATGGGGGAGCTCTGGGCTTTCGCCGCTCCCCGGAGATGATTCGTTCCAGCGCTGCGCTGCTGTTTCTTGCTGGGACTGTTGTTGCAGCTGCTGAATTAGTTGCGGTATTTGCTGTGGCTTTAAGGGGCTAGGGGAGCAGATCTGAGCAGAGCGGAGCGGCACGGGCGGAGCAGCCGCCATGAGCTTCCTCAGCTTGCAGCGCGTCTTGGCGCGGCGGGCGGCTCTGATTCGGCAGAAGATGCTGCTCTTTTTCCGCGGTTTGTCCTTGCGGTGCAGTGGGGCAGAGTGGGCGCGCGGCGCTGGTGACTCTGTGGCACCTGCCGACCCCCCGCCATTCGGTCAGGGAAACTGTGCTTCCTAATATAGGAAATAACCTTACCTAGTTCTTTTTTCTTTTACTCTCTCTTCTTGCTTGGCAAGAATATTAAGGAGCAAATTTTTCTGTGCCTCTGCAAGCCCTATGACTATGCTGGTGGCGCGGAGCGAGGGCGCGACCCTCCTCACCTTGGCTGTGACTTCCCATCTACAGCCGGCGTTCTCCGCTGCAACCCCCCCGCTCTCACCACTCAATCGATACGATCTTCTAGCGGCGTCGCAAATATACGTACTCTGAGTACAGACGTGTTCGAAACACAATGTCCAGAGTCCCTGTTCGGGCACCAAAAGTTGGGGGTCACTCGTACTATCACACACATCTTCATAGAAGTATCGGTGCCATGTCCTTTTATTTTCAGGAAGCAAGCATTTTTATATACAAAAAGTACTGTTCACGTGTCTAATTTACTCTCTTAATTGGCTGAGGCTTTTCATCACACTAAGTATTAGCTAAGATTCTGTCTAGGTAACTGTTTTATCTTGTTTGCATTCTTTTACGATGCTCACGTTCTTTGGCTCTTTACATTCTCTTGTTATCTCTTGGGAAAGGCACTTTAGAGTTAGTCACACAGTTGAATTAAGCTTAAGAAACATATTCATATGGCTTCGTTCTGCGAGCTAAATTCCAGCAGGGATTATTTATATTTCAGATAGACTGCTAAGAATAAAAATGTCATGTATGTAACTTTCAGTATTAGCAGTCAGTTCAATTTCATTTCATCATTATAATATATTTAATTACTTCTAACATTAGAATAAATATAAAGCCATTATGAATCTTTTCTTTAATGAATGCAAACTCTTCACATCAGTAGGTTTTTTTGATTTTCAGTGGTTTGGTTGCTGCGTAACCCTCTTCCACACACTGTTCTGCACAAAGTTGCATTAGACATCAAAGCTATTCAATAAAGTTTACTAAAAGTGTCAGGTTTCCCTTAAAGGAGCTGACAAAACTTTTCCCCTCACACAGTTTTCTTAAAATATTTCCAGATACCTAAAGTAATATTTATATTGATAGTCACTAGATGTAAGAAACAGTAATGTTTTTATTTTTAGTTTTTATGAAGTGCATAAACTGTCACTTTTATATATTTCATCTGAGAAATTTGGTTCATTAACCTTCTAACAACCAAAAATACAACTATAGTACTAAAATTTTTTTATTTTCTCCATGTGTGTATAATTCCTGTAATCAACACAATCTTGCTCCTAAACAGAAATACATGAACCACAAGACCACATGAAATTTATGAACTGGCAGCATTTTGGACTGGAAAATTGTTTCACAGAGGTGTAAACCACGGTATTTTAATTTTTGCTAAGCAATTAAAAAAAAACATAATTGCAATACGCAGCATAGCATGTGTACTATTCAGTGATCAAAAAAGAAATCAGTTAATATTACAATTGGATTAAAATTTATTTAAACTATGATTTATGGATAAAATATGCCAGAAATAATACCACTGGCGGCACCACATGACCTACTTAACCAAATGTTAATATATGCTGCAGTTATTTTAATTATTATATCCACAGGTTGACACTAGATCAAGTTGCATTTATTCTTTAATTGACAAGACAGGCATAACAGAAATGCTACAGAATAGAGAAAGATAACTTTTCTGAAAAGCTCACTGACAAACAAATCCCTGAACTTTGGCTAATTTAATGTTGTTCTTTTATATTCATTTGCCCCAATCGAGCCCAGAGACACTTCAGAGACCAAGTCAGAGAAGTGGGTATTTGCTTTATTTGGTGCACCTGATGTGTGGGGGAATTCTTTCCACCAAACACACACCTCAGTACCTCCAAAGGCATAGTGTTATAAAGGTAAAATTCATGAAGATTCATTACATTCCTCAGGATAGGATTGGTTATACAAATTACTTCTCCTAAGTCATTAATATTATTAGCGATTTCTTGTGCTCAAGGGCAAAAGGATTCCTTTTGTCCACTTTTATCTTGATAAGATTAAGGGAATCCACAAGGCCAGAACTGTTATCAGCTTTCAGCCCTGAACGGGCACCGTGCTGGTGGAAGGGGCAAAAGATCAAAGAAATAAGGATGGTTGAAGTGCATATAGATTTGGGTTTTCTATTTGACCACTTCTTTCTCAATATAAGTGATACATATTTATATATATCTTTCAGAACACATAGCAATGAGACTTCCAGCCCTGTGTAACTCAGAAGCAGGTTTAGACAAGTCCTTTGCCCTGAAAGAGGACATAACCTCTCAAACTATTCCAACATGCATATATGCCGAGATAAGGAAGACTTGACCACCCAATATGAATGTGCAACAAGCTTCGTTTATTGGAGTTTCAGCATACATACTTATAGTGTGGTTAATTAGATAATGCATATTCTGTAACTGCATATCATTATTGGCGATTTGTTTCAACACCCTAAGTTTGGCTGTTTGCCTTATATATAGATACATAGTAACTTTTATGCCTGGTTTTCTGCATTCTTGCTGGCTATTCTACATTCCTTTTGACTACAGCTATCCTAATGTTGCAGCAAGGGCATCGTGTCCTTGCCGCTGATTGGGCATAGGGTTGCCATTCGGATAACAGTTAACTGCTGAATCAGTTACACTAGCTGAGTATGACTGTTGCTACGAGACAGCTTGTCTAAGTCTATATGTCCCTTTTCTATTAGCCATTCTTCAACACAAATAAATAACAAAAAGATTCATGTTTAATTCAGTGAAAGGAATAAGGGAGTGTCTTTATAAACAAATGACTGGTAAAGATAAGACCTGAGTCTGCTGGTAAGATAAGAATGATACTGAAAGATAGAAGAAACAATGGGTAGGATTTCCAAAGGAGTCCCCCTAATTTGACTTATCCAAGACTGTGTTAATAAACTACAAGAGCAGAGACATACGAAGAAGAAAAGGGGAATGTGTGTTGAGCCTGTCTGTATTGGGCGGGATGTATATTAATTAGGTGTTCCGGGAAGGCTGTACCTCTCGAGTACCTCAGCCAGTGGGGAAAGAGAGACGGAAATGCAGCTGGGAAAGTTAGATAAAACAGGCTGCGTCCTCTAGCAATTTGAGAGATCCCATGGGAAATGCCCATGATCTCTCCCTTTATTCATGAATAAAGTTACAGGACTCCTCTGTCTCCTTTTTGGACATAAACCTCTGGTGTTTGTGGATTAATTTTCCTGACATTCAGCAAACATAATATGCAAAATAGAAAATATTTAAGATATCCTCTATGAATTTTAGATAAGAACAAGGTAAGATTTTTGGTAGTTCATGTGGATGAAGGAAGATGCCAGTAAACAGTCTGGTAGTAGAGTATGGATAAGCATAAATTAATGTGCAATGATGGAGAGAAGCAGGAGCATGGAGGGAGTTGTAAGACGAAACGGGAGCAAGGCTTGGTGCTGTGACCTCTACCCTGGGCATCCTGTTTGAGCGCATGACCACTCACTGGGAGGGAAAGTCTTTTCCTGATAGCCAACCTAAACCTCTCCTGATTCAGCTTCGTGCTGTTTCCTTGGGTCCTGTGCCTGGTCACATTGAGCAGATATTGGTACTTGGCCTTGCACTTCCCCTAGGGAGGATGTTGAAGAGCTCAGTGAGGACTCTCTTGAAGAATAATTGCAAAGCAAGGCCATGGAAGCCTGAGAAACAGCATAAATGGAGTTTTATGCACAAGCCAGTTTATTTGACTGAGGTGTCTTTCCCAGGAGATAACGAAACGTAAAGAGCCAAGAATGTGAGCATCATAAAAGAATTCTAAACAAAATAAAGGAATCACACAGACAGGGCTTAGCTAATGCTTAGAGAGCGTGATCAAAAGCCTCAGCCAATCAGCAAGGTAGATTAGGTGCATGAACTCGAGCTTTTATCCAATTATATGTACCAGTGTGTCGCGTGAACAGTGCTTTTCTCTATAATAATGCTTGCTTCCTGAAAATAGAGAGGAGATGACACCAATACCTCTGTGAGGAGTGTGTTATATTTGGGTCAACCCCCAACTCCCTCTTCAGTCTCCTCCAGGCTGAACACACAAAGTGCCCTCAGCTGCTCCTCATAAGGCCTCTACTGATTCTCCCCAAACAGGCCCAGAGACACTTCAGAGACAAAGTCAGAGAAGTGGGTATTTGCTTTATTCAGTGCACTGGGTGTGGGGGAGTTCACTCCTCCAAACACACAACTCGGTACCTCCACAGACACAGTGTAACAGGTAAAATTCATGAATATTCATTACATTCCCCAGAATAGGAGTGGTTATACAAATAATTTTTCAGAAGTCATTAATATCATTAGCATGTGCACCACACATGCTTTGTATGTCCTAGTAGTCTTTGGACACGCCCAAAGACCCCTGCAGGATGAAGGTCCCAAAAGTCTTCATTACAATGCACTTTTCACTTTTCTCTCTGGAGCATGGCTTGTCCTTCATGAAATGATTCAGCAGTGTCTGTGCTGGCTTCAAATGAATTCTTGTCCCTCTTATCTTGATAAGATTAAGGGAACCCTGTTCTTCTAGGTTTTAGAATTCACATATTCCGTCTCTCAATAGTTAACTTTAGTTACCTATTGACCACTTCTCTCACTACTTACCCTGTTACACACAGTTTTAAGTGATTTCAGGAAACGGACTATCTTCTTGTATCTGTATGATGTTCAAAACATAATGCAGTAATAACCCATAAATAAAGCCTTGAAGCAAAGCATCAAAAGAAGCTTGGCCAGCAGGTCAAGGAAGGTGATCCTGCCCCTCTACTCTGCTCTGGTGAGATCCCACCTGGAGTGTTGCCTCCAGCTCTGGAGCCCTCAGCACAGGAAGGGCATGGAGCTGTTGATCAGGTCCAGAGGAGGCCATCAAGATGATGAGAGGTCTGGAGCAGCTCCGTTATGTGGAAAGGCTGAGATAATTGGGATTGTTCAGCCTGGAGAAGCTTTAGGGTGACCTAGTGGTTCATTTCCAGTACCTGAAGGGAGTTTGCAAGAAAGATGGAGAGAGACTATTCACAAGGGCCTGAAGTGACAGGAAAAGGGGAAATGGCTTCAAACTACAGGAGCATAAATTTAGATTGGATATTGGGAGGAAGTTCTCTGCTATGAGGGTGGTGAGGCCCTGGCATAGGTTGCCCAGAGAAGCTGTGGCTGCCCCTGGATCCCTGGAAGTGTCCAAGGCCAGGTTAGACAGCGCTTGGAGCAACCTGGGATAGTGGAAGGTGTGTCCCTGCCCATGGCAGGGGGGTTGGAACTGGATGATCTTTAAGGGGCCTTCAAACCCAAACAATTCTGTTTTTCCTGTGAAGTTCTTTAGTAAAACAAATAAAAATATGAATCAAGATTCACAAACGGATCATGATGCCCACCCAGCTGTAAGCATCTAACACAAAAACCCATGAGGACTGCTGACATGCAGAGTAATTAATGTTTCAGGGTATCACAAGATCGGTCATCATACCTTCACCTAGGTAAACCATCTTCTATTTCCATGATTATTCAAATAATTTCAATCAGATTTTTGTTTAAGTACCAAGAGATTTTAGAATCAGTCAGAAAGTAGGCAACATAAACTCCTTTCATTATGCGTTCTTTCATTTGCCTTCAATATGAGAATAAAATCTTGTACCTCTGACTACAATTGCCCTTTTTGACACCAAGTCTCAGATCCAGAGCTGCTCCCTCACAAGGACTTTCACTGGAAGGAGCTATCCTGCTAACTTGGCAACTCTTGATAACAGATAAAACTTGAAAGTAAATTTATTTTTCATTTTTGCACTTATTTTCTTCGTGTGTGTCAATGTACTAACAGACACCAGAATGATTAGAAATGTCCCTATGATCAAAGAAAAAAAATACATCAAAGCTACTGTGTGTTCTTGGTCTCTTGAGTAAAAAAGTCTTGCAGTCAAAACTGCCCTTCTAGACTTAGGCAGTCTTTGTCTGCTGCACACACTAACAATCTTTGTTTTCCAAAAGATATGCAGACTATCAGTTCACAGAGATACTGTTTGTTGTCAAGAGGAACTTCAAATGCTTTCTCAGTACAGCCAGCCATTTGGTATCTACTCTTTCAAAGGGGAAAAAAAGGGAATGCCAGAGTGAAAATTGTAAGGGCTGGCCTAGGTCCTCATGATCCAAGTCCATCATACTCTCCTGAATTCTAATTGTTTCAGCTGTTTCTGTAGGGGAGGAAATTAGGCTTGTCTTAAGATATCTTACATAATCTTGCCTATACATTGCTATCAAAAAGTTCCCAATACTCAGGCAAAAACTTTTAGATAGATTCTGAAAAGTAAGTATTGCTCAACAAGTGTTAAAAAAAACTTCCTTAGATAAAAATCACCAAGATAAAATTTCTTAAACAGAAATTAGACACTTCAGGCAAATGGCACATTATAGCCTTTCCAGCAAAAAGAACATTCATGGACCTGCAATACTTAAAAATTTAATGGATTATCTTATTTTTTGGGTCTTGATTCCAGTAAGCAAGCTGAATAGCATTTTGCTAAAGACAGAAAGATAGAAGTTCCAGTTCCAAGTTCAGGCAAAGCATGAAAGTTTGGAACTGTCAATCTGACAGTTATTAAACTGTAAATGTCATGACTAATACACTGAGACACTTATTTTTGTGTCTCCAATCTACAATATTTGCTTACAGTTGCCACGTTTGTTTACTTTAGACCTCGTCATTAAAAGATGTGATTTTTTTCCTTCTAGATTTCCTGGTTTCTTTGAGCTAGCCATCCACAGCTCTTGGATAACATAATGCTGCTAAGATGAACTTTGTCTGGACTTCTCATGCGTTTGGGCTTCTTGGGCTTTTTCGGTATGCCTGGAGAAAGCTTTTGGTTATGGTAGAAAACTAGCACTGCACAACAGGAAATCAAAATTTTAGACAGTTTATTAAATGATTTCATCTGAATTCATTGCAACATTAATGCACTACTACTCATTGCCAAGTCTTAGATTAAGTCATAACTGCTTAATATATGCCAGATCTCAACCCCTGTTACACAATGGCTTCAAGATCACGGGCATGAATTATTAGAAGGTCTGTGCGAGCAAGACCATTGTTAAGCTAAGTAGCAAGCAGGCCATATACAGGCTGCAGTAGTTAGCTTCCCTGAGTACGCCTCGTGAGAAAGTATCAAAAGATGCAGCTATGTAAAGAATATATGGGAGGGAACTTGTGATTAACAAGGAATGAGGGGGAAAACCCTGTGGATGTGAGAATGGAATGTAGAAGAAATGTAAGCTGTAACTGCTGCAATTAACGAGTAGATTAGTGATTAATAAATATAAGCACTGTAACAGTATATCAAGAGCACACGCGTTAAAATAAAGGGAGCTTGCTTTAGACTTATATTAAGTCGTGTGTGAGTTCTCTCTTGCCTTTTCTCAAACCCCTGCAATCTGCTTAGCACAGATACAATTGTCATTTGCTTGCACAGTACTCATGGGTTCACATATCTTAACAGCTATCTTAACAGATTTAATTTAGATTTCATTACCTGGCATCTGTACACTTTCCCCATTCAGATCTCACCATTCCTCTCCCCAGGGTGAATGGAGTTTTAGGGAAACCCAGACAACTACACAAAGCTCAAGATGAGCGAGAAAAGAGTGGGCATCAATTGAGATTGAAATAAAAGGAAAAACACAGTGACAAGCATGAAAACATCATGGCCATGCTGGTAACAACTGCCCCACCCCTAATTTACCCTTCTCCACAATCAATCCTGTACATAAACAAGTCAGAAAAGGAACTTTCAAGATAACAAGTAAATTTTGTGTATCAACTTTCACATTTTAAAATATTAATAAACTAGAAATCTTATTCAGTGTATGCAACATGTACTTACAATAGTCACCCTTTAATATCCTAAAACATGTTCCACGCATGAAATAGGTGTTCTCCTGTTAACTGTGATTGCAAAACCATTTACAGCTGCTATTTTTAAACTTCAGTAAAATATCTTCAGAAGGCTCCATGATGATTCAGTCTTCATGCCTGTATAACACTCCTTGCTTAACTCCAGCTTGGGGATTCCTTGCTTAATTTCAGCTCTAAACTTAATGGTTTTTTTTTTTTTAATGTGTTGTTGCTGCATTCATAATATACACAAAGCTTCAATGCATAAGAACATGAAAGTATTTTTGTGTCCTCAAAGCAAAAATGGCAGGAGATCACAGTATCACTGTGTCCTACCAGAATTTTAAATGGAATCCGTAAAGAAACAAAGCAACATTTAGGAACAGTTTTCGAAGAGATTATTTTTGACAGTTTAGTCCACAAGGGGGAGTATGAAAGCAGGAACCATAGGAGAATGTATCCAAAGTTTCACTTGCCCGAGCAAAGCTCACATCCTTGATACTACCTTGGAGCAGAGTTAGCGAATCTGGTTCATTAAAAATTGTTGATGGATGGGGATAGTGTATTTATTTTTCTGGAGGTTTGTTTTGGTTTGTTTTCCAACTCTTCTTCTCAAAAAAATCAACTTGAAATCCCATTAAGTCTCTCAAATGTTTCAAACACTCATTTCCTTGATTCTGGCCCATCAAAACGCAGAACATCGAGTTCCTAGGCCACATATTTTAGCCAAGACCATTACAACTTTTGGCAAAGATATTTTGAAAAGTCTTCACTCATATGGGAGTTTGCTCATGACTATCAAGCATGTGTTTGTGTGACAGAACTAACAAACACCAGCTGCCATATGCATTAACCACACAGAAGGCAACAGAGCTTTTCATCCCTGGGCTGCCAGCAGCCCCCCGACACCAGCTTCCCAACTCCCTGTGGGTGTAGGGCTCAGCCCACCCCAGCCCCACTTGCATTTCTCAGACCACCTGAACCTGCAGCTCCTGCCAGGGCTCCAAGCTAGCCCCAGAGCTGCTCCCCACCACTCACGGGCAGCTCAGTATTATTTCATTGTGCGTATTTAATTTATTCTACAATATGACAATTGTGGTCAAAAAGTAGCAGAAACAGTTTGCTTTATAACTACATAAAAGAAGGCAGATTATAATCATAGCACTAATCTTTTAATACATTAGTCGTAACAATTTGTGTGAAATGAACTGCGCAGGGCCAGGACTTGGACTTGATGATCCTGATGGGTCCCTTCCAGCTCAGCATATTCTGTGATTCTATCAAAGATCATTGGTTTAGAGAAACTATAGTAAATGTTATACAATTTGGAGAGGCAAAAATAATAGCCGGATACTCCAAAACGGCAATGTCAAATTCTGCATTAGACTCATTAAAAATACTTGCAGCCAATAAAAACTTTACGTTGCCTAAAGTTTCAGCTTCCTAACTTAAATCAGACTGAAACTTACTCTCCAGCAATTTAGAGGTACTAGGCATAAAAAATTATCACTGTACAAAACTTATTTGTAACAATAAAGTTTATTAAAATGCTTTATTTAATTAAAACAGAGCCTGCAGTTGGTTCAGATTATTATGCCCAGAAAAGGGTCTTTTCAATGTTCTATAATCCATACATTTTTAACTCACGAAACATCATAAAATAAACCTATGCACATTTACTTTCAAAGAAATTCAATATGAATACTGTATCTAGAGTGCTTCACATTATATACCACTGATCTACCATCATGGAGGAGATCAAAAATTTGAGATGAAGTCACACAATACTGAAGAAAGCAAGAGAGATCTTCAATACTGAAGTTGTTTTAATCTAAAAGAGAGAAAAAAAAGAAAAAGGTCACACTAAACAGTCACACACATTAAGAACACTTCATTACTTGAGCAGTCTCTTAAACCTTAGTTTCAGAGAGAGATCTGAGTTTTATTAGACAAAAGCATTTTCTCAGTGATGAGAGCCATGCAAATGCAAAGGTTCCAAAGCAACTGCTTGCACAAAGAAGTCTGTTTTGTGCAAAATGCATAAAAACCTATTTTAGCTATTTAGAAATCTAAATAGTAGTTTGTTTCTTAGTAACAAAACACCAATACATAACTGACACTCAGTTCCAAAGAAATGGAAGGCAGAGCCTTTTCAAATGCCAATTGGTACATACCCATTCCACTTCACACCTCGAACCCAATTACTTTGCCACTAGAACAGATGGATGTGGTATTCAACAAATACCTTGAGACCTCTTCTTCAGCTAATGAGACACTAAACAGAAGCCAATACAGTGACTGTTCCACATGGGATGTGTTTGAAGCTGACTATAATCTGCACTAGAGACAGTTACATTTGTTACTGCTTTACTTCAAGTATGTGAGCAAAATATTGAGAACCACACTTTTCCAATTTTCACATTTATGTTAGCACTGTCTTCAAGTCTCCAGTTTATAAAAATGTAACAGCACACTCTAAATTTAGAAGACATGTACATGACTCAAGCGTTGTTGTGCTTGCTTCACTGTCCCTTGCTGAAGCACAGACTAGGTTAAGCATTGGTGCCACACAACAAATCTATCTGAATGGCATCTTAGCAGACAATGTTTCTTCCAATGCTCTGTTGGAGGTTGGGGGAGTTGGAATTTTCCTCCATCCGGTTACTAGGAGACAAATGGCTGGGTGCTCAGAGCTATTAAGTCTTTTGTAAGAGACAAAGACTCTGGGCTGGGTGTGGTGTGGAGAGGAAGCCCTCCCGGCCAGATGGACACTGGTTCGTCAGACACTGGGAGGAAAGCAACTGTTTTTGACTTCTGGCTGTGACCGCGGGAGATCCAACCATGCTCTGCTTTCTCCTTCTGGCTGGGTGAGCTTTTGGCTGGGGAAAGGTGTGGAATCCAATCTCCTTTCCCCACCGGAAGTGCACGTTTTCCCGGCTGTGTTTTGCGGCACCTGTGGGGGAGCCTGGCTGTCCCTGCCACCCACCCGGCTATCGCCGCACGAGACCGCGGCATCTGCCATGACTGCAGAGTCCCTGCTACCTCGCTGGCTAGCCTGGGAGAGAGAGCCAGCCCCTGCCCCTGCCGCTCCGCTCACCGCTCCAAGCTGCCTGCCTGCCTCTCAGCCCGTCCGCCATTACCAGCTGCGTGAGACAAACGTGACCCTGCGCCACAGCGCCACCTGCAGCTGCTCGGCAGTTATCGCACCTGCCCTGCCCAGCTGGGAGCTCAACAGCGCCCCTGCTGCTTACACCGTGATTACACCAAACGGGAAAGTGCTCAGCAGCGCAAAAGACATCTGCTACTGGTTTTCTGGTTCTATTTGTTGTTGTTATTCTTGTTATTGCTTGCTTACTCTGCTATAGATACTAGTAAAGAACTGTTATTCCTTTTCCCATACCTTTGTCTGAAAGTTCTTGATTTCAAAAGGGTTTACCTCTCTTAGCAGACACTAGTCTTTCAAACCAAGACATGCTCCCAAATAAAGAGAAGTAGATGAAGTAATGAAAATATGAATGTCCACCTGCACTTGTTCAATTTTAAATTCCAATTCAAAATACCTTCCAAAAATATCAGTCATCTTTAATTATAATGTCCATTAGCCCAGCCAGGGCTGTGTATTTGGTAGCCTTTACTTTAAGAGGTTTCTATCCTAAAATTAATTACCCTCTAGATTAAAACATCTAATATTGGTAATCTTTCCTCACCAAAGTGAGCAGTATTTTATCTTCATAAAGAAACTGGCTGATTCACATTTGCTGCAATTAGGTTCACTAGAATGACAGCTCATAAACTGATGTTTTAGTTATTCACTGCAGAATTTGCAAGTGTTTAAGTAACCTTTCTGCTTACCTTCTTAGAAGTTCTTTAGGCGACACGCCTGTGGTATCTGTATCACTCAGGCTGTCACTGCTATCTGTAGTGTTTGAGCTGCTGTCTTTTTCTGATTTTTTATTCTTATGTTTTCCTTTGTTTTTCTGTTTCTTATGCTTCTTTTTCTGTAAAAAGAAGAGAAATAATCCTTTACTTCCTTGTGAAAGACTTGGATTTTTCTGAATGTCAACAAAATAAAAAAGTTGATTTCAGTATGGACTCAAAACTTAACTGAAACAGAACACTTATCAATGATTATTTACCACTACTCAAACTGAGCTAAAAAACCAATTATAAACCAAAATTCTTTTAACCCAAGCACTCAACTCCCCCTAGAACAGAAGTTTCATTACCACTATTTGTATATAAGCCATGAATGCAATTCCTAGAATGTGCCTGACATCTTTGCCATAGAACATGAAACTACCCACAATACTGTACCTGTAGTCACATATGTACACATGGAAAAAGCAGCATCATAGCAGTATAATCTTCTGGTTTCAAAACATCAGATAAATTCTGTTGCTTAAATTCTAGTCCCAGTGTATATATATATATATATATATATATCTTTTCCCTACAACCAATCATAAATAATAGAAAATTTTGAAAGGCAAATCAAAGAATCAATAAATCAAAAATCAGTATTTAAATGTAATACCTTTTCCTTTTTGTGTTTGTGTTCTTTCTTAGTCTTGTGCCTCTCTCTGATTTTCCTATGTTTTGCTCTCCTACTAGGCCCAGGAAAACTTACTGGCACCACCGTTTGTTGTTGCCAAGTAGTGCCTAAAGTACAAAGCAAATTCGTAAAGAATTTTTAAACAAGACAAAGAAAGGGTTATTTGGTTATTACATTCTGTATTACTTTTAACCTAATATGATAGTTAAACAAATAAAATCCCTAAGCTTTAAAATGGAAATTACACGTATAAAACTCCTAACTGCAACATCCCTATTGTAATTAAATGCCTTTGCAATCTGTTATAAAATGAAATTGCAAGGCTGTCCTATATTTTTACATCAATTTTTTATCATTGCCTCTATAGACTTAAAAATGGTACACAGGCAAAGAGGTTCCTGTTGGAGGGTAATAGCATGGCAATAAAATGTTTGCTGATGCCGGTTTGACAAAACACACATTTAAGAGAGAGTAGTGCCTATTCACAAATGTTTGGGTTTTTTTTTAAGAGAGGTATAATGTATCTTATAGACAATTTCAATGTGCAGAATTGACACTCTAGATGCTTACAGAACCTACCAGCAGAAAAAGCTGGTGGCAGCTTTGGTCCAAATTCTTCTGTTGCATCCAGCTCCTCCTTTGAAGTAGGCAACAAAGAAATGCCAGAATCAGTTGTAGCAGTTGCACTCTCTATGAAAAAAAACCAAAACCAGCTATAATTGAAAGGAAACTAAGGAAATACTTTTTCCAAGAAGTGCTGAAGAAAGTTCAAGGAGGCTTTCTAAAAACCATTAAAAAAGCAAACTGATCAGCATCCTCTATCTCTATGGACTGCTTTGGCCAACTGGGTAGCTGACATTCTGAAACATGTCAATATACTATGGGTTTTTTTTCTTTTAAATCAAAATTTACCTCTTAAACTATACAATTATTAATTAAATATCAGAGCATTTGTTTGCTTCCATTTTGTAACTCAGTACTATTTTTCCATTATTCAGAACAAATAAAAAACTCCACGAGATGTAGAAAGTTAATAAACATTAAAAGTTAAATGTTAATAGGACGAACTCTAACAGTAAGTGGACAAAGTATTTTCATTTTAAGTATATTCTAACACTAGATGCTTTGATCCCCCTGACTGTATAACAGGCATATTCCATAGGGCAATTTGCTTGTAAAAATCTACACAAAAGGTACACAGAAACACAAAGAACACTGTAACATTTAAGGCCTTATTCAGTGCTGTATTATTCACATTTTCTACATGGATAGCTCCGCCAATCTCAGATGATCTGCACAGGAGCACAGCATTGCCCTAACAGTCCAAGAATGTGTGATTCAAAAAATGAAACTTTTACAAGCTATTTATTTCATGTTGCATAAAAATGAACATCCATTAAGTACTACCTTGTACATTAGAGGAAAAACTGTCTGGCACATCAACTTGCTTGGTGGTTTCTGACTCTCTTTCTGAAGTACTTGGTTGCTGTTCTTCAATACTCTCTTCTTCTGAGGAAGATGATTTTTCATCTGAGGAGTTCACAAAGATGGCCTTAAACAAGTCCATGGGTGGTCGTCCACTTTCTTCTTCCAGATTCTTATCTTCATTAGCAACCTGCTAAATACCATCATAACAAACTGTATTTAAACATTAAAGAAACTATTAATCTCTCTCTGGTAAGGAATAACTTCAAGCATGCTGACAGCATTTACAAAATGTTTGGAAGGCACAATAGCTGTAAAATAAACAATCTTAGTCCCAAATAGTAAAGCTCTGAAACACCACGGTTTCTGTGTTCTGTAAATAATGCAGTTTGTGAAGATAGATGCCCACATATTATAAATTCTAATTTATTAATTCAAACTTCAACTATATAATACTAAATTTAAGCAAAAGGAAAACCACTTTTCTCCCCAGACTACGCACTCTCCTCTATGGAAAGGAGAAACAAATATATTCTGTGCCTCTAAGCAGAGTGGTGGAAAAGGGACTGAATTTAGTTCCCAGACTACTGAGCTACATTTTTTCTTCTCTTAAGCTCTGCTTCAAGTATAATCAGATCTGCGGTCCTTGTAAGCTACAAACATCTTGCATCCCTGAGTCATAACCTCAAAATTCTTTAAAGTGCCATCTCATGCCTTTGCTCATCCTGAGTTGGCACTTGCGCAAACTGATCTATATTAAATAAATTCATGTATTAACCAATCTTATTTCTGGATTGTCAAGGTTTACAGCTATTCCCGTTAAGTTCAAACCATGTTGTAAACTCACCAGAGTGGGACGAATTTCATTTGTCCCAGTTCCACATTCTTCTGTTGCTGGCACTGGTGGCTGCTGCTGAACATCAGTTTTCGACCCAGCGAGACTAATGAATTCACTAATAGAATCTTTCTTCTCCTTCTCTTTATCTGACACATCCCACCTTGAAGGTTTCTTTGGTTCTAAAACATCCAAAATATTAAAATCACCTGCATGCCAAATTGTTCTGCATTTCATGGCCTACTTGATTTTAAATTACCCTGCTTCTTCACAGGACATTTTTTAAATCTTTCTCATGAATGCTTGACATATAAATGTCTTCTAGATAGAAGAAATTAGCATTATTTCACTAACTTCAGTTTCTACGCCACTGAATTTTTATTTCCAATTTGTTTGGGTTTTTTTAATAAAAAAATCATGGGGCTAGGTTCTCAATGAAAAAATGCTTTTTCTGTACTATTATCTCATGTATAGCTAAATATGTAAAGTAACAACAAACTTACGGTTGAGACTGTTACTCTCTTGGATTTTTTCATTTGTTCCTTGAGTTACAGATGTGGTGGGCTCAGGCATAGTTAAGAAATTAAAAACAGAATACTTGTCTCGTTTCACTTTTGGCAAACCCACTACAGAAGAACTAGAGGGAAAGAAAATTGTTTGCTGATTATTGTTTGCAACATGCAGAAGTCCTCAAATCATCTACAAGCTGAAGCACCTACAGTAGTCCTTCAAATGCGTGCTATTTTATCAGAGTTTCATGTTTTATGATGCAAATAAAAACATCGGGCAGTTCTGTCTTACATTATCACACAAGAAAACATCAAGCACATTTTCCACAAGCAAATTAAAAACTCAGTATTTTTTTAAAGTGTTAAAAATACAAGTATCAATTATCTTACTCAGGATATGGATCACGAACATTAAATCTTTTACACAGCAGCTTATCAGGATGCCATTCAAATTTGTCTCTTGTGAGTTTGCCAAACATCTTCATCTTCACAGCCATTTCCTTATCATCAGTATCATTCTGAAAAAGTCAAACATTTATAGCTGCTAAATATGTAACAACTGATTGAACTGTTGTAAGACTTAAGAACAGGAGAAACCATAAATATTTAAATGCTGTTTAACAAATCACTGTTCTGTATGCACCAAGTCTTTTCAAAAGCTGCTAAACAAAAGGGCAACAAAATAGTGACATATGTATGTAAGAGTTTAAAAGAAAAAGTCAGGGCTAAGGCAACAACTGAAGCTCCAACGTATTAAAAGACTGTAAACAGAATATACCTCTTGGTCTCGAGGAACTTCAACTTTGTCAACATCATCTTCATATTTGGCCCGGGTAAATCTGGATGACAGCGTTGAATTTGAGGATCTGTAGAACATTGCTGCACGAAAGAACTCTTCCTGTTCTCTTCCTCGCTCCCATTCTGTCATATTTGGGTCTAAAAAGTGCTCCAATGTATCTACTGTAAGATAAGGAGAGAAACGCTTAGCAGAGATTACAGCTTACTTCGGTTCCACACTTTTCGACAAAAAAAGAGGTAATAAGCAAATAAGCACACAAGTATTTAATGAATATTCAGTGTAAGGGTAGTATTAACCTCAACTGGTTAATCCCTGTTATATGGTGGTAGTTTTTCAAAATAGCAAGAATGACAGCATTTGCCAAATGCAAAATTGGTATTTTAAGTAATTTTACTTGTAAAACTGATTCCTTACTCACTGCCCTCTAAAGAATGTTCAACACTTAATGGATTTAGCACATTGTTAAAACAAAAAGTATAATCCAAAGCTTTTATCAAATAACTAAAACATAGAATGAAAGAGTTTAAGCCTGGCTAGACTTTGGTAACTTTTATGGGGCTTTCTGATATATAATGTGCCCACTGATAAATACAGAGTCTGGACACAGGTTTACAGGAACAGATTTACTTTTTCTCCCAACAGGAAGAGGAAATAACACCAGCCAAGCAAATACAGTAAAACAGACCTTTAATCATTCCAGTTATTTATACCTTTCCACATTTCCATCATTATGATGAAGGAGGCACTTACAGTCATAATACAGTCATAATTGAGGATACTCAATTTTACCCAGGGAAAATCCCAGTCCTGAACAGAGAAACTATGGGTTCAAAGCTCAAGTAGTCTGTCCCAATGTGAAGAGGCTACTGACCAGAAAATATTTATTTTATTTTACATAATGAAAAGGACCTCTAAAAAAAACCCCAAACCACAACAAAACAACAAAACCAGGTTTTCTACCTGTCACTATATGCTTTCCTGTCTTAAATTTTCCTGGTGTCCATTTTCTTCTTCCCCAATAGCCCCTGTGTACTTCAAAATTTGAAAAAAAAACCCAACCATTTTTTGGAAGTTTATTTTAAGGCAATCTAGAGTCATGGGTTGATGATAAACCTCCTAGATAAAATCCAACCTTTTATGTCTTACAGAAAAATCACAGTACTGGAGAACTCACCACAAGGCATTATAAGTACCTCGTTTAAGCTAAGATACACCACGGGATCATTTAATAGTGAAAACCCAAACAAAATGGAAGGAGATGAAATAGCATGAAAAGACATAATGAAGGAGGTTGGATTTTTTTTGGCGTTGAGTAAGAGCTCTGCAGGTATGCTATGCTTTTACAGTCATAAACTTTTCTGAAAAGAATATAAGCAACAACAGAAGTTTGAGTATCCAAAGGACATGTAATACAAGCTTTGACAAGCTTGTACTTGTACTTTGACTTCATTCACTTTAGCGTCCTTATCTCTCCCTGGTACACAGCGTGTGGGATTTCTTTTGATTCTACTGTCACCCAATCATCTTTCTGCCTCTATATGATCTGTCAGTTTAACTCCTAAAGGAGAAACAAACTAAATGAAAAGACTTGTTCCACTGACCAAAGCGGAAGTATATCTTGGCAAATGAAATAAAGGAAATCTAGGAAATTAAGTAGAACTTAACTTCTGCTACATCATAGCAGTATGAAATGGAATGCCTAAAATCAAGACTTGCTGACAATTCAATAACCAAGCAGTTTTCCTGAAATCAACATGACTTAATATCAGTAAAAATTTCTGCTAACATTGGTCTTAAAAGAAAGGGAGAAATGCTGTGGAATTAAGGAAAAGAACTCACAGCGAATATAAAATGCATTGGGACAATAAAAAAGGGGAGGGGGGGCGGCAGAGGGGAGAGAAAAAAAAATTAATGAAGAAATTTCTACCTTTTTCCCCTTGTTTAAGACTTTTCACAAAATTTTCATATCTTTTTTGTTTTTCTGGATTTTTTGCGAATGGTTTGAAGTCACTAGAACCAGCATTTGCTAATTGCCCCCCCAGCAGCATTTGCCATTTGTGAGCAGCATTTTCTGGGGAGGCTGGCTGGAATCTGCTATTTCGTGACTGCTGAGACACTGTTTTTGCTTTCATGTGTTGTTCAGATGCTTGTTTCATTTCTTTGAGTCTTTCTCTATCTTTCTCAGACAGATATTCCAAAACAGAAGGAGCAGGACCTAAAGCAAAAAAACAAGCAGTAAAAGATAAATAAAATGAAAAATTACTACAACTATTTCTTCCACTTCAGTAGAGGAAAAATCCCTACCACATGCACATACGTTCAGATAAAATGCCCTTAAGCACCAATTAACAAGAAAATGGCATGCACAGCAGATAAAAATTTGGCCATTATTACATCTTTTATGCTATTTACCACACATTTACAGGTAACTTGATAAAGTTTACTATTGTAGATACAAATGTGAGCCACAGTTACAAATTATCTTTTTAGTGTATTTGAATGTATTTCAGTGAAACCTCATTTCACAGAAAAAATCCTCGCAGCCTACTATATTCATAAAAGGCCACAAAAAAAACCCCAACCAAACACAACAAAACACAATCCAACACACACATTTTGTCTTTAAAATATTTAAGTAAGCAAAAATACAGACAGCTATGTCAACAATTCAACTGCTGAGATTAAACTGAACAATGAAATGGTATTCTAGCTATGGTAACTAGATTTGATATATTTATGTTAGAAAACAAGCATTCAAGGCCAGACCAAATTCTTATTGTTCCATAAACAAACAGGGGGTGCGAAGCACAACAAAAGGTATGGTCATGTATCTCAATACCTTTTAGCTCAGTCTCTCCTAGCTGTTCCCTTCTCTGAGCTGCATTCAAAGCATGCCTGCTTTGCTGTGTTGGATCACTCTCAATTTTCCCAGCTGATTCCTCCAATGCCTTCTGTAAATGGCAGTTTTCATTCCCAGCTATTATCACAGGTCGAAAGTAATGGACTGGTCTGTAATTTCGTGGCAGGCTAGGTGGTGGATAAATCTGGGGGGAAGGGGCAACAAAACAAAAAAATCAACTGAGAAAGAGAGACAACTTTGTATGCACCATCTATAAATGTGTTTCAGATAAAGTCAGCTCAACCCAAACATTTCTCAATTTACATCTTAGCAGTAGAAACAGACAGTACAAGCTACCAATTCCTTTAGACCCAGTCAGTAAATGGTATACAAGCTCTGGGAACAAATATATTGACAATATGTAACAACTGTGAACAAACAGGAAAACATGCATATTAGGTGACAGAAAAATTAACAAGAGTCATAGGAATGCACTGCTTTTATTTGAGAAAATACCTCTTAATATTGCTTAATAACTATTTTTTTTAAACTGAAGTCAAATGATTTAATCAATTAATTGGACTACCGAGCACTTCCGTGCTTATGTTTTAACGACTTTCAAAGTGTTTTTTCCCACATTCTTCACTCACACTGTTACTTCAAAGGTTATCCCTGTGCTCCCTTTATGATGCATTATATGTATCACACAAACATTCCCTCATTACAAGAGTACCCTGTCATACAATTATGTTTGTCATTCTAATTTATGTAAATATATATGACATGAGTTATGTAAACCTGAAAATGTGACTAAGAAATTGTCACCCAAATAGCAAGATGGACAAAGCATGAGGTCTGATTTTTACAGAAAACTGAATGGTATATATGAAAGATCTAGAACCAAAATATGGAGTATTTTTTTGTTTTGAAGTTAAATGAAACCATTCCTCCAACTTTATGGCAAGTAGCAGTAAATAGTGTGGAAGGCATTTGTTCAAAGCCAGTATCCAGGCAAAGTTTAAATACCTTCGAAGTCTGATAAATTTTAGGTTTCTATGGAACAGCCTCCAATGCTACAATTTTGTTCATTCAGCACTTTTTACTGGTGACCTGAACATTTATTTCTAAGAACAGAAAAACACTAAGAAGCAGTAGAGTCCACACAGTTCACATGATGAATTATGTTATGAACATAAAATATTGCTACCTGCTTACCTTGATTGGAGCTGGTGATTTTGATGCCAAGGAAAAACCATCCAGGATTTTGCCTACATATTTAAATTCTCTTTCAGGCCCTACAAAACGACCAGAGAAGTGGTCAATATTTATAACGTGCCTGTTAGGCAATTTTTTTTTTCTGAATATTTTCCATTTGTCACTATCTATTATGAATCATAATTGTAGTGCATTGTCTTCACCACCTGCCATTTAAAATTAAGGTTTCTCATCATGGATTAGTATTATACAACCAAAAACTGCTACCAGAGTGGTTGCTGTAGGTTGGACATGGCTTATAGTGAAGCAACAGTATCCATACTGGGTGCAGCTAACACTATCAGTACCATTAATGTGTTCAACTAACATGAATAGGTACTCCAGAATTTACTTCAGTATTTCATGCACTTAAATAGTACAGTAAAAATAAAGTGGTACCAAGATAATATTTACAAAAATTTACTGAAAATACAAATTTTATTTGAAAAATAGCTCTCTTTTCAAGTGCTGTGTTGTATTTTGTAACCATGATTCACGATCATTTGTTTTCATCAGTGAAACTGAATGCCTTTATCTCACAAAGCAGCACATATTATCCTTTTGAAAATATGTTTTGAGGGTTTAATCTACACTGGGGTAAGTGGAGGACTCTGGAAATTATTTCTGTAATAAAACACTTCAATATAGAAGGAGGACTAGTTCAATTTTCAGGTATCAAGGCTGAAAATTAAAATATATGGCAAATAGAGACTACATTAGGGTTTCTTTTCCCCCAAAATTACAATAGCTCTTTAGATAGAACCACAGTTCTTACTTTTTTTGGACTTATACTGTTTCGGTGCTGTCCAGCCATACAAGCCATCTCCAGGCTCTTCATCCTTTAGAACTGTATCATATTTTGACGGTGTGTCAGTTGCATAAATATCATCATCTTCCTCCTCTAAAGCTCCTACACCAAAAGCCTAAAATACGTATTTAAAATGAGAACTCAAAAGAGTAAAAGTATTTTTGTCACATACCAGAACACATCTACATGTGTATCTATTCAGCTATATTAAATCTATTGTACAAATATATATACACTGGGAAAAATGTAGTTTTACCACAAAAATTGAGATGGAAAAAAAACTCCACACCTCAGTGAACACAAACAAACACAGTCCACTCCCTCAGCAGGGAGAGACAGCAAGTTTACTTGGTATGGGACAAGCACAGCAGACTAGCTTCACCAAAATAACATGTGCAATCTGACTAAAAGCAGGTTAAGTTCTCAAAAGGAAAAAACATGTCAGTTAACATGGAAATTAAACAAGCAGAATTCTCAGAAAACATGAACTGACAGTGCTTTTAGACAAGAACTACAAATACCATGTAGTAACACTAAACCTCTCTAGCTGACAGATACAGCATTACCGAAAGTACAATAGATAAAAAACCGTAAACTAAAAACATACTGAATATTAGGTTTCTCTAATCAAAGTAACAGAAGACGTTTTTCCCTCCAACTACTCAGAGTCAGACTATTTTTATAGTTGCCTTTTACAGTTTAAGTAAGTGAAAGCATTTGAGAGCTCTAAGGATTTTTCCACATCTTCAAAATTAGTTTTAAAAAAATCCTATTCTCAAGCCCCACTTAACATTTCTTACAATAATACTACAATGACTAGGAGCTTTTCACTTAAGAAAAAACAAAATTTATTTGGATTTTACTGCACTAATAATAAAATGCATTTTTAAATGTCCTTACCTGACCTGTAATACCTAGTTTTCTTCCTTTACTGTGTCTCAGATCACCAAGTAAATTGCTTGTTTCTTCAGAACCACCTGTGAAAAGATTCAGGTGTTCTCTTCCAGATACGCCAAACAAAGCTTGTGAGGGGTCCAAACCCTTATAGCCAAGTCCATGGACATTCTCTTTTGGAGTCAAATCTACAGGCATTACATCTTTTGGTGCAAATGTCACATTCTCTGGCTGGTATTCATCCTCTTCATCCTTATAAAAAATAAAAGTTCATAGGAGCAAATATAACTAATAGTTCTGTATGTTGAGCTTTTACAACATTCAGTTAACATGAGCCTAGGAACGTTTAAATTTCCAAGATTGTATATGAACTACACCTATGTAGCAAAAGAAGAAATTTAGATATTAAAGTCTTCCTCCACATTAAGCATAGAAAGTATTTATAAACACTTTTAAGAAGATTTGAAACTGCATTTTAAAATACTGTTCAAGGACATTAAATAAGTGGGTTTGTTTTTTTAATCTGTTATCACATATTTTTACATAAGTCAACAAATAACTTTTGCCTGTTCAATACCTCAGAACCCTGAGACAGTCCAGATGGTAATGCACAACCATATATTTTCACTGCAGGATCTGTAAGAAGCATCATAACATCATATTACATTAATAAAAGGAGAGTTTGAAATCAACTTTCTAATCAGTCTATGAATGTTAACTTTCTACTAACAAGAAAGTTAACTAGCTCAGAAACTTCCCTGAACTTACCAGGTTTCTGCCTGCATGGCTTTCTTTTGACTCGTGGTCCAATTCCTTGTCCTTCTCTCCAGCCCATTTTTCGTAACAGTTCAAACCCAACCGTTGTTCTAAAAAAAACCCAAAAAAGCCAAAAGGAAACAAACCCCAAAATTACTTCAAACCAGACCTTTATTATTTATTGGTAAATAACGTACATATGTAACATTTGAACTTCTGTTTTTATAGCCCAGCTTAAAATCAAATCTGAATGTATTATTATTTGCATACACACTACCTTCCAGTTTATAAATGTTTATCTAGTGTAAGTCTGCACATTCAAAACAAAAATCCTGGTGGAGGTCACTTAGAAAATGTAACACTGTAGGATCTTCCATTCTCTCAAAATTACTGTTGTCAAACATTACTTTTCTAAGCAATACAACATTCTAAGTGAAAGAACCATTTAGGAAAATTTATGTGAATTTACTTACTTAGATGGTCCTATTAAATCATCAAATGCAGTGGTTCCTGGAATGGGAGCAACTACCCCTGCAATCTGTCTGGCTTTCTCCTTTATTCTGTCTTTAGCTTTTGATGCAAAATCTACTGTAGTTGTAATATCTTTCGGTGCTATCCCAAATTCACTAAGATCCTGGAAATATACACAAAATGAAAACATTTAGATTGAGCAACCCTCAAATTCTTAGTGTAATAGTAATGAAAATGACATATGACCTTCATATTGGCTAATTTTCTCAAGCCACTTATACAGTTGTTTTTTCAATAACGTCAGTGGAAATAGCTTAAACAGTTTCAAAAGTGTTTACATTTTCTGATACAGTGAAAGGGTTGAGTTCTGGTTTTATTTTTTAATACTGACACTACAGGAGCTTCAAAAGTGAACCTATGAAACAGTCTATATTACCTAGTAGTATAACAGTGTATACAAGAAGTAATTTTAAAGTTACTTCAATTTTTGCTGTCATAGCAACTATTTACGTAAGTTTTCAATTCCTTTCTAAATTTACCTCTTCATCCATGAAGTCTTCTGGTCCAAGAATGGTTCTGTCTGCTCTCTTCTGCCGTGATGATACAAAAGCTGAAGGTGTCCATCCTTTAAAGAGGGTAAATATTTAAGTAAGGTACTTAAGGCAACATAGTATTTGAAAACAATTCAAACATTTCACCTTTACATCTTAAGGATACATCAAAGGAACATTTGTAAAATTGCAAATGTCCAAAATCTCAAGGAAAAATAACTTCAGCAATAGCATTCCAACTATTTACAGTACAAGGAACAGCAGGAACAAAAATGCTTCATGACAGTTAACTTGTTTTCACTAATATGAAAATATAGTTCTCAATTTAACCACTCCCAGAAGACAGCAAAATATCTAACCTTCCTTTGTGCCAACAGTGTTAAAGTAACCAGCAGAAAAGCCACCAGTAAATGCTCCATGGAAACGCTGGTATCGTCCCTTTGCATCTTTAACAGTCTGCTCTTGAAGAGGAACTGGCTTTTTAATTCGTTCACCTAGAATCAGATAAATCAGAAAGCAAGACACCGCTTTACATGAAGAGGGACTTCCCACTTCCTCCAGAAGCCGTTTCTTCCTTACAAGTAAGAACAGGATCAAACACTAGCCACCCTGAAGTGGAAAGCTTCAGCAGTTTACATTTATTTCCACCCCACTGTAACTATTTGTATACACCGTTGGTGCACATTGCTAAAGGAAAAGCACGAAACATTCGCACCAAAACCCTTAATTCTATTGACTTCTGAGAACATTGGGTTTTTCCCATGTGAAAGGACACTTTTAGTTTTTAAGTATACAAGACCTCTGGCAGGATTTCTTCACTTCAGTAATTGTTTCAGAAATTACATATCAAAAGTGTCCAAAACCGATATATAATACAAAAGCTATAGACTTCGACATAAACATTTACCCCTTTTTAACAATATTTCTTGAATAAAGTGGCACAGACTTGGAGTCACAACTGTACATTAATCCTCCAACAATGCCCTGTCCATCTCATCTATCTAAGCATCGTGCGGTCAGATTAGCATAATTGAGTACACTTGAACTGCTATACTTGAACTGCACTTTTGTTGGTTTTTTGGTTTTTTTTTTTTTTTTTTTTTGAGGCTTGGGGAGAGAACAGAAGCAAAGACTGGCACCCAGCTTCACCCAGAGCAGCGCCTCCACAATCCGCGGGGTACCCCAGCCACATCCGCAAACCGGTATAGTGCCAAAAAAGCCGTTCTCCACTCCGTTCCCAGACTGCTCCCCCTGGGCCGGGCCAGATCCTCTCGCAGGACAGCACGGTTGCCGAGACAGGCCCCACGCTCCGCGGCAGCAGGAGGAAGGGAAAGCGGGTCTACGCTGGGTCCACACGCCGGAGTTTCCCAAGGTAAGGGCGGGAGAACCTTCAGCCGCGAACTGGACCGGACCGCGCAGGCCCTTCGGGACACCCCGCCCCAGCGCCTCACGCCGGGCCGCTTCCCAGTGCTCGCCACAACGCATTAACGGAGAGACGGAGGAGGAGCAAACGAACTCCCGGGGGTCCCTTACCCTCCTGCAGGGGCTGCAGTGCGCTTCCATAGCTCACCAAGTCCTCCTCGCTGTCGCTGCTCTCCGGCGCCGCCATGTTACCCAGCGGTGGCTGCGCGGGACACGGCGGCGTCACAAGGGGGAGGAGGAGCCGCCGGCCCCGCCCAGCCCACGGCACCCCCCCCCCCCCGAGAGCGGTGTCTCCCAAGGACCGGCACCCTTCACTCCCGGGACACCGCCGGCGGGACGGGACAGAGAAACGTTTAATGAATGTATTATGTACAAAGACTAGTATTCACCGGTAGGACCCAGGTGTTCAAAATTTGGATTTTAATTTCCATTGTTAACCCCCCCCAAAAAAACCAAACCAAAACGAAATACTTCAATTTGCGATGAAGATGCTATCAATCCGCAACTTTTGTAAGTATCACCAGTTTCTTTGAAATCCTTGAAAATAAATAAAAACACAGTCTTCAGAGATTCCTGCCCTTAACAGGTAAGGCTTCTGTGTATTCTCTAACCCAGTATTTCTGTCCATTTAAATACATGGAACTGGTTTCTTTCAAAGTGAAACTACCAGAGTTTCACGTGATTTCAGGTTTCATAGGAAATATTTACAGGGTTCCATGCAAACAGGGAGTACTCTGTTCTATTTAGGTCTCTAATTCACTTAGAAACAATATAATAGAAGCCACAGAAACATATCTACGTGCATTATCTTTTCTCATCATTACTAAGCACTTAGCTAGAACATTCAGTGGCAAAATGAGTTGTTAGCATATTTGCTGTTTCTCTTTGTTTAAGAAATAATTGTTCCTGAATAGTCGATACTACGTGACTTTGACAACACACCGGCTTAAATAAACCTTTTTTGCACTATGGTAATAGAAAATCTTTTGAGTGTTTTGTCTGAGGAGTTCAAAGTGTTGGAGTAATCAAATACTGAAACTTTTTTTCCTTTTAAACTTTTCTCAGATTGGAGTTGTGAAAAACGAGGTCCACTCTCCTGTTAGGAATTAAAAGGTTTAATAAAAGACAATAGGGGACAGAGAAAAGCAAAAGGTCAGCGCTGGATGCTTTGGCATTCAGCCAAAAAAGCACACCTGGTATGGACAGAGACACGCTTTACATACTCTTCAGCCTAATGCATATTCATAAAGAGTTATACATATTCATATTTTTCTCCACACTATTTTGCATGTTCTGGGAACTAATCCGCCTCCTCGGAGCATGCGCAGTCGTCTTTCATTGATTCTGTTATCACTCCCAGATTGTGATTCTGCAGGGGACAGGTGCTGATAGCTGGAGTGTCAGAGGCAGGGTCCGTTCGTGGGATGTTATCCAGTTCAAGCAGACAGTTCAAGCATTCTAATAAAACTATAACAGCTATTTTACTACTATTAAACTCAGCTAGTACTAGAAAGACCTTAGTCATCATTACACAGCAATTTTTTCACAACCAGGGTACCTCTATAAGAAAAGAATTAAAATAATACACATAGTATCCCTTGTAATGTTTGCGAAAAGCCAACATTATGATATATATTTATCACAGAGTTACTTTTGCATCTCAGTGGTATTTCCTTCTCCATGGTAAACTCTCTTGTTTACAATTATTAAACCAGGTGACAATTGCTATTTATAGCTGTTATATGAGACAAAAACTCCAATGTCTTTTTTTAAAATTGCAACGAAACTAAAATGCTTATTTTTCAAATATTTTTTTTAACAGAAATTTGTCTGGTGAAAAAAAATTGGCATTTTTGAATGAACGTTGAGCCCTTAAGCCCTAGGTGGACTTCAGGCTTTTGTTTTTCAATGCATAGTTTTCAACATGTGGTTCTGTATTGGTCCATCAAGATCAGCCATAGAAGTGTCTTGCTGTCTTTTCTTGTATTATTTAAAACCACTTCTTCAAATAGATAACTTCTTGTTGATTAGTTTTAAGCCATTCAAGTCACTGGAACTTCAGACTAAAATTGGTAAAATTGATAAAATTGATATATAAAAGAAAAAAGCAAAAACTTGATTACTGTAAAGGTTTTTAATAACATTAAAGAAAAAACCAAAAACAAGTACAGGAAGTATAAAACCCCCATATTTTTACAAACAAACAGCAAAAAGAGACAAACTCATCTCTGCCTTATCTTGCATTCAACGGGAATGTTTCCCTGAATATTCATCCTGCCAACTCAGGGCTGTTGTATCAGTTGACAAAACAGTCACCTGAAGGTCAGCCCGAGGCATTGCTTTAGCTTCTCCAAAGTGCAACTTTCTATTTTTTAAAGGATTGGGGGAAAAAGAGATAACACATATTGTGATTTTGCCCATGTTTGGTCTTAGTTTCCACATAAACTGCAATGTGTTGTTTCCAATGTGATTTCACAGTAGAATAGGCAAAACATGCTAGTTCTTTAATAGTAAATGGGATTTTTTTTCAGTGAAGATAATGCTTCAGTTTATACATACAGTTAATACTGCTAAGGTGAAGAAGCAGCAGTGGAGCACTGCACCTACAGCAAATCATATTGTGGTGATCCAAAGCCCTGCTACTGAGTTTGTGTGCCATTTTAATATAATTTTATTGTTGCTCAGTAAGTTTCTTGGTAAGTGTGAGAAACGTTCTCTCACTACTTACATTTTGAAAGAGTTTATTCACTCATTTTCATAGTACAAACAACGATGAGAGGCTTAGAATGGCTGTCTGCCGTTACACAAAGCGAAGTGCAGCGCTGGGTGCTTAGCCACCGATGGGAGGGTAGCCAGAGGCACACCTTCTGGCTAGGGGACACAGTTTTTATAACCCCCTAACCCCTCCTCCTTCAGGTGCTCCGATTGGCTCTTTGTCTTCTTCTGATGGGAGTGAGCTGCTTGCCCAGGTCTCCTTTGTCTTAACCATAACACTTAACAATTAGACATATTAACAAATAACCATAACAAAAACCTCATAACCCTTTATGAAAGCCAACTCCATGACTTGATTTATAATAGTAAGGAAATATTCTACTCCATCTTGTAAATTTGTAACAGTCTCAAAGCAGATTCACATCACTGCTGCTACTCTGCCTCATGCCCTATTTTTGCAATTTGCAATTTTTTTTCTCCCCACAAATACTATTTGGAAAGAGAGTGGAAAAAAAAAATTACCTATGATAACCTTTCCTCACTCCTCACCTAGTACTTGCCTACAGTAGGCAGACATTTGCTCATTAAGAACTGCAATCTTCAAAAATAAAGGATGATACTAACTCAACAAAATCACTCCAGTGGAATTTACTGACATAGAGCTACAGCCTGTCAGGGTTACTGACAAAATCTTTTTGTCTTTCTGATCAGAATCTAAGTTTAATATTCAAAGCCACTAACAATAGGAACAGATTGTGTTCAGAATTCAAACACCTACCTTGAGAAACAGCAGGAGTTGATGCATACTTCTCCCTTCATACAGTATAATTTAACTTGCTTTTGCTGCTAAGCCTCTGGGTCTCTCTGGAACAAAAGATGTCTTGTAGGCTCCTGTTTCTGCCCTGTAGCCAAAAGGTCTGTAAAATCACATATCAGAAACATTGTCTTTCCAGAGGGCAGCCAGATTCCTATCTTGGGTATGGAACAGTGCATTACAGGTGCCCAAGCGAGAAATTAATTTCCCAAACTGGGACTATTTCCTAGCAGCCAAAGAGAAGACTATTGATGGGATTTCATATATTCACATATGATTTAATATGATAGAAGAGGAGAAGAAGGAGAGGATTGACAGAACAAGTGAAACATATGAGAAATATGTATGTGTACATATATATATCATATATATGTGTCTGCAATAAGGCTTTTCTGATTCTGGTCCCAGTTCTCATCCCTTTTACCTTTACTATTTTACTATGAATTGTGAGGCAATGCAAAAGTAAAATGATACATTTAATAAAATAGGCTTTTGCAACACAACCGGCTTTAACAAAAAGCAAAAATAAGCAAGTAATGCACCTAAGCATTACTGTACAAGAAAGAGAATAGTGATTGAGAAAGATACATCACTAATTGCCTAAATACTTTACCATCATCCAGAGTCCTCAATCACTGGGGAGTCCCATTTCACAGACAGGACCTGGAGAACCCTTTCTGGCAATTGTGAAAATCCTATGCGGTTCATCCACCCATAGATGAGGTCTCCAAATTCCCCCTGAAAGGGAGCTCAGTTTTTATAGGCCCAAATCAGCAAGTCAAAATGATTTGTTTATACTTTTAGCGCAGAAACACCTGGGTCTGATGGCACACTTCCTGACCAGCCAGGGCAAGGGTTGGCCAGAGCCTAGGCCTCGGCTGGGAGGGTTTTCCCTAAAATATCATACAAACAAGACTCTATCAATGTCAGTTGGGAAAGCTTCCTAAAATGATACATTTTTTGCAGATAACTACACAAGGTTATGTGAAAGTTTCTAAAGCAGCCCGTTTGGTGCTAAACAGCGTCTGGCATAAACGTCTCAGTCATCTATTTTTAGCTAAATAACACTGCTGGTGTTAGTCACATAGTGCCCAGGATTCATCTTCTAAGTCAACTCTGCCTTAGGGCTGCTGTACAGGCTTTAGCACATCAAGAACATACTGATATTCTTTAGATGCAAATTCTAAAGCGCTTGATGCTTTCTTTCATATAGTGTGTGTACCAGATCGCAGAATTTACTCTCTTCTAATTAAAGATAAATGTCAAGCAAACAGCTGTATCTATACAAGCCCTTTTCTGAATGCATTAATCTATATTTCTAGCCTGTATTTCTCAATCTTTACAATGCTGCAACCTAGCCTTATGTTTCATGTAGTAATCATGAGAAAGTTTGTGGTATGAACCCAACTCTATTTAGGAATTCTAGTAGCAACCAAAAAGCTACTGAAGACAAGATAGTGAGAAGAGCAGGGACATGAGTTTTTCAAGGGTGAATCAGCTTTTGGAATCTTCTAAGTTGCAATTTACATTCCACAGTCAGAGAGCACTCCTACCCAGTCATTACACAGCTGAGCACTACTGAGATCTTCGATTGAATCAATATGTGCCTTTTGCAAAAAAAAGCATGCTCACCATACGCAGACAAAACCTACAGTGACTTACTTAAGAAATACTCTATCAGTCCTAATGTAGTCATGATGAAATACCCTTTATCTGAGTGAGGGGAAGGCATAGTCTAATCTGGGTGATATACCCCAGACACTAAAAATGCCATCTTGGACTCCTGATTTTACTGTAGAAACTTAGTAAATGTGTTGACTTTGCTTTATTCAAAGAATCCACTAGCAATGAAGAAAGGCTGCATTTTGTCACCAGCATGTTAGAAATTTTCTTTGGTGTTGTATCATGCAGAAACTTCTGCAAATTTGTGTTTTACACATAACTACGATAATCATCGTTGTTGTTAACTGAGCCTTTGACCTGACTACAGACTCTTAGAAGTTTATTTGGAGTAATAGCTGTAGCTTTTCAATGAGATCACTTTTCAATAAAGCCAGTGATAGCAGTGCAAACTCACAAGATGGTCACATTAATGTTGTTTTAATTGCCAGATTGTATCAGCACAGCCTGTGCTGGCAAATGACTCATTTATCTTAAACTAATTTCTATGTATTGCATTGGAGTTTTATCCTGGTTTGCAAGATTTAAATTTGAAAATCCTTTTTGTCAGATAAGTACTTTTTCTAATAGCATAAAATTTAAAAAATTTTTAATCACTCAAATCAAAAATTGGAGCAAGTTTCCTACTTTCACCCATTTATATTTCATACATATTTTGATACATTCATCCAGTATCTTTAGAATTATTGGGGGGGGGGAAAAAGTAGTGAAGTGAGAGTGAGCAAAATCAATATGAACAAAATTCAGCTCATTTCAAGACAACAGATCTTTGGATCCCAATTTCTGAGTTGCCGACTCTAGTATTCTTCCTTAAAAATATGCAGCAGACACAATTTAACCAGCCTGCCCTGTAGAACCCTTTGGAGACCGCAGTATTTTCAAATAGCCGTTTCCATTAAAGATATAATTCCAAGGATATTTTTTTTCCTTTGATAAAGGAATGTTCTCTCTTCAGATTTTTTTTTGCCTGACACAACTACACAGTAATTCTAAGAAAGATTAAAAAACAGAAAAGAAAAAAGGCCGGGGAAGATGGGGAGGAAGGTAAGTTTGGTAATACCTATTTAGGTATTGCATCTTTCAAACTTAAATGCACACCTCACACTGTAGGTTAGGCATGGCTAGGAATAGGAACCAATATTGGCAAATTCCTCACACAAACGCCCAATAACATTTGTGAAACCAGTTATACAAGGGAGTGTTTCAGACAGGTGGTCTCTCTGCGGCACGAACAACTGTAGACCTTCGCAACGTTGAGGCTGGTTCCGCAGCAGTTTCCTGGAGTAGTGCCAGCCCTACCTGTCACCGAGACACCGCTGCCGTTTTTAGGGACCCGGGTTGCAGCAGCTGCAGGTCCCCGGGTGCCGGGGCCTCTCCCAGGCTCCTGCCCTTACACATATCTGGGTGCGGGCGGCTGGGGTCCCCCCAGAGGGCTCAGGGAGAGACCAGTCCTAGGAACCGTGCCGGCAGGTAGATACGCAAAGCCGGTCGCTGCAGTGCGATGTGGCCGTTGTAGGCCCTGGGCACCACCCCAGGGATCCCCCTTGCTGCGAGGGGCACCCCCGGGTTACGGAGCACCGCTCTCGGAGGAACGAGCCTGCTCTGAGGGGCAGCCACCCGTGGGGAACCTCGTCTCCCCGATGTGGACGCCGCGGAAAGCTGGTGGCGGCCCCAAGGTGCCAGGAATGGCCGTCCCGGGTGGCCACCCCCAGGAGCTGTCGCCAGGCTAGGCGGCGCGGGAGACCGCGGGAAAGCGCCAGGAGGCGAGCGGTGCCTCCGGGGCGGCCAGCTAGGACGCCGGCACACTGCAGCGGAGGACGGCCGGAGGGCCGAGGAGGAGCGAGCTGAGCCGCCACGGCGCAGCGGACCACTGGGCTCCACTCTCAGTCAGCCACAGCCACCGCCGGTCTCCGCTCGAGGAAGGCCTCAACCGCCCTGCCGGGCCTTCTACTGGAAGAGGCCTGAGGGTCGCTGCAAGAACCTCGACATGACCACTGGGAGGCGGACAAACAGCGCCGTGGGGTGCGGGAGCTCCTCCCCGCCACCACCGGAGGTGGAGCCGGGCGGTGCTGTGGGACAGTAGCGGCATTTCCGCAGGGTCGAGACTTCACTGGGAAGAGCTCGTCGCGCAGCTGTGGAGGAAGGACGACTGGCCGGCCCGCCCGGAGATGACAGACGCCCTGCTGTCCCGCGGCTGCCAGGCGGCGGAGCCGGCGGGGGACGGCTATTTTCGGAAGGTGGGAGGCTCGGTGGCCGGCCCGGAGTGGGTGGACTGCGTGCCCAGGGGGCTGTGCGCCCGGGGCAGCGCTCCCCGACGACGGCTCAGGGCGGGGGGTCCCCTCTCTGTCGCTCATGGTCTGCTCTCTCCCGGCGGAGCGTCGTGGGCCCCGTCGCTTAGCACCCCACGGGAGAGGGGAGCCGCCTTGGGGAGCGACGGGCTAGGGAGGCGAGATGGAGACCTCGCCCTGACTGAGCGCGGCTGCACGGGCTGCCCGGCCCGGACTCCGGTGCGGGGATGTGCCTTGAGGTGGCGGGGCGCTGCGCGGGGACCGGGGCGGCCCTCCCCGGCTTCTGAGCTGAGCGTCACCCTGACGGACAGGACCACTAGTAAGTTCACAAAATGGGTCCAGTTGCACTTGTCGGCCTTCTTTTCGCCTTCTTTATTAATTCCCACCCCAATCCCCCCCCCGTCACTCCCATCTCTGTTTACTCCTTACTACGTCTCCCCGCGCGCTCTAGTAAATTGCCTTGTGTGCCTGTAAGAAAGTTTACTGGAGTAGGGTAACGAAGTTAACAGACTCGATAGGAAGTTCCTAATGAACATCTGCCCCTAATTACTTTTCAGACTGAGTGGGCGGCTTATGCCATAACCTGCACTTGAGTTCTTTCTGCACAGCAGTAATTAAGTATTGCCTGTAATGCAGCCCTGTGGGGTCTTGTGAACTTCACTAGAGGTAAAAGACAGTGAGCCGTTTTTAGAGAGCTTGAATTCGGTCTTCCCTTGCTGTTTTTAAGTTCTCAGCGCCTGTAGCTTTCATCCATAGGTTTCAAGTCGGGGGACAGGTACACGAGGGTTTTGGTGTAGATTCTGGATCCAAGACCATGAGCAGTCTAGTCGGGGGAGAGGGGGGGAACCTGCATACATCAGGTTATTTATGCTTGTTGCTGCATTATGTACTTCAGAAACCACCTGGATTTCATGGTAGGGAGGCACATATGCTTTGCTTTGTTGCCCTCTTTACAGGCTGTTTGATTTTTTCGCCACAGTATTTACCAAATTCATAAGCGTGCAGGAGCTTAACAACAACATTGCCCTTTAGCAGAGGAAGTGTTTCTAGCTGAAAAGAGCCAAGCTTTACCTGTGCCAGCCATGCTGCAAGGAATCACTACTGCCTTATAAATAACTAGACAGACTGAAATAAAATTGTGACCAAATCTTGTCTGGCTTCTTCATTTGAGTAATCCTACTATAATATTTGGTGAGTAAATCACTTCTTTCTTAGTAGTCTTTAGCAGGTAATCATATAATGTGGCCAAGCTGTAATTACTTCGTTTTCATTGCTATGTTTTAAACATTGCAGGAAGCTCACAGGCTGCCTTGAGGAATGTTAGTAAAAAAGTTGACTTTTCATGAACATAAGTTAAATAAATTAACTCTTCCACCTGTTTGTTTTTACTGACAAGGACTAACTCAAGTTTAGCAGCCAAGTTGTGCTTAGGGTCATAAGAGTAGTATATAGTCTACACTCAGACTTGTTAAAAGACTGAGTTTATTTTAAATTAAGTTGTTGTATGTTACAGTTGATGTCACTGAAAGAGTATTAGATCAGTGTAAAGCCTATTGGACAGTAATGAAGGTTTTCTCATATATGAAAATACTATAAGATCAATTTAATACCTAATCATGAGTGTCTGCCCTATCACTTACTGCTTGAAGACACAGGTAATGAAAAAGTGGGAATCTGATAAAATCTCTGAGCCAAGTGCTGCAGTGCAACAGTCTTCCCTCTGTTCCCTTAGATCTTAGAAAGGTTCAACCAGCTCATAAGTAGTTTTAATAGTTAGAAACTTCAGATTAGGCTAGATGCTCGAAACCTTCAGTCACTAAAAGTAAGCAGGAAGTCAGTATACCTTGTTATACATTAGTTGAATGGTCTCAAAGGTCAGAGCTTTAATTCTGACTTAGAAGTTGTAGGTGAAAGGGGGAGGAAAAACTCAAAAAACACAAAAAAACCGGCACCAAAACAATCCCATTCCTGGAATTTTTAACAGGTACAAGCTGTGAACCCAAGGAGACTGTTTAAATGCAGTATCTACATGTCCCTGTGAATGGCATACTTGGTGATTTCATGTGACTGAAATTAATGATGGAGCTGTTGATGGGTGTCCAATGGTTTTCTCTCCATCCCCTCTGAGTTACCTTGGCATTGCTTTCCCCTTCATTTTTAAATCATACTATTTGTTTTCCTGAAAGAATTTGAGGGTTAGTTTACCACTTTTGTTGGCGCAATATCACATAAATTTCCAAGGATAGTCCTTGTGGTTTTCGGTCAAAATACATTGAATTGATTTTTTTTTTTTTTTTTATTCCATAAGCTGTGGAGCAAGGTGAAAACACTTGCTTTGCATGAGTCCTGCTCAAGCATGGCTTCCAAGCACTATTTACACAATGAGGTCATCTCCCATACTTTCTCAGAATATTGTGCACAATGAAATTTTATAATTGAGAAAAATTGAGCAGTTCATACAGTATCCAATTGTTTTAGACACTTGCTATTTTCTTTTGATGAGCAGATTACTACAGGAAGTGTGCTCAAAGTCTCTATTGCTATTTTGTGTATTACGCTTTTTGAAGTTTTAAATACAACATACCAGAAACCAGTCCTCAGTATCCCCAAGATGCAGTACATAAAATAACTTATTTACTTAATTTTTGTTTAGTGCCTTTTTTTTTTTTGTGTAGGGAGAGGGCCCCATAAAACTATGCTGGCCAGAAACAGGGAAACAAATGCACAGTCATGTTCCCTGCTTTGAGTTCTGTTGACACACTAGAAAGTGACTCTGCCAGGTGAGTCTGAGATGCGATGGGTGCCAGCAACTGAAGTCCACTTGCAGCCTTTCTCAGATTTACCTTCCCCATTTCTTTCTAGTGATGTCAGCTACTCTGGAGGGACCTTTTCCTCTTTCCCTTAACCCATCTTTTTCCATTATCTCCTTCTTCCCCCTGACAAAGGTCTGCATTTATATGTGCAAAATTAAATTTTTCCTTAAATCTATAAGGTGCTTAGGGCTGGCTCAGATATGCTTGTGTGGGTTTTGTTGGGTTTTTTTTGGTTTTTCGTTGGTTTTTTTTTTTTTAAACAATCTGATTTTAAGGAAATTACCTGTGCAGCCACACAGGGTATATATATAAGTTGATCACTGTTGCCCCTTTTCACTTCCTCTTATATCTCCCCTCAAAAACAACCCTCTCTAGCTGTTTGATGAGCTGCAACCAAACTTGTGAGAAGAATTTTACTCTTAAAACCAAAACAGACAACAACAAAAAATACCCTTGGTGGTGTCCTGAAGAGGATATGGCAAAGTGGAAGAAGCACCTTACTTTTCATCAAAAAGAGGATGGAGCTTCTGCCTGGAATGTTTTAATTTCTGGGAAGATAATGTACCAGGAACTGGATCTTCTACTGTTCTGTTTATCTTGGCTTAGTTCAGTGTACATTGCCAGGGCAAACTGTACCTGTTCTCCTGGATGGTGCGAGCGCTTTTGGACTAGCAGCCTCATATCTTGACCTACTCTGTATAGAGTTTCACATTCTTTCACTGTTACTGGCAGCAATCTGTGAATCAACCATGCATATCCCATACATCCATCCAAATTCTACCCCCAGTCCTTCTTCCCTATGAAAATAATGACAAAATTAATGATGAGAGCAAAGAACAATTTGTTTTAAAAGTAGAGCAAAGCATTTAGACAGGAAAGATTTTTCAACAGACCAATAGTAATTAAAGCAGGTCTGTTGTCATGTGCTGCTTTGCTTACATGAGATGCTTCTCCCACCTATGGTTATTTTTTACTCCTGCCATGGAGATTTCTTGGCCTCTCAGATGTCTCCTTGAGTTTGTTTAGTTACCTTTGAATTCTTGCAAGAGAAACAGCTTGCTTTTTCAAGCTGTTCTTCCCTTCTTTTTTCTTCTTTATCTTTTTTTTTCTTTACAGCACACCAACCCACTTAACCCGTAAGCTTTTGCAAAGTAAATATCCCTGAGACACATCAACATACAGAACTCAGGATATTTATAAGTACTCATCTGGTCACAGAATCCAATGCTTGTATGATGACCTATTAGTAGAGCTATGCCTGCCTTATTTTTCTTTGTTTGGGGGTGTTTTTTTGGTGTGGTTTTCTTTTGATTTTTTTGTGTTTCGGTTTTATTTGGGGTTTTTTTGGTTGGTCTTGGTTTGTTTTTTTGTTTTGGTGGGTTTTTTTGGTTTGATTTTTTTGTTTGATTTTTTGTTTTTTGTTTGTTTTGGTGGGTAGGAACAGAGCAAGGAAGAGATAGCTAACAAGTTCTTTCTACTCTTATTTTCCCCACCCTGTTTTACTGCTTTGTAACACCTTACACTGACCATAACTTTCCAAATTCCTCTCATGAGTCAGAAAGTTGCAATAAATGGTAAGAAAAAGCCATAGTTAATTCTCAAGGTTACCATTTCTGCAGCCCTCCAAGTACTGGCTGGCTCAACATGAAGCATCCTGGCTTCAGTTTGGTTGTTCTGGATAGCAGTCCATGGTGCTACACAGGGGAACAGTAGTAGAAGAGTTAGCTTAATGAACCTTTAGATTCTGATCAGTTGAACCAAGATGCAAATTTCTTTTCAGTTTCATAAAGCTTTGCTTCCATCTGTGAGGCTAGATACTTACCATTTAGACGAAGCTTATTCAGAAGGCACGACTGTGTATTAGTCCCCTGTGTCAGGAAGAACGCTAAAAGAAGAAGACGGCAGTTCCATAAATGAAGTACCATACTGAAAATGATGATAGGTATGATAACCAGCTCATGAATCAGCACTTCCCTAATAAATGCTGTGTCCTTCCCCTCTTTTTGGGGCTTTCTTCTGCCAGGCTTCCCCCACCTATTGTTAATGTATCAGTTTATCAACCTGCCACACCTGTCCTTCCACTGGGGTTTAGCTCATGGGGTTCTTTTAAAGTCATTAGTAGCCAGGCAACCATGAACATTAGCGTTGACACAGGAATATTTATTTGGCTATTTGTTCTCTTTCCACTTGTCTGGCAGGACAGAAGCAACATAGCAATGATTCATAACTCTTGTCGTCCCATATCCACTCATTATGTACAAATTCATGAAACCTAACGCAGAAAGTAGGCGTTCATGTGAAACTTGGTTTGTCAAGAGACAGATATCTGATTAAATATAAATGTTAATTTTGCTTAGTGAATGCTGTGACAAGATGGAGTTCATGTAGGAGAAACATCTCTGGAGTTTAATACAACAACTTGTTCTTTAACTTTATATTAATCTTTGGGCCAGGCATCTAGAGCTATAAATTACTTGTTCATGGCACAAGTAGACCAGGCTCTGGAAGACCAGATCTTCCCCACCTCTTTTTTTAAAACAAAAACCGGCAACAATAAAACCCTCAAATAATACGTGTACCTCTGGAAGGTCTGGAGAATGTAGCTAAATTTTGAAAATTGAACTGGTAGTAACATGTAATAAGAAACTTTAATTATAGTACTGGAAGAAGGTAAGGAAATGACAGTTTAGCAGGACTTGGGATCAGTTCTAGAAATATCCGTGTTTGCTGTGAAGGCAAAAAACAGCATAAAAATACGGTGTTTGCTGTGATTGCTGTTAGAACCAAAAAAGTTGCGTGCATAAGTTCCATACATACATGTTTAAATACCTGGAGGATATGGCAATTTGTGTACACTGTTGGGCTGGACAAGCAGGACAGGTTGCACTGGCTGGAAAGGAATGTTTTCTTTTAAGTAAGGAGGCACACCCAGTTTCAACTCTGTGTCACCTTCAAGACAGTGTGGCTCATCTTAAAAGTTCAAACTACTACTTTGTAAATCACATATATGTTAATTTTGAATACTTACTGCTATTACTCATTGTTTGGCAAACAGCCATGATTTTTGTGTACATCATGACTGGATTTCTGATATTTTCTTGAAGAGCGTCCTGACTTTCAAATTAAATACAATTGCTTCTTTATTCAGGACCCGTGCTTTTCACAGCTGTGGTATGTTTTTTTTCAAGGCATAGATCCTAAACTTGGAAGGCCACAAAGGTACTGGCTAAAACCAATAGACTGTGAGATTTTAAGGCTCCTTCAGATGGATGGCAGGCACTGGTGCCTTGTGCAGAGGCAAGATACCATTACTCAACTTACTTACCTTTTTTTTCCCCCCAAAAAATGCATGCAATGAGAGGTTAAACCATACTCCATTCCTGGTAATTTTTAGAATTGCCTTAGTAATAACCATTCTTTTGTTACTATTTAATTAGTAATTTTACTGATGGTGTATAAGCCAGGGTAAAATTCAGATTGCTTGCTTGGCAAAGAAATAAACAGTAATTAAATTAAAGCATCTAGCATTCTGTTGACAAGAAATAAAACAGTAGGTGTGGAAACTACTGAGAAGTTTGTCTTCTGGATACTGTAATGAACTGAATGTTAACATTCTTGGGGTTGTCTAAGTGTGAGCCATATAGAAATGCTGTTTGGGAAAGGGATCTTCTACATAGAGGAAAACAAAACTAAACAGTTACTTGGACCTGGTTGCTAAATAACTTTCTAGTATGTAGAATTTGTGCTTTATGCAAGAGGGTATCTTTCCCAGATTGTGTATTTCTTGTGGGTTTTTTTTCAGATATTAGTTATTTTTGCAGTCCTCTCCGCAGACTTCTACCCATCAGTTTTAAGGCAGCTTGATTACAATAAAGAGTTTAAGCCTGCAGATGAACACAAAGTAGCTGAGTGTCCTCATCACATGTGCAGGCAATGTAAAAAGCAATATTTTCCAAAAAGTAAAATACTAATTCCTTTCATGTAGTGTGAAGTTAATAGGAGACATATGCTTGCAACAGGTGAATGTATCCTCAAAACAGACTCCTCTATCCCTAAGAAGCCTTTCATCAAAATTGCAACACTTAAAGGCACACTGGAGGTTATACAGATAACCTCAGTCTGTCATTGTCTTGTCCTCTTAGGGCCCCAGGCTGGTCTTCCTTCCTCTGGAGATTAGTGCCTGGGGACCTGAAATGCAGGGAAACATCTCTTATGCTTTTTCTCTTTCCAGAGTGTTTAAGTTCGCTGCAGTTTTGTACTCATTGTTCAATGAGAGCTGGATCAAAGGTTCATTGAAATTAATGGATCACTTCTATGAGCTTCATGGGCTTGGCAATCAGGCAGTTACTCTTCCTGAAAAATTTCCCAGAATGAATGATGCCATCAAACACGTTTGGCACACAGAATGGGCAGGGAGTTCTAGGAGGAAGCTGCAGATTTACAGAAAAAAATGAAGGGCAAGACAAGGATACATTTTAGAAGGATGCTTGAACTAAGTGGTCAAGAAAGAACTTGGAAGGAAATATCTGTGCACGAATATGGAGATGACAGGTCTGAGATGAGAATTAAATACGCAAAATGAATGCAAGAGCAAAAGGAAATAATTGGTGAGGTTCAAATGAAAAATGGCTTGGATAGAATGAAAGGAGATAAGGCTTTGAGTAGCAGCAGTTGAAAAGACTATACAACACAAAATGAAGGAAAAGCAAAGTGGGGAAGAACAGCTGCATCTGAGAAAAAGACCCAGAGTAAGAGCAGAAAGCAACTTGTGCTACAAGACCATGTTATACCCTAAAGTGTGCTTTGCTTATGTCTTTGTGTATAATTGTATGTAAAGGAGCAAAGTATTTGGTAGTTAAAGGACTACTTCTAATCTAAGATGAATGAATGAGTTTGCTGCATGTGTGTTCCCTCCAATAAAAAGCTCATCTTCTGTGTGTCAAGCTTTTTGCAAGAGCTTTCTCAATTAAGAGAGCTGTGTGCTTGTGCTGTGAGTGGTATTTCAATGCAGAAACGTTTCAATGCAGTAATTCCATGTGGTGTGTTTTTTCAAGTTACATGGCAAATGGTGCTTCTGAAGATGTATGCACAAGCTTCCTGTCATTTTACCTATTTATTACAAAATTTTCAAACTAGATATGTATTGGGCTATGTGCCTTCTCAGTTGAACTACTGTAATCTGGTTTGATCAGCTCATTTCTCTGTTGTCAAGTCCATTTGCTTTCACTTGACAACAGAAATACGAGCTGAACTTCAATGATTAGAATGTCATGTTCTATTTAAGAACTTGCTTTTGTTTTGCTGGTATGTCATTTCTTGATCAGTCATAATTAGAGCTTGTTGAAGGTTTTTAAATGATCTTATAGCAAAATCAAATTTTTCTAGTCAAAACTAAGAGGGAGAGGTCCAAAACAGTGCATAATTTAGTGGCTGGAGTAGTTGAAAGAAGGCTTAAAAAGATCTGAGTCTCCTTCTTGTGTAGTGTACAATCCAGTAGGACTCTGATAAGCTTTGTAATGATACCCAGTGAGGCCACTCAAAAGGACATTCTTCATTTGGGGGTAAGCCTTAAAACAGTGGTTTTATTTGCTTCAGAATTAGTAGTTAAGGCTGCAGGGATGTGCTGGCTGACTCTGAGTATTAAGATTCAAAGGCATTTGATACTTTTTAAAAAAGGAGTTGCAGGGCAAAGAATAAGTGTAGAAGGGAAATTCCTAACATATTTTTAAAAGGTGTTAAAATTGTGTTTCCCTCAAACAAAAAGACAGACATTGCAGTCCTATTCATCTGTAGTTTTAGCTTATCAGTGCTCACCAGAATACAATGGCTCAGTCCTGCTCAAATACAGGTTTCAGTAGTTCCAGTCTTGTACTTGTGTAAGGTATGCACATATATGGGAGCATTCTTGTGAGCTCTGGATTTCACATTTTACTTTTTAAGAACCTACTTTTTAAGAATTTTATAAGAGTCTGAAGGTATAAGCATCTTACCCTGGTAGGCTCTATTTTGGTAAACTTGAGATGTGAAGAGAGGAACCTAGGGAAGGAAGAGTAAGAATTGTTCTGAAGGTCTGAGCCACCAGAAGGAAAGATCAGGGATCCTTTGAAAGGTTCTTAAAATTGTAAGCAGGTTCTTGAGCCCCAAACTTTGAGCACCAAAGCCTATTTTGGACAGAGTTTTATTTCAAGGCTGCATATATCCCAGTATGGAACTCTGATTTTTGCAAGGGTTAGGTAGAAGTTTTGATAGGAGTTGCTACCTTGCCAGATACTGTTTTCATAAAATCATAGAACCCTAATATCACTCTGTCAAATTTGGTTGCATTTGCAAAATATCTTGAAAATATTTTTAGGGGAGAAGAGATTGGCTCACATGTGTACTTAAGCTTTAAAACAAATACTTCCTGTCTGGATATTAATGGTAAAATGTACTGTAGTCATGGTCTCTTTTGGTTTTAATGACCAAGTTTGGGACAAGAAATACTGTCATTGATGTCAGATCATCATTGATGTCAGTGTAGTTAATTTGTATTCATACAGAACCTATGTCATTAAAGTTCATTTAAATTCAGTGTTAGTCCCACTTAAGTTTCTTCCAACAGCAACAAAAAATTTGGTTTTTTAATTCTAGGGATGTAATCCTCTTGCTGAGACTGGACGAAGCAAACTGCAAAATCAGAGAGCTGTTCTAAACCAACAGATCTTAAGAGCAGTGAGAATGAGAGCTGGTGCTGAAAATCTTCTAAGGTATATGTCATGGTTTCCTAGTTCTCTTGCCCAAGCAACAGTTTTTTAATTTTCTTTTAATTTTGTAAGAGTCTTTTAGCTGTTCTATTTTCTCCTTTTTTGCCCCAAACATACTGCATCTATTACTGTAGAATGGTTTGTGAATCTCCTTGAAGTTTTTTCAGGCTATAGCTCTATTAGAGTCATTACTTGCTCTCAAGTGCCCTTTCAGTGCTGCTATATTGTAGTAAATGAGCTGAGTGTTAGACTTTCTTAGGTTGCTCTTTTTGTTCAGCTTTATTGCTAGTGATAATGGCAAGTGAACCTTGCTGAATATTGTAATGAGTCCATTTTACTCCTCAAATTAAATAAAAGTATTGTCACTGTGCTGTCGGCTTTTTCCAAGATCCTTTAGATCTGTGCTGCATAGTGGAAAGGACTGTCAGTTGCCTTCTTTATTCCACACTTGCAAGAGAAGTAACAGGTTGAAAACTTAGGTAATTTTAGCCTCTGTGGCTGACTTAAGTTTGTTTTTTTTGTTTTCTGGTAATTGACTTAAGGAGTGAGACTTAAACTTTTACTACCTTTTGTATGGTTAGCAAAATTACTATATCTGCTTTTGAAATGGAATGCTTTATTCAGTTAATGTTTCAGCTTGTCTATTCAAGAGTATTTTGGAACGGCTAAAGACACGAGTAATATCTAATGTGAAAACTGGTAATGTTTAACCTAAGTATCCTAAAGTTCAGTTTCTGATGCCAATATTAACTGCTGAAATACTGTCGGAGTTTGGGGAAGGGCATAGAATTTTTCTCCATCACTGTTACTAAGCAACAAATAGTTGAATGTTTTAGAGCCATCAAGTCTTTTGTAAAAGACAAAAGGTGTGCTTGGGCAGGGCAGGGTAAGGGAAGAGCCGGCCCTTGGGATGCTCTCTTGGTTCAGACGCTGGGAGGAAGGGCTGCTCTTTGCTTTTTTTCGGCTGTGACCAGAGGAAATCCAACTGTGTCCTGTTTTTCTCTTCTCCTGGCTGGGTGAGCTCTGATTCAACCTTTTTTCCCACTGGGAAGGGCACGTTTCCCCAGGCTGCGTTTTCCTGCAGCTGCTGCTGGGAGAGTCCGGCTGCCTCTGCTGCCTGCCCCCGCCCTCTGCCGCACGAGACTGCGGCATCTGCTGTGACTGCAGAAATCCTTGGTACCTCGCTAGCTAGCCGGGAGAGAGCCAGCTCCTACCCCTGCTGCCCTGCTTTCTCGCTGCTCCGAGCTGCTTTGCCTTCCTGCACTCTTCTCAGCCTGCCCGCCATTACCAGCTGCCTGAGGCTGACCCGACCCTGCGCCACAGCGCCACCTGCAGCCGCTCGGGAGTCATCGCAGCTGCCCTGCCCAGCTGGGAGCTCAACAGCGCCCCTGCTGCTTGTGACAGTGATTACACCACACGGGAAAAGGCTCAGCAGCTCACAAGTCATCTGCTACTGGTTTTCTGGTTCTAGTTGTGGTTGCTATTATTGTTATTGCTTGTTTATAGATACTAGTAAAGAACTGATATTCCGTTTTTCCCATACCTTTGCCTGAAAGCCCTTGATTTACAAAATTAAATAATTCGGAGGGAGGGGAAAAAATCACATTCTCCGTCCTAAGGGAGGGTTCAGCCTCTCTTGGCAGACACCTGTCTTTCAAACCAAGACAAATACTGAAGTTGCTATTTAAAGGAGTGGGAACTAAATCTACTTAAGAGTAAAGGAACAGACTTATTTTTAAGATTTTAGAAATCTAAAATGAATTTACACTTGTTGAACTATTAAAACTTGCTAGTTCTTTGAAAGAAACAGTTTAAAAAGTAACCTGACCACTAGACAGTTCACAACTAGTTGTATTTACAGTCTCCTAAAGAAAAACATAAACAAGCTTTATGTTTTCAGATTCTATTTGAATTTCATCAAGTTCTAAAAGAAACAAACTAATTGCTGTCCACAAGGAGCCTCCTGCAGTAGGACTTGAGAAAAAACTGGAAATGCAGGTTTCTTTACTTTTGGCTGAAAGTAAGCACTAGGCTTGAAGCACGTGATCCATATAATGAAAGACTTCTGTTCTTTGAATTTCTAAAAGTCACCGTCTCCTTTTAATTGTCTTTATTCTGGAAGTTCTGAGTTTAATTTTAACTCAGAGTAGAGTTATGTGAATCTCAACAGTATCACATTGCCCCTGTAGTTGTCTTTTGCTGTTTGACGCTAAAAAGTATGTCTACAGTGCAAAAAAACATGAAAAGATAATCAAATTAAATTGACATGGATGTTCACAGCAATAGAGCCAATAGAGAAGTCAATATGGATGGAACTTCGGGGTTTCTGAAAAAGATATTAGAATGCATCCTGTGGAGGATCATAAGCTACACCTAACATGGAGTCTTAGTATATCATAATTAAAGTGCTTGTAGCATCAAAGCTTGCCCATTTATGTGTGGTGCTGCCTTTATCAAGGAAGATCCACTCCTTCATATGTTAGTATTAGTTATGGCTAATGAAGGCAGCAGATATTAACATTGCTTAATTTGGGCAAGCCAAGGTATTCAATAAAGTACAGCATAGAAAACTGCAGATAACTTATTTATAATATGAAAAACAAGCATAATTTTAGTCTCGGAATAATTAGTTCTTCACCGAGGCGCTCCATAAAACTGGATAACTACTCCAAGTGGAGCCTAGATTTATGAGACGGTTGTTAATAAATGTTTATGAAGGTAAATTTTGTCTTAAAATAAAGGTGAATACAAAATGCTGCAAATTTAAGTTTAATCTTGTCTAAGATTTGCGCTTTGATATAAGGGTACAATATTTTAAGCATGGATACCTTTTATCTTAAACTCATACCTGTGGATTTATAAATACAGATTGTTTAAGTAGCTTGGAAAGAGTAATATTCTAATAAAATTGTCACTATGGAGAATCAGGTTAGAAATTGTGATCTAAATATGCAAGTAAGTAACACACAGAAATGCTCAGGGCATGTTAAATACTAACATCCATTGTGCTAGCAGTTCAAAATGTTGCCATTTAAATACATAAATGGCAAAGGAAACAAGCAAACAAAATCATATTTACATTCAACAAAATCAAATTATAAGGGAAAATTGTCTTGTATTAAAAAGATCTGGTTGAAAGATTATTTCCTTCTTCAATAACTCTTTTGTGGGAGAGTTATTTTCTTTTAAGATCAGAAGTCTCAACAGATTTTTATAAGGTGGGGAAATCTCTTTTCAAAAGTGTCTTCTGATTCCTCCCACTTCTACCCATGAATCTTCTTTGAGGGAAAAAAAAAATCACATCTGAAAATAGGATAGTGATTCTGTTTAAGATGCTTTAGTTTTGTTGATTTATGTGTGTGAAAATAAAGCTTGACCCTTAATCGTACACGGAAAATTTGGCATATAGGAAATATTCTGTGGCTGCATGCTATTATCCGGAAACTATCCCAGGCACTCTCTTGACAGAATAACCTAATAAATTCTGAAACCTGAGATCTTGTATCATCTGTTAAGGAGATATAAAGAATCATAAATATAGTGAGAATGCTTGCATTGAAGGTTGAAGGGGGTCAACCAAGCTTCTAGAAAACCTTCTCTGCACTAAAAAATTGATATGTCTTTGCAGAGTAACCACCAACAACAAAGTACGAGAGCAGGTACTACTGGAACTGAGTTTTGTAAACTCAGACCTGCAGATCTTAAAGGAAGAATTGGAAGGACTTAATATCTCAGTAGAAGTTTATCAAAATGCAGGGTAAGTATAAAGCTAAGTTCAGTTATTAACAGATCTTCTGTTTACCCTTGAAAACAAAATTGTTTCTAGGTGAGTGTGAATGTTGGACACTAATCATGTGAAAGAACAAAGAGCTTGATAGGAAAAGAACATACTTGATGGTGGATTTGTTGACTAAGGGTTAGTCTGCATATTTGTCCTTCTCTTGGGAAATGTACATACCACTAATCCTTGGATATGAAGTTCCTTTGAAGAGAAGAGTATCACAAGAATTGCAAGCTCTCGGGGCTATACTGCAAACACTTGGCACTTAGCAGAATTTTCAGTACTGGAATGTTCACTCCAGAATGCACTGAACCAAACCTAGTGATATAGTAATATCTCTTCTCAAACGTGTTGTGTACAGCAGTCCTTTCTTTAGCTGGAGAGCAGAAACACAATACTGATAGATGTTCAGAGCAGACTAGGTAAGCTTGAATACATAACCTGCGGTGACAGAAAAACACGAATTCCTTGGCTAAAGCAGAGGAATTTTTAGTAGATTAAGTTGGATTTTTTCCAAGATATTTTTCTCCACTTTAAAGAACACACTGATTTTTAAATTGCAATGGATTCTTCAAAGAAGAAAAGATAAAACCTCAAAGTTAAGGAGTATTTTATCAAAGATAAAACCTCAAAGTTAAGGAGTATTTGTTGCCTACATACTGAAATTATTTCTGTATCAGTTACACATCTTGTTGCTCCTAAAACTAAATATTCTCTATTTAATTAACATTAGCAGATCAAGGTACAAATTGAAATGCTTCATGTGATGGGGGTATAATTTTGGGTCCCTCTTAGCAATGTTCTCAGTTAGGTGTTAAACTTCCAGGTGGATTACAAGGAATTCTTAAGGTAGAAGAATATGAGGCACGTTTCCAGAGAGGTAACTTCAACTGAATGCTGACTCGATGCAAAATATCTATGTTGTATTTTTGTCAAACAGAAACTTGTGCTAAACTTCCTACCCTCCCACCCCCATGGCAAACGTTAACAACTATTTGTTGCAAAAATGTTTTGGAGGGGGGTTGGGTTTGGTGATTTTTTGGGTGTTTTTTGTTTGTTTGTTTTTTGGTTTTTTGTGAGGTTTTTTGAGATTGGAGTTTTTTGTTCCAAATTTTACTGGTCTTAATAGATGCATGTGAGCACAGAGAGCAGTTACAGCTATGGAAATAAGAGCAGGGCTTCACAAGTACTATTTCATCTTCTAGCCAAAGAATATTAAAAATACTTAGATTCTCATTGAAGGATGAGTGGTAGGTAAGACCCCAAGGCAGGCAGAAACCTTAAGGCTGGACAGCAGTATGCTTGTTATTCTCTCCTGATTCTACTTTCCCAATCTGTTTTGAATAGTGTTTTGCCTTCTTTATGCTTTTCATTTTGAGCTCTAAATACGTTCTATGTTTCCTCAAATAACTCATTTACCTGTAACTGCTCTCCAGCCTTTACCAGCAAGTAGCTGTTAATAATTGCTCTCTGACTATTGTGCATACAGTTGTCAACATGAGGTCACACTCAGGGTTTACTGGATTCGCCTGTATTGTGTTAAAACAATCTGAAGGGTTGGCTTTCCCAGTACTTGCACATATCTCAGCTGGACTGTGAAGCGTAATGCTATTTTTACTCAGTTCTGGAAATCTAGGGTCACCTCCCTAACTGTTTAATACTCCCATCATGTTGGCTGCATGGGTGTGACACCTTAACTATTAAAAAATTAAATTCACTTTCTTTGAATGACCAATGCTGATATCTACAGGGACTGTGGGTGGTACTAGAATTCATTAAATCAGTAAGTTAGGATTTTTTTCCCCATGTGTCTTACTTCCTTTTGAGGAAAATGTCTTGATATAATCTGTAGTAAAAGTGTTGAGGTTTCTTCTAAAAACCTCATCAAAAATCAGATCATTTGCACTACTTGAAATGATGGTTTGGCTCTGTATCTCATAAGTTCTTTCCAAGTTAGCAGAGCCACTTTCTGGATCGTGAAGGACTCTTCCTCAGCTTAGCAAACTGCATTCCTACTGCCACCCTCTCAAGATGGAATTTTCACCAATAAGAAAGCTGGTTTTGCTGATAAGACCATAAATTAATGTGGGATTTTGTAGTTGGTAGTGGAATTCTCTAAACAATTATTAGACAGTCAAAAAGTTGTTTTCAGGAAAAATGAAAATATTAGATAAACCTTTAAAAGTGCTTGATACTGATCTGTTAAATCTACATAACAAACTATGTATCTGGAAGCAATTCTGATCTTTTTTTAAGTCAGTTCTCAACCTTATTGCCCATTGATATTCTGGAGGTTGACTTGTCTAGAGGTTAATACCTAGCATTGCCTTGAAACTAAGTGGACTTCCTACTCCTAGACCTTTCACTGTAAAAGCTGTTATACTTTGGCCCTGATTCTCCCTGTATTACACACATAACTACTACATATTAAAACATTGGTAGCATGTAAAATATTGATTATAACTACTGATACTTACCACGGCTTTTACTGTGGCAGATCTCCTAGCAGCTGTAGAGGTAAAGTGCAGTAAGCCAGCCTTTGAGAGTCTACTTTTTGTCACCTGAAGGAAAAATAGACTTAAGTGAAACAAAAGTGCAGGCAAGTAGCTTTTCTTCACTCTCTTCTTGAGAAGTCACAGGCCATTAGGTGTCGCTGTTGAGCAGCTAGCAGAGTAATGAAGGCACCAGTTCTCAGTGGCAAGAAGGAATGACCTTTATTGTTTTGATTTCATCATATATATAGAGTTTTCAAAAGTCACCCAGATTGGTCGGTCAGAAGCCTTCCCTCAGGCCTGATTGGCCAGGCTTGCACCGTCCAAGTTCTGGGACACGGTTCCAATAACATCCAAACTTTATCTTTATTTATAAAACACAAGAAGAATTCTCATGGGAAAAACCTGTGCTAGCCACAATTAGGCAGATTTTTTTGTGCAGGAGGGAACTGTTAGAAGCTATATACTTTTCTTTTTACCCCATCAGTGTACAAACTTGCTGTCATCAAATAAAACAAAAGTAATAACAGACAAGCAGAAAACTAATATTTCTGAATCTTTTTGGTTTTTTTCCATAGAGAGACTTTCAGTATTCCCTTGGTACCTCTTGGCCTGAAGGAAACCAAAGATGTAGACTTTACAGTCCCCCTTAAGGTAAATTTTACATACACATTTCAGAATTAATAGTTAACAGAAATAACTTCCATTTCAGATTTGTTTAAAGAAACAGAAGTAACTTAGGTACAAATAATTTTTTGTTTTGCTCTAAAATCAAGATCATGACATGTTAAAAATTAACTACCAATTATTTGGGTCATTGCTCCTACCTAATTAGGACAAGGAGTCCAAAAATATTATAAGAAATTCCACTTTGGAGACAGAGTTAAACCCAAGAGAGTAAAAATTCCTTCCATGGTTTTGTTTCTAGTGAAAGTATTTTTTACTGGTATAAGTGTGAAAGGAAGTAGTAATGAAGGTTTTATTCAGCATAATGGAATGATACACCAAGTTCCATTAACCAAGCTTACTCAGTTGGGAAGCAGCATTGCAGCATTAGCATTCCTTGTTTGTTGACTGATATATTTTGCTGGCTATTTGAGCCATCTTCTGTATTTGTTGAAATACTGTGTATTGTGCAATATAGATTTTTATCTCATGGTAAAACATCTTGTATCACTGTAGCATTTTTCTTTATTTTTACTTCTGTGGGTTAAATTCCATGGTCAGATTATGGTTTCACTTCATGTAATTGCAGCTTTGTTATCTGAAGTGGAATTGCCCTAGCATAGCTTACAAGAATTTGGCAGTCTCTTTCTGTTAGCAAGTTTTTATGGTCATGTGATCCTCTTATCATTTTAGGTAACAGGGTTCATTTGTCCCTTTCAAAACCACTAAGTGTTGTGTTAAAACCTGCTTGAACTGATACAGCAGATGTTTGGTTCTTTTATATCATAGTGAAATTTCTTGTCTAAGATAATAAGTCAAATTATTAGTTCTATTGTCTTTTTGTAGTCTCATTGCTAAATGTTACTATTGATTAGAAGGGAGTAGACACTGTTCAAATCACAACTGAATCAATTTCACACTGTTTGCAACTGCAGAAATAATAGAAAAAAAAATCTTTTTTTTCTTTTTTAGGACTTTATTCTGGAACATTATAGTGAAGACAGTTCTGAGTATGACGATGAAATAGCAGATCTCATGGATCTGAGACAAGTAAGTGCAAGTATGGTATACTATAATACCATATTAATAATATATAGTTGTAAATAACACTTGTATGGAATCAGATTATGACATTGTCACTTAGGGCTTACCATACTCTTATTGGCTTCATTTCTGAGGCATGGAACATGGATCTTCATTGTCCAAGAGCTTTACGATCTGAGTAAAGCAAAAGTGAAGAAAATTATGAGGTTATGCAAAACGATTGAGCTATTGACACAACTTCGTAAATCTTGTTAATCCAAGACTTGTCTTACCTACTCTTTTTTTATTTTAAAGTATTTTAAATTTAGCAGGAAGAGTGTTGAAGTGGATTAATCTGGCAGAATATTGTAGTGGAATGATGGGTATTTCTATTGTTTGTTTCCAGTATAATGCTAGAAACATAAGCCTTCTCTGTAGCTTTCATAAAATACCTACAATCTTTATTTAATTAACTTTGAGACTTGCCAAACCAGTTCTGTTTGCCTTTTTAAAGGTTATGTGCTACCTGTGTGCAGCTGAAAAGCTCTTTTGGCTTGAACCCATATGGCTTTAAGCTCACTGTTCTCAGATTCCACACATTTCTATGATATGCAGAAGTGCAAAGGAAGCAAGCTTTATTTTTGGGGTTTCAGTATTCATCCTGTAACTCAACAGAATGCACTTGATTTTAATCTGTTGTATTTCAAGGCGTGCCGCACTCCTAGCCGAGATGAAGCTGGCATTGAGATGCTGATAAGTTATTTCCTGCAGCTTGGTTATGTAGAAAACAGATTTTTCTCACCCACCAGGCACATCGGAGTTTTATTTACATGGTAAGTGTGTAGTTCATGTTTCCATTTAGTTGTTGCTTTTTTCCCCTCCAGAACATGGGTTAATCATTAACTGTGTTTTGTTTAATCTGAAGCATGTCAGTGTGTGTCTTGCTCTGAATCCCTGCAGTGTGTGTTGTCTTTTTTTTTTTTTTTAATTTATTTTTATTTACAAGTAAACCTGAATATGATGCATCCTTTTCATGCTTAGAGTGATGCATCCTTTTCATGCTTAGATGATGATTTGGGCTACAAGGGAGAAGGAGAGAAAATAATCTTCATTTTGGACAGCTACAGATGTTTCCAAATTCTGAACCTTGGTGTACAAAATGAGGACAAGGAACAGGGTCAGACCTTGTCGGGGTTTGACCTTGACTAAACGCTGACACTCTGGCTCTCTTTGCTGCAGATATGCAGGAGAGGGGAAAGGAAAAAAAACTGTAAAAACACACACCAATTTAATGAGTTAAGTGAGATAGGACATTGGTAGGAGAACGCACGGAAGAAAGGGCAGACAGGCTTCAAACCTAAAGTTGCAAAGTGATTTGATTACTTAACAGAGTTGGAGGATAAATGCAAGGCAAAAATAAACTTTTCATACATTATTTTGTTCACTCACTCCCTCCTTACGAACTCATTTTTATTCACCCCCTTTCTTCTTTTTAACTAACAAGCTCGGGTAGGGGGGCAGGGTGTGGGGTATTTTCTCAGTCTACAGAGCAGGTCCATAAATCTATTCATCACCACAATTCTTCTACTAGAAATGCTCTTTATCTCCACTTATTTTTGTTTCTCTCTAGACAGTTTCTCTGCTCTTATCCCCTCTTTTTAAGAAGCAGTTTCTCCGCTCACCCCCCTTCCCTCTTTCTAAACCAACAACAGGGGCAAGGGGCAGGGTAAGGGGTTTGTTTTCTGGTCAGTCCAATCAGGGAGAGGGGTTCTTTACTTAGCCATGGAGTCCCTCCCACAAGAGACAGTCCTCTGGGAGCTCCCTTGGCGTGGGTCTGATCTCACGAGCAGCATCCTGCTCGAGTTTTGCTGCAACATGAGTTCTTTTGTCCATAAGGTGCAGACTCTCCCAAGCCAAGGCCAGGCTGCTTCTATCCCAGGAGCAAGGCCTTTCTCTCTCTTGCAAGGCCTTTGTAGCTTTAACTTTTTCGATGAGACTCCAACTGGATCACAGCTTTCTCTAGGCATCTACCTGCTCCTCTGGCATGGGCTGTGGGCGCATTTCTGTATCCTTGTGGACTCCATGGGCTGCAGCAGGACTTTTTGCTCTCCCACGGTTTTTATCACGGCTAGTAGAGGGTTTTCAGCTCCAGCGCTTGGAGCACCTCCTCCCCCACTTTTTTCGCTGACTTTGGCGTCTCCATGCTGTTCTTTCTTCACGTATTTTTACTTCCACCTCCTTCTCCTCTAACTACAAAGAAGTGCATGCCTACCTTGTTTTGATTTCTTCTTAAATATGTTTTCACAGAGGCATAACTAGCACTTCTAATTGGCTTAAACTTGGCCGGCAGCATGTCAATCACTCTCAGAGCCATCAGAGATTGGCTCTGCTGGACTTGATGTAAAAACTTCCAGAACTTTCACTCAGGTCACACAGGAGCCATCTTTTTGCCACTCCCCACCCCTCAGACACTTCCCCAGGCCTAGTACAACAGCTTCTGAGTGGTCTAAATTTTTCTTAGATGTTAAAAAATACTTTACTGATGTTTTGGGCTAATCAAAACCACTACAGACTTTAATTCCCCTCCTTCAATTTGTTAAGAAGACCACTTGGGCCAGAAGAGAGAAAGGAGTGACTTAATTTTTTATAAGGGAGTATTTACTACATCTGTGAGCAAAATTTAACACTGAATTCAAATTTTTTGTGGTGAAAAAAGATGACTACCATGTAGCCAAGAGGAACTGTTAAATTTCTAGTCATAACTGCAAATAGAAACTTCAAACACAAGCAATAGAGGATCTGACCATGCCAATGGTTCATCTTTGTCAATATCTAAGTAACATAGCAGCACGTGTGGATACTTCCCCACTATGCTCTTCACATCTGGTATTTATAGGCACTTCTGAGTTAAATATAATGACCTTATGGAGGCACTACTGTAAAACCTGCTGAAAACTGTCTCAGATAAAGCTGTTCTCTGGCTTGCATTAATTACGTGGATTGTCCTTGCAGAACGTAATGGTGTTTCTATTCACCTTCATTTTCACTGTAGCAGAAAAGTTAAGAATTCCACTACTCATTCAGAAAAGGAGAATGAAAATACTTGTTTTTTCAATGGACTCTGCTAATCTTAACATTTCTTCTAATATTTGTTTCCCAAGGTATGATTCCTTCACAGGTGTCCCGGTGTGTCAGCAAAATCTGTTGCTTGAAAAAGCTAGTGTTTTATTCAACATTGGAGCTCTCTACACCCAGATTGGAACAAGATGCAATCGTCAGACCCAGGCTGGACTTGAAAATGCTGTTGAAGCTTTTCAGAAAGCTGCAGGTACACATCTTAAAATACTGGAAAGCTCTTCACACAAATATTCCGAATCTCATTCTGATGTCGTACAGATTTCTGTATTTCCTACTGAGCTCATTACACAAAAAAGAAGGAATAGGGACATTCAAGAAGTCTAGTGAAGAGCTCAGATGAAGCTTTAATTCAAAACCTGGAACTGTAGCCTGAACATGCAGATAAGATAGTGAGTACTATGGTTAATGATAATGGAACTGCAGTTCAAAGGTCCAAGGTATAGCAGTAGCATTAACTGCTTCATTCTTCATTTCACCAGCATAACAGCTTTTACCTCAGTGTAGCACATCAGTGTCAAATCTGTACAAGAGACAATTTACAGGTTTGATAAAACCCTTTAAGCCTAGTTTTCTATATGGGGGTCTTAAAAATTAATCTCACTTTTTTCTGTGGTGAAAGTTGCAATTCATTGGAAGTTGACTACCTGGTTTCCATAGATTCCAAAGGCAAGCAGGTTCGAAATAATCCATCTCTGTCCCAAGCAAGGAGAAATAGAAATTCTAATAAAGGGAATACTATCCCTCGAACTAACATGTTATAAAATCTTTTGGTTTTGTTGGGGGCTTTTAAATAGATTTGCTAATTTGTTTTGTATCATCTGTGCTACGTATAATACTTAAAGACATGTCCTTTTTAATTAATATGTACTGTAAGATTTATTTCTGCACCAACAATCTGTGGCTGTTGGTTTGCACTGTATGGGTAGCTTTATCAGCTAAAAACTGTGGAGCACAGAGTTGAATTTTCATAAACCTCCTCCTTTGAATACACAGCTATCAAAAAAAAAATTATAGTATTTCTTCATGCATATTTAGAATAAATTCTTTTCAACCTTTGTATTTAATCTAAGAAATTTCAGTAGTTGGGAAATTTCTCCATTTTACTGCTGCTCCTTCCATTTTACAAATAAAAAAATTACTGCTTTTCACTTCAATGTGTTTGCAGAACAGAATTAATTCAAAACTGGAAAGATGTTATTTGCTACCACAAATACCTTTGCAGGGTCCCAAAGCAATATGCTCAGGGGGCATTTCATTGTACCTGTGCATGGCTCCGTAACACGTCATTATGTTGGCTGAGGCGTGATATAGAGTCTGTATTAACTGTTTCTCAATGCTGAATGGAAGCTGTTGCACAGAGTTTATCCGCAGCAGATCTCTTTGCATAAGCAGAAACATGTTGAGAACAAAAAAAGACGTATTTTTTTCCTCTTATACTTTCAGTTCCTTTTAGTAGGGCACTTCATCAGTACTTGGGATATGCCTGGTAAGTTTAGGATTATTTTTTTTTTAGTACAAAAAGGAAGGGATGGCCATATTTCCAATTTGTGTAGTGGCATATTAAAAATTCAGATACAAGTGTAACATGGAAAATCAAAAATCAAACACCATTAGTAGGAAAATACTGCACAACATGGCCAGAACTGAGCATAGTGGAAAGAAGTAAGATTACAGAAGCTGGAACACTTAAAAGGCAGAGGTCTTACTGTTACACTTTTGCAAAATTGTCAGCATTAGAAAGCTAGTTGAACTCACTTAACCAGTTGGATGACATGCATACTGAAGGTTACACTTCCATCCATGAAACTGTTACTTAGTATTGCACTAGAGTTGGTGTTTGTTTTAAATTTTATATATGATAGAAATTATTAATATTTTGGTGGAACCAAATGTCTGGAAAAGAATCTCATTTTTACCCTATTAAATATATTTATATATAAAAATAAAAATTCTAGTTTACAGGCATGGAACGGAGCTTTCACTGGGACACACAATACACGTAGCATCACCTGAAAAGGAGATTAATATTTGATTAAGTTTATTATGTTTGTGTCTTTTCCTTCTATCCAGAGGTTCTACTACTGTCATCCTTATGCCGATTTTTCTCTTTTTTCTTGCCTGTATAAGCCATAGCCTACCACTCCCACATATAAGTCACATGCAGTTCAGCACAGTCTTACAATCAATCACAAGAACTTCTACAAGCAAATCTAAAGGCAGTGCCCTCAAAACTTGCAGTTTCTGTAGCTCCTCTGAAATGTAATTTTGAGAACTGTACTTGGGGATGGTTGATGGCAATGCAAAGCAAAACCTGTAGGTCAGTCTAACTTCTCCTGTACCAAGAACCCCTTCCGATTGCTGTAGTGCAATACTAGAAAATACGCTTTCAATTATAATTATTATGGTACATGCTAGAATTAAGTTCACTTGTTTCCCTTTTTAATACTGACAAAACCATTTTGTAATTGCAGGAATTCTAAGCTACTTAAAGGAGACCTTTACTCACACACCAAGTTATGATATGAGCCCAGCTATGCTGAATGTTCTAGTAAAAATGATGCTTGCACAAGCTCGGGAGTGTGTTTTTGAGCAGATTGGTCTTTCTGGAATACGCAATGAGTTTTTCACTTTAGTAAAAATGACACAGGAAGTTGCCAAGGTAAAATATGGGGCTTTAAATCTAGTCTTTAAAATAACCCTTTACAGTGCTGTGTTACTACCTACAGCTTTTAGTAATATTAACAGATTTATTAAATTTAAATGTTAACAACTGTTACTGAAAACCAAAAATAACATGGGACAGCTCACAAACTACAGTGAAAAGCAGAACCTTTCAGAAGATTAAAACATGAACAGATAAAATTAAAATATTATTTTAGAGTTGTTACAATTTATTTAATTCATAATTCATGGAGTTTAACAGAAATATGCTGAAACACTCAGGCGGTGAACTTGATAAAGGTTTTTTACAAGCTCTTTATGTTGGTCTTTCAAACAGTACAGATTTCATTCACGGAACTACATGTAAAAGGCCAGGGTTGTTTGTGTGGTTCCCTGTTAAGTGTTGAACACAACCTGTCTTGCTTCCCCAACGCTGAAGGGTATGCAAACCTAAAAAGTTTAATCCAAAAGATTAACTGTATTGTAACTGAGAAAAGGACCTTGATGAACAGTATCAAATCGGTACTTGCAGAGCTGTCTTGGGACTTGCTAGAAAATGAGGAGATAGGCTTGCCCCAGAAGGTAGTGTTAATACTTGATTGAGGTATGTACCAAAAAATAGGTATGCCACAAAGATACTCATATGCTTTCTCAGTTATTTCAGAGTAGCAGATACATAGGTGGTTCCATACTAGAAAAACAGGCAAAGTCTTTCATACCAACCCTGTAAAGCCACCCTGACCTATCTGTAGGATTGATCAGCTGCAGGGGCAAGATTTTTTGATTCTGTCAGTTGGAGTAGTTTGATCCATTAAAGCAGCATTCACTGCTTGAAAAGCTATTTTATTTCCTCTGTATAAAGGATAACATCTGAGTTTTAACTAGACCACACAAACTTAAGGCTATGTATGAATCCACAGTTTTAAAGTGAAGTAGAAACCTACTCTTTGAATATGCTTCACCCCTGTTTTTTCAACTGAATTAATGAGATACATTTGTAAGTTCAAACCTGTTTATTATATGGTGGTTTTATTTAACTATGAGGCCATATAGGTTGGCAGACTTTGGCCATCTGTTCTTGTACAAAATTGATTTATCTTTCATGTGAGGGAAGAATCAAAGATGGCATTTCAAATTACTTTCCAAACTTATTTCCAACCCATTCTAACCATAGTTATTTCCTTCTTTGATATAATTGCACATGAAATAATCTCAAGCCTGAAAATTATATCCCTGACCTGAGATACTAGTACCCAATATTAAGTTCTCATACTTCAATTATGTGCTTTATTTTAGGTGGCAGAGGTTTACAAGCTGGTTAACACTGCAATGAATCAGGAGCCAGTGAAAGAGAATATTCCCTATTCCTGGTCTAAGCTGGCACAAATAAAGTCAGACCATTACAAAGCTCTGGCGCATTACTTCATTGCCACCATTCTGTGTGACCATGAATGTAAGAATCATATATGTTCATATAAATAAAAATAATAAACACACCAACAGTTATAGTTTGGTCTGAGAATAAGTCTTGGAGCCAAGAACTTTGGTACTTCAATATATGTTAAATTGTGGTCATTTTCCCCACTCAAATATGGGGCCATGCTCTTTTTGTCTTTTGAGAAAAATGTGAAAGTTCAACAAACTAACTTGTACAGAAACAAAAAAAAATTATATCCATTATATGCTACTAAATAGTTCAGATTTTATCAATGTGTTCTGGCATGTAAGTATTACTTGCATATTATAGATGATAAAACCAAAAACTTGAAATTCTTTTTTTTTTAATATATATATATATATATACACACATATACACATATATAAGTACTTTACTGCTGCATTGGGAGAAAATATAGTAATACCTACAGAACAATACACCTAAAGGAACAGGGGACCAAGAGATGTGTATGCTTAATTATTTTATCCGTTATTACAGTGCAGCCTGGTGATGACAAAGATCAGCAGGAGAAAGCCCTGTCCCAGTTGTATGACTACGTCCCTGAAGGGCTGATGGTTCTTGCTGTTTTAAAGGACAAAGTTCAGAGAAAACAATTAGGTAACTGCCTGTTTCATACAGCTATTAGCTACAATTTGAAAATTACCTTGTATTCATTGTCTGTGGATGACAACCAATGGTTTCTAATGTTTTCAGGGAAAGCACACTTACGCAAAGCCATTGGTTACCATGAAGAAGCTCTAAGAGTCTGCGGGCTATGCAAAAAGCTTCGGAACATTGATGTTCTTCAGGAGGTTTTGACAGCTGCACATAAACGTTCACTTCTCAAATATGCTCAGCAAGAGACAGAAGATGACTTTCTAAGTCTAATCCAGGCTCCAGATATACTCCGTAAGTGTACACAGCCAGAAATAAAGCATATTGAACCATAGGCAAATATGCTTTCATGAGGATATGCCTTTAACTTACATATATGAATACATATATAATATGCTTCCATACATAACATAAATAATGCATAAGTATATACTGTAAATTTGTAGAATTCAGATTCCTTACATGTTTCCTCAATCACAGATGAATATATTTTGTTACAACTGTTTTGCAGTGTTTCTGTCTGTACCAACACTGGTTTTTGGGATAGCTAACAATGGTGGTTAGTCAGAAGCCAGCTTTTTTTGGTGACTATCTTATAAGCTAGAAAAAAATGGGGAAACTTTAAAAGTTAAAATTATATGGGGGAAAAGTATAGTAACTGTTTCTTGAGCCCAACTCTTGTACTAGCCTAGGTTTTTTACTTAATTTGACTATTTTTTTTCTACCATAGTCCAGCTCATACAACTTTTTCCTCTTTAGAAGCAGTAGGAAATGATAAGTGCTGGTTTTAAACATTTCTCAAAGAAAAATAAATTAAAGATGGGAATAGCATAGTTTAGTTCGATGGATTTTTTTAAAGTTTTCTGTATTGATACTGTGAGTTCTGAAGATATTTTTAAGGCAGTTTTGATACCTGTCTGACAAATTTCCACAAAAATGAATTTTTCCACAGCCTAGTAAGAATTTAGGACAAATTCCTATCTAGTGTAGAATGCAAGAAAAAAAATTATGTCTTTTAACTAATACTTAAAATTAATTTTGTTTTCTTTTTGTTTTAGCCAAAACAGAACATAAAATAGAAACAATTGCTCCTCAGTTTTCCAAGGTGAAAGTTAAAGACTTCTTTCACAAGCTGGTATGTAACATACTAATGCTGACCTCTGTCATTGTGATAACAGCTATAAATTCACTCTAATGTGAGGGAAGGGACACAAGTATTTTAGCCTGAAAAAATGGTCCTGTAGTAACTGGGAATTTTTCAGAAGTTATTGGAGAAATCACTCCTAGCTTTAGAGGTATAAGTCAACTTGAGAGTAGCAAAGAATAAAAGTGCCATTTCAATATGGCTTGGACAGCAATCAGTCTTGAAAACCTTCATAAAGGTCCCATGAAGTCTCAATAGATAATTGCACACAACTTATAGGAGGGGAGAAATATGCAGTACTTGGAGACAGGCATACAGAACATAAGACTTGCATGTGACACAGCCAGTCTTTCAGGTGGCTCTGTATGTGTCAGTGAGCAAAAAGAATTGGGAGTAATGGTTAGGATCAGAATATGCAATGTTTCATGAATCAGTTTATCTCCTCTGAAACAGAATAATATAGGACCTTAAAGCCTATGCAGCCAAAAGATTCTGCACACCTTAACAGAGGTCCTGGAACAACTTGGCTGTTGCCTTTATCCCACTCTGTTTGAAGTATCAACTGGACAGTCACAAAATAGGACTTAGCACTTTAGGGGAATTAGCTGGAAGTTAACCTGTGTAAAATCTACACTAGATGAGCTTAAAGCATTGTAACTTAAAAAAACAGAAATGCTTACTTGCAAATGACAGTAAACCATAATATGCCTGCTGTTGTGTTACCTCCAGGGCCCACTGACAGTGTTCTCAGCCAAGCAGAGATGGACGGCTCCACGTACCATTTGCCTTCACCATGAAGCAGGAGAGCTTGGATTCAGTTTAAAAGGAGGTTCACCAGTACAGATTTATTGTCTTGATCCAGTTTGTTCTGCAGCAGTAAGTTTATTGGTGTAGTATTAACAATATCTCTGCAGACTCTGGTATTAAAATGTACCTTTAGCTTGTTTATACTGGTGTATGGAGTATTTATTGAGTTCTATATGTTAGTATAGTCAATTCATATAATCTGAACCCATTTTCAGTGCTGTGTACACCATAGATTGTTAAAGCACCCATATCCCTGATATCACATGAAACTGGAGTTGATTTCTTTCTCAGTTCATTCTTAATAGTTTAAAAAGTCACAAATAATAAATGTAAATGTTACTTCCTGTCTTACTCAGGAAGTTAGAATGGATAAATACTTTTAAAAGTAGCAGCAAGAATAAAGATCAGGAAGGGAATGCAAGGTGTAGTGTGTGCCTAAGGAAAGAGGTGCAAGAACATTTTATTGGCTTGTAATCTGTTGTTCTTTCTGGGAAAATCCAAAGGGATAAAGCAGCATGCAGTGATGAGCAGTTTAGCTATAGAAAAGGCAGAAATAACCACAGAAGTACAAACAAAAATAATGAAGAAAAAGAAGTAAACACTGCAGAAAATACCTTCTGGGGGGCAATAGCATAGCAAAACCCAGGTTTCATTTGTGTATTGGTTTGAAAACAAACCAGTGGGAGATCACAAGTCAAGATTGAAATTAAAAATAAGTGAAATAATACAAGGAAAAGCACTGACAAAGTCAGATACAACCTAACACCCTGTTAGGGTGGTAGTAGCAGTCCAACTGAAGTAGTCCAGCTGAAGCGGTGATCCTGTGAAGGTCTAGTCTCCAGCTGAAGATCCAGTGGTAGCTCTTGTCCTCTGGGAACCCAGTAGACAGGGCTAGCTCAGGCAGTTCCAAGGCCAGGTTATATCCAGGTGGGAATACCTGGCTCCTCCCTCCTGGGCAGAGCATCCCACAATGGGATGAGATAAGTCCATGAGTCACACGGTGGGTCCCTGATGGCCCATTGCCTGTCATCCGGAGTGGGTCATTAGCAGGTGATAGCAGCTAACGGCCCACAGCTGGTGGTAATAGAATACTTAACTACATCTATATTGCAACCTAGGACAATTTGCTAAAGGAGAAGTGAAAAGAACATAAAAACAGCCAACATTTAGTATACCAGAATCACATCAATGGTAACTCAAGAGCTAATTTGTGTATTTGAGAAAGTTGCACATGTGCGCATATGTTTGTAGCATCTAAGAGGGAAATGCCTTTGGGGCAGATACTGTATGATGATAAAAACATTTTATGTATCTTTATAATTCCAGATAATAACCTGTTCCAAATTTTTTGACAGTCAGCAGGCCTAAAAGAAGGTGACTACATTGTTTCAGTTGGTGGCATGGATTGCAAGTGGCTTGGTGTTAATGAGGTGCTGGAAAAATTGAAAAGTGTGGGAAAGCAGCCCATGGAGCTTGAGGTTATCAGTTGCCAGGATACAGCGGCATCTTTGGTATGTAATGAGGCAAATATGTTTTGCAGATTTGATATGCGAGAGTTTTTTCACTTGCCTGCCTTCAGTTCCTGACTAATGTTTACTTTCATGTAGTCAGATATCTCACTCAGCCTCTGAATATATAAAGCCTTCAGACATGTGTTCAGTTTTAAACAATCTGTTTAAACCATTATGACCCAGCAATCTAAAGTAGTCTGTCTGCATAGGAATGGTTGGGTGGGGGGCTTTTTTGTAGTGGAGCTACTTATATCAATTGCGTGATAAATTTCAAGACATAGTTTATTTCCCCTAACTTGTCCCAGAGGATGAAAGCATTACTCTGTTCAACATTGGAAAAATCACAATGAAACAATTATGGAATGAAACAGAACATCCAAGACCACTTGTTTATTTTCTGTGCACTGTTATCCTAAATGATCTGTGTTTTTGTATTAGATCATGGATTAATGTATGGTGTTTTTGTGGACTTCTAACTGTCTGGTCAGTTACTAAGCTACTGTAGAAGCTGTGGACTAAGGGAAAGTCATCATAAGATTAAAAAATGTTAAGCTCTAAATAACCTATTAGTTGTGTGAAAGAACCTGTAGCTCAGCTAAATCCATTCCTTCATGCTTTTAACATTCCCTAGCAAGCTTAGACACTCAAGTAGCCTTAGAAGCTATTAAGCTGCCCCTACTGCTGTTAGGTTTTCTTGTTTTGTTTAAATTGATTTTCCTTATTGAAAATAAGGAATTACACATCTGCCATTCCAAGTTGCAACTGGAAAGAAAAGGCTAGAATATATTCAAATTGCTTCAGGGCAAAGGAAAGCTAAGACAGAGAAGGATTTGACTTTCAGGTATTTCAAGAGAATGTCACACAGGAGCTCTTACAGTTGTGATCAACATGGAACCTGTCCAAAGACAGCAAAAAGACTCCCTTTCAGATTTGTGTAAGAACTACACACATGAGCTTTGTGGAGCGGTTAGTGCATATATGAATTAGTTATGCTAGAAACCAGTAAATGTTTAATAACTCATGAAAAGATTCACAAGTTCCTTTTTGCGTTGCCGAGTATACCCTTGAGCCTACATGTGCAAAATACCAGGATCACAGCACTCTGAAGGGCCTTGTACTTCAGTTAGTAATGTCATTAGCACAGAAAGTTTGCTGCAGTCTGCCCTGGAAAACTATTTGCACAGTAACCTTTTGTTATTGTCAAAATTTTGACCCATTTTGGGTGACTGATTCTTACAATGCTTCTCTTTTTCCTACAGCATAGCAAGAGTGCGACTTACTCTATGGGAATGCAGAAGACATACTCCTTAATCTGTTTAGCCATGAAGGAGGATAAAATTGATCAGACCAAGAAAGCCCCACTAAAACTCCCTTTTCTAAGCTGGGGAACTAAAAACAGACAGAAAGCTGCAAGTACACTCTGCCTTCCTTCAGTTGTGGCTGGAAGTTCTCAGATTAAGAAGAAGATCTCTCCTTTCACACTTCTGAATACAGAAAGTTCATTGTACTGAACCTTTCAGAAGGATCTGTTAACACGACACTTTTGTTTAAAATGTATATAAAATACTGATTAATTTTATCTTCATATGCATATGTATAAATTCAGACATATACTGTTGCCATCCTTTGCTGTGCATTGAGCCACTTTAGAAGGTCAGAAGCTGGCAGAAACTGTAAAACTTAAGTATTTCAAGGTTACAGTGGAGTGGTTTGGGAGGTATGCAATAACAAGATGTAGATTATAGCATTGCTTACATGAGGACTGGATTCCTTTGGAATTTCAAAATACATTTATGACTAATTTTTAATGACTGTGCTAGATGCGAGTTATGTATTACAAACTTGATGCTGCATGCAAAACAATCGGGGACACATTAAAGAATGACTGTGCTCTTAAAGTTTAGAGTCAATAATAAATCATTTAGCACTACTTTAAAGAATTATCTTAGCAAACCACAGGTGAGAGGGAATATTGTTATTCAGAGAAACTAGCCTTGTGCCAAGGAGTGGTGTCACAGAGTTGTGGTTTTATGCAGTTTCCTCAGACTACTAGGTGTACTCCTCTGAATAGGTAATTTAATTCTTGAAGAGAATTAGAAGGCTTAAAATTTAAAAGATCATTTGAACTCCAAAAGGCTTTTCTTTTTCTGATTTAGGTTATATTTTAAATGCCTGCTGATTCAATCATTAAAAACAGACTTTATTCCAAACATTATTTAACCTACTTACCTTAAGACTTGTATCTCGCTAGTCTTGATAAAATGGATAGCAGTGAAACAAATCTCAAAACAGACATATTATAGTGTATTGATTTAACAGCACATAAATTGCAGTGATACTTTAAAATATGAAAAAAGAAGTGCTTGTGCTAAGTGGCTAAGTGGCAGAATATTTATTTACTCTCATATCAAGCAAAAATCCTTCTGCATTTGAAAAAATTCATTTGCAAGCTATATATATAGTAAAGAGGTAAGGAGGGAGACAAAAAATAACTGGTGAGCATTTCTTTGAGATTCTTCTATTTTCTGAAATTAATAAAAAATTGCTAATACTGTAGTGTTAGTTAACATTGCCATCTACAGAGTACATAGATGCTGTTTGCTTAAAATTTAAACGAAGAGGAAAATGTGTATCTTGGTGTAAACTTTTAAAGTTGTCATTTATTTTTAGTTTATGTAGTAGGTGTAAATATCTTGATGACCCTTATTTAAGAATAAAAATCAGCTGCCATTTAGTAGTAGCTTTTTGATTCTGCTACAGCATGGATGATAAAGCATAATTTACAGGTTTTTGCTATTTACTGTTGCTATACCTCTTGTGTTTCTGTAATGTTGCTTACAGAGAAATAAGAAACTTTCAAGAAAAGTTCCTGTATTGTGCAATATAAACTAAGAGTTTAAACCCAACTTCCTTACAGAGTGTAAACATATTTCTAGTTTCCCTGTAAAGGTTACATTAAAAAATAAGTTGTAAATTACTTGTGTGTAGTAATGCAATATTCAGATCTCCATGTGCTCCCTTTGTTTTCACACTCGGTGTACCATTGGTTCATTTTAAAATATGCTCTGCTGTACCTCAAAACCTATTGGTGTGTACCCTCCTGCCAATCTTCCCTTCGTCCTCCTGGGACTGGCTCAGAGAGAGCCAGCCCCTGCCCCCTCTCCTTCCCCTTAAAAGGCAGAGCCTGGATCAGCTCGAGGTCTTTTGCATCTTTGGGCTGGCAGCCTTTGTCCTGTCCCTGCCTGTCCTCCCCGCTTTCTCCTCCCCTGTAACCCCCTTTTCCCCGCTACCCCAAATAAACCTCCCTGCCAGAAAAGAGATGGAGTCCAGTTCTTCCTTCGTCTCACGATATTCCTGCTTGAATTGACGTGAAGACTGCCGCCATGCCGCAGAACCTTGGGGGCCGCTCGCCCCAGACCCGGTGGGATTTACAAGAACCAGGGACCCTGGTCCAGGGGGGAGCTGGCCTGTGCAGCCCTCCCGGACCGTGATACATCACTTGTGACTTGCATATCTTTAGCAGTTACTTTTTATGGGTATTGGTAGTAGCGCTTCTTTTACACACACAAGCAGCTGCAGTCAGATACTGATCTGCACACCCGTCATACAGTATTTCGTACAGAAGAGATTTACTTTGCATGTGTGCTGAAATTGCTATCCAAGTAGTAAAACTACTACTAGTAAAGTCACACTAATCACCCTTCTAGCTCTTCATTTCTCTTAACCCACTATGATAGTCTTCCTAGAAATACTGTCCCTCTTAGATCCTGATTAACTGTCTTTCCCTTCCCATCATCACACTCATCTTTGAGGAGAGCTGGGCTCTTCAAATTTAAAACACCCCTCAAAGTAAAAATTTGGACCTCTCAGGTGCCATACAAATACTTTTAGTTTTCTGTCAGCTAACTAAAGGCTCATTTTACACTGAGTGGTAGCCAATAGCTAACTTAACTTGCTGTGAAATGAGTGCGTGCCTTATGTTCTTGCTCAGACCACGGGAATATTTGTAACAAGTGTCTACCCACCAGGATGTTTAAGGTTGCTATAAAGCCCTAAAAATAAAGGTTAGCTATAGATTAGTAGTTCCGCCTGTAACTCCATTAACAGTAATTGTTACTACTTCAACTGAACTCTATTTAATGCACTGAGCAGATGGCCATCTGTCTTAGGAAAAAGGTGTTTGTCTTGCAACATAATAGCCACATGCTTTTAGATGTGAAATCCAGTCTTCATAGTAAAGGGACAAAATCTGAAAGAGGGAACAGAATCTAAGCAAACCCATGTATAAAAAAGCTTAAGTATTCCCTAGTTGCCAGAAATAAAAGTAGTAACTTCTTCTGTACTTTTGGAAATTCTGATGTTTATTATTCACCACATTAAATAATTATGTCTAAGTTGAGAAAAATTTTCATCCCAAGTACAGAATCAATATAAATAATAGGTCTATCTGCTGTCCATGCTAACCAGTATAAGAGATCACTTATGGAGGTGCCAAGGTTGCCACAAAGGGCAGCTGAAAATCCTACTCAGCTGCCTTCCAGCTGTGATCCAAACTCCCAAGTGGTACAAAACATGCTTTTCACACACCTCCTCAAGGAAAAAGGCAATTTTACCCTTAAAAAATAGGATAAGAATATAACTTAAGATAAAATGCAAGATGTCAGGAAAACCAATCCTTTTTACAAATAAATTTTCAAAATATTAATACTGGAAGAGTAGTATGCATTATGATTTTTGTTCAAAGCTTCCCGTGTAATTTTCTTTGTAGTGTATATGACAGTATAATTGATAGTATAATTAACATATTAAAAGTTAAAATTTATGTAAAAATATTTTGGAATTTATTATTAGTATCCCAACCTATATTTAAAATGACATCATGAATTAACCAAGATGTTGGATATCAGACACATGGGAATAAATTGGATAACACCCTGTGAACTGGAGGGGGAACCAGAGAAATAAGTTAGTGTAAAGTTAAATATGTATTCCAGTAGAACTTCCCAAAGGAACTCAAAAAAGTTATAAAGCAAAGATGGTACTATAAAGCAACATATGCTGACTTTTTAAAAACATGTAACATATTTCCAGTTACTGAGAAGGAAACACTATGCACATATCCATAAGGTATTTTCTTTCTAGAAGACCAAAATAAGCAAGCATATTACTCTTCCATTTTTTTTTCCATAGGTGCTGAAAAAGACAGCTTTCTTGGGGTTTTTGGCCCAGATAGATGCAAAATACTTTACAGCCTTCTTTCCAAGGCAATTTTCACCGCTTAATCTATATGAACAGAGCAGATGTAAGAAAGAAGCATCAGAGTCTAAACAGTCAATCAACATCCACCAGTTGCTGCTGGCCGTGATTATAGAAATTAGCATAATATGTGATTATTAAAACCAAAATTTTATAATTCAGAAGAAAAAAAACAAGTCTTTGTTTTGCAAAATACCACTGCACATGCATGTCAGGAACTTAAAAAAGTATAAATTTGTTGTGCTACTGTTTGTCCTACTACTTGCTCAAGCTCTTTGATGGATGCTTTACAAAGCTGATGGATGCTTCCAAACTGTTGCAGTAAAAGCAGAGCTTTTGTTTTCCCAACGCCGGGTATATGTTGCACTGTCTGAAGCACTGCCGGTTCTGCCAGCTGAGAATGCTGCTTGCGAAGGAAGGGGTTGGCGCCGCGATCCCTACTCTGCTCTCGCACCTGGAGCCAAACAGAGCTGTCAGCAACACCCAGCACATCTGCGAGAGCTCTACTTCCAGGGTTTTAAATAGTTTCTTTCATCTCAAAACAGTTCAATGCAATCACTACAGAGTTTTAAAAACAAGCTCCCTCCTTAGATGTGGTCCCTTACTGGATGCAGTTCCACAAAGTCTTACCAGGAAACAAACAATTTCTTCATAGCAACAACAAATGAAAACAATTGTTTTTGTCATCTTTTTGATGCAGTCAGAGAAAGGGTAGAAAGAAACAATTTTAAAACTGTTTCCCTAGCCTTAGAGAAAGCAAAATCTCAAGCTGGTTTTGACAGTGATGTCTGCCTAATTCTACCTAATGGTACCTCAGTACAAGATTACAGTTAAAAATTCCAGGATCATATCCTTTGACCTTTTTTCTTTGTTTTCTTTGTTCCCAAATGATCCTCCTTTCCACTGAACTACACTACCATATTACTGTTGCAGAAGATTTATTCCTTACATTTAAATGATGTGCTCCTTTAAGATGCTATGTATTCTCTCTGAAATGGGTAATCATTGATGAGATCTACCTGCTTTCCTATCCGTCCCATATTTTAATAAATATAACACAGAAACTTACTAGTTGAATAATAAGCTGAGAAGCTTCTCCTTGATTTGCCACAGGAAGCAACACCATTCCAAGTTCAAGTACAACAAGTTTTTGTACTCCTACGAAGTACTGATTACTGATTTGGGTTTTCTCTACAATTACAATTCCCCTAAGATTGCTGGCCTGTATAGAAAGGAAAAAAAAAAAGGAAAAAACCTTGTTAATAACAAGCTGATGCAAGGTAACAGAGAAAGTCTTTCAAGTATTCTTGAAATTCTTTCAAGGATAAGAAAGTATGAGCTTTCAAGTATTTTCTTTCTAATAGCAAATCAGAGGAAGAACATAAGTTGGAATGACAGGACTGAGGTTTAATACAGCATTATCACACAGCTGCAGAATTTTTCAGTTTTCAGGCAAAAATCATCCCAAAAGTTCAGCTCCACTAGAATTTAAAAAAAAAAAAAACCCACACACAAGAAGAATGTTTTCAGAAGCATGGAATAAACAAAGAGAAAAGCTTTCACTTGATATTTATGTAGCACTTACATTTCTAAATTTAACCAGTCTTCGTTTGAATTCATTCCCTGCAACCAAATCTGCTTCAGAAATAAGTAAAATGCAAGCTCTATTTGAAAGATGAAAGTCCACCAGTCCCAAGTCATCTTCGAAGATGAGTCTAACTCTCCCTTAGGGTGAAATTGTTAGAAGAAAAAAATACAGTAGTTAAAAATATACTAACAATTACTTCACAGCGCAACCTTCCTAAAGTGTTAGTAATTCTGGTGTCATCATAATGAACTTTATAAAAAGACTTTTTTCCCTTTATGTAAGTCTATTACAAGCAGTCCAAACTACTGTGTGGTATCTTTAGTAGTGCCAATTAATAGCAATTCAAGTCTACAAATTTAAAAGTGCTAGAGCTGCTCAGTAAACTCTGGACTTGAACAAAAATATCACATGCTTTTCTGGAAGGTTCATCATAATTTAGTTTGTTGTGCCAGCAAGGCAGTAGCAGAGTGTACATGCAAATTCAAGGGAGTTCAGTGTAGATGCATACCTGCAAAGCCCCACAGTAGCAGATCCTGCTACTTCCCCACAGTGCTCTGCAACTATGAAAACTGAGCTGATCATGTAGATACGTGACAAAAGTGATTTTTCAGCCTGCTAATGTAGTATGTACGATGAATATGGGAACAGTCAGGTACAGAGTAAAGCATATTCCAGCCATTCTTAACAGTACTGTGCAATAGAGGGGAAGGCTTTGCCTGACTTGCTTTTCATCTTCCAATTTGTCTGTGCTTACCTTGTAGCCTTTGGGCTACCTCTGACCCTCTCCACTTCTCATTGCCAATCACATGCCCGTAAGGGACAACTATAGATCCTGCTGTCACAGGAAAATTCGTTTTTGTTGTCATCAGACCTTTAGATCCTCCTTCAGTAGCAGTTACACCCTAGAAAGAAATGTGAAAAAAATAGCAACACATATTACAAACCTGTTCAAAGCTTATAAATTTTAATAATAAACTTAGTGTCTCTTCCAGAACATTGCATCCTATCTCCTTTCTCAAGCTTCCTTACAGTTAAGGTGAGCACATAAAAATCGGCCAGCAACGCTGTTCACTTTAATATAGGCTGCTGGTTTGCAAATTCCACTTCCAGCTTTACCGCTCAACCGGAAAAACGCCTGAATTAAAACACAGAGGGTGAAAAAACCCTCATTGCCTTTTCAATGCCTTCATCCATCCTTGCTGGGACAAAATCTTCTTGAATTGCAAAGCCAACTGCAGACGCACCTCCAGCCCTCAGCGAGCAGAAGTCTCCAGACAGATTATTAGAATGTAGTTGCTGGGAAAGATTATTTTCAGGTTTGCCAGCTTTACGCGGTGTTCCGACTTTAAGGCGAATTGAGAGTCTTGAAGGCTAAGCCATGATTTAAGGACAAGCACCACAGACGAGCCTGTACCGCCGCAAACACACAGACGCACACGAACACCACCCCGCAGCAGAGCGCCGCTCTGGGCACCACAGACACACCCACGGCCCGCCGCCAGCGCCGCGAGACCTCCCCCGAGGGGCGGCGGGAGGAGACAACAGCCGGGGGCGGGGCGCGACTGACTGACAGTGCTGACCGCCAATCGGAAGTGAGAGCTCCTCCGCCCGCGAGCGAATGAGGAGAGAGAGGGGGCGGGCCCCTGGTCTTTTTTGGGTAGGCTGCTAAGACCAAGTGAGTGGGTGAGTAAGGCGCGTGCTGATTGGAGGAGTGAGAGCTCTCAGCAAATCCGCTGTGGCTTTGTTTCCAGGCGGGTCGCGGAGGGAGAAGCGCCCGCTGCGGCGGAAAGCGGCCGTGAGGCGGTGGTTGGATCTGTCGCGTCCTGATGGCGTTCTTGTTCGGGAGAGGCCGGAGGGGCTCCTTCGTGAGTATCACTCTGCATATCGTGGTGCTTCGTTCCCGTGAGTGGGGACAGCAGGATAGCGGGGTTCGGTGCGTGAGTGGGACGAGAGGTTGTCGCTGAGCAGTCTGAAGTGAAAATCAGGGAAAAAAAATGAAGCCCAAGCAAAGACAAAATGATGTCCGAGGGCCGGTGTGTTCCTTTCCCTCAGTCCCGGGGCTGCCCGGCTTCTTCAGAAACGCCGAGCTTCGGCCGGGGAGGGTGTGCCCCGCGCCCTCGCCTTCGGGAGATCTGGGCGCTGGCGAGGGCTGGCAGTGCAGCTCGCTCGCTCCCAGCGTTTGCCGAGGCGCTGCTCGAAGCACACCTTCCGTGCTGTAAAAAGAACTGATTGAAGGCTCGGAGCAGCCAGAGGCTGTAGGGTTGTCAGTAGTTGTGCGGGTGTTCTCCTCCAACTTACTTGAACTAACTGAGATTGTTTTTTTAATTACTAGAATTAAGGTATTGATCTTCTGTTGTTGTCATATTTTTCTGTGGAATCACTTTTATTTCAGCTGTGCTCCCTGGTAGTCATAGGAGGGTCAGTCATAGTCATATCGACAGTCAACAGCCTTTAGTAAATGAAATGGTGCATGCCAGACAGAGATGCAGAATTAGGCAGCAGTGCATCTGCAAGACTGAGTAAAAAGACAGTCTTTTAATGCACCGTTTAATTATTTGATGTGCCTTCATGTAAAAACATAAATATATCCCAGTTCACATCTTCATTCTCCTGTTGGAAAAGTGAATTAAAGAATAATTGGGGGGAAAAGATCTGTAGCAGAAATAGCAGGAACTTAGCCTGTTTCACTCCATGAAAAGGTAAAATCTGCCCAAAGGTGATGGACTTTATTATGGCATAGTATTTTCTGATGCCTAGAGAGAGGACAAGAGGTAATGAGCACAAACTCAAACACGGACAGTTCAGCTTAAACATAATAATAAAGTACTGTGAGGTGGTTCAGCACTGGACCAGGTTGGAGATACACAAGGCATGACTGGGCAGGATCCCCAGCAACCCTCTTATAGTTGATCCAGCTTTGAGCAGGAACTTGGACTTGACAATCTCCAGAGCACACTTACAAAATCAACCAGTATATGGTTCCATTCAGAGTACTTTTTGTAGGGAACTCTGCTCCCAGTTTTTCTGAGCTAGTATTTAATGTCATCCCATTAAAAAAAAAAATACTGTGTTTGCTGATAAAAATGTATTAGTTTGGTTTTTTTTTTTTAATTCAGATTGAACCTTTGACTACAAGACTCTTAATGGTAGGGTTTTTTCCCATCTCACACTGTTATGACTGAGGATTGACAAACTGTAGAAGGGACTAATATTGTTACTCTGAAGCAACATTCAGATATTTTGAAAAAAGTTATATTCTAGTCCTGTTTTTCTTGTATATATATTTATAGGAAAAAAATTAGTAAGTTAAAATTCCGGTTTTGCAAATTGTGATATGGTGGCTAGAAAACCTATATTCATGGGTCTCATGTAAATTACATTTCTAACCTTCATGAGCAGCTGTTCATAAATGTTAAATTTAGAACCATTTCAAGTCTTCTGTTTACATTGATTGCATGTAGATGTTCTTCCTTTTTGTATTATTTTGCATTGTTAGTTTTTGGGCACATTCAGTTCTGTGATTTTTTTTTATTGTGATCCTTAAAGTCATTGTCAACTAATTTTATTTTAAATCATTTAGAAACATATAGCTCATGGCCTGGTCCCTGCTGCTACCATAGCTCCTAAACCTGCAGTTCCCCGCACCCCTCCCCCTCGTAGTCCAAACCCTTCTCCAGAAAGGCCCAGGTACGTTTTGATTTTTTTTTTTTAAATTTCCGTTCCCTCTCCACCTCCCACCCCCACCCCCGCTTTATCAAGTATTATAGTATACTAGAAAAGCCTGGTTAGAAGAATTGCATGTCCTTGCAATATTTACATTAAACTTTTCATTAAAATAATATCTTTTTAAGGGGGACAGTTCCCCACTCTGAATTTTTTTCCCATTTTTAATTTGGCTGCTACAGTACAGTGTAGGACTGCAGCAGCACTAGTGCTGTGAGTCAGAAAATATTAGCTCATTAGAAAAACATAAATTAACCCTTGCTTCCATACCAGGGACTTAAAAAGCTGGCATTTAAAACCATGCTGGACTGGAAAAATGCAAATTATTTTTCTTTTAAGTTGTAATTTCTTATAGTTTTTATTCTGCGTTTTCTCACCATTTAGTTCAATTCTGGTTGTTTTCCACGGTCTTTCTAGTGTCTGTAACATTCCTACTTAATTCTGGTTAATTTCTTCTTTCTTTTTGACCTCCAGTTTTTGTCATTAATTTTACAGTTCTCACCATTTCACTGTTTTAATCTTGATTGCTACTTGTTTTTCCTTTTCATCATACCCTTCTCTATAATCCAGAGCATCCCACAAATAGGCACTTTTGTTTACTTAGGCTTGTCCTGATTTGCAGCGTGCCAACATTTATTAACAACCTCAGAGTCATCAGTAAGAGGTTCAGAGTAGGGAATAATGGAAATTAGGAGACAAAATAGTAGGACATGGAACACATTTTCAGCGCAATACCAGGTAGTGTTGTTATGGCTAAAGTAAATGCTAAATACTGTAAATGATTGATGTGAATTTCAGGAAAGTGACTCAGTGTATTCCATGATTTTCATGCATGTGATTTGGGAAAACCAATAGGTACTTTTGGATAGCTACATTAGAATAGCTTGTCCCATTTTGTGCTTTTCTTTGAGAGGTAGTAGTTTATAACCAGTCCCATGGTTATGCTTGTTAACTGTGAACATTTTGCTTTGCTTAAGTAGTAAAGACATTTTGCAAAGAAAAAGATATTAAATGTGGAGCACAGAGAAAACATCAGTATTGCTTTATTCTATTTTCTTTCAGGTCTGCTCTAGCAGCAGCTATCCTTGCAACAACATTAACAGGGCGCACTGTTGCTATTCCTCAGCCTCGGCAGCGATCACTTTCTGAAAGTGACTCGACCTACTTGGAACAAGAATGTTTTGAACCACATGCAACAGTCACAGAGCTCAGAATAGGGTAGTGTATGCTTTCTGGTTTGATATCTTAAAGTTAGAAATTGAATTGGTCGATTATACAATTTTACCAAAGAGTGACAGCCAACTCCTGCTGTTACAACTACTTACTTTTTACTTACCACATCATAAATTCAGTCTGAAGTGTCTAACAATGCGTATTCAATTTCTTGTAAAGTGGTGTCACACATACAATCTTCAGAGAGCCAGATTTGGGTTGTACAACAGTCATAAGTAGAATCATATACTATTTCTGTCAAAAGATGATCAGTTATACAAAATGTGATTGACCGAGGAATCACCTGAATTACATGTAAGATATTTCCTTTGTGCTAAAATAATTGTTTCAAACTGTCTTTTGGTACAATTAGAAGCCTTCTTTCTCTAATCTGGCATTTTCTTTAGAATGGAGAGGAAAAGGTAGTACCAGTGCTAATTGTCAATTTTAGAGCATACATGTAGACTGCATTCCTTGTTTGCAGCTAACAGAAGCTTAGATGTCTGCCTGTGTCAGCTCTTTGGACTTGTGTATATTGTAAGATGGTTGGTTCTTCTTTACTAGCGTTGGGTTTTTTTGAAGAGTAAGCAGCGCTGAAAAAAGCATTAAATTGCTTTTTGCAGATCTAACTGGAAACTTGATGGTTGTGACAGATCTCCTCTGCAGTCCCTGGAAATATCAGGCAGTTATGGTGAAGATGAGAACATGGATACGTATCTTTCAGATGCTGACAAAGAGACAGAGTCCAGTTTTCAGAGTAACGAGAAAAGGGAAGGAAGCTTTAGCACCAATGCTATTTATGCTATTCCCTGCAAAAATGAAAAGGTAGGATTTTAAAATGCAGTAGTTCCTTTACCATGTTTTAATATATTGATGCACATTAAATATTTTGGATGCTTTGTATTCTCTTCTTCAGACATAAATTCAATATTTGTTTCGCATGCTAATTTTTGTGATTCATTTGCTCTTAGATGAGTTAGGTAGGTTTGTTGGTTATCACAGAGTGTTTGTCTCTGGTTATTAGGAGTACACTGATGTTATATGTAATTATCATGCATAATGTAGTCTTGTAAAATGTCCAGTGATTTATACTGAGCATAGTATTAAATAGTAGATGATTTGTTAAAAGCACTAGTAACTTTAATGTTAAATGGTGAAATCTTAGTTAATGGTATTAAAGGTATTGTACTAAAGAGCACAGACCTATATAGAAATGGGGAGATTCGGAATCAAACAAAATAAATTAACCTTGTCTTGAAGACCAGGGAATTTTTGTGTGCTGTAATTTTGGATTGTCGTAACCAGCAATTAACTTAATATTCCTAAGGCACATTTAAAGTTAAATCAAAAATTATACAAAAATTTGAGAAACAGGAAGAAGTATCTGAGTAGGAAAAAGGCAATGAAAGATCCCTTTAAAAAAATCTCTCTTCCAAAAAACCCAGAACTAGTAAAGTAGAATCATCAATTTTATAATATACACAAATCCCAAAATGTGGACGAATTATAAAAACACCCCAAGGTGAAGAGACCATAGCTGGTAAAAGGAGGGAAGGGGAAAAGAAAAGAAAAAAGGCAGTGAACAGAATATGTGGATCATTGGTATGTGATCAATGGGAAAACCAGAAAGGATAATGTTAGAAATGGTTCATTAATCCCTCACTGCTTTTATATAGTAAATAAATGGTTGATATTTTATTAAGATCAGGTTTACATACGCTACAGCAAACAAGCAAACAGAATAATTTAATGGACTCTTGTAACCAAATAAGGTTACAAGAGAGTACTTGCCCTGGGAACTAAATCACTGTCATATTTTCTAACCTCCTGTCAATCATTGTAAGATTTAGATTTTATTTACATAGAGCCCTAAACGACAACAAAACCACAAAAAACCCCGAGAAAACAACAACAGGAAAAGAAGTGTACCTGATAATTCATTATATTAAAATATTAGTGAACAATTCTGAATGTGACTGGAGCGTTAATACACTACATCTTTCATACAGATATCAAGGTACATGGGCTATTTTAACAGCGATCTCATGATTTAGAGAGGTTTGTCTTATGTTTGTCTTATATAAACATAGGGAGAGTTTCCACCATCTCCTGTTCCTAGTGCTGACAAGAAAGAGGTTCCTTGCCGTGAAACTGAGTGTCAGGTGATGGTGGATAAGTCAAGTGTGCAAATAGAAAGTAAGTAAACGAAGTCAAAATGCGACACCTTTTAACACCATCGGGAAAAATAATTGTTTAATAAAATAAATATCATACTATATGGTAATGTTACATTCCCTTTTTAAAAGGGCAGTTAATTAAATGCTACTAAATAGTTCTCAATTTATGATAGGTACAGAAAATTAAAAACCTGAATGAAGATGAAAGATTGGTCTATATTCGCTGTGGAACGAACTGCCAGCCAGTGTAAAATGAGGGGGTGGGGGGAAGGTTTTGTGAACTCTGTCTTGTCCAGTACAGTCATTCTCTACTATGTTTTTTTTGATATATGTGCCAGAAGCAGTCCTGTTTATACTCTGGAATCTGTGCTCAAAAAACATGGAAAAAAAGTAGAAACTATAGAAACTAGCAATGTTTAAAAAAAAAAGCTAGAGATAGAGGAAAGCATTTTTAATCAGTCATTTTTCTAGTAGGAAAAAATGCTATATCTGAAAAATAGTAGTAACAACTTTTGAGATTTTTAATAATCAAATGGCATGATAGTAGTGCTGTTTATCCTTTCTACAGAAGTTGTATCATTGCTGTCTTTTAAGGTCTGGGCTTTAAAATTATATGCCAAGTCATAGAGGATGTTTCTTCAGAACAGAGGAATTAACATGGTGATCAGTCTTAGGCTATCACCTTAAGCTCTGAATTGTTAAGCTTCACAAATAATTTCTTTTCAGTAAGTAATATGAGATTAGGGACATATGGGTTGTTACTGCACCTATCATTAAGCTGTGTTCTTGTAACCATATAATATTGGGGGGAAAAAATAACAATAGAGCAAGACCAATCTACTTGTATAGCAGTTTTCTTGAATAATTATCTTGTCTGTTATTTTAAAATCAATGAAAGGGAAATAAGAATTAGTTTCAGAGCTGGAAAATGCAGTTTTTACAGGAGAAGGTAGCACTCTGTAGCTGTTGGATAGGAAAGAGGAAGCACAACTGAGTCCGTTTGGAACAAAATGGTGTCTTTCTAAATTTTATTCATGTTGGATTCCAGTATTTTTTCAGTATTATTTCAGTGGAATAATTTGAAAAGTTTTAAAGGGAACAATATTCAGAAAGAATGGGTTGCTTTGATAAAACCATTTGTGAAGGCATTAAACTGAAAAAAAATAGGATATATACACTGTTTCTAATCCCTCTTCTACATAGTCAGTGCTGCAGGTCTTGGAAGCTGTCAGAGTTGTGCTTCCTTCGTTGCAAGCAATGGAAGATGCAAGAGATGCAATTGGATTCAAGTCCAGTAAAATCAATGAAAATATTTCATTTGTTCTCCAGTCAAATTCTAAACTTAAAACAGAAGCCACCAATACAGCTTTATTTCTTCCACACTTACATCTATCCAGTATGAGGTAAAGTGAGGTTTCACATCACTGTCCTGATGTGAAGAAAGAGATGACCATGAAAGAGATAATGGAAAGGTAGTCATCTAATCTGTAGTTTTGGGAGGACTTTTGTACATTTATTTGCGTGTATAATATGCGCATACTTATGAACCCTTATAGTTTATGGACTTAAAATAATTTTTGTTTTAATTGACTGAAAGACCTGTTTTTCTTTAACAGAAAACCAACATCTGGGCTTGAATTTAAAGGTAAGACTTATATAAAGGTTGGTTTTATGATGCATTTTGGAAAATAGGCTGTCATAAAAAGCTGATAAGTTTGCAGTCACTTAAAAGAAAACTAATATATTGCCACTACAGAATCTTCTTTTGGAGTACAAGAATGGCTAATCATTCCTTTTGAAAAAATGCAACTATATAGGTAAATGGGCCATACAAAAGTTGTTGCGGTTTTTTTCATAGTATGTCTTCTGTTATTCCTCACGTGAAACAAACTGAGAATGAGAGACAACATACTATAGCAAGAGATAGCTCATACTGATAATTTTCAAATTCTGAGCCTGACTTTACCTCATTTTTCTAGTTTTCTATTTCTGAAATGAAAACAGAAATTGACTGCTGTCATAAGCTTGAAAAGGAATACCCAAAAATTTAGTCTCTCCTATCAACTTAGTAGAATATTATTTGTGAAAATTGTCAGTTCTTCCAATGTTATCACAACTTTTTTCTACAAGTTCTCCAACAGCAATGCTGTTAAAGCAAATTGTCTCAATTTTTATTTCTCTGCTAGGAGGAAAAATTAATTGCTGAAAATCTGATATATGACAAACCTCCACCCTCCCCAGGTACTTTAGATTTTTCTTTTACTTCACTACACATTTTCATTTAATCAATATGCATGTGTGTATGAAAACACATTTTCCTGCTTGTATTTGCTAAGCCTAATTTTTATATGCGTGAAAGTATTTTTCCTGTGTAGGAGATGAGAAAGTGCTCTGTGATATGTATAATAACAGTAGTTTCAGGCTTTTTATGTTACGTGGTTTAGGCTTGTTTTTGTTTTCCAATCTGAATAACTTTTGAGGTCTAACATAACTAAATGATTGTGAAATGATGTAATGAAATTAAAGTCATATTTGACCTCTCCAATACATTGAGTTCAATCTACACTAGAAAGATGTCATCATTATTAAGTATCCTGTAGCAACTGAAATTGTACACATAGGAATAAGACACGTTGTCTACGTTCAGCTTATGTGTTTCTGCATCCACCTGACAACTTCAAGCACAGTACTTCTGAGCTCTGTGTGTCTCATGATGGGATGTGTGCTTATTTACAAGTTCATGGGGTTTTGTGTATGTCTGTGCTGTCCAAGTATCTTATGCATTTTCACAGGAATTTAACAGTGGCTAGTAGTGCCTGAGATACTGCTAAATACATGAAGTTCTTACACATAATCAGTCCGAGATATCTCTGTATTGGGTTTCATATATATTATGTTTCAAGAAACTGTCCTGTACTGAGTTAATATTGATGTCTGTATGCTATTAGATTGTGCTGGTAAGGCTGAAATCTCTGCCTTCATTTCAGCTATCTATACAGTTGGAAAGGAAAACTTGGAAGTGACATCCATTATTACTGATGCAACAATATTTTTTTGCAGTTAATCTAAGTTTCCTTTTGTAAGAATTGCAAGTAACTTCTGAGTAACTAACTTCTATTCAGTAACAGATCACTGAAGCTGTTCTGTGGGAAGGAATGTAAAAGTTTTCATCATACAGGTGATTAAAATTTGTAGGGATGAAAAATACTGACTAGTCCATGCAGGGCCCAAACATTTTGCTTATTTCAGTGGACATTTTTTTTTTACCTCTCCAGTTACTGATGTTTGGGACAGAGATCTGCTGACACTCCCTTTAAAGAAGGAATGTTTCTAGTGTCACAGAAAAGATGGGAACTTGCAGGCGCTCCACAGCTCTATTTCCTAATCCACTTTTTTTATTCTTTCTGGTCTTTTGGGAGTCATGAGCTGATTTAGATCATACAAAGTATCACTCATATGTAATGCTAATATTAGAAAAAATTAATTATAATTTGCTGAAACTCCTATTCTAGTCTGGATGCCATTTAAATACCTTGAACTGTGGCATTACAGATGTGTCTTTTCGGGCAATGCAAGCATGGGAAAATATAACCAAAGAAAAATTCAGAGAACTGAAACAAGCAAACTGGTCTCTGAACAAGGCATACCAAGTTGTGGTCCAACAATTTGAAGGAACAAAACAGCACATGGAAGAACAGCAGTTAAAGCTTAAGAAACTGGAAAAAGAAAACAGAAGACTTAGAGAAGCTGCAGAGAACACGCATAGAGAAGGTGGGAGAAACGTATAAGCTATTCGGTAGTTATCTTGTTTTGATTTTTCTAATTTCTTTCAACCTTTTCCTCTAGTAGTAGGTTTCAAGTCATTGTTTTAGGCAAGTAGTAGTTTCAGAAGTAGTTTCCAAGCAGTATTTTCTACATTTGTAGAAATTTTGTCAAGGAATACGTACGTGATAATAAAAATAAATGAGTTGGTTGTTTGAAATATAATGGTAATTTTTCATGGGATTTTTCATTTTTTATTTTGAGAGAAGTTGTTGATTATTATTCTAGCTTATTTAATTTTTTTTCATTACAATTAACAAATTTTTGTGAACATTTCTTAAATTTTAATGGAACTTTCTTGCTGGATATTTGTTTTAATAGAGGAGGCAACAGAACTACTTTCTCTCAGACAACAAGCACAAGAACTGGTAGATGAAAATGATGCTTTGAAAATGACAGTCCATCGTTTAAATGTAGAATTAAGTCGCTATCAAACTAAATTCAGGTCATTGTCCGAAGAAGAGGTGAGAATCTTGGTTATAAAGGCAGTTTCTACTGAAGTGTCCCATTGTCTGTTACTTAACCTTTGAGTTTTTATGACTGTTTTCTCCAAATTTGTCACAAACTCTACAAATTGCTTAGGCTTTTTCTGAAATTCAAAATAATTTAAAATAAGCATTTATCATTAAGTCTAATATTAAGAATTCAATATTATTTTGCCTCAATAAGATACTGAGCTTTCAATTTTATTGAGATTGTGTTACATATGCAACACATGTAATTAGAAACAAGCTTGTTTGGGGTGATAATTGTGACTGCAGTGGACAGTTGCTGGTGTTTCAAAAAGCAGGAAGTAATGCCAGTATCATTTAAAACATCTACTCTAGAATCTAAAGCTGAAAAGCTTACCCATGAAAGGACCACCACCACCATGGCTGGTAAGTCAAATGATATTTTCACTTAACTGTTCATTCCTCTCTAAGTAAAGTAGTAGAATTTCTTTACTGGAATCAGAATATTCAGATGGTACTCTGCTGAACTATCAAATACTAATAGAATAGTACAAACATTTCTTTTGTTGCAGAAAAATATGTAGGGCAGAATTTTGTAATGAATGTGTGCTATTCCAGTTGAATGTACAGTAAGCTACAAACTGCATTTAGTAACCAACTTTGAACCTTTGAAAAGTATTGTTTTATATACACCGAGAATCATAAATGCCATCTTCACTTAGAATTGTCCAGCAATATGGTTTGCTTCAAGGTCTTTTAGGGTCTGTTCCCTAATTGTTAATCTTTTGCTGTTACTATCTTTAAGATTATACTAAAAGAAAATAGAATATTTCTGATTGTGGGAATGGTCATGGGTCTGGTAGTAGCCTATGAATTTCTGACAAGGCGCAGGCAAATAGTCTGTGAAAGGAAATGCATTTGTAGTATGTAAAACAAATTTTCCTTGAAATGCTAATCAAATCTTATATTTTCCTTCCTCACTGCTACTAAGAACTGTACAGAATAGGAAAGTCTCCTGCTCTGTCTTTCTAGCCATAGTAGCCAATAATCACATACTTATGTATTTAGTCTTAAAGATGCAGGTTTGAGAGTGTAAAACTTCCTTTCTGCACTTACTAATGAATTTGGGATTTTTTTTTCAGTAGTATTCACAGTAGTTTTTAAATTTTGTTTTGTGTTCATTTGCATCCACATTGTGCTGTGTTATATATAGTGATAAGTTAGATCTGCTTTTTAGTGAAGTAAAGATGCAACTAAAGCATCTAGTCTTTTCCAAAGCTTGCTCCTAACACAGCGCCATGAAGTGCTTCTGCAGCATCATTCTGCATATGGTGGTCTGCATGCTTGTGTAAGTTCGGCACTTCAGTCTGCAAGTCATATATGAAATGCCTTAACAGCTTTCGAAACTGGTAATCTAAAGCAGAAGTGAAAAATACTGATGAAATTATATCTTGTAATTAATTCACATGTATTTATTTTTTAATTTTAAGTTGGATATGAAGTCTTTGTCACCTCTTTTGTTGGCATATGAAGACAGAATAAGAGAAAGGGAAGATTTTATTCTTGAACATGAGGCAAGTTGCCATTTGGAAAAAAATATACGCTAAAGTGGAAATGAATTACTGATTTTTTTTTTTAAGGGATTTGCCAAAGCTTTAGTCTGCCTAAAATTTGAAGTGACTTTTCCATGCATAGTTACTGTGCTGTCTTATCCTACTTGACTTACTTGTTCTTGTCAGCCCTTCACATTTAGGAGCACACACTACACAGAGATATGTAAGATGTACTCTAAAAATAGAGCAAACCATAAACTAGTCAGTGGTAAAAAGAATTTACTGCTGTCATTCATAATGGGAACTCTGTGCTCTGTATAGCTGCTCTTCCAGCTGCTTGTGGATTTTGTGGTGTAAGAATACTTATTTATAGTTATTAAAAAGAATGGATACTCTTTTTGCTTTTTGGAAGTATTTTCTGTCACTAAGCCTTGGAAAAATAGTGATTTGCTTCAGAGCAGAACTTCCCTAGGTTTTAAAAAGAAATGTATTTCCTTCCAAAAATTCAGCCATAAACTTAGCAGAAAAGAGCAAGGCTTCTTTATATCACTGTAAATTCAATGTGTTGTCTTACCATATTCAAATCCATGTCACTCCTAATGAAAGTGGGTAGTATCCCGTAATTTCCAGAATTCAGCTTTTTAAACCTATCTTTTAAGGATCTACAACTTGCAAAACTATGGCACAAGTCAAATATCAGTACTCTTTTTAATCAAATATTACTAGATGGATGAAACAATTTAGAAATCAAATATGAACACCTAAATTAGAGATGAGTGAGTGTCTATTAAGACAAGAACTAGAAGACACCCAAGCCTGTATATTTATAAAAATTTTTGTTGATGTAAAAATTAAAGCAAAATACTTGGAAAGAATTTAATATAAAATCCTTTGTCTTCCAGGAGGATATGAAGAATTTTAAAGCACGAGTTGAGGAGTTGGTGAAGGAGAATGAAGATCTGCATGAGCAATTAAATAAAAATAACTTTATTACTCCTACAGAATGGCAAGTTGTATTACTAGAAATTAATTCAAAAGTTACTAATTATTTTGCTTATTGCATGCAAACTTTTAAGATTACAGATCTCAAGGAAATTTTTTTCTGACAAAGCAACGAGAGGGAACTCATGGCAGTCTCAATGTGAGATAAAGAGTAAGCTCCATTTTATTTCACCAAACGAGAAACTTATATACTGTTACAGATGTTACTAATTATAGTTACACACGTATCTGCAGTTTGTTCTCACACATTCAGGGATCCTCCTGGTGACTCCCTTATTCTTTCTCATAACACTTTTGACTCCCTATTCTTTCCCATTACATTCATCTCACAGATCAGAAGGACAGCTGTGATTCCCAGGTGTTAGTTTCTCATGACAGCTTGTTAGGATTTTTACTGAGGCCTGAGTATGCTGAGGCTTTGTTCAGGTTTATTTTAGTTAACACAAGTTTTGCTGGAAAACTGTGTTTTCCAACATTTTTCTCCCTCAGATTGTTTTTCTGAAGCATTAATAGTGTCACGATTGTCATGTTGGAACAAGTTTGATATGCAGTGTGTGGAACAATGCTGATCTGCAATGCCTGGAATAATTTTGGAGTAAAGATTAAATATGAATGTGGAGTTTTGCACCTGAAGCCCATGTAATTCTCTCCCAGATATTGCAGGTTACATACTTTAACAGTGTGCCAATGACATCAGTTTTCCACTAATATAAAATGTCACTGGAATGTGGCATTAGAATAATTCAATGTTCTTGAGAAGTGAAACAATGCATACATAATGAAGTTAAGTAGTAAAAAACAATTGAGACTTACTAACAATTTACCTAAGTGAGACTTACTAACAATTTGTCTAAGTGAGACATTCATCAGTTGGTAGCTGAGATGGAGAAGAGTCTGTTTGTGCTGGCTCATTGCAAGATGACTATGGGCTTTTTAGGGCAACAGCTGTAAAGAGGAAGAAAGGTTGTGGGGTTAGAATAGGTCCATCCAGTATAGTTTGGGCAATAACAACAAAATTGTATGGAAATCGCTGGAGGGTATGCGTATTTAAATGCAGAGAATCAAAGCTGAAAGGGTTTGTGGTGTAGCCAAGGAAACAGCCTCTTTTATTTGGAGCTTAGTCAGACTGGCCTTTGTCACTTACAGAACAAAGGCTGGAAAAGTACAGTGTTGCTCTCTGTATGTGCAGCAGGAAGAGGAGATATGGAGCATACAAAAAATTCTTATGCTGCAGTTAGGGTACTCACAGTAGTGTTATTAGAACAACAACTGGGTATTCATTCACTGTAAACAAATGTAAAGTGGAAATTGGAAGATAATTCCTAACCAGTGTAACAGGTTTTGGAGCAACATCCACTGTGAGTGAACATAAAAATTATTCCTGCACCCATGATACAGGTAGTAGCTGCAATCAAGGGCTCAGATGACATCGTGTCTACATGAGGAGGACTTTGGAAGAGACAGCTTGCATCGTAATCTTAAGTCTTTCTGCAGATTCATCCTGTAGTGTAGACCTGCTATCAGTGAGGCAGAAGTCAGCTGTTAGTGTCTGTTTAGATTTGGTTAAGTAGGTTATTACAAAGGTATGTAAGTGTTGTGTGGGTGCTTTGATAAAATACTGTGGATATTCTAGGTTATTACAAAGGTATCTAAGTGTTGTGTGGGTGCTTTGATAAAATACTGTGGATATTCTAGGTTATTACAAAGGTATCTAAGTGTTGTGTGGGTGCTTTGATAAAATACTGTGGATATTCTAGGTTATTACAAAGGTATCTAAGTGTTGTGTGGGTGCTTTGATAAAATACTGTGGATATTCTAGGTATCCTTAGCTGCTTATATACTGTCCACAAATTTCAAAACACTCTTCATAAAGGTGTTTCAGCTTCTTAAATTTTTTCAGTTAACTCATTTGCTTTTAATTTTGCCCCTCTGCAAAAGAATGAGAGAAAGTCATAACTCTGAGCTGTTTCAGGCTGTCTATAGTCGTCTGGGAGCTGTTTTTTAAGGTGGGGTTCAGCAAGGCAGGGAAGCCAGCAGCAATATCACTTTAGCATCCTTTTGCTCTGTACCTTCAGTGACTTCTTTACACTCAGCATTGCGGTGCAGTGCTCCTTTTATTTTTTTTTTTCTTTTTTTTTTTTTACAAAATAGCCTTATGGTGCCAAGCATAGCTCAGGGTGAGGATGTAGCTTGGCAGCTCTTACCTATTAACTGATTTGCAAGTGGCTGATACACAGTTCTTTCCTTCTCTTATGCCCAGTGCAGTAAATTTCACAGCAAATTAAAGAAGTCAGCTAAACTTGCAAGCTTCTGTACGCAGAGGTTTTCTTGAATAGAAGTGTAAGTTGACTGCAGTTTCTGTGTTTGCAAAAATCTTCAGGGTAGAACATTTATAGTTTTCAGGAGACAATTGTTAGCTGTATGCTTCAGCTTCAGTTTTAGTCAGAACATAATTTGATAGCAGGGGAAATTGTCCCTATCTAGATTAGTACACAATAAAAAGCATTTTTATGTAGGTCAGGCCACATGTGAACAAAGCGAATACACACTGTGTTAGTTCTTATCATCAGAAATCCTTGGTAACAGTCTATTTTGCTGCATTTTGTTTGGGTTTGGGCTGCTCTTACTGACTGGTGACAACTCTTCAGTCTAAATTAATGAGATATCATCTGACATTTGTACTATATTTCTGCTTGCCTTTTGGCTAATACTGCTTAACTTTTTAGCTTTTACTAGAACAGCAAATAGTTTTTAAAGTTTTTTTAACATCAGAAAGACTGGTATTGGTTTTCTTAAAAGCTGAATTAATAAAAGGCAGAGAGTTAGGTTCTCTGTTCAGGATAGTTCATTTTAAGTGCCCATCTTCCTTACAGGCCCATAAAACTCACTGGCAGTATTTTTCTACAGATCAAAGCCAAGTAAATCCAAATCTTATCAACATGTTTTGAAAACAAGTTTGCTTCAGTTACTAGTACAAAGCTGTCTGCAAATCATGCACTGTTATGTGGCTTTAATTCTCTCTTTCTTAAGTCTGAGAGAGCTGGGACTGTTTCACTTAGAGAAGACTAGTTTCCGGGGAGGTCTCATCGCTGGATATCAATGCTTGAAGAGAGAGTATAGGTATAGAGCCAGGCTCTTTTCGGTAATGTCTGTGTGACCTGAGAAGAGGCAACTGCCCCAAACTGAAATACAAGAGGCTCCTTTTGGACACAAGGAAATAGTTTTTCACTGTGAGTGTTCTAACAAGCTGTCCAGAGGCTGTGGACTCTCCATGCCTAGAGATATTCAAGCCATCTAGATGTGGTCCTGGGCTGGTGGCTGTAGGTGCCCCTGCTTGAGCAGGGGGTTGGACCAGATGGCCCCCCAAGGTTGGGGGTTGCTTCAAACCTTGACCGTTCTGCAATGCTATGATTCACACATACTTATTTTTCCTTCTTTTTATAGGGAATTTTTGCATCTGTTAGTGAAAGGTTTTAAACATTATTTAAGTTAATCACATTTTGATTGTTGTGAGTTCAAGTCTCCAATAAGCTTACCTCAGGTACTGATACTGCTTTCAATAAGGATTTTAATCTGTTTTTTAAAGAGGTTAAAATATGATTTTATAAGTTTACACTGTTGAAAGTCAGTTGGGTTTGTTCTTTGGGCATAAGTTAACATTTGAGTTATATTGTATTTACAAGCCGGTTATCATTGCAGGCAGCAGCTGCAAACTCAGGCCAAGCTGGTCTTGGAAGAAAATGGATTGTTGATGGAGCAACTTGAAATTCAACAGGCTAAAGCAAAAGATAGTCACAGACAACATGTTCAAGAAGGTAAGGTGCTAGTCATCTGAACTACACTAAAGATGGTACTGCAGGTTTCATTTTTTTTAGCATTTTTTGTTTGTTTTCTATTGTAATTTTTTAGTTTGGCAAGCTTGGGGGGAGCCATTCTTGGTTGGCTGGGGGGTTTTTTTTGCAATTTTATGTAAAGTGTTCTTGAATGTAGGTAATGTTAATTGGAGATCAAGCTCTGGATGTCAACTGATACTAAAAAAAAGGTTGTCACCTATTGACACTAAACACTCCATTTTGACTTCTTCTGAAAAAGTGAGAAGAACTGTTAAACAGCAATACAGTCATTTTCATAATTTAAGAGCACTTTAAACTGAATCGGAATTTTTCAGAGTAAAATGACATTTTAATGAGTTTATAGCCCTGAAAAGAAGTACTCTTGAAGTTTCTGCATTTTTCCAAAATAAGTTGCTTGAGACAGCAAAAAATCAAGTCCAAGCTGTTAAAATACAAGCTGACAAATCCACTGTTACATAATGTTGTGAACAACTAGGAATTAACATATTAATGGTTTTGTTAGAGTTTCACTAAGTGATTGAATTAGTTGTGCTGTACCCAGTTGGCTTTTTTTTTCCCCTTCTGAAAGCTTCAAAGTTGACCAAACAAATAGTAATCTTAGAAGGTAAGAAACAGAGTCAAGATGAAGAAATAGCAGAGTACCAGAAGCAGCTAGAAGCTTTGTATTCTACATGTGAAGAGCTGAAAGCCAAGATGGATAGCAGAGTAACAGCAGAGGAGCACATGGCTTTGGTGAATGATTTAAAAAGGTATGAGTTTACATGTGGTGCACAGAGAAACATGGGTGCAAAGCATGCACATGAACAGAGCTGCATACATAGCACTCTGTAGGTAGGAGGCCAGTGGAAACTTCTGCTGGTGATCCGGGAAGGTAAATACCAAAGCACAAATAAAGGGAAAGAGGTATTTCAAAAATACTGTCTTGGTTTTTAGAGACATTTAAGATTACAAAAAAGGAAATCCCAGATTTAGAAACATTGGTAGAGGTGTTTTTACCATAGAGTATGTACTGCTAATTGTACCATTTTAAACAGCAGAAGAGGAGGCATTAAAAATACCATTTTTGTCAAATTTATTTACTTCTGTCAATAGTATATATTAAACATTCTAATTTTTCTGTTCTCATCTTTGGAACATGTCTAAAGGATCCTGAAATTGTAAACTAGAAGTTATAAGTTTCTTCAGTTGTTACAATATGGAAATTACATGAAACAGCACAACTCAAAAGTGCTGTCATGCAGCACAGTCTGCAGAGTAATGTTTCTGTGAAGACATTATGTAAATTTGTTTACTTGGGGTAGTGCAGGTTACTGTTTCGTGGCACACTGCCATCCTGAGAAGTCCTCAGATATTTTATTTTGGCATTGCTAGTAATTTCTTGGAAAAAAAACCCACAAAAGGGATTACATCTAGATTACATATTTTTATAATTTAAATAAAATGCAGTCAGAAGGAATTACTTGAATAATTTAGTAATGATTTTGATATGAGATTGTAATACCTCTCTGATGTCACCACTGAAGATTGAGAATTTTCAGTGGATCTTTTTCATAATTTCAACATGGGTGTGTTCCTGTAACTTACCATTTTAGTGAAGTAGATCTATACATGACACCTGTTCTATGATGTTGGTTTTTGCAGCTGTTTACAACAGGAGCAGGAGAAAAAGCGCTGTGAGGTGGAAGATGTAATGGGAAAGATAGCATCACTGCAAACTGAAAACAAGAAACTACTTTCGGAGAAAAATAACTTCATGGCTGACAAGAAGATCCTGGAAACTGAGATGGAAATGACACAAAAGACAAACAGGTCTTATCACAGTCCCGTTTTCTTGTATAGAAATACTTTTATTTCTAAAAACAACAGAAATGCCTGTAAAAATATTGCTTAACTTCCCATAATGCGTATTTTTTACCTACTGCAGAGAAAACATGTTTCCTAAACATGTCATCATCACATCAAAGGCCTGGTTGTCAAGTTTCGCTAACCTTTGTATGTTTTCATGCTCACATTTCTGTGTCTATGTGCAAATTAAGAATATATTTTTAATGTATTAGTTAGTAGTTAGCTATAGCAATTAATCATTAAATGTACTCATTGGAAAATGAGCAGACTTACATTATTTGCAGGTAGATAAGAATAAGACTTTCACTATTTGCAGACCTTCTCATGCACCCGGTTGCTTAGAGATGAGGTCACAATATTTTAAAAAGTCAAAACAATGTTATTGTTATATATCTTAAGAAATACAGGCTTGTAGCCATTGCACAAACTGTTTTTTTGAATCATTGTTGCTGTTATTATTTAGATTGCATTGTATTGTATTATAAAGAATTGTATTGCATTGTAAAGAAAAAACAACGCCAAAAAGTGGGACATGATATTTTTGGCACTGCAAATATTCTAAGACAGTGCCTCTTTAACAATATGTTTGACTGTTTGAGTCTTGTATGTGTTGATTTGCACATGTGATGCAAGTTTTTTTAGGCCATTATTAATTCCCAAGCCGAAGATTTCCCTTTTTCTTTTATAGACGATTAAAGAAGAAAATAGGTCTTTTGCAACTGCAGCTGGAGGAAGCAATGGAAAAGGAAGTTGTAGCCCATCACTATCTAACAAACCTTATCGGGCTGGTGGAGAAGATAGCTAAGGAACGTGATCATCTCGTATTTTTGGTAATTACCTTTAAATAATTAGTATTATTTAATTGGTATTTCACACAATTATCACGCTGCAAGCACAAGTTACTGTTAATCTGAATTATAAAAAAAATAAAGCTATAATTTCAGTGTAAGGATTTAGCTCTATTTAGGTAGACTTTAGCAATTAGAATGGAAGCAGCAATAGATTATTTTCTAGAAAAGTGGTTAAAAGCAACTACCCTTATTTCTGGAGGTAACATAATTAAGCTTTAATTCACATGAGCATTAGGGTCTGCAATGGTACGTATCAAGTTTAAAAGATCTTTTTTAGCCTAGTTTTAGAGGTTGATGTTGAGTTACATGTATTTAAAAATCGCACACAATCGTAAAATTTTAATACTTGTTTCTGAGTCTAAGGGTAAGCTATTATCCTTGAAGTGATCTGTATGGACTTTCTGCTGTGGATGCATATGCATGTTATTGCACCTTATTGGTTGGCAGTCATTTTGACAGGCTAATTGAGAGGTTTGGAGCAACTTCTGTTTAGTGGAAGTGCCTGGCATGGAGATTTCTGGGCTTTTGTAAGCCCTTTTTTTTTCTTTTACAAGACATTGGGCACAATTTCAGTTTTACATATTCATACTCTTGTTTTCAAAATTAATCTGAAATAGTTTCATAAAACTTTGTTAAAATAAAACTTCTTTTACTTCTGTTGTTCAGGTAGTAGACAAAGGTTGTCATCAGCATTGGGTAAAAAGATATAGCAGTTAATTCCTAATTCTAAAAGAGGGCCTATGGTGACACAACTCAAATCATTGTCCATTACAAACTGGACTTCAGGATTGTGAAATTGGGCACAATAAATGTCTCTTACAAACTGGGGGAGCTGATTCTTAGATCTCATTCTCTGGGATATCTACTTTTAAATAATAGGTGTACCATATTAGAAATATCCTTGCCTGAACCCCTGCCAATTTCTCTGCTTGTTTGAGAGGAGATTGCTAAATGTGACCCAAAGGCTGAGTCTCATGCATAAAAATGGGATCCCTACATATACATACATATATCTTTAGAGAAATACACAGAATTGGTTGGGTGTACAGTATCAATTTCATTTCAGAATAATACTGTTTCATAGTATTCACAGTCAGTTGACAAATTGTTAATGAGCCATTATGAGAGTACTTCCCAAGACTCTTTATCCACGTTGGTTCTTCAGAATGTTGGAGTTCAAAAATGGAATTGCTGTGTCTCCCTTAGTGAATGCAATTTGTCTGCCCTAACATAAGGATTACATGTGGCTTTGTATACTGTGTGGTTGCAGGCCAGATGTTTGGAAAATGAGAATCATGGTGTTCTCAAGAAAATTATAGAAGGCAGTCTACACTTAGGAAGATTGGAAGAAAAAGTTAAGGTAAGCAGTGTTTCTAAGCTAAGTATTCATTGTGAAATGTTTGGGTTTTTCTAATGAGGAAAAGTAGTTAATCTGTGTCAATGTTTTTATGAAAGACTTACAGATTATCTTAAAAAGTTTTTTAAAAGCAAAACAGATAATCATTATAATTTTCACTAGTGTCTTCTTCCATTGTATTTGTGCATTGCATGTCTGCCAGACCATCGTATTTACATCAATACCTGGAGAATTATGACTAGTTGTAATAATAATTAAAGATTATTTGGATTTCATTTTTTGCTCTGTAGTGTAACCCAAGTATTCTGTCTTCTACTTTTTTGAGGCCATACCACTTCTTCAACTTGAAGTCTATTAAATTAGCTTTGGAAGGATGAAAAGCACGTCTCAAGTGTTCTGTTACCATAAAGTACTTTAATGTGATCATAAGGTAGAAGGTGTAGAAACTCAGCAGATGTTAAAAAATCCAGCCTAGCTAGAAGATACATTAAAGTTATCTTTACAAAAATTAATAAAAAGCACAGTATGTAATTGCAATATAACAGTGAAATAAATTTAAAACGTTTCAACATTTTTGGTGCCACCATGATTGTTTTTACTGTAATCTTAAAAAAAACAAAGGAGAAAGATACCTGGTATATTGGTTTCTATATCTAGAAAGTAATATATGTATTACTTTCAAAAGCTGTTATGTATTAAGTCAAGTTTGTTCAGTTTATCCTAAAGCAGAGAGTCTCCATGTTACATCTTTCCAGTCAAGACCTCCACTACTATTCCTGCAGCAAATGACACAAATGTGCCCCACTGCTATGTTAATGGAGACCAGCTCCTTCTGTACTTTCCTTGTAAGGATCAGCACAGCATAGAATTAGCAGCAAAGAAAATCAATTAAATTGTAAGTGTAAAGAGAGAGCAGTAAGCGGAAGAATAGCTTGAATTTGTAAGGAGCACATCATAAAATACCTGAATACATGAAACACTACTGTCAAAGATTTACCTAATTATACTAATACAGCCATAAAACATTTTTAGCTTTTTTCACTGTCATTCATGTCTAGCTCCCCTACTAAGAATGTGGATTGTATTCTTGTTAAATACGGATTTTCTGCAATGTAACAGATGTGTGACTATTGTAAGAGATAGAGAAGAGTTTGGCATAAAATTAAGAACATTTACATGTAGTGAATTTTAAGTGCAAAAGCAAATAAAATCTTTAAGCCATCAACTCTTAATGAAAACTAGAAAAAGTCTGTAAATAAGGTTCTTAAATCTAGTTGGTACTAATTAGCAAAGGTAAGACTAATTTACTTGCAAAGCTTTTTCATTCTTTATTTTTGTCGGTTAAGCAGAGGGTTTAAACAGTCACACAACAGCTACAAATACCATATGCTCTTTGGTTATTGTATTAATGGAGCTTGGCTAAAAGCTAGTATAATTTATTTCTTTGCTGCTTCAGGAAATTACAATTTGGGTAACTGCCCTATATACTGAGTTTCCGGATAAACTTCTTATGAGGTATTTAGGTGTAATCTGTCTCCAGTTTTCTGAAAGGTTGACACAGTTATTGATAATGTGTTAGGCTATTTCTTATCTTAGAAAATATTATTTTGCCTTTTCGTTTAGCCATTTTCAGCTATTTCCACAAGATACAAGATAAGAAATACAAATTATATCATATGAAGTAGAGCATGGAGTCCTCAGGTTTTGAGGAGAGAAAAGTTTCTATCCTACAGCTTTGAGTTACTGACAGACTCACACTGTAGGCACTTATCTTTTCTATTTTCTAGAAATAACCAAGTGTACTTACATTTACCAATTTTTCGATTGGTTGGTGGGGCAGAAGCACAGCAGTGTTCTGCCCAGTTCCTTCAGTAAGCAGGGATGATTGGTGAAAGGAACAGAAAACCTACATTATCAATGAATGCCTTGGGGCTGGTGCATTCAGCAGAATTTTGCGATTTTTGATCATGGGGCAACTTCTATGGCACCAGACCTGCTCGAGTCAGATGGGCTCCATTCTGTTGAACAATGGCAAAAGGATTTCAGCCCATGAGTTAGTAGGGCTCATTCAGAGGGCTTTAAATTAGATTTAAAGAGGAGAGAGGATGAAATCAGGCTCTCCAGATACAAGCCTAAGGGTGCTAAGCCAGAGTACAGGATGAAGTCAGCAGCCCAGTTGGAGTGCATGTACACTAATGCATGCAGCATGAGTAACAAACAGGAGCTGGAAGCCATGGTACAGCAAGAAAGCTCTGACATAGTCGCCGTCATGGAAATGTAGTGGGATGACTTGCATGACTATAGTGCTGCAAGTGCTTCAGAAGAGATGGGCATGGGAAAAGAGGTGGAGGAGAGGCTCTGTATATTCGGGAGGCTCTCAATGCCGTGGAAATTGAGATTAATGTTTATATGGTCGAGTGCCTATGGGTAAGAAACAGGGAGAAGGCCAACAAGGCTGACATCCTGGTCGGAGTCTGTTATGGACCACCTAACCAGGATGAAGAGGTGGATGTGTTATTATGTAAGCAGCTGGAGAATGTTTCAAGACTGCCAGGCCTTTTTCTTGTAGGAGAGTTTAGCCTGCCAAGTATCTGCTGGGAGCTCAACACAGTGGAGAAGAGGCAGTCTTGGAGGTTCTTAACGAGTATGGAGGATGGCTTCTTGTCACAGCTAATGAGCAAGCTGAGCAGGGGTGGGGTCCTTCTAGACCTGCTGTTTACAAACAGAGAAGGGCTGGTGGGAGAGGTGATGATTGGGGGCCATCTGGGGTAGTGACCACGAAATAGTAGTTTTCAGTATACAGTGAAACAACATCAACCTAACTCCCATTACTGGACTTTCAGAGGGCAGATTTCAGCCTATTCAAGAGACTGATTTGGAGAGTACCTTAGGAAGCAGCCCTTAAAAACAAAGGGGTCCAGGAAGGATGGACATGCTCCAAGAAAGAAATTGTGAAGGCACAGGAGCAGACTGTCCCTATGTGCCAAAAGAGGAGCCATTGGGGAAGACAGTCAGCCTGGATGGGCAAGGAGCTTTTGAAGGAACTAAAGGAAAAAAAGAGGGTGTATCCCGTTTGGAAAGAGAGGCAGTTAACTCAGGAAATGTTTAAGTATGTTGCTTGGTCATGTAGGAAAAAATTAGAGAGACAAAGTCTCAGTTAGAACTTAATCTGGCCACTTCTGTGAAGGATAATAAAAAATAGTTTTGTAAATGCATTACTGGCAAAAGGAGCGGCAAGGACAACCATCATACTTTATTGGATGTATGGGGAGGTATAGTAACTTAAGATGAGGAAAAGGCAGAGGTACTTAACACTTTCTTTGCCTCAATTTTCAACAGTAAGACAGGTCTTTCTTAGGACAGTTGGCCTCCTGAGCTGGTAGATGGGGACAGGGAGCAGAATAGTCCCCCTGTAGTCCAGGAGGAAGCAGTGAGAGACCTGCTGAGCCATTTAGATGCTCACAAGTCTATGGGGTCTGATATATCCATCCTAGAGTGATGAGGTAACTAGCAGATGAGCTCATAAAGCCGCTCTCCATAATTTACCATCAGTCCTGGCTCACTAAGGAGGTCCCAGAGGACTGGAGATGCCGATGTGACCGCATCCATAAGAAGGGCTATAAGAAGGATCTGGCAAACTCCAGGCCTGTCAGCCTGACTTCAGTGCCTGGCAAGGTTATGGAACAGATGATCTTCAGTGCCATCACACAGCACCTTCAGGAGACCCCAGGTCAGGCTCAACCAGCACAGTTTTAGAAGGGGCGGGTCCTGGCTGACCAACCTGATCTCCGTTTATGACCAGGTGGCCTGCCTGGTGGATGTGAGGAAGGCTGTTGATGTGGACTTCAGCAAAGCCTTTGACACTGTCTCCCACAGCATACTCCTGGAAAAGCTGGCAGCCCACGGCTTGGACAGGTGCTGGGTTAAGAACTGGCTGATGGCATAGCCCAGAGTGTGGTTGTGAATGGTGCTGCATCCACTTGGCAGCCAGTCCCTAGCGGTGTCCCCCAGGGATCGGTTTGGCCCAGTCCTGTTTAATATCTTTGTGGATGATCTGGATGAGGGGATTGAGTCCACTATAAGCAGATTTACAGATGACACCAAGCTGGGTGCAAGTGTCCATCTATTGAAAGGTAGGAGGGCTCTGCAGAGGGACCTGGATGGGCTGGATAGATGGGCCGTGTCCAACAATAGGAGGTTTAACAAGTCAAGTGCCAGGTCCTGCACTTTGGCTATAACAACTCCGTGCAGTGCTAGAGACTGGGGGTAGAGTGGCCAGACAGTGGCCAAGCAGAAGGGGACCTGGAGATACTGGCTGACAGCCAATCAAACATGAGCCAGCAGTGTACCCACGTGGCCAAGAAGACCAACAGCATCCTGGTCTGTATCAGGAGTAGTGTGGCCAGCAGGACTAGGGAAGTCATTCTTCCCCAGTACTTGGCACTGGTTGGGCCACACCTTGAGTGCTGTGTCCAGTTCTAGGCCCCTCAATTTAGGAAGGACATTGGAGATGCTTGAATGTGTCCAGAGAAGGGCAGCAAGGCTGGTGAAGGGTCTGGAACACAGGCCCTATGAAGAGCACCTGAGGAAGCTGGGGTTTAGCCTGGAAAAAAGGAGGTTCAGGGGAGACCGTATCACATTCTACACCTTGTTGACAGGAAGTTGTAGTCAGGTTGGCATTGGTCTCTTCTCCCAGGCAATCAGTGACATGACAAGAGGACACAGCCTTAAGCTGCACATGGGGAGATTTAGGCTAGACATTAGGAAAAAATTCTTCACAGGAATAGTGATTGGGGATTGGAATGGGCTTCCCAGGGAAGTGGTGGAAGTAACTGTCTTTGGAGGTATTTAAGAGAAGACTGGATGTGGTAATTTGTGCCATGGTTTAGTTGATAAAGGGGTGTTAGGTCTTAGGTTGGACCTCACGATCTCAGAGGTCTTTCCCAACTTAGTTAATTCTGTGATTCTGTGAATCGAGAAATACTGGCTCAGTGCCATGGTCAGCTTTGTAACCTAAGGTAGTGCTTTGGGTGGGTTCCCTGGGGAATCTCTTTGCAGTTACCAGTTACGATTACCAAGCAGTTTTATGATCCATGGCAAGAATTTGAGGAAGCCAATTTTTCTGCTATTAAAAGTACTTCTTTACAGTCAGAATTTCACTGGTTTTTAATATGAGCTTTTTCTCTTTTAATATGAGCTGATGAGACAAATATAATGTTTGTCTCATCAGGGAGTCCTTCAACTTTATGCAAAAGGAACAGCTAACAGAGCTAGGAAAATCCATCTTTTTAATGGAGTATTTTAGTCAAGCATCTAGTACAAATTCTGTGAAAACAATCCAGGATTTTGGACTTAGAACCGTGAACAGTAAATCTCTGATAACAGAATTTGCACTCCAGTTCATCATTAGACACCTTTCCCTTTCCTTCACTGCACGTGTAATTCATCTTTAAATTATGCACACACTGTTTAAAAAAATTTAGATTGCAACAAGTTCATTCATTTTGAATGTTTGATAATAATTTTGTTAGTCATAAGGTTTTAGGAAAAACAGAAACAACCTTTGTGCTGAAGGTATCTCAGCTCCTAGTAGCAGCTCCTACTGTAACTGGCCTCATTTTCATGCAACTTTGGTAATTTGGCCTTAATTTTTTTCCTGCCATCTTGCTACCTATTGCATTTAGAGTACAAAATCACCGTTGGTGAAGAGAAAGCAATAAAGATTTGTTCCTAACACAACACTTCCTCATCACTGAGGAGCTGTGTATTTCAGAACTACGTGTTCATCAGCTACTCATTGCGCAGCTTCCTGTCTGTATAACCAGTTGCTCATGCCAGCACATTTAAAGGAGACAATGTTCCTATCACCAGTGTTCCTTTACCATGTTACTGTCAACATTAATCTGGACTGATTAATGTTAACATAAGACATATGTTAAATGTTAACATATGACATTAACATAATGACTGAAATGTTCTTTGTGTCTGAAATCAGGAGAACATGGATTGATTTAAGTCTTGCCACATACGGGGCTTTTTTGTTAAGAGTATTCACTCTGCTTTATTAGACTATAGATTTTTCCAGTATGGGGCCCTTGAAAATTGATGGGAGTATTGCTGGTTTTTTAAAGGCAGCCACTTAAGAAACTACTTCCATTGTTTTGTCAGTCCTAAAGATGGACTACTTTTTTTCCAAATCTTTTAATTATCAGGGCAGGAATTCACCCCTATTTTCATCCCAAGTTACCTGTGAGGAAATACAAGGGCCCAGGTAGTACAGCATATAATGTTGCAACACCTGTTTTCCCTTCATTCCAGGATATGTTCAAAATCTTTCACACTTTTTGATGTTAGCTGATGTATACTAAAGAATCTCTAAATGATTCTGGTGTATATCACTATTTTGTGATACAAATAACTATGTAGCTACACTAGGCTTATTTCCCAGAATTAACCATGTTTGCACAGAAAACAGAAAGTGTAACCAAAATTGAAAGGAAATGCATTCATATTACTGGTAAGGAAACGTTAGATTCTGTTTCACACTCATAAGTTGATCTGCATGCCCAGAAGAGAGAAATTTACCCAAATTTATGCTGACTTTTGTCTGAAACTGTTTCAGTTCTCTCACACTTCTCCACTCAACTGTGAACTCAGAAGATGACTTGCACTCTCTGCCTCTCGCACAAAAGGGCTGCCATAGATCAGAGAAGAGATTAATTACGCCAGGAGGGTTGGCTGTCTGAGGCATTCTGAACCACCTGCTGAGTGGAACCTATCTTTCCATGATTGCAACAAAGTCATCTGTTTCCATGATCTCTGTAACAGACCCAGGAGCCAAGTTCCTCTTAGGAGACTAGCCAGAATGACAGCTTAGTGTCTACCCTGTTGTCGTAGGTGACCCAAAAAAATGGTCTATGCATATTTCCTCTGCGTTGTCTGCAGTCTGTTTTACTGTCTCTTTACCACCCAGGGCAGGAAGCAGAATGGGTGTGTTTTACCCCAGTTCAGGTAAAGGAGAGGGTGGCTGGGTGCCTTTAAAAATAGGGAACAAACATGTGGAGCTCTCTCGTTCTCTCCAGGCTCTCAAGGGGGTTTGCCGCAGGCAGGTCTCTTGAGTTGAAGCCCATGGAGCTGCATGTCGCAGTCCGAAGATACTTGGGCCCTGTTTTCACAGTAGCTTTGCCGCAACTGCCTGCCTTTGCCAAGGAGGGGTTGGACCACTTCCCATGAGAGTTCCAGCCATGGAAGCCAAAACAGGGAGTTTGCAGAGAAACTAGAATCACCTTAATATGTAGAAAATTTCAAATTAGTTATTAGATACCCAAGTGATAAGTTAGGTTAAAGCCTCAAATTTATCACGACAACAAACTAAAAAGTCACATTTCCTACAGCAAAATTTTGTATAATTACAGTTCCTAACAGGAATGTAACTGTGTTTGTGTGTGTGTTTGGATTATTGGTGGGGGTTTTTTGTTTTGTTTTGTTTTGTTTTTTAAACAACCCTTCAGTTGTGTAATAAAAACTAGAGAAATTGGATTTGGTTGCTGCCATCAATGTGTTATCTCTAAAATAAGAGACTCTACATGATGGCAGATTACTAAATGTATGTATTTTTAGTGGATTTTTTTTCCAAACCACATCTGAGATCTACTTGTATCTCCTTGAGGCAGAAGAAACTGCATTTATCAAGTTTAATAAGTTTCTTTATTATTAGAGTTTGAGGAAGAAGAGCAGACTAGAAGATCTCTGCCAGAAGCAGTGGAATTATGAGTAAACATTTAGCATTAGCACATTTAAGTACCTTTTAAAAGTTTAAGTCTTTGGAACTTCTTACGATAAACCTGAAATGTAACAAAAGCAAATATTTTCTAAAAGTTGCCATGATGCTGTAAGGCCAGTATATGAGTTAATCATCTGTCCTATTGTAGCAATGCTCTGTTTCATAAAATTCATAAAACTAAGTTACTTGCTGCGTTGCTCAAAAAATGGATTTGCTTTGCCCAATACTTCATCAACTCTCAAAAGCTTGCTATCACCAGGGAAAATCCCACTTTCCTCAGAAGTTTCTAGCCTTCGTGGTTATGGATGTTTTTAAAATTTTGCAAGTTCAACCTACAGCTTCAGAAAATGGGAAAGATTAAAGGAAACTCAGGGCTTCTCCTGTATTTATGCAAGTTCTGTACTGTATGTGTCACGTTGCTCCCTTTTCACGGCCGACAACCCCACACAACACAGAGGGGTGGACGGCCAAGCCAAGGCACACGGGTGCTCTGGAGCAGATGAAGCACTGCAGCAGGCAGTGGGGCTCGGGGGATGAGAGCTGACGAGGAGGCACGTGGAATAAAGAAATGGGGGTTTACAGTCTGGGATTCCGAGGGAGTTTATTGAGGTTAAGAGGGAACGGTTCCAGGGCATTGAAGAGGGACAGAGAAGCAAGGGGCAGCGAAGGGGCAGTGAGTCCAAGGCTGCGAGCACCGAACTAAGGCGTGTGGAGGTTTAAAAGGGAAGGGAAAAGGGGAGTGGTTAGCTCCAAAGAGCCAACCGGGGAAGATTTGGTAGGTGGAGATAGGGAGGAGAAACGGGGTGACAACCAATAAGTTCAAAACATATATTTAAAAATTCTATTCCCATACATGTTGCGGTGGCTTTGCAGGATTTGGAGTGGAGAGACCAGCTGCAGGGGGCAGTGGACAAGGAAGAGACCAGTTGGGTGTCTGGACTGTTTCAGTTATGGTGATGTCGGAGCGACAGCCCATGAGCCCCTGCAGTTGAGGAATTAAGTATGCACGTCTGTAAGCTTTCATTGGCCCCACACTGTCCCCATGCCCTTGTTCTGTATATGGTCTGTAGTCTAGAATGTTCTCCCCAGTTTGATGCCATACTGGTTATCTGAGTTTGAACAATTCAAAGGTAGCAGCCTCTGAAGGATCTGTAAGTGCCAGCGGCTGCTTTTGTCAACGTGCCCAGAACCATCCTGACCTGCCCAGGCTGCATTTTACACAGACTTAATTATAATTTGTCCATAAAGGCAAGATCAGAACTATGTGTCACTCATATCTAGTTTCAGACTATAATCATATGGCCGTAAGAAAAAGGTGCACTTTTGCCCTTTGTGCCCCACTGATTTTACAGCCATTTTGCACATGGGACTCAGCTTCAGTTGGCAAAGGTGGAGCAGGAGTGCAGAGCAACAGAGGCAGCTGTGGGATATTGGAGGAGCCAGAGGCCTGAAGCATCTCAGGCAGAGTGCAGATTAAAACACAAACCTCGGCTTAAAACACAGACCTCCCTGTAGATGGTCAGTGACCACCTGATGAAAATCAGGGTTTCACCAATGTTACCCTTCACCAGCCTTTTCTGTGATAGGAAGTTTTCTCTAGTTCTTTGAAATTGTTATGGGCATCTGACCTAGAGAGGGCATTTCAGGTCCCACACCCAAGCTGGACCTGACTAATGCTGGAGCTTTCACCGACAGAGGGGAAAATTCAGCTGTTTCCCTATGCTCTGCACTTTCTCTAGGCTGGCTCTGAGCAACCTTCTGCATTTTAAAGACTTCTCTGGGAATCTAAAAGTTTGACTGATGTGATGGTTAAGTTGCAGACTTCTTATTCTTCTATTAGAACTGTCGAGGAAAAGCTAGAATAAAAACCCTCTGTAAATGTCACGTTCCACTGAGGGGAACTGGGAGGAGTTCTTTTAGAATTAGATGGCCAGGAACGAAATTAAGTCAACTGAGACAAACTTTGCATCTGAGAACTGATTATTGGTAACAAACCAAAAGAGAAAGACCTAATTGCCCTGGTTAAGAGAGCTAGGAAAGACAGAAAAGAGTGAAGGAAAATGAAAAAGGAATGGGGGGGAGAGACAGAGAGGAGACAGAGAGGAAAAGTTGGCGTTACCACCCGTTAGTCAGGGAGTACCCTCGACGTCCCGTCGGCCAGCAGAGGGTGTGGTGTGCACGCTGCCTGCCTGGGGAGCCTTCTTGGAGAGGCGAGGCTCCACCGGCACTGCTCCTGCGGCGACGGGCAGCCGGACACGCAGTGGGAGGTGATCGGGCAGGTTGTGGGACCCTGGGCAGCGTCGCGGTGGGGATCGCAGTGGCGGGCTGGATCGGAGGCAAGCAGGGTTGGACGGCAGGGATTCAGACAGGTGGCGGCCGAGTCGGGCGAACGAGTACGCGAGGGCAAGCGAGAGACTGCGAGGGCAAGCGAGAGCCAGCGAGGGCAGAAGGGCCAAAAGGCAGGCTGGAGCCAGGGCAAAACAGGCCAGGGCCAGGGCAAGAAGAGAGTGAATCAGCGAACCCCAAGTGAGCCTGTGAGCGAGCCAGTGAGTGAACGAGATTCAGTGAGCAAGCCTCCCATGAGCGAGTCCCAGCTGAGCCAGTGAGCGAGCCCCCCACTCAAAAAGCCTCAAAAGCAAAAAGCACAGTTTTAAAAAGCTCCCCAAGCTCCTGAGCAGTTTTTTTTTTATACCCCCTGGCCTCTCCCAAGGTCTGCCTGCTGACAGGAGTCCCTTGGCTCAGTCAAACCTTCTGCCATCCGATTGGAGAACATCTCTGAGGGGTACAGTGCCACTGGTATTCTCCTGTTGACTGCCTGTCCCATGTGAGGCATGAAATGGTTGCCAGGCAAAGTCTCCCCAGAGACAGGGCCTTCTCCCATCTTGACTCCTGCAAGTGTTACATGTGCAACCCCTCCCCCAACATCCCTTTGATAATCAGTGTTGAGAAAACTAAATTGGCTCCTTGCCATAAGTCACCCTTAAATATTGAATTATTAATATTCTAGGTAAATATTATTATCTATTATCCTATTACCTCTAGAAAATTAAACTCCACAATTGCACATTTTACAAGAGCTAAAAAGGAAACAGTTTGTGGAAAGGATTATATGGCTTTATATATTGTACATGCCTAAAAATGCCTTTTTTTTAAATTCGTCTAAAAGGCAAGCTTAAATCTTTCTCCCCTGATTCAGATGAAGATAAAACCTTAGTGATTAGCACCTGAGATAAAGCTTTGTATTAGCAATGGCAATGGCAGTATTTTCAAAGCTTCACTAAATTAGTTTACAGTTTTATTAAAGGAGGTATTTCCATCCCAAAACTCTGTCCTATAGCCTGTAGGAAGCATCACAGTCTGCAGAGAAAATAATGGTTTTAGCATTCTGTTTGTAAGCATGAGAAAAAAAGTTAATAGTGGATTTTGGTATTGTTAAGAGCAGCAGCATCTAGAAATGTGTGACAATGCACAAGCCATAGTTCTTAGTTTCTCGTGCGCTTATGCAATTTAATGGGGATGTTATTTCAGAAAGCGAAGTTACTTTGTACAAAAATTATTTCTTATTTTTGACATGAGACCAATCATTAGTTATCATTTAGTTACTATAGCCATTAAACAAAAAATCACTTGTACTTCACTGAACAGAAGGACTATTATGTGAAGCAGCAAGCAAAGCTATTATTTTCTTCCTCTTACTACTAAGATTAAACAACTAACAAGACAGAAACACTTTTTCTTGGTATGTACTGATAAGTATGATTGTTTGACAAGTGTTAAGCAACATGTAAGTTAACTGTAAGTAACATGTAAGTAACACTGTAAAGTGTAGCATTGCATCTTGGAAAACAAACCATTCTTAGCAGCTAATTCTGTTCGCTATAAAACAGACATATGGTATGGTATTCATTGTACATACTAGTTTTATAGGCAGAAAAAAATCAAGTGTAATACCTTCAAATTAACAAAGAGGTTAAAAAATCCCATAATGCAACCTACCTGACATACTTAAGCAAGGCAGCATTGATGTAAAGATTAAACTAAAAATCAGTATCTCTAGCAGTTTCTTTTGTTGGTAGTGACTTGTCCTTATTTCTCCTGTAATCCCATTTTTTGTATTATCTTTAACCCTTGCAGGTATATAAAAAGAAAGCAGCTGGGAAGTTTGGAGATATCAGTCTCAAGATGACTGAGCAGGAGAAAGTGTTTGCCAGGAAGACTGCTCAGTATGAGCAAGAAAATAAGAACCTGCAGCGTCTGCTGCAGGACAAACAGGAAACCCTCAATGAAGTGCTGGAGCAGAACAGGTGAGTGGGCCACAGTCAGGAGCAATCCAAGTAGGTCCGGCAGATAAAGGGATGAAGGAAAGCACCTGCCCACACCACCAGCGCTTGCTTTCCAGCAGTCTCATGTGATATGTTCCAGGTTGCTTTTCTCACTCATTTTAGCTATACTGAAAATGCTGGAACCCTGCTCATAATTCACAGCTCCAGGAAAGATCTTGTGAAGGAAGAATTTATTGTAGGTGGCTACTGCTGTTCTTAAGGCTTTTTAAGAAGGATATCAATCTGAGCTAATCTTTGATAATTTGAGAAAATTCTATAAATCAAGATATATGTCAATTTATTTAATAGCACCTTCTGCTAAAGGCTGAACACTTTCCCATTCACACCCCTTGACAGTTTTCAGAATAGTAGAAAATGAGAGGAATTTAATAAGTACACAAAAGATCTATTTTACAGATCTATTAATAAGTGACTTAGATTGGCTGCATGCAAAATAAAGAGAAGAAAATATAATTTAACAGATTTACATAAGATTATGACTGCAGTGTTGAAATATTCTTGAAATATAGGGTCCTTTAAGTGTATTTTTTCTCTCCGGTAGTGGAAAGCTTCATAGCACATTCGCATTATCTGCATAAAGGAAAAACTGTTTACAACTGAAAAAAAGTAGTAAGCAGTCATTTCTCAAGTCATCACTGCCATTGTGAAATAATAGATTTAAATCAATTTTAACAGACAATAGAAAAACAGGGCTTGGTATCATCTACCTTATATCAGCATAGTTCCTCTCAGTTACTTTATACAGTGCAATTTAACAGGTGTAAGTAGCAGAGTTGTACAATGAACATTCCATTAATCTCTGAAATTTGCATTAAAAACCAGATTGAACTGATCAACATTTCTCTGGAAATAGTTATTTAGGATTTGTAACTAATTAAGTGCCTTTCATACTGCTGGGCTCATGTTACAATTTTTTACTGTAGTCGTAAGTTTTACAGCAATTAAATAAGGAGGGGATTTTTTTCAACATAGGATAGAGCATAGTTTGAAGTCCCATAATATGGATCATTCAAAATTTACCCTTCTAGCCCCAAAGTAGGTAAATTAGATGATGTAACACAGATATGTAAAATAATTAATTACACTTTCCATACAGTATACTAAATCACTTTTTCCTTTTCAGTCTAAATTAATTCATTTTTTCTTCGGTAAGCACACACAATTAATACTTGCAGCTAACTTTTAAGAAACAACATCTGCACCTGGAACAACACCATTGTGGTCCACTTAACTGTATGATGATGAAGAAAAGCAGCTTATGGAAACAAGCCCAAGATGAACCCCATTTCTGTAGTCTCCAACATTAATGAATGGAGTAACTGCTGAGGGCTTTTTTCTGGTGGTAGTTAAATCTTAACAGTGATTGTCAGAATATCACGTAATGAATACAACTCTAAAAATAATTTTTATGGTCATCTTTCAAGTAGTATTTTGGTTAACGTTATGATTCACTATTTTCCTTTGATAACTATATAAAAAACCAGTAAAAAAATGTCACTGAGAAGTGAACTGAATTCTTCACCTGTATAAGAAATAATAAATTTTTATGCTTGTAAAACAAAATCAATAAAACAAACTAACACCAAGGCTGATAATGTTCATATGAAATAATTTCTTCATATTCCATTATTCTTCTCAAGTACTACTTGAAATTATTAAAATAGTTTTCCAAGGTAATCCCAATATCTACTCTTTTATGCCTGTCTGCCAGAAATTAAACATGTATTTTGGTCAGCTTTGTGTATTTTTGATTTTAGAAGGCTTATTATTTTCTCTTTCCCTTCCCTCCACACAGTCACAGGAGTAAGGATGTGACATTTATTTGTAGTTCAGATGTTGCTGACCATCTGTAGCTTGGCAACCAAAGTCACTAGTGCTAGGAAAGTACCAAACATTTAGATTTATTGTTACTAGCTGTGTTTACAGAGTAAATTTTTAGACTGGAATACAGTCTAGCTGATAATGTTTATATGCAAAAGGCCTACATAGACATTAAGATAAGTGCATACAATAAATATATTGTATATTTTATTCTCTAATTTCACTGATAGGTAATGAAAATCAGAGTAGCAATGCCACATGTTAAGCAGAAAAGCCAGTTTACTTTAAAATCTAGCTGAAGGTATGATGAATCATTGTAAGCAGGTGAAGAGAGTAACCAGGTGAAGAGAGAAAACTTTTTAATGTAATTTATTTTGCTCTTGCATTTAGTTTGATAATATGGAGTTAGGAAATTGGGGCAAGTCTCACTTACCTCCCACCCTGAAATTCTTTATCATAAAAGCCTACTGTACCTATTGTTGCTGGTAAGTTTTCTTGTAAAGCAAAGGAAGATCTGACTTCAGATCTGGAAACAGCACTGTTCTTTCAGTGAGACTCTGCACAGAATTAAGCAGCCCCTCCTTATTAATCTGAATAGGAGTACAGCACACCTGAGTGGTGGTGGGTCACCTGTGTGCCCAGAGGCAGAGTTGCTGCAGTCACAGCATGGTCAAAAGTAATATATGTGTAGACAAAGTGGCAATATTCACGTGCTGCTTCTCTCATCATTTTGTTTTTAACAAGTTGTCCTAGGTTGCAATATAGATGTATTTAAGTATTCTATTACCACCAGCTGTGGGCCGTTAGCTGTTATCACCTGCTAATGACCCACCCCGCATGACAGGCAATGGGCCATCAGGGACCCACCGTGTGACTCATGGACTTATCTCATCCCATTGTGGGATGCTCTGCCGAGGAGGGAGGAGCCAGGTGTTCCCACCTGGATATAACCTGGCCTTGGAACTGCCTGAGCTAGCCCTGTCTACTGGGTTCCCAGAGGACAAGAGCTACCACTGGATCTTCAGCTGGAGACTAGACCTTCACAGGATCACCGCTTCAACTGGACTACTTCAGTTGGACTGCCACCACCACCCTAACAGGGTGTTAGGTTGTATCTGACTTTGTCAGTGGTTTTTTTTTTTTTTTCCTTGTATTATTTCACTTGTTTTTACTTTCAGTCTTGACTTGTGATCTCCCACTGGTTTGTTTTCAAACCAATACACAAGTCTACATCCAAACTGACAGGGGCTTTCATCAAACATAAGAGAGATTACATGCCTTTGAAATTTTCTCCCCTCCTGCATTCTTTCACCTCATGACAAAAATCAGGAGTTGCACTTCTTACCCATTGCATCCAAGTTGTACTTCTGATAAATAAAAGCTTTTAAAGTTTCTAAAGATATGCAGATTTACCTTCCTGGAAGCTGCTCTATAGAGCCTTCTCAGTAATTACAGCCTTTGCTAGACAATATTGCAAATTCACAGCAAGCTTTCACCTAAACAACTGATGAGAAGGCAGTAGCATTTTGTTATTTGGGCAGCTGATAGTAACATCTTTATTAGTCACTGAGTAATCTTAAGAGGTATCGATATCACATACCTTTCCTTAAATTAGATGTTTGAGATATAAATAAAGTTCATGATGTGATGCTAGGGTGAAAAAACAGATTCCTAAATGTTTCCAGTCTTATTTGACAGGAATCTTACTTTTATGAGTTTTCTAGGTCAGAGTTTAATACTTCTGTAAGACTTCTGCAGAGAAACGCTACATGCAAGGTACTTACAGCTGCTGTGCTTTGCATGCAGAACACAGGTTTGAAAGTGTCTTAAACTGTCCTTGGAAGAGGGTCAACAGCAGAGAAGCTTCGCAGACATGCATAGGCAAGGGAGAGGAGCTGTCTTACCTGTGAGATGACATATGAAAATGTAACCATGATAAAAACTGTTGGTCTCTGTGATAAGGAATGTTTAAATAAACTGTTAGAGGATAGATGAAAACTAATTCTTGAGATAGCCCAAATAAGATTCTGAGATTAAGGCTGAATTAATTAAGCTGTCTTTTGTAAAGAAGAATCTGCTTTCAGAACCTACTTCTGTTCATTTTTTCATCCTCAAACATCAGTGGGGCACTGGCATTTTGCGTACTCTCAACAAGACATAAAATCTTACATTTTGGCTAGGTTAGGGGTTGAATGGAATTTCTATTTTTACTTATTTAAGTAATAACAGCCTACATTAATAAGAAGTAATTGAAATGTCTTTTGTCTAAAGACATCTGGAAACAGCACATTTATCTAAAAATTGAGCATGTATCTAGTTTTAAATGCGAAGTGGCAAAGACTTGTGTTTTAAGAGGTGAAGCAGCTGTAGAGGCAAGGCAATTTTGGTGTTGAGAAAAACGTACAGACCATCAGCAGCTGTAGTAACCACGCTGCTCTGTAATCCAAATTCCTTAAGGGAAGGGAGGTTGTGACTAGCAACAGTGAAGACACCCTCTGTTACGAATGGAGACAGGAGCTTAGAAAAATCTCTGGCTTTTGCCTAGGCCTTTGGCAGCAGGCAGTAGCTCTTATTGGGGTGGCCAGCACCCCAAGACCCGGTTTCGTTTGCAAGCTCTTTAGTAATGGCCAATTAGGTCTAGTGTGATATAGATTATCATTTATTAGACATAGAAAATAACAGACATAAGACTTAGGACAAAACTACGTACTACACAGGAATAAAGGTAATTTACAATAACAATAATAAACCAGATTAGGCACTTGTGTATTAATTGTCAAACAGAGTGCTGTGCATGGTGCCTCAAGACTCTAGTTGGAGACAAAGGACAACAGAAAACAGGAGCATGTCGCTATCAAGGTATAAAAGATAACTTAAAAACCAGATGCTGAAAACGTTCCAAGATCACAATACAGAGGACCAAGGTCAACCAATGAGTGAAACTGAGGACTGCCACTTGCGGGACTTCAGTCATGTGATGCATATGCGTCACATCTCCCCCAAATGTAGGCTGAGGATAATGATAAATGCTGTTGCGTAAAGCATTTTGAAGAATATTCTGAGCACTGGTAGTATTAGACAATCTTATGCCATCTCAAGGAAAATATACTTTGTGACAACGAAGTCATTTACAGTTTTGGTGTTTCAAAAATGAGAGAGTGCCTCTTAATGGCTTTGTAGTGACTTGGCAGAAATGGAAAGGTCTAGCTCATTAACTGTGGGTTGTCACATTCTTCAGCAGAGTCTTGGACTATTAGCCAGCTGTACTGTTTTCACCTGCCACCTTTTGCTTAATTCCGTTCTCAATGGTTACTGACCTTCTCCACCACTAAAAGTTCATTCCAAGGAGTATGTACAAGAATAATCTTAAGCCTTTCTCCATAAGCTTTTTTTAATCTTCCATCTATATATCCAGTCATAACGTGAAACACAAAATGGGCTGGTACTATGACTGGGCCACTTTGCATCACATCATTGTCAGTGTTACCAATCACAAAGGATTCTGTAAGATGTACTGATTCTATATTTTCTAGTGTACACCTTTTACCTGCAATGTAGACTGACAGCATTTAATCTCAACACATTTATGTTCTGCATTGATTTGTTTCTCATTTTTAGAGCCTTGTATTGGGGACAATTTGTATTGAAGGCTAGCTCTATACAGTGCTTCAGGCAGTGCCCTCAAGGGGGCTCTATAAGTCTATAGTATTAAATTACGTGTACTCATTTTCCATGCAACAGCTACACTTTCTACATCAATTGATCTTAATTTCCTTATTATTTTGTATTTTGACATACACCAGGAGTTAAAGGAAACCCAAGCTCTTAGGCTTTGTCTGCCTTCTAAGTCTATACCCCTTTTGTTTGTCTGCCACAAAGATGCATTAGCTGAGCACAGAGTCTGACACTCAACAGAGCCTTTGGGCCTTGGAGTGGAGAGTGCAGTGCTCTGCGCAGAAGGGGCAGTGTTATCTGGGAGGCAGAGCTGCGGTCATGAGGGAGCCTGAGTCAATGGACCGCAGTAGTCACAGTATTTGGGTGTCACATGCACCACTCTTTCTGCAGACTTAATCCAACTTGTTATATGGGTCCAATAATGAGTCATTTTACATAGGTAATTTTCTGGTCATATTCTATTTTGCATTACTCATTATTAGCCTTTAATGAGCTTTTTCAGAAGCAAAATGGGAATGAATTTCAATCAGACAATTTCAAGCACTAAATACGGGCCATTTCTAATTTGCTAATCCACATACTGTAATTCTGTACTGCTGAAACATTGTTAAAATTAGGATTTCTCTTCATTTTTTTTTCCTAGGAAAACGGAAGGGGAACTTGAAATCATGTGGGAATCCACAGCCAGAGAAAACAGGAGAATGAGAGAACTCTTACATAAATCCCTGAGGAAGAACAACATATGGAGTGCTGTCACAGTTCATGAACTACACTTAGATGAAAGCTCTCAGAAGGACCTAGTTTACAGACATGATTTTAGCTATTGTGATGTGAAAACTTCATCCCCTACTAAAAATGAAATTCAGCAAGAATCTCCGTGGTAAGAATCTGCATCTCACCTGGGAAGGAGAACTTGGTGCCTGAATTTGACTTTTTCAGCAACACAAGATGTAGTTGAATGTTTACTCTCTTCAATATTACTGCATTTTTAAGGTCATCAACAGCATATTCTCTACTTGTACCGTGAATACAGGGTAAGTCTAGCCTAAAATATTATTTTGGTATTTTAAGAAAAGCCTATTCCTTCTTAAGACAAAATGTGATACAGCTTCAAATTAACATGTAAAGACAAGTAACTAGTTAACAGATAAGCAGCTGGTAAGCTTGGTGTTTAGCCTGGACACAGACCTTGCCACAAAACAAGTGAGCAGCAAGACACTGCTTATTATAATTAAAAGGACAAGTTTCAGTAAATTCTCCCTAAAATGCCACATGGAGTATGATCCAAGCTGAAAAAAAAAAGTGTAGCTTGCACTTTTTCTCATGATGAATCATCTTGACTTCCTAAGATGCAAGGATGTCCTTATACTAGATTGTGTGCCTAAAATCTTGTCATCTCAAGGACAGAGAAAAATTTGACTGTGAAGTAGATAAGACTGAAGCATCCTCATGACAACTGCTGGTGCCTGAATGCACAAGTGTTCACTGCATAGATTTACAGGAGCACTGTATGTAGGGCAAGAAAACAAAGGGGGTTTAGTAAAAGGAGAACAAAAACCGCTTGGTTAAATAAAAAAAGCTGATTCTGCTGAGCTGGAAGAAGATGTAACAAAGTTTCTAAAATGTAACAGATAGAACCTCCAGAGTTTGCGAAAGCTGTAACAAAATCTCTTGTTCTGAAAAATACTCTCATGCTCTATTACTAGTTTTTAGAGGGGTCTTGTTTTAATCTGATCGTAAAAATATTATAAAAAACTGTACGCTCTTCTAATAAATGTTCTTGGCCTTATCGCTGTCTGGGGACTGTACCTTTTGTGCCGATACGCCACAAATGGCACACATATGTGGGGTGTGAAATCTCTTAAGATGATTCTGGACCAGCGGTGTATTCCCAGCTGAACCGAAGCGGTGGATTTCAAGAATCATCAAGGATATCCTTCTTGTCGGGGGCTAAGTCATGATTATAGGTCAGCCTTGGGGAAAAAAATTATATTTTTATAGATAAACAAAAGATGACCCTGCCCCCCCCCCCCAAAATATATATACGAACAACAACAACAAAAATATATATGTAGGGTGGGGAACAATATAAGTAAGTTAGAAACTTCTTAAAAACTGTTTATTACATATCACAAAGGAACAAGGTTATAAAATACAAGAAAGAAGGTTTATACAACTCCTTATGTGGGTAAAGACTAATTGTCCATGGTATGAAGTAACGGAATTGTGTAACCTTGAAAACTGGAAGTGAGTGGGTGATTCTTTAAAGATTCATCAATCAGAGAGCCATGAGGTTAATCCTGATGAATTTATTACATGGCGAATTGTTTATTCTGCACTACGATCTTTTTGTGATTCAGAAGCAATATTACATTCACCTTATACCTACAGGTTTAAATGGACCTCTTCCTTTTAAATGTCATGCAATGCCACTTGAGAGATCATCATCTGTAGGTTATTTTACCAGGAATCATCGACTCAGATTCTAAGGGTGAAATAAAAATCATGGCATGGATTCCTAACCCACCTTGTACTATTCCAGCAGGATCATGCATTGCTCAACTGATACCACTTCCTATATTGCCAGATACACAATCAATACCATCTATCAATGCTAACATGGGCACTGGAGGTTTTGGGAGTACAGGTACTCCTAACATTTATTGGTCTAAACTTATGTCAGTGCAACATTTTCTAACCTGTGTTGCAGATGGCAAGTCTTACAGGACTAATAGATACTGGAACAGACATAACCATCATCATCAAATGTGAATGGCCACCCACATGGCCCATGACAACTCCAACAGCGATTGTCACAGGCATTGGAGGTCAGCAAATGCCACAGCAGTCAGATAAAGAACTCACAGTACATGGGCCAGAAGGGAAACAAGCACAGCTCAAACCATATGTACTTCCTATTCCATGTACACTGTGGGGAAAAGATCTGTTGTCACAGTGGGGACTGATTTTGACCACAAATTTTTAAAAGGGGTCACTGATATACAGCCTAGACATAAACTCACATGGAACACACATACTCCTGTGTGGGTCCCTCGGTGGTCCCTTAAAAAAGACAGGCTACAGCAAGCACAAAAATTGGTCAAAGAACAATTCAATCTGGGAAATATAGTTGCTTCTACTAGCCCATGGAACACCCCAATATTTGTGATTCCAAAAAGGCTGGCAAATGGAGACTCTTACAAAATCTGAGAGCTATCAATGCCGTAATGGCGCAAATGGGAGCCCAGCAACCTGGAATTCCTAATCCAGCAATGATCCCTGAAAAATGGGAATTGTTAATTATTGACTTGAAAGATTGTTTTTTCACAATCACATTACACCCTGATGATGCACCATGTTTTACTTTTTCGTTACCATCCTTGAACAATAGTGAACCTATGCAAAGATACCATTGGGTTGTGTTACCGCAAGGGATGAAAAACAGTCCTACAGTATGCCGATTTGTGGTAGCAAGTGCTTTACAACCAGGGCGGCAACAGTTTTCAGTATTATTGTGTCATTACATGGATGATATTCTGCTAGCACCAGATGACTCTGTTGTATTGCAAAACTGTTTTGCCTTTTTGTGTTTTTCTCTTGATAAATTTGGTCTTTGTGTTGCAGCAGATAAGGTTCAAACTGTGCCACCTTGGAAATACCTAGGGTTTATAATATTTGAACATTAAATTGTTCCTCAGCCTATTGTGCTGTGGACCTCTATCAAAACACTAAATGATTTGCAAAAAATGTTAGGAACTATTAATTGGCTCAGACCTACCCTTAGTATCTCCACTGAAGAACTGTCACCCGTATTTAATTTGCTTAAGGGGGACACAGATTGAACATCTGCTTGTGAACTTAATCAGGAAGCCCATAAAGCATTGCAAATTGTGACAAATAAAATTCAAACATCCTTTGTATCCAGTTGACAAGCAGAGTTGCCACTGAGACTTTTCATTATTTTGGCTGAATTTCAACCATATACATTAATAGCACAGTGGTGTGATAATAAGCAACAATTGTGGATGCTAGATAGGATATTTTTACTTCACACATTTTCAAAAAGAGTAACTATATTACTTAACATGATTGTTAGACTTGTTTCCACAGGTTGAAAAAGATTACAAATCTTAAGTGGGAAAGATCCTTCTCACATTCACTTTCCTTTGTCTGCCTACTCTTTTCAGGATATATTCCGAGAATCATTATCTTTACAGGCTGTCCTGACAGACTTCTTGGGAAACATTGTTAATTCTTTGCCTAAAAGTAAACTCCTGCAATGTTTAAAAGATCTTCCTTTACAGCCACAGCTCCTGCCTGGAGCAAAGACAGTTTTCATTGATGGCTCTGGGAAAACCCGGAAAGCACTTGTTGCATGGCAAAATTCAGCAGGGCATTGGGAAAACTGATTTTTCAGCCAGGATCAGCACAACTAGTCGAATTAGCAGCCCACTGTAAAGGCCTCTTTTTATTGTTTAAATATGAGCCCTTCAACTTAATACCAGATTCCTTGTATGTACTTGGTATTTAAAACTGAATTGAACATTCCTTTCTAAAAGAAGTATGCAACAAAAATTTGTTTATACTGTTATCTACTTTGTATGGTTGTGTTCAATGCAGATCTCATTGTTTTTATGTTATGCAACCTAGGTCTCATTCATCTTTGCCTGGACCTCTCATGGAAGGCAATGCAGTTGTGGATGCCTTTAACCATGACAGCAACAATTCCAAATCAGATTACACAGGCAAAGTTGTCACATGAATTTTATCATCAGAATGCAAAAGCATTAAGTAAACAATTTAATCTTTTTCTCAAGACAAATTGTTCATTCTTGTTGGAAAACACAGTTTTCCAGCAAAACTTACGTTAACTAAATAAACCTGAACAAAGCCTCAGCATACTCAGGCCTCAGTAAAAATCCTAACAAGCTGCAATAGCTTGCTTCCCTGAGATCGCTTCGTGAGAAAATATCAAGAAGATGCAGCTGTGTAAGGAATGTACGGGAGTGAATTTGTGATTAACAAAGAATGCAGGAGAGAACCCTGCTTATGTGAGAACAGACTGCAAATACGTGTGTAACTATAATTAGTAACATCTGTAACAGTATATAAGTTTCTCGTTTGGTGAAATAAAATGGAGCTTACTCTATATCTCATATTGAGACTACTGTGAGTTCCCTCTCGTCGCTTTGTCACATTCTTGCCCTGATTGTGCATGCTTAACACCCTTACCTACTACAGTAGGTCCAAATCCAAGAGGATTGGGTGTCAATGAAATTTGGCAGATGGATGTTACACACATTTCCTCTTTTGGTACCTTAAAATATATGCATGCATCTGTTGACACATATTCTAAATCTTTTGTTGCCTCCACTCATAAAGGGGAAAAGGCAAGAGATGTCATTAAGCACATGTTACTAGCTATTGCTACTTTAGGAGTTTCTAAAGTAGTGAAAACTGGTAACAGTCCAGCATATGTCTCACGATCAATGAAAACCTTTTTTCACTCTTGGGGTATACATCACTTAAATGGCATCCCTCATTGCTCAACAGGTCAAGCTATTGTGGAATGCACACATGCCCTTTTAAAGAATATGCTTCTTAAAAAAAGGTGAATCCCCTTGTTATAACACCTCAGGAACAATTGGACTAAGCAACATTTGTATTAAATTTCTTAAATATTTCCAGATTTGATAGCAAAACAGCAAGTGAAAGAAGGTTTTCTCATGATGCTTTAACAGATTCTCAACTACTTATTTATTATAAAAATTTGCAGAGTGGACAATGGCTAGGCCCTGTGACTTGGCTAACACAGGGGCGTGGTGATGGTTGTGTTTTTCTGTCCACAGGAGCTCACTGGCTACCTGTGAAGAACATCAAACCTGCTGCAGAGGGAATGAAGATTTCAAGGCATCACAGTTTTAGTTTGGTAATCAGTTACAATGGGTTTAGGCACAACATATGTAGCCTTTTTTGTCATCCTCAGCGGTTTCTGGAGGATGGTGAGTCACGCATGGGTCCCACAACCAAAGACCAATGTTCGGCTCACACCAGTGCTTGTGATCCATTTCAAACATGTCTGGTTGACGTTCCTTTGAAGAAGGATGAATGGAACAAGTTATACAATCAAACAGTTACATGGGATTGTAAAACTTCAGGTAAGCAAGGATCATCGTGGCATTTGGGATCACAGCAAATTAATGCTGAACAATCTGTGGGATGGTACGTGGGCAGTCCTAATGGAGGCATGAGAAAAGTAAGTGACTTCCCTGCTCTCTCACTGCAATCTCAAGAGCTGAATGTGCTAGGCTCTATAAAAGCTCCTGTATATTTTTATCTCAATTATACTAACAGTCCAAACACAGGCAACACAGGAGTCAATATAAGTGGCACTGGCATTTACCATAATGCCTCTGCCTGGTGTAATACTACTCCCTCACAATTCACCACAAAAATCAATGCAATAAATCTGTCTGATAACATATTTCTAATATGTGGTAACAGAGCATGGAAAGGCATTCCAGGTAAAGCAGTGGGAGGTCCATGCACCTTTGGTCATTTAAACATGTTTCATCCCAGTTTCCAAACGCTAACTAATTGGACACTACGACACAAGCAAAACAAATGTAATGCTGAGTCATTTGGCCTTGACTGTAACTCTGAGGCCAAATTCTGGAATCCTACTGAAAGATTTTTTAGTTCTTCAGTTGTCTCTGTTGGTACTGTGTGTACCTTGAACACAATTAATAAACTAGGCTGTTGGCTTGCAAAGGAGAGTAACACTACTAGTAATGCTTTAACAGGATTGTTAACAGATTTCAGTTTTGTGCATCATGCAACACTGCAAAACAGAGCAGCGATAGACTTTTTATTGTTAGCCCAGGGACACAGATGTGAAGACTTCACTGCAATGTGCGTAACGAACCTGAGTGACCATTCTGAATCCATTCACAGAAGTATCCAGGAATTGAAGGAGCTGTCAGGAGAACTGCAGCAAAACCAGGGATGGGATCCTTTCAGCTTGTTTTCTTGGCTGGGAAGTTTCAATTTTGGACATTGGGTTAAATATGTAGCTGCCATAGCAATAATTGGTTTATAGCACTTTTGATGATCATGCTGTGTTTGCCATGTGTCTTTTCCGGAATGTAATGCCTTATCAATCAAATCATAAAGCAAGTAATGTTAATGCATACACACACTGTAATGGCTTTGCGGAAGTTAATAATTAAAAAAGGGAGAGATGTAGGGCAAGAAAACAAAGGAAGTTTAGTAAAGGGAGAACAAAGACCGCTTGGTTAAACAAAGGAAGCTTATTCTGCTGAGCTAGGAAGAAGATGTAACAAAGTTTCTAAAAGGTAACAGATAAAACCACTGGAGTCTGTAAAAGCTGTAACAAAAGTGCTTGTTTGGAATGAACTATTCTCATGCTCTATTATTGCCTGTTCAGAGGGGTGCTGTTTTAATCTGGTGGTAAAAATATATTATAAAAACTATGCTCTTCTAATAAATGTTCTTGATCTTATCACTGTTTGGGGACCGTACTTTTTGTGCTGATATGCCACAACTGTAGGTGTTGGAAAGCTCCGACCATGGTTTTGCCAAGGGGACAAGCTGCCAGCATGGGATGCAGCTCTCCTCTAGATTGTTTTGTTCATGCTGCTTCAGATTCAGTGGCTTCAAAAGTCACTTTTTCCCAAGGTATTCTCTGAAGCAGTGTGGCAGCACAGAAACCTTTCCCACAGGAATTTTTCTCTTCTTCTTCTATGTTTTATAAATAGTTTCATGTTATTGAAACGGCCTTTTGGATACAGGTGGTCAAACACCTGAGCCAATCAATCCCAGGGGGAGGATGACTGTTGGCCCAGTCTGAACAGCCTTCTGATGTGTATATAAATCTGTTAATTATTTAATAAAGTAGTTCTTTTAGCACTCTGAAAGGACTCATCTCTTCACTCCACTAACGGTCAAGCAGTGCTTATTGTTTATGCCTTTAGATTATTGACGTGTATTTGTCTTAGCTTTCAGAATTGTTGCTTTTCCACAATTTTGCACATTATCTTTGTAGTAGTATGTATTACTATGATGTGACCTTATTTTGGACTTACATATAACTTGCTGGATCTGCTTTTTGGTTTTGCTTCATTTTCATAACAAAATATAAATGGTACCAGAAAACTATAATGATAGAAAAAACCTTTGTCTATTACAGTTGTGTAGTATTAGAAGTAATGAAGAATTTCATTTGCTTTGATCACAGTTAACAAAAAAAGCAGAAAGCCAAGTTAAAATACCTGAATAAATAGATACTGTTTGTGTCTAGAAAGGTTCCTGCAGCATTTTCCTTCAGGGCAAGGCCATGACTCAGCAGAATGGCTTTATTCAGGAAAGGGTGGGGAGAGCACCTCCTATCGCACCATGGGACAGGTAGATTTCAAAGCTTTCAAAGCCAGGTTCTGCAGTACAGTGCAAAGTTAAAGAATCTAGAGACTTGCAAAGCACGGGCAGAATCTGTGCACTCAGATACTACCCTGATTAGAGGAACCACCCAGGTAGCTAAATTGTATATATGCCAGCAGGATTTTAAGATGGACTTTAATTACCTCCCCTTAAGAGGAATAAAATGAGTGCAACAACCTTAGCAGGTCATCAAGATACAACTTCATCATGCCATTAAGACACTGATTAACAGAACTACTTTCTAACAGCATCTCTATCTTTTGGTCTCTGCCCAGAGACTTAACAAGAGCTACACCTTCAAATCCTTTAATTCTCCTGGCTTTTTCAACTTGATTATTTTAGGGCTCCATGCCTCTAAGTAACAACCAGGAACTATTTTTAAGCACAGTCTTAAATAACTTCATTAATATGTGAAATTTTCATGGAGGTAGTTTATTGCAAAACCAGTCCTGTCTCCCATCTTCCTTGAATTTGAAAAAAAAAACTAATTTGAAATGTCACATCTGAAATACCTTCTCAGGTAAGTTCGACAGGTATGCACACTCCTCTCATTTCCATGCAAGCTCCAATCTGCAGGTATGCAGACCCTTGAAGAGCATCGAACATAGCTATACCCACAGCTTTTCACATTTTTGGAGGCAAGTTTAGAAAAAGAAGCCTCTCATGTCATATTTTTTTAATATAAGCATCTCTGAATATGCAAATACAATCTCAGAACTGATTTAATATTTACAATATTATCCTTATCTGCTTTTAATTGCCCTGGGGAATATGTTTCAAGAGTTTGTAAAGATTGTTTCAAGAGTTTGTAAAAGAGTATGTAAAAATAAGCAGCTTCACAAGGAAAAACGTATTGGTACTTCCTTAGAAACGGAAGCAAGATTTTCAAAACTCTCAATATTGGCTTAACTGTTCTTCCACTGAAGTGATCTGGGAATGTCTTTGAATTGTACTTTTGCCACACCTGCTGCCCATTTTCACAGCTCTTGTTTTAGAGTAGGTTTTAATACATGGTTCAAAGGGCAGTGAAATTCTTAAGACTTTATGTTCAGAAATGCTAAACTTGCTTCATCATTTGCATATCATTAAAATATTATGTTAAACTTTAAATGAGCTTACATTTAATCAAATCCCTGGGCGATTCTCCATACTCAGTTTCCACAGGAAGAAAACAGAAAAAAATTATGTCCCGTGGATGAACAAGTCCTTTTGTGGCTTAGGACCATGTTTTTGGTATAACAAAAAATCCTGTTATAGGATATTTTAAATACATATGAACATATCACCCATTTGACATACTTGGACACTAAAATACTGGAATGGTTTTGGATCAGCAAAAGTAAACACATTTGCAAGTGTGCCAAGTGTTGATTGAATTGAATAGAACTGATGATGAGACAGGTACTTCCCTCCAGTTCCGACAAGAAAGAAATTGATCTTTCTTTTATTAACAGCTAAAACAATTGATTTTCCTGTAGATCTCTTTCAGATGAAACATAAGTCTTACACTCTTGTAGTGGGTTGACCCTGGCTGGGTGCTGGATGCCCACTAAGTAGTTCTATTGCTCCCTTTCCCTTTGGGACAGTGGAGAGAGTAAGATGGAGAACAGCCAGCAGGGTGAGATAAAGCAGTTTTATTATAGTAAAAGAAAAGGAATAAGCAGAGATTGCATGCACAAAAGCTAAAGGCAAAAAAAGTCAATCACTTCTTCCCATTAGCAGCGATGTTCGGGCACTTCCTGGGAAGCAGGACCTCAGCACACGTAACTGTTGGTCCGGAAGGCAAATATTGAAAGCTCATGAATGGCCCTGCTTCCTCCTCTCTCTCTTAGCTTATATATCTGTGCTGTCATCATATGGTATGGAATATCCCTTTGGTTGATTTGGATCAGCTGGCCTGGCTGTGTATCCTCCCAGGATCTTGCCCACTCCCATCCCTTTGATGGGGGAAGGAATGTCAGAGGGACAGTGCTGCTCAGCAGTAGACAAAACACTGCTCTGCTATCAGCACCCTTCCAGCTACTAATGCAAAGAACAACACTGGGAGGGATGCAAGCTTTACCTCAGTCAGACCCAATACAGCTCTATGTTTTTCATCTTGCATTAAACCGCTTGGTTTTAGTATACTTCTATGTACAGAAATTACACAGAATAATGCTTATTGCTGAGCATTGATATTAGGACTAGAAAAAACGTAAAATGACTAGCATTACACATATAAATATTCTTTAAAATAAAAAGAAAATATGTTTGTATTAAAACATGCAACACTTAAAGGAAAAGCTAAAAAAACAACAGAAAAGTCCTAACAACTAACAAAGTTGATAATTTTAGGAGCTAAATTGCCTAGCAGGCAATACCACTACCTGGTATTTTGATCAAACCAAAATCCAGTGTCTCAAAAGCTAGCTAGAAGGAAGAATTTGATGTATCTCCATCTCTTCTGCACTTAAGAAATAGTTAAAAATAAGAAGAAAATACTCTTTTAGCACTGATAGAAAAAAGAGGAGCCACAAGAAACCAATCTAATTATGCACATTTCGTGTATGTTGAAAGTTAATCTTTTCAGCTTCAGAATATCAAAAACTGAGGATAATTCTAGGAGTTGCACTTAAGGAGAGTTTAATAGCATTATTTGATAACCAAATGTCACAAGGAACAGTGTTTCTGAAACTCACTTTATCAGAGGAACAGGAAAAATAGCTTAAATAAAGGGGTATCAGGCAGACAGGTCTGAAGACAAAGATGTATCTCATCACAGTATGAAACACTAGTTAAAGAATAGAGTGATCAGTGGTTCTTGGTTACAGACACCAAGGATTTGTGAGAAGTGATGAGGCAAGACAGTATTACATTTCAGGTGTTAGACACCAGCCTTCCTTACCTTCTCCTTTTGTAACTATTAAAATCCCAAATCAAACATGTTGCTTCCTTGTGCACAGCAATTCCTCTCCACCATCATACTCTTGCTGTGCTGCAGGATTCAGCAGGAAGGCAGGAAAGAGGTGCAACAAGAGTTAGAAGCAAAGTGAACAAGTTAGGATAGGACTTATCCAATCTAAGTCAACTGAATATTTAATTAGGGATTAATTATGATCTGAAGATCAAAAGTGAAAAAAAAGTCAGCACTTTCAATACAAGGATGGATCTGTGAATTTTTCCCTTTTACCATTCACTGTGGTAATAAGCATTTTGCTTACACACATGTGCGCAAGTTCTGGATGTCGCTGTTGAGCAGCTAGCAGAGTAATGAATGCATCCCACAAAAAAACCAACACACAAAACCAAAACACCCAACACAAACCCCCCACCACCACCCACCCCAACACACCCAAAACACCAAACACAACAAAACACAAAAAACCCCAAAAAACCACCACATTCTGAAGACTGCTTAATACCTATTAGTTCTCCTCCTCACTGGTCACATTATTTTAATCAACTTGCAATTCCAAGCAGAATTCCTAGCACTTTTCAAATTTCAGTATGAAAATAATCTTAACCTATACAGTCTAATATAATGCAAGTCAAAATGATGTGGAATCATGACACACCAAAAAGTAATTGAAAATTAATTCTTGTACCCTGCATTTTAGCAATGTAGAGGGGATAGTACAGAGGCATGAACCAGAGATTCCTTGTAATTAGCCAGAATAAACAATTCTGTGTTAGCATATCCAAATGTTCAGGTTACAGAAGGTATTTCAAAAGACTAACTTAAAAAACACATTTGCCAGAGAAAGCTTCAGCAAAGAAAAAATTTATTCCACACATTTGCTAGGAAAAAGATGCAACTTTTTTACCATTACTGCAAATACTTCTTTTTTAATAGAAAAGTTAACTAAAAGCAGCCATACAAACTCCATTAGAACTAAACCTGCATGTGGAAACAGGTATTTTTATTATGTTGAACTCCTTGGGTGATAAGATACCAAATGAGGAGAAAACTCTATTTGATGGCTTTGATGTAGCTGTACAGTGCATAAACAACAGAACTTTACTGTTAGGGATTGCAATCACCCTGCTTTAAGATTCACGAATTATAACCACAAACATTCTCAGAAATAATAGCTCTTTTTCAAACTGCATAGCTTTAATTTCCAGAGAAGTCGACCTCACAAAGGCTGTGATCCATATGAACAGAGAGTACAGAATCCCAGAATCATTCAGGCTGGAAAAGACCTCCAAGAGCCAACCTTTGACCAAACATTACCTTGTCAACCAGACCAGAGCACTGAATGCCATGTCCAGTTCCTTCTGCACCTCCAGGGATGGGGACTCCACCATGTCCCTGGGCAGACCCATCTAATGTCTGACAGTCTTTTCAGTGAAGGAATGCCTCCTGATGTCCAGCCTGAATATCCCCTGGCACAGCTTGAGGCCATTTCCTCTTGTCCTCTCCCTTGTTCCCTGGGAGCAGGGTCCAAATCCCCTGGCACCACCCTCCTATCAATGGAGAGCCAGAAGGTCCTCCCTGAGCTTCCTTTTCTCCAGGATGAGTGCCTACAGCTCCCTCACCTGCTCCTCATAGGACTTCTCTTAGACCCTGTCACAGTTTTGCTGCCCTTCTCTGGACACAGTCCAGAACCAAAATGGCTCTCTTCCAGTGAAGGGCCTAGCACTTGAGGTGTGGCCTCAGCAGTGCCCAGCACAGAGGGGCAATCACTGTCCTGGTCCAGCTACACTGCTTTTGATAGAAACCAGGTGCCATTGGCCACTTGGGCCATCTGGACACTCCTGAGTTCAGGTTCAGCTGCTGTTGACCAGCATCCCAGCCACTCTTCCCCCAGCATGCAGCACTGCATGGGATTGTGACCCCAACATAGGACCTGGTGCTTCACTTTGTTGAACCTCAGCCCATTTATCCAACCTGTCCAGATCCATCTGCAATCCTTCAGCAGATCACTCCCACCCAACTTGGTGGTGCCTTCGAGCTGACTGAGGGTATAATGGATCCTCTCCTCCACATAAAGGATGCTTGTAGCAGGATGTTGTGCCCTGGACTGTGGTCAAGAAACTCGGACAATGCCTATTTACAAGGCTATCACTAGTAGACTGAGAGGAGCTCATGTGCTGCTTTTGGTGTTGAATTAAGTGAAAACCAGCATTAGATATCAACCCCAAATTAATATCCTGACAGTGAGGCAAAGATTTGGCAGATAAGCTCCAAAGCTACCTGCATAAATATGACTGGCACTCAATCACTTTACACTATACAAGTCCAGTCCCACTTCCAAATGGCAGGTTCTTCTAATATATCCCTTCTTGGAGATTCCTCCATTGGGTGGGGACACCCCTTAAAATTACTCCGTGAGACTGAGTGAACAAGATTCGCCTAAAGCCTTGTATGGGTGATTTATATCAATACCTACTTAATAATTCAGTTTTTTGGTAGCTTTGATACAATAGCTTTAATATGATTGCTTTGATATAGTGCACTATCCTAAGCTATGCTAAACTAGTAGTTACAGATTGTATACTGCATAGTAATTAATTCTGATTAAGATCTTTGTTTAATAATTTATCATAATAAATAATTACTTTTATATAAATATATCCAATTTGCCATCCTTAATTCTGCAGGACAAAGTTGTACAAAGATTCAGCCATGCCTCTATAATTCCTTAGACTTTAACTGCTGACAGTTTGGGACTAAGATTGGATCCAGTTGCCCCTAGGCTCCTCTCTGAGGAGCACCTGAGCACCTGAGGAGCAACTGAGTCAGGAGGTCCTTTCTGCACCTCCTGACTCAGTGGAAGCTTCTCTAATAAATCTTATCTGAAGTTCCCAGTCCACTGATGACTATATTAAACAGGACTGGCCCCAATTCTGAACCTTGGAGAACCCCCCTAGTGACCAGCAGCCAACTGGATTTAACTCCATTCACTGCCACTCCTTTGGCCCAGCCATCAACCCAGTTTTTAACCAAGTGAAGATGCACCTGTCCAAACCATGAGCTGGCAGCTTCTCCAGGAGAGTGTTGTGAGAGACAAAATTCAAAGGCCTTGCTGAAGTCTTGGTAGACACATCCACAGCCTTTCCATCATCTAATAGGTCATCTGGTCATAAAAGGAGATCAGGTTTGTCAAGAAGGACCTGTCTTTCCTAAATCCATGGTGGCTGGGCCTGATCCCTTGGTTGTCCTGTATGTGCCACATGATGGCACTCAATAAGATTTATGACAGTGTCATAAACCATTAAATGGTCTTAAGACTAAAGCCATCAGCATGCAGAACACTGAGCTGTTTAGAGCAGGATACACTTAGAAGATACAAACATCATCTAAACTGAGTACTGCTATAAAAAATGAGAGCAGGAACATGCACGTGAAATCAAAGGGCTACAATATCAAAATCATAGCTGTTCTCCTGTGTTCTCAACACCTTTGTAAATCTTTGACTTTTTTTTGATTGCAAGGGATGTTTTGCTTTTACTTAGATTAAAGAGTGCTCACGATGTTATCCTGCCTCTGCTGGCTGCTGCTTTTGCATTTACATTGATCCAATGCCAACTGACGGTCAGTAAATCCCTTCTGCCATTTCTTGCAAAAAGCTATTCAGATGATCGGTAGTGATGCGACAGACAGCTCCATCCACCTGGCTTCAGTTGAGAAAGAAATAATGAAAGCAAACAATGTGAAATAATAAAGAGTAAACAATATCGTGCATTTTACTATAGCAAATTCTTTTAGAATTAAGAAATCTAAATGTATTATCTCGTATGGTATTAGATACAGCTGCAGCTGAACCCGAATTAACTACTTGAATCTTTTAACTACTTATCTTTTCTCCACACAGTGAAAGATGACTTACAGAATCACAGAATATCCTGAGTTGGAAGAAACACACAAGGATCATTGAGTCCAATTCCTGGCCTTGCATGTAGACCCCAACAATCCCAACCTGTGCCTGAGAGCATTGTCCAAATGCACCTTGAGCTCTGTCAGCCTCGGGGCCATGACCACTGCCCTGGGGAGCCTTCTAGGGGAAGAACTTTATCCTAATACTCAACCTAAACCTCCCTTGATACAGTGTCTTGCTGTTCCCTCGGGTCCTATCACTGGTCACAGAGAGCAGAGAATGCTACCTGCCCCTCCACTGCCCTTCATGAAGATGTTGGAGACCTCAATGAGGTCTTCCCTCAGTCTCCTGTTATCCAGGCTAAACAAACCAAATGCCCTCAGCCACTCCTTGTACAACTTCCCCTCCAGACCCTTCACCATCTCCATAGCCTCCTTTGGACACTCTTTCATAGCTTTATATGTTATATTGTGGTGAGGCTGCCCCAATGCAGAGCAGAGCAGGACAGTGCCCTCCCTGGCCCAGCTGGCAATGCTGGGCCTGATGCCCCCAGGACAGGGATGTCCCTCCTGGCTGCCAGGGCACTGCTGACTCAGATCCAACTTGCTATTGACCAGGACCCCCAGGTCCCTTATTGGGATGCTGCTTTCCAGCCTCTCGTTCCCCAGCCAGTCCGTACATCCAGGTTTGCCCCATCCCAAGTGGAGAATACAGGACTTGTCCATGTTAAACTTCATACAGTTGGTGATTGCTCAGCCCTCTAATTTGTCCAGGGTCTGCTTTCAAGGGAGTCAACAGCTCTTCCCAATTTAGTATCAATCACAAACTTGCTTAATATCCCTTCAAGTTCTGCATCCAAATTGTTTATGAAGATGTTGAAGAGCCCCTGTTGAACTCTGACTAGTGATGGAACTTCCTCTGCTACTATTGTTCTTTAAATTTCTTAGCTCTAGTGTTGCCCTGTACTAGCCATTGACCAGTTTAATTTTCTCTACTCCTTGCTATTACATATAAAACTGCCATACTGCTAAAGGATAAGCAAGCTAATAATCTGATAACACTTACTGTAGGGTCATCTTTGGAGGGAACCTCTGGGAAACACAAAGTTTTAGACTTCCAACTACTGTGGGCAAAATAAGGAAGAAAAAACTTTTAATCATTCTTCATTTTTCTGTTAACATCAAGAATGGACAGAAATTACTTTTAGTAACCTTTGAACCACACTAAGTAATGGGATCAAGTTCAAAGAAGAAAATAACATCAAAGGCACAATCTGACCTGTGCAACTGCCTAAGAAACTCAAAATGCTGAAACCAGCAGAGGCTGAAGAGCTTCTGTCACAAACGTTCATGAAGAACTTGCTACCTAAACTCCAGTGTAGTCTGTGGACATTATTTGGATATTGTAAACCTTTAAAGCTTGTACCTGCTGTAGCAATCAGCCAAACAAAGGTTGGCACTCTTCTCTCCAGTTGGCATGATTTGCATAGAAATCACTTCACACATACCAGAGCACACATACTGGAATCCTGCTTGATGTTCTCAAGCAGGATTCAAAGCCTGAATTCAAAGCTTTCTGGATGTCTTCTATACATGATAACTGAAGAGATAAAAAAGCTTTTCATGATTCTAGCTGTCGTATCTCATGAAGGTGGCACACTTGCTCTCATACCTTTTCCACGATTGGTGTAGTTTTCAGCACTCTGCAGAAAATCCCGGATGACTAAAAAATGTCTATATAGGTGGATTTACTGGGCCACTACTGCCAGATGATGTTTCATTAAAGGTGTGTAACAGAGAATCCTTCTAACTTCTTTGGGAAATATGTCTGAGTCCTTCACTAGCCCACGCTATTAGAACACGTTCCCTATTCTGTACTGTTCACAAATTTGTATATTCAGTCTCTTACAGCTGCAACATAAACACAATCACAGAGGAGAACAGATTCAGGACATGCTCCTGCAGAACAAATCTTTTTCCAGCCTGATGTGAGCAAATGCTGCTTTCTGACCAAGAGTGTCAATAGGTCTACTCTAGTGCAGTTTTAAAAAAAAAAATTTATTTAGTCCTTGCCACGTCAATTCATTGATGACAAGATAAAACATCATGAACAAAAGCTGTTCCAAAATTGTTATATATTTTACTGTTTCTTCCTTCTGAACTTATTACTTAAAGAAATAAGACAAATTTATTTTGACAGAATTATTGATAAATTCTTACTTGCTGCAACTCATTCCTCTCTAGTCCAGTGCCAAAGCTATTACTGCCAGGCAGTGCAGTATTACAAAGAAACAAACAGCAGGATACTCTTCCTATTTGTCCATGTAACTATTTTGATAAAACTTTGAAGTGCTGCAATGAAGAATTAACTACTCTGTTCTGAGTAAATCAGCACCTTGTAATTAGAAACAAGTTCCAAAGACATTCAAGTGTGAACGTGTTGGAATTTTGCTTGATTAGTACACAGGCATTGAAGAGAACTGTACCTTAAAACCCCAGAACTTGATGAGAAGTTTTAAATTGTAACTTTGCCTTGTTTCATAGATACCACGCTAAATTTAGATGATACAACACTAAAGAAATTCTTTGACTGTTTTATTCTACAACAAGAACTCTACCCATGCCAATTTATCCTTTTTCTGTTACCCACCTGGCAATGGCAACTTGCTATTTTCCCTCGACCACAACTGACAGAGCATCCTGACTCCATTATATTGCACCTGCCTTCCAGTTACAGTATTTTCCAGATCTTCCAGCTGGTAAATTGAATCCATGAAGTAGTTTCAGCTGCCTTTCAGAAGATATCATAAAACCATTTTTCCATTCCTACCAAGAAACAGAGAAAACAATTCAGGATTTGTGGAACTGTAGTCACATTCAAGTTTCATTGATGAATTTACAAGGCATATTCTGTCCATAATAAGTGAACATAATTTTGCCATAATTTGGATAAAATAATGTGATTACATATTCAAAAAACAAACATTGCTGTCACTTTTCCAAAACCAAAACCACAGGAGAGTTCAGAGTACATGTTCAGAGTACATTTGCCAACTACTGCTAAAATAGTAGCATTGCTTCTGACTCCATTGTCAGAACACAGCATTTCAAAACCTTTGTTTTGGTTGTGTAAATACCAGGGTGTGTCTGACAAACCAGGGAGTGTCTGACACTCAGCAGTCACATTAAGGTAAGTATGTGCCAATATCCTGTGAACTGACAGAGCGTTGGAGTATATTTATCTTTTTTTCCCACTTTCTAGAAAATTTTCCCCTGACAATTAGGAAGTCATTTAAACCCAGCAGTTTTCTTTCCTCTACCTCTATTTTCAAGCTAGAAACATGCTGTTATTTTTCAGGACAGAAGATCGCCTTTCAACAGCTCAGGAGAGTGAACCTCCTAAGACTTTTTCACCATGATAAATTCATGGCACTATCCTGGCCTATTGCATCAGGAGTTCTAAGAGGTTTTCCCCTGGGACTACAAACCCTTTGTTGGCCAGGCATGGCTTTTCCACTTAGGAGAACTTTAAGCACTCATCCTCTGCAAATCTAATGTAAATAAGTATGGTAAAAACTCCACAGTTTTTATGGTGTCAATCAGCTTGAATCTAGAAAAGCAGATGCGCTTTGAAGGCTTCATGTTTAAAAATGTGTTTGCTCATGGACTGAGCTCTCTGGATTTGTTTTTAGCCTTGAACTTCTTTTTTCTGTACTAAATTTATTTCTGTATACTTATATAAGCACATGTTCAGGTATGAAATATAGAAAGATATATATTGTAGCAATTAGAATTGTTTTATACCTCAAATATTTGGTTTTGGTAAATATAAAATTAAAACAAGACTTCAAAAGTTGCACAGAACATCATAACTTCAGTGGAGTGCTTCAGTATTCACCACTTCCTTCCTCAGCTAGAGACGGGCACAAGAAAGATGTGTCTTCCAAAGCCAATGTTATCTTGTAATCCCTCCGTGGTGAAAGGCCAGTGGAATGCAACCTGAGTTTTGGACTCAAAAAGGAGATCAAAGACAGGCCTTGTTTTTAAAAGAGGAAAACTTGAGGAGCCAGTTGTTTATCAGAAAAATAATTTATTTCAATCAGGCCTTGAAACACTGTAAAAAACTTTGAAATCTTTGAAAAAGAAACTAGTGTGACATACTCAAGCTAATTTACTTCAGAGACCATCAAAATTTCTTCAGAGCATTCTTATGAAGAGATATTTTTTGGTGACTTTTTGGATAGAACAATATGCCCAGCATTTATGAGTTTGTTAAGAGTGTCTGAACAGCTGTGTTTAAAAAATACAATACGAAAAGAAATTTCTCCTTAGACTAAAGACTGTGCACTATTCAAGCAGGTCTAGTACAAAACCTTTAGCAAACCTGAATATCTTTTCAAAAGCTTTATTTGTCACGGAAGAAAAACCAATTATAGTGTAACCAAGAACTAAGTAGGGAAAAATTATGAGTATTTAAACCCCATATATTCCATTAAGAACTATAGTGTATTCAGTAGTTCTGTGAAGAACCAGTCACCTGATATTCCCTATTGACTTCCACAAGCTGCAAAGATCTTGCAATCCAGTAGCATAACCCGGCATCACTGTAGCTATTAAATAAGACCATTTCCTTATATTTGACTTGCAGCATACCTACAATTACTCAGAAAAAAAAAATGCTTTAAAGGATGACAGTAGTGAGATCGTATCTTAGAACACATCTATTAATGGTCAGACTCAAAGAAGACCAAATGCAAGGAAACACATTGTTCCTCTCCTTAAAATTAAGTAACCTGTAGGCAGGAAGGTTAGAATGGAAAGTATGCACTCTGAGATACAGCTAAGCTACAAATAAAAGTTGCAAGTTAAGATGATCCTTATCATTTGCTTTAGTATTGGTCAAAGCAGAACATGCATTACTGCAAGCAATAAATACCAACCCTAACAAATATTAACCTTTGTTATTGGCAACTAATGATAATAAAGGGTGTATTCATACACTGTGGCCTTGCTATTTCCTGAATTAAAGTTGACTTTTTACAATTTAATTGGTAAACAGCATTTGAAAAGGTTCAAACTACAATGTATAAATAGGACCAGCCCTCAAACTGTTTGCCTCTGTAGTCCCTTGGAATTTTAACTCCTTCATCTTTTCATCTGTGTACCTATTTGAGAGGGAAGGAGTCTTTCCCCACAGCTGTAAAATGTCATTTCTCTTGACCATGAAGAAAATAACATTAGAATCCTTGAAATCGATGTTTATTTTTTCCTACAGTGGCTGAGGAAAAGGAGGATTGCTGGTAAAATTGCAAATTCTTTAAGAGGTTTACAGCATGCCATGAAGAGCAAGTCCTAAAACAAAACTAGACAATAAACAAAGATACTTTTCTATTTTTATAAAGAGACACAGCCTAGTTAAAGGTCAAATCACTGCAGAGATTTAAGACACCTATTGAACAGGTGGGAACGCTCCAGATGCACACTCCAGGTTGACTAAAAAAAACAGTTGCTTAGACAAAGACTCAAACAACATATTTTCAATGTTGCTTTTATTGGATCTGAAGAAACAAGATGGAGTACAGATCTGAAGAAGAAAGAAAAGACAACTGAAACATACATCTGCACCAAAAAATCAGAGATTACCTGCACTAAATCTAAGAAGAATTCCTGAGCAAATCTTTACTTCACAGTGCATTAAAAATTACATACACCATTATCTTTTCATCAAAATTATATGTTTTTTCCCTTTCTTTGTTGGTCTGGAAGTTCCAGGGTAGACATGATGTGAAAGGTGTGCCTGATTCATTTCAGGGGACAACGTGAGCCCCATAATATGATCCCTCCTTTCTTTTTTTCTTTTCACATTAGCTATTTCAATAGTCTCTGTGGCACTTCAGGAATGACACAGGAATGATAAGATTATAAATCTTCATTTCAAAATTATCAGCTATAAGGAAGACAGAAGTACATTACATAATATCGGATCCCAAATGAGGCATACATCACAATTACCATGAAAAATATTTTAGAAGTCCTTGTAACACTTGCGGAAAAAGGAACAAATCATTCATAGATGCCTTTTCATATGGTTGTAGTAAAACTATAGTTTTAGCATGTTTTATTCTCTTTATCTGTAGGCCAAAAAAAAAAAGAACATTTGTCTGGCCATATTTAATGTGATAATTTTTCAATAAGAAGTTATTTAAGATGGAAGGGCTTCTCTTGTATCTTAACCCTGTTTCTCTGAGAATTCAACAAGAAAAACAAAGAGAGGGAAAAGCCAGTGACTAAAAAAATACAGCTTTGATTTTATTTTCTGTACCGATATTACTTAGCAACCTCAGTCTTGGAGAAAAACATTACCAGCACAGTCTGGCTCAACCATCACAAAACATGGCAAATATAAACTAACAAGTGTTTCACATGTTCTTAGAGTTCATTTTTAGTCACAGATTTACATCATCATTGCAGAGAGAATCCCTGTTGATCAATCCTGCATGCTTAAAAAGTTTTTTAAAAAAGTGAGGAAAACAACTGCAAATCATGTTTAGGACAGTTTTGATGATACTCAGCACCAATAATTTGGTCTTATTTTCAGCCCTCTGCTGCCTGTTTATGAGGCATTATCTCAAGCAGGCAACAAATGTTAAATATTAACATCAGAAACCACTACTTGAACATTTTTTAACTTTTTACAGTAGATATTTATAGAAAAATTCAGCTGCATTTAGAGGGGTTTAATGGGGATTTATTGATTTGAATGTCATACAGAAAATGAGAATATATAGCTGCTTTGCTAAAAACAATTAAGTTGTTAACATGATTAAGGGTTTTTTTGCAAATGTTTTAAGAATGACTAGCTCAAATGAAAGCAGTTACCTTATTACAGAATTCCGGAGAGTAATACCTTTTTCTCCTGCATAGACAACTGCATCAAAATAGAGAATGGCATTTTTCACTGAAGCAAGATTTAAAAATATTTTCAAATATGGAAAATATTTGTAACTGCAAGCAAAGGGAGCACAAGCTGCTCACTTAGCTGCCTCAGGTTAATGAAAAACAAAGGAAACAGTTCTCTTCACTCTACCATCTCAAGATAAAAACAGCAACTATTTTTATAGGATTCAACTAACATCTGGACAGATGATTTTAATGTACCCATAATATGACAATTGCTTCAAGCTTATCTTTTCAAAGCATTTCTAAATTAGCAATTGTTTGCTAGAAAGATCATTAAAATAGACTCTCCAAATTATGGTTCACTCTCACCAGGTAATACACTACTTAGGCACTGGACAAACATTCTCACTAGTGGAACGAAGACGGTTTTCTTTATTTAAAGATAAACCAATGGGACTATCGGTTTACCTGTGGTTCCTAACTCAAAACTTCTTGGCAAAGAATGGGTTTAATGATTACCTTTTATAACCACTGTTGTTAAGTTGCTGCTCCTTCTGCATATTCTGGTTTCAGACATGGACATGCCTTGCTTGTAACTGGCTGGGAAATCTACTTGACAAAGAGGAGAAATATACTTGACAAAGATTCCTGGACCTGATTAACACCAAAAAATAAAAATAAATAAGGTAAGTGAAAGCAAGAATTGTGACAGGTGACGATTGAAGCAGTCTAAATACATGACTTTCAAAGAGAGAAGTTGGGTACAAAGCTACAATGACCCAAGCCCTGCATTCCTTATGTGTGCAATTTTCTATTATACGTTTAATATTAAAAGTTGGATTCATTATGATTCTTTAAAAAATCCTTAATTCCAAAGATAAACTTGATGTATTTAAAACTCAAATATTTCTGAAGACAATACTGAGAAAGTTGTTCTGTCAATTTAAAATACTACAATTTTTAAAATACTTCAGTAGCCAGTTACTACTTAATTTACAATAAAACCCAACTTAAGTTGCCAAACATGATGCCTTCCAGAGTTACTATCTGTATAAAAGCATAGTGATCTTCAGCATTCAAATTCAAGTAAATATAGTTGCAGAGTCTTAGGAGAGAAGACTTGACTGAATCCACTTTAGAGACTCAAGGCCTAACAGGATCAATTTCCTTCGCTGTCTCAGATTTTAGGCCAATACTAAGACAAACAAGCAAAATCCTCACGGAAAAAAAAAATCGTAAGTCTAAATTTTGCAAAGAAACTGTTTGCATTCCAGTTCTAAACAGGACAAAGCATTGAGTGGAGGAAGACATTCACCCTGAATCAACACGGAGAAGACTGGTGACTCTTTCTGAGGCAAAGAGCAGCTAATTAGATAATTATAGTAGCTCATACTCTGTTTAGCAGATGCTTCCATCTCCAGTGAACTGAGACAAGGCCTGATTTAATGAAGAACAGAAAGAAGGTCTCTAGATAAGAAGAAAAGAGACTAGCTTTGGGGAGAAAGATAAAATTTGTCTGGCCCTTTGGAAGAATTCAAAGGAAGGACTGGCTATAAAAGCTTGATCGTTCCACTAAGGACATCCTCAAAACTGAATGTAATCTGCGATAGAAGACACAGATATACACTTGCCAGGTGGGTATGAGGAAAATTTAGGTGAAGTTGACTTCTCATCACTTTCTTCTCTGACTAGGTAGTTCGATGGAAGTAATTTACCTTTGAGTGAGTGTGTGCCTGTGTTTGTTTTTTGGTAATATTTATCTACACTATTTTGGACCCACATGTATAAGCAAAAGTCAAGCAACATTAATATGCTAGAGTGAGATTTTGCTTTTATTTCCTTAGAGATTTCAACAAGAGAAACAAATGGGTGAAGAGAGCTTGAAGAAAAGAAAAGGAGAGGACAAAGGAAGAGAGGACAGACAATCTATTCAGAGTCATGAACCCCAAACGACAAACCTACAAAAGCAGGCAAAACTTTTTCTTTTCGTGCTTTGGTCCATGTTTGAGGAGTTGGCAGAGGGAAGCAGAAGGGGATGTTTGTGCATATGCATCAGCATACAAAAACTACCACTGTGTCCCAATTTAGCAAAAATATGCTAAAATCTCAAGAGTGTGGTTGGTTTACCTTTTCAGAAACTGCTAATTGCTATAGTTAAATAGCTGTGATATAAGCAGAATAAAACCCCAAGGATATGTTGTTGAAGTTATCAGATATAAAACTAATTCAAAGACTTCTTCTATCTAAGTTTATCAGCGGACACATTTCATAAACTTTACTTTTTTTTCCACGCGTAGTTTTCAGAGGTTGTAGTGGGTTGTCCAGCTCATTGTTTCTGAAAGTTTGTTAGTGTTTATAGCCATGAAATAGGCACTGGCACTTGAAGACAAGTGAAATTCTGTCTCCTCCAGAAAATTACAGAAAACATGCTTTAGAAAACAGTTGTGGTCACTTCCTCTCAGGAGGGAGTGTAATTTCTCTTTAAATTAAGTAGCCTGAAAAAACATTCTCTACGTGATTTTAGTTTGGTGTCAAGACTGGAAAAATACTGATGCTATTAGAGTAGCCATAACTATCAGAAAATATTAAGTAGCCCATGCCACTTGTTTTAGCAACACATGCCTCCATTTTAGTGGTTTCATGTAACATTGTAGGTCACTAAAAAGTTAGGAGAACATGATCTTATCACCATTTAGCAGTATCAACACAATTCCAATGCACAAATATTTAAAGCAAGGAGAGGAAAAAAGCTGCTCAACACAAAAAAAAGAGGACTCAATCCACAAAAGACAATTTCTGAATCTTAGAAAATTCAGAAACCATCAAGTGCTCATAAGAAAAAAAAGTCATTGTTTAATCAGAGAGGAAAGGGCAAGTTCACCACACAAGGTTATATTTGAGGCTCACATAATCCAAAAGACAGGTTAATAAAGTAAATACACAGGCAGGCAAAATGTAAATAGATGTGCTTTTGAAAACAGCTGTAGTATGCCACAGGGTACATATGGATCTTGGAAAGAAGAGTGAAACTTTGCAAAATAGTTCAATATATTTCTTTATAGAATCTTTATATCAAAAGCAGATAAAAATAAGTAATTAATGACTATTACTGTAGTTCTATGATACTGAAAAGTAATTGCTGAATTACTAGAAATTGCTTACAAAAATATCTCATTTTATTTCAAGGTGGGCCTTGTTAGTGGAATCTGTATGATTGTTGGTACAATTATTGGCTCAGGTATCTTCGTTTCTCCAAAATCAGTGCTTGCCAATGTTGAAGCTGTGGGTCCTTGTTTAACCATCTGGGCAGCCTGTGGAGTTCTGGCAACATTAGGTAAAGGAGACAACAAAGAATCTGAATCTTTGCCTTAAATATTTGTATCTACGGTTTCTGCGTACTACTCTCATTTCACATATTACCTAATAGCACATAGACCAAAATCAATTCAATCCTACTGTATATATGCATAGCAGTATTCAACCATAAATTTTAAATGGGCCATATATAGGAGACAAATGAAGTTTTTAAAATTGTAAATTACACTCTCAATTCATTTTGAAAGAAAGCTTTAGTTTTGCCTGCTTCATCCACTGATTGTAATAAAGAGAATACTCTTTTAGGTAAGTAACTGGCAATATATGAAATTTACTGGTAGTGAGATAGGTACTTTCTGCTAGCTTTCTACGTCTGTAATTCTAAGTCTATAATCTGAAAATTTAACACTGATCACCTCAAAATATTTCAAGAAGTAAAACAAAGGAATTTTTGAGCATTTTATCAAGGGGGACAGCATACAGAAAAACCTTAATTCAAGATGTCTCATACAGCAGTAGACCTGGAAGTATGACTGTACTTTAATGTTGAGCTTAGCAGACATTTTATTTCAAAATTGTGCAGCAAGTCTGTTTTTTCAAGTTTCCAAAAGGTGTGTCAGCCAGTGCATTTCTCATTTAAATGCTTCTTATAGTGTTCATTTCTTAAACAGAAATCCAATGAAATCACAATGTTTGTTTGTAGTGGTTTTGGTGAAGTCTTAAACATCAATAGTAGTAATTTTTAGACTGTATCTTAATAATATCAGGGTATGTTTTTCAATTGCTCACAAGTAATTAAAATTTTATTTTGCATATGCAGTAAAATATACAGAAACACAAAGAGAGTAATGATGTTGTGTATATATCAATTCCCTTAACTTTTCTACCTATTAAAAAATGATCACCTGTTCAAACAGGTTCAAAAGTGTATGAACCTAAACCTGCTTTTCTTGTTATTCAGGTGCACTTTGTTTTGCTGAGCTTGGTACAATGATCACAAAGTCTGGGGGAGAATATCCGTACCTTATGGAGGCATTTGGCCCAATTCCAGCATTTTTGTTTTCTTGGACAAGCTTACTGGTTACAAAACCCAGTTCATTTGCAATCATTTGTCTCAGCTTTGCGGAATATGCATCAGCTCCTTTTTATCCAGGTTGTGATCCGCCCCAAGTTGTCATCAAGTGTCTTGCAGCAGCAGCTATTGGTAAGATCCACACTTATTAAGACAGACCAGATCCAAAATTGCATAGTGACTTGTATCTGGCCCCATCAATAAGTGCACTTCACTACCCTGAATATTCCTTAGGGTCATCTCCACAAAGACACCAGAAATCTTTAAGACACAGTCCAGTGAGTCCTTCCCACAATAACTAATACAACAATATTAAAAAGATAGGTTTAAAAAATTGTTTGTTCCTAGTCCAAGGGTTTTTTTATTCTTCATTATGATAGACACATCTGTATAATGAATGTTTGTCTCTAGCAAAAAAGGAAGCAAAAATAAGTGTGGAAATATTATTTTTTCATTTATCAGAATGCTGTTCAACTTCAAAATATTTTTTGTTAAAGGTCCTATCAAGATCTAATTCATAAATCTCTTTTTACTCAGTATTTTAAAAGTTATCCGAACATAGTAAATAAAAATTGTATATAATATAGATAAAAAGTGTGTGGAAAAAGCAGTACAGTAAATAAGGGGAGGAGCAACTTTTTTTTAAATTCTGACAAACAATACAAACATTTATAATTTGATTTCTTCTAGTGGTAATTACAATTGTGAATTCACTGAGTGTGAAGCTGGGAAGCTACCTCCAGAATTTTCTCACAGCTGCTAAAATGATCATTGTCACAATCATTATTGTAAGTGGAATTGTTCTCCTTGCACAAGGTAATAAAATATATGTTATTTGAAAAAATTATTTTAGCTTTTGCTATGATTATTTAAAAATCCCCCACTGACAGAAGTGACACATAATAAGGCACAACCCTGAATCTCTTCATTCAAGGTTTTAGTTCTGAATCCCTTAGGAACTACAGTATTTTCTTTTAGAAAAGGGAGATAGGTAGGAAATACAACACTACAATACAAAAGGGTATTATTTAATTTTATCAGTGAAAAGTTTCAAAACCTGAGACATATATGGAAATGTTTTTTCAGCTGGTGGGAATTACAAGGATTAGTTTCAACACTGATCAGTAACCTTCTTCTTATTTACAGGAAAAACTGAAAACTTCAAAGATTCTTTCAAGGACAGTAAAATTTCTGTTAGCTCTATCAGTTTGGCATTTTATAATGGACTCTGGGCATATGATGGATGGTAAGGAATCTTTATTAGCCTTAACAGTTACAGTTTAACAGCCTTTAACTGGTTTACTCTCTCCCTGTAGAACTCTCTGAAAAAGTTAACAACCGACTTGTTATTAAGAATGTCTTGATGAATTCTGGAAAAAGAACACTAATTTGGTTTAAAAAAACAAACAAACTCCACCGTCTTTTAGTTGCTGTTTGTTAGGGAAAGAAATTTTATTAGATCCCAAAAGGACTACTGCTACTACTGCTACTACTACTACTGCCACTTTGCTTCTGAAGGTGCTTAGATACTGTAGTAATGGGGAGAATATAACACAGTTTAATTCCATTGTGTTAGGCAAAATAGCTTTCCCTATGGGTTACCCCATCAAATTTCATTTCTTGTGAAATATGTAGTGGTGATTGATTAGAACAGGAAAACATAAAAAAGAACATTGTATCGGAAATCATAAGGTCCAGCTTGCAGATTTTTTCTTAAGGAATGTCAGTTTGGCATAGCATTCTGTTGGCACAAATCCATTGTTATTCTTAAATGTACAAACTGCAAACTCTGCATATAGGTCTGTATTTTGGAAGCAAATAAGGATATAATCTTGATTTACCACACAGCAATTCCCATTTAAAAGTTTTTAAAACTGAATTTATTTTTAAATAGAGTATTCTTTTGGGTTCTATTTCCAAGCTTGAGAGTCTCAACTCAGGAGCGTAAGTCTGCTAATTCAGAACTTCATGTGGACTTTTTAAGAGTGCAAAGAAGCTGATCCTTTAATGAGTATTTGTGTATGTAACCACCAGGCACTAACATTTGAAAATTTGCTTTTTGAGCTGTAAATACTAACTCTTCACATTTTTAGAGTGGATAAATAAAAATCATGTTTCAATTGGTCCACATGCTGTGGCAAAAATGAGTATTTGGAAATTATAATTCAGATACAAGGCATAATCCTTAAAAAGGTTTTCATACCAATTTTCTTAAGACAGTATGACTTACAGGACCACTATGAAACACCAGCATACTTGCTTCATTCCTTGCCCTCAGCACACTTGTGCTTTTATTTGAAAATACTCAGATACTGCAAAGGAAATCTTGTAAAGCTGAGATGTCTGCTATTTCTTTTTTAATTATTCTGAGATATTTTATCCAAGATTTCAAAGTCTCAGAGATACTAGAGATAATGCAGAAAGAGATGGTGAATCAAGAGGCTGACTTTTGGATAAGAAGCTCACATAGGTTTTGCTCTGCAGTTTTCCCACTTAAAAGATTGATTCTATTTCTTCTTTTTAATCTGAAAAAATAAAAAACAATAACACAAGAAATAACTTCTCACCTCATAGTACAGTCATATTTAAACACCTGCCTGCTAAAATACTCAATGAATGTTTTTCTTTCCAGGAATCAACTCAATTACATCACAGAAGAACTTGAAAATCCTTACAGGTATGTAAGGAAAGCAATGTTTTTTCTGGCAAAAATCAAACACGTAATTTTTCTACAAGCAAGAATATATTTTGGTTTGTTTTTTAAAACCACAAGTTATTCAAGTTTTGAGCACTAACAGACAAAGCTAATTAGCCTATATTACAGGCTTTGTATCTTTGCTTAAGTTTGTATTTTTCAGGTTTTTTATAATCCTGATTTCCATAGCTCTACAGTAAAAAAAAATGTTAATACCACTAAAGAGCATATCAGGAAAAGTAAGAATCCATAGTTTACCATACTTTACCAGTGATACAGCAGTGCTGATGGGGGTCTCACTTTTCCATTCTTTAGAAATCTACCGCTATCTATAATTATTGGAATCCCCTTGGTTACGGTTTGTTACGTTCTGATAAACATTTCCTATTTCACTGTAATGACTTCAACAGAACTCCTGCAGTCCCAGGCAGTTGCTGTGGTAAGCTACTTTATTTTGTAATAGAACATCTGAATAAGACTTTGTTCACTGAAGTAATGTAACTCATTAAGTTCCATTAATTTTTCTTAAGATACAATTAATTTTAGTCTAAGCTGTTAGTGAGACCTTTCCACCTATTATCTATTATAATTTTTTAATCAAAAATTTCAGTAATTTCTAATTTAAAGAGTAGTTCTATCATATCCCAATGGGAATAAAAGAAGGAAGAAAAAGTAATGCAGACTTCAGCGAACATTTTGTAAACATTGCAACTCAGACAGCGACTGCTTTCCATAGGCATCAAAAAGATGGAAAGAGAAATAACATCTGACTGTTGCTTTACCATTTTCAGTGTTTCCAGTATTTCTGAAAAAGAAGCACATGTCAAATGGTTGTTGCTCAGGAGATTACAGAAATATGAAGTCACTCAGTTCAACCTTATTCTTTTTGATTTTTTTCCTTAAAAATTTGAAAGATATAATTTTTACATTATTGCAAGACATACTTTTACAGGTAAAATTAGAAACTATACAAGTTTCTGAAACCTTAAAAAATACATCTGACTCTTCAGTTCCACTCAGTATATTTTCCATGTCTCTGAAACAACTGTTGAGGTCCTGCAAAACTTTTTTTTAATGTTAGTTTTGGGGAAAACAAAACAGTATGTGACAAGTATGCAAAATATAGCGTAGCACAGAGAAGAAGTACACTAATGTTGAAATACTTTTTTTTTTTTTTAAATAACAGCTTTTAAAATTTAGATCTTCTGTGCATTTCAGCAGCGTGTCTGCAACAGGAAGTACAGCATGGAATGTATCAAGTTTTATCTTGTTTAAGAACTAGTCCTCTTCAACACACCATTAAACTTACATTAAGTAGCACTGAACTCAAGTAGCACACATCAAGTAGCACTGAACTCATCACACTAAATTAACAAAGTCTCAGAGCTGGCACTAAGCAGAGGCAGCACAGAAAAAGAGTGCACTGTACAGAGAGGTCTATACAGCTGTACATACCCTTTGAGCATCCTACTTCTGGACAAAGAAACATCACTGACATCAGACTTGTGCAAAACCAAAGTTCTTTATGTTTGACTTACTAAAAAAATTTAACCACCCCCCCCCCCAACTAAAAACCCAAACCTCACTGTCAAAATCATTTAAATTAAAATCCATTTGCTGTTGGTCAATGTACCTACATGAGATCTAGTCCACCCTCCAGCAACAACAAACATACCACAGGTGAAGTAAGTGTAGTGAAATGGTCTTTCACTACAGGGAGGGAGTTTGTCCTATACTTGTTCATCCCAGTCTCAGGCTGTCATGCTTTCACTACTAATATTACTCCTAGAAAGGCTGAAAACAGCTTGTTGTATGGACAATGCTCTGCAAGCAATGCCAGCTTCTTTCTTGTTTTGCAGACACATCCCAAACCTGGTGTCTTTTACAGAATTTAATTTCTGTGTAGTCCTTATATCTGTCTTCCAATGTTTCCTACAGATGTTGCATCTTAAACATTATGACAATAATACTCCTCTCCATTTTATAGTGGCCAATGAATTAATCCAGGTCTTTATTTGGCAAAGCATTCTTTAATAACTACACAAAATATACAACGTTTTTATTGGTAACATAGCTCAGATAGCCATTTACTTTACCTACAAAGAGGTTCTAACATTACTGAATATACTAAGTGGTAGTTAAAATTACAAAAGTGATTAATTTTAATCCCATATCCCAGACATTTGGAGATAGAGTCCTTTATCCAGCCTCTTGGATAGTTCCTCTCTTTGTGGTATTTTCTACAATTGGATCTGCCAATGGCACCTGTTTTACTGCAGGCAGGTAAGTTCCCATTCTAAATATCTTCAAATGAAAGTTTTTGAAGGATGGAAAAATTTATATACATATATCTACAGATATAAAGACATTCTTCTGATCCATGTTATAAAAAATTTAATTCAAAAGTGCCTGTAAATCTTGCTATATTGTTTAATATTCAAAAATAATAGTGGCTATTCAGGTTTGCAAAATTAGAAAACTTTGTCTACTCTTAATTCAGTGCAGGTATAGCACAAAAGGTTTTTTTCACCTCCAATCAGCTTTAAAGCTGAGAATTAAACAGTTAAAAATTACCAGCAAAAACATGACTACACCAGTAAAGGTAACTGAGAAGCTAATCCTCTCTATGAGTTGTTCAATGCTTCCATTTACTATTTAAAATATTTTAAAATTTTAAATCCATCTGAGTACAATGCAGCTGTAAAGACCATTTTTTGACAAAAGGTTATCAATATAGCTCTTTGCTATGAAGCAAATGAAAAAGGAGATATTTAATTAAAAGTGACACAGTAGGTAATATTTCCCAAAGTAATTTTCAATTATATGTGCAAAATAATTACTCTGAAAGTAGTTTTAGGTGTACTATTTTAATACACTGAGGTCACTGCTTTAATACTGATTATTTACCTTATTTTGAACTGTGACAATACTCTTTAAATCCCAATGCATATCAAAGAAAATACTGATGAAATCAGTCAGATGTCTCTTTTTAGTAACGCCGCTTAAAGTTTAGGTGCCACACTAACTACATTGCCTTGTTTCTGTTTTGTTAGACTTGTTTATGTTGCAGGTCGTGAAGGGCACATGCTAAAGGTACTATCTTACATTAGTGTTAAGCACTTAACACCAGCACCTGCTATCATATTTTATGTAAGTATATATTCTAAGTACAGAAAAATTATCAACAAAAATTCTCCAGTAATACATACTTTCACCACTTCTTACAAGTCGTATTGACACACACCTTTAATTATCTAGACGAGAATTGCTAAATACATTTTGGAAAAAAGACTACATAAAACTCCCAACTTCTCTAATTTGAACATATTCATTCCAGAACTGGATTTTGAAAATCATGATGGTTAAGAATCAATGGCATGAAAACAAAAACTTAAATGAACGGTTAGTGTTAGGGAATCCTTTCACAGGATGCTTGCAAGCAAGATATCACTACCCTGTTTCCTCCATGCAGGAATATTTCCTCTATGTAGGAAATTTACATCTCACAAAAAAATCCAGTCAGTAAATACATTTAAGAATAAATTTAGAATATCTTGTTATTTTTATTTTACCCATTTATCTTCAAGGAAAAACAAGATATATTCAATCCCAGTAACATTAATACTGGCATTAATACAAAATGCATTTTGTATCTTCAAGATATTCAGTCAACAATAAAACAGATTAATGCCTAAAAATTATAAGCATTTTGACTTAAAATAGAATTAAGATGGCACAAAAAAACAACCACATCTTGGCAGGATGTAGCCACAATCCTTAAGGGTACCGCAACACAATAACACCCAAACATTTAAGCAAAAGCATTCACAGTTCATACTCTGGAACATTAAGCATGCAGCTGTATTGAAACATAAGCAAAATTCAGCCTTTTTCTATGATAGGCTACAGTAATTTTTGTTTTCATTTTTAGGGGGCCATTGCTATTATTTATATTATTCCTGGTGACATTGACACACTCATAAATTACTTTAGTTTTGCAGTCTGGATATTTTATGGTTTAACTGTACTTGCACTCATTGTTATGAGGTTTACAAGGAAGGAACTCAGGAGACCTATCAGGGTAAGTTCTGTATGGCTTTTCCTCCATTTGCATAGATGCTGTAAGCATGAATTCATCCTAAGTATCTGGATATTTAAACAGCACCGTTGGGCAGTCTCCTTGGTTTTTACACCCCTTACGTGCAAACGAGCCATTTAATTGTAGTTCTGCACTAGGACTAAGCTCATAAGGACTGGGAAAAGATTACAAAATGCTGATTTTCACTTGCACAGACCACAAGGCACAAGCCAAATTTTCAGATAGGTAACTTCAGTCAGCAGACTACCATTGAAAAGGTATCCAAAATAAGACCCCCCATCAATTCATGTAGGTCAAGTCCCAGATTTATTAAAATGCAAACTTTTACACTGCAGTTTGCAATACAAAGAGATCTTAGTGAATAATATAGCAGAAGAGTTTTCCTTATCCATATTTTTTCTACTCTTTCAATTGCCCCATCTGATTCCAGAAATATTAAAAGGAAAAAATGCTTAAGGCAATCAAAATATTCTGTAGTACAGGCAACTTGTGTAAGAACAGCCATAGAATGGAGAAGTGATTTTATTCTTTGTATCTTGCAGATACCCATTATCATTCCTGTTGTAGTGACACTGGTCTCAATTTTACTGGTATTGGCACCAATCATCAGTGCACCTGAACTGGCCTATTTGTACTGTATTTTATTTATACTTAGTGGACTTATAGTTTATGTGCTTTTTGTTCATTTAAAATTCAACTGGGCCCGAAAAATATCAAGTAAGTATACCTCAGCTAGACAACTCCAAACTCAGTGAAACATTTGCTAATATTGAGATTAATACAGCTCATTATCTGGTCCATCCCATCTAAAGTGTGTGAGCAAGGATGTGGAGGGAAGCAATTTCCCTCACAGGTAGTGGGCTTTACTGAAAACTTCATTTCACTCCTACCTGTTGAAAAGAAGTAATGTCTGACTTGAGGAAAAATTAAACTTAATTCACAAAGCAACATATCACTATAGTAGCACAAAGAAACAGATTTTTAAAGTTACCAGAACTAATTAATCTATAAAGTTAGTTTTTCAATTATCTGTAGTTCAAAACATTGTTTTAGTGATTTACTAAAGATTAACAGATATAAATTCTTATGCCACCAAACACTTGGCTTTTACCCCTGATTATTAATTTTACTGTACTTACTAAAAAAAATGTTAACAGCATTAAGATAAAAAAATAATCACAGTGCTGAGTACAGTGCAAGTTGCAAGAACCCAGCATGTCCCTTTATAAACAGATTGCACAATCTCCAGAGAAACTCTGATATTATCTCAGGTAAAACAGGATACACAGGTATTTCTAGGAGGCTAAGTGGAACTACTTGAATACAGCAGGATTAGAAGACTTACAGACATTAAAAAAAAATTCCCACCCTTTATTTTTCATTTTTTAATAGGAATACAGATAGGACAGACAATTATGCAGAAGGATAATTTGCTCACTTAGAAAAATAGTACTTATTGAAATATTGTTCTCTTATAAAACCTCTAACAGCAAATCTTTTCCTCAGAACCTATCACTATGCACCTCCAGATGCTTTTGGAAGTTGTTCCAGAGGAGGAACTTACTGAATGAAGTATTTTATAACTACGAGGTTGTTTCTAAGTGCTGTACTGTTTGAAGTAGATTCAATTTAGTTTGGCACATATATATACTTGATAAATTGTTATGATCCTACTGGTGCAACACTTTAGTACTTCAAAATATTAGATATATAATAAAAGATTTCTAAGCTAGACTACAGTGTCCAGCAAAGCTGTTCCTGCTGTTTGCTAATAAGTTGTGGTGTCTTGTTTTCTGAATTAAAATTACTCAAGAAATGTTTTCAGTTATGAAGATGGCAAAACTTAGCAGCAATAATGTCAAGATGCTTTTGATGACACACTATGGAGAGAGAAAAACACAGCTCTTACTTACAGCATCACAGAAAGGACAAAAATCACATTAACACCAGACTAGGTCTATCCTCCAGATCTTAGGCCGAACACTAGCCATCAAAAATATAAGACTGAGAAACTGGGAATTGTGTAAAAATGCTGGAAACAATTCAGTACTGTTGACACGTTTTTTGGGTTTGGGGTTTTTTGGTTGTTGTTTTAGTTTGGGGTTTTTTTTCTTTTTTTGGGTTGTTTTTTGTTTTGGTTTGGTTTCTTTGGTTTTTTGTTTTGCTGTTGTCAGGAAAATTAATCCACAAACACCAGAGGTTCATGTCCAAAATAGGAGACAGAGGAGTCCTATAACTTTATTCATGAATAAAGGGAGAGGTCATGGGCATTTCCCATGGGATCTCTCAAATTGCTAGAGGACGCAGCCTGTTTTATCTAACTTTCCCAGCCGCATTTCCCTCTCTCTTTCCCCACTGGCTGAGGTACTGAGAGGTACAGCCTTCCCGGAACACCTAATGCAGACCCCACGTAATATACATCCCCCACTAATGCATATCCTCTTAGTACACATTCCCCCTTCTTTTTCTCACGTCTCTGTTCTTGTAGTTTATTAACATAGTCTTGGGTAAGTCAAATTAGGGGAATTCCTATGCAAATCCTTCCCATTGTTTCTTCTCTCAGTATCGGTCTTACCATACCAGCGGACTCAGGTCTTATCTTACCAGCCGTTTGTTTGTAAAGATGCTCTCTTATTCCTTTCATTGTTGTTGGTTTGGTTGGTTTTTTGTTTGTTTGTTTTAAGCAATTGAAACAAGTTAATCAACTAAAACTTTGTTTCCCAGATATGTTTTCTCCAACACAATCCAAGTTATGGAACAGCAAGTAAATGCCGCAGAATTTACCCTTAGCATAAATGTGACTTTACACAGGTAATATTATCATTCTAGAAACCCTCCAAGTGGTAGCTGAGGAAATAAAATTTTAAAAATAGATACTACATTAGTATATATATGTAAGCAGCTTTTACTTCCTGCACACAAGTCTGGCTCTTCCTCACAAGTCTTCGGCGGCTGCCCCCCTCTCTCTGTCCATCCACCTCGCTGGAGCCATCTGGCTTCCTCTCCTTTATTATCAAAAAGGTCAGCAATTCCCGTCTGTGTCTCTCAGCGTCTATTCACCTGGCTGGCACCACCCCTCTTTGTGCCCCTTGTTCTAGCACCTTTATATGGGCTCAATCCAAGGATTTTGATTATTTTGGAGGCGGGGAACACATTTGTTTTGAGATGTGGGGTCACAGTTCCTTCATCAAGGAGCCCAACCATGGATTTTTGTGCACACAGCGCCCTCTGGCTGAGCTGTTGGACGGCCGCAGCGGGAGTGGCCACTAGATGGCGCTGTGTGCCCAGCAGAGGCCTGTGGTTATCCCGCGCCACCCATAGGGAGATCCGGAATGGGAAACGTCCTCTCACTGCTCTCTAACAAAATGCACCAGGGCACAGAGATTTCACTGACCTTCCCTTCCATTTGCAGAGTTTTATTCACACAATCAAATGGCAGTCACTTTTCCTTGCAGCCTGTAAACTGCACGTGCAACAAGGTGAATTGCACTTTCAATCTCTGCTCTATCATGCACTTTCAGTGTTGCAGAGTCCAAAACATCCATTCTTCTCACACAGAAAAATATGAGAGGACTGAAGCTTCTGTTGAAACACTCCAGGGCCATGCACATTCTTTCTTTGCTATACATGCCAGCACATTCTGTCATTTTTGCAGTCTGAATCTAAACCAAAAATTTTCTTGCTGCATCTCACGCAGATAAATGTGGCAGGACAAAAGGCTTGCTTGGACCTTGTCCCTTGGGTTTGGAAACTTGTATTCACTCCATAATCAAGTGACAGTCCTCTTTCCCCTTGCAGCCTGTGAACTGCAGTCACACTATGTTCTGCACTTTCCTATTTAGCTATACATACCATCAATATTGTTAAGTATCACAGAGTCTAACAGACTTCTTGCACAGAAGAATGTGCCAAGACAGAAGCAATTGCTGGATTATTCCTTTTATTCTCCAAGACTTACAAGAAACTGCTACAATATGGACTTATGCAAGACTGAAAGTGTGTGAAAGTGCAGACTTTCATGGTGTATGTGCAGTTGGTGGGTTGTGAGGGGAAAATAAGTGGCATGTATTTGTGATTCAAATGGATGTTTTCAAACATCAGGAGGAGGAAGGTCAAGGAAAGTTATGTGTCCTGGCACATTTCTCTGGGTGAGTTTTAATGGAAACTTTGATTTAGCTTTGGACTCTAAGAGATTGAGAATATTATGGTACATAGAGCTGAGAAGCAGAGTGCGTAGCACAAATGTGTTTGGTGTGGTTTGTATGTTCCAAGGGGAACATTAAGGCCAGTGCTGGGATTTCTTCAGGTCCTGGTTGTTTTAAGGTTGGAAACTGGAATCCATGAGAGTAAAAAATATGATATTTCATACAACTTTAAAAGAAGGTGTGTATCCCCAGTCTGTGATGTGTACTTGAAAGGCTGCCAGGAGAAGGGATAATCCAGCAATGTTTTCTTTGCCTTGGCACATTTTTCTGTGCAAGAGGTATATCAGGCTCTTTGGACATTGTGAGACTGAAAGTGCATGATGGTACTCAGAGCTGAGGAGGAACATGCAAAGCACATGTGACTGCAGGCTGTAAAGAGAAGAGGAATGATGACTCTTTCTCTTGAGGAGTGAATACAAGCTTCCAAAATAAGGGGCAAGAGTTTTGTCCTGACACATTTCTCTGTGTAAGAGAAATTTTTCTGTTTAGATTAAGATTGCAAAGCTGTCAGAATGTGATGGTACATACAGCTGAGAAAGAAATTGCACAACACTGATGTGTTTCCACAGAAACTATGCACTGGACTGGTCGGTGCTGGCACATTTTTCTCTGCAAGGAGTAGGTAGACATTTCAGACACTGTCAAACTGAAGGTGCGTGGTGCTATATAAAGGTGAGAATGAATGTGCAGAGACACCATGGTTGTGTGTGCAGTTTACAGGCTCCAAGAGGAGTGTGACTGCCACTTGACTGCCTTCTAAATTCCTTGTATCAGTCGCCAGGAGGAAGGTCAATGAAAGCTTTCTGCGCTGGCACATTTTCCTATTCAGGCTATAGCTGGAAACAATTCAGCTTAGCAACAGACACCAAAATTCAGAGACTATTATGGTACAAGCAGCTGATAAGTGAAGTGCACTGGAGTGTTTGGCAAAGTTGAGAGGAAAGTGCAGACCAGCACTGGCTTTTTCTTCTAGAGCCTTTTCTGTGGGAGTAACTGCTGGACGTTTGAAAGAGACCTACACAAGTGGAAAAATACAATGGCATGTGGGTCCAAGAAGGAAGGTGCATAGCCCCACTATGCTGTGTCCAGTGTAAAGGCTGATAGGAGAAGGGGATAATCTAAGAACTCCTTCTGTCCTGACACTTCTCTGTGAGATATAGCTGGACATTTTGGACTTTGTGACACTGAAAGTATATGAATGCAATTGCGCTGTGAATATCGGTTTTCACAGGGAAGAGGGAAAGTCAGCAAATGCGTTTTTCCTGTCACATCTCTCAGTCCAAACTGCAGCTGGAAATGTTTTGGATTAGCAATGGACTCTCCCACCTTGAGACAATGTGTTGCTATATAGTTGAGAAGGAAAGTGTGAACCACCAGTATGTTTGGTCAAGTTTATAGGCTACAAAGATAAGGTGAAGGCCAGCACTGGCTTTTTGTTCTCACTCTTTTTCTGTGGGAGCAGATGTCAAGCATTTGAAGGTTTTTTGGGATCTGGGAAGTGAAAGACTAGGATGGTACACAGATCTTGAGGGAAAATATTTATCTCCAGGGAGGGTGATGCAGTTCAATGGATGCAAGTTACATGTTGAGCCAGCAAGAGCATTCTCAGCTGACACTGTGAACGAGGTTTTTGCTGGACTCTTACAGTTTTGTCCTTGTGCTTCGAGTGTAAGAGAATGTGACTGTATACATGGCTGAAAAGGAATATGAGTAGATAGATACTGTGGTATGTAGTTGGAAAGCTGCGAGGAGAAGTGGTTATCAAACAACTGTTTCTATCCTGGAACAGAAATTCATAGTGCCCCTTGATTGTGGTGTGAGTTAAGTGTTTCAAATGGAAGCTGAAGGGCTTATGGAAATTTCTTTGAAGTTGGATATTACAACCTATAACTTCAGTCTTATGGAGAGACATTCACGGCCTGCTGCCTTTAAAAAAAAAGGCCTAGAACAAAAAAGGGCAACACTTTTCCTATGCAGCTTTATGTTGCAGAGCACACATTGGTATTTTGGCTTTTTATTTCAGCTGCATGCATCTTCATCTTTTTGCTCTCTCACTGAGCCTAAATCTATAACTTTAATCTGGGGGGGAAAAAAGGAGAAAATGGTTACTGAGTTTCACATTCACTTCCAAAGACATCAACAACACCATGCAAACCAATATTATGCACTTGTCTTTCACACTATGTATATGACCACATTTTTTCACCATGCAGAGCTCCTGAACCTAAACTGTACCAAGTGTAAATATCAGTCAGAGAGGTTCCCTTCTAAAGGAATGCAAAAGAAGAAATGACGAGAGGATTAAACAATTCTTTTGCCTGATAAAATAGAGGCAAGTGAACTAGAGACTGCAGCTAAGCCCATCTCAGAGCGCAGGATCTGCCCTTGGGTACAGCATCCAGTGAAATTGTGCTGCTGCAGGCAATGGCACAGGCAACCTCCCAGCAGGTTACTGAGGGATATCAGCTGCCCTGTCCTGCTTCTGCTTCAGACTGAACTGGACAACTTCCTATCAGTACCTCTGCCATTCCCTTCTCAAAATACACTGTTCTCTTCCCCATTCCATCCCCAAGTGCTGTGTGCTCCTGGCAGTACTGTGCAACCTACTGCCAAGTTCTGTTTGGGAACAGTTCTCTCTATATAAACAAGTACTCTCTGGTCCTTCCGGGCTGAACTGGACCTGTAAGTGTCACATACTATTACATCAAGCAAACATCATGAAGCCAAGCCAAAAAAGCAGATATTGCAGCAAGACTGAAATCACCAGCCCCTCCCTGGCAGCAACAAACCTTACAGGTTATTTAGAGAAGGGTCATTTTAACAGAAAATAGAGCTGAATTCTAATATTTTTTTTTCTTTTGTCTTTTTACTCAGAAGGCTGTGAGCAGGTTTATCCTCAACCACTCTGATCCACCAGGCACCTTCAAGGATCGCAGTGACTTCAATGTAACCTACAGCAACAAAAGGGATGGTGAGAGCAGAGCAACAGCCAGAGCAGCAGCCAGAGATTCAGCCCTTGAAAAACTCCTCATCTCCCTGTGAAAAACTCAGCTCCAGGCTGGGGAATGAGTGAGAAACACTCCAAATGGGACCTTTATTATGGCAGCCAGGTTTCACTGCTGACAGGAATGATCATGAAAAATTTCAGCAGAAATACATGTGTGCCACTCAGCTGTAGCTTCGGGCATGTTAATTAGCTCAAATTTGATCTGCGGCCTTCAAATCACCTTAGTTTTCCTGCAGTACTGACAGGGAGGCATGAGGACACTGCAAAGTGTCCCTATCAGGAGCAACAATGCACAGAACAGACATTTGAAATAAAGTTTCCAAGAGATGATCCTGTTTTCTCCTAAAAAGGAAAAAAAAAAAGAAGCGCTCTATTGAGGTTGTTGCCAGTGTCAAGAAGGACTCACTTTTGCAAAACTTTTTGATGGCACTAAAACTAAGCAGAGAGAATTAGTGGGACATATGAGGGAAAAACTTGTTTTCACTTACATTTCAGCATTGTACAAAAATCCTGGAGGATATAATGATTGTGGCTAGCACACACCTTTCCCGTGAGAATTCTTTTCTCGCTTCTTCCTGTGTTTTATAAACAAAGATAAAGTTTGGATGTTATTAAAAAGTTTCTTGGGATGTGGACAGTTCAGGCCTGGCCAATCAGGCCTAGGGGGAGGCTTTGAACTGACCAATCTGGGTGACCTTTGAAAAGTCTATATAATATGGAACTAAATAATAAAATCTTCTTCTTGATGCCACACTTTGAACCTGGGTCTTCTTACTCTGCTAGCGTCTCGACAGCGACAAATGATCTCCTTGCACTGGGCTGCTGAACACAATTCAACAGCTCAGATTTAATGCAACAACAGAGCTGGAAGTTTCTCAAGGACTGGCCACTGGTCACCTCTAAACAAGTTTTCTAAGACAAATTTTGACTCACAGAATAGAGTAAGAATAAGTAGGAGCTAAAAGGAAATGTAGCCTAATTCCCCCACTATGGAGATGTGGAGTTATAGACTTGTTCCATGGGGTGGAATTGCTGCCTTTAGACAAAGCAGAGGAACACTAAGGCCCATTTCAAAGAGTCAAACAGACTTTTTCCACTGGCTTCATTTTACTTTGAATCAGGCTTCTGTAAATGACACTAATCTCATCACAACCATGATTTGATCGGCCACCCAGTTTATTTTGTAGTGTCACTTGGCAACTTTCTGGCATTATTGCTGTCCTCTTTCTTTTAGATGTTAAGCAGCTTATCCTGTAGGTTCCAACATCCATTTTTCTTGCTTTAAAGGGCTCTGTGAAGCTGTTCTGTGTCAGTGATGCTTTTATGGGAATTGTGGGCTATCTAAAGCAAGGGGTTGGATAAGTGCTGGCCCAGGGAGAAGTGATTCCTCTAGCACTCAACAATGCTCAGGGAGCTGTTTTAGCTACAAAAGTGCAGCTGAACGGCTCTGCTTTTGCTGTGCTGATACAGGAGGGTGTTTGGAGGATAGTGACTGGCTCTTGCATCTCATGACTAAGTGATTCTCTTGCCACTGTGACATGAAGGGAGACAGATGGGGATTTTGGGGTTTCAGATGGTGGATTAATTTCTCAAATACTCATTTAATGAATAAGGCTTGAGCTTTTGGGTTTCCTCAGGTGCAGAGAGCAAGCAGCTGACTTCAGCCAGGCAGGCTCCCTCTTTCCCTGATGGTTATATCTGAACAACACTTTCACCTGACCTTTTGGCTCAGTTCTCTTTGCACTTGTTCCTCTTTACTTCTCCCTTGCTTAGGATATCTCAGAAATGGTCCTTCATCCCTTGCAGGAAAACCAGAGAGAGAGAGGCAGCAGAGTTCAAACGTTGTTGGCATACAGAAGCCAGAGGAGTGGCTCTCCCAGCTGCTGTTGCAGTCTGGGTTTCACCAGGAAAAATCATTACTTCCGGGGTTAATTTTTTTTAAGACAATACTGAAATCGGTTATGAAATCAGAGCAAACAGTTGTGGGGCATGATTCTAGACATTGCAAGGAGGTAGGTTTTCATCAGCCAATATACCAAATCACAGTCAATACAGAGTGTTTCAGATATCAAACATCCTCATGCGTCACATAGAACTGCATATAAAGCCAGCCTTGTCATTCAAGACATGAACACACAGCAAAAGTGTGACCAGTGACAGTCTGTCACAGGGAAGTAGCTCCTGAGACGCCCCTGAACTCTCCAGATAGGAAGCCAGTTTTGAACACGCCCAAGTTTCAGGTAATTTAATGTACGCGCTAGAGGACTATTTACTTAATCAGATTTTAAACCACATACAAATGCCAGAGCTAAAGCATGCAGGAGCTGGAGACAAACTCTGAATTTAGTGAAAGGTAGTCACTAAGTACAGTGAACTCTGGATCTGTCCCCTGACCCAGCAGGAGCCAAGAGTGTTTCACACTGCTTTAGAGAGATGAGCGAACCTTGGAGCTCTGCTGAAGGCTCAGCTCAAGCTATAAATACACTCATTTCATCCCTGTGCCATGAGAGAAACAGCACATGGAAAAGTGATTTTGATGTTACTTTTTGCAGTGGTAAATAATGAAGTGTAAGCTGTAGCATTGGGGAACAAAGCACACAATATCTTTGTTGGTTCAAAGAAAAAATCTCTTTATTGAAAAAAACCAAGCCTTTTTATACTCTCTGCTTAGGCAGGACAAGCATGAATTGGCTGCCTGCCCCTGTGATGCTGCTGTTCACATGCCTCTCCATCCAATCACTTCCCTGATCACGCAGTGTTCACGTCTCTCAAGTGACCTGTTCTCTGGTTACGTGACATGTCCCAGAATGCATTTTGGTGAGCAAGAGCGAACAGGATTTAACAGAGGTGAGAAAGCTTATTATAAGGCTTTTCTTTATCTCCCACATTAAGCTATTAAGAGAGTATTTGTTCTGGAACTGTTTAGTTTGGTCTCACACTAGATTTTCCTCCTTGTGTTATTTCTAATCCTGATTTAAAGCTTTGGGAGGTTGCATTTACAGCTCCTGAATAAGAAGAAACACACTGTGTTACCTCGCTGTGGCACAAACCTGACTGCTGACCTAACCTGAAGGCTCTTGACTTCCTCTCCAACAGAAAAATGGAATCCATTTCCAGTTGGATCACCCTGGATCACAGGTGGTAAGATCTGAACTGCTTGACCTCCTATGAGGCACTTTGAATGTTCCACCATCTTCCCCACCAGGGTGGCAGAACCTCTGTGACATTAAAGTTGGGGGGAAGAGAAGTACACCTAGTTCTTTTTGTTTGGTTAAAGAAAATTTGTCATCCTTTCATGCAGATAGGTTCTCTAAAAGGAAAGGATCTGTGCTTGGTATCTCTGACAAGGCAAGTGAAACCATAAAAGGACTTGAAGTTTACCTATGGCTTTTGATACCAAATTTCCCCACCTAACCCAACCAAAAGAAGAAAAAGATCAAACACCAAAGGATTTCACCCACACCCACTGAAACTGCAAACAGCCTTCAAGTATCGTACACAAGAAACACTTGGGAACAGCCTTTGCCTTTGCCATCAGATGTGTGGAAACCTTCTTACAATGGCTATTGGTTACCAAGAAACAGAAAGGTGTTGTCAGGGATTTAGTTCAGTTCACAGAGCTCAACAACATCATTTGCAATCACAGGTCAAAGAGGGACCAATGCTGCAACCAGAGGAGTCCCAAGGGCAGAGCCAAGACCTAAATCTGCTGCTTCAATTCTCCAAAAAGATACTACTGCACAGCAATCAGTGTCTTGGTGTTTGAAGTCCATTCTTTTCCAATATAATAAATCAGCACTCTGGGCTCGTGGTCTTGGCCTTGACTTGGATCACCGCCAGTTTGTGGGGATTGACCACTGAACTGTGCAATCACCAATACACCCAAACCTTGCATTTGTTAACACCAGCATAATCTGGATTCTTCTTTGCCCCAGCATCCATTAAACACCTCTAAATACTGAGGTCAAAACTAAGATTGACATCTGACTGAAAACCTGAATGGAGAGAAAACATTGAATTCTAATTACAATTTTGAAATACCTGAAAAAATCCTCATTGATCAGATAGTTCAAGATACTTGAAATGCAGGAGTAGTCCAATGGAAGCAGGTCAGCTTCGTATTTGGCCAATTTCTACTGCAAGATTGCCTATGCAATTATGAAATTTTCCATATGCTTGCACTGTATTAAGAAACAGCAGTCAATTGGAAAACAAATTATAAAATCTAACAGTTTTACCTAAGCTTCATTTTAAATGATACTTTCATTTTCTACAATTACCTAATTATTTTTCTAATAAAAGCATGCACTTCTGCTTCCACAGAGGGGAAGATTCACAATATTCTCCCTGTAGCTGTCAGAATCATCACCATAATCTTCCTTATTCTTAAAGTACACACAGATTATGATGGCGAACATTCCACATTTGTATATCTTGGGGCTGACAAGACGAACTGTCATTAATCTATATCGTGTTCTGTCCATGTAATACCCTCAAAATAATCAGCAATTCACTCCTGAAACATATTTCTACTGAATTAAGCAGTATCACTATGCAAGTTATAAGCAGAGACTGCACTAATAAAAATGGGGTTAAGATTCATTCTGCATAGATAAATATTCTGTTGGCAAAAGAGTTGACAGGACTATCATTAATAGGACTTATTTTAGCAAGGCTTTTGTGCCTCTCCCTTCTTTGCCTTCCTATAAAGAAACCACAGGAAAGTCGAAGAGATATAACAGGGAACAATCAAAACAAAAAACATTTTGAGAAGGAGGGCAAACAGGGAAATATTAAGAGAACTTCGGCACTCCTCGCAGCCTTGCCCAGCTGGAGAGATCTGTTCGCGGATTTCTCGCCCTAAGGAGCGCGTTTTAGCTCCGGACAAGCTCTGCAGCTCTCCAGCTGTGTGCAGAAAGCGAACAAACCAGCGGCTCAGCACACTGCAGCAGGCTTCGTTCAGAACTTGGCCCAAGTCCACCAGAAAGCTGCTTTTCAGCCGCAATGTGCTCAGAATGCTTGTTTCTCCTTCAGCAAGCTCCTGGCACCAATTGCACTGAGGGTCATAAAGTGCAGCGAGAAGGAACGAAAAGGAGCTTGCCACGACTTTAGACATGCATATCTGCAGGAGATATAGCTGTCCCAGAAGGAGGCAGGTGAAAAGAAGGCTTTCTTCCAGTACCCCCTTCCGCAAGCAGCCTTCCCCGGCTGAAGTGAGCCCTTCGCGGCTTTCTCGCCCTAAAGCGCGTTTTAGCTCCGGACAAGCTCTGCTGCTCTCCGGCTGTGTGCAGAAAGCGAGCAAACCAGCGGCTGAGCACACTGCAGCAGGGTTCGTTCAGAACTCGGCCAAATTTCACCAGAAATGCTGCTTTTCAGCCACGATGTGCTCACAATGCTTGTTTCTGCTTCAGCAAGCTCCTGGCAGCATTTGCACTGAGGGGCATAAGGTGCAGCGAGAAGGAACACAAAGGAGCTTGCCACGATTTGCATTGGACAGAGGCAAGCAGAAATGTTTCTCCATGTATACAAGTAACTTGACTATGAAATGTGTTTGTCAGTGAGGAATACCATGCTTCAATCAGTGTGAAATGGAGAATGGGAGACTTGCCTGAGAAAAATTAAAGGCAGGCTGCGTTGTGCCCCAGACGACAGTGGATCTCGTTGCCTCCTCAATGCTGAGCAGTTTGCAGTTTAAATACACATTACAAGAAGTGGGGAGCCCAGAGCCTTCAGCAATAAAATGCTTTCCATCAGGCACCATCAACAGCACATGCAGCAACAACCCATCCTCCTCGGCTGGGGCTCTGTGTGCCACCCCATCCCAGGCTGTGGGGGCTGGCACGGTGTGTGGTGGCTGTGCTGTGTCCCTGCTGCCTGCTCCTGGCTCCTGGCAGTCCTCAGGGCTTCTTGTGGTGCACACAGTGCTTTCTGCATTCCCACTTGTCCTGCTGGGCTCCTGCAGTTTCAGCTGGGGATGTCTCTTGGCATGAGCTGGGGCCGTGGCTGACCTGGCAGCGGTGCAGGCAGAGTCTTTGCTCTTGGCCACAAGCTCCAGGGACACCTGCAGGACAAGGCAGAACAGGCTGGTCAGATGTGCCTCATCCAAAACCAAGGGCTGCAACAGAAACTCAGGGAAAACAGCACACCTTTGGCTCGAGAACTCACCCTAAGGCATACGCCGGTTACCAGCCACAGCTTTTGCTGTAAAATAAACTACATGTGACTCGATGAAATAAAGTCCAGAACGGAGTGCAAAACCCCACAATTACAGATGAATCATTGAATGGTCTGGGTTGGAAGGGACCTTAAAGCTCACCCCATTCTTAACCCTTCACCTGCTCAGAACTGTCAAATCTCTCAAACTGTTAATGCTTCTCAATCAGAAGCTGCAAACTGGTAAAAACTTTGGCTGGAGAAAGTAATTCCTGAAGTGACAAGGCCTCCTTGGCAGGAGAGACCTCAGCTCATGTCACATGTGAAGCAGAAGCCAAAGCTCCAAGCCCTGAATATGTGCCACTCAAATTTGCCTGTAGAGTGGTTTCTGTATTCAAGTCCTAGCTTATTGAC